>NC_140594.1:475761548-477087526 GCF_964204655.1 Triturus cristatus | reverse complement strand
GTGGCGCCTACCTGTGAGGAAGAACAAGTGACACCACATCAATACACCAGCCACATGTCACAGAGAGACATATGAGAACAAATTAGCTGGTTACAACAAGGCATGTCATGCAGTCAATGCATTGCACCTTTGTCATAGGGACATGATCCTCTGGTGAGGGAAAAAGCAGTACGTGCCATAGTGGGTACACAGGTGGAATGATGGCAATGTCACAATCAATGATCAAGGCTCACACTGTGCATCACACCCACCCCTCCTGTCTCAGGGCACTGCTGTTAGTGATAGGCACACACCCCTACTGTCTCAGGGCACTGCTGTGAGGACTCCACACCCACCCCTCCTGTCTCAGGGCACTGCTGTTAGTGATAGGCACACACCCCTCCTGTCTCAGGGCACTGCTGGGAGGACTCCACACCCACCCCTCCTGTCTCAGGGCACTGCTGTTAGTGATAGGCACACACCCCTCCTGTCTCAGGGCACTGCTGGGAGACATCAGGCATCCCCCCCTGGGACCCCCCCAACAGTACATGGCATGTGTGTCACACCAGGACACAATGGCAGAAGTCACAGTCACAACATAGGGACAGTCTGTGCCAGTGGCCTATGCACTCACCTGATACCCTGGTCGCCCATACAGCATGGGGTACTGTGGGAGGATCACATCCAGCAATGCCATGTTCTCCTCCAGGGTGAATGGCTGTGTCCTCTTCACAGCCCTTGACATGGTTCCAGGGAATCAGTAGCAGCAGCTGGCTCGACGAATTCAAAGATGTGCAGGCAAGTACTCCCTCATGGGACCTGGCTGCCTTATATGTGCCTTTCTGCCCTGTCTCATGCACAGGAGTACAGAGTGATTGGTCACTCACATTTGCATCCTATGTTTCCACCAATCCCTTCAAACCTAGCAGTCTGTGTGTACTCTATCGGTTTCATTCTCCTGCATGATGTCAGCTCCACAAACACATTGCAACAAAGTAGATTAGTTCCAACTGACTTCTGCTGTTCACCTTCCAGAAGAAATTCGAATTTTGAACTTGGTCTCCATGACAACCAGCATGCATGTAGGCCTTAATACTTGTCCCTCATGTGTCCCCTAGGTAATGTGGAGCTTCACACACAGGTACGGTGCGTTCCGGGGCCCTAGGGCACCCCAAATGCATTGCAACGGCCCGTACACGCGTGACTACGTTCACTTTCACTATGGGTGGCCTCGCGTATGCGTACTCGTAGTGGTACGGGCCGTACACACGTCTGCACGCTCCCTATCACTACGAGTACGCATACGCGAGGACACCCATTGTGGTACGGGCCGTACACACGCCTGTACGCTCCCTATCACTATGGGTGTCCTCACGTATGCGTACTCGTAGTGATAGGGAGCGTACAGGCGTGTGTACGGCCCGTACCACTACGAGTACGCATACGCGAGGACACCCATAGTGATAGGGAGCGTACATGTTTGTGTACGGCCCGTACCACTATGGGTGTCCTCGCGTATGCGTACTCGTAGTGATAGGGAGCGTACAGGCGTGTGAACGGCCCGTACCACTACGAGTACGCATACGCGAGGACACCCATAGTGATAGGGAGCGTACATGTGTGTGTACGGGCCGTACCACTATGGGTGTCCTCGCGTATGCGTACTCGTAGTGATAGGGAGCGTACAGGCGTGTGTACGGCCCGTACCACTACGAGTACGCATACGCGAGGACACCCATAGTGATAGGGAGCGTATATGTGTGTGTACGGCCCGTACCACTATGGGTGTCCTCGCGTATGCGTACTCGTAATGATAGGGAGCGTACAGGCGTGTGTACGGCCCGTACCACTACGAGTACGCATACGCAAGAACACCCATAGTGGTAGGTCCGTACGCCCGCATGTACACTCACTATCACTATGGGTGTCCTGGCGTATGCGTACTCGTAGTGGTACGGACCGTACAAATGCCTGTACGCTCGCCATCACGATGGCTACACATACGGCAGCACTCCCATAGTGATATGGGAACGTACACAGGCCCTCTTGGCAGCAGTACAGCGGTTTTCACACATCACAGTGGTGACAGGCGGCACACAGGTAGGGATAGGGCGGACATACTTGTCCATTAATTGACATCGAGGCTTCGTCTGTGCATCACTACATGTGTGGGGCACAGGTGTGACGGCCTGTGATGTGGAACATTACTCTTGAGTCGAGAAGGCACCAGATGTATGATGAGATGTGTACAGATGTTCTGTGTGATGGTGCGATGTGTGCCAGGCATGCCCTTGACTCCTTTGACATGTGTGCATGTCGTACTGCGCACTTGGGGTGAGCGTCACTGGCATGGCACGGACACCAACACACGGAAGTGTCCCCTGATGCCCGGTACAGGGGTTATGACACCTGACTTGTCACTACCCACGGTGCACAATGTGACTATGTCATGTATGTGTGGGGGCTTCCCATCAGGTTGATGTTGGAGCACCCTCAAAAGCTGCAGCCGTTGCAGCAACCAACATGTGTCTGTGTGTAGATTGTCAGTGCACACTGTTCCGCACACCATGCCACATGTGGTATCGGATGTGAGGTGCACATGTATGCATGGGACACGGAGTAGCGTGACAAGGACATGTCAGCATCCTCACAAGGAATGTGTGGTGAGTCATGACATGTGCACCTTCATGGCAAGGTGTGTGGGCTGTCCTAGTGTAATGTCATGTGACCTGTGGCTCCAGTGTTCCGCTACCAGTCTCTGCAATCGGCATCCTACTGCTGCTGATGTGTGGGCGTATGTCACTCCTGTGTTGCGTCTGGCTGTTCACTTGCACTGGGACACAGCTATTCCCATGGCGTGGCATGGGGAGGTTCTCAATCTCCGTGTGTAGCTGGGTCTTGGAAGGAGTGTCACCTTGCATCCATACGTGTCCTGGCCATGTAGCACATACCTGACTCCCTATGTAGCATGTGTGTATTGACAGATTAACATGTGCTCAGTACACATGAGTTGTTGTCGTAGTGCACTCACTCTTCCTTGTCACTTCCAAATTACTGCAGAGCGCCGCCTCTTGCCCGAAGAATTCCAGACTTGGCTGCCATGCAGGAGAATGACAGCATCCGGCTCTACCGCTTCACCCAACCGTTGATTCTGGAGTTGACGGCGAGACTGGCACCACACCTGCAACCGCAGCACAGGTATCCCACGGCACTGACACCCCAGCTGAAGGTAATGGCTGCCCTACATTTTCTTGCCACGGGTACCTTTTAAAATACCATAGCTCATGTTGGTGGCATGTCCCAGAGCACGTTCAGCGGTGTGCTGCATGATTTCTTAGAGGCCATGTTGATTCACCTGGATTACTTCATCAAGTTCCCAACCCCTGAACAGATGACTGAGGTCAAGCGTGGATTCTATGCCCTGGGAGGGATGCCCCATGTCATTGGGTCCATAGATGGGACACATGTAGCTTTGGTACCACCACACGCACGGGAGGTGGCGTACCGCAATCGGAAGCACTACCACTCCATCAATGCCCTTGTGGTGTGTCAGTCCAACATGGTGATTTCACATGTCTGTGCTCGTTTTCCAGGATCAGCACACGATGCCTACATCATGAGGCGTAGCGGGATGCCTGATATGATGATGCAGCTGCGCAACGAACGGGCATGTGTTGTTGGTGGGTACAGTCTGTCTGTCCTGTATTCTGTATAGCCTACCAGCACGACCGCTTCACCACTTCTAACGATGACCATGTGCTTCCCATGTAGGGGACGCTGGCTATCCCAACATGCCTTGGCTGCTGACACCTCTCCGCAACCCCATCACGCCGGCCCAGCTCCGCTACAACACCGCCCATGGCCGGACAAGGCGAGTGATAGAGAGGACGTTTGGCATGCTGAAGAGCCGATTCAGGTGCCTCCACAAGACCGGCGGCGCACTCCCATATGCCCCGGCGAAGGTCTGCAAGATCTTCATGGTCTGCTGCATGCTGCACAACATGGCAGTTGAAAGAGCTGTGCCACTCATCCTCAATCAACATGACGAGGACCATCCACCCGTGGAGGACGAAGGGCTTGGCAATGGGGCTAGTGATGTGGAGGATGTGGAGCCGCAAGAGGACATCCGGACTCGGCTCATACGCGACTTCTTTGCTTAGTGGTGAGTACCAGTGTCTGAGTGTGCACGCATTGGTCCCCGTGTGGCATGCGTTGTGATGTGTGTCTCCACCTGCATGTATGGCACGTGAGTCAGAGGTGTGTGTGGGTGTGTCACTGGAGTGATGGTGCCAGTGATGGTTGTACTTCCCCAGTCATAATTGTGACCTAGCATGTTGTCATCCATACATGTGACGAGTAAATGCACATGCAAGTGGCTGTGCTTTTTGTGGCTGACTTCTTGTGTGTCTCTCTTCCCCAGGTACCTGCGCATGCCGTCTGCTGGTTGCATTGTTGTGGCACTGCTATTCCTCATGGACATGACATCGTGGGCTGACTCAGCGTTACAGGCACGGACACGTTTGGAAGTCTCCATGGGGTAAGGGATGCATCTGGGGTGTATTGGGTGTGGCAGTTGTTCACGATGTATGCACACTGCCCCTGTCGGTGTTTGGTTCCTCTGCAGCCATGTCGCATCCCCATGGGACACGACATGCAGCTCTGTACACCTGAATAGATGGTCTGCCTGGTTGACAGTCATCAGTGATGGGATAGGGGATTGTGATGATGGCATCAATGTGTGTGACCCTGCCCTCGGACACATACGGTTAGCATTGGCTTGACATGGTGTGGGACTTCGACATCAGCGGATCTATGGTGTATGGCAGGCTCTCCGTGTGCAGCTGTGGGTATTTAGCTGTTAGCCGACGCTTGTGTGCCAGTTCCATGGTGAACACGCATGTGTGCTGCTGAAGGGGGGTGCCAGTGTTGGACCCACATGTTACTCCACATGACGTGTTCATGTGTACTTCGAGTTGCCTCTGCAATCCCGAATACATGACTAATAAAGGTGTCCCTATGCCTCCAAGGTGCCTCTTCTCAGTCAATGCTGGTGTGTTGCCACGGTGCATCCTGCATGTCTGGCATGTTATTCCCTGATTGTGGCTATGTGTCAATGTGTCGAGTGGCAAGATGCAAGCGGTGTGTGTGGGCTGAGACTGTGTATTGGGCATGATGTCCATGACTGTGTGGGTATTGTGACATGTGCCATCCCCATGCATCCAACGTTGGCCAGGCCCCCATTCTCTGCATCCACCGGACTCAAGCTTGCAGGACATGGTTCTGCCACCTGTCTACACATACCTGGGTGCACCCCAGGACACTGGACTGGATCCCTGACCTCTGCGCATGAGTGTTGCTGTACTCAATGTGTGTGTCAGCACGGTAGTTCGGCAACCCCCTCAGCTGGTTGGGCCCATCACGGGTGTGTATGGTGCTCCATGTCTGTCTTGCCTAATACACTGTGACCCATGTGTCCTGTGCCAGACTCAGGCCCCAGGGTGTGGATGGTTGAAGACAAAAGATGACTCAGGCATGTTTTGACTTTACAAGACACATGTTAGGTAATAATGCTACCAGCAGGCATCTACTCTTCATAGTGTGATTTATTATTGGGGGGGGGGGACAAAGTGAGGGTCTTTCCGGGATTTTGGAATCCAAAGTTCAGTAGGGGAGTTGGTGTCCTTGCCATTGGAAATCCTCAGAGTCCATGCCACAGTCTTTGTCAACATTGGTCAGCCAGTGACCAGCAGGGCCATGTGGCAGAGAATGTCTCTTGATGCTGTGATGCTGTTGCTCCAGTGGGCCAGGTGCCAGGCCAGGTGTCCTGGGAGATGGTGATGTAGCGCCGACCCTCACGGTCCTTTCCGTGGACGACCCGGCCTCCTGCGGGGAACCTCAGCAGCAGGCCGTGACGACGTCTGGGATGCTCCGTCGGATGTTTCCTCCTCCTCCTCCTGATCCCTCCCTGTGGGTGGTGATGTTCTCCGCCTTCTGGCACAGGGAGGGTCGGCCATGTTGTCGGCCATCCCACGGAGTGTAGCGTGAATCCCCTGGAATGCCGTCACTTGCTCAGCCTGTCTGTCCTCCATCCTCCGTTGGTGTACCAGTAGACAGGCATGTAGCTCCGCATGTTGCTGGGCCTGCTGGGCCTTGATCCCCTCGAGGACGGACACAACCTGGGCCATGCCCGTGGTGTCCTGCCGGTATGAGTCCAGGATGTTACGGACATGGGCAAATACCGGATCCCCAGCCAACTGGTCAGGCTCGCGCCTCCGCCGTCCTCCACTCCCACCTTCCCTGCCCACTTGCGCCTGGCCTGCCCTTGTGGGCACATCGGGTCTCCGGGACCCCTGAGGGGTGGCATTGGCGTTGTCGCCTGCCTCCTCCTGGGTGCCCGGGACACCGTGTCCCTCCTGGCCAGCCTGGCTGCATTGTGGTGTTGGGGCAGGGATCCTGGGTGTCTCCTGGGATGTGGCAGGAGTGGGGGTGGTGGTTGGCACAGTTGTACCTGACGCAGGTGCTGCAGGTGGTTGGACACCAGAGGGGCCAGGTCGGTCGGGGTCGTCCACAGAGTGGTGAGAGTGGTCGCTGCCGGTGGGATCGGGCTCCTGCAGATCCAGGTCCTGTGAGTCTTCCCCCCCTGTGTTGGGGGGTGCACCACGACGTTGACCTGTGTGTGAGAGAGACAATGTTAATTTTGGGCCATGCAACATCCATGTTTCATCAGTTTCAAAGTTGGCACACTTCCTCTTGGAATTAGGATCTGTCTTGCATTCCACTCACAGTGCACTTGTGCATGGGTGTGTCCCTTGGGCACCACTTTGGCCCCTTTAACTATGTGTGGCACAGTCTTACTTGCTGCGTCAAGTGTGACTGCAGTCAGCAGTGGAGTGGGCAGGTGTTGCGAGCCATGCATT
Source organism: Triturus cristatus (assembly GCF_964204655.1). NCBI lineage: Eukaryota > Metazoa > Chordata > Amphibia > Caudata > Salamandridae > Triturus > Triturus cristatus. Next base: position 477,080,630 of record NC_140594.1, on the reverse strand, counting down.
GGCGCCTTCCGTGTAGCACTGTACATGTGCACATGGAGTGGATCCACACACTTATATGATCCAGGTAGCTGTCGTTGTGCTCGTGAACAGGTTGTGACATGGCCCTGTGTTTTGCCATGGTGAAGAGGGGGGGTTCTGGCACTGGCCACCCTTGTCTACATGCACGCAGTCTACCTGCTGACGAGCAGACATTCGCACACGCCACACGGCTGATTTGCTCTCCCTGTGTCTCACTCCCTCTCTGTCCCCCTCTCCCTCCCTCCGTATGTCAGCCTCCTCCCTCTGTCCGTCTCCCTCCCTCTCTGTCCCCCTCTCCCTCCCTCTCTGTCCCCCTCTCCCTCCCTCTGTGTCCCCCTCTCCCTCCCTCCGTGTGTCACTGTTCTGCTTGGGTTTTCTGATCAGATAGAAACCGCTCATCAGAGCCTCACTAACCCAGCCAGAACATTACCCCCTCCCTAGGGCCTATTTACAATAGTGCAACCACATATATCTACCACCTAAGGACAGGGAATTCCTACTATACATACCAAGACCTCTTATAATCGGCGGCCTCGCGATTCCATACGAATCCAGACCTCTCTGCCCATACGACAGTATCACAAGTGGCGGCCTCGCGATCCCATACGAATCCAGACCTCTCTGCCCATACGACAGTATCACAAGTGGCGGCCTCGCGATCCCATACGAATCCAGACCTCTCTACCCAGACGGCAGTCTCAGCACAATCGGCGGCCTCGCGATCCCATACGAATCCAGACCTCTCTGCCCATACGACAGTATCACAAGTGGCGGCCTCGCGATCCCATACGAATCCAGACCTCTCTACCCAGACGGCAGTCTCAGCAAGTGGCGGCCTCGCGATCCCATACGAATCCAGACCTCTCTACCCAGACGGCAGTCTCAGCACAAGTGGCGGCCTCGCGATCCCATACGAATCCAGACCTCTCTACCCAGACGGCAGTCTCAGCACAATCGGCGGCCTCGCGATCCCATACGAATCCAGACCTCTCTGCCCATACGACAGTATCACAAGTGGCGGCCTCGCGATCCCATACGAATCCAGACCTCTCTGCCCATACGACAGTATCACAAGTGGCGGCCTCGCGATTCCATACGAATCCAGACCTCTCTGCCCATACGACAGTATCACAAGTGGCGGCCTCGCGATTCCATACGAATCCAGACCTCTCTACCCAGACGGCAGTCTCATACGAAGTTCATCCTATGATCACCATAACATACAAAAAGGGAGTCAGTCTCACTATTCATCAGATCACACAAGGACTGCCAGTTCGAGCATAGCCTGTTCTCCGGTTCGAGGGGCTCCTCTTTCCCCTATTCAGTTACCACTTACCTGATCAGGGTTAACATCTGTTCATGTAGCCGCAGCTGACTAGAAGAATAGGCTACCCTCTCATACAAGAACACGCAGCACATGTTGGTTCACTACAAACTGGGTACTTTATTACTCATTACATACGCAACCACATAACATTACAATATAACACATAACCTGCAAAGAAAAGTGAAAGATTAAGTTGTACACTCTAATAAGAAAGGGTCGACATCACCTTAGTAGTGTGTAGCCTGCACTCAGTGGTCATCTAGGTTCCCTTCTCGTCTGTGCCTCGGTTCGCCTGGAAGTCACACCTCCGCAGTCACGGATACATATCTGCACCACTATGCGCTGTTCTCTTCACCCTTCTCCGAGTCACTGGGACCTCTTCCTTATCGGCTACTCTCTCCTCTCTGGCTATTCTGCTTAGGAGAGTATCTGTCTCTCGGTTCTTCTCCGCCTTCAAGATGGCGTCTGTCTTCCCTGGAATAAGTAATAGCTTTACTGCTAACGGCTAGATGCCGCCTACGGACTGAACATGTAACTGCCTCAGACTTTCACTAATATAGAGGTGCGTTTCCTTATGGAAAATTCCGGCCCGTAACCTGCCGCCCACCAAATTCTTGTACCTCCCCGTACCAAGGACACGTTCCCAGCCGGCCGGCCTGATGTAGTGTCTTCGGCATGAAGAAAAATACAATCCTTCGATAAGGGCCGGCCTGAACCGGTTCTCTCCAAGCGAATAACACCTCATAACTAAAACATTACATTTGACCTAGAAGCATCCCAAGCTGCCGGACCAGAAAGAAAGATGGAGTCTCTCCCGTTTGAGGCCTACCAGGCCTGAATTCAGCACGGCTCCATGAAATACCCTCACTAGAGGACAGGTTATCCCTAATACTAACGAATCTATCCCCTAGGCTATGTGTGCAAGCCCTGATCTATGGGGAAGAGCACAGAATCATGTTGAAGTGCCTAGTAAATAGGCTCCATTCACTACTCTAACCCTTAGACTTGAATGATAAGAGACTGAAGTCACATTTCATCATTGTTCCTCACAAGAAGGCCGGGAAAATCGAGCAGAACATTTCACCCTTGACTTCAGTCTATTATACATTCATTAAACAGAACTAATATCTGTGGAAGAATAGTATGAAACAAGACTAACTAATCTATGTCTAGTACCAGGTGTGCAGAATTGAAGTAGTGAAGGAATACACTGAATAAAGCAACAGATAGAAATCAAAATGCCGATAGTAATCAGAATACCTCCTAATATCTGACGTAACATATGCAAATCAGGTAACCAATTAAAGAGCCAGTCAAACCAGCCCTGGTCAATGTGTTTTCTAACTTCTTCTGTCAAGTCATGTAGTTTATCAATGTGAGCTTGAATGGATTTTGTATGATCTGACAAGTTAAAACAACAAAGACCCTCAAAATCAGAACAATCGTGTCCATGTTTAAGCAAAAGATAATCAATGGCCGCTCGATTTTGCAAGATAGCCCTACGTTCACCCTGGGCGTCTAATAGCATGTCAGACAGGACTGTAGAAGTATGATTGATGGATTTTACCATCCAGCAGGCCATTTTCCCAATAGATTTGGCATTATAAACTGCCAAAGCAGGAACACCAACAATTGAAATAGCCAGGCTAAGGTATTCAGACTTGGAATATAAATGCAAAGATGAGTCACAATCCTCCTGTAACCTCACTGTATCTCGAATCACACGAGAGTTGGCATTCGGATGTGATGAAAACATTAACAAGCTCAGTCTAGTAATGGCACAAGGGCCTCCAGAAATATTTGCGGGAATATATGGCCAGGAAGTATTACCACATGAGAAAAGCCATCCGGCAGGTAGTAACATCGTGCGATAATGACTGGGAGTAACTACCAAACTCTTGCAAGTCATGTTATTCTGAACAGAAGTACATGTTTTCGGTGTCCTTTGAAGGCACAAAGTTCGTTCATGAGCGGTGAATGAAGTGGCACCTTTCAATCTTAAACGCATACATTCAGAAATCGCACTAGGATCACAAGTAAGGAAAAAACACAAATCACCCTGTGTGATATTATAGGTAACTATTTGGGACTGGATGGGGGGTATCGGGTCTGACAGTACAGTTCACAAGGGGCAATACTCATGGACAGCAAAATCGCCCAGAAGAACATTGGGGCGAGCATTCGATATATTAAAAATATGAGTCAAAGTCTCCAATGAAGCAGGGACAGCAACTAAACAAGTCGCTAGAATGTCCGTCACCAATCTCATCGGTGTCAAGCAGAAATGAGGGGCTTTAGTCACTTGTTTGGCTAATGTAATCCAAAAGTTCGACGACGAATCCCACGCAGCGAAGGAACGCGACACTCGGGTTCTCAACTCAGCCCGGGTTGATGGGATCCCTCCTCTCTCGTCGTACCAGCCCAAAAGGAGTCCAACGCCGACACATCCTGCAGCAACAGTCCAAAGAATGATCTGAAAGAGAATCAAATACAGGCATTATTCATTCTCGTAAGTAACATTTGTCAGCCGGGACTGCTTCCCAGCTATCTTTCCCTGGTCTCATAACTAAAATGGTGTTGTCTTGACCGGTTGCAATGACTTCTGCTTGTTCAGGGGGATTCTTAGGCGACTGCACCCAAACTCTGGCCCCAGGATTATCTGTGGAGCCAAAACCTTTCTGGCCTCGTACAGTTAGCAACGTTGGGGCAGTGCCTTTTGTGATCTCACCACTGAAAACAGGCATTATTAGCAATTGAGCCACTCGGTCAGTTTGATGTATCAGTAAGTCAACCTCACTGCTATTCAGCAGGAGCACCTTAATCTCTCCCTGATAATCACTATCAATGATTCCTCCAAGCACCTGAATGCCTTTTACAGCCAGCCCCGATCTAGGGGCGATTAATCCGAAATTCCCAGTTGGTATATGAACACCAACACCAGTTTCAATGATGACTCGATCCTTACTTTTTATAACGGTGTCATCCATGGCATGCAAGTCTAAACCTGCCGACCCTGGGGTCGCTCTACATGGAGCCAAAGCTCTGGGAGTAATTTCCCAGTACATCACAGTCTCTCTGATTTCATTGGGCTTAGCATCAACATTCGGAGGAAACAAACGCATAAGTGGGGATTCAGCATTTAGAAAAGGACGGTTATTCAAAATCAATAACGCTTGAGGCAAAAAGTCTCGCCAATTCTTATACTTGTCATCTGTTAATTTACGTAACTGGTCTTTCAGCAGGCCATTCAACCTCTCCACAAGACCCGAGGCCTGTGGATAATATGGTATATGAAACACCCATTCAATATTGTTTTCCACACAGAATTCCTGTACCAATCTTCCACGAAAATGGGATGCATTATCAGATTGAATTTGGAATGGCACACCATAATACATCATAATCAATTCCAATGTTTTAATAGTATTCAATTGGGTAGCTTGCTTACAGGGAAGGGCCACCAACAGGCCACTGTATGTATCAACAATAGTGCAAACATATTGACAATTCCTACTCATAGGAAGTGGACCGATGTAATCAATCTGCCAAATTTGAGCGGGCAATTTCCCGCGATGTAAATGACCTTTAACAGTTTGGGGCACTTTGCGCTGCCTGATATGCTGACAAATGGGACAATGTAGAATAACATTTTTGATTAAATCTAGGGGAATATAAATTCCTCGATCAGCAGCCCACCTGCTAGTGGCTTTCTCTCCAAAGTGTCCTGCTTTCTGGTGGGCCCATTTCGCCAATCCCGCAATATCAGAATCTTGCCTGTCCACCACTGCCTCAGCAATTTTAGATTTCTCATCTGCAATGTTATGAAAGAATTTGTCAAGAGAGTCTATCGGGGTATGAGCATCCACATGGAAGATTGTAACAGTACTCTGTGGGAGCATTTCCCAAATCTCCTGCCATAATTCTTTTCCCCACAGTTCTTTTGAATGGATTTTCCAACTATGGGAATGCCAAGTCGGTAACCAAACTGCCAGTCCATTGGCAGTAGACCAAGAATCGGTGAAAATATGACATGTGCCAGGTAACTCTTGTTTCAGAACTTGATAAACAGCATAGAGTTCAGCAAATTGACTGCTCTTACCCTCACCAGTTGTGCTCAGCAATTTTTGTGTGATCGGATTATAGGAGACCGCCTTCCAATGCCGTTTCGTCCCTATGAACCTTGCTGAACCATCCGTAAACCAGACATGGTTTCTGTCCTCTGTGGACAAATCATCAAAAGGTCTACCCCACTGAACAGGAGACTCCTGTACTAAAGGTACGGAACATTCACTCTCAGTCTCAGTCGATGGCGCCCGTGCCACCTGCTCATGCAAAGATGCAACTCCTTTTTGTCCCACACGTGCCCTGTCTTGTATATACCATTTCCATTTAATCACACTCGCCTCTTGAGCGTGTCCAATTCGGTGAGTTTTCGGCGAACTCATAACCCACTGCATGATAGGAATTTCAGGTCGCAAAACTATATCATGTCCCAAAGTCAATTGCTCGGTATCCACCAGAGCCCAATAACATGCAAGTAACTGTTTCTCAAAAGGTGTATAACGCTCACCAGCATCAGGTAACTTTTTGGTCCAGAAACCTAACGGTACTCTACTCTTGCCTTGTTTCTGCCACAAACTCCAATTCGCATAAAGGCCTTGTACAGACACATTCAAATCCACATCACCATCACATACAGGCCATAAATCCAGAGCATGCTGAATTGCTTCTTTTGCCAGACTGAACGCATCTTGCTGTGGTTTATCCCATTCAAATGCATTCTTTTTACGAGTGACACGGTACAAAGGGGCCAATATTTGACTCAAATGAGGAATATGCTGGCGCCAAAAACCAAACAAACCAATGAAGCTTTGGGCTTCTTTCCTGTTCCTCGGAACTGCAAAATCAAGAATTTTCTGTTTAACCTGAGGGATCACTTCTCGGTGCCCCTCATGCCAATTAATACCCAAAAATTTCACAGCCTGGGACGGACCTTGTAATTTATCCGGGTTGATTTCCCAACCTTTCTCACGCAGGCACTCAATGACTCTGTCCAATTGGGTCTGAACTTCCTCTTGTGTTTCACCTTGGATCAAAATATCATCAATATAGTGACATATCTGAATTCGCGGATGAACCGGTACCTCAGCCAAATGCTCTGCCACCAGCCGGTGACATATCGTAGGACTATGCACATAGCCCTGGGGAAGACTTCTAAACGTCATCTGACGCCCGTTCCACGTAAAACTGAATTGTTCCTGACACTCAGGGGCAATCGGAATCGAAAAGAAAGCATTAGCAATATCAATGGACGCATACCATGTACCTGGATGTTTTTGGATTCTTTCAATTAGGGTAATAACATCCGGTACTGCAACAGTCAAAGGGGGTGTGTGTCTATTCAATTCTCGATAATCAACAGTCATGCGCCAAGAATTATCACTCTTACGTACCGGCCAAACAGGATTATTCCAAGCAGAAGTAACTGGGGTTAGAACTCCTGCATCCACCAACTCCTGAATAGTGGTACTAATCTCTTCATGACCACCTGGAATACGATACTTCTTCTGACGAACCACTTGTGTCGCCTGGGGAACTTTTATGGGGGGCATTCTTAAACGACCAACCCGTACAGGCCTGGACGATATATAATGTTTAGTTCCAAATTGGTAACATCCATCATCTAAGTGCAAAGTCATTCCTTTCAAAATATCAATTCCAATTATGAATTCTAAGAGTGGTACCACTAATACAGAGTATTCTTTTCTAGGAATTCTACCTATTCTCATTTCAAGTAAAGTTTGAACTGCGGGAGTTTCCTTTCCACCTAATCCGGTAATTGTAAAAGGCTGACCTTTAAACTTCTTTGATTTTCCATGAATAAGAGTGGCCTCCGCTCCTGTATCTACCAATGCTCGGGCCCTTTGGATATTACGATGTCTCCAATAAATATCAATATCTACATAGGGTCTATTATCTCTGTGAGCCCATCTGTGTACTGGAGCTTGACCTATTTCCTAGTCATTTTTACTGCGTTCTGTGTACCAGGATAAATCAGGATAAAGACTCTCACGTTTCCCAGGTATCGATACCTCCTGTTCATATCCATCTCCATTACGAAATGGATTCCTGTCCTCTGCATTGTACTGCGGGTTTCGATCGGCCAATCTGTGTCGATCCTCTCTCCTTCTCAACTCAGGGGATTGATCCCTATCATCTCTATGTCTGCTGTTAACATAATCATCTCTCCCCCTCTCTCTTTCCCCCTCTCTCTCCCTGTCTCTCTCACGACGGGGGGACAAATCACGTACATAACGTCGATCATCACGACGATCAGAGCGCCCACGGCGGTCGTCATCACCGCTACCGTCAGAAAAACCACGATCACACTCAGTCGTCCGAACACGCCGGGCACCCTCCTTTCGATCCAAGCCACGTTTGCGAAACATTTCCCACAAACGAGAAGTAGTCTCACTGTCAATGTCCTCCTTCCGCACACCATCGGCCATAAGACCAAAAAACATATCACGTCTAGTAAGTTTATTGTCACCAGGAGTACGAGTGTCAGGCCGGGATTGCCGTTCAGGTTTAAACCACTCACCCAACTCACCGAGTTGGCGTACCGATTCCAGCACCATAGACAATATGTTACCAGTCTGATTAATCAATAAAGTCATCATGACCTGCTTATAAGCAACAGGGGAAGAACGAATAATACGATTCCGCACAGAAGATGTCAACAAACCATCAAGCAACCTGTCAGCAGTATTCAAAAAAATAGCCGTTTTCATCACCTCCTCTTTGAGACGTTGTGCAGCATCGCGCAAAGTATACCACGGTTTGTCATTCACAGGCCAGTCAGATTCAGTAGGATATTTTTGATTACAACCCTCAGTCGCCAATTGAAGCAAAGAAATTTGACCACCAACATTAAAGTTACGAAAATGATCCTGTACAGTAGAATCCGAACTCAAGGAACAAAACTTCAAACAATCGCCAGCATCCAACATAATGCCAGCAGCGCCCAGTTCATAAAGGCGCACCATCCATGTGAGTAAGGACTCACCAGCTCGCTGCCGAAAGCGCTGCAAAATATCACTAATTTCTTGTTGAGTAAAATCCTCCAAAGAGTCTAAAGCAATACCATTCGGAGCACCGGGAGCCTGCTGCAACTTCCGCCGAAAAACAGGATGCACCGAGACCGCGGGACGAGCATCACAAGGAGCTCGACCAGTACACATAGAGGAACAATCAGTGTAAGAAGCATCGACCCCACTCGAAGGACGAGCGCAATCATTGGGTGCACCATCAGAGGCGCAAGAAGCAGACTTACAATCACGGCCGGAGCGAGAGGACTCGCGCTTGGCAGACTCCTCACCCGAGGAAGGAGAATCACTCGAGTTCCAGATATTACCATCCCATTCATCAGGATTCCAATCAGTCCGGCTTTCGCCACGACCAGACGCACCTTTCGCGTCGAAACCCGACCACGCCGATTCTTGTATTTATAATGAGCAATTCGCACAGCCGCCCTCTCGGCAATAGTTTGGTACGTCTCAAGTTTGTCAGCAAGCAACTTATTTTGACACCGCAACAAAGTATGAGCATTCTGAATCTCAACAAAGTTCGCTTCCACATCCTTATGCACATTCTGTAACTTCAACAACCTCTCATGCAGGATCCTGTACGCAGACAGAACAATCCAACCTCTGCGCCCCAAAACGGGAAGCTCATCACCCTTAGATACCGGCGCCTTCTGTAAACAAGTAATCACATTAGCCGGCTCCGCCAGCTCCAAAAAAGAATTCCAATTCTCACTCAAACCAGTAGAATCAGCCCACTCACGGGCTAAGGCTTCATAAGGCGTTGAATCCCAATCGGGAATATCAACGGGCAACTTAAAAGTAGATTTCGACTTTCTAGAAAACATCTTGGAAAAGAAAGAAAAAGAGAAAAAGAGAAAGAAGAAAGAAGAAAAAGAAAAAAAACTACACTCACAATTATATAGAAATAATATACAAACGAAACCACGCACGCGCCGAAAGCAAACACGATACAACCACAACGCACACAGGTTTCGTAAACGGTTCGTGACACCAAATGTTCTGCTTGGGTTTTCTGATCAGATAGAACCCGCTCATCAGAGCCTCACTAACCCAGCCAGAACATTACCCCCTCCCTAGGGCCTATTTACAATAGTGCAACCACATATATCTACCACCTAAGGACAGGGAATTCCTACTATACATACCAAGACCTCTTATAATCGGCGGCCTCGCGATTCCATACGAATCCAGACCTCTCTGCCCATACGACAGTATCACAAGTGGCGGCCTCGCGATCCCATACGAATCCAGACCTCTCTGCCCATACGACAGTATCACAAGTGGCGGCCTCGCGATCCCATACGAATCCAGACCTCTCTACCCAGACGGCAGTCTCAGCACAATCGGCGGCCTCGCGATCCCATACGAATCCAGACCTCTCTGCCCATACGACAGTATCACAAGTGGCGGCCTCGCGATCCCATACGAATCCAGACCTCTCTACCCAGACGGCAGTCTCAGCAAGTGGCGGCCTCGCGATCCCATACGAATCCAGACCTCTCTACCCAGACGGCAGTCTCAGCACAAGTGGCGGCCTCGCGATCCCATACGAATCCAGACCTCTCTACCCAGACGGCAGTCTCAGCACAATCGGCGGCCTCGCGATCCCATACGAATCCAGACCTCTCTGCCCATACGACAGTATCACAAGTGGCGGCCTCGCGATCCCATACGAATCCAGACCTCTCTGCCCATACGACAGTATCACAAGTGGCGGCCTCGCGATTCCATACGAATCCAGACCTCTCTGCCCATACGACAGTATCACAAGTGGCGGCCTCGCGATTCCATACGAATCCAGACCTCTCTACCCAGACGGCAGTCTCATACGAAGTTCATCCTATGATCACCATAACATACAAAAAGGGAGTCAGTCTCACTATTCATCAGATCACACAAGGACTGCCAGTTCGAGCATAGCCTGTTCTCCGGTTCGAGGGGCTCCTCTTTCCCCTATTCAGTTACCACTTACCTGATCAGGGTTAACATCTGTTCATGTAGCCGCAGCTGACTAGAAGAATAGGCTACCCTCTCATACAAGAACACGCAGCACATGTTGGTTCACTACAAACTGGGTACTTTATTACTCATTACATACGCAACCACATAACATTACAATATAACACATAACCTGCAAAGAAAAGTGAAAGATTAAGTTGTACACTCTAATAAGAAAGGGTCGACATCACCTTAGTAGTGTGTAGCCTGCACTCAGTGGTCATCTAGGTTCCCTTCTCGTCTGTGCCTCGGCTCGCCTGGAAATCACACCTCCGCAGTCACGGATACATATCTGCACCACTATGCGCTGTTCTCTTCACCATTCTCCGAGTCACTGGGACCTCTTCCTTATCGGCTACTCTCTCCTCTCTGGCTATTCTGCTTAGGAGAGTATCTGTCTCTCGGTTCTTCTCCGCCTTCAAGATGGCGTCTGTCTTCCCTGGAATAAGTAATAGCTTTACTGCTAACGGCTAGATGCCGCCTACGGACTGAACATGTAACTGCCTCAGACTTTCACTAATATAGAGGTGCGTTTCCTCATGGAAAATTCCGGCCCGTAACCTGCCGCCCACCAAATTCTTGTACCTCCCCGTACCAAGGACACGTTCCCAGCCGGCCGGCCTGATGTAGTGTCTTCGGCATGAAGAAAAATACAATCCTTCAATAAGGGCCGGCCTGAACCGGTTCTCTCCAAGCGAATAACACCTCATAACTAAAACATTACATTTGACCTAGAAGCATCCCAAGCTGCCGGAGCAGAAAGAAAGATGGAGTCTCTCCCGTTTGAGGCCTACCAGGCCTGAATTCAGCACGGCTCCATGAAATACCCTCACTAGAGGACAGGTTATCCCTAATACTAACAAATCTATCCCCTAGGCTATGTGTGCAAGCCCTGATCTATGGGGAAGAGCACAGAATCATGTCGAAGTGCCTAGTAAATAGGCTCCATTCACTACTCTAACCCTTAGACTTGAATGATAAGAGACTGAAGTCACATTTCATCATTGTTCCTCACAAGAAGGCCGGGAAAATCGAGCAGAACAGTCACCCTCTGTCACCTCAGCCCAGCTTCCTGGGCACACACTGTTAGCAGATCTTTGAGTGGCCCTTGGCTTGTTGATGTGAGTTTGTTTCTGATCTCCAGGCACCCATTGGGTGTGATGTGTGTCTGTGCGCTGCTGCTGTGGTGGTGTGTGCTGCCACTCTTTCACAATGTTGGCTGTTCATTAGCTGCTGTCATGTGCAAAACAGTGCCTTCACCCCCATGTGTTGATGCAAGGCGTCCGCCATTTGCTGGCAAGTCATTCCTGTGTTGGGACACACTGTTTGTCTGGCTGTGACCTAGGCCATATGGGCAGAGGGCATTGTTGTCTGCTTCGGAGTCGCACTATGTGATTTTTGGGGCCCAGCCTCCCGCCATCCGGGTTACCGTGTCATGTGTTGTTGTCTTCTGTGGCCTGTGACTTGACATTGTCCAGCTGGGTGCATGGGGCATGGTGGCAGCAGTGGCATGTGCGTGCTCATGGAGTGTGGTTGTGTCATGCGATGGCTTGTGGTGGTTGCGTGCCTGTTAGTGATTTTGGTTGTGGATGCCGTTCCCCCCATGTGAGGTGCGTTGTTTGTGTACTCACCCGGGTCTCGGAGTCCTTCTAATCCTTCGACTGCCTCCACCGGCAGTATGGCCATCACCCTCTCCTCCCAGGGCTGGTACTGTACGGGTCTGCGGGAGGGCCCTCCTCCGGTGGCGTTGGCCTGGTCGTGTTCCTCCTGCCTCTTGGCTCGGACCCTCCTCCGCAGATCGTACCACCTGTTCTGGCATTCCTGCCTGGTCCTTCTGGTGTCCGCAACAGCATTCACAGCATAGACGATGGTCTGCCACATGGCTGTTTTTGCTGCCAGGCTGGTGTTTCTGACCAATGTTCCAAAGATCTGTGGCTCGACTCTGAGGATTTGATCAACAAGAACCTCCAACTCTCGGTTACTGAACTTTGGATTCTTGGTAGTGGGCATGGTGAGGGGTGTGGGTGTGGATGGTGGGGGGGTGTGTGGATGTTGGGGGGGTGTGGATGGTTGTGGGTGTGTGTGTGTGAGAATGTGATGAGGGTGTGTTTGTGAAGGTGGTTGTGTGAAGGTGTGCAAGTGTAAGGTGTGGTGAAGCTTGTAGTATGGTGCTGTGGTGTCTGGCAGCAGTGAGTCTGTTGCAAAGGCTCATGGTTTGTGTGTGTGGGCCCTTTTTATTGGTCCATGGGTGGGTGTGGCAGTGTTTGAAGTTTGGGTGGGTGTGTTATACGTAGTGGTGGTGTTTTGGGCCTCTGTTTGTCTTTGGCAGTTGCAGGTCAGTGAAGGTGTTTTTGTAGTGTTTGTTGGCCATGTTTAGTGGCTTTGTGCCATTCGTATGGTGTATTCTTGTGTTGTTTAGTTTTGGCCTGGTTGCGTACGTGCGTTTTGAGCGTGTGTACGGTGTGTACATGGGCCATTTGGTTGTACGGTGCTGTCCTTGTGTGTGGGTTGGTACAACTCGTACATGCGGTTGTGATGTTGGGGCCTGGGGTGCGCTCCGTACTTAGGAGGTTGTGTTGGGGGTAGGACCGGAACGTACTGGGGTGTGGGTACACGGTGGTACGACACGTACAGGGGTGGGGGTACGACTCGAACGTACTGGGGTGTAGGTACACGGTGGTACGACACGTACAGGGGTGGGGGTAGGACTCGAACGTACTGGGGTGTGGGTACACGGTGGTACGACACGTACAGGGGTGTGGGTACGACTCGAACGTACTGGGGTGTACATACACGGGTGGGGGTTCGACACGTACAGGGGTGGGGGTAGGACTCGAACGTACTGGGGTGTGGGTACACGGTGGTATGACACATACAGGGGTGGGGGTAGGACTCGAACGTACTGGGTGTGGGTACACGGTGGTACGACACGTACAGGGGTGGGGGTACGACTCGAACGTACTGGGGTGTACATAGACGGTGGTGTAGGTACACGATGGTACGACACGTACAGGGGTGGGGGTACGACTCGACCGTACTGGGGTGTGGGTACACGATGGTACGACACGTACAGGGGTGGGGGTACGACTCGACCGTACTGGGGTGTGGGTACACGATGGTACGACACGTACAGGGGTGGGGGTAGGACTCGAACGTACTGGGGTGTGGGTACACGGTGGTACGACACGTACAGGGGTGGGGGTACGACTCGAACGTACTGGGGTGTACATAGACGGTAGTGTAGGTACACGATGGTACGACACGTACAGGGGTGGGGGTATGACTCGACCGTACTGGGGTGTGGGTACACGATGGTACGACACGTACAGGGGTGGGGGTAGGACTCGAACGTACTGGGGTGTGGGTACACGGTGGTACGACACGTACAGGGGTGTGGGTACGACTCGAACGTACTGGGGTGTACATACACGGGTGGGGGTTTGACACGTACAGGGGTGGGGGTAGGACTCGAACGTACTGGGGTGTGGGTACACGGTGGTACGACACGTACAGGGGTGGGGGTAGGACTCGAACGTACTGGGGTGTGGGTACACGATGGTACGACACGTACAGGGGTGGGGGTAGGACTCGAACATACTGGGGTGTGGGTACACGGTGGTACGACACGTACAGGGGTGGGGGTACGACTCAAACGTACTGGGGTGTACATAGACGGTGGTGTAGGTACACGATGGTATGACACGTACAGGGGTGGGGGTACGACTCGACCGTACTGGGGTGTGGGTACACGATGGTACGACACGTACAGGGGTGGGGGTAGGACTCGAACGTACTGGGGTGTGGGTACACAGTGGTACGACACGTACAGGGGTGTGGGTACGACTCGAACGTACTGGGGTGTACATACACGGGTGGGGGTTCGACACGTACAGGGGTGGGGGTAGGACTCGAACGTACTGGGTTGTGGGTACACGGTGGTACGACACGTACAGGGGTGGGGGTACGACTCGAACGTACTGGGGTGTGGGTACACGGTGGTACGACACGTACAGGGGTGGGGGTACGACTCGAACGTACTGGGGTGTACATAGACGGTGGTGTAGGTACACGATGGTACGACACGTACAGGGGTGGGGGTACGACTCGACCGTACTGGGGTGTGGGTACACGATGGTATGACACGTACAGGGGTGGGGGTACGACTCGAACGTACTGGGGTGTACATAGACGGTGGTGTAGGTACACGATGGTACGACACGTACAGGGGTGGGGGTAGGACTCGACCGTACTGGGGTGTAGGTACACGATGGTACGACACGTACAGGGGTGGGGGTAGGACTCGACCGTACTGGGGTGTGGGTACATGATGGTACGACACGTACAGGGGTGGGGGTAGGACTCGAACGTACTGGGGTGTACATAGACGGTGGTGTAGGTACACAATGGTACGACACGTACAGGGGTGGGGGTACGACTCGACCGTACTGGGGTGTGGGTACACGATGGTACGACACGTACAGGGGTGGGGGTAGGACTTGACCGTACTGGGGTGTGGGTACACGATGGTACGACACGTACAGGGGTGGGGGTAGGACTCGAACGTACTGGGGTGTGGGTACACGGTGGTACGACACGTACAGGGGTGGGGGTATGACTCGAACGTACTGGGGTGTACCTAGACGGGTGGGGGTGTACATACACGGGGGTACGTGTCGGACGTACGGGGGCTGGGGGGAGTGTTGGGCGCGTATGCGGGCACATGTCTCCATGGTTGCTATAGGAGTTCGGTGCGGACGGTGTTTTTTCCATACGGTTGTAACCTCGGATGCACGGGATGGATCGTGATTCCTCGGTCGGACTTGACTTTTCACGTTTGTACGGTAAATCGTCCGAGGACGTGTCGGACACATTTTCCGACCCGAGGACGTGTGGGGAATGATTCCCAATGCGGTTCGTATGGACTTTTTACCATGCGAATCGTGATTGCCAGTTCGTACGGCACTTGTACGATTCGTACGGTAAAAAGACCGGATACGAGTCGCACGGGGTAATTTTTTACCGGATCGTGATCGGCACCTAAATGATCTATCGATCATTGTGGAAAGGAGTATCTTAAAGTTCAGGTCTAAGATGTGCAGGAATGAGGATATTAAGTGTATAGATATGTAAATAATTTTTCCTTTACAGGTCCTAAGGTATTCCTTTCATGTCAGCGCTTGGAACAATCATCCCTCCCGTAAGTGCAGATCAGTGAGAAAGTGAAGTATGAGTGTTGGTGTTATGGGCCCCACCAATGAATGCATTGAGTGAATGTGTTAGTGGGGTATCTGGTCTGTGATGAAGGGAGGATTTCGGTACGGGGTTTGTTCTGATTCCTCTTACCCAACTGCACTGCTGTCACGGTGGTCGGTGGCAATGCAAATTGACATGGGCCATTGTTGTGGAGATGTGGCTAGGGCCCGTGGCCAAGTAACCACTGCTGTTGAACAGCTCCAGGCTGGTACTGGTGGGCTCAGCAATGTCACAGGAGATGAGGGGAGTGAGGGGGCATCCAGCCTTAGCAGCATGTCAGCGCCAGTCAGCACTGGCAGGAGGTGCAGTACACTTAGGACAACACCTACAGTTGCACCCATGAGTGAGGATGCAGATGCAGGTGAAAGACATCTCGGTGTGCGTGGGAGGAAGCGCTGAACACAAACATACCTCCGGACTATCTTTCATGGTGGCATAACCATGTCCAAGACATTCATAGGGACTGAGAATGAAGTCCAAAATTTATTTAATTTGTGCTTTGGTACATGCACTCAACCCTCCGACAAACCCCACCAACCCGGATGAAGGTGCACTCGCCCTCGAACGCTGGATGAACGACTGCGCCAACACCGTCACTCCGCTGAAAAACCCCAACAACAGAGACACTAGCAGAAGAGTCTGCTAGTTCACCTCGGAACTCCTCGACTCAAAACGCACCTGCCGGAAACTGGAAAACATATGGCACAGCGACAAGACACCAGACAGCCGCATTGCCCACAAAGACGCCATCCGCAACCACCACCATCTCATCAGGACCGCCAAAAGAACCTCCTTCACAGACCGGTTGTATGACATAATTTCGAAAGACAAAAATTCGACCTACGAAAATATCGCATCAAAAATATCGTGGTCAAGAATATCGACATCCTATCTACAACATGGTAAGTACAAAAATATCGATAATTTAATATCGATGTCAAAAATATCGTAATTCAAAAATATCGTTTTTTTTTAGTTTAAAAATATATGTAAAATAAACAAAATAATACTTATAAATCAAAGAAACATAATTAAATATATTTTATAATATGTAACATTTATAATAAATATATATAATTAAATGAAACTTTAATTAAACATATATATATAATATATACTATATACACTTACTTAATAATTACTTTTAATAATAATTTCTGTAACATATAAATTATTAAATATTTATTTAAATTACCAATACATCTATACACATAAAACAATAACATTAATAAATATTAAATAATTACATATAGCAAATAATAATCAATATTTTTAATTTGAATAATTTTTATTATTAATTATATATTACAATAGCTAAAATATTACAAAACATATTAAATATCAGACACAATAAAACTACTAGTCCAACTTCAACAAAAACAACAGTAAGGAAAATGTTGGATAGCGTAGGGGTAAAAATAACTATTCCAACTCCCGAGAGTGCAACAGTAGGGAAAACATTGGATAGCGTAGGGGTAAAAATTACTATTCCAACTCCAAAGAGTGCAACAGTAGGGAAAGCATTGGATAGCGTAGGGGTAAAAATTACTATTCCAACTCCAGAGAGTGCAATAGTAGGGAAAGTGTTGATTAGCGTAATGGTAAAAATTACTATTCCCACTCCAGAGAGTGCAATAGTAGGGAAAGTGTTGGATAGCGTAAGGGTAAAAATTACTATTCCCACTCCAGACATTGCAACAGTAGGGAAAACGTTGGATAGCGTAGGGGTACAAATAACTATTCCAACTCCAAAGAGTGCAACAGTAGGGAAAACGTTGGATAGCGTAGGGGTAAAAATTACTATTCCAACTCCAGAGAGTGCAATAGTAGGGAAAGTGTTGGATAGCGTAAGGGTAAAATTTACTATTCCCACTCCAGAGAGTGCAATAGTAGGGAAAGTGTTGGATAGCGTAAGGGTAAAATTTACTATTCCCACTCCAGAGAGTGCAACAGTAGAGAAAACATTGGATAGCGTAGGGGTAAAAATAACTATTCCAACTCCAAAGAGTGCAACAGTAGGGAAAACGTTGGATAGCGTAGGGGTAAAAATTACTATTCCAACTCCATAGAGTGCAATAGTAGGGAAAGTGTTGAATAGCGTAAGGGTAAAATTTACTATTCCCACTCCAGAGAATGCAATAGTAGGGAAAGTGTTGGATAGCGTAACTGTAAAAATTACTATTCCAACTCCAGAGAGTGCAATAGTAGGGAAAGTGTTGGATAGCGTAAGGGTAAAATTCACTATTCCCACTCCAGACAGTGCAACAGTAGAGAAAAGGTTGGATAGCGTAGGGGTAAAAATTACTATTCCAACTCCAAAGAGTGCAACAGTAGGGAAAGCGCTGGATAGCGTAGGGGTAAAAATTACTATTCCAACTCCAGAGAGTGCAACAATAGGGAAAGCGCTGGATAGCGTAGGGGTAAAAATTACTATTCCCACTCCAGATAGTAAAACAGTTGGGAAAGCACTAGATAGCATAGTGATTCTATGAACATTATAACCAATTCAATAATTTCTTATAAAAAAATTGCATGTTAAAAATGTTTAAAAAAAAAAATTATTATTAAATACCAATTATATAAAATAAATATTTAAATAAATAAATTTAAATTACATCCCACACTATTCCCCCTTTAACACACAACACACTACACATACAAAATATACAATAGATTTAAATATCAATTTATCTCTTATTTACAATTAATAATACATTCTTTATAATTAATATAGTTATTAATTGACTAATTAATACATATTAACTACGAAATTACAAATATTCACCTATTAATTATTAATTAACAATACATGAATTAGCAATAACAACAAATACAATACAATAATCAATTATTTATATTTACTATATTTAACTAACTAATAACAATTAATTAATAATAATTACAAATAAATAAAATATATCATTATTTAATTTATTTTAATTACATCCCACCCTATTCCCCTATAAACCCACAGCCCACTACACATAAAAATTCACATAATTAATTTAATTATGAATTAATCACTTAATAAAATTAAATCACCAATTAATTACTAATTAACAATTAATTAATTAACTATAACAATAAATAAATATTATTAATAAACTACTTATAATGTATATAATTAACCAAATAATAAAATAATTTTACAATTAATAATTATTTAAAAATTAATTAATCTATTAATCAAATTAATTACCAATTATTAATTAATTACCAATTAATTAATCATAAATACCAATTAAACAATACATATTAATTCATTAATTATAATTACATTACTTCCCACCCTATTCCCCTATAAACCCAGGACTCGATAATTCTCGCTTCGGTGCCCACTCTAAGCATGAGTTCACACTATGCAGCTCTGGGCAACAAGCCTGCTTAATCTCCACAACGGCCCCCCGCGGCGGGATGCCTGGCTTTCACCTTGGAGATACCCAGTACGGGTTATCTTACAGGGAAAAACCAGGACGGGTTCCCAATGCAAGCGCCAAGATGCCCGTAGGGTGATAGTTGCGCTCTATAAGTACCCCAATCAATCAATCAATCAATCAACCCACAACCCGCTCTGATACTAAAACGCTAAATTAAATGTAAAATAATTATAAATCTCTAAACATTTATTTTTAAATGTATTAAAATACATTACAATAATCTTTAACATACAATAAATAAAATACATATTAAATGACATTACACTAAATAAATATCGATATTATTGACATCGAAATTTTTACTTACGATATTACTTACATCGATATTAATTACTTCGATATTATTAACTTCGATATTACTTACCTTGGGATCGATAATCTGTCCATCGATATTCTTGACTTCGATATTCTGTACCTACGATATTAAAAACACGATATTATTGTAGGTCGAAATTTAAAACTCAATATTTTGGCTAAACACCCACAGACCGCCTTGACAACAACGCACACAACAGCAAGGAGCTCTTCACCATCGTGAAGGAACTATCGAACCCAAGCTCCAACGCCAACGACATCTCACCATCGCATGCCCTGTGCGACTCCCTCGCCACCTTCTTTCACCGGAAAATCACCGACATCCATGATAGCTTCGGACCCCGGACAACCCCTGCTGACCACACCGCACCGAACCCATCGCACCCCACCGCCCAATACACCCTGACAACCTGGGCCGACGTAAGCATCAAGGACACAATCAAGACCATGGGAACAATCCACTCCGGTTCCCCATCGGACCCTCTCCCGCACCACATCTTCAACAAAGCCAGCAAGTCCATTGCACCCCACCTGCACGAAATCATCAACCTCTCCTTCGAGACCGCCACCTTCCCTGAGAACTGGAAACACGCAGAGATCAACGCCCTACTGAAGAAACCCAAGGCGGACCCGAGCAACCTCAAGAAGTTCCGGCCCATCTCCTTGCTTCCGTTCCCAGCAAAGGTCATCGAGAAGATAGTAAACACCCAGCTCACCCGGCACCTCGAAAACAACAACATCCTAGACCCATCCCAATCAGGATTCCGCAGCAACCACAGCACCGAGACCGCCCTCATCGCCACCACAGACGACATCAGGATCCTGCTAGACAAAGGCAAGACGGCGGCCCTCATCCTCCTGGACCTCTCCGTGCCTTCGACACCATCGGCCACCGCACACTATGCACGCGCCTCCACGACGCAGGGATCTGAGACAAGGCCCTGGACTGGACCACCTCCTTCCTCTCCGGCAGAACTCAGAGAGTCCGCCTCCCCCGTTCGGTTCCGAGGTCTCCGAGATCATCTGCAGCGTCCCTCAAGGATCCTCCCTCAGCCCGATGCTGTTTAACGTCTACATGGTACCACTAGCATGCATCGCCCGACAGCACGACCTCAACATAGTCTCCTATGCTGATGACACACAGCTGATCCTCTCCCTCACCAAGGACCCCCTCACCGCCAAATCCAACCTCCACCAGGGAATGAAGGCCGTCGCCGACTGGATGGAGGACAGCCGCCTCAAACTGAACACAGACAAGACGGAAATCCTCACCCTCGGGTCCAACCCCTCTGCATGGGACGACTCTTGGTGGCCCACATCTCTGGGGTCCCCCCCGGCCCCCACCGACCACGCACGCAACCTGGGAGTCATCCTCGACTAGAAACTCTCCATGACCAAACAAGTTGACGCAGTCTCCTCCACCTGTTTCAACACCCTCCGCATACTCCGCAAGATCTACAGATGGATCCCGACAAACACAAGGAAAACAGTCACCCAGGCCCTAGTCAGCAACAGACTCGACAACGGAAACACCCTCTATGCCGGAGCCTCGTCTAAGCTCATCAACAGACTAAAGAGAATCCAGAATGCCTCTGCACGCCTGATCCTCAACGTCCCGCACCACGACCACATCACCCCCCACTTGAGGAATCTGCACTGGCTCCCCATTGACAAAAGAATCTCCTTCAAGCTCCTGATCCACGCACACAAGGCACTCCACAATACAGGCCCAGCCTATCTCAACAGTCGACTCTCCTTCTACTTACCCAACAGGAAACTCCGCTCCACTGACCACGCCCTGGCCACGGTCCCACACATCCGTAGAACTACTTCCGGAGGCAGATCCTTCTCCCATTGCGCCGCCAGGACCTGGAACATCCTCCCCCTCTACCTGCGACAAACCGAAGACCTACTGACCTTCAGGAGACAACTCAAGACCTGGCTCTTGGACCATTAACAGCTCCTCCCCCCACCCAGTGCCTTGAAACCCTCCAGGGTATGTAGTGCGCTTTACAAATTATGTGATTGATTGATTGATGCAGTAAATGTGCTATTAAGCAACATCTATGTTTAGCCACACACCACTACCTGCTCACATGCAAATAAAAACTTTGCAGTTCAAGAATGCAAGTGTTTTGTTTCATTATTACGTACCTCAGAAGGAAGTAATGTTGGGTGATCTCTGCACGTTTCCTCTGCCCTCCCGCTGAGCTTGCCGAATGCGGCTGTTGTGGGTGTACAGGGGGCTGGTTGTCCTCAGTGTCGGACACCTCTATGGGTATGCCTCTCCTTGTTGCTATATAATGCACATTGTACATGCTGACACTATCCTACAGCAGGTTTCCGGCTGGTACAGCATCGCTCCACCAGTTTTGTGCAGGATGCGGAAGCGACTTTTGAGCAATCCAAATGTACGTTCGATCGCATTACGTTTCCTGATGTGTGCTGCGTTGTACTGCAGCTTTTGTGGGGAGTCTGGGTTCAAGTATGGAGTCATGATATAGTTCCTCACGGCATATGCACTGTGACCTACAGGGTAGTAACCATGGTGTTAGTGTCAGGTATGCATTGCCATATCATACTTAATTCATGTGAATGAGTATATTGTCTTACCTAGCAGGTGTCCTTCGCCAAATTTCCCCCTGAGCAGGCGTGTGTGAATGCCACTGTGCCGGAAGATGTATGAATCATGGGTGCTCCCAGGATATTGCGCTACAATGTCGGTTATGATGTTTTTCCCATTGCACACTGCTTGGACATTGATTGAGTGATACGATTTCCGGTTACGGTGGATATACTCATTGATTGCTGACGGACATATGGCTACATGGGTGCAATCTATGCATCCAATCACATGAGGGGACTGTGCTAATCGATAGAATTCGAGTTTTGTTTGGTTCAATTCCCTTTGGGTTGTGAGGAAGGTGATGTGGTTGTGGATCATAGTCATCATGGCAGCCAGGAAGGATCTCAAGAAACGTGAGAGGGAGCTTTGTGATACCCCTCCAGCTACTGCCACTACCTCCTGGAAACTTCCTGATGCAAGTAGGTGCAGGCAACATAGCACCTGGACATGGGTAGGGATTGCATGGGTCCTACGAGTCTGGCGCTGCATTAGTGGTTCCAATTCGGCTATGAGGTAAAGTATCATAGCAGCGTTCAGCCGGTACTTATCATGTATGTCCTCAGCAGTTTGTCCCAACAGAGTGATGCGCAGGCAGAATATCCTCTCCTGGATTCTCCTTCTGGCCTGGCCTGCTGCATGGATCCTCATCCTCCTCGCAACACGTAGAGTGCCGCCATTGTGTAAAGCCTCCATGGCCTCATTGGTCAGTTTAAATAGCCCTCTGATGCTTTGCAGCTGTAGGGAATATTTTTTTTCCACCTGCTTCTGATTCCCCTTAATCTGCACTTGCTAAATTGCGAATTTCATGGAAATCGCTATTTGCAATTTTACATGCATTTTTTTATCGCTAATAAGGATTCGTTATATCTTGTTTCCCGGTATTAGCAATTCGGTCTAATTGCGATTTTGTGATATTTGGTTGATGTATTGGAAAATGCTAAAATGCACTCGCAAATAGCTATTCGCTAATTTTGCGAGCACATTTTAGCTTGATGCATGTGTCTGCAAGTATGTGTAAGTTTCTGTAGAAGTAAGTGTGGTGGTGTGTGTATAACTGTATATGCAAGTAAATGGATGTTTGATTCTTTATTAGCATGAGTGACTATGTGTGTGAGTAACTCTATGGATGAGTGGCGTTGTGTAACAGGATGTATAGGTGTATGAGTACATATGATGAGTGAGTACATGTATGAGTGACTGTATAGGACTGTTGGTGAATGAGTGGATGTGTATGTGGATCTTAGAATTACTGAATAGGTTGTTGTATGTCCATTGTTTTGAAAATTTTAGTTTCTATTTTTGAATGTGTGTATCAAAGATTATATTTGGGTGAGAGGAGGTCTGCCACTCTATCACAAGGATGATGTCATCAGGGATGTCATCAGTGATGTCATTTGAGATGTCATCAGTGATATCATCAGTGATGTCACTGACCATGTCATGATTGATGTAATATGTGACATCATTAGCAGTGCATTGCGGCCGCGCGAGTTATAGTTAGCAGAACTAACTATAGCAGAGGAATTTCTATGGTTTTGTACGAGTGAAATGTCCAGCTAACTATAACACCCCTGAAAACTATGTTTTTTTCTGTGAATTTCTAAGGTTTTTTAAATGCTAATTTCTAACTATAATGTCTCTGAAACCTATGGTTTTTTCAGTGAATTTCAAAGGATTTTTAAATGCTAATTTTTAAGTGTAATAGTAGTTATACCTATTTTTTGTACTGATTTTCTACAGGTTTTTAACTGTTTATTTATAAATATTTATTCATTAAATAACATTATATATTTTTGTGAAAATTGCAAAAAAATAAAAAATTAAAACTGAAATATTGTTTAATTTTTTTGTTTAATTTTTTAATTTTATTATATTTATGTTATTTTCTTTTTTAATTTTGTTTTCCCAAAGTCGCGCACCCAAAGCGTACACGTCACAGTGGGTGCGCAGATTTTAGACGCCATTTTAGAAACGTTGTGAAGGATCTGCGTACGGTGAGCGACAGCTGCGTGTTTTTCAGTTACATCATTTACATTTAATATTACGTGATGTATGCGATTGGTATGCGACCAGTCTGCGACTCCTGCGCATTTGCGACACATGCGCATTATGGTACGCGACACTTGCGTGGTGGCGGGTCCCACGTGCCGTCATATACGTGCTGGGGCGCGCTGGGTGCGCAACTCCCGTGAATTTTTTTAATGTTCTAAAATGATATGTATGTGTGTTCAATATACATATTAGGGCAAGAGACTATCTACAATATTCATAAAAATAATATATTTGTACTTATAATAAACTTATATTATTTTTAAATATATTTTTGCAAAGTCGCGTCGGATGCGTGCTTCATGAGCGCAGAGTGCGCGGATCCCATGTGACCTAAAAAAAAAAGGTTTCATTGGTTCACAACATTTCCCACTGTAACTATTGAAGGACCCCACCCATTTTAATCATTCTTGTTGGAGCATCTTTAGAGAGACATCTCTTTTCCTACAAGAACCCTTTTTGCTTGTTTTTTTTGCTGTTTTTCAAAAAATGTCAAACAAAATGGGATCTGGACAGCAGCAGCAGCAGGAGGAAGCATCTTCTGAAGAAGAATTCTTGCAGGAGGCACCACGTCCAGAGAGGCCGAAATCTGTTGTGTGGAAATTCTTCACTTTTCCACCTGGAGAGAAGAAAGTAAATGTGAGAAAGGTGACGTGCAAAATTTGTGACCGAGTCCTGTCAAGAGGCAGTGAAAAAAAATACACTTGTGGCACTGCTTCTATGTACAAGCATCTCCGGACCACACATCCTCTTAATCTTACTCGGGAGGGGATGAGGCGAGCTGCTTTGAACCCCTCACTTGCTGTGGCAAGTACATCTGGAGCGTCCTCAGGAACACCTGCAATGGACATTAGGCCAGAATTCGCCTTTCTCAAGCAACACTGCGTGAAGTGCAAGAAACTTATATGCTTCGGTGAGCAGTCGGTGGATGCAGTTTGTGCTGCGCAACGCAACCATCATTGTTAATTCTTTTGTTTTTTTGTTTTTGGAATGATAAGTAATTCCAAATGTTTCCTGTTTTATTCTTTTTTTGTTGTTGTTCATTTTGTGAAAAAACACCCCGAAAAATACAAAATTGTAAAAAAAAAAAAAAATACATAAGAAAAAAAAGTGACACTGCAAGCTCTTTAGCTGCACTGCACTGTGGCACTTCCGGAGCACAGGGATGTGACACATGTACATGAATATGTTGCAACTCTGTGCTTCCCTCTGCACTGCTGCACAAACTGCAGCCATGCGGTGACACAGGCACCCCTGCACCATGGTGCAAGGATGTCTGTGTCATGTGGAGATTGTTTTTGTGCAGGAAGGGACACCTTCCTGCACAAAAACAATCAGTAAAGGCATTTTCCTCTTTCAATGTATGCTGTGGAATGCAGCATGCATTGAAAGAGGAACAAATGAGGAGAAATGAAAACAATTCTCCCCGTTGCGCCTTGCTTCACCAACTCTAGGATGGCGCAGCATTAACACACATCTCCAGATTTACGATTTCTCATAAATCTGGAGATGTGTCTTGTTCTATGGGTGTTGCGTGGGAACACTCACAGCAACACCCATGGGACGCCTTTTCAACGCAAATTTCTGTGTATGAAGGGGTCGTATTTACAAGGAGAGGAAAAGCACGCAGGGTGGCTTTTCCTCTCCTTGTAAATATGAAGGAGTGCCTGGCGCCATCACTACGTTACAAAAAGTGATGTGCAGGTGGCACAGGGTGCTTGTAAATCTGCCCCATAAGTGCTTAGGTATTGGCAGACTGATACAATAAGAACATAGTGCTGGATGGGTGATTGAAGAATTGCACGAGACTGACAGGAGGTATCCTACGCTGCATGGGTACTACTTCAATATTTAATGGAGTGGACCAATAGTATGTGTCTGCTTAGAGATTTGTAGGGATTATGCACAGAATATTTTATGTGTACTTGAGTTGGTGCCTAGGTCATTTTATAAGAATACCACTAGTAACTGGAATGATGACGGTGCTGCAAACAGAGTGAACACTTAATTTATAAGTGCTTACGTATTGGTGGAATGATAGGATAAGTAGATAGTGATAGATAAGTGATTAAAGAAGTGCATGGGACAGACTGGATGATTCCTACACTGCATGAGTACTAACTGGGTATTTAGAAGAGTGTATCAATAGTATGTAGCTAGTTAGAGGTCTGCTTGGATAGTGCACAAAATATTATAGATGTACTTGTGCTAGTAGCTAGACCATTCCATAAGTTCATGACTAGTAACTAGAATAATTACAGTATTACAAACAGAGTGTATAGTGAATTTATAAGTGCTTAGGGATTGGTGGAGTAAAAGGATAAGTAGATAGTGCTGGATGGGTGATTGGAGAAATGCATGGGACAGACAGGAGGATTCCTACACTGCATAGGTACTAACTGGGTATTTAGAAGAGCGTATCAATAGTTTGTAGCTGGTTAGAGGTGTGCATGCATAGTGTACAAAATATTGTACCTGCACTTGTGTTAGTGGCTAGGGCATTCCTTAAGTATATGACTGATAACTGGAGTAATTTCAGTGTTGCAAAGAAAGTGCGTGCTGAATTTATAAGTGCTTAGGTATTGGTGGAGTGATAGGATACGTAGATAATGCTGGATGGGTGAATGGAGAAGTGAATGGGACAGACAGATGGATTCCTAGACTGCATAGGTACTAACTGGGTATTTAGAAGAGCTTATCAACAGTATGTAGCTGGTTAGAGGTCTGCATACATAGTGTACAAAATATTGTACCTGCACTTATGTTAGTGGCTAGGCCATTCCTTAAGTAAATGACTAATAACTGGAGTAATTTCAGTGCTGCAAAGAGAGTGCATGCTAAATGTATTAGTGCTTAGGTATTGGCAGAGTGATAGGATACGTAGATAGTGCTGGATGGTTGAATGGAGAAGTGCATGGGACAGACAGAAGGATTCCTAGACTGCATAGGTACTAACTGAGTATTTAAAAGATTGTATCAAAGCTATGTAGCTGATTAGAGGTCTGAATACATAGTGCACAGAATATTGTAGCTGTACTAGTATTGGTGTGTCTATGGTTTCGAGAATGGTAGTCTGTATTTTAGGGTGTGAGGAGGTGCATCAGATGATCACCTAGATGATGTCATCAGTGATGTCATTTGAGATGTCATCAGTGATGTTATCAGTGATGTCACTGACCATGTCATGAGTGATGTAATATGTGACATCATCCGCAGTGCATTACTTTAATCCAAAAAGCTGGCGGCCATATTGGCCATATTGGCCTGGTCACGATGTGAAAATTCAGGAATTGATACAATAAAGAAAAGAAAACAAGTGTTAATATGCAGACAATGTCATTTCAGCATATCTTGCCCCGTGACCGCCATACCTGGATGTTTGTCAACGTGACTTATTCATAATAAACATACTTAGAAGTGCAATCATCAACATAAACAATGGACTACACATTACTTTATAGTGAAAGGCTATCGGCCATATTAATCTGGGCACGTTGCATATTATAATGGTTCTTACACGAAAGAAAAGGAAAAAAATGGGTGTTAATATACACACACTATCCCTAAATAAAGTTCTAGCGATTATAGTTCCATTCCATTCACAGCACATTTGAGATGTCATGAGTGATGTAACTGACCATGGCATGAATGATGTAATGTCTGAGGTCATTAGCAGTACATTGCGGGGGCGTAAGTTATAGTTAGCTCAGGTAACTATAACTGCTGAATTTCACTGGTTGTGTATGAGTGAAATCTGAGTCTAACTATACTGTCCCTGTAATCTTTGTTTTTTTCAGCAAATTTCTAGGTTTTTTTTTAACGTTAAGTAAGATGCATATCACAATGGATGGTGGGGGGTTGGAAGCAGGCCCTTGCATTGTGCTGCCCCCACCCAAGCTTGCTGCTCCTGCCTTCCCTCCTCCTAGCCATCCATTGTCCAAGTCCATGTCCCTGCTCCCTTATTACAGCCCTGTGTGTCTGTTGTTCTGCCACTGGCCCATCCACCTCCTCCCTATCCTCTGTTGTCTGAATCCATGGACTAGCCTCCTCACTCCTGCCATGCATGGTCTGATGTGCTGCCACTGCCCTCCATTTAGCATGATGTACCAGTCCACTCCTCCTGCCCTCCATTGCCCAATTCTATGCCCCATCATTGACTTCCTGCTTAGCCTCTGTGCTTAGCTTGCTGCCCCTATTCTCCTTCTCCCTGCCCTCCGATGTCTTTGTACATGCCCCTGCTCCATCCTTTTTGCCCACCATGTTCCATGAACCTGCCACTCCTATCTACTCTGAGTGTTCTGTTGAGCTGCCACTCCCCTCCCACCTGCATAGCATTGTCAGATGACTGTAACCTGTCCCTGCCATCTCCACCCTGCCTGTCCACATTCCATGCCCCTATCACCTTCCTCCTGTCCTCCATGGTCCATTTTACTGCCACAACCTTCTGCCCTCCCTGGTCTGTTGTGCTGCAACAGCCCCTCCTGCCTGACCCGCATGGTCTGTTTTGAGGCCCCTTTCCCTGAACTCTCTTGTCTGTGCCCAGGTCCTGACCCTCCCTTCTATCCTCCATGGTCCTTTGTGCATGCCCCTGCACCCTCCTTCTTCCCATCATAGCCATTGTGCTGCCACTAACCCTCCCGCTTGCCATGCATGGTCTTCTGTGCTGCCACCTCCCCTCCCACTTCCCTGTGTGGTCAGCTAGCTGCCCCTGACCCCCTCCCACCTTCCCTCCATGGTCTGTGTGTATGCCATCATAGTCTCACTGGTGCTCTCCATGGAGTGTCTGGCTTCTAGTGCCCATCCTGCCTGACCTCCATGGTCATCTTGCTGCTCCTGCCCTGCCCCCTTGCCCCCAGCCCTCTGTTTCCATGTGCAGACCCCTATTCCCTCCCTCCTGGCTTGTCTGTTCCATTGTAATGCCCCTGATCCGTCCCTCCTGCCCTTTATGGTCTGTTATGCTGCAGCTTTCTCTCGTGTCTGTCCATTATGGTCAGATAGCTACCATTGACTCTTTCCCCTCTGTTCTCTGTTGTCCATGTGCATGGTCCTGTCCCCTCCCTATTGCTTTCTATGGATTATTGTGCTGCACTCCCGTCCCGCTTGCCCTGTGCGGTGTATTGTGCTGCTGCAAACCCTGATGCCTGCCCTGTAGGGTCAGTTTGGTGCACCTCTCCATGTCCCTCCTGTCCTCTGTCATCCGAGTCCATGTCCCTACCCCAATTCCTCCTGCCTTCCATGATCCAATGTACCATACTTGCTAACATTTTGAACTTGGTAAGAGGGAGATTTTGAAAAAAAACTGGGGTATTAATTTTTACCTTTGACTTACATTGAAAAAGAGGAGATTGTAGACAGGAGACAGATCAAATAAAGCCCATTTGGGCTTAAAAACATTGGACGTTTCCTGGCTGAATCGGGTCTGTTGGCATGTATGGTTGTACTACCACTGCCTCTTCCTTCTGCCCACAATGGTCTATTATATTGCCACAGCCTCTCTTGCCAGTCCTGTATTGTTGGTTTGTTGCCCCTGCCCCCCTTTCCACTGCCCTCCATAGTCTGTTGTTCTGCCACTGCCCTTCCTGCCTGCCGAGTGTGGTCAAATTGTTGCCTCTGCACCGTTCTACCTGCCTTCAATTTTCAGAGTCCGTGCCCCTGGCCTCTGCCTCTCAACAGTATCCTAATGAACAACTAGATTGCTAACATTCTATATTTATTACAAAAGTGTGGAACGCCTGCCGTCATCTTGATGTAATCAACTGTAATACCTAGAGCATTTCCATTAGAAATTACATATATGAGAGGGTCTTATTTGCATCAAAATTATGGTTAGTGCTCTAAAAAACTAAAATGAGGAAATATTTTCTGAGTTTTCAAATAGCGACAAAGCACTTTTAAATTATTTGTTATCTTTATGTTTTTTTATCCAGTTGACCGCTTTATTAAATGTTGCACTTAGGGGAGAGGATGTGGTGTTACTTCCAGAGCTGCGGACTTTGCAACTGGGGAACCAGGTTGGAGTTTCTGCTTCAGCTCGACATTCTGTGATTCTGGTCAAATCACTTAATCTCCCCATGTCTACAACCAAAATGAATTTGTTCTTGTGTGATGTAACCAATGCTCATGTAAAGCACTTCAATACCTGACAAGTTTGCACTATATAAAACTGCAAAAACACAAAAAATAAAAAGTGTTTTGCACACTTCTGTCATTGGGCTACATGTGGGCTACATGTGGGTGATATTTGTGCTACATTTCGGTTCTTTTGTCTCTGGTGGCCATCTTGGGAGATTTATTTGTTATGAATTTTACTAATTTCCTCATTTACTGGTCTCCTCAGTAGGAAATGCTTTCAGATTTTTACTTTGATTCCATCAAGAAAGTATTCAGCTATCTCACACATTTGCCATAAATTCTGAATGTTAGCACTCTAGTTGCTCATTAGATCACTGTAGTAAATCTACTGCTCACCACGGAAGTCTGCTGCTGGTATTAAAAGTGCATGTTTCAGTCTGCATGTCAGAATTTTTTAATGAAATAGAAGAGGATTTGAGAAGTCACTCAAAATGTGCCCTAATTTTTCTTTCTTCAGCACTAATCATAATTTCTATTGCAAAATGAACCCCCTCATTGTGTTCCTTTTTAAATTAAATGTTTTAAGTGTTACCAGTTTATTCCACTCGAGATGGCTTCAGATGTGCAATACGTTTGTCATAAGTAGTACTGTTAGCGCTCTAGTTGTTCTTTAGAACACTCTGGGAAGCTGCAGTAGAACACAAAGGAATCAACTGACAGTCTCTGCCCTTGTTGGATGTACATGTTTTACTGAGAATGTCAGACTTCATTCTTACATGACTGAGAAAGATAATGTGAATTTACAGAAAATATTCTCTCAGTTTAGCTTATAGATCACCTTCCAAACCTCTGTGGGAAAGCATGAGAAATAGTTTTCTCTCAAACATGATTCATGATATCCCAGCAGAAGGCTTTTTCACATGGTAAAATCACCTTAGAACACACCACAATTCCTAAAATGAGTATGGTACCATCAACAAATGATTTATAATGTAACTAAAGCCTTAACACCTTCTATTAACTGCAATGCTTTTTAATGAGGTGCTATCATGTATACTGGTCCCAAGATGGCTGCCAACACTTTTTTGGACGAAGTGCTGACAGCCAATCAGATCTCACGATGAGATGTGTGGGTAGGCTCCGCCCAGATATATATATTTCTTTTTCCATTAATATTTTAAAAACTACGGAACGAATTTACACCATTTAACTAAAGGGCACGTCTTTGAACCAAGGGCTCCCTTTTTGCCAAATTTGGTGTAATTCCGTTCAGCAGTTCGGGCTGTAGCTGCGACTAAAGGTTCCTATGGAAAATTGCATGGGGAAAACACGTTTTGGGACCCCCTTTTTTCTTTTTTATGAATAAATTTAGACAAACACTTAAAGGAAAACTTTTATTTATAATTAATTTAAAGATATTTCATACTTTACAAATTACACCGAAGTCACAACCCCAGCGCGACTTTTCAAAATGGCTACCGGAATACACGCAGCCATCATGTAGGGTGCGCGAAGGGTGCGCGACTTCTGTATAATATTAAAAAAAAGAATGAGCAAGATGGCGACGGAGTAGGACATGCTTTCAGTCCCTCCGCCGGCGTGCCGGCTTAGCTTTGTGTAGCGCCTTCCCTCGGCCCTCCCTGACTGACGCCCAGAGCTGGCGCTTGTCCCCTGGTGGCCCTGGAGCAAGCCTGGCGGTCTTTGTGGCCCTGGGGGCAGACACGGGGTCCCCTGGCGGCATTGGGGCCTGTGGTGCAGTCGACGGCCATGACCAGTAGACTTGCGTAGCGACGCGACTGGGGGCGGTGCCCTTAGCCACGCTCCCGCTGCGGCGCTGATCCCCGCGCCTGATCGACGAACCTTGCGGAGTGGGGACTGGTGGCCTGGCTGGTATGGAGTGCCCTGTTGACCCTGCAGCGGGGCCGCCATGGTGAGGAGTGCGCACCTGCGGCTGGCGGCGGCCGAGCGGCGGCCGAGCGGCGTGGGGGCCCCACCTGCGAGAGGCGGTGAAGAGGTGCGGAGAGAGACGGAGGCCATGATCTGAGGGGAGGCGCCGGGCCGCTGGAGCTGGGAACCATCCGGGCCTGTGGATAGCTGGCGTGTGCCGTGCCCCGGCCCTGGGAGATTACGGGCCCTGTGGGGGCTCCGCTAGCGGAGGTGTACCAGCTGGGGTCCTGCGGAAGTGGGGGTCGCCCCCCTTGTGAAGTGCCCGGGTTAGGGTGATCCCTGTTGGAGTGAGGCCTACTGCCCTCTCGAGCTGCTGCTGAAGCCTGCCGGTGAGATCCTTCCCCCCTCCTCCCCCCCCCCCGGTTGGACTGTCGCTGGGCCTGTGGGCCCTTGGGGGCTGCGTGCGGGACAACGCTGCTATTGCCTAGTAGAGGGGAGAGGCCTGCCGACTGGGCAACTGTGGGTGCGACTGGTGGGACGCGCATTCCCCGCCGTAACTGCAGCTGCGGCCATTGCCTGGCCGGCCGCCTTCCCGCCTGGAGAATACGAGGCCGGGGTCACTAAGTGAAGACGCGGGCACTGACCTGGTCGGCGGAGTGTGGAGTTAGTGGCTGGCCCCGGTGTCTTTTACTCCCATCCTGGTTGCTGCCGCCTGCCGGGGTGCCCTTGGAGTGAGCGGCCTGGCCTGGGCCCGAACCTCATAAGCGCTGTGGGGGGGCTTTTGTGGCGAGAGGACGGTTTGTCGGAGCCCTGAGCAGTGTGATGCGACGGCCTCGACGTGCGACGCGGCGGGGAGCCCAAGACTTGGGGCGCTGGTCTAGTGCTGGCTCCTGGTGGAAAGTGACGGTGGGTCTACCAGCCGTGAGGAGGCCGGACGAGAGTGGTGCGGCCTACCTGAGGTCTTGTATTCCGGGCATCCGCTGTATTGGTCGTGATGACGTCTAGGCCCGCAAGGAAAAATCGGGCAAGGAGGGGCCCCTGAGAAGTGCGCTGCCGACGACGCCCCCGGGTACCAGCACTTCCCCCCAGCAGAGGGATGAGGACGCGCCGGCCACCAAGGCCTTTATGTTGGAGCTCTTCTCCGCTATCAAGGAAGACATCTCGAATCTCCACTCCCAGCTTGCCTCGGATCTCAGAGAAATGAGACGAGATGTAGATGGCATTGGCGAGCGAGTAGCAACGCTGGAAGAGCATGATCTGGGTCTAGCGGGCGACATCCATCAGCTCCAACAGGATGTGCTCCGATTAACAGAGCAGAACCTAGAT
This sequence comes from Triturus cristatus, assembly GCF_964204655.1. Classification (NCBI taxonomy): domain Eukaryota; kingdom Metazoa; phylum Chordata; class Amphibia; order Caudata; family Salamandridae; genus Triturus; species Triturus cristatus. The sequence continues at coordinate 477,047,216 of NC_140594.1, read as the reverse complement.
CTCCAGGCTCATGCGGAAGACCTGGAAAACCGGTCTCGTCGGAACAACATCCGCATCCGAGCGGTGCCCTGGGGGGGCGAGGCTGGGGATCTCCGTGGGTATGTGGAGGCTCTCTTCTTGCAAATCCTTGATGAAGCTGATCTTCACGAAGTCAGGATGGACAGGGTCCACAGAGTGGGCCTACCGAGGGGCTCAGGGGCTCCCTCTCCGGACATTTTGGTCTGCGTAAATGATTTCCAGCTCAAGGAACGTATTCTTCGGAAGGCACGGGGTATCACTAACTTGGGATTTAGGGATCACCATCCCCAACTCTTCCAGGATCTGGCAGCTTCTACGCTGCAGAAGCGACGTGAATTTCGACCTGTGACGGCGTTTTTGCGCAACCAGAGTGTGGCATACTCCTGGGGTCATCCCTTTCGCCTCATCTTTAGGTGGCAAAACAGACTGGTTCAGATTAGATCACTGCAGGCTGCCAGAGACCTTCTTGGGTTGGACGACGCTGCAGACTCCCCGGGGGCTGGGCACTCACCATCGCGGCGCTGACGGTGTTCTTCCTCCTGGCACAGAGTGGGGCGACTGGCGGCACAGAGTGGGCCGGATACCGCGACCAGTCAGCAGGAAAGGGATGGAGCGGTGGCCTCGTCGGTGAATGTGACGGTGTCGTCGCCGTGGGACAGCTCATCAGCGGCTTGAAGGTAGAGGGAAGGCTGTTTGGTGTCGGAGGGACGCCCTCCTCCTGTTCAGGTACCGTGGGTAACTATGTACTTTTGGGGAAGATACCCCGGATCGGAGAACGTATGGGACACTACCTGTTATTTGAGACCCCGTTCTCTGAGGGTCTCAACACCAGCCCTCTTGGTTGCAATGTTCGTTTTCTTGACTTTCTTTTGGTGGGGTCCGTTAGGTCATTTGCCTGTCACATTTGGGTTTCTTTTGAGTTTCTTGAACGGGGTTCCTGGGGGAGGGGGGGACAGTCGGGGGGTTGGGTGGGGGTGGGATGGGGGTGGGCCAGTGGTGGTAGCTGGAAACTGCCTCAATGGCGGCTGTGTGGTTCGCGCTCAGTAGGGGTCCTGAGAGGGGGGCCCGGGAGGGTAGAAGGGGGCAGTCTTGGGTGGCGGAGTGGGAATCCCGCTCGCTTTGGAGGGGGCCTTGGGCCGGGGTGATGTGGGGGGGAGGGAGTTGCTGTTGTTTGAACTGCTGCTCTGGCCGTGTATTGGTTGAGGGCCGCCTTTGGAGGGATAACATGGGATGGTCTGAGGGCTGTGGTCCTGAGGTGCACTACTGGCCTGCTTTTGACGGGCCTTTCTGGACGAGATGGGTCCCTGGGACAGGGGTTGCACTTTGTCTGTGGCTGACCTGAGAGAGCTGCGAGTCGGGCGCTGTGACGAATGCCTATTACCCTAGGAACTTGGAATGTAAAGGGGTTGAATTCTCCCCAGAAACGCCAAAAGGTCTGGAAATATGTCCTGGATCACCACCTGGATGTGGTTGGCCTCCAGGAGACCCACCTGGCTCGGCAGGATGAGGCCCGGTTGAAACATAAGCAGTTCCCCCTTATCTATAGGTCCTCGGCGGTTTCAAAACATAGGGGAGTAGCCCTGCTGTTCCGCTCGACTCTCCACTTTCAGCCCTTGGGTGTTCGTAACGACAGGGAGGGTAGGTGGCTCCTTGTCAAGGGGGTGCTGCTCGGTAGGACTTGCTCATTCCTTGTGTTGTATGCTCCCAATGTGGGGCAAAATAGATTCCTCTTGGACTTGCTGCGCACTGTAGAGGACTTTGTGGAGGGGGTGCTCTTTGTCCTGGGGGATTTCAATTTGGTTTGGGACCCAGACTTGGACTGCTCTCACCGCCGGAGGGCTGAGACCTGTGTATTCTCTGATGGGTCGCGCCGGCGGATTGAGGAACTGGGGTTGTTAGATGGGTGGCGCTCCCTGCACCCCCTCTCCCGTGACTACACTTTCTTCTCTCATGTGCACCAATCGTACTCCCGCTTGGACCATATCTTTTACAGTCAGTCCCCCCGGGGGTTCTTGAGTGAGGCCAAGATCTTTCCTCTTTCTATCTCTGACCATAGCTTGTTTGCTCTGGGGCTTCAGTGGGCGCCGGTGGGGGATGTCCCGCGCAGGTGGTACTTTCCGGCTTCCCTGGTGAGAGATGATTCCTCTTGCAAGGAGCTCCGTATGGCGATCCGGGACTTTTTCGAGCTTAACCCGGTGCAGGACACCTCAGTTTTTACTACCTGGGATGCCTTTAAGGCTTCAGTGAGGGGTAGTTGCTTGGCCATCAACGTGGCTCTTAATAGATTGAGGAGGACGGAGCGGGAGGCGTTAGAGGCGGAACTCGCAGTGCTAGAACGTACGCATAAGGCCCAACCTTCCAAACAAACGTTGCGACCACTTACTGCTCTCCGGGGAAAACTCCGGGCTCATTACAATAATAGGTCGGAGTTCACCCTCCTGAAGCTCTGTCATCTCTCCTACACTCAGGGGAATAAGGTGGGGAGACATTTGGCCCGCCAACTGCGCCATAAGCTTGAGCGGGATTACATAGGAGGCGTTCGAGACGCAACCGGCACGCTGCAGCACTGCGATGCTGCCAAGGCTGCACGCTTCGGCGAGTTTTATGCGACGTTATACTCGAGGGAATCCCTGGACCCCGTTGGCCAGAGGGACTACCTGCGTGCGCTCCCGCTCCCTCGGGTATCTGCGGCCTGGAACGAACTGCTCTCTGCTCCCATCTCTGGGGAGGAGGTGCTGGGTGCAATCAAGTCCCTGAAGCTCCACAAGGCGCCTGGTGCGGACGGATTCACGGCCCTCTTCTATCAGACCTTTGCCGCTGATATTAGTGATTTCTTAGTCCAACTGTTCAATGCTATGGCCGAGTCGGGGGTTTCCTCAGCTTCTATGGCGGAGGCAGTCATCTCGGTCATCCCCAAGCCCGGTAAAGATCCCACTGTCTGTTCATCGTATAGGCCGATCGCCCCGCTCAATATCGACGCCAAACTTTACTCTTCCATCCTCGTGTCCCGCTGGCAGGACCTGATGCCGGTGCTAATCCACCCGGATCAATCGGGGTTCATCAAGGGGCGTCAAACCCATGATAGCACTAGGAGGGTGATCCACCTCATCGAAAAGGCCAACCGTTTCAGCATTCCGGCGGTGTTGCTTGGTCTGGATGCCGAGAAGGCGTTTGACCGGGTGGACTGGCAGTTCCTCTTCCGTACCTTGGAAGCATTTGGGTTCTCGGACAGATTCCTGACCATGCTCCGTGCCAATTATAGCGGGCCCCGTTTGCGAGTTGTGGTTAATGGCTATTTCTCATCCTTCTTCCCACACTCGCGGGGCACGCGGCAGGGGTGTCCACTCTCCCCCTTGTTGCTCGCTCTGAGCATTGAGCCCCTGGCATTGGCGATAAGGGAGCATCTGGACATCCGAGGGCTACCCTTTACGGGCGAACAACACAAGATCTCCTTGTTCGCGGACGACGTCTTGCTCTCGCTTGTGGACCCTGTGCACTCCCTCCCCCACGTACAGACGGCCCTGGCGCACTTTGAGGCAGTGGCGGGTTTTAAGGTGAACTATGACAAATCTAATATCCTTAATCTTACGCTTTCGCTGTCCTCATTACTGTACTTGGGGGTGCATTTGACTCCCACAGTGGGGAAACTATATTCGGCCAATTTCCCCCCTCTCATGGCTGCGATCCAGGCTGATTTGAACCGTTGGAAACCGTTGTTTATTTCCTGGCTGGGTAGGATACATGCGATTAAAATGACGCTCCTCCCAAAGCTTTTATATTTGTTCCAGGTGCTCCCATTTTGTCCTGGACAATGATTTCTTTCGCCGCGTAAAGACTCTTATGCTCCGCTTCATATGGCAGGGGGGGTGGGCTAGATTTTTCTTTGCCGCTCTCCGGCGCCCTCGAGGAGAAGGAGGTGTGGGCCTCCCGGATCCGCTCCTCTACTACAAAGCTGCGCAATTGCGGATCTTGGTGGAGTGGACCCAACCGCTCTCGGAGAAACACTGGCTCCACATGGACAGAAGTGTGGCGGGGCGCACGATATGGGATCTGGTATGGAAGCCTAAGGGGGACAGACCCAAGAATGCATATGTCAGCACACCTACCGGCACCACCCTTAAGGTTTGGGATTCTATTTCTGGGGACGAGCGATGGACTACGTTCCCGTCACCTTTTACTCCCATACATTTCAATCCGGCCTTTCTGCCTGTGATGCAAGAGGGTCCTTTCGATGCGTGGAGGGAAGGGGGCTGTCTCGCTCTCACGCATTTGTTTCATGGCTCTGCCCCGTTCACTTTTGCCAACTGTGGACGGGATTATGGGGTTCCTCAGACGGAGCTGTTCCGCCACACCCAACTGCTGCACTGGGCTATGTCCCCGTCGGTTCGAGAGGCGGCGGTTAGGCCACCCACCCCCTTTGAGGCCTTTCTCTCGCGCACCTCGACGATGCGAGGTGCCATTTCCTTTATCTATGGCCACCTCTTGGCCACCGCTCTCTCCCCGAGGCCGCGCTACATGGGCCTATGGGAGGACATCCTAGAGCGGGCCATCACGGCTGAAGTGTGGTCTCACTTGTGGCGAGATTTGACCAGCCACAATCACTCGGTGGAACTTCGCGAGGCGCACCTTAAGACTATGATGGACTTGTACCTCACTCCCGCCAAAATACACCGCATCTTCCCTGCATCTTCAGACAGGTGTTGGAGGGGCTGTGATCTCTTGGGGGACTTTCGCCATATTTGGTGGGATTGCCCGATCATCCGCCCATACTGGCAGGAGATACTGTCCCATATTAAGGGGATCCTGGGATACCCGATCGTGGATTCCGTGGCTCACGTGTTACTGGGCCTTCGAGATCCCCTCCTCGAGCACCAGACGCGTGCGGACAAGAAGATCTTTTGTCTGTGTGTGGGGGCGGCTAAGATCACCCTGGCGGCAGCCTGGAAGAAGAGGGAGGCCCGGCGATATCTCTGTGGCATGCAAGATTGTGGAAATTGTTGAGCATCGAACATATGGCGGATATCTTCCTGGGGTCCTTTAAGAATTTCATTTTCTGCTGGGGACCACTGGTGCGCTTTCTCTCTAAGGGGTTGCCGGCGGCGGTGTGTCCTCCCTCGATTCAAGCCCTCCATTTGTTTCAGGTATAAATGTCGATAGGAGAGTGGCCTGCGTATGATTGGGTGCTACCACCACTGGGGGGAGGGTGGGAGGGTTGGGGAGGTTGCGGGATGGGGGGATTTCTCTTTTCTTTTGGGTTTGGTTTACGGTGACGCACCTGGAGGCGAAGGGGAGGGCCGGATCTTCCTCGATTGATGGGCCCAGATCCGATAGCTTGAACTTTGCGGGGGCATACTGCCAAGCGGAAGCGGGGCCCCTCCATTAATTTGGACGCCTCAGGCCTAGTATTGGACTTTCTGTCGCTATATGACTGGTTACTTGGCATGGTCAAAGAACCGGCTGCTGGTGTTGCTTCCTGGCCTCCCCTCCTGTTATTCGTCCCCCTGCGAGGGAAGTTGTGCGGGATTGTCACCTGTGTTTTCTTTCTGTGTATCCTTATCAATAAACATATCTTTGACAAAAAAAAAAAAGAATGAATATAGTTTTCCTACCTAAAAATTATTCACACTTTTTTTAATATATATATATATATATATATATATATATATATATATATATATATATTCACTGAAAAAAACATAGGTTTCACACATGTTATAGTTAGCGGAAATTTTACTGATAAAAAACCAGTGAAATTCCCCCGTTATAGTTAGTGCAGACAACTATAACTCACGCGACCGCAATCCTCTGCTGATGCTAATACTGTATTTAGACACTTATTTGCCCATGTCTTCTTCCATACATTTTTAGCTATACATATATTACAAATATTTTTTTTTCATAAAGACACATATGTCATCAGCAGAAGATTGCGGTCGCGTGAGTTATAGTTGCCTGCACTAACTATAACGGGGGAATTTCACTGGTTTTTTATCAGTAAAATTTCCGCTAACTATAACATGTGTGAAACCTATGTTTTTTTCAGTGAATTTGCAAGGTTTTTTAAATGCTAATTCCTAACTATAACGTGTGTGAAACCTATGGTTTTTTCAGTGAATTTGTACGTTTTTTTAAATGCTAAGTTACTTTACGCCATTCGTGGCGTGCGCGCCCACTTAACGCAGTTCGTTCCGTGCGCGCACGGTGCGCTTCGCGCACCGTGCGCACACAGTAAGCACGCGGTGCTTACTGTGCTTACGGTGCTTATAAGCCATGCACAAATGGTGCCCTTCGGGCACCATTTGCACACGGGGTGGAGAGAGTGTGGATAATTTTTTCTTTTATTATTTTTGTTAAAAATATTGTGGTTTTTCACAGCACTGATAAGCCCTGCACATTTGGTGGCCTACGACCTCCAAAAGCACAGGGGGTGGGGATAGTGTGGATAGTGTTTTTTTTTTTACATTTTTTACCGTACGCGTACGGTAAGCGTAATCGGCGAAATTAGCGAAAAAATAAAAATGGCATTTTTGGCCTTGGGGGTCTTGGGGGACTCCCTCATCATGGCTATGTGTGTGTGAGCTGTCAAAACAGCCCCTTTACATGTGTATTGGTTTTATTTAACAACCTAACTCTCAGTGCGAGAGAGAAAATGGCGGCCGCCGCTTCCTGGTTTCGGCCGATTCGAATGTTTACTAAGATCTAAGAGCCAATCAGAATCGCGCACGCGCACGTCACCGTACGCGTACGGTAAGCTTACGGTAAGCGTACCGTAAGCTGGCTCAGATATATATATTGATTTAAAGGCTATTTTCTCAGAATCTACTGAACAGATTTACACCAAACCTACAAAAGGCACTTCCTTGACCTGAGGACTACCTCTCTGCCAAATTTCTAGTAATTCTGTTCAGCCGTTCGGGCTGTACCTTCGTCTAAAGGTCCTATGGAAAAATGCATGGGAAAAACGCGTTTTGGGACCCCCCTTTTATCTCAGCCGCCGCTTGACGAATCCCCCCGAGACTTTCAGGGTAGGAGCGGAGCGTAGCGCCCCACCTATTTTGAGAAATTCGCGAGGATTCGTCGACCGGCGCCAAAGTTATTCAAAATAGAATGTTGCGGATTTCCTATGGAAAAGGGGTCCTAACTATAACTACCTACTGGCGACCGCCAGTAGGTAATATATATATATATATATATATATATATATATATATATATATGTATATATATATATATAGAGAGAGAGAAAATAAAAAACATAGTTTGAGGTACATTAGACTTACAAATTTTCATTTAAAGCCTTTGAAATTCATTGAAAAAACCATAGGTTTCAGGGAAGTTATAGTTAGAAATTAGCATTTAAAAAACCATAGAAATTCACTGAAAAAAACATAGGTTTCAGGAACGTTATAGTTAGTTGGACATTTCACTCGTACAAATCCATAGAAACTCCGGCGTTATAGTTAGTTCAGCTAACAATAACTCGCGCCCCCGCAAATGACATCACTGATGACATCTCAAATGACATCATCCACGTGAACATCTGATGCACCTCCTCACACCTGAATATAACCTTTGATACACCCACTCTAAAATACAGACTACCATTTTCGAAAAAATAGACACATCAATACCAGTTACTAAATACGCACTGAGTGATTCCTAGGTCTACACACACATCCACTCATTCACCCATACAGTCACTCATACATGCAGTCACTCATCAATACAACACTATCATATGCACTCATACACCTCTACAGACACTCACGCACTGCCACATATCCAGAGTTACTCACACACCTAGTCAGTCATGCAAAGAATCAATCATACTTCCATTTACTCACCTATACAGTTATACAGACACCACCTCACTTATTCATACAGATACTAACACATAATTACTCTCTTATAGAATCACTGATACAAATACACACTCATCCATGCAGCCATTCACACAATTACTGACTCTCACATATAGTTATTTATATACACCATCACTCACATATACTGCCTTTTACATATGTAGTTACTTGCACATGTACCACTGAGACATCCATTCACTCACCAACACACCCATACACACACTCACCCACCCATACAGCTGTTTCCACATGCACTCTTGAACCCATACACCCAGTGATTCAACCACATACACATCTAGTCACACACCTCCAACCCACCCACACACACACACTCAGGCAGCCATACAAATACTCAGGCAAGCAATCAATAACCCATGTAGACACTCAGGCAGCTATTCATCAACCCATGCAGCAGCTTACACAACAACAGACTTTCACACAGTTTAGTCACAAACCCATGCATTCAGTAAGACACATTTAATCACTCACTTATAAAGTCAGTCACGTACCTACTAAATCCTCCATACAGACACTTATATACCCACTCATTCTTCAATACAGCTTGGCATATATATAAAACAAATTTAAACTTTTCAGAAACACACAGTCACTGGATGATGTCATCAGTGATGTCATTTGAGATGTCATCAGTGATGTCACTGACCATGTCATGAATGATGTAATATGTGAGGTCTTCAGCAGTGCATTGTAGGGGCGCGAGTTATAGTTAGCTGAACTAACTATAACGCCGGAATTTCTATGGTTTTGTACGAGTGAAATGTCCAATTAACTATAACATTCCTGAAACCTATGTTTTTTTCAGTGAATTTCTATGGTTTTTTAAATGCTAATTTCTAACTATAACGTGCCTGAAACCTATGGTTTTTTCAGGGAATATATATATATATATAATGGAGGGACCACGATTTGGAATCATACCAAATCGGATGACGGCATAGCAGGTAATGAAGAAATTAAGTGAAGCGGGACTTTCAGTCCGAGGCCCACCATAGGGCTCAGTATTGGGTGTCATTTGTATTTATTGATGGAGTTCCACAGAGACCCACTGGAGGGTATTAATTGTGCAAAAGGACCACAAGAACCGCAATACTTTGTAATAAAGGAACCAATATGGAGGGCACGCTTGAGGCCTAATTAATTAAATAGCAGGAAGCGGAAGGTGTGGCGCAGTGGTCAGGGTGACTGCCTCTGGCTCCTGGGGCTCAAGGTTCGATCCCTGGTGCCAGCGGCAGATCGGCCCAGCACCATGTGACTCTGGGCAATAGCTCGCTTAATCTTCCCGACGGCCCCCAGCACCGGGGCACCTCTCCGGAGGTAGCTGTGCGCTTAACAAATACTCGACATTTTATTTTTTTACATTTTAACTGGGGAAGCTAAGATTGGTGTGATTCCATGCGCCTTTGAAAATGGAGAATGAATCTCTGAAACGCGTTGGCAGAAGGATGAATGATGTTCCGGACTAAAATGCTTCTTCTTTTCAATAAATGTTGGTGACAACTTACCTGCTGGGGAGTGCGTGCTCAAAAAGGGGGTGATTTTTTGGAGATGTTGATATACGGCGGTTCCGGCTGTGGAGTTTCGCACCACCCACAAAATGTCAATAAGGTATTCACATACCTATTCAAACTTTAGCTTACATGAAGATGCTTTGCGTGACTAACAGTGGAAAAATGTTTTTCTTAAAAAGCAATAGCCAAAGAATTTGCGTTTAATATATGTAAAGTAAATGTTAAGAGGATCTATCACAAAATGAATTGTCTGTCGTAAAGGAGGCCTAATGTAAACATAGGTTGCCTGACACCGCAATACTGTATGACATTTTTTTTACAGTTATGTTTATATTTAATAAGCAAATGATGCGTTTTTGCGATATCTCTTGATTATGATTTTAATAATTTTATCGGAATTTGCGCATATACATTAGACTGTATTTTCTTTTAAACTGGGTACATGGACATAGTCAGCGCCATGCACACCCAATATGAACGTGCAGTTCTGCAATTTAGGACCTGCACGTTTTTCCATCTACTCCAATTTGGATAAAGAGTGATCTACACTACGTCACTGGCCCGTTTCACCCTGTTTTCTGCTTTCCTAGATTGAAGAAATAACTGACTAATACATTTTTACTACCATCCCTCTTGAGTACAGTTTTCTCACTTTTTCTGTGTCTACACGCAGTCTTTTTTTCCTTCTTTCGTACCTGTGGGCTTTCAGTTCTTGGTTATCAGGGGACTAGCAAATGAGCGCTTGCTCTTTTTGCCATGGGGTGTAAGGCGTTATATGGGTGTTTGGGGAGGATCCACAACTTGACCCGAGCCCTCCTAGCTCTGAGCGGAGCAAAAAAGTTACATTTTTTTTTAATGAACTGCTCTGTGCCTTCCTCCGTGACTGGGGAATAGCTTTTGGCCCTCCATACAGCCTAGAAAATGCAGAAGCCATTTCATAACCACCCACTAGTTAGCTGTGCATTAAAATAACACATCCTGGTTCTCAATATTAAAAAATCATATACAGAAAGGAAAATGGGGGAATGAATTCACTTTCATTAAGTGCAATATTTTCTTTTTCTGCCTTTGTATCTGAGAAGAATGCATTCCGTGCTCCAGAGGGACCTCTCTATTCAGTTGCCTTATTCAGGTTTACTTTATGAATTATTCTTCACTATGTGTTGGAGGAGGTTTAAATGAGTTGCTCTGTGCTATCATTTAAGAAGGTCTTCTGCCGCAGCGACAAATTCCTGGTGCAGCACAACACTGCCCACTCTTTACACATCACTAAAACCTAAATGCAAATGATACCTGACACATGAAATGAACGTGCACTTGGCACATGAGCCCTACTTGTCTAGTGATTCATGCACACTTTGCAATTGACACTGCTATTGCAGGAAAATCTTTACTGTAGAATTTACAGTCCTCATAGAGAATATTTACTAATGTCGAAAGAAATACTTTTGAATGTTTAACTTAGGAGCAGTTTCTGCTAAATAAAAGATAGATTTAATAAAATAATCCGGAAACAATCATTTGATATTGATAAATAAAGTGACTGATATGCAATAATAAACGTATATGCTTCATTGCAAATAAATGGGTTCACAGTTATAACGTATGCTACAATTGTAAAGATGAAAACTGGTAATGTGTAATTGTTCCAGAAACCATCCTATTTACATCACTGCTACACATCGCCTATGATTCCTAAATGTGTGGTATACTGTCTATGCATCTGTCAGGGATATCGTTCTTAGCTCTCAATAATTCTTAGACGTGTAGTATCCTAACTGTTGTATCCTAAGTATTACATGTATATGTAATCAGCCTGGGTCCTCCTAGCTGCTCAGCCCATCTCCCACTGTCATCCACTCAGGCACCCAGGCGTTCCACGTATCACAGTCACACCAACATTCCGTTACCAACTCTCACTCTGGCTGAGCAGAAAGGTGTCCAAGTCATCTGTTATGCAACATGGGTTTTGTTTAGTTGCATTCATAGGTACCCTTACGCAAGGGTGGTTCAAGTTCTACAACTCGGGTGAGAGGTCGCTCACCGGTGTGAGGTATAGGTTTTAAAATGATTATAAGAGTAATTCTAAAAGTGAGTACACTGTATTTTAGTTCAATTCAGCAAAGTTTAGTGATGCCACAGTTTTTGCCTCTTTACACTTAGGTGGGATTTACATTACACACCCTTACATGAGGGTGGTTCTGGTCTTGGTGGGTGGTTTTCCAACTCTATGTGTTGTGGTTACGTTACATATGTGGTTTTGTGTCGTGATCAATGTGTGTAAGTCGTCTTCCGCTGCATATTTGGTCTGCACTTTTGGTCTTATGTGTTGGTAAGTCGCCTTGCGCTGCACGTCTTGTCTGTTTGTATGTGTGTAAGTCGCCCCGCACTTCAGATGTTGTCGTGTGTAAGTCGCCCTGCACCTTACTGTGTGTACCCTCTATGTGGTCCATTTTGTGGGACACGTGTGTTTTTTTGGTGTTGGTTTCACCCTTGTTGTCTATTTCTGGCCTTGGGTGTTAGTTGTGGGGTGTGTCCACCTTTCATTACATTATTTTCTAATTAGTTTTTGGGGAAGGATGGGGTTATTGCTCGCTTCGTATTTATTATTGCTTGGTAATTATTACTGCTTGACAATTTTATTCCTTCCTAAAGGTACGCAGTGTTTATACTCTGGCAAAGTTGCTATTAGTTTCGCTTCTCTGCGTTTTAACATTGTTTGTGACTTAATAATTTATTTCACGTTTTGAAATGTCTTAATAATTTTCATGAGGGATATTGATGCACATTTTATATGTCATATTTTGCCCATTTTTGTTCTTGATTTGCATTGTTCACACTCTTGTGATGTTTTGCTTTTAGTTGTATCCCTGAGTTTTGAACATTACCTCTTTCTTGTGTATAGTTTTCTCCTTTAGATTTGTAATTTTTGTTTCTATTTAAAGGAAAGGGATAATGTTATATCCTAAGTATTACATGTATATGTAATCAGCCTATGTCCTCCTAGCTGCTCAGCCAGAGTGAGAGTTGGTAACGGAATGTTGGTGTGACTGTGATGCATGGAATGCCTGGGTGCCTGAGTGGATGAGTGGATGACAGTTGGAGATGGGCTGAGCAGCTAGGCAGGCTGCTCTTGGTGGGGCTGGTGTATGGCTGGCACATGGCTAGTACCTGACTAGAGCTGGCTGTACTGAGATTGATACTACCCTGACATGGAACAAATAAAGAAGACATTGAATAATACTACAAGGCTACCAGTGTCTCTATGTACAGGGTACAACACTAACATAGGTTAAACTACAAAAATTATTCAATGTAGGCATTTATGTTACATGTATGTACTTTCAGCGCAGATCTCATCTATACCTACTACTGTGCAGTTTGTTTGCTTATTTTATGATCTATGCAATATGAACTAAAAGTACTAATGAAATGTTCTATTTGTGGTCTCTAGTTGGCAGTAGCTTGCACCCTGTCCAAGTAGGGACCCTCCTTCTAGTCAGGGTAAGAGGATTACAGAACTAAGATAACCCCTGCTCACCCCCTTAGTAGCTTGGCACGAGCAGTGAGGCCGATCTCAGAGGTAGTGTGTAAAGCATTTGTACAAAACATACACCGTAACACAGTGAAAACACAACAAATGGACACCACACCTGTTTAGAAAAATAACCAATCTTTATCTGAATAAAACAAAACCAAAACAACAAAAATCCAACATACACAAGTAAAGATATGAATTTTGCCAGAATAAACTAAAAATACAGTTCCTTGAAGTTGATAGCACCAAGCGGGGTTATCGCGGCGTCGTGAGCAACACAAATCCAACAGTTCAGTTGTCGCGTGTCAGGAAGACACGCAAAACAGTACCTTGGGAAATGAAGAGGCCCTGGGGACCTTGCGATGAAATGCGAAGATGCGACATCGCCGTTGTCGGTGGGCGTTGGTTCTGAGGGTTGGGTCGGAGTCATTGAAGCCTTGGCATCACATGCATTGCAGGTCGATCCCTGCGATGCTGAGGTCAGGAGCCCTGGCATCGGTGATGTTGTCTCTGTTGATGTGTCGTGGTCTTCGTCAGCATTGATCATGTCTTCTGTGGAGGCAGCTGCATGGCATTGGTGCTTAAGCGCTGTCGTCTGCAAACCCGGAGCTGCGACGTGAGACAGGGTGCTAAGTCGTGCTTTCACAAGCAGTGGTCTCAGCCACAGTGGAGGCAGCGAAGTCGGAGACAAAGGTGGAGTCAATGGCGCTGTTGTCGGTACACCAGGAGCTGCAATGTTGTCGAGGTGATGTGTTGTGCTTTTCATGAGCGGTGCTCTTGGCCACGGTGCAGGCATCTACGTCGATGACGGATTGAAGCATCATCGTCAGTGAGGTAGAGGCTGTGATGTTGTTGCAGTCGATTCTTGGTGCTTCTAACGAGCAGTGACCACAGCTGCGGTGCAGGCAGCTGCGTCGATGATGTCATCGGGTTTGCTTTTCTTGGAGTTACAGCACAACCACTCAGTTCCAAGGGCCCAGGACTGGTTTTGGCACCACTTGACAATGAAGGTCTCACAACAGATGGGTCCCAGTACTGATAAGAAGATGTGGATGAAGTCTTTGATATCCCTTAGACTTCCTACAGGAGGCAAGTGCACACAAGCCCTTGGAGAACCTTGACAAGTGGGATGAAGAAAGCAAAGTCCAATCCTTTCTCAGTGCAAGAAGGAAACAGCAAGCAGCAGGCCGGCACAACACAGCAACAGGTTGAGTGGCAGTTCCCCCCTACAGCTTCTCCAGCTCTTCTTCTTGGCAGAATCTCCTCTTAGTTCAGAAGTGTTCTAAAGTATGGGGTTATAGGTTCAATACGTATTCCTCTTTTGACCTTTGAAATAGGCATACTTCAAACAATAGTCTTTGTTTTTTTTTTTTTGTTTTTTTAATTGTTTTTTTTATTGAGCAGAGCAAAAAGGTACATACATATTTTTTTGAGAGCAACATTTGAAACACCACAATTAGACCAACCATTGATGTTGATTTGTTGATTGGCTACTTACTAAGCAAAGTGCGGAATGCAATGCATTTTCATATTTTATAGGCAGTCACATATAATTTCATTGTCTGTTGACAAGTTAAAAAATAAAGTGCAAATACAAAATGTAGCCACAAGTTAACTTATAACTCAGCTAAGACACAAGACAGACACAAGATTCACTCCAGACAAAAATTAAAATCCCGATTAAAGTGCCCAGTGCGATAGCAGCCGAAGTTAACCTTGGCAAATACAGTACTCTTAGCATCACAAATAAAGTGCAAATGCAACATTTGAAACACCAGAATTAGACCCATCATTGATGTTGGTTGTTGATAGACTACTTACTAAGCAAAGTACAGAGTGCTATGCATTTTCATATTTTGTAGGCAGTCACATATCATTCCATTGTCTATTGACAAGTTGGCAAATAAAGTGCAAATGCAAAATATAACTACGAGTTAACTTATAACTCAGCTGAGACATAAGATTCATCTTAAATCACTCAAGACAAAAATTGAAATCCAGATTAAAGTGCCCAATGCAATAGCAGTCAGAGTTAACCTTGACAAATACAGTACTCTTAGCATCGAGTAAAAATATAGACGAATAAAGTGCAAATGCAAGATAAAACTACAGAGTCGCATATAACTAAACTCATCTTAGAGCTCTAAGGACCTAATTAGGTTCTAAATTAAAGTGTCAATGCATAAGCAACCAAAATCTGCCTTGTTAGAATACAGTATTATTAACATTATTACTGTTTAAAGTGCAATTGTACTAGCAGCAAAGCTTAGTCGTAAAATACAGAATATCAGGCAACGGGGTAAAGTGCAAAATACAGATGGCAACCCTTTAAAAGCTGCTAAAATCGCATAAAAAGGAGAGCAACATTAACATCATTGACCCCAGTGTAAAACTTATACAAGTAGAAAATCGTTGCCCCAATCCATTTGGGGATCAATGATAATTTAGTAATTAAAACTGCATTGCTCTTTAACAATGAGAGAATCCGCGCCATCTCTAAGACCTATCCTTGAGTAGGAGTAATTCTTCAAATTTTTTCCAGTTTTACTTATATTTCCTTATGCCCCCTACTCTTTTGGCATATGCCTCTTCGAATTTCCAAATCCTTTTCATTTTATTAAACCAATTTAAATGATTCGGAATCTCCTTAGATTTCCAATTTTGAAGTATCAAGGAACGCGCCACCATACAAGATATGGCTACAAAAACCCTGTCGGAGCTAGATAAATTGCCCTCATCCCTTGAATACCCGAATAATGCAGTTTCGACCTGGGGAGAAACACTCATGCCTATAACTGCTCCCAAATCGTTGAAAATCTCCCCCCAGAACTGTACCAGTTGCGGGCAAGAAAAATAAATGTGTAGCCATCCTCCTTCCTCCTCCTGGTGACAGCGGAAACACCTATTGGGATGGTCGGGATATCGTTTCTGAATCATAGATGGGGTCCAATAAGCGAGCCATCTTGATAGAAAGGACATTCTTTTAAAATTAGCGGCACGTAGAGACCTATGCCCTAGAAGGCATATTTTTTCCCATTCCCTAGGGCTAAATCTGCAACCAGTATCCCTTGCTATTTTTTCGATATGGGAGACTATCCCCTTTGCCTGTTCATCCTTCCGCAATACAGAATACCATTTCCCCAGTCCCAAAAGCTTGAAGTCAAAGAGTTCTACCATGGTATAGTGCGGAGTATTCAAAATACCCTCAATATTGGAAATAAAATGAACTATCCGCATATATTCAAGAAATGTGGGCTTTCTACAACCTTCTGCCCTATCCATTATTTCTTGCCAGGATATTATTTTGTTATGGGCGATGAAGTGTTTAAGTTGTGAAAACCCACAGTCGCTCCAAATCTCAATATATCTTAGTTGCAAATGTAGGCCCAGACTGTTGCATTCTCCCAGACCCAAAAATTGAAAGCCAGAGGAGCTATTTTTTTTAAAGACTGCTTGAAGCCTAAACTGAACTTCTCGTAGAGACTTGTTGCGGGTCCTCTTAGGTAATTTAGCAGTTTTCAAAAAGGCGGGCATTTGCGTACCCCCTTCTACTATCATTTTATCAATAAAAAAGCTATCATAGATGCACTTATAAAAAGTTAGGTCAACCACTAAGTTCAATAGGGCAGCCTGATAATATGTTCGTATCTGCGGAAGTGCTAGACCTCCTTGATTTATGGGCAGCTGTACTGTAGTTAATTTTACTCTGGGAACCTTTTTTGCCCAAATAAATTCCCTAAACAAAGTATCTAATTCATTAAAATAAGTTTGATTAAGGCGAATAGGGACATTTGAGAACAAAAAGATTAATAGAGGAAGAATGGACATTTTAATCAAAGAGACTCTCCCTATAATTGTAAGGGGGAGTATTGACCATTGTTCGAAAAGGCTCTTAATCTTCTGTTTAGTTCTAAGATAATTTAGTTCAAATAATTTCTGATACTGATTAGTGACGTAGATACCCAAATATCTAATTGGGTCAGATTTCATGGCTTGAATTCTCAAATTATCAGGTAGAACATTAGGATCAATATTAAGGGCCAATATCTCGGTCTTTTTTTCATTTATTTTATATCCACCGATTTGTTGAAACAAAGAAAATTCTTTAAAGGCAAGCTCTAGATTTTCTTTAGTGGGGGTTAAATACAAAATGATGTCGTCGGCGAACAACTTAACTTTTGACATCCCTGGTATAGGAGAAGAAATAGCAGCATTATTGCGCATTTTTAAAACCAAGGGTTCAATAAAAAAGGTAAAAAGTAGCTGGGAGAGCGGGCATCCCTGCCTAGTTCCCCGTTTTATTATAATTTCCCCTAATTGTTCCTGATTAATAACCACCTTAGCGCTTGCACCATAATAAATACTCTTTAACATATTAATAACCTGTTGTGAAAAACCAATACTCCTTAACGTTAAGAACAATGTTTGCCAATTCACAAGATCGAAGGCTTTTTCAGCGTCAACCATGATTATTGCAGCAGGGATTTCATTTATGTTAAAAAAATCTAAGGCATGAATTAAAAATTGAGTATTAGTAGCCATAGATCGACCTGCTATAAAACCTGTCTGATCCTTATGTATTATTTCTTGAGCAGCAGGGAGGAAGCGCTGAGCCCATACTTTCATTAAAATCTTGTAATCAGAATTAAGTAAACTGATTGGTCTGAAGGAGTTCACATCTAAAGGGTTCTTATCTTTTTTCACAAAAGATATTATTATAGATTCCTTGAATTCAGTAGATATAGTTGCACCCTTTCTAATGTCGTTAAAAAGTCTCTTTAAAGGAGATGCTAATTCTTTAATAAAGACCTTATAAAATTCGATCGGGAATCCATCCTGACCACATGCCTTTCCCCCTGCAATAGAAGAGATTGCATTTATGATTTCTTCTTCCATTATTTCATTATCTAGTTTTTTAATTCTGTCCTCTGAGAGTCTAGGAAGATCAATGTCCATCAAATACTTTGAAATTTGTTCATTATTAACCGGGTACTCAGTTGAATAGAGCTGTCCGTAATGGTGGAGGAAGACTTGTGAAACACTCTCCCTATCTGATACCACTAATTCCGTGACAGGGTCCCTGATGGAAGTGATTAGAGAGGATTCCATTTTTTTTCTGGTGGAATTAGCTAACAGCTTCCCCATTAACTGACTCTCGTCATATATTTTTTGCTGATATATTTTGGAGTTGCATATTTCCTCCAAGATAAAAAAATCTCTTAATTCCCTACTAGCTTTGTTGAAGGAATTGGGGGAATGATGTAACATTAAGGCATATTCTTGATCCGCCTTGTTTTGAAGGTTCTCAATTTGAGACTTCCGAGTTTTGGACTGACCGGCCATAACAGCTATTACTTGGGCCCGGGCCGCAGCCTTGAAACCTCCCCAGATAGCAAAGGGGGTGGCGGTGTTGTCATTGATCTCAAAATAGTGAACAATCCACTCCCTAAATCCCAAAATCCAATCTTCATTTTGCAGAAGGAGACGATCCATCTGCCACCTAGATCGTTCCTTGTCTCTCCCCCCCAAAAGCAAGGAGACCCCAACCAGTGCGTGATCGGAAAAAGAATTACTACTGATCCACGCCTTTGTCACCTGTATAGATCTAGATGTTAATAGATAGTCTAGTCGGGAGGCCGAAGAGAAACGATTGGAGTAAAAGGTAAAGGATTCCGTTTCTTGATGGAGATCCCGCCAAGAATCCACTAGCCCAAACTGTTCCATAATTGTCACCATCATTTTTTTGGTATTGGGCTTCGACTGTCTTTTATTTTTATTAGTGGTGTCCTTCCTAATATCCATAATATAATTAAAATCCCCCCCTAGGACAATCTGTCCAGGAGAACTAATCAGCTTTTCGTGGATCTGGGTCAGGGGTAATACATTATCGGATAATGGGCCATAGTAGTTAATAAAGTTTATTATCTGACCCCTAATTTTAGTTGTTACCCAGATCCATCTCCCTAAAATGTCTCGATGTACTTGAAGAAACTCCCAATTCATTTTGTTCGAGAAATAAATTGCTACACCCCTCATTGCTGCCCCTAAGGAAGCATAAAAGGCCTTGGAGAATTTTTTTGGGATAAACAAGTTGGGGGAATTGGACTTAAGATGAGTTTCCTAAAGAAAGAGAACATGGGGGTCCAGAAAAGCGGCCCATCTTATAAGTGCACCATATTTCTTCTTATTTAATATCCCATTGGTATTCAATGACAAAATCTTACAGCTACCAGTTGCCATGCTTCTTTACTCTGTAAATCATTCCAAGTCTTCTTGCTACTGCTCTTTTTCCTGCTAACACCCAACCCCCCGCCACCCTAGAAGTAACCCCTCCCCTGGAGATGTGGAACTCACCCCCCCTACACCACACAGGCCACATCTCCCACCTCCCATACTTATACCTGGGTGTCATGTTGTTACACCCCATAGGGCGATCATGGTCACACCCCTCCTCCCACACCAAATTAGAACAAACCAAGGAAAAACATTTTTTTATTTTTTTTTAGAGCATTTTTTGTCACGGATATCCCGCATCAGCTTAAATACAACCAAAAAATCACGCTTGACCTGAGGAACCTGATATCCCCTTCAAGCAAGTCTGGGCCTCCTCAATATCTGAAAACATAAAAAACCTCCCCTTCACCAGTACTTTTAGTTTTGATTGCTGAACGATAGAGGCCTGAGCCCCATGTGCCTTGAAGAGATGTAGCATCTTAACGAACTCTTTTCTTCTTCGAGCTGCAACAGCTGTCATATCGGAGAAAATTCTACATTTCTGTGTCTCGTTGAGGGGGAATTGACGTTGTTGGATAGCCTTTGCCAATACTTTTTCTTTAACTCTATAATCAGCAAAGTTTAGAAGAATTGTTCTTGGATACGGCGAATTTGGAAAGGGTTGGGCTGGGATTCGATGTGCCCTAGTGATTGACAGATCTCCTTCATAGTCAGGCAGTACTTGCTGCTTTATGAACGTATTGACCCAAAGGAGAGTCTGAGCACCTTCCATCCCTTCAGGCACCCCCACAAGGCACAGATTAGACCTCCTGGAATGACTTTCCAGCTCCTCTACCTTGTTCTCAAGATATCTTTTCTTCTTGTCCGCTTCTTTTGTCTCGGTCATCACCGTCACCAATTGATCTTCGATGGTGGAAATTCTGGCCTCTACCTCAGAGAATCTAGTGGGGAGACCCATAATAGCCTCTTCGATTTTATCTAGGCGCTGGTTGAGGGTATTGATCTCAATTTGCTGAAGCTTTTTCATTTCCCTTATCTCTCCTAAAATTAAATTCAGCATATCACGGATGTCAATTTGAAAATTTTCAGACTTCTCCGAACCAAGTTTCGGTAAGATTCCAGCGTTGGATGATGGTAAAGTTAAAAGTAATTCTTGAGATTTCGAACAGAGATCCAATAATTGCGGCCGAGGAGCTTGTGGACCTCCTGGAGTTTGACTTAACTCAGGTTGATCTAACGAAACTGGCAAATCCTGGATCAAAACAGGAGTATCTACCTGCACACCTAGTGTTGATGGCACCAAGTTAGGGTGGTCGGTGTCTCGTCCCCCGACTGTAGGCGCTGATCCAGTTGCTGGAGAAGACATGCCGAAATCAATAGACTGTAGAGATACAGGGGAGTGGGGA
Source organism: Triturus cristatus (assembly GCF_964204655.1). Classification (NCBI taxonomy): domain Eukaryota; kingdom Metazoa; phylum Chordata; class Amphibia; order Caudata; family Salamandridae; genus Triturus; species Triturus cristatus. Next base: position 477,026,630 of record NC_140594.1, on the reverse strand, counting down.
GGTGGTAAACTTTGTTTTTTAGTAAATAAAGGGAATTTTTTCACCTCCTTTTGCACCTCCTTTTGCACATTACCACCGGTGCAGACATCTTGGTTATCCCCTTCCAGGCTAGCATTTAATTGAACCACCAACGTCTCCTGTTGCAAGGTCTGATTAACGGCCACCATGGTGAAGGACGTATCCTCATCTGAGGTAATAGGTGAGCTGCGACTATCTGGTGAGGAAGGGACAGCCCCTATGTCGCTTTTTTGACCTACTAGGCGTGCTGACTTGGCGAGAGCGCGACGGTTTTTCTTCACTTTCTGCGCCTCAATTCTAGCCGTTCTAAGGTTAGCGACACCCTCCCTCTGAGGTCTCACCATTTTCAACAATTAGGGAGGTAGAGTTCCCCCCCCGATGAACTCACCAACTCGAGGGAACTGGAAGTAATACCCCAGTATGATTGTTTATCTGTTTAACGGTTTAAACAACCCGGTCCATGTCACTAACCAGCAACCCCCTTTTAATCCTCCTTACGTCTGGTGCAAACTCAAGGTGTGCAGAGCTGCCTTCAACGTAGTCGAAGCGGGACCGTGGAGCTGCAGGTTTTGTGTTCCTGCCAGATGGCGTAATCAGACAATTCTCCTCCGTTTTCCTCCGTTTCACTTTAATCCCCATAAAACGGCAGCTGAGGGCACGGAACTCCTGCTCATATCATCTTGAGCAAGTTCGTATTATCAAAGCGTTATCCTCCGTTTGTTCATTCTAACGGCTTCAATCTGCCATCAGCGTGGCTCCCACGCGCGGCGTTTCAGCGAGGTAAGGTGAAAGGAGGAGGAGGGGCCATGGACGTGCCTAGCAGCGTAGAGGCGTGGTTCCCTGCTGCATCCTCCGCGGAAACAATAGTCTTTGTATTGCACAGATCCTTCCTTTCCCTGTCCTGGCACCAGACACACTACAGGGGGTGGAGACAGCATTGTGAGAGGTCAGGCACTGCCCTATTCAATTGTCAATGACAAGCCCTTCCACCACTCTAGCTCTGGGAGGCCCATCAGCCTGGTGGTGGGCAATCTGGATATGCAGGGCACACCTCAGCTCCCTTTGTGTGACTGTCTAGAGTGAATGCACAAACAGCCCAGCTCTCAGTTTAAACCAGATGTGGATTCCATAGGCAGGCCGAGGCACAGGATGGTAAAGCAAGAAAATGCCCACTTTCTGAAAGTGGCATTTTCAAACATACAATTTAAAAACCACCTTCACTAAAATATGTGTTTTTAAATTCTGAGCTCAAGGAACCCCAAACTCCAAATCTATACCTCTTCCCAATTGAAAGTTGCACTTGTAAGCTGTTACAAGGCAGCTCCAATGATAACATCTGTGAGAGATAGTCCTTGCCATAGTGAAAAACGAAATTGGCATTAGTTTATTGTCAGGACATGTAAATCACACCAGTACATGTCCTTCCTTTCACATACACTGCACCCTGCCCATGGGGCTACACTAGGGGTGCCTTACATGTAGTAAAAGGGAAGGTTTGGGCCTGGCAAGCGGGTGCACTTCCCAAGTCGACATTGCAGTTGAAAACTGCACCCACAGACACTGCAGTTGCAGGTCTGAGTCATATTTACAGTGCTACTCGTGGGTGGCACAGTCAGTGCTGCAAGCCCACTAGTAACATTTGATTTACAGGCCCCTGGGCACACACAGTGCACTTTACTAGGGACTTACCAGTAAATCAAATATGCCAGTCATGGATAACCAATCACAATCATATTTTACACAGTGAGCATATGCACTTTAGAACTGATTAGCAGTGGTAAAGAACCCAGAGTCCTTAAGCCAACAATAACAGGTCAGAAAAGATAGGAGGAAGAAGGCAAAATGTTTGTGGATAGCCCTGAAAAAAGGGCCAGGTCCAACAGAGTACAATGAAGATTTGAGGCAAACATCAAGGCATTCCTTGTCCGCTGTGAATTTCACTGGTTTACTTGCATTCCAGTGCACTCAAGCAAGGTACATGTATGGAAGCCAATTCATTAAAAAAGAGATTATTTGTTAACGTGTAATTAGAAAAAATGCATGGTCCATAGATATAAGATATACATTTTGTTTGCAATCCATTTTTTGCAATATTAGTACACTAAAAAAAGAACCACAAAAGATGCAGACTCTTTTCAAAAGGTTGATATACAAGTTCACGACAGTTCTGTGCTAACACAAAATCCTATCCAAACAGATATTAATCCAGTATATTTGTATACCAGAGAGGAAACTCTACTCATGCATACCAAAAAACTGCCAAAACCAAAATGTTGACAACATTCTTGCCCAATATTTGGTTACTTAAAGCTCTTTATCAGGATAAACACATACTCAACAAAACTAGCTATTATACTGCGGTTGTAGAACATTTCTAGTTGAGGATTGCTTTCTGTGCCTCATATGTTCAAATAACTGTGTGATGACAAGGAATCCGTATATAGTAGTTCACATTGTCACGTCTCCAGGTGTTAACTATCCTGGAACATGGGTGAGCTAGTAGGAGAAAATTCTTTAGTATAAAGCTATTTCTGGGAAACTCATCTGTTGGATACACCTGCTGATTCACGTGTACCACGGGAGCTGAGCCTGTTTTTGATTTTGAAGTGACCCGAGTCTATTTATAAAGGCATTTTTGAGTACGCAGAGTAGTACTCCTGTTGTACTATTTTATGTACACTGACATCCCTACATGAATTGGGCCCAAAGTATCTAAAATGAGAATATTCAGAGAATCATCATTTACAATTAGTACAAATAGTAAGTATGTGCCCTCTTTGCATTTTTAGTAATAAGGAGTTGGATGTTAACCGCCCAATGCACAAAGGACTGTAAGAGTGTCTTTAATAATACTCCTGCAGTATTAGTTTTTATACTCATAAATGCGACTGTGAATCGGCTCCCTAGTTTTCAGAATACAGACCAAGTGATGCAGATGTTGTGATGCTCAGAGTAAGAGGTTATGATATTTCCCTAAAGTGGTTATAGTTCTTCTATGTAGCTGTCCCAAGACTTTCAGTTTTAGCCTGCTCATTAACAGGTACAATATAAAAACTCTCAACTGGAATCAATATGACGGTATTATTTTAGAAAATGTATTATTGGGCACCAGCCAACATATATATTAAGATTGCCAGCCTTCAGCCACAAGTCCTGTTTGTGACCTACTCTGGTATACGTAAGATGTTTTTGGTTGTGGTTATGTTTTGCTGTGTATGTAATACATTGGCTTTTTTCCGGGATGATACGTTTGGGACATATTGCCTGTATTATTCAGGTATGTGTATGGTGTACATCTGCTGAGTTTATGGTAAAATATTAATCACACACCTTGGCCGTGTTTATGCCATGACGTTTATGGGTTACATCAGCTATGTTTATGGTTTATTATATATATAGTCATATGGGTGTGATATTCCTCTTTTGATTGTGTGCTCGAATACGAGTGATCAATCAATCCTGACTGTTCTTCAGCCACATTGACTAGAAGAATGAGACTAAGCTCCTGGGACTGACCTCACACATGTTCTTTAAAACAAAAAAAAGAAAGTAGAGTACAAAAGGCCACCATTGCCTGCCACATACATAGGAAGTATAGCAAATACGGCTAGGAATTTTTCCCTACAATTAGATGTAGCCCTATTCATAATTTTTATGTCTGGCTTGCCAGTAAAACTGTCTGCAAACCTATTGTTACCAATGCTTTTAAAAGTATACATAGATTGGCCTTTGGGTCTACCTAGGGAATCTTTTCTCTCTTACCTAATTGCAGTGGTTGTTTGCTGTATTATTCCATCTCCTATGTTGTACTTGCATTGTAATGCATGAGGGACTATTTTGCATCTCAGGCGCACACTTAAATATTGCAGCTTGATTATTTGTATGATTTAATTAGTTACAGGGCAGAGAATATGGCAATATCTTTTTAGCCTCTATAACTTCGGCACAGTTTCAAAGGCAGAGAATCCTTCCATAGGATGGAGTATCTTCAGTATTGGAGGACAGCGGCGGAGTGGCTGAAGAGCCAGGTGGTCATTTTTTCCACTCACTTAGCATATTAGTTAATACATGGTGGTTCTTCTTGCTCTCCTCAGCTCCCACATAATTCTGCCTTCCATTTCCTTTATTGTTAATGGGTTTGCGGCTCCCACGATGGGAGCACCATCATTCTCAGTCACTGGACAGGTGTGAAGACTTTGCTAAATCAAAAGAGTTTGAGACAGATATATAAAAAGGAGTAATTTTTTGTATATTTTACCATTTTTATTCTGTGTGTTGTTTGGTGTTTTTTCAGGAATATGACTGGGCTGTGCTAGAAGATATTTTTCTCATGAATACTATCCTTTTATAAATAATATTTTCTTAGGCGGCTTTTCAAGGTTATTACCACCATTTTAAACAAGAAGAATAAAGACGCAAGTAAAAGTTCTTCCTTTTGTTATAAAACACCTGGTTTGTTTATCCGCTGAAGAAACAGATTTGTTAAGGGGAAAACTTTAATACTTTGGATAACAAGATGGAGGGAGGTGCTGTAAGTGCTAATATTTTATCTGGCAGTAAGGGTACATGGGCCATTCATAACAACAATGTGAGAAGACCAGCTAAAGGGCCCAAAAAAGGCAAATAATTACTTTCAAACTCCCCTACACCATTGTCTTTACCAGCCTCATTGAGGGAAATTAACACCCTGAAACTTTTTGTTGACATTAATAAAAGTTTGCAGAGAGTAGAGAAAAGGTAGTCTAGTCTTTCTGCGAGAATAGATGAAGAAAAGCATGGCAGCACGAATGAGGACAGTATCAAAAACTTTAAATACATGGCTAAAGAAATTGATTGTCTGAAAAAGCGAACAGAAAATTTAGAAAATAAAAAGTAGAAGAAATATTTTATGTTGTTTTTTTTTTTTTTTTAATTTTCAAAAACCTTTATTGGCAAGAAGGAGATACACAGGGCAGCTGCCCGCCGCTCGCTGAACAAGAACAAGGCACCGCCAAACGGGCGAGTCCCCTCACTGTCATTAACACAGCCGTTTAGCCGACATCCCGGAGGACCGGCGGCGTCTTGATTACCCAACACATGACAAGTACACGCTACTGAGCCTGACTGCGTACTGCAGCTATGCCACTGCTAGCCTATATAGTAGTCCGAGTATGACTCGGGGAATCGTAGACTGTCAGCCTGAACTGGCGAACCCTACCTCACTCTTACGAAATCCAAGCACAACTCTTACTCCCGCCCCCCCACCCACCCCACACACGTACACTGTCTCCTCTGGTCAAACTTCCCCGCCTGCGTGTGTCCACTGTCACGTCTATCCCGCTCAGCCAGATGCAGCACTCTGCCACCGTCAGACCGCATGCCACTCTGCCAAATATTTTATGTTGTTATAGGATCTCTGAAGGTTCCAAAAGATGAGATATTCTATCTTTTCACAAATTGCAAATTCTAAGGATGTTAGAACTTTCGAGTTCACTGTCAAGCAATATCCAAAGGGCTCATAGAACTGGTCCACAGCTGAATGCAAATTCACCTAATGTCAAGCTTAGAGCAATAATATACTTTTTACATTACATGGATTTGATGATAATACTATTGACAGCTAAAGAGAAAAGGCAGACTCTTTGGAAAGGTCATTATGTCTTCATTCCACAAGGCATTTCAAAGGCAATTGACGGCAGACTTAGGAATTTCGGATCCTTCATCCCCGTCTTAAAGACGTGAATGCTAAATATGGTCAGCCTCACCCTGTTTGTTTGTTACTTATAAGGATAGATCTCATATTTTTGAGCATCCAAGCAAATTTAAAGAGTTTCTTTGCAAGAATATGATTGACGCAATGGAACTTGTAAATAATGTAGTTCCTTAAAATAAGATTGAGTAGTAGCCTGCTTTTTCTTCCAGTTGTTTTTGATCTTCATCTCATATTGGCTCGTACCATTATTCTGTTTTCATGTTAAAAGCAGCATAATGACTGTTCTCTCTTCACTTAGCTTTTGTCTTGCTTTTTTTTATTGTGAAGCTATTGTTTATTCTTGTTGCTATATGTTGCCATTTATTGCATCAATGGGAAGGTCATCTAAGTTTGAAAAATCGTTTTCTCACTGTCCACCCTTCATTGGTAAATCATTGTTTGCATTGTTAAATGTTTGACTCCTTTTAGATCATTTGTCATAAAAATGACATGTGTTGAACCTGTTATTCCCTTAGCAGTTCTATATTTTAGTTTATAATATGAGGAACTGTTTATCTTCACTAGTTTGGTGTGTTATCCACTCCTGTACACTTCAAATTGAAATCTAGTTTTAGATTATGGAAGTGTATTCATTACAATTGTCGTCTAGTTTTTAGCAATGTCTTTTCAGCACATAGCATATGATTGTTGGTTGGTGGTTTTCTTGTGTGTTTGTTTTCTTGGTTTTTTATACATTTACATATTATTGGAATATTTGTTCAATTTTGGCATATTAAGGATTTGATTTTTAGTTGTTATGTTTTCATATGCCTCAATTTTTTATACTTATTTTGAATGTAAAGGAGTTTAAAAATCCTATTAAAAGGTAAAGAGTGTTTTCTCATCTGCATAAATACAAGGCCCAAATTATTTTTTGAAGGAAATTCACCTTTCAAAGAAAAACATTAGGAAATTGAAAAAAACAATGAGCTGTAGAGTTGATTTGTTCATCAGCCACGGATAATAAAATGGAGTCACTATTTTGTTTCACTAAGGCTTGAGACTGGATATTATCTCCCAAGAGCCAGATTTGGAAGGCAGATAGATTGCTGCAGAAATTACCATTTAGTGGCACATAGCTTTTTATAATCAATATTTATGGTCCTAGTGATTCAAATAACAAATTTTGAAAAAAACTGTTGTCTAAAATAATGGTATATGCTAATTACAGAGTTATACTAGAGGTGATTATAATCACACTATGGATCTCTTGATGGATAGGAACTCACATACAAGATATGTCACTAATTCTGCTTAAAAATTAAAAAAGAAATTTGCAAAGAGCTCTGTCGGATGCATGTAGTGTTTTTTACACTGATAAAAGGGAATTTACATTTTCCCTGGTACACGGCACTCTAACAACAATTGATGATATTTTTGTGAGTAAGAACTTGGTTCAGGCATAACATGTAGAAACTGGAGCAATACTTATATTGGATCATGCTCCCCTCATAGTTGTGTTTAATATTGTACCAATAAATATTGAAACGTGGCTGATGCCATTGGTGTGCGTGTTAACTGTTGTTGCTGCTATGATTGCGTGATTTGCACAAAACATTCATTTCTATTGAGCTGCCTTGTTATAGCGTTTTTTGCACATTTTTAAGTAGTGAATTATGAGCTGTGAATCACAAGGAAACTCTGTTTAGTAATTTTAAAATCTGAAGCCTGATTTTAACTGTCAAGTGTATTTTAATAGTGGGACTGATTTGTATTGAATTTTACCGGTTCCAATAACACGCACTGACTTAAACTGAACCAAAGTATAGACATTGAATCGCGACCTACGGTGCCGCCCGTCAGAGCGAGCCCGTATCTTTGTGGTCAGCGGTCTAGTCTCTCACGTTTCCAGCACGTTAAATTGCACGCTGGAGCGTCCGCGCAGCCTGTGAAACGTGGCTGATGCCATTGGTGTGCGTGTTAACTGTTGTTGCTGCTATGATTGCGTGATTTGCACAAAACATTCATTTCTATTGAGCTGCCTTGTTATAGCGTTTTTTGCACATTTTTAAGTAGTGAATTATGAGCTGTGAATCACAAGGAAACTCTGTTTAGTAATTTTAAAATCTGAAGCCTGATTTTAACTGTCAAGTGTATTTTAATAGTGGGACTGATTTGTATTGAATTTTACCGGTTCCAATAACACGCACTGACTTAAATTGAACCAAAGTATAGACATTGAATCGCGACCTACGGTGCCACCCGTCAGAGCGAGCCCGTATCTTTGTGGTCAGCGGTCTAGTCTCTCACATTTCCAGCATGTTAAATTGCGCGCTGGAGCGTCCGCGCAGCCTGTGAAACGTGGCTGATGCCATTGGTGTGCGTGTTAACTGTTGTTGCTGCTATGATTGCGTGATTTGCACAAAACATTCATTTCTATTGAGCTGCCTTGTTATAGCGTTTTTTGCACATTTTTAAGTAGTGAATTATGAGCTGTGACTCACAAGGAAACTCTGTTTAGTAATTTTAAAATCTGAAGCCTGATTTTAACTGTCAAGTGTATTTTAATAGTGGGACTGATTTGTATTGAATTTTACCGGTTCCAATAACACGCACTGACTTAAACTGAACCAAAGTATAGACATTGAATCGCGACCTACGGTGCCGCCCGTCAGAGCGAGCCCGTATCTTTGTGGTCAGCGGTCTAGTCTCTCACGTTTCCAGCACGTTAAATTGCGCGCTGGAGCGTCCGCGCAGCGCGCGCGCGCAGCGCGCGCGCCTTTGGCGCGCCGGAGGCGCGCCAAAGGCAAGCCCGTCTGCGCCCGTCGGTGCCCGGAGCGCGTCCAGCGCCAGGACCCCTGGTTCATTCCCCATCCATAAATATAACTATAAACAACTGATGGACCTACAGCCTGGTGAGTGCAGGATTTGTAGTGCCTGGGAGGAGGGCATGAACATAAATACATATCTATGTATGGGTTGTGGGTACCATTTTAACCAATCCATAGGGAACAAAAGGAAAGTCTTTGCCAAACTAGCATCAGGTCGTAAATACCGACACGAAGTCAAAAGATGCCAAGATGTACAACAATATCACCCTCAGAGGCTAGAAGGAAAAGGCAATCGGAGGCAAGACAAAATAAGCAGGAAGGCAACACTAACGGTGTCCTGTATGCTATTAAACACTCGATCGCTTGTAAAACCCAAATATCAAGTAGAGTGTTTACTTCAAACAGAAAACCCTGACATCACTTTTCTAACCGAGACATGGACCGACGCTAGCTCGGATCCAGACTGGAATATAGCCCTCCCCCCCGGTTACTTAATGGTACAACACGATAGAACAGAAGGAAGAGGTGGTGGGGTAGCAATAATATACACAAATAATCTAAAGTTGCGATATGAAATCATAACTACACTTCCATCTGAGACACTAATGTTTTCTTTTAAATTTAGTGACTCCTTCTCATTTAAAGGTCTATTGATATATAGGCCACCAGGGCCAAGAAAGGTGTTCTCACAGGCTATCCTACATTTTTTGGAATCAAGCCTGGACGATGAGTACCTTAACATTATAGGAGACTTCAACTATCATCTTGAGTCAGACACTAACCCAGACACAGTAAGTCTGGTAGACAATCTAACAGCATATGGTTTCTCTCAAATCGTGCTGGAACCCACACATTGGGCTGGCCATACCCTAGATGGGATTTTTACAAATCAAGCAGGTGTAAAACTAAGGAAAACACTACCATTGCCTTGGACGGATCATAGAGCTGTATTTTTTCAGATAACAAATAAAGATTACATACTGCCTCAGCCCCTTCCTAGCCGGAACTCGCAGGTTCGGCTATGGAACACAAAGCCCTCTATGGTGGTATATCCAAGGATTTTAGGAAACTCTTCACAAGATATCTCCCCGCGAGACTGCTTAGATCGTCCTCAGAAGGATTTGTCAGTGTTCCAAAAACACGGAAGGCTAGATGGGGAGGACGTACTCTATCCTTCTGTGCAGCAAAACTATGGAACCAGATGCCAAACCTTCTGCGCTGTCAACCAAATCGGATGCAATTTAGGAAGGATCTAAAAACATGGCTTTTTGGGCAAAACTAAGACACACTCCATATGGTATTTACCCAGATTTCACAGTCCTAGCGCCAAGACGCCACGGCATTCGCGCGCTTTACAAATAACAATTCAAATCAAATCAAATAGAGGTATACTCAATAGATGGCAGTTCTTAGCTGTCTGCTAATATATTTTTGTCTTTCAAATATATAATAATTGATTTGAACTCCATGGAAAATCCCTCTGCAAGTACTGGGATTTGTTTAAGGCTGTAGCCAGTGCTTTTGTTATTAACTATGTAGCAGGTAAAAAATCTAAGAGGCCAATAGGGAAACAGTTAAAATTTTGGAAACAATTAATACATTGAAACAATTTTATTACACCTTTGATAATAATAAAGCTTGTTTAGACACACTGTTAGGGGCAAAAGAACAATAAAAAATATTCTTCAGAAAGTGCATGTGGATGTTTTTTAAAGACGATTGCAAGATTTTATAGTGCCCTAAACAGATCTGGGAAATTATTAGCTAATTATCTCAAAATTAATAAAGAGTGAACTTTAGTTAAATATATTATTGATGAATATAAGAATAAAGTATTTGAAGATAAGGATATATCTAATTGCTTTGTAGAGTATTAAAAGATATTGAATGCTTCAGGAATGAGATCTTCATCAATTGAGTTAAATATGTACTTTGATTGCCTTTCTCAGAAAATAGAACTGCCAGTCAACTTTGCCACTATTGCTAGAGAGTTAAACATGAAAGAAATTACGAAAGCTGTTAATTATTTCATCTCAGTTAATAAGGCAGAAGATACTTTTACTGATATGATTAATTTCCAAGAAAGACAAAGGTCTTTCCTATTGCAAAAATTACTGATGTATTATATTGAATAATATTGATTGTATGATTTTTCTAAAGTTGATATTGTCTGAACAAACAGGTTTTGTTAAAGGACACATTATTTCAGATCCATGGAGCTTGCAAAAAGAAAGAGCCAATATGTGCTGTAACACTTGAAGCTTAAAGGCTTTGATCGAGTTACTGGAATTTCATGTAGAAAGCACTTCAAAGCCATGTTTTTGGTCTAATATACTCAGTTATATACCATTATATCTGGAATGGGACGGAGTCAGAATTCCAGGAGTACTTTGAAAGCTTACACAACAGTGCAATAAATTTAAAGTTCACGTATGAAATCAGCAGTGAGAAGGTGATTTTCCTGGATACAAAAATTTACATTGAAGATCGTGAAAAAAACAGCAACCAACGCTACACTACAAGCTACAAGCTTCCACCAACCGTCATTGATATCAAGTATTCCATATGGCGAATTCCTCAGAATTCGAAGAATATGTACTGGAAATAAAGACTGGAAAAGACACAGCAGAGCAACTGCGGACAGATTAAAACAAAGAAAGCAACAAAAACAGAAAAATCAACGGAGGAGAATCTTGTCTCAAAAAACAAGAATAATCCACAGGCCCTCAACCTATCAGATTAATCACAGACTTTTCACATGAATCAAAAACGATATAAAAAAATCCTCAACAAAAACTAGAGCATTTTGCAGTTGGACAATACTGTGGGAAAAATAATGGGAAATCATCTAACAATAACATACCGCAGAGCAAGAAACCCTAAAGGATCGATTGGTCCACAGCCACTTCAAAGGAAAAAAGAAAAAAGACTCTTGGCTGAAAACAAGGAGATTTGTCAAATGCCATTACTGTAAAGTTTGTCAAAATGCCAACCAACACCAGAAGTTACAATAGCCAATAATACTATTTGGAAAATCAGAGAATTAATAACTGGCAAGAGCCAATTCACAATATATGTAATCGAATTCCTGTGTCCACTCAATTACGTAGGCAGTACAATCTGTGAGTTGAAAATGAGAATATTAGAACATGTCCGAGCAACCGTCAACAAGGATAGGACAAATGCAGTGGCTAAACATATGGAGAAATATCACAACAGTGATTGGAAACTACTTACATTTTATGGAATAGAAACGGTACCACAAAACGAGCGGGGGTTAACAGAGAAAAAATTGTCCGACAAAAAGAGTCACAACACATCCTTAAATTGCAAACTTTAACACCTTACGGCCTCAACCAATCAGAAGAACTGTACATTCATTTATAAATCATTAACTGAAATTCCCTATGAATCTTTAAAAACAATTGCACAGTCACTTAACACTGGATAGAGAAATGGATAAAGTCATCATCGGTCCCCGACGAGTCCTAAAAGGAATCACAACCCAACGGAGGGTTCTAAACAAATGGATAAATACTTCTGACCCATTTGAGGGTTGGATGGAATGAACTGAAAAGCAAATGTTAAATTTATTGTTTGGATTCGTAAACTCATTCAGATTCTAGAAATTGATTATAACTTAAAAAATAGTAATCACTAATGTAATTCAAGCACTTCACTTTATAACAAGTGTTTCAATAATGTATTGTTTCAAGAGCACTGTCACTAGGTCAAAAACAAATGGGAAACTACATCTCCCACAATACTCAGGGGCGTTTGTACTCATCACACAGGAAATTATGTAATGGATTTGAAAAGTACTTGTACTGGCTCTTTACAAACGCTGTTTAGGATCCTGATCAAGGTCTTATGTTAAGACCGAAACGCGTTGGTCTATCGCCTTTACCCCAATAATGAGTATGAGAAAATAAAACAAAAATTGCAAAATTCCACGGTAGTGTGAGCCGTTGTTTCTTCCGTCTGTGAAGAAGTGTGGTGTATATCATTACATATGCATGCATAAAACTTCTGCATATGTTAATGGTGTAATGTTTTCATTGTTTCCATTACAAAGAGGAATATGTCAAAGCTGCCCTTTATCTCTGTTATTATTTTTACTTTTTGTAGTGCCCATTTCTGAATACATAAGACAAACCAATCTGGGTATTCATATAAAGCTAATCAGATTTAATTCCCTGCTTTGTGCAGATGCCATTTTATGATATATTTCCAACACAGAAATATCCTTGCTAGCCTTCTTTCTGGAATGATCTAGAATAGCTAAATTTTCAGGTTACAAATTGAAAACCGACAAGTCAGAGGTTTTATTTTTAATGAACTTAGCCTTAAACAACCTTTCAAAAATAGGATTCAACTAGAGTAGAATATATGTAATTGTTTGGGTATTTCGTACTCCAGGTCAATTGGTAGTACTTTAAAATTTAATTTAGGTGAGGTAAGATCAAGAATTATCGGTTTGGTGGGAAATTGTCTACTTGGTAACTTTACTAGTAGAGATACGTAGACGCAATAAAGATGGTGTTCATTCCATTTACTATCTCTTGTCTGGCAATGTTACTGATTAAAATCAGTCAGGACCTTATTTGCAAAACTGGAAGTAATCTGGCTAGGATTTCCTTGAAAATTATTAAAACACCTAAATCCAATGGGAGAGTTAATTATCAATATTTTATTTAAGATCATCATGTCTTCCATTTAAAACAAGTTTGGAATATCCCTATGCAGTGTTTGACTCTAATGAAAACAAATAGGATATTTGTTGGAAAAGGAACATTATGGCGCCTTCTCTTATGAAGAGGTAATTTTTATGGCATAGCCTTCCGACAATTCATGAGTCCCACCTCTTCTGTAAACCAACATTTTCTGAGATGCCTTTTAGTAGGCACTACTACACAAGGGATGGGTTTAATTCTGGTACACAGTGGTACAATAATAAAATAATAATTAAAAATGGAATCTTGTTTTGTAGGTGATTTAACGACTGTGGTATTTAGTGCAGTATCTCAATTATTTCAGAGGGATGTTATTGTTCCTTTTTGAGGGATAGTGGTTTCCTATCAACTACCCAAGTCACGTCGTAAGCAATTGACATACCAAAAAATATCCTTGCTTGAATTCTTTCAAACTGTTCAACCCTCCTCTCAAATTGATGGGTAATAAAAGTATATCAGGTAATAGATCATCCCATCTTTATAAACACTTGATTTTGAATACCTAAACAAGGGAGAGTTCAAGAATTGAAGTAAAATGGGAAAATAATTTGTGTTGTGAATTGTCTTAAAGATTTGTGGGACAGGATTTGGACAAAAGCAAAATCCACATTACACCCAGCAAGAACAACCCAGACAATGTTTTTCTTGTATAATAGGTTATTCTATACACCCAGGCAACTTTTTATGATGCCATACTTACATTTATGTATATAATTTTTGAGCGTCCTACAGTTCTTCAGTTCAGAGATCAGGCCCGGCAAAATGTTTTGAATATCTGTAATTGGGAATTAGCGGAGATATCTTGTTTAAAGTTGATGGAATGTTATCTGCAACAATCATAGATTAGATACTTACTGTGAGGAATCAAGGTTCTAGGCGCCTGCCTAGCATCTAAGAACTACGAAGACCAGCAGCCCTAGAAACAGGAAGTCGGCGTCTATAAGAGGATGTCACGCACGGCTGAATGCGTGCGTTATTTTGAAAATAGAGGAAGCAATACCCCGTCTCTCGGAGCACGGCAGCCCGGCGGGAATTGCTGTAAGAGGAGACGCGTTGTTCCAGTGCGAGAGACTCGAGCACCTTCCCATCCCCGTCGCTCGGAGCTAGGCGTCCCGGCGGGAGGTGGAGGAGGAGCCAGAGCGGAGCACGAACGGAGCAGGTGAGCGAGGAGGTCCGAGCTCGGCTGAGCTCCCCATGTGCTTCGCCCAATCCCGTCCCTGCGGCGACTCCCACCCTTACCCACGTCCAAAGCAGACAGCGGCTTGAAGAAGTCGCGACGGTCAGCGCGTGGACGACACCCCAGATACACAGCTCGGAGGAGCTGGCTTTGGATGCGCCTGAGGAGCGCGACTGTGGAATCGCTCGTAGGAGCTTGTAGTTACTTTTGAATGCGCCTGAGGAGCGCGACTGTGGAATCGCTCGTAGGAGCTTGTACTTACTTTTGAATGCGCCTGAGGAGCGCGACTGTGGAATTAGCTAGGAGGAGCTTGTATTCATTGTTTGGCAGCAAGACATTGAGACTCACTAAGGAAAAGCTACAAGGCAGGAGTCCTTGTCGTCGGTGTGGACACCGAGGAAGCTTTCCTTACCGGTACTCGCCTAGAAGGCGGATGGAATAGCATTAAGGCAGTATTAGTGCAAACAGCAGGGGCATTCGAGCGCCTAGTTGGCGGTGTTCTAGTTTGAAATGGAAGCCGGTGATTGGTTTGGCAAATCACATAACTATAGTGAGACCTACTGAGAGTAGACTGTGCTATTACGCAAATAACTATAGTGAGACCTACTGAGAGTAGACTGTGCTATTACGCAAATAACTATAGTGAGACCTACTGAGAGTAGACTGTGATATTGAGCAAATAACCATAGTAAGAAATACTGAGAGTAGACTGTGATATATATGTTTTGTCTATGTTTGTTTTTGTCGTTTCAGAACCCTATCCCTGCTGACCCTTTCCCCTATCCTTTCCCTCGCCTGATCGCCTCTGGGCTCTGTAACCTTTGGTTGGAGTCCGGGGATATCGGGAGGTGGACCTACCTAACATCAACCGGACCCTGAGGAGCTCAGAACCTGACAGAATAACGCACCCAAGTTAGGTGCTCCTCCCGGTCCGGGGGGGGTGTTGGGTATGGCGTCCTTAGAGGACGTAGTACAGGCACTAGCTTTAGTTCAGCAGGAACTTGTGGCATCACGCTTAGAAACCACAGCCCTGCGAGATAGAGTGGATAGGATGTCCCGTAATCCGTTTGACGTAGCGGCACCTAGTGGCCAACAGATACATGTGACGGTGCCACCGCCTATCCCTTTGGCGAGTCCAGAGAGCTACGCGGGAGACCCGCAGAAGATTCAGATCTTCCTGACGCAAATAATGTTACATTTTTCGTGCAAACCGTCGTCTTTTCCCTCGAATCACTCTAGAGTGGCTTTCGCCATCTCTTACCTAGTGGGAGATGCGGCGTCTTGGGCGGTCCCTTTGGTCAGGAATAACGATGCCATCCTGTCGGACTGGGAAGCCTTCAGAGCCGCTTTTGAAGGAGTGTTCGATAGGAGAACTACCACGTTTAGTACGGACAAAGAGTTGCTGTCCTTGAGACAGGGAAAGAGCGACTTGGTGTCATACCTCACGTCTTTCAACCGGTTGGTAGCGGAGACTTCCTGGCCGGAAGAAAAGAGAATGTCTTTGTTCTATCAAGGACTGTGTGAAGAACTAAAAGACGTGGTGGCTCAGATAGATCCGCAGCCTACTACATGCGCTGCACTGATGAATTTGGTGTTGCGTCTAGACGGGCGCATGGCCGAAAGAGGGGGAGACAGGTATAAAGGAAGCGGTGCTACAGGAAGATACGTCCGGAAAGAGCAGAGTCCCGTTACTGTAGCCCATGAACCCATGGAGGTTGGGGCCTTAAGACCCCCTCTATCTCGGTCGGAAAGGGAGAGTCGCCGCGCCTTGGGGCTCTGTATGTATTGTGGGAAAAAAGGGCATTTTGTACGGGAATGCCCTTCTAAACCCAGAAATACCTCAGTACCGTATAGAGGTAAGAAGGCGGCGGTGTCCACCCTGGGGAAAGACACAAATATTCCTGAGTCTCTCTCACCCGTACGACCGGAGGAGACGGTGTGGAAGATTCCTTCTCTTACCAATTCCTGATCTACGGACACCGAAGCCCATATCGTACTGCAGGCAGGCTTGGAAGTAGGGGCCCAAGAACACCAGGTGCGAGCAATGTTGGACTCGGGAGCGACAGGCAACTTCATTGACAGCGGGCTGGTAAGTCTGCTGTCGATAGAAGTAGTGCCTCGGGAATCCCCAGAAGAAGTCCTGGCTGTGGATGGTGAACCGTTGAAATCAGGACAAATCACTCTCCACACAGAGAATCTAAAAATGACCTTACGGGACGGAACCAGACAGCATCAGGAGGAGATCGAGTTCAATATCATAGCCGCACCCCAATACGATGTGATACTGGGCATGCCTTGGTTTGTACGCCATAATCCGACAGTGAATTGGCAGGAACGTACAGTAAGGTTCTTGGCGGAGGGGTGTGCAGAACAGTGTCTGCAAGTCCATCGCCCACAAGCCCTGGCGCTAGCCTTTCCCTTCTGCCTGGCTACTGCAGCAGAAAAAGACGTGGAGTTACCGGAGGCTTATGCAGGTTATGCAGATGTATTCAACAAACAACAGGCTGAAGGGCTTCCCCCGCATAGGCCGTTTGATTGTAGAATAGATTTGGTGGATGAGACGGTTGTCCCCCTCATGTAGAGTGTACGCCTTATCAGATCCCGAAACCCGCCATCTAAGAGAATATCTTGATCGTTACCTGGCACTGGGTTTCATTCGGCCCTCTCGCTCCCCTGCGGCTTCGCCTCTCTTTTTTATAGCTAAGGCCAACGGAGAATTAAGGGCCTGTTGTGATTATAGGATGTTGAACAAGAACACAGTGAGGAACCGCTACCCTTTGCCTCTAATCAGCGTCCTGTTAGATCAAGTGCGAGAGGCAGTAATCTATACCCGGCTGGACCTTCGGGGGGCTTACCATTTGGTGCGTGTTAGACAAGGGGACGAGTGGAAAACCGCATTTAAAACCCGGTTTGGCCTCTACGAGTACTTGGTGATGCCGTTTGGGCTGTGCAACGCCCCGGCGGCATTCCAGTTCTTTTTAAACGAGGTACTGCGCGAGTACATGGACATCTTTGTCGTAGTATACATTGATGATATTTTAATTTACTCGGCAGAAGGGGAAGATCACACTAGGCAGGTCAGGGTGGTGTTGGAAAAGTTAAGGGCCAATCAATTGTACTGTAAACTCAGCAAATGTGAGTTTGGGGTCACCACGGTAGAATTCTTGGGTGTGATTCTGAAGCCAGAGGGTTTGAGCATGTCCGACAGAAAGGTGCAGGCAATTCGGGAGTGGCCTACTCCTAGTTCAGTGCGTGATGTGCAATGCTTTTTGGGATTTTCGAACTACTACCGTAGGTTCATCCAGGATTTCTCCCACATTGCGGTACCCATAACCAGATTGCTACGGAAGGGAGTGGTCTTCCAATGGACTACTGAAGCAACAGCAGCCTTCGAGCTATTGAAAACTATGTTCACCACCGCACCGATACTAAGACATCCACAGACGGACGTCCCGTTTATAGTGGAGGCGGACGCGTCAGACGAAGCTATAGGGGCAGTGCTGTCCCAACGAGACAAACAAACAGGGAGGCTGCACTCCATGGCCTATTTGTCCAAGAAATTAGATAAAGCCGAGGTGAACTACACCATAGCCGAAAAGGAGCTCCTGTCAATAAAGAAGGCTTTCTAAGAATGGCGCCACTACTTGTGGGGGGCTCAACACCCGGTAGTGGTTTATTCTGACCATCGCAATTTGCTGTATATGACAACCGCAAGGCACTTAACCCCGCGCCAAATGAGATGGATGCTCTTCTTTACGGAATTCGATTTCAGCATTACGTTTCGGCCTGGCACCGAAAATAGGAAAGCTGACGCTTTATCTCGACAGGTCCTGAAGGATGGGAGCGTAACGCTGGCTCCACGGGCTATCATCAATCCGGCCAAGGTGATCTGCATAGTGAAAGCCGAGGAGTTCTTAGAAGAGATACGACTCAGTCGCTCCGTGGAGGATTGGAGAAGATGGAGCGCCAAGGCGGGGGCGCGGTCCATTCAGGAAGGACTCCCCTTGTACAGACAGAGGCTGTTCCTTCCCACTAAGGAACTCAGAAAGAAGGCATTTCAATGGTGCCATGTCTCGCCTTTGGCCGGTCATCCCGGGATTCGCAAAACGACGGAGGCAATGACAAGGAATTTCTGGTGGGAAACGATGCGCAAAGACATCCGGCTATGGATCAACGCCTGCGAGGTGTGCGCCCGAAACAAGAGTGAGCGAGGTAAAAGGAAAGGGAAGTTTCTCCCGTTACCCACCCCGCCGCAGCCTTGGCAGAATATAAGTATGGATTTTATCACTGGGCTGCCGGCGGAAGGGGGATATTCGGCCATTCTGGTAGTGGTGGATAGCCTGACCAAGATGGGTCATTTTATTCCATGTCACAATCTCCCGACGGCGGGGCAGACGGCTCAGCTGTTGTTGACACATGTGGTGCAACTGCACGGCTTACCGAATGTAATTGTGTCTGATAGGGGCCCCCAATTCGTAGCCAGCTTTTGGAAAACCTGGTGTAGAGCTTTGCAGATTGACTCCGCGACATCCACCAGCTTTCATCCCCAATCTGATAGACAAACCGAGCGCCTAAACCAGACCTTAAAACAATATCTGAGGTGTTACGTGTCACAGTCGCAGGAGTCATGGGTGTCCATGCTGTGGATGGCCAAACTATCCTACAACGGTGCATGGCATAGCTCGATTGGGGTGTCCCCGTTCAGGGCCAATTTCGGATATGAAGCGAAAACTCTCCCGGTGGCGTTCCCAGCGGCAGTTGGCGATCAACCGGCAGTCCAGTCCCGGTTGAGGAACTTGCGGCTTCTTCACAGAAAAACGCAACGGGCCCTAAAGGCTGCTAAACAAAAGTACAAGAAATGGGAGGACCGTAAGAGAACCGAGGGTCCGTCGTATGCAGCTGGAGATCGAGTGTGGTTATCCACCAGATACATACGTTTTAAATGGCGTAGCATCTTCCACCCTAGGTTCATTGGCCCGTACCAGATCATACGGAGGATAAATCCGGTGGCTTACAAACTCAGGTTGCCAAGTTCTCTGCGGATCTACCCCGTTTTTCACTGCAGTTTGCTGAAACCGGCAGTGACAGCCTCCAGGAGAGTCCCGCCACCGGTCTGGGTGGATGGGGGATTAGAATATGAAGTTCGGAGTATCCGCGACGCTCGGTATCGTGGGGGCAAGCTGTGGTTCCTGATATCCTGGAGAGGGTATACGGCAGAGGACGACTCATGGGAGCCTGCGGACGCTGTCCATGCCCCGGCGGCAGTGAAACGGTTTTACAGGAGGAATCCGGCGAAGCCTGGAGCTAGAAGGCGCTTGGGGAGGGGACCTACTGTGAGGAATCAAGGTTCTAGGCGCCTGCCTAGCATCTAAGAACTACGAAGACCAGCAGCCCTAGAAACAGGAAGTCGGCGTCTATAAGAGGACGTCACGCACGGCTGAATGCGTGCGTTATTTTGAAAATAGAGGAAGCAATACCCCGTCTCTCGGAGCACGGCAGCCCGGCGGGAATTGCTGTAAGAGGAGACGCGTTGTTCCAGTGCGAGAGACTCGAGCACCTTCCCATCCCCGTCGCTCGGAGCTAGGCGTCCCGGCGGGAGGTGGAGGAGGAGCCAGAGCGGAGCACGAACGGAGCAGGTGAGCGAGGAGGTCCGAGCTCGGCTGAGCTCCCCATGTGCTTCGCCCAATCCCGTCCCTGCGGCGACTCCCACCCTTACCCACGTCCAAAGCAGACAGCGGCTTGAAGAAGTCGCGACGGTCAGCGCGTGGACGACACCCCAGATACACAGCTCGGAGGAGCTGGCTTTGGATGCGCCTGAGGAGCGCGACTGTGGAATCGCTCGTAGGAGCTTGTAGTTACTTTTGAATGCGCCTGAGGAGCGCGACTGTGGAATCGCTCGTAGGAGCTTGTACTTACTTTTGAATGCGCCTGAGGAGCGCGACTGTGGAATTAGCTAGGAGGAGCTTGTATTCATTGTTTGGCAGCAAGACATTGAGACTCACTAAGGAAAAGCTACAAGGCAGGAGTCCTTGTCGTCGGTGTGGACACCGAGGAAGCTTTCCTTACCGGTACTCGCCTAGAAGGCGGATGGAATAGCATTAAGGCAGTATTAGTGCAAACAGCAGGGGCATTCGAGCGCCTAGTTGGCGGTGTTCTAGTTTGAAATGGAAGCCGGTGATTGGTTTGGCAAATCACATAACTATAGTGAGACCTACTGAGAGTAGACTGTGCTATTACGCAAATAACTATAGTGAGACCTACTGAGAGTAGACTGTGCTATTACGCAAATAACTATAGTGAGACCTACTGAGAGTAGACTGTGATATTGAGCAAATAACCATAGTGAGAAATACTGAGAGTAGACTGTGATATATATGTTTTGTCTATGTTTGTTTTTGTCGTTTCAGAACCCTATCCCTGCTGACCCTTTCCCCTATCCTTTCCCTCGCCTGATTGCCTCTGGGCTCTGTAACCTTTGGTTGGAGTCCGGGGATATCGGGAGGTGGACCTACCTAACATCAACCGGACCCTGAGGAGCTCAGAACCTGACACTTACAACATTACTTCATTGCAGCCTCTTATTAAATGGAACAGAATTTGGCGACTGTTGACACATAGTTATTAGTATTTGTATATATATTCACTAAAAATAAAGGTTACAGGGATGGTTTAGTTAGGAAATAGAATTTAAAAAACCTCAGAAATTCACTGAAAAAAACTAAAGTTAGAGGGACGTTATAGTTAGGCTTCGTTTTAACTCGTGAAAAACATAGAAATTCCACAGTTATAGTTACTTGAGTGAACTATAACTTATACCCAGAAATCCACTGCTTATGCCTCACATATTACATCACTCATGACATGGTTGGTGACATCACTGATGACATCTTAAATGAAATCACTGATGACATCATCCAGTGATTGTGAATGTTTCCTAAAGGTTTATGAGTGTCCAACATATATACGAAGGTACCACAAAAGTTACATTAGTATACTTTCTGTACTACTAATGAGTGATTCTATTTTTTAACATAGATTATGTGAGTGGCTATGTCACTGTGTGTATCTGTGTGTGAGTGTGTGTATGAGTGCATGTATGGGGTGTGTGAGTGGGTTGCTCTATGGGTTTATACTTGGGTGTCTGAATAGCTGTGTGGGTGACTTAGTGGGTGTGTGATTGGCTGCATTGGTGAGTGTCTGGGTGTGTCAGTGTCTGTATAGAGGAGTGAGTGGCTGTTTGAGTGGCCTATGGGTGGGTGGGTGAGTGGGCATATCAGTGATTATATGGGTGATTGAGTAAGTATCTGAATGGCTGTATGAGTGAGTATATCTGTGAATGGCTGTACAGGAGAGTGAGCAGATGAGTGAGCGCTTGTATGGATGTGTGAATGGGTATGTAAGAGGATGTGTGGGTGTGTGAGTGCTTGAATGGGTAAGTGAGTGGCTGTGTTCAGAGGCTGTATGGGTGAGTGAGTGGGTGTTTGAGTGGCTATATAGGTAAATATTTGGGTTTGTGAGTAGCTGTATGGGGAGAGTGACTGGTTGTATGGGTCAGTGACTGGTAGTGTTAGTGGCTGTATGAGTGTGTGAGTGGGTGTGTGAGTGATGCTATGGATGAGTGAGTGGTTGTGTGAGTACTTGTATGGGTCTATAAGTAGGTATGTGAGTAGTTGTGTGCGTGTATGAGTGAGTGTTTCAAAGGCTGTATAGGGGTGTGAGTAGTTCTGTGGATGGTGTAATCAGTGATAGCATCAGGGATGTCATTTGAGATGTCATCAGTGATATCACTGATCATGTCATGAGTGATATAATATGTGAAGTCATAAGCAGTGCATTGTGGGGGCATTGGTTATAGTTAGCTCAGGTAACTATACCTGCTGAATTTCCTTGGCTTTGTACAAATGAAATCTGACCCTAACTATAATGTCCCTGTAACCTTTGTTTTTTTTAGTAAATTTTGAAGGTTTTTTAATTCTATTTCCTAACTATAAGGTCCCTCGAACCTTTGTATTTTTACTGAATTTCCTAACTATACTGTCACTGTAAACTTTCTTTTTTTAAGTGATTTTTTAAAATGTTTATTTCCTAACTGTAACCAGTAAACCTTTGACAGTGAGTGTGTGAGTGAGTGCATGAATGTCTCAGTAGGTCTGTGAGTGGGTGTGAAGTGTCTGAGTGGGTCTTGGAGTGGTTAAAGAAGTGTCTCACTAGGTGTGTGAGTGGGTGCATAAGTGTCTAAATGGCTGTCAAGGTGGGTGTGTGAGTGTTTGAGTAGGTATTGGATATCTGTACAACTAAAAAAACAAAGGTCACAGGGATGTTATAGTTAGGCTCAGATTTTACTAATAGAAAACCATAGGAATTCAGCAGTTAAAGTTACCTGAGCTAATTATAACTTACACCCCCTCAATGCACTGCTTATGACCTCACAGATTACATCACTCATGACCTGGTCAGTGACATCACTGATGACATCTCAAATGATATCACTGTTGATATCATCCAGTGAGTGTGAGTGTTTTCTAAAGGATGCTAAATGTTAAAGATATATACAAAGGTACTACAAAACTTGAATCTGTATAGTTTGTGTACTACTAAAGAGTAATACTATTTGTAACACATATTATGTGAGTGGCTGGATGACTGTGTGTATTCATGTGTGAGTATGTGTCTGAGTGGCTCTATGGGTGTGTGAGTGGTTGTATGAGTGAGTGGTTGTGTGAGTGGCTGTATTAGTGAGTGAGTAGAGTGACTGTGTGGGTGAATGAGTGGGTGTGTCAGTGGTATATGGGTGAGTAAGTAGGTATGTGAGAGACTGTGCAGGTGGGTGATGGGGTGTGTGAGTGGCTTTATGGGTGAGTGAGTAGGTACATAGGTGCACAAGTGGTGTATAGATGAATGCATGGGTGTATTGGTGTGTGAGTGAATGTGAGAGTAGCTGTATGGGTGAGTGTGTGCTTGTGTCAGTGATAGTATAGGTCAGTGAATAAATATGATAGTATCTGTATGAGTAAGTGAGTGGGTGTGTGAGTAAATGTATATGTGAGTAGGTGGCTGAATGAGTGAATGTATGATGAGTGAGTAGGTATATTAGTACCTGTATTGGTGACTGACTCAGTGTGTGAGTGGCTGTATGAGTGGGTGTGTTAGTATCTGTATGGCTAGATGTGTGAATGGGTGCATTGGTGAGTGGGTGCATGAGTGGCAATATGGATGAGTTAATGCTTATGGGAGTGGCTGTGTGGGTAAAGGGATGTGTGAGTGACTATTAAATAGGGGTAGGTGGAATTTGCAAAATTGCCTTTCACAAAATTTTGCGAAACGGCAAAAAATCTCTCGCGGAGATTTTGGGCTGATTAATGCGTTACTGAATTTGACCTTCAACTCGGGCACCTGCTTTATTTATATCTGTAAGTGCTTCTTGTTGAGGTTTAATTTTTGTGACAGGAGCAGCGTGCCAGAAGGAATACTTCCTGCATATTTATCAAAGAAGATGCCACCGTTTTGTGCAATACCTCAACTGGAGTGCTTTCTATTGGCTAATCAGTAAGTGCTACCTCGGTGGGTAAATGTATAGTGCTTTTCCTACACTACAGCTGTGTAAAGGGCCAGAAGAGTTGTCTCCAGCGACCATGTGTGTCTGTAACTTTTGCCACCATGCCGATGGGTGCCGGGGTCACTCGAGTGAGCTGTCCATCATAGTGGGGAAAGGCGGGAAGACATTGCACACTGCTGGTGTGTGGGCTGGGGCCAAATAGGCGGGGCTTCTATGCAGTTCACATGCCTCTTGTTTATAAAGGGTCAGAGACCGACCAGAGCAGCAGATGAGGAGACAGAACCTCCTGGTGTCAGGAACTATACGGGGATTGCGCTCGAGAAACTCATGGATGCACACACCTCCATCAAGGCTTACAGCAAATTGTTGACAGTAGATATGGGGAGAAAGCACACCTGCCTAGCCTCCACCATGCTCACGAATCTTTTGTGCTGATTAATGCATTACTGAATTTCACCTTCAACTCGGGCCCCTGCTTTATTTATATCTGTAAGTGCTTCCTGTTGAGGTTTAATGACAGGAGCATCGTGCCAGAATGAATCCTGCCCTGCATATTTCCGATCCGCCGTGGATCGCGGAAGTTTTGACATTTTCGCGTTCCGCACGGAACACGAAAATGTCGAAATTTTGCAAGTTTCGCGAGTGGAACGGAAATTGTCGCCCACCCTTACTATTAATCAGTGAGTGGGTATGTGAATACTTGTATGAGTCTTTGAATGGGTTTGTGAGTAGTTGTGTAGAAGTGGGAGTGGTTGTATGTTAATAGGGGTGTGAATGAGTGTGAGTGCTTCTGTGGATGATTTCATCAGTGATATCATCAGTGATGTAATTTGAGATGTCATAAGTGCTGTCATGAGTGATGTCACTGACCCTATCATGAGTGATGTAATATGTGAGGTCATAAGCTCATGTCATATTCCAAAATGGCCGACAGATGAGAAGCTCCGGCAGGAAGCTCCTGGCTAGGGATTGCCTTTTTGGCTTTAATCCCCGGAAATCTACTCCCTTCATAGACCCTTCTTACATAACTGGGGTCATGTTGGTCTGCAGTCCTTGCCTCTCTAATCTTCTACATTTTGGTTTGAGTCCCTCTGAGGAATAGAGTCCAGTGTTCTAGCTGTGGAGCCCAAGCAACATGGCCGATGCCCGGTGGAGCTGCCTCACCAGCTATAATGGAGATTGGCTCCGGTTCGCCTCAGCTGTCACCTACCCAGCTGGACATCAGGCATAGTTCTCCATATCTCTCCGCTGGTTCTCCTTTCTCCCCTCGCCATCCGGACTCCAAGGGTCTGCCAGTTGCTGATCCTCTATGCTGCTACTGATGCCCGACGCAGCTGTCCTGGTGGCCCCGTCGATCGACGCCTGCCTTTCCGGACCTGTGCTGCGGTTGCCTGACATCCTGTACCGCCTCTCTGGGGCTGTAGCTGAGACGTGTGGGTCTTGCTTCCCTGACTGAATTACCTACAGAGTGCCACGTCACCAATGCCCTTTTCACTGACCCTGTCTTTCCCTTTTTGTGCTTTCGCGCCCTCCAGACCCCGCTGCTGCCTTCCACTTCTGGGGCTACTAACTAGGTGCCTGTGCAGATTTCTACCCGGACTATTAACCATCCGCAAGGGTTCAACGACATCCAGCCCTTCCTCCTTCCAGATCTTGTGACTGCCCCCTTTAGCCCTGCTCTTGGATATACAGAGAAGAATGCAGTGTGTATGCCATGACGCTGCTGCCCTGTGCAATCGAGCACGTTTTCTTCCTTTGCGTTTCTCTTTGTGAGCACGTCCTCTTGACCCCTCAGCCACCCCCCTCTTCCGGGGCTGCCGCCTGGGCACCCGAGCGGACTTCTCCTATCAACATTGCATATTTACCAATAGAAATGTTGGCCATGTTGCCCCGATTGTTCGCCTGTGACGAACTGTGATAGATAGGCTTTCGACAAGCCTTTTCCTATGTGATTTTTCTCTATCTGCAACACCGCCATTTTGCTGTGATGTTGCTGGATCTCTAACCTGATCCTACTTCATGGTGGCCTCAAGGGATTTTGTGGTCGATGCGTACCCCTGGAGTGCGCTTTGTGCCCCCCTGAACCAGTTTTTCCATGACCTAGATGATCTGGTGCAGCGAGTGAGCCAGACTCCGGATGTTTCGATTACTGGTCCTCAGCCGGTTTGTTGACTTTAACTCTGACTTTCTGGTTTCCCTTTAATTACTTTCACCCTTGCCAGTCAGACAGATCCCAAACACATTCCAACCCTTTTTTTTCTTACCCTCTATGCCCCATTCATCTTGTGTCATGTACCTATGTAACTTTGTTTTTTTCCCTTGGTAATCTTATGCTCCAGTAACTCATGTAAACATGTAACTTTGTAATCCTATGTAAAGCGCTCTGATACCTCCGGGTCTAGCCAGCATTATATAAAACTCTTCAAATAAATAAATTAAATAAATAAATAAATAACTAAGCTGTGAATTTCACATGGTTTGTACAAATTAAATGTGAGCTTAAATATATATATATTTTTAAGAGGACCTGTGCATCGAGTTTAAGTGCAAAGGGGCGCTAATATATCTTGTTTCAATTGATACTGCTGTTATTTTGGAGTCATTATGTATGTAATGTACACTATAAATGAATCAGTTTTTGACCATACAAAGCAGAGTATCCAAACAACATGGCTAATACATGTTTTTGGTCTGTATAACTTACATGGCTATAATTTGTGACAAGGGTGTGTCACTTAGAGGTTCTGTTGAGAGACAGTAACTATTATGAAATTTCCAATTGAGGAAAGGACATGGATATACCCTTCAGTGGCAATGTATGTTCATTTTTCATGTAGCTCCACTGATGATGAATCATTTCTTCACAGAGCGACATTAACTTGATTTTCAGTGGAACATATGGGCATTAATTTTGCCAGAGGCTTTATCAAATATGATGGGAGAGCATCAGGCTTGATACCCTGATTACAGAAATTATTTGCATTCTCATTTGTGCATCTATTGATATGAGTTTTCTGAATCTTATGAACATCAATATCATTTAGACACAGTTGCACTAAAATGTCGGTGCATGCCCACTGGGGCAGTACTCCATAGCTTTCTTTTGCTTTTTATCCATGACAAAGATGTAATCACTTAAATTACAAGCATATACTAAATGATGGGTTAGAAGCTCTTAAGTTGTTACACACCCACTAGGGTGGTAGCCCATAGGTTCCTATGCTCCTCTGCCGGTGCAAACATGTAATCTCATCAAAGTTACAATTATAATTTAATTGATGGGTCACAAGCTCTGAGGTCAAAATGACACCCATGGCTATAAACACAATGATTTGCATTATGGGCATTGGGTCCACTTATATTATGGGCAAGTGCTGCGAGCATATGAGAACTTGCTGATAGCATGAAATTTAGAGAGGTCATTACTTTATACCATAAGATTTGTTAAATGTTTGGTTGGAAATTTTTAATTTGAACTGTCATTCATAATAGTATTGCGGCTATAAATGATGGATTGAATGCTGAGTGAATCAAACATTCACCCCCAGCCAAGAGATCTGGGTTAAACCCATTGATCTTTTGATCACTACGCCACCCATGTTTGGACCCAGCCATATGCAAATCAGTCTTGACCTTGCTCCTCATGGGAACAGTTCAGCCGAAACTGCAAAGCTGGGTCCTCCCTGGACTGGAAACAAGCATCCTGAGACCAGTTTCAGGGTAACATCCCTCTTCAGCCAGGCTAGGTTGAATCCAGTGGCACAGCGAGCAGAGGACCCAGGTCTGGAAATACCCATCCCACTTAGGGCAAAAAGTGCTGAGGCAACAAGTTATGGACACAATGCTAAATGAATCAAACATTCAAGCCTAGTCAAGAGATCTGGGTTAAATCAATCATTCTTTTGCTCACTCTGCCACACCAGTTTTGACCCAGCCATATGCAAATCAGTCTTGACCCTGCTCCTCATGGGAACAGTCCAGCCCGAACTGCCAAGCTGGGTCCTCCCTAGACCAAAAACAAGCATCTGGGACAGGTTTCAGGGTAATTCATAATAGTATTGCATGTATTTTCAAATTTGAATGAAAGTGACACAATTTATTATGTTGTACTGCTCTGACCACTCTTGTGTTACAATGGCACCCATGCCTTCAAAGCCATTGTTGTGTACTTTAGGCACTGAGTACTCTCTCCATGCAAAGTGTTAGAATGTGAAAGTAATAAGTGACATGCGGAATGTTCAATTCCTTACCTGGGACCAAGGAGACGGCTGTCTCCGAAATGCGTTAGGAGGTTATACATGTTGTAAATACTTAGAATAAACTATTTAACAGCAGAGGAGAATTGTGGGCCTGCAGATTATTGTCGTGTAATGCTATGACACTAAGGATTGGTTAGTTATATATATATATATATATATATATATATATATATTCACTGAAAAAACCATAGGTTTCACACATGTTATAGTTAGCGGAAATTTTACTGATAAAAAACCAATGAAATTGCCCCGTTATAGTTAGTGCTGGCAACTATAACTCACGCGACCGCAATCCTCTGCTGATGCTAATACTGTATTTAGACACTTATTTGCCCATGTCTTCTTCCATACATTTTTAGCTATACATATATTACAAATATTTTTTTTTATAAAGACACATATGTCATCAGCAGAAGATTGCGGTCGCGTGAGTTATAGTTGCCAGCACTAACTATAACGGGGCAATTTCATTGGTTTTTTATCAGTAAAATTTCCGCTAACTATAACATGTGTGAAACCTATGGTTTTTTCAGTGAATTTGCAAGGTTTTTTAAATGCTAATTCCTAACTATAACGTGTGTGAAACCTATGGTTTTTTCAGTGAATTTGTACGGTTTTTTAAATGCTAAGTTACTTTACGCCATTCGAGGCGTGCGCGCCCACTTAACGCAGTGCGTTCCGTGCACGGTTTTTATCAACTTTAATAAGCCCTGTACATTTGGTGGCCTTCGGCCACCAAAAGCACAGGGGGTGGGGTCAAGTGGGATAGTGTTTTTTTTATTTCGATTTTATAATTTCATGTTGCCAAAATATAGTTTTTTTACTGATGTAATAAGCCCTGTACATTTGGTGGCCTACGGCCACAAAAAGCACAGGGGGTGGGGTAAGTGTGGATAGTGTTTTTTTTATTTCTATTTTTTACCGTACGCTTACGGTAAGCGTACGGTAAGCGTACTCGGCGAAATTGCCGAAAAAAAAATAAAACCGTTTTTGCTCTTGGGGGATGTTTGGGGACTCCCTCAACATGACTATGTGGGAGGGAGTTGTCAAAACAGCCCCATAACATGTTTTTGGGCATCATGTTTGATAAATAACACTCAGTGCGAGAGACAAAATGGCGGACGCCGCTTCCTGGTTTCGGCCGATTCGAATGTTTACTAAAATCTAAGAGCCAATCAGAATCGCGCTCGCGCACGCTACCGTACGCGTACGGTAAGCGTACGGTAAGCGTACCGTAAGCGGGCTCAGATATATATATTGATTTAAAGGCTATTTTCTCAGAATCTACTGAACAGATTTACACCAAACCTACAAAAGGCACTTCCTTGACATAGGGACTACCTCTCTGCCAAATTTCTAGTAATTCTGTTCAGCCGTTCGGGCTGTAGCTCTGTCTAAAGGTCCTATGGAAAAATGCATGGGAAAAACGCGTTTTGGGACCCCCCTTTTATCTCAGCCCCCGCTTGACGAATCCCCCCGAGACTTTCAGGGTAGGAGCGGAGCGTAGCGCCCCACCTATTTTGAGAAATTCGCGAGGATTCATCGACCGGCGCCAAAGTTATTCAAAATAGAATGTTGCGGATTTCCTATGGAAAAGGGGTCCTAACTATAACTACCTACTGGCGACCGCCAGTAGGTAATATATATATATATATATATATATATATATATATATATATATTCACTTAAAAAACCATAGGTTTCACACATGTTATAGTTAGCTGGACATTTCACTCGTAAAAAAACAATGAAATTCCCCCGTTATAGTTAGTGCAGGCAACTATAACTCCCGCGACCGCAATCCTCTGCTGATGATGTCAGATATTACATCACTGTATTTAGACACTTATTTACCCATGTCTTCTTCCATTAATCTTTAGCTATACATATATTACAAATATTTATTTTTCATAAAGACACATATGTCATCAGTGATGTAATATCTGACGTCATCAGCAGAGGATTGCGGTCGCGTGAGTTATAGTTGCCTGCACTAACTATAACGGGGGAATTGCATTGGTTTTTTACGAGTGAAATGTCCAGCTAACTATAACATGTGTGAAACCTATGGTTTTTTAAGTGAATTTGCAAGGTTTTTTAAATGCTAATTCGTAACTATAACGTGTGTGAAACCTATGGTTTTTTCAGTGAATTTGTACGGTTTTTTAAATGCTAAGTTATGTATTTATTAATTATTTTTTTTTTCAGGTTTTTCACCGTGCGCGCACCGAGCTCCCATGGTTCGCCGTCTGCGCGCACCTCACGATTTAAAAAAAAAAAAAAAAGTTGTTTTCGCCCTTGGGGGTCCTTCTGTGACCCCCTGACCAAGGCTAGGGGGTCAGGAACTGTCCACTCTGCCCCCTTTTCAAGTTCTCCACCTTTTTTTTTCACCCTCTCAGACTGCGAGAGACAAAATGGCGGCCGACACTTCCTGGTTTCGACCGATTCGAATGTTTACCGACATCTAACAACCGGTGCGCGGGTATAGATATTGATATGCTTTTAAATTCTATTTTCTCAGGAAATACTGAACAGATTTACACCAGACCTGCAAAAGGCACTTCGTTGACCTTATGGCTACCTCTCTGCCAAATTTCACGTAATTCTGTTCAGCCGTTCGAGCTGTAGCTGCGACTAAAGGTCCTATGGAAAAATGCATGGGGAAAACGCATTTTGGGACCCCCCCTTTTTCTCGGCCCCTGCTTGACGAATCACCCCGAGACATTCAGGGTAGGAGCTGAACGGAGCGCCCCATTTGTTTTGAAAATTTCGCGAGGATTCGTCAACCGGCGCCAAAGTTATTCAAAATAGAATTTTGAGATTTCCTATGGAAACTAGGTTGTAACTATAACTATCTACTGGCGACCGCCAGTAGATAATATATATATATATATATATATATATATATATATATATTCACTGAAAAAAACATAGGTTTCAGGCACGTTATAGCTAGGAATTAGCATTTAAAAAACCTTAGAAATTCACTGAAAAAACCATAGGTTTCAGGGGCGTTATAGTTAGCTGGACTTTTCACTCATACAAAACCATAGAAATTCCCCCGTTATAGTTAGTTCAGCTAACTATAACTCACGCGCCCGCAATGCACTGCTGATGACGTCACATATTACATCACTCATGACATGGTCAGTGACATCACTCATGACATCACTGATGACATCTCAAATGACATCACTGATGACATCACTGATGACATCATCCAGTGAATGTGTGTTTTTCTGAAAATTACATATGTTTTATATATGTATATCTCAAGGTCTATGGAAGAATAAATGGGTATATAAGTGTCTAAATGGATGATTTGTTTTTGAAAAATTTATTGTATAACTGACTGATTAAGTGTATCTTAGTGAATACATGGCTTAGTGAGTAATGTTTAAATATGTAAATATCTGTATCAGTCTCTCACTTTGTGTATAAGTGGCTGCATGGGTTGGTGAGTAGCTACATGAGTGTCTATATAGGTTATTAGTTGGTTTTTTGAGTATCAGTATAAGTGTCTGATGTCTGTATGGTTCGGTGGGGGGTATTACGTAGTGCATAGGTGCATGAATGAGTGACTCACTGTTTGTATGTGTTGAAGACAGCATGTGTGCAGGACTGTATGGGTGGATGAGTGTGTGCATGGGTGTGTTAGTGAGTGAATGACTGTCTCAATAGTGTCTCTATGAGTAACTACATATGTTTTAAACTAGTATATGTGACTATTGGTGTATATAAGTGAGTATATGTGAGAGTGAGAGATTGAAAGAGTTCCTGTATGAATAAGTATGTGTTTCTATAAGTGATTGTTAAAAAGACTAAGTATGTGTAAGTTTCTGTAGAAGTAAGTGTGGTGGTGTGTGTATAAATGTATATGCAGGTAAACGGATGTTTGATTCTTTATTAGCATGAGTGACTATGTGTGTGAGTAACTTTATGGCTGAGTGGCGTTGTGTAACAGGATGTATAGGTGTATGAGTACATATGATGAGTGAGTACATGTATGAGTGACTGTATAGGACTGTTGGTGAATGAGTGGATGTGGATGTGGATCTTACAATTACTGAATAGGTTGTTGTAACTGGTATTGGTATGTCCATTGTTTTGAAAATTTTAATTTTGATTTTTGAATGTGTGTATCAAAGGTTATATTAGGGGGAGAGGAGGTCTGCCACTCTATCACAAGGATGATGTCATCAGTTATGTCATGAGTGATGTCATCAGTGATGTCACTGACCATGTCATGAGTGATGTAATATGTGACGTCATCAGCAGTGCATTGCGGGCGCGCGAGTTATAGTTAGCTGAACTAACTATAACGGGGGAATTTCTATGGTTTTGTATGAGTGAAAAGTCCAGCTAACTATAACGCCCCTGAAACCTATGGTTTTTTCAGTGAATTTCTAAGGTTTTTTAAATGCTAATTCCTAGCTATAACGTGCCTGAAACCTATGTTTTTTTCAGTGAATTTCAAGGTTTTTTAAATGCTAATTTCTAGCTATGCCTACAGAGAAAGGACATGTGAAGAAAGAAGGAAAAACGCACGGAAAGAAAAAAAAGAAATGCAGAAAGAAGCAACAGAAGTCCTCAAAGACGAAGAAAAGTGCAGGAAGAAGTATAACGTGCAGAAAGAACAAACAGAAGAGCAGAAACAAGTCTTGTTGCAAAATCATCCTGTACCCTCAACTTTTTCAGACGGATACTGGTGGTAACTGAGTCTGACTAACCAGTCCTAGAGCCAGTGCTATGTTAAAAGACACTCAGAATACAGTGAAAACACCTACATACACTAGGGCACACTATGTGTTGGGGTCCCCCTGTGTAAGGGCTATTTTTAGAGCCACCTAATATCTAAACACTTTACTGCGATTTTTTTTAATTTTTTTTGTTAAAAGTTTTTTTCGGGTGCGCGCTGGGTGCGCGCACTCGGCGATATTTTTAAAAAAAATATAATTCTTTTTTTTTGCCCTACAAGGTCCCACTGTGACCCCCTGCCAATGCCTAGTGGGTCAATATCTTCCCACTCTGTCCCCTTTACACGTTCTCCCCCTTTGTTTTTTACTGCCTCAGACTGCGAGAGACAAAATGGCGGCCGCCGCTTCCTGATTTCCACCGATTCGAATGTTTACTGACATCTAACCACCAATCAGATGTGCGCTCGCGCACGGCAGGGTGCGCGCACAGGGCTTGCTCAGTGCGCGCACGGTGCGCGCGTATAGATATATATATTGATTTAAATGCTATTTTCTCAGGAAATACTGAACAGATTTACACCAAACCTGCAAGAGGCACTTCATGGACCTTATGGCTACCTCTCTGCCAAATTTCACATAATTCTGTTCAGCCGTTCGGGCTGTAGCTGCGACTAAAGTCCCTATGGAGAAATCCATGGGGAAAATGTGTTTTGGGACCCCCCCTTTTTCTCAGCCCCCGCTTGACGAATCACCCCGAGACTTTCAGGGTAGGAGCTGAACGGAGTGTCCCATTTGTTTTGAAAATTTCACGAGGATTCGTCAACCGGCGCCATAGTTATTCAAAATAGAATTTTGAGATTTCCTATGGAAACTAGGTTGTAACTATAACTATCTATAGATAATATATATATATATATATATATATATATATATATATATATATATATATATATATATATATATTGTATGATTTATACACCACTTAGGCACCTATTTCTATCTTATTTGTGTCAAACACATCTTAAACTACAAAACCATAACACATTCAAAACTTATACTTATTGGTTGAAATGATCTTTTGTGCACAGCTTTCACATTGCTATAAGTCATAATTATAACTCACATTCATACTTACGCACCACCTTTAAATTAATATCACAGATACACTTCCGTAGGAGTCTTCTCACCTCATATACTCCACACTACATTAACTTTAACTCACCCCTTCTACATGCACTAGCTATTCCCGTGGATTTTAACTAAGATATAGCATGTAAAATCATTGCAGCAAATAAAACATTTATGACATCTGAAATTATAATATTTGCCAGAACACAGTGCATGGTAAAGTGGCGAGTTATAGTTAATGTAGTGTGATTGATATTAATTTAACATTTTGTGTGTAAGTATGAATGTCAATAAGGTATTCACATACCTATTAAAACTTTAGCTTACATGAAGATGCTTTGCGTGACTAACAGTGGAAAACATTTTTTCTTAAAAGCAATAGCCAAAGAATTTGCGTTTAATATATGTAAAATAGATGTAAAGAGGATCTATCACAAAATGAATTGTCTGTCGTAAAGGAGGCCTAATGTAAAACACCAAACCTGCAAAAGGCACTTCATGGACCTTATGGCTACCTCTCTGCCAAATTTCACATAATTCTGTTCAGCCGTTCGGGCTGTAGCTGCGACTAAAGTCCCTATGGAAAAATCCATGGGGAAAACGTGTTTTGGGACTCCCCCTTTTTCTCAGCTCCCGCTTGACGAATCACCCCGAGACTTTCAGGGTAGGAGCTGAGCGGAGCGCCCCATTAGTTTTGAAAATTTTGCGAGGATTCGTCAACCGGCGCCAAAGTTATTCAAAATAGAATTTTCAGATTTCCTATGGAAACACGGTCCTAACTATAACTACCTACTGGCGACCGCCAGTAGGTAATATAATATATATATATATATATATATATATATATATATATATATATATATATATATATATTACCTATAGTTATAGTTAGAACCTAATTTCCATAGGAAAATCCTTTTTTGATTTGCTAATAACTTTGGCGTTGTTTTAAGAATCTTTACAAAATTCTCCCAAAAAATGTTTCATCCAGGTCAGCTCCTATCCTGAAAGTTTGGGGGTGATTTGTCAAGTGGGGGTTGAGAAAAAAGGGGGTCACAAAAAGTATTTTCTCCATGTTAATTTCCATAGGAAATTTTAGCCAAGGCTACAGCCCGAACTGCTGAACGGAATTACACGAAATTTGGACAAAAAGGTAGCCCTTTGTTCAGAAAGTGACCTTTTTTAAATGGTATAAATCCATTCAGTAGTTGCTGAGAAAATCAAAATTTAAGAGTCAAAAAATCAATTTTCCATAGGACACTTTAGCCAAGGCTACAGCCTGAACTGCTGAACAGAATTACACCAAATTTAGCAAAAAGGTACTGCTTGGCTCAGAAAGCAAGCTTTTAAAAAAAGGTGTAAATCCGTTAAGTATTTGCTGAGAAATTAAAAAAATAAGAATATCGATATCTATGGCCGCGGTGGAGTCGCGACCCCTCCCTACCACAAGCTTCATTTTAATTGGAGGCCAACACTCCAAACCAGGAGTTTTGGCAGCCATTTTGTGACTTGGTAGAACAGAGTCACAAGAAAACAGTGAAATAAACGTGAAAAACAAGAATAGGGGGCAGGGTAGAAACACCCTGACCCCCTAGGCCTGCTCAGGGGGTCCCGAAAAAGCATTTTTTAAAACAAAATCGGCGAAAGTCACGCTGAGCTCGCGAATCCCGCCGACATTTTTAAAAAAAATGAAGCGTGGGCTTCCGCGCTTCATTTTATTGAGGCTCACGGTTGGGCCAGGTCCCGGGGGCATTGCCCAAAAATATTAGTGCAGCCCCAGGGACCACCACCTCCCTGGGGCTGTTAATTATATGCGGAGGGCACTCTGCCCTCCCGCAGATCCGGGGACCGCCACCCCTGGGGCTTGTTTAATTTGTGGTGGGCCTCCAAGGCCCCCCCAAGCCCCGGGAACCGCCTTCCCCCAGGGCTTTTCTAAAAGATTGGCAGGGGGTGCACACCCCCCAGGGCTTGTTTAAAAAAAAAACTCTTTTGGGGCACAAGCCCCCCCACACGCCCTGGGGACCGCCACCTCCTTTCTAATTGAAGGGAGGGGGTGGTGCGGCCCCCCTCCTGGTGCCCTCAATGGCCCTGGGGACCGCCACCCCCCAGGGCCGGCTCCTGCAGTGTCCGGGGGTGCCCCACCCCCGGGACTCTGCTGTTTGCTATGACAGGGTGGGAGCACGGCTCCCGCCCTGTCATAGCCAACTCTGCTTTTGAATTTGGAAGTGAGAGCAGGTTTCCTGCTCTCTGTTCCAAAATCCAAAGCCTATTGCTTTTCCACACTGGGAGGTGCATGTCAGCAGCTCTCCGTGTGGAAAAGCAATGTCCCACAATCCACACTCTAAGCATTTTGAAGGGAAGTCTGGATGCACTGAAAAGATGTCTGTAGCTGAAGTAGGCAGTGGTAGAATAAGAGGTATCTAAATTGGTGGATAAGAGGCAGTTTTAAAAAAAGAAGAGAAATGATTGGCTGATTAAGAACATTATAGAGTGAAAAATAGGGTGCATGTTTCTGTCTTTAAAAAGCATGTTTCTTATTGGTTAGTAAAAAATGTTTGATAGGTCCATTAGATAGGATAAGCTGATATTTTGGAAAGTCAAGCGCACTTGCTGTTTGTATTTGCAATATTGTGTGCTGAACTTGTGACCTGTGAGTTCAGTTGAGTGTTCCATGAACTGTTACTATGGAAACAGGCACTAAGCAGAATGGGGGTAGGGTTGAAAGTTATCTGTGGCATTAAAATGTGTATTTGTTATAAAAATTTAAAGTAATATGTTAATGCAGTGAGATTTCCTTAGTCAGTGCTATGATTATAAGTGGTGTGTTATTAAGAAAAAGTGGTAAAATTATTTGTAATATATTTTTGAACTTCCGTATGGATTCGCGGTGCCATCGCTTACGGTGCACGGTGGAGGCGCGACTCCAGAAAATTCCAGAAGCAATTTCGGTTCACTTAGAAGTCAGTTGGCAAGGGTTGATATGTGTAACCAAAAGAACTGTGTTTTAGAATTGAATTAATCTGGGAAGTATTGTGATTTGTTATTTACATGTATAAGTGTAGAGAAAGAGAGGTAACGTTTGCCATTTTTTGGTTTGGCTAAGAGCAGTGCATTATATTCATTGTGTGCATAAGAAAATCTGGTGTGAGATTCTGATAATTCATAATCTACAAATCAATTTGAAAGGTGAGTTATTAATTTGTGAGGTGTACTATGTGGTGCCTTTATTTTTAAAGATAAAATATAAATCATGAAATTTGAAGTTAGAGATATATTTTGTAATGAAGAAATGTTTATTGCAGTTTTTTGTAATGTATTTAAATGTTGTTTAATATAAATTCTGTATAGTATTATGTGTGTTTTGGAATAGGGATTGCTGATTATGGCAGTTCGTTTCAGTGTGGGATATGTACATTAGTAGTATACCGCATCATTTTAGGTGTTGATTTAAAATTGGAAATGCATATGTTGAGTTAAGGTATTAGTGATGAGATTAGTTTTTATAAGTCTCTAAAGAGGTACAGTTGAAATATGTGACATAATTTTTGGTGTTTGGTTTAAATTTGAAGTTTGTTCTTTGGATTTATTAATTTTTTTTTTTTTTTTTTTATTCATCATCACATAAGAAAATCAATCCATGTATTTCATTATACTGATTCCATTCATCAAATTTTACAACAAATTCAGCAAGGATAGCAGTGCAATATATACAAATAGACATAGTTAAGATATGATTAAGCCTCTGAATAGTAGAAAAGGGGAAAAAGAAAAAAAAAAAAAAAGGGAAGAGTCTTTACTATTTCAGTCATTTTCGAGTCTATCTTTCCAACCAATAATAGGAGTCCATATCCGTTTCCCCATTTGCTGTGTCTTCCATCCTTTTTTGTCATACAGAGCTTTTTCTAATACAAATATCGCTAGTAATCGTGCCCTCCATTGTTGGAATGTTGGCGGGTTCGGGTCTTTCCACATCGCTGCAACACATAATCGACATAGAGTCATTGCTATATAAATGAACTCCTCTTGAGATTGTTCTATACCATCCCTAGTTACACCCAATATCATAACTTCATTAGTTATATTTAATTTAATCCCAAGTTCATGATCCAGAAATAGCTCTATTGTATTCTTAAATAGATCCAGGGCGGGGCAAGCGGAGAACATATGGATGGTATCCGCCTGTGCCGACCGGCATCTAGGGCAGACCACTCCCGTTGTTCCCCCCCATTGAGCAATTCTGTGTGGTGTATAATATAGCTCATAGATAGTCTTATACTGTTGGGTTTGTAAAGTGGCGGCTCTAAGCACTAAATTTGATAGTTTAATCGCTTTTTCAACCTCATTACCAGCTAAGTTCAGCTTGTTATTCCATTTGTCAATGAGTTTCCCACGGTCATCCTCTTTAAACCTGATCAATTCTCCATAAACCTGGGAGATTGAGCAGCCTTTGTTATCCCTAAGGATATCTATAATTTCTACTGTTTTATAATAAATATCCCCTCCCTGTTTCTTTGACAGAGCCGATCTTATCTGTAGATATTTAAAAAAATCTCTACAATCTAGATTATATAACTGCCGTGCTTGGTCGAATGTTATAAGACCCATTGTGCCTACCAAATCTCCTATTATTTTTATCCCCTGCATATCCCAGCGCTTCATAACTGGATCATGGAATATTGTTGATAACGACTGATTGTTAAATAGCGGAGTAAAATAATTCATCCTCCCGATTTTCATTCTCTTCCTTACAGCTGACCATATTGCCATTGCTGCGCCCAGAGTCTTGAACTTGACCTTCTTGTAATAACTGCCTTCATTAAATGTAAGAAGCCATTTGTTAGAACCCTCGATCAATAACTCATATATATCAGGAACACTCTCCCCTACTCTCCATTGATCCTCCATATTTCCGCCCACTAACCCACGGGTATATTGTAGGACAGCTGCCCAATAATATGCCCTATAATCTGGTGCCGCTAGACCCCCACGCTCTCTCGGTAGTGACAGGAATTTCAATGCTCGCCGCGTTTTACCTTTGGCCCAAATAAAATGATTTGTAAATCCTTCTATTTCACTGAGCCAGTTGTTATTAAATCTCAGCGGAATTGTTCGAAACAGATATAATATTTTTGGAAGGAAAATCATTTTTATTAAATTGCATCTGCCAATTGTGGTTAAATACAGATTATTTAGTCTATCTAAGTCCCCCTTAGCCTTTTTAATTACCGGTCTCAAGTTCATTTCCACTATCTTTGAGAGGTCAGAAGTTATTATTATTCCTAAATAAGTGGTTGAGTCTGTTATTCTTTTATCCACCACCCTTACCATTTTATTAATTACTATTTGGGTTTTGCTCTCATTTAATTTATACCCTGAAAGTGCCCCATAAACTGCTGCCTCCCTTTCTATCTCTGGCAAGGCTGTTGCCGGGTCCACAGATATTACAGCCAAATCATCTGCATACCCTAAAATTTTTGTTTCCTGTCCATTCAGGACAACGGGTAAAATGTGTCTGTTTAGCTTTATCTTTCTTATAAATGCATCTATATATAGTGCAAAGAGTAATGGGGAGCATGGGCACCCTTGTCTGGTTCCCCGTCCAATTTTTATAACCCCACTCTGCTCCCCCATGATCCTCAATCTTATCGTGGGGTTCAAATATAGAGCCCTCAGCGCCCCAATACAAACATCCCCTATGTTTACTTTCCCTAATGCCGCCCAGAGGAAGCCCCACGAGACCCTATCAAATGCTTTTTCAGCATCTAATAAAATTAGGGCCATAGGGTCTCGTGAGGCTGCTGTCCCATCGAACAGTGCACATACTCTGCGAATATGATCCGCTGTACCCCTACCTGGGATAAACCCATGCTGGCGAGGGGAGACAATCTTCCCAATAAACACGCTGAGGCGATTAGCTAGCATCTTAGAATAGATCTTGGTATCGCTATTCATCAAGCTTATGGGCCTGTATGACCCAGGGTCAGTTGGAATTTTGTTCTTTTTGAGAAATACCACCATAGTCGCCTCTTGCCAGGACTCGGAGGGATCGCCCCTCGTTGCGTATCAACCACTAATCGATAAAGATCGACTTCTATACTAGAGAGAAATTTTTTATAAAATTCAAGTGGTATAGAGTCAGGACCCACCGCTTTCCCAGTTGGTAGATCTTTAATTGCTCCTCTCAATTCTTCTAGCGAGAAGTTGGAATCCATTGATACTCTATCCGCACTTATTAATTTCTCTACTTGAGCCCTCTCCAAATAGCTCTCAATTTCGCCGCCTACGGCGTCTTTTTCAGGATTATACAGATTTTGATAAAACTCTTGAAAAATAGCGCAGATATCCTTCGGCGTTCTGGCGATTACTCCTGTTGCAGAATTTATCTGTAAAATGTCCCCCTTTGTGGCTACCTGCCTAGTCCTGATGGCTAAAGTGCGCCCTATCTGCTCACTATATTCATATTGGTCCTGTTTCCATGCCAGGTATTTTCCTGCCGCTTTGTTTACTAATAGCTCGCCCACAGCTGCCTTTGCCATGGCGAGACGTTGTGAGATTCCTGAAATCTCTTGTTTAGCTTCAATTGCTTTTATAAATTCCTCTTCAATAGCGGCCACTTTTCTTTGCCTACCCTCCATTTCTTCCTTCTCTAGTTTATTTCGTTTAGACGTATAGCTGATTGTCTCTCCCCTTATACCAGCCTTCATGGCATCCCATACAATTCTAGGGGGCGCAGATCCTCTATTTATACTTAGATATTCCCTTAACCAGCTGTCCATCCAATTTATATAATTAGGATCATAAAGTAAGGCTCTCTCGAAAGTCCAACTAGATCTCTCTTTTTGCTGGTTTGGGATATCTATATCAAGTATCAAAGGACTGTGATCTGAAACCACCCGCGGTAATTTTTTAACCTTAGAGATCGACAACAATACAGATGATACTAGAAAATAGTCCAGTCTGGCCAAGGATTTATGTGGTGCAGAATAATAAGTGCTCCCCCCTCTCATTCCCCCATTCTTTTGTTGTTCCCATATATCCGTCAATCCATTATCCTGCATCATCTGCATTAGTGCCCTGTGAGTTTTTTTCTTTCGGCCTGTGAACCTAGATGGGTCATTTTTCCACAATCCATGTATACCATTTATATTTAAATCTCCACAGACTATGATAGGCAAGGGCCAGTTTGTTAATTGTTCATTAATATAATCCAAAACCTCTGAATCATCGATTACTGGGGCATAGATGGAGCAAAGTGTAAAGTCGAAACCTCGCACCCTGCATTCCATTATGATCCATCGGCCATAAGAGTCTGCTTTCTGTTTTTTAACTGTCACCATCCCACCCCGCGCTAACACAGCAACCCCCCACGTCCTGGACCCTTGTGTTGTATATATTAACAGCTGATAGCCAAGCTGTTCTAATAAATATTTTCGGGATGCCTCGATATGAGTCTCTTGTATACATACAATATCGGCATTTATTGACTTTAGATACTCTGTCAGCTCTCTCCGTTTTTTGGCATCATTCAAGCCGCATATATTAATTGTAATTACTCGCATGAAGATTTATTATCTCTTTTTTCCTCTTTTTCCCTCCTTTTCCCTCCTTCCTCCCCCCCCACCATCATCCTGCTGATTTCTCTCTTTTCCCTCCTGTGTATTTTCTTTGTGATAATGACATTTTTCCTCTTTTTTCCCCCCCAGGTCCCCCCACCACCCCCAACCCCAGCCCCATCCCCGACCCCACCCCCAGCCACCCTCTGAAAGGCGGCCCCCCCCACCCCCCCTACTGTGGCAAGCAGACCTATGGTCTCTGTGATGGAGTCTGACCCTCAGCCTCCCTATGCATTACCTCCTTTCCCCCCCTCTTTTTTTTTTTTTTGAAGGCGGTGTATTATTTCATATCATAGTATCGTCCGCAACTTCAATTCTTACACCCCACAGTCTGATCTACACCCGTGCCTATATATGCAACATGTATCTTATATCTGATATCTATATATATCAATATATATCTACTTATTGACAGTGTCTCTGAGATTTCTTATTCAGTCCATTTTTTTTTTTTTCATACAGTGGTACTATCTTTTTTCAATGTTTCCAAATATACTTTTGCTTGTATTTCAGAAGTGAACACTCTGACAGTATTTTTATATATAATCTTCAGTTTCGCTGGGTTCATGAGATATGCCTGCAAGCCCATCTGATGACAGGGATCAAGCAGCTCTCTTAATCTCCATCTCCTTTCCACTGTTATATGACAGTAGTCTGGAGTAGTGAAGAAGGAAAACGAGCGCTTAGAATTGGGGCGAGCTTTAGCATACACTTCTTCCCTTAGTAAGAAATTACCAAAATATATCAATATAGCCCTGGGCTTTTGTGCTCTCTGTGTACCTCCCTGAGCTTTTTCCAAAGCCTGCCCCAGATTCTCTCTCTTTTTTCAACATTAATGGAAATCGGTGCACCCTCTGAACTTCTCTCTCCCAATCCCAGTGGCTTAGTTCTGGGAAGGCTCCCTTCAACAGCTGTATTACAAAAGTTCGGACGTCCCCCCCTTCCTTTCCTTCTTCTATGCCCAGAATTCTGAGATTGTTCCGTCTTTGGCGGTTCTCTGAATCTTCCAGTTTCCATTGGATGTCTGATAGCTGCCGCTCATGTTCTTTTGTCTTAATTGACTCTTTTAGTTGTTGATCTTCCAAATTGCTGGTGCGCTCTTCTAGATGAGATACCCTCATTTTGGTCTCTGTGCAGGCTTTAGCTATTTTTTTTACTGACTTTTCTAGGTTCCTAGTTGCAAGACGATTTTTCCTCCCCTCAGTTTTTGTTGCATCTTGTAATTCCTTTATAGAATTCAAAATCAGCTGCAGAGAAGGCATTTCCCTTTCTGATTCTCCGAGAGCCTTCTGCGTCCCTGTTTCTGGATAGTTCCCCTGGGTATCCGAGTAGTCCCACCTTAAGTTAGTTATACTATCGCCTCTACTACGTCGTCTTTGTGCACCTAGTGTTTTTTCCTGTGACTGTGCTTTTTGTCGCCTTGACAGCCTCTTCTTTCTAATTGCTGTATCTCTTTCCTTAAGAGAGCCCAGGCTACTTGCTGAGCTAAGAACAGAATTAGCATCCGTAGAAATCTCTTCCTCGCTCCCTTCTGCCTCAGTGGGAGTATCTTCAGACCCATCGGTAACGGAGAAGAAATTATCCGTTACATCTGGGTTATCCTCAGCACCACTGGGTCCGCCGCATAAGGCAATCTCCTGCATTAGGGGATCGGTTGTCTCTGGGACATGGCTCATGATATCAGGTGCAGTTTCCGAGCTGGCTATTATTGATCCCATTGCCTCTGCCCCTACATAACTTTTTTGCCCCTTCGGCTGGTCTGTAAGAATTGCTGGGCTCGTCTCAATTCCACTCTCGCCATGGCCTGCTTGACCTATTTGAAGCTCCCCGGAAGCCTCGATCTCCATGGTCTCCCCCCATTGCAGCTTAAAGTTAGCTTCCTGCTCCTGCGCCTCCGAAACCCTCCTTGGGTTCTCATATACATTGCCTTTTTCCTTGCAGGTACCCACATCTTTTTCTTTCTTCTTCTCCCGGCCCGGCATTACTTTAGTGATTTTATCTGTTGCTCCCATTGGACTGCCTGCTTCAACTGCTTTGGCTTTATTCCTAATATCTTGACTGACGAGGGAGAAGTACCCAGTAATAGATTTGGTGGCGCCTGTGTTTACCCCATGGCTCGTGAGCTTATCCACACTGGTAACACTTATTGTAGTCTCTGTGCCTGGCGCTTTAGCTTTTCTCCCCCTAGCATTGCTCCGAGTCCCCATATTAGTTTCTATCCCCCCGCTCTCACCTGAGATAGTCAGGGCGTCCTCATTAATCTTCGTTTTCTCAGAATCCTTCAGGGGAGCCTGGTGTTTAATGCTCATCTGCTCTATTTCGGGGGTTTTTCCTCTTCCTCCTCGCACTGTTTTCGGCGCCATCCTGTGTGTGCTGTTTGCTACAAATCTTGGTTTACAAAAATCCAATGGAGACACGAACACAGCGCCTTGTCTGATTTGCCTATCAGTGGGTTCTTCCCGCAATGGCACCTTCCGCCAGTTACCCTGCCGATCTCTCCTCTTTCCGCTGGTAATCCTGCAGCCTTCAGGAGTCCTTTCCTTCTTGCTGCCGCGTTTTTCGCTAGCCCAGCCTTCCACGCACCCGCAGTTGGCGGCGTCTCCTGGACACAGGCTGTCTCTCAGCCCGGTCTTCCAATCGCGTAGTTTCGCCAATGCCACCAATACCGCCGTAGTCGCCACCAGCAACCCCCGGGTTAGCTCCTCAGCGGCAGAAACAAATTCACAGCTCAAAGACGCCGAC
Source organism: Triturus cristatus (assembly GCF_964204655.1). Lineage (NCBI taxonomy): Eukaryota > Metazoa > Chordata > Amphibia > Caudata > Salamandridae > Triturus > Triturus cristatus. Next base: position 476,982,205 of record NC_140594.1, on the reverse strand, counting down.
TCCATGGGGCATATGACTCCCGTACACCGCCTCTTTCCCGATTCATTTCTCAGGCATAGGGAGCGATCTCGAGCGCTGCTTAGTCAGACGCCATCTTGCCGTTCTTTGGATTTATGAGGTGTAATAATAGTTTTGTGGTAGAGAGACATCCATTTATGTTTTTCAGTAATATGGTGAGACTTATAGCAGAGAAATATGAATGGCTCCTGCTTTGTATTTGGCTAGGTGTAATATTAAAAGTAGTTGTAAAGCATTGCCCTGTCAGTACTCAAACACTCCTCCAATCACCCATCCAGCACCATAAACGTACCCATTCAGTGTGTTAATACCTAAGCAGTTATAAATTCACCATGCACTCAGTCTGCAGCACTGTAATCATTCCAGTTGCTAGTCATGAATTTATGGGATGGCATAGCCACTAACAGAATTACAGCTACAATATTCTGTGCACTATCCATGCAGACCTCTAACCAGCGACATACTATTTATATACTCTTCTAAATACCCAGTTAGTACCCATGCAGTCTAGGAATCCTCCTGTCTGTCCCATGCACTTATCCTATCACCCATCCAACACTATCTGCTTATCCTATCACTGCGCCAATACCTAAGCACTTATAAATTCACCATGCACTCTGTTTGCAGTGCTGTAATTATTCCAGTTACTAGTCATGTACTTATGGAATGGCCTAGCCAGTAACACTAGTACATTTACAATATTCTGTGTTCTATCCATGCAGACCTCTGACCATTTACATACTATTGATACACTATTCTAAATACCCAGTTAGTACCCATGCAGTCTAGGAATCCTCCTGTCTGTTCCATGCACTTCTCCTATCACCCATCCAGCACTATCTACTTATCCTATCACTCCACCAATACCTAAGCACTTATAAATTCACCATGCACTCTGTTTGCAGCACTGTAATTATTCCAGGTACTAGTCATGTACTTATTGAATGGCCCAGTCAGTAACACTAGTACAGCTACAATATTCTGTGCACTATCCATGCAGACCTCTAACCAGCTACATACTACTGTGACACTCTTCTAAATACCCAGTTAGTACCCATGCAGTCTAGGAATCCTCCTGTCTGTCCCATACACTTCTTCTATCACCCATCCAGCACTATCTACTTATCCTATCACTGCGCCAATACCTAAGCACTTATAAATTCACCATGCACTCTGATTGCAGCACTGTAATTATTCCAGTTACTAGTCATGAACTTATGGAATGGCCCAGCCAGTAACACTAGTACAGCTACAATATACTGTGCACTATCCATGCAGACCTCTAACCAGCTACATACTATACATACACACTTCTAAAGACCCAGTTAGTACCCATGCAGCCTAGGAATCCTCCTGTCTGTCCCATGCACTTCTCCTATCACCCATCCAGCACTATCTACTTATCCTATCACTCCACCAATACCTAAGCACTTATAAATTCACCATGCACTCTGTTTGCAGCACTGTAATTATTCCAGTTGCTAGTCATGTACTTATGGACTGGCCTAGCCAGTAACACAAGTACAGCTACAATATACTGTGCACTATCCATGCAGACCTCTAACCAGCTACATACTATTGATACACTCTTAAAAAATACCCAGTTAGTACCTATGCATTCTAGGAATCCTCGTATCAGTCCCATGCACTTCTCCAATCAATCAGCCAGCACAATGTCCTTAGGGAATCACTCCGCCAATACCTAAGCACTTATAAATACACCATACACTCTCCTTGCAGTAGTCTAATCATTGACTCACTACCCATGTACTCATGCAGTGACCCAGATACTAACACATATTGTGCTACAATTACATGTGCACTATTCATGCAGTCCTCTAACCACCTACATGCTGCTCATTCACACCTTCATTTTCCCAGGTAGTACCCATACAGTCCAGCACTAACACTGTCACTCCCTGTGCACACCTCTGGTCACTCAGCAATTACCATATACTAGACATGTAGTCCTGTAACCATGTACACACTACTCATTCACACCTTCATTTATTCAGGTAGTACCAATAAAGTCCAGCAATCACACTGTGATTTCCCGTACACTTCTCTAATCACCCATCCACCACCATGTAGTTTCCCAATCACTCTGTCAATGCACAAACCTTTATAAATTCACCATGCATTCTCTTTGTAGTACACTAATAATCCAGTCACTAGCCATGTACTCATACAATGACCCAGGAACTAACTCATGCACTACAACAATCCTCCATACACTACTCATGCAGAACTCTAACCACCTACACACTACTTATTCACTCCTCCAATTACTCACCTTGAACTTATGCACTCCTGCAATCCCCCTATCACTTCTCAAGCACTCGTCTAATCACCAATCCTGCACCATGTACTTAACCAATCAGTGTGTAAATATGCAAGCACTTATAAATTCACCATGCACTTTCATTTTAATACTGTAATCATCCAGTCAGTAGCCATGTACTCATGCAATGACTCAGGCAGTAACTATCCACTACTACAAAAACGTGTGCACGACACTTGCACTCAATTAATCATTTATAGAGTACCATGAACTCCTGTAATTATCCTGCTTTTATCTATTAACTCAATGAATCACGTTGCCACTTCTCAAATATTCATAAAATAACCATGCACTACACTTGCATTCCTCAAATCACCCACATAGTATGCATAGTCTCATGCAATCATTCAGGTAATTTTTATTTTTTTAACCAGTATATGTGGTTCCGTAAGAACCGTTTTTTTGTGGGGGAACAGTTTAAAAAAAAATTATATTTTTTTAAAAAGTTTTTTACTTTTTTGTGTGTTTTTTATTTTAAAAAAGAACAGCAAAAAATGAAGAACAGGAAATGAACTGCTGCACAAAAACAAAAGCGCATTATAAAAATAAATTAACATTTATGCGCTTTAAGGGCAGCTGAAATTATGTCGATGCATTGCTCCCCAAAGCAAAGTTCAGTGGCGCACTTAATGCAACTGATGGAAGCATTTAGGAACTCAGGCATAATATGTGGCCTTGGTATTGATGGAGTTCCTGTGGAGGTAGATGGACTGTTGGGGTCTCTAAGAGCATCCGTGTTTAATTGCCTCTTAGTCTCTTCTCTCGCGAGTTGGACAGGGTGGATAGTCTCCATATGTTTTTTCATTGAGCTCATCCCACACCAGTATTTCTTGTCTGATCCTCTCTAGAGTACTTTCTTACATATATTGCAAGTAACCTTTCTTGCATTAACTTTCTTTTACCCCTCTGGCACCGTAGAAAAGGCCCAAACAATGCTCTCTCTCCTTTATCTCTTCGACTGTCCCAGCCGCTGTTCTTCTTCCACAGCAAAAGGATCCACTTCAGCTAAAGCTGGAAGCCATTGTAATTTTAAAATAAATTAACACATAAAAAAAGATACATTTTTTAGGAGAAGGAACAAACAGGTCTTCTCTCTGCTAAGATCAAAAAGAAAGGGAAATATCTGAAAGATGGACCCTCCCTTTTCCATAATGAAAATGATTTCAACCAATCAGATTCCTTTTTTATTTTGCTAATATGAAGTCACGTAGGGTGCGCTCACTCATCGCGCACCCATAGCGAACCCGCGAAAAATATATATATCATTATACAGTAAAAATAGACATTTCTATAAACTTTTAATACGTTTATTAGGAAAACTGTTCACTCTATTATCATATTCAAACTTTCTATAGTAATTTTTTCAACTCTAAAAATACGCCGAAGTCGCGACTTCGGTGCGATCTCGACGCGTATATGGCACGACCCCGGAAATACGTGCGGGAAGAGGTCGCGCAAACTAAGCGACTACACCGCACATTTCGTAAGTTTCCTTTCGTCAATATTATATTGAAAATATTACTTTCAAAATACCTTTATAAATAAATTTAGAGAAACACTAAAGGAAAACTTTTATTTATATGAAATTTATAAAATATTTTATTCTTTAGAAATTACGCCGAAATCGTGACCCCGCGTGACTTTTCAAAATTTGCTACCAGAATGTGCGCAGCTATCGTGTAGGGGGCGCGACGTCTATATAATATTAAAAAAAATTAAAAAAAGAATAAATATAGTTTTCCAAACGAAAAATTATTTACAACTTTAAAAAAAAAAAAATAATATATATATATATATATATATATATAGCATTTTAAAAAAGTATAGAATTGAGGCATATTAGACTTACATATTTTCATTTAAAAAACCTTTGAAATTCACTGAAAAAACCATAGGTTTCAGACACGTTATAGTTAGAAATTAGCATTTAAAAAACCTTTGAAATTCATTGAAAAAACCATAGGTTTCAGGCACATTATAGTTAGAAATTAGCATTTAGAAAACCTTTGAAATTCACTGAAAAAACCATAGGCTTCAAGCACGTTATAGTCAGTTGGACATTTCATTCATACAAAACCCTAGAAATTCCGGTCATATAGTTAGTTCAGCTAAGTATAACTCGCGTCCCCGCAATGCACTGCTGATGACATCAGATATTACATCATTCATGACATGGTCAGTGACATCACTGATGACATCACTGATGACATCTCAAATGATATCACTGATGACATCACTGATGGCATCATTCACGTGAAAATCTGATACATCTCCTCACACCATAATGTAACCTTTCATACACCCACTCTAAAATATACACTACTATCTTTGAAACCATACACACACCAATACCAGTCACTACATACACACTGACTGATTTATAGGTGAACACACACATCCAGTCATTCACCCATGCAGTCACTCAAAAATGCAGTCACTCATCAATACAACACTATGATATGCACTCATACAGGTGCACAGACACTCACTGTTAGACGGCGACCTCAGAGGAGCCCGGAAGGGGGTCCTGACTACCCTGAGTCCTACCCGTGTAGTATTGTAGCCGGGCACTGGCGAGAGATTCCCCAGGGGGAGGAATCTCGCAACTAGGATCGTACTTCTGGCACCACACGACACAGAGAGACCACACCGGGTATTCTCAGAAAACAAGCTTTATCAAATAGGTATCACTGCAAATATGTACAAGGTGAGCACGGGCTCAAGAGTCTCGGAAAGGTAGGGGGTAGCGGGACTGTCTCTGGTAACGGTTCAAAGCAGGGACGTATCCGGCGCACAGCTCACAATCCTCGAGCTGGGGGATACGTGGTCGGAGTCGGGGTCCGGCGGGACCGTGAGAGTCTGGGGGAGCCGCGAGTCACTCAGCGGGCTCAGGTACAAGTTCGGAGGTCTTACGATCTTCAGGGAGCCGCGAGTCACTCAGCAGGGCTCAGGTACAAGTTCGGAGGTCTTACGATCTTCAGGGAGCCGCGAGTCACTCAGCAGGGCTCAGGTACAAGTTCGGAGGTCTTACGATCTTCAGGGAGCCGCGAGTCACTCAGCAGGGCTCAAGTACGAGTTCGGAGGTCTTACGATCTTCAGGGAGCCGCGAGTCACTCAGCAGGGCTCAGGTAGGTTCAAGTTCCAGGAGCCGCGACCGCGTCGGCAGGCTCTCGTTGTTCCAGCGCCGAATCTGCTGGACAGTCTCAGAGCACCCCTTGTTATAGGTCGACCCCTGTTTGATGTCCGGAGTCTGTGCAGGCAGGGGTCTTGTCACCTGGGGGCCGCTTGTCGGGGTTTCCTGCTATTGTCTTTTGATCCTTTCAGGGCCGGGTCGGGAGGAGTTCCAGACACCCAGCAGGCACGGAGCCAGCCCGCAGGGAGGCCGGGGGGCCGATCGAAACCCATCGTCCCAGGGGGGTTAGAGGTGCGATAGAAACCGCTCCTCCCTCTCTCATCCCCTGGAAGCGTGATGTCCTCCAGCCGGAGCGGCGCCTCGAGGCCCGGGTCGCGCTGGGGCCGGGCGGCCATCTTGTTGCATGGAGTGGGCACGCGGGCCCGGGGTGGCCGAAAGGAGAGAGGCCATGGACGGGGATGTCCGGGGTTGGTGCGGGTGTCCTGGTGGGAAGGGTCGGCTGGGCCGTGTGTTTGGGCTGCAGGCACCAGGTTCCGGTGGTGCGGGGGCACGGAGGGCCATTCTACGAGGCCGGGTCCAACACTCACACACCACCACTCATCCAGAGTTACTCACACACCTAGCCAGTCATGCAAAGAATCAATCACACTCCCATTTACTCACCTATACAATTATACACACACCAACTCACTTATTCAAACAGAAATTAATCCATACTTATTCTCTTCTACAATCACTCATACAAGTAAACATTCATCCATAAAGCCATTGTCACAGTCACTTACTCTCACATATACTTATTTAAATACACCATTACTGACATATACTGTCTTACATGTGTGGTTACTCGCACATTTACCACTAAGACATCCATTCACTCACCAACACACCCATACACTCACTCACCCACTCATACAGCTGTTTCCTCATACAGTCTTGAACCCATACACCCAGTGAATTAACCACTCACACATCTCTGCAGAGAGTCACGCACTTCCCACCCACACATACACTGAGGCACCCATACAAATACTCAGGTAACCAAATAATAACTGATATAAACATTTATGTAGCTACTCACCAATGCATTCACACACTTACACACTGAGTTACACACTGATACAAAACCTCACACAGTTTAGTCACTAACCCATGCATTCAGTAACACATGTTTAATCACTCACTCATACAGTCACTCACACACCCTCAAAATCATCCATCCAGACACTCATACACCCATTTATTTCTCAATACACCTTGGAATTTACATATATAAAGCATATTCAAACTTTACAGAAGTACACAGTCACTGGATGATGTCATCAGTGATGTCATCAGTGATATCATTTGAGATGTCATCAGTGAAGCCATCAGTAATGTCACTGACCATGTCATGAATGATGCAATATGTGATGTCATCAGCAGTGCATTGCGGGGGCGCGAATTATAGTTGGCTGAAAGGGGGCGGGACCTCCAACCAGCTCACTGTGTCAGACTTACTGAAGGTAAAAGGAGGGCTTCTTAGCCCCCAAGGACCCTCAGCATCCAAGAGGACTTCATCCCCCAACCAGTAGTGCACCGGGATGAGCATTTCAGGAGTGGTGGAGAAATGGGGTGGACCTCCAACCAGCTCTCAGCAATCGCGCTGTGTGGGACTTACTGGAATTAACAAGAGGGTTTCTTGGCATCCAAGAACCCTCAGCAGCCAAGGGGACTTCATCCCCCAACCAGTAGTGCACCAGGATGAGCATTTCAAGAGTGGTGGAGAAATGGGGTGGACCTCCAACCAGCTCTCAGCAATCGCGCTGTGTGGGACTTACTGGAATTAGCAAGAGGGTTTCTTGGCATCCAAGAACCCTCAGCAGCCAAGGGGACTTCTTCCCCCAACCAGTAGTGCACCAGGAGGTGTGTTTTCGGGATTGGTGGTGAAAGGTGCAGGGCTTCCAGCAACTTGCCAGGGCCTACTTTTATTTTATTTTATTGTTTATTAGGGAAGGGGGGCCACGCATCCCCCCTTCCCGGGGCTAGTCCTTATTAAAAAGTGGAGGGTGCAGTGTGGCCCCACCCAATTACAGCCCCAGGGACCCGACCACCCGGGGCTTGGCCTTTTTTATTGTTTTTTATACAGAGGAGTGAAACCTCGTGGCTCCCTCCCCAGGCCGATTTCGGCCGTGGCTAGCCTATCCCTATCCTACTTGTAATAGGAGAGGGCGTCAGCCCGGCCCCCCTTCCTGAGCTTATTTCGTCCCTAGAGATGCTATCCCTAGGGGCCTGACCATTTATAAATGGGGGAGAGGAGCTGCACAGCCACCTCCGTGGGGCCATCAATATCCCAGAGCCTGTCCATTTGTTGTGGGTGCCCTCATGACACCTACTCTACACAGGAAACCGTGGGGGGATCCTGAAGGTCAAAGCGGTCCCTGCCGTCTCCCCACCTCCTGCAGAAGCCGGCATTGTTTTCACACACAGGGAGCTGCTGGAAACGCAACTTCCTGTATGTAAAATCAATTTTGCTCCACTACCTGCAAGAAAGAGCATTTCTAAGTGGAATAGCATACATTGAAGTGGCGTTGAGTGGAATAGCATAGATTGGAGTGGCACAGAGTGGAGTAGAGTGGAATAGCATAAAGTTGAGTGGTGTAGTGTGGAGTGGCATAGAGTGGAATGGCATACAGTAGAATGGTGTACAGTTAAGTAGTGTGAAGTGGTGTACAGGGGAGTTGCATAGAGTAGAGTGTCGTAGAGTCGAATAGTGTAGAGAGGAGTGGCGTAGAGAGGAATAGCACAGAGTGGAGTAGGGTAGAGTGGTGTAAACTCAAGTACTGTGCAGTGAAATAGCATACAGTGGATTGGCATAGAGTGTAGAGGCATAGAGTATAGTGGCGTACAGTAGAGTGGCATAAAGTGGAGTGGTGTAGAGTGGAGTGGCATAGAGTGGAGTGGCATAGAGTGGAGTGGCATAGAGTGGAGTGGCCTAGAGTGGAGTGGTGTGTAGTGGAGTGACATAGAGTAGAATAGCATAGAGTGGAGTGGCGTGTGTTAGAGTAAAGTGGCATGGCGTGTCGTAGAGTGGCATGGCATGCCATAAAGTGGCATAAACTTTTTTAAGAGTGCAGTGGATGGTCATCAATTGAAGTGGTGTGTCGTACAGTGAATTGACATGTACTACAGCGAAGTGGTGTGTTGTACACTGGAGTAGAGTGGTATGTTATGTGGTAGATTGTAGTATAAACAAATGTAGCAGGAAAATGCCTGAACGTATGTTGATGAAAATTGGCAGAAATATAGATTTTGGTAGTAGATCTAAATAGGTTCAGTTGTGCTGTGGTGTATCATGGTAATTTCATGGCATACTACCGCACATCGCAATGACAATAGAGCATCTGATTGGGAATTGTAAGCCTTTAAAAAAATTAAAAGTTATCCAGATTAGTTAGAGCACATTTGGTTTACATTCTGGGTTTTAATTGGAAATGTAGTGTAGTACTGTGTTATGAGTGCATAGGAAGGAATCTGCAATAAAAGTAAGTATGTAAAGGTAGGAAAAAGTAGTGCATATATTTAACAAACAGTATACCGAGTACCGTGCTACTACCTAGAAAGGACCACAGTAGTTACAGAAATAATGTAAAAAAAATATGTTTAAAAAAAATTAAATACACTGTAGTACACTATATTTCCTCTTAAAACCCAGAACACAGACAAATTGAGGTCTAAATAATATTGCTGCCTTTTTATTTTTGTAAGGGAGAACTATTGCTTAGACCACACTTAGAGGCCGATAACGATCTTGTCCGGAAAGCATTCCGACTGATTCGGTTCCGAAAGGCAGTATTCAAGGGTTCAGTTTCTACAATTACACAGGGACTTAGCTTCAGGGGGTTTTATGGAGTGGGATACAGCCCTAAAAATTTCATAGTGGAGTTGTGACCTGGCAGTGAGTCTGATTGGTTGTCTGCAGCAACAGTGACATTAATTCACTGTTGCTGACAACTGGTTAGAGGCGGGCGAGTCTCTAAGAGCCTGTGCACTAGATGCGACTTGAAAATATTTGAAATGTAAATCATGCAATAAGCATCAGGTAGAATTATGATAGAGTGGCATCCAAATTACAAAAAAGTGTATTTCTTCACCATGCTGAAGCGTTTCAGCATAATACATCACATTATATCACTGCATTGAGAGGTTCATATTAAAAGTGATATTTTTAAAACATGAACTTAGAAACATTTATGCCCCCTTCCTCAAACACAAGAGGTTTTTTTACAGTAAACTTGCTGAACTCACTCCTTTGAAGGTACTCTTGCATGTGATAATGAAGAGAAGTGAAGTTCAGTGAAATAAAATGCTTTCCTAGATTCACACAAATCTTTCAAGTGGGAAAGCCAAGATTAATCCCAGACTTTCCAGTGTACTATTCTGCAGTTCAGCCACTAGATGGCTATCTCTTTCTGGCAGCCATTTTTCAATAAGGGTCACTGCTTTGCCATTAATTCTTGGCGCATGAGGTTAGACCATTGGGACAGTCACAAACCACTTGGGCTCCAGGTTCCAAGAGAATCTCCAGATGAGCCAGGGCAGGGCTTCTGACTCAAGCCTGGTTCAAGCTTTCAGTAGCTCACCCATCTCTAAGACTAGGCTGGGGAGGACAGAGTGACCTCAAAAGATGTGTGTGATGCACAGGCAGGGCAGCGGGTATGGATCTGACAGGGCCCCTGCCTATCACTCAATCCAAATCAGTGCGTTACCTGCAAGGCTTTAAGTGGATCAGGTCCTGCCAGCAGGTCAGAGATGTGGCAGTATTTAAAAAATGTATTTGAAATGGGTCCCTATTCTCCAAAGAACATGCCCTTTAATTACAAAAACAGTTCTTGAATTCCCAATTACAGTGCAAAGCCTTGAGTTATTCTATGACAGTGATGCCGTCCCTGTAACCAGTTCCATTTAATGTCATGTACATTCAATAAGAGTATTTGTTTTATTCATGTGTTGTGTTTCTACAGATTTTTTCATGCAATTGTATGTGCTTCTAGACATCTAGGTGAGGATTGGTTGTGGGTGAGAGTTCATGGAAGGGGCACCAGTGGGAGCTCTGGCTGATGAGCTGAAGATAGTGATCAGTGGGTCATAAAAGTGTTCGGACTTCATACACATATAATCCTTCACCTCTTTGCAGAGAACACAGAGTGATGGTTATATACACATTGATTGCAATTGTGATGTTATGGGAAGGTGTCAGAAGGAGGTACACATTTTTCATCCCACTCAAAGCACTGGCTGCCTTGAGAAAATGACCAGAGTTATCCTTTCAAAGCACAGCATTGGAGCTTCATGCCCCTCTCAGGCATTGGGTGTGGTGCTTGGACACTTGGGGCACAGTACATCAGCAATTGAACTCAGCTCTTACATTATGTGTTCCCTGCGGCAGCATCAGTTTTCCTATATTTGAGTCCATTCGTGAATATGAGAAGTATCAGACATAGGATAGGATTAGAATGCCACTCCAGACCTTTAAAGTCATCAGCACTGCACCTCTTCCCCCCCACTTCCCTTAGGCTCTGTGTGGACTGTCACCCATCTGTCTCCTCAGAATGGCAGTGGCCACAGGGACAGTTTTGAGGTGGATACAAATCTAGTGTGAGAATAGTAGTACAAATAGGTACTTTAACTGACAGTTCATTAGCATCCCAGTAGTGAATTATTATGGTGTTTCATGTGTCATTCTGGAGTGCTGTAAAAAATTCATGTTCTGATAAATCAGGACACATAGGTATCTCAATTGCTGGAGTCACAGTTTCACATGTTACCTTAGAACTGTGACGTACATGTCAACCACATGCTATACATCATTCTGAGATAACTCACTGCTATTCTTTCTCTTGAGAGCTTCTCTTAGAGCCAGTAGTGCCCAAGTCACATTGTCATATGAAAAACCTTATGGTTGTCGGAGAATTTTCTGTTGTTGGGGTACGATTCCTAAGTGCACATAAGACAACCATATGTTACTGGGACATATCAGAATTCTTGATGAAATTCTATAACAGTGCTTCCCCATCACAGAGTTTTATCATGCTTCATTGTCCGGTAAGTGTATGTGCATGCCCTTCAAAGTCAGTAACCCCTTTTTACAGGTCAGCATGTGGACAAGGGGAGAATCTCCAAGTGCATCAATCCTAGGCATGGGCAGCTGCAGCTTAGGTAGAATTTCTACCCGAGCAGCAGGAAGATCAGCGCAAATGGCAGTTCACATTGTACTCCGCCGTTTGCAGAACTCTGCAGAGTTTTTTTGTCACTTCGCGGAGTTCCGCGTAGCAGATCTCCACGAACATCACCCAGGCTTGATCAACATCAAGGTCACTCTCACACATCCATCTGCATATATATCCATCTGGGCCCACATGCACTCTTACACACAAGACCCATTCATACGGGCACACATCCATTCACACGCTTGCACTGCTGATGGGTTGCTGGAACTATTCTGTGAGGAAGAGAAGCTTGGTACTGCAGCTGCCTCTCTCATGTTTCAGGAGTATTAATCACACTTACTGTTGTGTACCTTTCTATTGGTGCCAAGGGTGCATCTGACTGTGAATTCTAACCATGATTGTGAGAATCCAGAGGATGTCCCCATCTTCTTTGACGACCGACACAAAGAGAGGCCACTTTCCTCATAGAAAAATAGTGGCCATATCTGTGTATTCTGGTGTTATTGAAGGGTCAGGCGATGGTAACTAAATATCAGTTTGTATAAAACCATCAATAGTGTTTTTCTTTAACAGAAAAGTATACCTCTGTTTTCATTACAACATAATTAGGAAAAGTCTAGAAATCTCTAAATACTTTTGACAAGTTTTCATCTTATTGTTGCTGCTTTATGTTATGTTGTATTTCAAACAATGAGAAATACTGGATTGTGATGATTGAGGTTCATTTTGTATCTTCTTGGAATGATAATACTGTCCAGACCAGTGGCCACAGTTTCAATCTTCTTTATGTAGCTTGGATGCTTAATGTACATCCACCAGGGCATTATATATAATCTTAAATTTTATATTTGAAGTTTATTTAAGATCGCTTAGGGTTAAAGCTTGTGTTAGAGATATCCTTGTGTAATATTTGCCCACACTTGCTCCTTTCCTTTGGCATCTACCTAAAGGCCCCTCATCATCTGCTGTGCATGGGGTTGGGGTGGGAGTGTTGACATGGACTCTGTCTTTTATCCTCTTCCTGCCTCATCCTAGATCCAACTAACCTTTCAAATGTTATCTCCCTTCAACTCATTGTGCTGTCGTGTGCCAGTGTGTGAGCAGACAACTTCTGGGCATCATTGTGCATAGATAGATGGTGACTGGACATCTGCTTACTCTATTCCATTTGGATTTGAAAAAGATTTTGAAAAATCCACCTAGAAACCTTTGGTAGTAATAGATCGGCATATAAAACAGGTCCGGTTATATGGATAATAACATGCTTTGATTCAACTGTGGCTGGTGTGCCACATCTTTGCCCTGAAGAAGTCCTAAGTCAACAGGACGAAACGCGTCGGCCGATGGAGAATTTGATTAAATGAAATTATAAAGAAGAAGAAGGAAATGAGAAGCCATCCACATGGTTCAATGTTGTCTAGGCCACTAGTGCACCCCACTCAAGCCACACTGTTACATCATTGTACAACAACAGTATACATCTAAATGTTTGCTCTCTCCGTGGCACATCTGTTCAAGTTATATTGATGAATAATATCATATCATCAATCTACATATCCATGGTGAGAAAGTTTGATTAAACCTACTAAATCCACAAACACTTAGAAGGGCATCAAAGGAAAGGTAGCAAAAACGTAACAGTCATTTGAAGCTGAACAATTGGACACCTGTATATACTGGTAGAACAAAACAAATGGCAATACCCTTCAGTATACAAATCCATGGCTATAATCTTCACATCTGATACCATTTGAATATTTTTTATTACGAGGAAGTAAGAAAGAAGGATCACTGATTCCTTGCTGTGTAGATCACCACAATGTACAAGGGTTTTATAGTCCAGGTAGTTTCAAATGTTACTGGAGTTATAGGTATGTTCTGTAATTATATGCTGCTTGGTCTTCTGTAGCATTTTTCAATTTTGCTGCTTTCACCTAGCCTGCTGTCCCCAATTCCTCTCTTCTTCCAGGAGAGATCTGCCGCTGGGCCTAGGAAACTAAAAGGCCGACTCTCGCATCCACCCTCAGCCTGGTCTGTTGAACTTAGGTATGGGCTTATGCTAGGTTAATCTCCTTGGCATCTATACTCTACATTGCAGTGAAGAGGAACTGGACTACAGTGGATAAAATATTCCAGACTATCTCACTGAGGGCTCACACTGACTGATTTTACTTTTGCAAGTACCTGACATCTAATACCCCTAAATCTGTCCATTGCCAAAATCTAGTGGCCTTATCCCACCCTATTCTATCTCGTTGCTTGTTGGAAAATCTGCAGGTGAAAGAGACTGCCAGGAAGGTAGAATAGACTTCAGGGGGAAATGACAGTCAAACTGTTTCAAGAGACTGCTGTGCAGGAAGGTTGCCAGGTGAGGTGCAAGAGACCACGGGGGTAGGGGAAAAGAATGTAGGAATGATGCAAGAAGCCATGAGGGAGACTTTTTCCACAGAGGTGCAAGGTAGGGGAAAACATCCGGATAGGTCCAAGAGACCACATCAGTAGAAGACTACAATTAATGGTAAAGAAACCGTGTGACAGAAGACTGCCAGAAAATAGCAAGAGGCCTCAGGGTGCTAGAGAGATGTACAAGACGTTTTTGGTGAGGGAGACTACAGAGAAGTGCTAGAGACAGTAGGAGAGAAGACTGCTGTAGGAAAGTAGACTATTATGCAGTGAGGTTGGTTAGGCTTCACTATGTAATACTCTCACAATACAGCAAAGATGGTCCTTGTTCAGCATTTCAGAGTACCAACGTGGTTAATAAGTAACTGACATGACTCAAAAGAAATCAGACACCAATTTATAAAAATATAGCAAAAAAACTGATTTTATATAAATTTAGACACCAAATTATAATCAATCAGATAAGTATAACTGGAGCTATGAATTGTAGAAGCAATATTAAATCACTGATAATCATTTCTGCAAAACGTTAGTATTGTAGTTAATGGTAAAAGCACAAGTAACAACCAAGTCCAGTTGCATGGAACCCAAGGAGGGTTAAGGTGAAGCATGTGCCAGGACCAAGCCACAATAGTCAGTTTCATTTTAACTGGCTCAAGAAGCACGGGTGCAAAGTTGTCCTGGCAGTCCTCAGTGCTGAAGTAGGAGCCTTGGGGGAGCTGGTTTTACTGCATACACTGTGCTGGTGAGGAAACAACTACAAAAAGTTGACAAAGCAGCCACTGCTGATGTCGAATTAAGGTGTTGCGGTGTTTCCTTGAGTTGCAGTGTCGAGTAGAGGTGGTGGTTGCTAGACGGGCCACCGACAAGCCTTGGCAGTGGTAAGGTCATAAAGAAGTTGTTTCGATGTCCGGGGTAAAATGGTAGCCCCTGAAACATGCTAGAGATCAGGACTAAGTTTACCACAATGCAGTGGACTATCTACTTTTGGGCGATCGCTTAGAGGGCCTGATGGCCATCGATTCTTTGGTTCCTGTGGACTGCAGGAGACTTTTGCCACTAGTCCAAGGGAGTTTGGAGTTGCCTTTGGCCCTCAAAAGGGTCGCTCTGTCTGTGGGAACTGGTCTTTGGTCCGGTACGCATCTTAGTCTTGCAGTTCCAGGAAGGTTACCACAGGTGCAGGGTATCATGCCTTTGGTTTGTGCAGCTCCTGTTGTCACAGACCCAGAACTCTTCTGTGTCCGTTGTTGCAAGTCAGATCAGAACTGAGGGTCTAGTGTCAGGAGTGCCCCTTAAATCCTCGATTTAGGGACGTTAGCGGTGTAGGTTCAAGTGGCCTATGGGCTACTAGCCCCAGAGGCTAATCCGACCCTGACGTGACCACATCCAGGGGTGTATGTCACCTTTTCTACCCAGGACCATTTATTCTGTAATGTTTTAAAATGGCAGAAACCTTCCTTATCTGTACAGACCAGACAACCAAAGCTAGAGGTGTGGCAAGCCTTCTTGAGGTGTACACCTCTTGTCTACATCTATGTCCCATCTGCCTGTGTCAAATGTGCCTGGGGGCAGCTGTTCCTTCCTTTGGGAAGCAGTCTGGATGCATATCAGAGGCAGTGAAAGCTTTGAAGCTCACCGCCTTGAAGTGCTACTTCACTACACGTCCTGTCACCTCCTTCCTGTACAGGTCATTGTTTCTGACTAATGGGAGAGCTCTCACCTTCTGGCAGAGGATGGGATTCCTGTTTTGGCAGCAGAAGCTGCTGGCTGCCAGCCAGAGCCAAGGAACACTGGGACAACCAGGTGGGCAACCTCTAAGGTGGCCACCAGGGGCGAATGCCCCATCACCTCTGGCATGAGAATCATGTCAGGGGTAAGGAGGAAAGTTGTTTGATACCAAACGTGACCTATTTTGGTAGTACCATAATGGAGCTGGCAACATTGGAAGTGCCTGGCTTGCAGTCCATGTTATTCTATGGACCGCTGATCACTTATGAGAGCCCTTAAGGGAAATGGCTACTATAGGGACATATAATCTTGCACTTATATGTCCTCGCCTTTAATATCATGCACACTGGGCTTAAGAAGCCTTCCTTAGAAGTGACTGGCATATAGTAAAAATAGTGCTTTAACCTTGCAACACATAGTGCAGGCAAAGTTGAGATTGAACAGTTTGCACTGCTCTTGCAGTCTATAATGGCAGAACTGTTGCCTTCTGTTTACTTAGGTCACTCAGGGTGGCACAAACAGTGCTTCAGGCCCTGGTGACCCCTTTAACTCCCATGCCTGGGGTACTACTGGTACCATTTAAAGGAGGTTAAAGTCCTTGCCAATTGGGGATACCAATTCACATGTATCAGTTTTTGGGAGAGAGCACTGGCACTGGTGCCTAGGCAGCCAGACCCAGTGCACTTTCAGGGTCATAACCTTCAGAAGTGGAGCAAAAAGTGTGTGTGGGAGGGGGTGGCCATGCAAAAGGGGCAGTTTTCTACCACTGCCAGACCGATGTAGGAGACCCCAGAGGGAGAAAAATGCAAAAGACCGCAAGCGGAGAAAACTGCCAGAGAGACTGCAAGTTGAAAATGCTGCTTTTGAGGTGCAAGAGACCAAGAGAGAGAAGAGTGCTAGAGAGCAGTGTAAGGCAAATTATGAGGAGAAGAAGCAGCAGGGGCATCAGTGGAGAAGACTACCAGAGAGTGCAAGAGACTGCAAGGAGAGAAGGCTCCCAAAGAGGTGCAAGAGACAGAATGGAAGGTAACTGCCAGAAAGGTTGAAGAGACCTAGGTGGAGACGCCTGCCAGAGAAGTGCAAGAGACCACAGAGGAGAAGGCAGCCAGACAGGTGGAAGAGAGTGCAGGGTGAGACAACTGGCACAGATGTGCAAGAGACAGTAGGGAAGACGACTGCCAGAGAGAGCAGGGGAGAAGACTGTCAGTGAGGCGCACGAGGCTGAAGGGAGAGGATACTGCCACAGAGTTGCAATAGAAAATCGGGTAGAAACTTCAAAAGAAGTGCAGGAAAGAGCACAGGCGTAGACTACCATGGAGGTGCAAGAACCCCCATGGGGATAGGCTGCCAGAGTTGTGCAAAAGAATGCAGAGGGAGTAGACTGGAAAAGAGTTTCAATAGACCATGTGGGTAGTAGCCTGCAAGAATGGTAGCAGAGACAATGGGGGGGAGGGAGAATGTCAGAAAGGCGCAAGAGAAAGCAGGAAAGGAGGCCTCCATAGAGATGCAAGAGATGGTGGAGCTAGAGAAGACTGCAAGAATGGTCCAAGAAAAATGCATGAGGTTGCAGGGGATGAGACTGCCTGAGAGGTGCACAAGACGGTGGCATGAGAAGGCTGGTAAACATCCGGAACTACGTGGCTAGAGCCACGAGTTCCGGAAGTCCACAAGTGTAACCACGCTTGCACGAACAGCGAATTAGCCTTAACCACACATATGCACGGTTAAGGCAAATGCACTCTAATTTTCTGGATGGGAGGGGACTTGAAAGAGGAGCGTCGGGAAGCGGACACGGATAGGTAAGTGGGGCTGGGGCTCGCCTTTAGGGGTGGGAGGGTTTGGATAGTTTTCAGGGGTGGGGGGTCGGGGTAGTGATCAGGGGTGGTGGGGGTTCGGGGTAGTTTTACAGGGGTGGAGGGGGTCAGGGTAATTTTCAGAGGTGGGGGATTTAGGTAGTTTTCAGGGGTGGGGGTCAGGGTAGTTTCAGGGGTGGTGGGGTTTGGGTAGTTTTCAGGGGTGGTGGGGGTTTGGGGTAGTTTTCGGGTGTGTTAGGGGCTTGGGGTAGTTTTTAGGGGTGGTGGGGGTTTGGGGTCGTTTTTCAGGGGTGGCGGATTCGGGGTAGTTTTTAGGGGTGGGGGTTCGGGTTCATTTTCAGGGGTAGTTTTTTAAGGCACGTGGGGGTCGGGTAGTTTTCAGGGATTAGGAGAGGGTAGGTCGTTTTTAGGGCTTGGGGGTTGGGGTAATTATTAGGAATTAAGGGAGGGTGGGTCGTTTTTAGGGCTTTAGTGGACGGTCGGGGTAAGTTTTAGGGTTTTCAGGGGAGGGGGGCGGGTAGTATTTAGGACTGGAGGTAGGAACGTTTTTAGGGCTCAGGGGAGGGGGTTGGTTTTCAGGAGGGAGGGGGGTAGTTTTAGGACAGGGTCAGGGGGTTTAAGTCTGAACCACAGAAATGCTTTGACAACGCATAAATCGTTGTAAAGGCATGCATCGTAAAGTCATATTCTTGGTTAAGTCTTGCGTTGTACAGACTGCGTGGAACCGGCATGCGTGGTAAACACATGCATGGTTCCATCATACATACGAGAAGGCTGCCAGATAGGTGCAAGAGACTGGAAGGGGAGAAGGCTGCCAAAGATCTGCATGAGACCGTGGGTGAAAAAGAGTGCCAGTAAGTTGCAAGAGACAGGCAGCATGAAGAAGACTGACAGACACTGCGGGGGAAGAAAATTGCCAAAAGAGATGTAGAAGGTCACAGGGTGAGAAAACTACCAGCAAGGTGCAAGAGAGCCTGTAGAAGACTGCCAGAGAGGTGCAAGAGGCTGCAGGGGGAGATTATTTCCAAACAGGTACTAGTGACTGTAGGGGGAAGAGATTGCAAGATTGATGCAAAAGGCTCCAGGGAGTTGAGACTGCGAGAGAGGTGCAGGAGACCACTGGGGAAAGAAGACTTTGAGGGGAAAAAAACCTGTCAGACAGGTTTAACAGACCAAAGGGGGTGTACACTTCCAAAGAAGTGCAAGAGACTGCAGGGGAGACCGCAAGGGGAATAGACTGGTGGAGAAGTCTAAGTGATGGTAGGAGGTTAATACTGGCAGAGGAGTGCATTTGAGGGCGGGGTAAGACATTGTGTACGCATGTTAACTTGTAAGCTCACTCTAGCATGCTGTTCTTGTGTTATTCGGTGTTAATATGTGTGGGTATTCAGCATTTTTTAGCTATCAACCTATGTACACTTTTGGTTGCAGTAAGTACAGGAAGTGACTTCAGAGGGGGTGTTTGTGATGTTACTACCCCAAATAAATGAATTATTTGGGAATTAGTTGGGTACAGGAGCTTTCAGTCGGGTGGGGCAAGGCGTCGGTCAGATTTCACCTGAGATTTTTAAATACTCAGACAAAAACAGACACATATTCCTCTGTTTTGAAGGTCTAAAAACATGGGTATTCTACATGATAGTCAACATGATATGTCAGCGTGATGATTGGAAAATATAAAGCTCACACCTCCCCAGTTTTACTGCCCCAAGATACACCCCTGAGTACAAAAGACCATTATGAGAGAGGTGCCAAGGTAAATCATTTATCTAGAATGGAGGAGTTGGCGACCAGTGGTAGCATGCCAAGCTGCAGATTCATGTTCTTTCCAACATAATGCAATCGTCATATATAATAATTGGGGGCATATCAACAAGCAGGCGATAAAAAATGATCGCCGCTTTTGCGGCCGTTTTCGGCAGAAAAGCGGCGATAAGTTGATCGCCTAATTAGCAAGGCCACGCTAACGCGTGAAACCTTGCTTTAGCGTCAGGATTCCTAACGCCCAGCTTTGCATCTCTAATGAGATGCAAAGTGGGCGTTCCTGACCTGGCATGACAGGAGAAATGTCGCTAAGCGACATTTCTCCTATCAGCAAGCCTAACGCTATGAAGCATAGCGTCAGGAAAAGTAGCGATAACCCCTGTTATTGCTACTTTCCTTACGCCTGCTATAGGACTGACTTAGCCATGATATCCTATGGAAGGTGGATATCATAGCTAAGTTTGTGAGTCCCTATCAACTAGCGAACGTGAGATTATCGCTGGGTTTCCAGCAATAATCTCAGGTTAGCCAGTTAGCGCTAGGATTTTTATCGCTGATGAGATAAGCATTGCTAATAGCACGCTATCTCAGCGATAAAAATCGGCGCTAGCCGGCGATAATTATCTGAGCGCTAAGTGCGCTCAGCGATAATTATCGCCGGTTGTTGTTGATATGCCCCATATTGTGTAGTGTTTCACGTTCACTTCTAATGCCGTTTCTAAGTTTTGCACAGAACAACTGGTATTAGTACCCCATTTAATGGCACTCAGATAGCGTAAGGATGGATTGCTGAGTTTGTCTTTCTTGTAAATTGGGCTCCTAGAGGTGAAATCACTGCAGAAATCAGTGGAGAGCGTTAACTTAGTCAGCTATTCTACCAGCAGCAAAAACCCAGGAAAGAATTTGGGATTGAAGCCCGTTGAAAAGCAGGGCCTTTCGAGGTTAGTACCTCAATAGTAACAAGTAGTTTTGTCTTTCTAGATTTACACTTGCAGCACTAATATGTCATTTATCTGAAAATGTCATATTGGTAAGGCACTCAATGTTGTTAGCCTAGCTCTCAGCTCCTCCCTTTTGTGCAAGGTACTACATAGTTTACATTTCCAGTAAAGAACTAACCTCCAAAAATAATAAGGCTAGAGTGTGAAACTACAATTGATTTTTTTCACAGCTATTCAACATTTCTTTATCAACGACACTACTTGGTCAAAACGTTTGGACATGCCTATATATTTGCAACCTCCAGACGCTTTTCTAGCCTTCGACGTTTTTCTTAAATGAATCGGTAATTTTGCAAGTCGGTATCCTGGGTTTGGAAACCTTTCACGATAGTATACAACAGACACACACTGAAAAAACATAGATCAATAAATCATATGTGCTTTGTGTGCAAACAGCAGATATCAAGGGCTCAGACCCCAAGGGTCTGGTGTTCCTTATGTGTTATCAACTTGCATGTCTTTTGTTAACAAAGTGTTTGCCAAATTCCCTCATTATAGCAGAACACCGGTAATCCAATTCTAGGGTTTTTGTTTACAGATCGGTGCATTCTGGGGCCTGCAGTTTTCATATGCTTCATTTAAACACACCAGATAGCAATTATTTGTAAAGGGAAAGTCCCGAACTGGATGATTGTTAGCAATAAGGTAATCCTACCAATTTGTAATTGTATTTTATAGGTTTGTATTTGAATCAAAAAAAGGAGGTGTCTGACTGTGATTTTGCACGGGCATCATAGTGACTACTCCGCTCCGTAATCAGGGGTGTCATGGATCCACCATTTTAACTGCTTGGGCAGAGGCGGGCGCCAATGGAGTTCTGCGTAACATGAAACATTTAAATCCTTGTTTATAGGACCTATAACTGTGATTAAAGACTATCATGCAAGAGGATAGTATGATGGAGCTGTGTGAATAAATGGAACAAGAGAGCGGGAAATGAAGGGAGATATGAAAGGTGGATGGGTGGAGAGAAGAAAGGAGAACGGATGGACAGGGAAGGAGGTGGATAGGTAGAGGAGGACGGAGTGAAGAATGGCAGGACGATTGATGGAGAAAGGACGGATGGATATCGAGGATAGTGAATGGATGAAGAGGCGGATAAATGGATAGCTAGAAGGGTGCAAAACAGGAAAAAAGGAATCTGGATAGTAGGATAGATAGAGAGAAGGCAGGATGGATGGATCGAGAAAGAAAGGAAGCAACAATACAGAAGGAACGATGGAAAGAACGAATGGTAAAACAAGAAAGGAAGGATAAATAGATGGTATAGGAATGAATGGAAAAAGATGGATGAATTGATGGATAGAATACATAGGATAGAGAAATGTAGGGAATGAAGGAAGGACTTAAACTGAAAGAAGGCTAGAGCCATGATGGAAGAAAATGTCAGAAATTCAAAATTTAGCAATCCCCTAATCAACTGTGACCTCACTTGCTCGCTTAGTGCCATTTGAGATATTGGTCAAAATGCTCCTAATTTTTTTTTTTTTTTCAGTTTTATATAGCGCAAACTAGGCCCGAAGGTATCAGAGCGCTTTACATGAGCACCAGTTGCATTACAGATGGGCCATTATGCCGCTGTCCTCCCAAAGGCCTAATGACCTAAGGAAATTAGCGCCCCCACAGCTCCTGTTCTCCCCTTCCAACTCCTTTTTCAGCTGCGGGCACCCAAGTAAATGTATGTCGCAAGTGCAGTTTGTCAGTGGACAACTCTTGCCTGCCCTGGTGTCCCTTTAAACAGTTTTACATGCCATCTGCATGCCGTCCTGATTCCTCTCACTGCAACCACAGCCCCTTTGTTTCTACATCCTCCTTTCTCCTGCCCACATTACCTTACATGGCCTCTGCCTCTCTCCCTGCTGGACAATTATCTGAGAATGGTTACCTCATGGCATTATACTCAATCTCGTGAGATACTAATCTTCAGGGAGACATGAATCCATCCACCAAGCCCCATCACTACGTCTATCATGCCCCACCCCCTAACACTTGTGGTCCTTTTTTCCATCCCATCTGGACCCCCATCTTCTTTTCATCTCAGAGCTTTGAGGCGAGCTTGGAGTGTCATCACGCTGCAGCAGTTTTCAGTGGGATTCTGTTTCTGGGTGGTAATTTGTCATTGACAAAGCTGGCATCCTGGCAGGCACTTCATCTGTTATTCAGCCTCGTGATCTGGAACTGCTGTACTTTTTTGTTAACTTCTAAAGGTCAAGAAGTCCCTCAAGAACCCCATCTCTTGAGGGACCTGAGTTTATATCTCGCTGCCCAGCGCTGAGACAGCACAGCCTCCTTACATGAAGCAGGTGTGCAGCAGGGTGGCTCAATGTTATGTTCTTTCACTTGTTACAATTTCTGGTAGAAATGATCCATCTCAGTAAATATAGTGCAATAAAATAAATGAAATACATTGTACGTCGCATCTGTTGTTACTGGTTGGAACAGGGTATGGTGGTTGGTTATGGGCATGACTGGTTTAAAATATGACTCCATGGTTGGTATGGTGTATGTGTTTGTTGAGGGATTGAAGTGCATCATGTTGTCAGATTTTACGTATGTCTCACTGGTTTGCGTAATGTGTGCCTCGCTGTAGACTTTGATATCTTAAGGTACTTTGATATAAGTCTCTCTCTTTCGTTTGATGTATATCTCACTAGTTGATTTATCTTATTTGTCAGTGGTTGGTTTGATACAGTTACTTCTGGTTGGCTTGAATTGTGTGCCTGATTCTCTGTTTGGTTTAATGAAGGCCTCACTGGCTGGTTAGTGTCACGAAATTGTTTCGTGTTTATTGGTGATATATATTTAAATGCGTGGTTTGATAGTTAGCTCACTTTTTATTAACATGTTCACCTAGAATGCTGACTTTATGACTATATTTTTATTCGATCTATTCCCAACTCGTTTTCTTATCTTTGTTATTGAATATTGCTTTGAGAATGGCCAACGTATCTGAAGGCACTTCTCCACTCTTAATCTGAAATCCTTTAAATGTGATATCTGAAGATGCGTGGGATCATTAAGGTTAGGGGTGTACTTGGGAAAGGAGGAGCAACTTAAGGCTCGACTGGTGGAAACCTTGCATCCTCCCTCTCCAAATGTGGATGGCAGTGCTTAATTTGAGCCAGTGGTTTCCGATGCTAGGCACCAGCACCCAATTGCTAGTACCGGGGCTTATGACATGGTGGTGCTGTCTGGCTAATTTAGGTATGAGCACAGCAACAGCTGTTTATTAGTTCAATTTACATTTACAATGACTAATACCTGCCTCACAAGCCATTCTTATACCTTTGGAGGCCTGGAATAGTCAGAATTGCCACACTTATATGAGTGTGATTGTTATTAGTTATGTTGTTACTATCATTGGCAGCATAGCAGGGCAATGTGTGGTGCAAGCTGTAGTGGCCTCCCGACGAGAGCCCCAGCACATATCCTTTAACAAATTAAGCACTGGACTGGAGGGGGATCTGCAAAGTTAGTGGAAGGGGCACCCACAATTTTTGGAAGATGCTTTGTGTCCACCAATCTTTACAAAATCCCCTTAATTCAGAATTCGTTTTTACAAATAATGATCAGATGACACAAAATGGACTCATGTCCATGTGTTGGGTTTTGAAAAAAATAACAGTTGCATTATTTTTGTTTCAGAACTGAAAACTAACCCATTTTAACTCTGAGTCTGTGACCTCTACCAGACACAGACCCATCTATCTACTGTCCTTTAATCGTGATGCAAAAATTGAAGAAAATAAAGGACCCTCTAAATTTGACAGACTCTGCCTGGAATTTGCACCGATTGCAGTGGAATGTAGGGTTCGCACCCTCAAATGCTGTGCTGTCCTTTCGCCTCACCTACAGTACCCATGTGCAAATACCTTATTGCTAGAATAACCTTTACGGAGGAAGGAAATTAACAGGAGAAAGAACATCCTCAGACAAACACATCATTTGGTATCTTACAATAGTACGCAGTGGTACATAGAAGCAGGGTTATTAGCTTGGGGATCATCCACCCAATGATTTCCCAAGAACTGTTGGGTGAATTTGAGGGAGATTTTCCTGGGAGTGTGACTGGAGGCCAAAGGATACTGGATTGTGAAGGTGGAGAGTGTAGGCACAGCAGTAGGTGAAATAGAGAAAGGCTTGTGTTTACTGACATGTAACTGACTGTGACACGGCCATTTTGACATTCCCAGTGCACTGTATGCTCAGAAAATATATGTTAGAATTTCTCTCATGAGTGTCTACTTTTTGGCAGGGGTTCCAAATGGCCGAGCCAATCACAGAGACTGAACTGCCTTCCCAGCTATCTTCATGAGGCAAATGAGTGAATGGCATTGGTCAATATTTAGAAAGAGCTGACAAGGCAGATGTGGTTAACATATGTCCCAGAAACAACATCACTTCTTCCATCACGTGGCTTTCATTCTTATTCAGTCCTTGTGATTACTTCTCACAACTTTAGATGCAGGCGATGGAGAGTCTCTTGTGGCCCCTCATTGATTTTAAATTGTTAAAAAAGACACACATAAGGGATGCAAGCACAGACATAGATGTGGTAATTTCAACCACAAACCTCTTACTATGTCATCACTTGTGAAACTGAGAGATTGAAGATGCGGGACCAAAACTCTGAATTGTTCTCTGCCGAGCTGCCAATAGGCCCAGTCCGTGCACTGTGACTTGTACTGAAAAGGCAGTAGGGTAACACTAAATGATGGGCCTCCGCCCTCCTTGCAAATATCATGAGGGCCTATCATATTCCAGCAGCCTGCACCGACACATAGGTTATACACTGAATGGGGGCCCTGAAGGGTGGCTAGACTACAGAGCTGACATACAGGGACTGCAGGGCCCTATGCTGTGCTTCTGTTACAAGAGGAGAAGCAAAACTGCAATCCCAGAAACCAATGTGTGGTTGGTACAAATACCATGACCTTTATAACATGGGGACTGTTGTCAGCCATGTTCTACTTCAGGGGCTCACTTTTGAGGCTTCGAATGGTCCTTCCAGATGTCATGGTCTGATTTTCATTTGCTTGTAAGACCTCCAGCCTGCCTTCAATTTTGAGGTGCTGGCTGCATGTTGTCACAGTTGGAGCACTTTCAACGCCACCTTTGATTTACTTTGTCTCTTTCATTCATGCATTCCTTCATTTATTCATTCACCGATTGATTCACGCATAGTGAACTAGGATGCCATAGTGCCTTAAAAAGCTAAAAGTGGGATCATGCTTTTACTTTTCTGTTGTTCAAGAGTATCACCGTTCCGGTGAAAAATATTGGGAAGACTTTGCCTCCCAGGAGCAATATGAACTGAAAGTCTCATTCATACTGAACAAAAACTTTAAAACGAAACCTAAAAATATGGGAACTAAGGACTTTCACAGCGGTGACTTTAGCTTCCTTAATATATGTGACATGGCAATTTTGTTTTCAACATTTTGTAGATGGTATGTAAATAGGAGCAATCCTCAAATGTACATAGAATGTTGATTAAAAATCGATAACAAATGTAAATGCGAAAGCTGATCTGGCGTTAAACAAACGGCTGCCTTTTGTTTTTGTGAGAGTCTGCGTGTGTTTGTCGGAGAGTGAGTGGTGGTTATGGGAGCCTTTGTGAGCAAGACTCAAATCAGAGGAGGGGGCGTGGGCAGGCGGTGAGTGGGTGGGGGAGAAGTGGGGGCATGGCTGCATGTTGGAAAGAAGCCACGAAACAGACGTATCTGTGTGTCGGAGGCTGAGCCCATTAATGTTTTATCACTAATTGGAACAATGATCAAGGGACCAGCTAGAAAGCACTCTGACACCTGACCTTTGACCTGATTACACACGCCATTCTCTGCACGTTATTTATCATGGTCAGACTAATTTACCTTCACGGAGTGCTGAATCCATATGCTGCAAAATCCCCCGTTTTGGAGGAAATATCAGGCCCAAAAAGAAAAAGAACAATAAGCATCCCACAGATGAGTGTATGAGACAAAAAATGTGCCTACAACGAAGTGATAACATCTTTCTACGACGCAAACTGTGTAGACTACGCAAACTACCATGGGAAAATAAAATTTTATTTAGTACGCTCATTATGTTTTAGAGAAAGGACGGTAAATCACATTTAGTTTCAGAACTGCGACAACCAGCATAACAGGGAAAATAGTTTATGGTATTTTGGATCTGATTTTTGGCTTATTTTGTAATTGATTCTTTTTTTTAAAAAAGCAAATCATTCAATGTTTAACTCTTTTGACCATTTTTAATTCTTATTTGACCCCTTTTTATAGGGTCTTACTATGAGTTCCTCGTAGTGTTCTAACCCTTGCATACATTCCTTTTACACATGGGTCGGAATTGCGAGTTTGAAGGTATTTAACGCAGCCGATAATTAACCTTCATTAAATTTTAGCTGGACAAAGAGGTGAAAATATGCGGAGGAAGATTTACAAGCCCCTTGCGCCACTTTTGCGTTACTTTTCCCATGTTAAAAATGACGCAAAAGTGGCGCAAGGGCCTTGTAAATAAGCCCCACGGTATTTACCATATCATGCAGATTTTGGTGCGTTACAACCAAAATCCGGATGCTATTCCCCATGAACTGATCATAGCTTTTTATTTATTGCATCCAATAAATAACATACCCTGTGGTATTGTTATTCATCAGGGTCGATAAATAGCTCCGTCATCACGCCCTGAATGTCTCGTTTAGTAACACACTTTATTGTTCCTGTCTGCACTGCTTTTCAAAATGTTATACTCTGCTTCATTTCAGTGTTCTGCATCAATTCCCCATCTTTACCTGTCATGCTTCTGCTTGTTTCTACACTATTATTCCATCATTCCTCAAACACCCTTAAGACCTCACTTCTCATTCTCTACTTTTTCATGGTTTCTGTGACATAAGTGCATGGATTTGTACTAGGTACCATTGGCTACGTTTTCCACTTCACAGATCACTTACCAAGCTCTTTTCAATTAAATCTTTCCTCTCTATCCCATTGTACATATCAGCCCAGAGACTGATTTTTCGCAACTCCTGCAAATAATGACAACTTACAATAAAGCTTCTGTGGAGTGTCACTAGTGAGTAGGGGCAACAAGAACAATTGATGGACAGAATGCAGAACAATATCATACATTCACCCCAGTACAGAGATCTGGGCCTAAATCCATCATTGTTTTGCTCCCCATGCCATTTCAGTTTGAACTCAGCCATATGCAAATCAGTCTTGACCCTGTGCCCAATGGGAACAGTCCAGCCCGAACTGCCCAGCCAGGTCCTCCCTGGACTGGAAACAAGCATCCTGGGACCAGTTTCGGGGTTTCACCTCTCATCAGCCAGGATAGCTTGACTCCAGTGGCATGGAGAGCACGGGACCCACGTCTGGGCATACCCATCGCATTCGGGGTGACAAATGCTAAAAGAACAATTGATGGGCAGAATGTAGAACAATGCCATGCATTGACCCCAGTACAGAGTTCTGGGCCTAAATCTATCTTTTTTTGCTCTCCATGCCATTCCAGTTTGAACCCAGCCATATGCAAATCAGTCTTGATCCTGTGCCCAATGGGCACAGTCCAGCCCGAACTGCTAGGCCAGGTACTCCCTGGACTGTAAACAAGCATCCTAGGGCTGGTTTTGGGGTTTCACCCCTTATCAGCCAGGATAGCTTGACTCCAGTGGCATGGAGAGCACTGGACCCACGTCTGGGCATACCCGTCCCACTCGGAGTGACAAATGCAAAAAGAAAAATTGATGGACAGAATGCAGAACAATGTCATCCATTCACCCTAGTACAGAGTTCTGGGCACAAATCCATAGTTGCTTTGCTCCCCATGCCATTCCAGGTTGAACCCAGCCATATGCAAATCAGTCTTGACCCTGCGAGCAAAAGAACGATGGATTTAACCCAGATCTATTGACTGGGGAGAAAATTTGATTTGTTCTGCATTCCGTCCATCATCTGTGTGTCTTCTGCATTCTCGCCCTATCCCATATGTGGGTCCCAGGCTCACTGTGCCATTGGATTTAAGGAAGCCTGGCGGATGAGGAGTGTAGCCATGAAACTGGTCTCAGGATGCTTGTCTCCAGTCCAGGGAGGACCTGGCTTGGCAGTTTGGTCTGGACTGTTCCCATGAGGCACAGAGTCAAGACTGATTTGCACATGGCTGGGTCTAAATGTGGGTGACATGGTGAGCAAAAGAACAATGGATTCAAACTGAATCTATTGACTGGGGGAGAATGTTTGATTTGCTCTGCATTCCATCCATCATCTGTGTGTCTTCTGCTTTCTCGCCCTAAGTGTGCCCAGCGTGCCCAGATGTGGGTCCCAGGCTCACTGTGCCAATGGATTCAAGCTAGCCTGGCTAATGAGGGGTAATGCACCAAGACTGGTCCCAGGATGCTTGTTTTCGGTCCAGGGAGGACCTGGCTTGGCAGTTCGGTCTGGACTGTTCCCATGAGGCACAGAGTCAAGACTGATTTGCACATGGCTGGGTCTAAACTTGGGTCGCATGGTGAGCAAAAGAACAATTGATTTAACCCAAATCTTTTGACTGGGGGAAAATGTTTGATTTGCTCTGCATTCCGTCCATCATCTGTGTGTCCTCTACTAGTGAGTAGGGGGTCACAGATCTGTCTCACTACCATGTATAATGTTGGTGGTTTGTATCAATTGAACAAGCAAAAAACAAAGACATAAGCATACATGAACAACATCCAATTTCTCTCAAAGGATTGCGAACAAAGTTTTTGTAATATTAGTAGAAACATGAATTTCATAAATATTCTGATGATCGAGATTCCCAATGGATTTCGGGATAGGGAATCCCTTCTTCATGGGCCTCGATAAATACAAAAGAAACAAAACTGGATATGAACATATGCTGTATAATGTACAAGAAGGAACACCCCAACTCTGTGGTATGAGTCCAGGAGAAATAGCAAAGAACGAGATAAAGGTTCACTGGTGAATAATCGTGCTAGTGATGCCAGAAAAAAACCGAAACAAGTGACACAGAAAGAATATGAGGTAAGAGTCCCTAGAGAGCCAAAGAAACACCTGCAAATTAATGGAATATGTGAATCTGTGCACCTAAACAACTAAGCACTGGACACCACGTCAGCCACTGTGATACTGTAGTGTGTTAGTACACTTACTAATGTCTAAACAAGTAGCTGCTATTGCTCAAAAAAGGAGTTCACAAAAGTGAATATCCACGAAGGTAATCTGGGAGAAACAGCAAGCAGATTGTACATCAGTCACCTGCTCAATAAAATGCCCTGAATAAATCACAGTGTGCTTCTGATAAAGTTAAAGTACCCCAATCAGATCAGTATGCCGGCAAAACAAACAGAAATGCAGCAAGATAACTCAGAGCCCAAAAATAGAAACTAGCAACACTGGGGGAACACATAAAAAAGCCATGTCAGTGTTAAGCACCACATCAAACCAAACAGATCTAGCCTGAGCTATGAATGCAGTATTACCAACCAGATAGCCCGAATGCTCGTGAGCAGGAAAAAATAGTGTCCACTGTAGAGCCTCCGGTGAGTGCGCACCAATTCTTAAAGCAGCGCACAGCAATGAAAAATGTACTGGTGTGCGTAAGCGTGAAACGTAATCGCCATGGTGAAATATGTTACCAATGGTGTTATTAAAACGGCGCTCAAGCCCCAAAGACCTAAAAATAACAAACGGCTGACAAAAATAGGAGAAAAAATTAAAAATACTGAAAACTGAAACTTAACAATCAACCAACATACTCGCAAACCTGTAAACAGGCACTGAGAGGTGTGGACAACGAAATCAAGAGCGCCATGATGGAATCAGGCAAAAAAGTAAACTCCCACGTGTGAGCAATGAAAAGACTCAGTCATGGTCGCCATGTTAAAGAGTCTGATCAATGAATGATAGCAGTCATACCACCTCTGTGAATGTGGGAAAATGTCTACACCGATAATAGACTGCAGCTGAAGGTGCCACGCAAAGACAGCTATTAGTGAGCCTACATGTGAGATTAGAATGAAGACAAAATGAAGCACCCTCTTGCTAATAGAATTTCGTGAGAGCCTGAAAAAAAGGAGCCAGTCTGCCAAGGGGGGAAAAAACAGGTGACAAAAAAAAACTTTTAAAAAAACTTACTGGTTAAAAAAGAGGAACCCTCATCACCAACGTGGAAGACGTGTACTTGTATCTCATATTTGCCATAATGAAAGTAGAAGTGCGAAGGAGAAAACATGGAAGCAAGGAATAAGCCACTGAGTACCACAGGATCCTGGTCAACAAGTTATATGACACAACTGAAATGACACAGTATACACATAATACCTAGGTCATCTTACAAAAATGGATTAACATGAACACCCTCAATATAATGCACTTTATTTAACACAACGAGGGCCACAATTATAAGAAACAAATCATGTTCAGTTTTTCGTTCAGCCCTTAAGGGGTTATGGTATTGAATTTCTTTATCCACCAGATCTCCCATGGGGATAAGAGTTTGGAATTATCTTTGTCTGTGCTGGTGTGTAAAATCTCCAGAATTTAAAACCTTAGTTGAGCTATGTTATGTTTTAATTCCAACCAATGTGCAACTAAGTTAGTATTCTTATTGTGGATCATGGTCTTGTGTTTGGTATTTCTAATCTCAATCTTGCGTTCAGTTTTACCTATGTAAAGAAAGCCGCAAGGGCATTTTATGCAATAAATCTAAAATGTCGAGTTGCAATCACCTGAATGTCTTTATTTGATAGGTTTCCCTGTCTGTGGATGGGTAACGGTGTTCCCCAGGATGACATTGTTGCAATGGATGCAGTTATGACATTTCCACGTGCCTGTTTCAGCAATGCTTGGTATGCATTTAGGTTCTGTTAACATCTCTTTGATGTTCCGATTTCTTGAATGCGCAAATAAATTCTGTTCATCAATCAAATTGTGGAAGTCAGGCTCATGCTGTAGTAGTTCCCATCATTTCCTTAAAATTGTTTTTATTGCTGCCGATTTAGTGGAATATTTGGACACAAATACCATGCGGTTCTGCGGTGTTTTGACTTTGGTTGTAAGCAGGTCATGTCACCGAATAGAGGAAATTCTTGTTTCAGCTTCAGATAATATGGTAAGAGGATAACCCCTTTGCTTGAAGTTGCCTTTTTGAATTTCAATGGCTGTCTCTAGAGCTTCATGTGTAGACGCGATTCTTTTGATCCTCAGCATTTGAGACCATGGTAAGTTCTAGATGAGGCTAGGAGGGTGAAAACTCGAAAATAATAACAAGTTATTTCTATCTGTTTACTTCTTGAAGATTGTAGTGTCCAAATTGGCATTGGATTTGGTGATCAACACGTCCAGCAATGATAGACTCGTATTGCTAATAGTGTGTGTAAACTGAATCCGTGCATTTCTCTGGTTCAACTCTTGGATCTTTAGTTCTAATGCCGCCTGGGTGTTGTTCCAAATTAGGAAAATGTCATCAATGAAGCGTCCGTAAAAAAACAAATTGGAGTTCCATTCTGGATCTCTGAAAATATAATCCTGTTCAAATCTTGACATAAAGATGTTAGTGTAGGATGCTGCACCAGAGAAATCCATGGAGGTTCCACTGACTCGCAAGTAAAATTGATCTCTCCATGTGAGGTAGCTGTGTTGTAGGCAAAATTGTCCAAATATCCAAAATGAAAACTTGATTTGCTTCTATTGTTGGTGATTGTAACAGTGCCCATTCACATGCTTCAATGCCTTCCTGCAAGGGTATAGATGTATATAGAGATGTCACATCAATAGAACACTTTTCTATTCTGGGGCACCATCCTACACTAACATCTTTGTGTCGAAATTTGAACAGGATTATATTTTCAGAGATCCAGAATGGAACTCCAATTTTTTACAGACGCTTCATTGATGCCATTTTCTTAATTTGGAACAACACCCAGGCAGCATTAGAGTAAAGAACCAAGAGTTGAACCATAGAAATACACGGATTCAGTTTACACACGCTATTAGCCATAAGAGTCTATCATTTCTGTACGTGTTCATCACCAAATCAAATGCCAATTTGGACACTACAATCTTCAAGAAGGAAACAGATAGAAATAACTTGTTATTATTTCCAAGTTTTCACACTTCTAGTCTCATCCAGAATGTACCATACTCTCAAATGCGGAGGATCAAAAGAATCGCGTCTAAACATGAAGCTCTTGAGACAGCCATTGAAATTCAAAAATGCAACTTCAAGCAAAGGGGTTATCCACTTCCCATATTATCTGAAGCTGATACAAGAATTTCCTCTATTCAGAGACATGACCTGCTTACAACCAAAACCAAAACACTGCAGAACTGCATGGTATTTGTGTCCAAATATTCCACTTAATCAGTAGCAATAAAAAGAAATATAAGGAAACGATGGGAACTACTACAGCATGAGCAGTACTTCCACAATTTGTTTGATAAACAGCTTTTATCCGTGCATATAAGAAGTCGGAACATCAAAGAGATGTTAACAGAACCTAAATGCACACCAAGCATTTGTGAAACAGGCACGCGTAAATGTCATAACTGCATCCATTGAGACAATGTCATCCTGGGGAACACCGTTACCCGTCCACAGACAGGGAAACCTATCAAAATAAGACATTCAGGTGATTGCGACTCAACATTTTTGATTTATTGCATAAAATGCCCTTGCGGCTTTATGTTCATAGGTAAAACTGAACACAAGATTAAGATTAGAATTACTGAACACAAGAGCATGATCCGCAATAAGAATACTAAATCTAACTTAGTTGCACATTGATTGGAATTAAAACATAACATAGCTCAACTAAGGTTTCTAATTCTGGAGATTTTACACACCAACACAGACAAAGACAATTCCAAACTCTTATCTGAGCGGGAGATCTAGTGGATAAAGAAATTCAATACCATGACCCCTTATGGGCTGAACGATAAAATGGACATGATTTGTTTCCTATAATTGTGGCCCTCGTTGTGTTAAAGAAAGTGCATTATATTGAGGGTGTTCATGTTAATCCATTTTTGTAACATGACCTAGGTATTATGTGTATACTGTGTCATTTCTGTTGTGTCATATGACTTGTTGACCAGGAACCTGTGGTACTCAGTGGCTTGTTCCTTGCTTCCATGTTTTCTCCTTCGCACTTCTAGTTTCATTATGGCAAATATGAGATAAAAGTACAAGTCTTCCACGTTGGTGATGAGAGTTCTTCTTTTTTACCAAGTAAGTTTTTCTTTTGTCACCTGTTTTCCCCCCCCCCTTGGCAGACTGGCTCCTTTTCTTTCAGGCTGTAACAAAATTCTATTAGAAAGAGAGTGCTTAATTTTTATCTCATTCTAATCTGACATGGAAGCTCACTAATAAGTGCCTTTGCGTGGCACCTTCACGTGCAGTCAATTGTCGGTGTCGACATTTTCACACATTCACAGTGGTAGTAGGACTGCTATTATTCATTGATCACACTCTTTAACATGACGACTGTGACCGAGCCTTTTCTTTGCTCAAACACGGGAGTTTACTTTTCTTCCTGATTCCATCATGGCACCCTTGATTCCGTTGTCCTCATCTCTCAGTGCCGGTTTACAGGTTTGCGAGTCTGTTGGTTGATTGTTAGGTTTCAGTTTTCAATATTTTGTATTTTTTCTCCTATTTTTGTCACTCGTTTGTTATTTTTAGGTCTTTGGGGCTTGAGTGCCCGCTCAACAACACCATTGGTAACATATTTCACCATGGCGATTACGTTTCACACTTGCGTATGCCAGTACATTTTTCATTGCTGTGTGCTGCTTTAAGAAATGGCGTGCACTCACCGTGGGCTCTACTGCGGATGTCGTTTTTTCCGGCTCACGAGCATTCAGGCTATCTGGTAGGTAATACTGCAGACCTAGCTCAGGCTAGATCCAGTTAGTTTGATGTGGTGCTTAACACTGACATGGCTTTTCTGTGTTTCCGCAGTGTTGCTAGTTTCTACTTTGGGTTCGAATTATTGTGCTGCAATTCTGTTCATTCTGCCTGCATACTGATCTGCTTGAGGTGCTTTAACTTTATCAGAAGCACGCTGTGATTTATTCAGGGCGTTTTATTGAGCAGGAGACTGATGTACAATCTGCTTGTTGTTTCTCCCAGATTACCTTTGTGGGTATTCACTTTCGTGAGCTCCTTTTTTTTATCAATAGCAGCTACTAGTTTAGACATTCCTTAAGTGTTTCAACACACTACAGTATCACAGTGGCTGACGTGGTGTCCGATGCTTAGGTGTTTAGGTGGACAGATTCACATAGTTCATTCATTTGCATGTATTTCTTGGGAGCTCTAGGGAATCTTACCTCATGTTGTTTCTGTGTCACTAGTTTCAGTTTATTTCTGTCATCACTAGCCTGAACCTTAATCTCATTCTTTGCTATTTCTGCTGGACTCATACCACAGGTTTGGAGTGTTCCTCCTTGTACATTGTACAGCATATGTTCATATCCAGTTTTGTTTATTTTATATTTATAGAGGCCCCTGAAGAAGGGATTCCCTATCCAGAAATGCATTGGGCATCTCCATCATCAGAATGTTTATGAAATTCGTGTTTCTATGAATATTACAAGAAACTTTGTTCACAATTCTTTGAGAGAAATTGGATGTTGTTCATGTATCCTTATGTTTTTGTGATTTGCTTGTTCAATTGATACTAACCACAAAATTTAATCTTTAATCAAATATAAAGCAAAATGATATTTCAGAATTGTACATTTTGCAATGTTGTATAATTTATGAGTAGGCGGTGAATTTCATTCACAGCTGTGCAGCCAGGCATCAAGTGAAGTGTCACTTGTCTAGGTTTTATTTATAGTAGAGGCAGGTAACCTCTTCCGGACCTGCATGCAAACCAGAGAATATATGGGCGAGTAATGTTTCTACTTTAGTAGAAGTTAAGGTGTGCGCAACACTATCCACGTTACTTAATTGGAATAGACCACCTTCTTCAAGACAAATATATTAGTTGGCTCCTCCCCAATGAATATCTTAAAAAAACACATTAATTCAACATCTTCAACATAAATGAGCAAAACATCTGACCATAAAATCTTTAAACTATACAAAAGACACCAATAAAACAAAGACAATATCCATAACCAAGACAAATCCACATATATGTGCAAACCCAGTATCCCGTGGCATAAAATTATGGTTGTGGCACGAGTACACCCACTGATACGTCATCACACCCTCAACCAATTTGTGTCTTTATAGTCTAACATCCATTCATCCGTGTACCTTCCATATACTCATATTACCATGTATATCAGCTATGTTTATATGTGATGTATTGTTAATTGTATCATTTATGTTGCATATGAAGGTACCCCTCTTGGTTTATTCATAATATTTTTTATGGATTGTTGTTTTATTTATTAAATATTTTTGATACTTTTTTGTATGTGTGCTTTCAAAAGGTCCAGTGGCAGCACATTTGGTTGAGTGTGGAGATTGGATGTAAGTATATAATTTTTTTTTAGGTTTTATAAGGGGAATCTTCTGGTATTTGTGATTAAATGCATGCACAACATTATAGGGCACTTCTATCATGGTTGAACAGTCAGATCATGGTTTTTCAGTAACGTGTGGCACTATGATGTGAGCTGGGATGATCTTGATTTTACCTGCCTCATGCAGAAAGGAAGATTTATACATGCGCCTTATACAATGAACTAAATGTTTTGGTAATTTCTAATGATATGTAATTAGAGTATCAATCTTTGTGTGAATAGGTTGAATAAATGCATTGTTGACATCTAACCTAAAATATGGAGCCAGCAGCCTATCATGCTTTTCAACTTACTAAAAATATTTCTAAAAAACTCTCAGTAATACACATTCTGTCTTATTTGAAAACATGTTCTTCCGCTCATATTTGATGAGATCTTAGTTTGAATGTAAATAAATGGAGTGTAGGACATCAACACTCAAGCAGATGACTGACAACCCTGGGAAACGTGCACCGTGGTAAAATATAAACAGATGAAAAAAGCTAAAAATGCACTCCTCTTTGCTGACTTGCTGTTTTTACGTGCATAGCGTGGTGTCACCATGATACAGAAGTCCAGCCAACCCTCTTCGCTGGATAAATTGAGCTGAGACCTCCTCACTGGGTGATGGCTGAGAGTGCAGCTCTCTATAGAAAGGAGGCACAAGGGATTCGCAAAGACCCTGTCTCTAAGGAGTGGGATGGTCTTTGGATGCCTTGTGTTGTAAACTTTAAGGACAATGATAAGCCACCTTAAACACCTCATGCGTCCTCCCTTCCATGAGCTTTAAACATTTGAAATGCATCTCTCCCCTACTACAGTCCCTGCACTACTCCTAAATAGGCCCGGGCATAATTTTAATTATTCAGGCGTAATTTGAGTAATTTAGTTAATTCTGTGTTACTCTTTGACACAAAATTAGTTATAATAACATATTTACTCCTGCTCATGTATTTAAGACTAGTTTGTGGGAAAATAGCCCTACTGGGAGGACACCCCCACTTGCTACATGTGTTCTGCTGCATGTAACACTATTTCTTAGTGCAGAATGCATTCTTGCATCCATTTTAGACTCAAAGGTGCATTTTGTGCAATGAAAATAGCACTAGATGCCGGAAGTAAGTTGGGGGGAAAATTGATCTACCCCAACAATACATTTAGGGCTATTTCTTAGTGCAAAATTCCTTCCAGCGCCCATTTTCGATGTGAGGAGGGCATTTCGCAATGAGATAACAGCGCTAAATGCTGTGGGTAAGTTAGGTGAAAATCCTACCCCAGGAGCACATTTAGGGAGTGCGAGCAGCTGCTTGTACTTGATATTTGTATTCTCTTGCATTTAGCACTATTTCTTAGCACAAAATGCATTCTTGCGCCCATTTTAGATTCAAGAGGGCATTTTTATGTTAAGAAATAGTGCTAAATGCAGAATTGCTCTTCTCGCATAATTTTGTGTAACCTTGTGGAATTTGTAGGTAATTCTGCATGATTATGCTACATTGAATTACGGAGGTTACACCCACTCTTACCCCTAAACACAAGTTGTGGTTCTCTAGATTCATGCAGCATATGGTCTCTCAAAATCAACTTATTATCGATGCCCCATGTGACTACAGCACTACAGTGTAACCTGAGACCTAGCTCAGATGGCTGAAAGAGCTGCTGAATACTAATCCAGACTACCAGTTCTTCTTTTACTTGTTTAGTGTTCTTACAAGGTTTAATTTAGTGCTTTTGGTTTTATAATACTATACTATATGCCATGACACTATCTTCATTATGATGCATTTGTAACCAAATATATTATGTATATGTTTTTAAATACTCTCCAGTATTTACGTAAGACTCATCTCTCCTGTTGTCCAGAACATCATGTCTACAAATTGAATAGGCATGCTGTGATGTAGAAATGTTGAAAGTTAAGTCATTCTGATATAATTTATACTAATATGCTCAAAACCTAATAAAATTATTTTAAAAAGGGTGATTGGCACAGTATTGATAGTTCTTTTAGCAATCTTCATTTCCATAAATGCACGCTTTGTAATAAAGGTATGGCAACAAATACCCCAGGATACTCAGAGAAATATATCAGCTGAGACAATTGGAGGAAACCAGGCAATATTAGGTGGGAAGGCGTGAGCGTTCAAAAGCAGTAAAGGCTGGCAGTGTGCCCGCTGTTAAAGTGCTGCATGAAGAGTTTTTTGTGTCTTAGTTGGACATGCTGTGCCAAATGCATGACTCTAGTGAAGGAAACTGCATGTCCCAGGAAGCCACAGGGCTCTCACATGGCTTCCACGTTACAGAGTATAAGTTCCTTGTGATTCAGAGCACCCTGGCTAGGCAATTGAGATACATAGTTGCTGCGGCCGGGACCTTATTGCCAGAGTGTTGAAGTTCCACAACACTATTGCTATTCTTGAAAGTCGACAAAACACTTAACTGGATTTTGAGAAGTATTCTAAGAAACTACTTATATTTAAGGATTTGAAATTATATTTCCAAACATTGTTTCAGGAGTTATACTTCGAGGATTATGAACTTCTATATTGTACATCTTCTTGTGGGGAGCAAAAGAATGCCAATCCCTACCCAAATTTTGTTGACCTTTTCTTTTGAAACTCATATAGTATTAAGGTATCGACAAATTGAAAGTGATTGGTTGTTGTCAGGAGAACTGTATAATAATACTGAACATTTATCATGTTGTAGTTTAGAATTCTGTCACTTTGAACATAATTCGAATCGCATACTATGTTCATAAAACAATGAAGGCAGTTGTTTGTAGTGATAAACACGTAACAGGCATGTATACTCTTTGCATATATTTCAGAGATGGCAATTGTGTGTCAGCTCTGGGAAGGCACAGAGTTATAGCAATCCTTAGAGAGTTGGAAACCTGGGGATTGTTTAAATGTGTATCATATTAGAAGTCAGGTGCTATAGCAAGGTTGATCAAGTCATTAAAGTCTTTCATCTTGTCTTTGAGTGTCCAAGCTCTCCCATTGAATTCACTGTCCAGCTGTGTCGCTAGGCAGAGTGGTGATATCCAATTTCTCAGTTTTCTCTTGTACCCCATTCCCCTTTATCCAGGTCTAACTACTTCTAACCAACATATTATTAGGAGAATGGTTGGAAGGCAGTTCAAGTACACATCACCACCGATGGATCCAGATTGCAAGGTTAGTGCATTCTAACAAATGCAAATTAAAATGATTTGGGTGTTTGGTTGCTGCTAGCTTAAGCAGTAGTACAGGCTAGGATGAGAGTTAGCTTCCATTTTTGTCCACATATCATACACCTTTACCATGCCTCCAAAGTTCAAAAGGTTTTATTGTAGTGAACTTTTGATACGGTTTCACATAAAATCCTATTAAACCGTTTAAAACAGGTCGGAATCGGTGGCTCCGCCTTTGCCTGGATTGAGTCCTTCCTTACTGGCAGAACTCAGAAGGTGGTGCTCAAGCCTTTCAAATCAGAGGGTAAACCCCTGTTATGTGGTGTCCCGCAGGGCTCTGCCCTGAGCCCTCTGTTTTTTAACGTTTATCTCGCACCCTTGGCCGCAGTGGTGGAGTCTTGTGGAGTCAGAGTGGTCTCTTACACTGATGATACTCAGCTGATATTCTCTTTTAGAGACCACTCGGACTCCACCTTTGCCAACTTCCGCCAATGCCTGGACAACATCTGTGCCTGGATGACCACCAACCACCTTAGACTTAATGCTGACAAGACAGAAGTCCTGTTCTTTAACCAGAAAACTCCAATTTCCCCCAGCCTGTGGTGGCCTACAGTACTTAACCCTGCGCCCACCCCTGTCCAATCAGCACGTAACCTAGGCTTTCAATTCGATGACTCACTCTCTTGCAAAGCGCAAATTAACAAGGTCACCTCTGCCTGCTTCGCGAAGCTTCGCATGATCAAAAAGATCTTTCCCTACCTTCCCTTAGACGCCCGCAGAACGATCACTCAGGCCCTTATCACATCTCATCTAGACTACGCCAACAGCCTGTACGCCGGTGCCCCTCAATATCTGATCGTTCGTCTTCAGATTGTGCAGAATGCGGCGGCCAGACTGATCGGAAATATCCCCTACCGTCAGTCGGTTGCCTCCTACTGCAAAGAGCTCCACTGGCTCCCCATTGCAAGCCGCATTCAATTTAAGATCCTCACCCTCGCCTTTCGTGCTATCAACGGCCTTGGGCCTGGTTACCTCAAAAGGCGAGTGGCAATATCTCAATCTGTCAGATCACTGAGATCTAACAACTTACGCCTCTTGACTGCACCTCGCTTTCGACGCTCCAGAATGGGCGGCAGAGGGTTCAGCGTAATCACTGCTAAACTATGGAACTGTCTCCCACTCGACCTCAGGTTCTGCCCGTCTGAATCTATCTTCCGCAGTAAATTAAAAACATGGCTGTTCTCCTGATCATGATTCCTGTCTTGCTGTCGGCTTGACTCTCCTCTTCTGTTCTGAGTTTCTGTTTTAGCGCCGGGACACCCCTTCGGGGGTAGCTGCGTGCTGTATAAGCTACTTAAATAAATAAATAAATAAATAAAACTTTGTCACAAAATAATACATTATATTTATGTATGGTACAGCTTTTCATTCACTGGCAACACCAAAAGCCTAACCAAAGCAACCTTTAGAATACAGCACAGAAGAATTTGACATAACTTCAATTCTGTGCATGATTTTACTTATTTTACCTGTGTTGAAACCTGCGTTCACACTTTATTCTGCTTACTTGGGCCATATTGCCATCCCTGAGGTCCCAGGTCTGCCATGGCTTGCCGATTTTGCAAAGGGAGCCTAGGGATTTCACTTTTGATCAGATACACCCTCAAATTCCACTCTATCTGGACGGGCTTTTCTCGTGCCACAAGTGTAGATTCTCCTGCTCTGATCCATGCGCACCCCCCCACCCACACACACACCGTAACAGGGAGAGTTCCATCCCTATTTGTACTGGGCCATGCAATTCAGTAACCTCCACCTCCAGAATCGAAGACTCTTCTACCGACCCATTGGCTGAACCTGAGTACAAACCCCATGTAGTAAAAGGACTCTATTGTAATACACAGTCTATTCCCAAACATGCAACAGAAATATGGGATTTACTCACATCTGTGCAACCAGATGTCTGTTTTAACACCAAAACTTGTTTGCACGCACTGGCTCTTCCTTGCATACCTATAGCGATTCCTGACAGCTACAAATTGATCAGACTTGACAGGGATTCTAAGAAGGGCAGAGGAGTAGCCATTGCTTTCTTGGGCACCCTTTAAGTGGAGATCATCGACTCTCTAATCACCGACTGGGTGAAGATAGCTGTATTTAAACTAGAAACTGCTCCTGGTAATATATGGAAAGGCGCGCCAGT
The DNA here is from genome assembly GCF_964204655.1 of Triturus cristatus. Taxonomy (NCBI): domain Eukaryota; kingdom Metazoa; phylum Chordata; class Amphibia; order Caudata; family Salamandridae; genus Triturus; species Triturus cristatus. Next base: position 476,940,892 of record NC_140594.1, on the reverse strand, counting down.
CTATCACTGCCCAGGAGGATTTCAGCCACAAACTGGCAGACCGTTCAGCACCTCACATGCAATCCACTGAGAGCTTTCTCCTGATTTGGGACTTTAACTACCACACAGTAATGGCCGCCATTTCTGATGTGATGCTTCAATCAACTGATTTTGAAACAATAGACCTATACTAAGCAGCTACTGGGTATAAGCACTAGGCAGGTCATACGTTGGATCTCATTTTTTCCAATTCAAGGCTCCTTTACACTGACAGCCCTCCCTTTGCCTCTAACATGGAGTGACCACTTTCTCATTAGTTTTCAGATCCCAAAACTGAAAATCGCCTGAGTTCAAGACCATAGACTCCTGAGTCCTTCAATTCCGCTTTCAGGGCACCTAATTTAGATAGCATGAAATATATCACTTCTGCCTCAGTGTTGTTTTTAGTAGTCCCTCTCCCAAGCACTAGACACAGTTGCACCTTACGAACAACACTCCTCTAAAATCAGCAGACAGAATGCCCCTTGGTACACTGCCCAACTGAGGCTCATTAAATTGGGCTGCAGAAGACTGGAACAGAAATGGAGGGCTTCGAAATCAGCTAGTGATAAAACCAACTGCAAACTAGCTTTCTGTGGTTGTCACAAAAAAATTAAGAGAACACGTAGACAATATACATCAACAGGTTAGACCAAATGGGAAAACTCTGCAAAAGAACAATTCAAGATCTGAAAGGAATTCTTCAAACCTGTGGCCTGTACTTCTACCATCCCTGTCTCCCAGTCGCTGTGTAACACTTTGGCGAGCCATTTCGAAATATAAATTGAAAACATCGATCTGATATTCCACACCAATCCCATACCTCCCCCTAAACCATGCCCAATATTTCCTTCCTGCAAAGACACATCAGTGGTGCCTAAAAGGTTTCAACCCATCTCTCAAGCACAGTTATCTATCTGCTAGCTAAAGCCAAATCTGCCGTCCAATGGGCGTTGGGGTGGGTGTTCTTCCGCAACACCCATTGATTGATCAAAGAGTGGCATAAATATGGGGCAGCGCCAGAATTAAGACCAGGAAAAATCTGGTCTTAACATGGCGTCATGAGGAGAAATGCTTTATTTCTAATTATTTCTGCTGTTTTTAAGTGTGCTGTATTGTGCAGCACACATAAAAACAGCAAAACGCCATGCATGACTGTTTATGTGCAGAAAGGTGTCCCTTCATGCACATAAACAATCATTTAAAAAAATTACGAGTTGCAACTTTTATGTGTGCTGCAAAAAGCAGCACACATAGAACTTACAAATCACCATTTAAGATCGTTTATGTGCAGGAAGGTGTCCATAAACAATAATTCCCGCAAAGGTGCCCTGCATTGGTGCTAGGCAGCTAAATTTAGCACTAGCACAGGGGGAAATGCAGGGCTGCACTGTATTGTTGTAAGTACGGCCCTTTGTTTCAGAAGTGGCGGAGCGCTGTGCAGCGATAAGCGAATTAGGCTCACGCTGTGCTCCGTCACTTCTTTGCAAATATGCCCCTAACCTTATTACTGTTTTACTTTTCAGCTCTGGGTCTTGAGGGGCGATGCTTCTCCAGTGAAAAGGTGGAGCTGCACCTGAAATGTACTCTTTAAATGTGGAAAGCCTCTGCTTCTACGTTGTTACCTGACTCAGCAGCAAGAAGTTGTTTGAAAGCCTCTAGATCTGTCATCTCCTCTAAAATGTGCAGAGTCTAATTGAAAAGAAAGGAAAGCATCTGGTGTAGCAAATATTTTTTTCAAATTTCATCATAGCTTTTTCTTACCATTTAGAGGCGACTGGCTGGTTTTTCTATCGCTGATAATAGCCCCAACTGCAGTGAACATACTTGCAGAAGACACTGGCAGCAGGACACACTAAATATTTTATTACCGTAAAAGTCATTGTTAACTACTTTTCATTTATACTGTGGTAACATAGCAAAGGATTTTGGTGTAAAATAAACTCTACCTTTCAGTCAGTAATGAGCTGCACCGTAATCTCTGCTGACATTCGTGATATTGCTATTTTCCTATGTACCCTAAGGTTCCCAGTGTTCAGAATATAGAAAATAATTATCAAATGGAGGTTTGTCCCTCTAATGAGCCTGTGGGCAGAAGAGGTGCTACAGTTGCCTACCAAAAGAATAATAATCTGGTACTTATGAAATGATTGCTTTTGATGGATGGACCAACAACTGATATCTAGTGTCCTAGAAGTATAGTAGGGTTATGGCGATGGGCTGACACTGCTCTAAAAAGAAGGAAAATACGTTTTTAATGCTACTTGAAGAATAGACCTTTCTTTATTTCATTTAGTCTATGACAGCCTCTTGTATTTTGAAATACCATCTTCTGAATTGGGTAGAAAAGTAGATATTGTTGATAATTAATGTGCATCAATAACGGTGGCACTGATGTGCTCCATAATGAGACATATCTTCAAACATCTCAAAGTCTCTCAATTATTTTCATACTAATTACATAAGGTCATGCAAGACATTCACAAGATGAATGACGAGGCTTATGGTAGCATTCTCACAGGTAAATGCCAGTGTAACATATTTAAACGGAGTAGCAAATCTGATGAAGCCACTCACCATGATGGCATTTTCTTTGATAAGGGAATCACCAATCAAAATAAACTAAAATAAACAAAAGTGTCAAAAGATTTTCCCATTTTCTCTTTACTGGAGGAGCGCTGTATGTAGTTAATTATCTCTCTAAATGCATCTTAAGGCTGCATATAGTTCAGGGGGCGTTGCTTGGAGGCCATCAATGGCGGAAGTGTGAGCCTGTTGCTCCGCACTGGCGTGATTATAATTCTGCAACATCCAAGCGCAGGGCCAGCTGTGAGACATGTAGAAACTGTGCAAGAGTGCACCAAACCGTGGACGAGAGCGGTCGGAACTCCACGAGAGACCTAATAGTCTGCGATCCGCTGAGGGCCTGGATGTTCAAGATGGAAGCCCCGGGTTGCTGAGAGATGTTGGTTCTGAACACGGATGGTCCCAGACACCGGGGAGGTAGCTGCACCCTGCGAACGGCGAGGGGGCCGCGAGACCCTGAGATAAGCGGGGAAGTAGCCCTGCCTGCCTCAACACTGTGAGTCCCCCAGAAACAGTTAGAGTGGCCCTGCGACAGAGGATTGCTGGAGTGGCTGCGGCGCTCCAGGAGACTCGGTGGCTTACATGAACAGGGACCGGCTGCCGCAAAATAGACCAGTTCAGATGGCCCTGGAAGTGAAGTTGTGCAGGGAGGCAGTCCGCGGCTGAAGGTTGGCCGGAGATCATCGCTTGGTTGTTCTCTGGTCCTGCTAAGCCTCTATAGACGGTGTGGCCTGCTGTGTCTGTCTCTGGTGATTGGTCTTGGTCAGGGTCGCGCTGGGACGCCCCATTGCTGGGGCAGCCATGCGCGTTACAAATTGAACTAATAATAATAATAATAATCATTACCGGAGGTGAGACGGAGCTCCGGCAGAGATTTGGCCTGGTCCTGTGGCATTGCCTGAGACTTGCCGAGCCCCTTCCTGGCCACGGATGCCCAGGCCTCCAGACTGGTGAGCATGAGGCGAGAGCTGTGGGTGCCCGGCTGGGCGTCGGTTTCTGGGCTGTGTATGGTGGAGAAATGTCTGGTGAAGCCTGATGCGGATCACTTTTACCCTCAGGGAGGAGCCTTACCTTCTCCAGGTGTCACCCCTGGTGAGGACGGACCGTTAGCCCCAGGCATTCTGCCTAGACTTTGTGTTTTGTCACGCTTGGGGGGACTCATACTGGGACTTCACCTCTTTGTGTTGTATTGTCACTAGCGGGCAGCAGGGGACTTTGGACAGTCTAAAGATCCATATATAAAGGCGGTGTACATCTTTTGAGACATACGGATGTGGTTGTAAAAGGGTCCTGGTCAGGACTGCAGTGATTCGGGTCCAGACCAGGAACCAGTGGTGGTTTGACAGCTGCTCTGGTGTGCTAGGGGCCCTGTCTAGAACTGTTCCTGCCTTCCTCCACTACTTGCCAGACCACTGGTACACAACAAGAGTTGCGGGGGGCTCTACACCTAGTCATGGGCCCCAGAAGACGAGGTCAGGGGAGATCAATCTAGAGGGAACCCAGAAGGCAGCACACCGCTGCTGTAGGCCCTGAATTGGTTTACCTGGATAGAGAGCTCTCACCCCTTGAAGTGTTTCTTATGCCTGTTTGGGTCTGCTGGGAGGCCTGTGCAGATCTCAGGCTTTGACTTGCCCTACGTGGCTCAGTGAGAACCCCAGTTTGTACTGGGGGCCGGCTCCCTGGAGACAACCAAGCACCGCGTCTCTTTGTGCCTCCCTACTGTTGGGCATTGAGACCTGCACTTCCCCTGGTTGGAGGCCTGATAAATATAGTGCAAGAGGGAGATAAAGAAGCAGTTTGGGGCAGTCTGGAATTAACGCTGCATACCCTTGCTACCCACAGAGCAGTACTGTGTTAGTGTGCCTTATTGGTATCCTGTTGTGGCTCCTGGAAAAGCACTCTCATTGGAGATGGGAAAAACTAGAGTGAAGGAGGCTGGAGTACCATTTGATCGGGAGATGATGCCCCTGAGCAACAGCAAGAAGCAGTGGTTTTGGTAGACCCGGTACAGCAACAACTGGTCACGATACTCGAAGCCATAGCAGATATTAAGGCCACCCTACACCAGGATATTAGTACAGTGTCAGTCGGGTTGGGATTACTTCGAACGGAACATCATAAAGTGACGGAGAGATGAAGGATACAGAGGCCTCAATCACAGACCTGCATCCTTCACAACAATCATTGTCTCATCAGGTTGCAGACACTGAACAGGTCTGCATGCTAGAACATAGGGCAGAAGATGCAGCAGGACACAATAGGAGAAATAACATTAGAGTGGTCGGGATGCTAGAAGGATCAGAAGGTAAGGAGATGATAGCACACCAGGTCCCCGCCCGCCGGGTCATCAACACGCCCAGTGGTGGTGAGACGCCTGCATTTTAGAGACAGGGATAACCTCCGGTAGAAGACGAGGACAGATGGCCCTTTCGTGATAGATAATAGTAAGATATTGATTTTCCCAGACTACACGCCTGAAGTTCAGAGGTAGCGAGCCTCGTTTCCTGAAGTCAAGAGGGCGCTATATGAGAAGGGCTTGAAATATTCCCTAATGTTACCTGCTTGGCTCCGCATAATGCTTGACAGTAAAAATTCATTACTGCAAAGACCTTGGGACGACTTAGGAGTGGCTTGAAGTCTATAAATCTGAGGAACCTCCACTGAAGATGGACGCTGCTGCCACAGGCCGGGATCTCTAACGACATTTTCCTTGGCGACTTTAACTTGCATTGGAACGATCCCAAGGACCCTCAGGTCAATGCCATCAGAGACCTCTTGGCCGATCAAGCCCTTACCCAAGCCTGCTCCCTCCCTACTCATTCAAAAGGTGCCACCCTTGACTGGATCATTGTTAAGGAATCAGCAGTCAAACTTATCTCCATTGATCCTTGTGATTGGTCTGATCACCACGCCATCACTTTCCTCCTGCCCAGCACCCACAAATCATGGACACCCTAACCCGTGATTCCCAAACGATGGGTTAGGGATACCAAGAACCTCGACCACGAGAAACTGGCAGCACGTTGTTAGTCTGACCCCCCCCCCCACAGTGCACATCAGTCAATAACCTAGCGGACCATTACTCCTCCACGATATCCGACATTCTTGATGACCTGGCACCGCTAAAACTGAAAAGAACCCAGATCAAAGACAGAAATCCCTGGTTCAGCGTAGCCCTCAACAAGGAGAGGAGATCCCTTCGACAGTCTGAACGAATCTGGAAACAACACCCATCTGCAGCACATCTAAAACTCCTTGGACAGGCCAGAAATGTCTACAATAAGAAAATCCTCAACACTAAAAAAGAATTCTTCAGAACTGAACTGGAGAACGCCAAAAATCAACCTCGCAAGCTGTTCGACTTGGTCAAACACCAATCCAACAAACTAGCGAAAACTGCCAAAGAAACACCTAAACCCTTAATATCAAGCGAGGAATTCTCTTCCTTCTTCTGTGACAAAATCTCTGTCCTAGGAAAGGAACTTAAATCCGCAACCCACCACCAAAATCAAAATCAGCCAGCTCCACCTCTTCTCTCTGCGTTGTCCTCCCAAACCTCACCCAAAAACCTAGCGCACTGGTCCAAATATAAAATCTATGACGATCACGCTATCTCGAGAATACTTGCCTCCTTAAAACCGAACAATCACTTTAATGATCCTCTCCCCTCTAACTGCCTAGCTGCCGCCTCCAAGGCTATCATCCCTTCCTGGACCTCAATAATCAACGCCTCCCTCCTACAGGGCTTAATTCCTGATTCGCTCAAGGCTGGCCAAGTTGTCCCCATCCTAAAAAAAACCACGCTGGACCCTGCCTCCGCTGAGAACTATAGACCCATATCCAACATCCCACTCCTTGCCAAAGTTCTGGAAAAATGTCTGTAACAGCAGCTAAGCCTACACATCAACAACTTTCATGTTCAAACAATGCGGTGGATTTGCTATTGTTGATCTGCACATCAAAGTGTCTCCATTATACAGTTAGCCAACAATAATAGAATAATCATTTGTATTGTCTCCAATTTTGAGTTTCCTTAATGTGTTTTCTCTGCTAGCAGATATGGTTTAAAAGTATAGTTATTTCACAGTTTTTATTGGTCTCCTTTTTGTTATCACTTTGTGGGTTATTGGTGGCCGGTTTTTGACAATTTTGAAGATATCCTCTGGGATGGATGGATGGATGTATTTTGTTAATGTGAGAAAGAGCATGTTTTATATAGTACTACAATTTTTTACATATATTTTAATATATGTTTTTATATATGATTTGCAGTCTTGAGGAAGCCCTAGGTGGGGCGAAACGCGCGTCGGCTGCTGCATTCTATAAAGAAATAAAAACGATTTTTGAATTATCTACAGCTACGTGGATATTGACTCTTGTGGAACTGTGTTTGATGATTTGGCTGGTTGGAAATATACTCAAAACATACGAGGATTATAGTTACTTATACATGGTGTGCTCCTGTGTCTTTGTTATTATTACATCAACAACTTTCACCTGCTAGATGACTTCCAATCAGGTTTCAGACCTGGACACAGCACGGAAACCACCCTCCTCCACATTGTGGATGATGCCCTCCAAGCCCTAGACCTTGGCAAAACCTGTCTCCTAATCCTTCTAGACCTTTCCTCTGCCTTTGATACAGTTAACCATAAAATTCTCCTAGAACGCCTCAAACTCAGGATGGGGTTGGATCGCACCGTCCTTGAATGGTTTCGATCCTTCCTCCAAAACCGCTCACAGAGAGTCCTCATCAACGGTGATCTATCCACCCCCTCTCCGGTTTCTTTTGGAGTCCCCCAAGGATCAACCCTCTCCCCTACCCTGTTCAACCTTTACCGTGAACCTCTCACTGAGGTACTTCGTGCCGCCAACATCTCCTACCTTATGTACGCTGACGATACACAGGTCTACATAAAAATCTCTTCCCCTGAGGACATTTTCTCCCTAAACGAGGCCCTGAAGCTGACAGTCCATTGGCTCACCGCCAACCGGCTTAAACTCAACGCAAACAAAATGGAATTCCTTCTGATCTCCCCACCCAAACCCAATCCAGACATCCAGGAATGGATCAAGACCATCACTGTACTAAACTGCCCTCCTACCATTGTTGACTCGACAAAATCCCTGGGAATAACCCTTGACGGCAGCCTGAATATGCATGGCCATATAAACTCGATGGCCAAAATGGCTAGATTCCACCTGAGCTACCTAAGAAACCTAAAATCCTTCCTTGTTGTGTCCGACCTTAAAACGGCAACCCAGGCCCTAGTCATTTCCAGACTTGAATATGGATGCTCTACTCTTGCAGGGCTATCCAAGAACTCTCTGGCCCCATTGAAAGCCTGCCTCAACACCGTTGCCAGACTCATAACGGGTTCAAAAAAATTGACCACATCTCTCCCCACCTCAAAGCTCTGAACTGGCTTCCCCTGGAGGCCAGAATACAATTTAAACTGGCCTGCATTACTCACAAAGCTCTGCACTCGAATTCACCTACATTTCTCGCACAAAAACTTGTGATATCCGGACGTGCCAGAAACTCCCGATCTGCCAAAAACCTGCTGCTGCAGCCAGCACGCTTCCGGAAGAAAAAAACCTACAATCGAGCCTTCGCTGGGGCCGCTCCAAGAATCTGGAACTCTCTCCCACCCTCCATCAGAAGACGTCCGTCCTTGGCACACTTTAAGAAGGAGACCAAAACTTTCTTAATGGGAAAATACCTCATCTAATGAATACTTTACAATCACCTCACCCTCCACCTCAGCATTATCCACGGCCTCCACAGATGGTACATTTTTCTGCACTCCTGGGCATCCCCCCAAGAGCTGAGACTGCATGCCTTCTTCTATATTATAACTACCTGCTTTAATTTTTATTCCACATGTAGCTTGGACCTTAGACAGCATGTACCTCCTGTATAAGGTAGCCTTCTTGTATTTTTTATCTCCCTGCTTTAATTTTCTCCCACATGTAGCTTGGACTTTAGACTGTGTGCTCCTCCCGTATAATGTATCCCTATCTCTCCCACTCTGATCCCTCCCATCCTTATGTTTTGTATTCCTCCCCCTAAATCCTATAAAGCGCTCTGATACCCTCACGGGTCCGGTTCGCGCTCTATAAAACTATAATTAAATAAATAAAAATCTACACTTCAGGAAGAAGGCCCGTAAAAGGTCCACACGAAGATCGTTTAAAAAACCGAGCCCATCTCAAACTGAGAAAGAAAGAGCTGCTGCTCTCCAAGCTGTGACTGAAATCATAAAACCTAGATAGACTGCCTCGGAGGCTGGCTTACTCTCTGTGAAGGGAACGGGGACTCTGACTCAGACTCCTCCCGAGCAGACAGTGTCCATCTGCTCATAGTCACCCCGAGAACGGCAGATGCTCTTTGAACATCGGGCCTTGCTAGATGGGGTCGCCCACCAGGGTGATACGGATCGCTCTGCTGATATCGGAAGTAGACGGACTGGAAGTTGCTGGTGTCCGGGCCGGTGCGGACTGATCCGAGAACTGCTGCCTGTGAGCTGTCACCCACCCTCGATTAGAAGACCGCACCCATGGCTGGTTGGACTCTTCTGCTGAGACTCATGCTTTGCTTGCAGTTTAGGCAGTTGGTCATTTCAGACTGCTCTAGTTCTTGTTTTTGGGTGTTTTTTAATTGTTTTGTTCTCTCTGTTGCAGGGGTGGTACCAAATTTCTTTCTTGGGTGTGGGGGGGCTGGGGATGAGTCCCTGACAATGGCACCCACACATTACACACAGAAATTTCTGACATGAAATATTAGAGGGATGGGGTCAGCTGCTAAGAGGCATAACGTGCATAGATACCTATGAAGAAAGAGGGTGCATATAGCCCTACTGCAAGAGACACATCTTATACAAAGCGAAATGGAGAAATTGCATAGACAATGAAGGGGGCAGGTGTTTGCAACCTCCTATTCTGTGTATGCTAGGAGGGTGTCAATCTGGATACGGGTGGAAGTGGCCTTTGAACCCTTTCAAACCTTGGTGGATAAAGAGGGAAGATATGTGTTGCTGAAGGAGAGCTTGCTTGGTTGTGAGATTACTCTAGGCATTGTGTATGCCCCGAGTCAAGACCAGGTGCCATTCCTGCAGAGCCTCTCGGCCCTTATGGCTGGAATAACGGTGGCGGAAATGATCTTGGGGGGTGATTTTAATTGCATAGCTGATACCACGCTAGATCAGTCACACACCCCACTACCGGGGGCCCTGGCTCACCGCACGGTGGCGGGATTGAGAGATTGGAGGGGGCATTGGGGATTGGAGAACACCTGGAGAACACAGCACCTGGGAGATTGAGATTACTCGTACTACTCATCCATACATCAGTTACATACAAGGCTTGACGCTTTTTATGCTCTTCGGCCTAGGACATTCTATCACCCATACCGAATATCTGGGACGCATGTTCTGCAAACATAGTTCCCTGCTATTGACCTTTCAGCCTTTAGGGAAACGCCCTCTGGTCCCACTGTGGCGGCTCAATCCACAGATTTAGAGGGCTCCTGTTTTAAGGAAACCTTGGGTACCGCTGTTGATGCCTACTTTTCTACCAAGGAACAACAATGGGTTTGACGTTAATCAGTAAGGCTGAGCACAATAGAAGCAAAAACAACAGAAATGTCAATACTGATACTCATTTAAAGTGAAATAACACGGCGCATGAACATTAATCATTGACAACCGGAACTAGTCAATAGTCGTTTATTGTTCCATTTGAATTGAATACTTTTTTATGAATCACATTTTTGTCAATCTATACACCACTATAAAGACACAACCAAAATAATTATACAAATATACAACAATGACTGCCATCTGGGCTTACATCAATAGTTTCAAATCCAAATCTTCAATCACCCGACAAACATCAATCACCTCATTACACACCACACTTAACAACTTTCAAACCACACGCAATACACACACCACTACTTCCTCGGTCGAGTAGCACTTTTTTTTAACTTTCTTAAACCGAGGACAAAAGAGGCAAACAATATGTAGCTTAGTAACATACAATGTACATAGTACTAGTAGTTTTTTTCTTTTAACACAGTGCACAAGAGATAAACTCTTTTTATGAAAATAATTGTTTGGCACACAAAAGACGAGGTTGACGCGTTTCGAACCCTCTTCTTTATAGGGTTCTCATCAGGATCAGACTGTGCATTTCTTTAAATATAGAGTCCATTAGTCACATTCACGATGTAAATAACTTAGTTTGAAGATGTCGATCGTGTCACAAGTTGTGGTTTAGACAGATCAGGACCACCGGGCTGTGTTTGTGGGTGAGGTGCAAGTGATTTATGCTCCTCTGAATGGCCCTTCTTTTCGTGAGGGGCAGCGTGTAGGGACTGATCTATTCACACTTTTTTCGGTAATTGTTTCCTTCGGTGAAACCCGCAGCCCGTTGTTTAAAAAAAAAAAAAAAAAACGTTTCTACCAATGCACAGCGCTGGTGGAGTGGAAGGCATTTAAGGCGGTGACAAGGGAGTACTGCCTGGGACGGTCGATAGAGGCACAGACAGAACTGCACCAGGAGCTGAGAGAGCTATAGGACAGGCTACACGGGTTGGAAAATGTACAGGAACCAGACATTACAGATCAAGGACCTTTAGTGGAAACTCAAGGACTTTATCATCAAGCCCTCGAAAGGTTGAGGTGTTCTGACTACATGGGGTACCTTACCAAGGTACAAGCGGAAGAAGGGAGACCCAGACAATTACTGGCATGGCTGATTAGACCAGAGATACGCGGATCCCGGATTACCCATGTTTGACCTGGAACTGGAGAATCTGTCCATGACCCAGAGGCCATTAATGCTTTGTTCCGCGACTATTATGAAACCCCGTTTACAGCACCTCCTCAGGTCTCTCAAGAGGAGCAGAGTTCTTTTGACTCCGTTACATCTTAAGTCACTGGACCAATAGGTGAGGGAAATGCTAAGTGGCCCGGTGACAGCTCAGAAGATCTGCGTGGCCATTAAGAGTAGGGCCACAGGTAAGACCCAAGGCCCGGTCGGTCTCCCCACAGAATTTTGCTCTGTGTACACCTCGAGACTGGCTCCCCAGCTAGAAACCCTATATTCCCCCAAGCAGCCCTCCTGTCAATAGACCTGGAGAAGGCCGTTGATACTGTACAGTGGCATTACCTGTTTGAGACCATGGGGCGCATGGGTCTTGAGGATGAGTGGGTGAAATGGGTGAAGGTGCTTTACAAACATTCCACGGCAAGGGTCAAGACAGGCAAAACAATCTCTGCACAATACAGAGTCTTCTGTGGCACTCAACAAGGATGCCCATTATCACCCCTTTTATTTGCTTTGGCAATCGAACCCCTGGCTGCGCTGTTCAGACAGGGAGGCAAGTGAGTGGGTCTGACTGTGGGGGCATAATCACATCATATTTTTATATGCAGATCATCTCCTGATATATCTTAGCAACGTTGTGGTGGGCTCTACAGTGGCACTAGACCTCTTGGGAAGATCTGAGCTCATGTCTGGCTTGAGGATTAACAAAAACAAGACTTATCTGTTTCCCATGACTGCAGCCCTTACCCGCCCCATAGATCTCCCACTGGACCTTAATTGGGCTCCCTTCACCTTTAGAGTTTTAGGGATTCACATCTTCCATTTGCTCGAATACCTGAGAGAGGGGAATCTTGGGAGAGCACTTAGGTCTCTTAGATTGTGTGTCCCTTTCTGGTGCTCTTTATGAAACCCGATTATGGCCTGAGTTTCTCTATCAAAGATGGTCACGTTGCCACGCTTGCTATATTTCTTTGTTAATCTTCCAACTATGGTGCCTCCAGGGTGGTTCTAGGAGCTGGACGCTCTGTTGCGGGATCTTATATGGGAGAAGGAGCGACGGAGGGTGTCCTTAGCAACTCTGCAGTGCACAATGGCAGAGGGTGGTCTGAGGTTTGAACTCTACTACCTTGCTTCTCAATTACAATGGCTGGCGCAGTGTTTGGAAGGCATAGGACCAAAGGGGACAGAATTGATGGATGCTGGAAACCGCACAACACTATTGCTAGCCAGGATGCTTGATCCAACCGTGGTGATCCCTCACCAATCTCTGTTACGGACCATGGCCCTTCAGTGTTGGAAACGTTGTGTGGCTAAGAAGACAGAGACCCCGTTGTACGCCCCGGCTCTGCCACTGATAGGCTTACCGTCTGGCAACCCCAGAGCGATATTCACCCCTGAACAACTGTCAGCTTGGACTGATGTAGGACTGGAGACAGTAGTGGACTGCTATCAGCAATCTGTCCTTGCCTCCTTGGAGGATCTGTTTGAGGGCTTCATGCTGGGTCAGTTCCTACAGAACGAAGCTCTGGCACAGACATTCAGGTTGTTGTGGAGTAAAGGACGAGAAGAACCCACAACATATGTGGTGTTGCACTCTATGCTCACTTTAGGCAGGGCAAAATACCAGGTGAAGTAGTTTTAAGTCTCACTGTCTGAGATGTTCTGTGCCCAATTACTAACACTGCGTAGTAGATGGGATACAGTGCTAGATAGGGAACTTTCAGATCCGGAATGGGGCAGAATTTTAGCATGCTCCAAAAAGGTTTCCTGCAACACCAGGATGAAATTCACACAGTTTAATTATACACATGAGATATATGACATATGGCACTGTGGCAAAATACGTAACTGTCAGAGGTGAAATTATAGCGCCGCTGATTTCATACACATGGCCTGGGGCTGTATTGTGATAAGCAGGTTCTTGGTTGAAATTCTGAAGGTTCAGGGTGCGGCAATGGTGCGTGTGCTGGAACCCACAATTGGCGTTTGCCTGCTGGGGCTTTTCTCCCGACCGCCTAAACGGAAGGTGAGAACTAGATCTTTGGATCTCGCCTTTGTCCTGGCTAGAAGGAGGAACCTTGGAGGGAGGTCCTTGACAACTGGGAGTACCCTGAAGAGGATCGTAATGGAACGGTGGAGAGCGTAGACAGATCTCAGTCAGATGGGAAGCTCACCAAGGCAGTTGGAGACCGCAATAGAAGCAATGCTAAATGCCAGGAGTAAAAGAAATACTGGTGAGGAACTCAGGCAACCATGAATAGAATAGGTGAGGTCCCCTTGGTGGGTCACCCCCCAGACCAGTCTGAGATTTGAGGAGAAAGGCCCGGCAGTCGATTGTTGGCCTGACGGGGACCAAGGTCCCCAGGCCACCCCCCCCAACCCCACCCGCCACATCCCCAAGCCTTCTTCTTATATCCTGATATGCTAATGTGTAAATTAACCTCCCTGCATAGAAAGTTATTTAATAGTTAACTTCTTTTTGAGTTTCTATAAACTGGGTCATTTTTCCTAGGGGCCACCTTCCCATATCAGGATGCATATGATTGAAAGTCATATATCTTATAAATATTGGGCAGTGCGGTGAGCTGATACAATTATGTGGAAATTGCCACAGACTGGCTCCTGGAGTTATGTCATATGCCAGGTTTTTAGTGGTCGAGATATGGCCAAAGTTGGGAACAGCGGCCTAGAGGAACCTGTTTATTGTAAAGACAAACGGTACTTCAAATTGTATCTCATGTGATGTTATGAGCTAGTATATTCGACAAATGTTAATTTAAATGCCAATAAAAATATGTTTAAAGAAAAGACTGCATATAGTTTATATTTTCACCCCCTTGTCATCTGCTTTACGCACAACATTTACGTGAAGCTCATGCGCACACTGGTTAACCATTTCAAACGTTCCTTTAAGACGACCCACTCCAAACAACCTCATTCATAATATTTATTTTGGCTAATCACTCTAGTTACATATAAATGAGAACTCCTAAAAATCTTACAAGCCTGTATTATGACTTGCACCACGCAATACAGTTGAAATGTATGTTTGAAAACTACTGCATTAGGCTCTCAATCACTCACTTTCTATAAGCCAACGACACCTTCAGTGTCTTTCATATAAACCACATCCAAAGTCTGTTCAATTCCCTATTCTCTAAATAAATAGGACCCAAATTGCAGTGTCTGGATTAAATCTTTCCTTCCACTGGTACACATTTTTTCTGCTGTACTGTACAGATTTCGTTTTAATATAGCTCACGTTTTAGTATCTTATTCCAAAGCAATGTACAGAGACTCGCATTTGATCCCCTGTCCATGCGATTCTGTTTCTTTGCAATCTATGATCCATTTTCAGTTTTTCTGTAATATTTACAAAGTTCCAAGGAAAATGTTTCTAGTACCTTTACTCAAGACTCAATCAATTTAACTTTATTCGATTCATAGAAAGATCCATAAAAGTTTGCAATTCAATACAAATTTAAAAAGAAAAAATTATTCAAGTTAATTAAAAACAGATTCAATAAAATTTGTATCAAAGTTTAAAATGCATCAGTTAAAAACTATTAACATTAGGAAATGTAGACCTGCACTGATGCACCAACTGTTCCTGCAAATGGAATTTATTTGTTCAGTGGTACATAAATATATTTGGGCTGCGGTCATGCTACGAAACAGGGGCGGTGAATAATTAATTTCAGAGTATGCTTTTGTGGAATTCATTATAGCTTGCCACACTTGAACGTATGCACTTTAACACGTTAGGTTTAGCTCTGGATACTTTTTACTATATAATTAATTTCTTACTGTCAAATGCACAATGACGTATTGTTAATGTGACGAAAGGGATTTAAGAAGTGTTTACAGACAATTAGTTGATCTTAAATGTATTTTGAGTCTGCAGTTTGAATATTGTATTATATTATGACTTTTTCTAATGATGGTTATGGTTTCTTAATGTTTTTTATTTGCTGATGTACTTTTATGGCTTAAACAAGCCGAATAGAGTCATTATGATTGATATTGTACACCTAAAATAACACTGATCTATGAATGTGTTCTCCTTTTGTACTTCGACCTGCTATAGAACCAAAACGTATCTATCTACACGTAAAATCATTAAATCTAATTAAACATATAAAACAATTTGCAGCAAGGAAAATACTCTTTAAATTCAAAATGTGTTATAATGCCCACTAAAATATAAACGGTTAAATACACATCTGTTTTATAGTTTAATTATGATTCTGAACTTGACAAATACAAAAACATAATTAATCACAGGAACATTACTTGCTTAAACGCTATTTGTTGAAAACAGACTTCCAGTCAGTATTGTAATCTTAATTGTTCTACCCCCGGGGAATGCAATGTATTGTGTCTCGAAGCATGTGCCTTGTAACGGAGAAACCGTTGAGTGTGTGTTTTGGGAAAAAATGGCAGCTTTCTAGTCCAGCTCTAGATTTTGCAAGTTTTCTCTGTTGGCCATTTTGCATATTGTATTTCAAAGCTCCTAGGAAAAGGTAGTATTTAGTACAATTTTATGAATAAGAGTTCAGGAAAAGTGCTGCACAGGGCATTCATGACCCCTCTGAATGTCCTAGCAGTTGAGAGAAATAACATTAAAAAACACATCCCCTATATGATGATAAACATTTCAGTCAAATTCAAATCCTTCCTATTTTGGTTTCAAATATGCCTTAATGGCGTCTTTCTGTGGTTGAGCCTTTCTTTGGAGAATAGATTGGTAGGGGATATTTAGCACACAAATGCTAAACGGTGCGTTGCCTTGCCGTCTTAAATAGCAACTTTGGAAGACACGATTTGTCAAAAATCAGGACTCCTCGGGCAGACAGATTTCAGGTATCAGTGAAACCTGGTTTTCCTGTGGTATCCTAGGGTCCCACAGAGCAGCCATGCTCCTCACTTTTTTTTTTTTTTTATCTCTGGGCATCCAATAATCCAGAACAAAAAAATATCAAGCAAAGAGGTTTGTCGTTTGAAAGATTGAGGCTATCTCAGATGCTTTAGAAAATTAATTGTTCAACCAAAATCCCAGAAATGCAAGACATTTGTTGAGACAGAAAAAGACAAAGAGAAGTGTTGTAATAGTTCAAAAGTTTTACTTGATGACAGAGCTCAAATACTATGACCCAAAAAAGGGCCAAAAAGATTCATTTTTTCTCACACATCTAAGTAATATCACACAGGCTTCTCTCCCTCAGAGATGCGTCATCAAAATTGAATGTAGCACATTAGAACGCGTGCTTTTACCATGTGACAGGTAACAACGCGGTTGTTACAACGTAAGTCATTGCAACGACTTGCGCTAGGTGGTGCGCTGGATTTAGGAATAGTATTAATTACTATTCCTACTCCAGTTAGCGCAACAGCAGGGAAGGTGTTGGATCTAAAATCCAACACATTCCCTGGTGTTGCATGCCACCTAGCGCAAGTCGTTGAAATGTCTTGAGGTGTAATGCCACGTGTGGTAACAACGCGCCCGCCTTGTTACCTACGTGCGTGGTATTGACAGCGCTGTAAATGCTGTTTCCCAACAAAATTACAGTATGCAAGTCCCTTTCATTAAATACATATGAAATGTTTTTAATTCTAACATATGCTAGCTGCAATAAATGATCAATGTTCTGGGGTTCCGGAGACCCCATTCCCCAAGGCCTGCCTACTTTAAAAAACAGAAAATTCCTTTTTTAAATAAAATAAGTAGGGCCATGTAGCCCCTCTTCCTTGGTCATTTCCGACCCCCGGGACCCATCTCTCAGGGCCCAGCCTTTTTTTTTTTTTAAATAACAGAAGGGGGCCCGTGGCCCCCCTTCCCTGGGCTGATTTTGGCCCCAGGGACTCCATCCCCCGGGGCCTGTCCTTTATTTTAATTATTTATTTTTACATGGGAGTGGGGCCCTGTCACCCCCCCTTCCAAGGCCAATTTTGGCCCCAGGGACCCCATCCCCTGGGGCCAGGCCTTTATATATTTTTTTTGGAAGGGGCCCACATGGCCCCATTCCCTGGGCGATATCGTTGGGGACCACGGGAGGAGTCTGAAGGCCCCCAGGTTCCCTGCTGGCTCACCACCTCCTGTGGGAGCCGGCACTGGTTTGAGACCCAGAGAGCTGTTGTCATGTAGCTCCCTAGATCTCAAAGCAATGTGTCTGTTTCCCTGCTCGCTTGACAGCGGGCAGGGAAACAGACACATGCTCTGCTTTCAGCAAGCCACAGCATTTTTTGCTCTCGCTTGATGAAAGCAGATCTCAGTTTGCTATGGCTTGGCCTGGTGGGGTGACACACGGCCCTCCTTCCATTTTTTTACAAAAGACTTTGGCCCCATGAGAAGGTGGTCCCCGGGCCCGGTAGGGGCCGTGAGGACCCCCACATGGAAACTAAAAAGCCCTGGAGAGGTGGTGGTCCCCAGGGCAGGGGGGTCCACGAGGCCCCCCCATATTATTGGAAGTGGCCCCAGGGAGGTGGAAGTCCCTTGGGCTGCAGACAGGCCCAGTGGGCCCATCCAAATACTTAATAAAAAGTGCACTGGGCAGGTGGCGGTCCCTGGAGCTTTGAAAAGCCCTAGGAGGGGGCCCTTATCAAAAGCCCTCGGGACCTGTCCTACCCAGGGTTTTTTTAAAAGCAAGCGGAATTTCTGAGAATTCATGAATATCACGATTTCCCAGTAACATTCCTTTAAAAAAAAAATTATGTCATGGCAGGGTTCCAGGGGGACTGCAAGACCATGTCTTGGGGGTTAAGGTATTCCTACCTTGCCCCCTTTCTATATTTTCACTTATTTGGAGGGACTCAGTGAAGCCAAGTCCCAAGATGGATGTCAACACTTCCTGGTTGAAGTGTTGGCAGCCAATCAGAGCTGTTCCTTTTTCCGGCACAAGCTCGTCTTTTTTTGCGAAGGCTTCGCGACCAGAAATATGACTATAATTTCAAACTTACATTTCAGAAAAACTACTGAACGGATTTGCACCAAATAACAAAAAACACTATCTGAGTAAAAACATCTACCTTTCTGCAAAATTTTGTGTAATTCCATCCGGCGGTCCCTGTCTTTTAATTTTGAAGTCCAAATGTCTGACTCGATATGTTTAACAACCATGGCTATTTGCTGCGACTATTCTATTAAATGGGCATTCTTAGCAATTATAGTAATTGCTGGACCTTACCCATTATGCAGGCAAATTTCTAGTTTCTGGTAAACTACTTCACAGATGTAATTCTTTGATTGATGCTTTTCTAGCTTATTTCTGGCAATATGAACCTTCATGTTTACCCAAAGCATCAGAGGGCCATCCCACCCTTATACACACCCTGGAGTCTCAAATGGGATTCACAGGCATTGCTCTATACTGGTTCTGTTCTCCTCCTACTTTTCCAGCTGAGCTCCCCTGAGCACCTGTGGGTCCCAAAAGATCCCTATCATCTACGGAGTCCCCCAGAATTCCATACTGTCCCCAGTCGTCTTCTATCTCTACATGGAACCACCTGGTGCTCCCCTCACAGCAAAACGATTCAACATTATGCCAATGTTACACAGCTCCACTTCTCTCCTCTGCTTCAGACGTTGAATGCCTCAAATACTGCCTGCACAACACCCACGCTTGTATATCCAGCACCTTCTTTAAAGCTCGGCCCAATTCCTGTTATGTGCCAAAACAAGAAATAATACAAGC
The DNA here is from genome assembly GCF_964204655.1 of Triturus cristatus. Lineage (NCBI taxonomy): Eukaryota > Metazoa > Chordata > Amphibia > Caudata > Salamandridae > Triturus > Triturus cristatus. The sequence goes on along the minus strand of NC_140594.1, from coordinate 476,921,765 downwards.
CTGGCTTAATAACATGAACCTTGACTGCTTCAAGCCACAACATTCACTGAAAGCCAAATTGCTCTGATTATCCCTGGATAGCAACCTTTTCCTTGAGGAACACATTGCCAAAAAAGCAAAGACAGCCTAGCACCGGCCCTCTCTTCTAAAGAAAGGGAAACTGATTCCTCCAGAAAGTAACTTAAAAACTGCTATAAAAGCCCTTGCAGTCTCATATCTGGATGGTCGAAATTACCTTCTCCATGGGCTCCCAGACTCCACACTGCCACCCCTTAATCCAGGTATCCTACACGCCACAGTATGTCTCATCCACAACCTAAAGAAATGTGATCAGATCACCACCATCTTGAAGAAAATTCATTGGCTCCTCTGGACGACCTGCACCGTCGTCAAAACCAGCTGCATCGTTTTCTGTAATATCCTCTCTCCCTAAGCATAAGATCTGCCTCTGCACCGAGAATCTTTTAAATGGTCCTGGAACACAATTTCTTCCAGCTACGGTCCTACGCCCACTACAGCCCACAGTCAATCACGTGCACTGCAGCGGAAACAGCACTCACTGGATCAAATGCTGCATAGTTAGTAAAACCAACTAACCCTCTCCCCTTAAGATGGCGTCTGTGACATTTGCCTTCTTCAGTCCTATGTCTCATGTAACTTATGTTATGTGTAGCATTTCTACCTGTTTTTTCTGGGAAGCAGGGGTCGGGGGTTGCAAAAATATCATACCCCTACTAGAGGATTCAGAGAAACAAGGTATTGAAAGAGGGGGTGTACTCAGTGGATAAATACAGTGCTTTTTCAGTCGCATGAAAATTCTGTCTTTGATGTATTTTTGGTTGTTCCTGTAGATGACTTTGTGAGTGGTAGTGAGGTATTTGATTGAGACTAGTGGACAGCGTTGGCCTCTCAAGATTGGGGATGACTAGCCTCCTCGCTTGGGTTAGTTGATGACATTTTCTATTCTAGTTTCAATATTTAGCAGTCAGTAGCTGTGCATGTAGCAAACTACAGCTGCGGGGGCAAAAGTTGTTTCAGGCAAGCCAATTTGGGTTGAACAAATGCCACCAGAGCCCACTCTTTTCCTATTTATTTGATTGATTGATGGATATCTGGATTATCGGATTTGTGTAACATCCATCATCACGGTCTCGGTCGCGCGACTAGATGGACAAAAGGAACAGGGGGCCGAGGCAGCTGGAAATTTAGCATTCGAAAGCTTCCACAAAAAGGAGAGTTGGTTCTAATTGGGCCATATCTTAAAAAATCGATAATATCCCTTCTGTGCCGTTGGTCTATTGATGCCAGTGAGATATTTCTACAAGGTAAAACCCTGGTTGCAGGCATCTTTATTTGACCCCACAGATCACAGGGTCAAATTAAGGAAATCCAGCACTCTTTTTATTTTAATGTTATTGTAAAGAGAATCAGTGAGTCAGGCAATAGTGACTCCTGTTTTTTCAATCCCATAGACAATAGAGTTATTGCTGTGCGCCATATTAAGGGTTGCATTTTTTATTCTTTTTATGGTAGCCATCAGGATTTGTTATTTAATTATGTAAACAGCACAGCTAAAAGATAAAATCAGCTAGTGGTCTAACAGCAGTTTCCTACTATGGCCTGGGTGAGAACGAAGGTCACTCCGATAGATGCACACACGTGACTGAATGCGCTAGTACTTTATTTAGCGACACACACCATGCAACATTTTCTTAAATATTTTAAAACAAGTTTGCAAATATCTTTTAATTTGAATTAGCAGAGCGTGGCAAATGCTCAAAAAATGACATTAAAGTCGCTATAAAAATGTGAGGTTTTAGGGAAATCTTGAAGGTTGTTTTGGTTTCGTTATGGAAACTGGAAGGTTATTTTAGTGCCCATGTTTGTAATTGTTGTTTTCATCAGTATTTATAATCCTTTGTTATGCATGGTTTCCATATAAAGCCTCTATCCTGTGCACTATAGTCTAAATCTGGTAACTCAATGGTATGAGGTAAAAACAGTTATAACAAAACCCGTTATTCACTGTTGTTAGGTCATAAACAAAATCCAGGATTTTCTGGTTGGGTTCTCTGGGAGCCTGTCAGTGCAGCTTTGGAAACCAGAGAGCACAGCTTCTGTAGGGAAGGGCATAGAGTGGTGGCAGTGGGTGGCAGGGGGCCAGGATCCCCATCACTCCTCTGCCCCTGAGTAGTAGTTCAATGTAGGGGCAGGTGATTTTGGAGGCCATAATCAACATAAAATTATAGATGGGTAAAACGTGAATAACAGGGATGATTTTCATCTCGGGATTCTGAGTGACATGGATAAATTGAGCTTTGCTCTCAGTGAAAAGCATTCACATAATTCAATGTTACCCATCTATATTTCTATATGTTATACATGGTTTTCACTGAAAGTCTTTAGCATGAATAGCCATATTAGAATATGGTTATTTGCTGCTGTGGTGTCACAACAGTGGTTAACTAAAGTGGTTAACCAAGGTTGTGACCTCACACAGTGGTAAGCATTTGTTTATTCATTGATCCACCACCTCACATGGGTCTCCAGAGAATTGAGGTGTTTTAAAACCCATGTTCTCTTGATTTCCCTGGGTCTCCACAGATCTAAGGGGGACTGTAGAATGAGGACCATGCAGAATGGGGGCTCTATAGACCCGTGTTCACAAGCGCCTCTCAGAGAACCACTGTCAGCATGGTGACAGTTCTCTGCTCTCAGTCAGAGAGTGAGGAGCTCAAGTTTGGGCAGGGCAGTGATTAATTTGAGCCCATGTTTGCAAGTGGGGCCCATCGGCACACATTTTTGGGGACCAACAGACTTTGATCCAGAGTAAGATAGACAAAAACACAAAAGAGGAAAGAAGGTCAAAGAGAAAGATGGGCAAAGAGTGACAAAGGGAGAAGCAGGGATGAAAATCAACCAGTAAGAGTGAGATAAAGGGGCAGGGAGTGCCAAGTGGTGAATTAAAGAGGCATGAGTTGGAATGAAGACTTTGCAGACTTGGTATTCAGCACCCCAACCTATGATAGTGCAGGGCTTGGGCTTCTATACAATGGGGCCCGATTCACAGAACTAACTTAAGACAAAATCCTAAACTTACTACCATTTTGGTATTCACAGAAGGCACTTACTCATTTTAGTGTTCACAGAAGGCACTTACTCATTGATGAGTAAGTGCCTTCTATGAATACCAAAATGGTAGTAAGTTTAGGATTTTGTCTTAAGTTAGTTCTGTGAATCGGGCCCAATATTTTGGGCCCTGGCACTTTCCTATTATGAATTAAAATGTGCCGAGGTTGGTGCAATGTGTAGCAGGAGATCAGGTCCTTTATATTCAGTTTTAGTGGGGAAGGTGTACAGGAAGTAGTAGAGCGGTTGTCAGGAGGTCATGAATTAATTTTTTTATTTATGGGAAGGAGAAGGTATATTAAGGATAGAGAAAGTGGGTGGTAGGAGGCCGGGTATATTCTAGGCCTGGGTGAAATATAAATTACGCTGGTGTAATTTGCATACTTTTGGGAATGTCATGTTACGCTTGTTATATGAAATTCCCAAAATTACACCATTATGCCACTTGTAATTTTGCATCATTCATATTAAAAATGTTCTGCAAGTGCATGTGAACAGCAAAACATGGGTGGCTGTTTTTCAAAGTACTTTGATGCACCCTCATGTCAAAAATTGAAGTGATAAAATATAGTGCTAAATTACGGATCTGCATTTGATGTAATTACACATATGTTGGCAGGAATTTCACGTAACTACGTGAAAGCAAATTACACAAATTTTGTCCACCCCTAGTTTATTCTACCTTTTTTTAAATACGTGTTTCATAAGGCACACCCATTACTCCTTTGCTCGTGAATACAGTTTGGAATCTGGGACAGATGAATTTGTTCGTGCAATTTACAACATAAAATTGCTCTTGCACTCAATTTGATGTCACTCAGAACCCCTAAGTGACTAATATTCCCAATATTCACAGCTACCCATCCATAAGTCTGTGTGTTAATGACATGCTATTGACTAAGTTAGAAAATGCCAACATTGGGCCAGATTCACGAAGGTTAACTGAGATGAAAGTCTAACTTTAACACTTTCAGTATTCTCATAGGGTATTTACAAGTAGTAAAGTTAGACGTTTGTCTCAGTTTAATTTAAGGTTTGGTCTCAGTTAAACTTAAGACCAAACCTTAAGTTAAACTGAGACAAAGGTCTAACCTTACTTGCCCTTTATGAATACAAAAAGTCGTAAAGTTAGACATTTGTCTCAGTTTACCTCTGTGAATCGGGACCCTTATTTTTATCATGTATGAGCTTGCATGCTAGTTGGAGGGCATGGAGCTGTCTGTTCAAAAAACCCTTGGGGATGAGCATTTACATTTCTTTAGGGTCCCATGTTTAGAGACGGTGGACACAACTCTTGTAGACGCTCACCATATGATTCTTCTTCTTGGGGCCAGATTCCAATGCGGTTAGGAGGGCCTCCTAACAGCATTTGCTCAGTCCAAATCAGATCGGGAATGTGTCTTTCCGACCAAATCAGAAAGGTTTCTGACCCACCGAGTACAATGTGAGTTAGGCGTTAGGAATATCTCAATCCGTACCCGAAGGCATTTGGAATGACCGAGCCGTACTGAACAGAATCGTACATCTCTATGGGCTGCGTTTTTGAAAGACCGATTACGATGCTGGATTTAGACAGCCTTTCCGAATCGTGCCGCCTGACTCGAATCGGCAGTCAGAATCAGACTTTGGGGGCCTGTAGCGGGCCCCTCTGTCCCCGGATCCTTCCCAATCGGGCCCATGGGGGTAAACATGGGTCCACCATTACCAGCCATGCACAGTGTGGCAGCACCAGGGGAGCCTACCACAGGGTGCCCAATTTTCCCCAGCCACCCCTTTCTTCAATGGAAACCTAGGCATTTGGTCAGAACATAGGTTCCCATTGAAGTCAACAGGAGTCCAACCAAATCGTGTCTGCAAACATCCAGTTGCATCATACTAAGTCGGTTGGACTCTCCCAATCAGAGTCGGTGGGAAACCATTCTCAAACCGATTCGGTCAGAATGATTTCCAAATTCCTTCAGAATCGGGCCCTTGGTCGTGTTCCACAGTCATGAAGTAGACTTAAACATAACCTTCCATTGTAGTGGCACTAAGACTGGGATGCAACTGGTCTTAGTTGTTGGTGGCCACATGTTAAGTACCACTTTGAATGTTGAGACCAACCAGATATGAAACAGGAATAGGATCGTAAATGGGTGGGGTCTGGGGGTGGACACATGTTTTTTATCCCACCAGCAGAAATGGGGCAAAGTTAAAGATTTTGGTATCATGCTAAGTTTTGAAACTCCTCTCAGCTGCACCTCTGTCAGACTAATTTCAGCAGAAGCCAAATTTTTGTTGGAAATCAAACTCCTCCAGCCCTAGTTCCATACTTCTCAAAATTAGGAAACAATAAAGGAGATTTTGAAAAGAAAATTCAGTGGAAGTTATTTTCTCCTTTGCCAGGAGCCAGGCGTCTCCAACCTGCTTTGTATGTGTTGACATGTATGCATGTCTGTCCCCAATAAGCAGCCAGTTCAGAAACAGGAAAAGGTGATCAGTTAAGTTTTGCAAAGGGTCAACACTGCAGGCTTCTGAAAATGGCTCTTTTCAAAGTAATTTTTGATCCCTTCAAATAGACAGACTTTTCTGTTGATCTCTTGGAATTATGCAGAAAATGATGGATTATGTGGGAGGCGCAGTAAATCTCTAGGTGAACAGCTGTTACATGTCAGTCGGAACATCGCAGTTAAGTGCGTTGCAGTTTTTGCATCGCAGGAAAGTACATCGAGGTTCATTTGTAGTACTTTGATATTGTGGTACTTTATATCTTAATATCACAGGTAAGTCATTTTTGTAATGCTTTTAAGAGACATAAAAATTTATACTTTACTTTGTAGGTTTACTTAATTCCAAACTGGTGCTATTTTGTGTCAAAAACAATCGTCAGCACCAGTGTATCACGTAAATCCAACACCACATTTACAACTCGAATGCTTGCGTAGGCACGCCAGAGCAGAAAAATAGCATCATGACGCAACGCAAAACAACATAGTATCACATAAGCAATAAAAAACGTAAAGCAGCGCAAAAGTGAAAATACACACCACGAAGCAGATCAATCAACACAAAATGAAACATAGAGGAAACCAACAAGATCCCCAAAGAAACAATGAAGAAATGCCAGGAACAGCAGCAGGATCATAGCAAGTGGCTTCACATGAAGGAGGATGGACAAGAAAATTAAAATGCACCTCAGAAGAGGTAGACATCCTAATAGCAAAGGTGACAAAGTATCAGCACCAACTTTTTGTCACCTCCAAGCTACCTCAAGGCAATAAATCACCATTATGGAGAGCAATCCAAAATAAAATCAATGCAGTTGCACCAACAGTGCGAACAGTTGAAGAGGTAAAAAAAAGGGGCATTACTGCAAGCGGCGCACAAAAGAAAAAATGGCACATAGCCATCATTGTGTAAGGGCAACAGGTGGGTGGCCGGATACTCACATCCCACTAACAGCAAAGTAGGAGCAAGTTGCATCAGTAATTGGGCCCGGACTGGTTGAAGGACTTGAAGGGCCAGATACAGCCATGATTGGGGACAATGCAACTACCAGTAAGTGAATGTGCATCATGTATATGTTCACATATCATACAAAATTACATACAGGCACAAATAAATCTGACATGAAAACAGTAATTTCACCCTGGAACTCCATTATCAATGTGAAACAGATGAATAAGGTCACAACAAAAGCTGAAAAAGCAAGGCAAAACATTGACCTTATATGTAATGCATATACAATGCACTATATTAGGATAGGATGAAAGTGATGCTCAGGAACTATGGAACCAAGATTCTACCTGCATAATTCTTGAGAGAGATTGTGATATGGGTTACCCTAAACATGTGAAGGCCCTTTCACAAGATATTTGTAAAACAATCCTAACAATAACCACTTACATATTGGCAGAAAGACCTTGTTTGTGTGTCCTAGCAGATTGCTGGAAATGGCCTTTACTAGGCTGTTTCGCCTCTACTTTCTGCTTTTCTCCTTCCCAGTTCTCTGCTGATCTGGATGCTAGCCTTACGGTTTTGAGGGCATCTGACATTCAGTGCCACAGCGCTGTGCTTGTCCTATACATACTGGTGATTGGTGCATACATGATAGGCCGATCCAGGTTAGTTCTAAGGCCCTTGTCAAGGGGTAGGACATGTTCCAGGGACATGTATCTCAAATGCTCCTCCGTGGGTGTGCAGCACTGGTTTTGCCATCCACGGAGGTAGCTCATCGATTGTGCCACCTGTTTGCCCTTGTGGGGCCTGTGTTCACAGGTTACTGTTATTTGGTTTGGCATTTAAATAGCTGTGTGCCACGGTCCTGCATGTCTCTTGCTATATAGGAGTTCTCCCTGGGGACATGGCATGGTATTAGGAAGAGGTTGGGCATGTGCGTGTCTGTGTTACTTACAAGTGCCATGAGCACGCCGGTGGTGTTTTCAGTATGATGGGGCCTGCTACTTGCATTGGATTATGATGGGGGTGCAGGGAAAGGTTATTGACAGATTTTTCCTGGGGGAAGAATAGTAGCAGTAAAGTGTTTGGAATCGGTGATTTCATAATAGTGAATCCCCTCCTGTAGTGTGAGTGGGCTTGACATTACAGTGATGAAAATGTCATTGTGGGACAGTGGCCATTTAGATGTTCGTGGCTCTGTGTACCTGTTGGCCTGTCACAATTCACATCTGGGTGCTAGGGAGACAGCTACAACTGTGCAATCCTGATAGTAGCCCATAAACTAGGTGCTCAAGGTAAACTGCGGACCTCTGACCCCGAGGGGCCTTTCTGGGTTGGTTATGTGGAGGTGGAATTGGCACCTGCATCCCAAGGGGCAGGGTCTTTCCCCCACTAAGGATAGTGATCAAACTTCCCAACGTAGGATGACAGAAAGGACAAAAGTCAGAGAGGGTTTGTGCATTTCAAAGGTGACCTTAAAACTCAAGTCATCTACAAAGGTCAATGTGGGTATATCTACTGGGTCTCTGGGCTCTGAAAGTAGAGACCCTTTGTAACTGGGACCATATTACGCTGGTTCGAGGCTGGGACATCGACACGAGAACTCATAAGGGCAGAGTTGTGTTGGGGACTATCACTTGGTGGATATTGCCTGGATGTTGCCTTCCTGCAGCTAAGTGCAAACTGTTGTGGCCTGGGCCCCTAAGTACCCTCCAAGGGGCGGTGAGCTGGCGTCCTGTCTACGAGATCCTAGGGGCACAAAGTATCTTACTGTCTCCATGTGAATGTAAGGACCACATTGGGTGCGGCAGAGACAGGTGGAAGTGATAGTTGTTTGGGGCAAGGCGTGTCCTGACATACCTAATCATCACACTGTGCAGATGAGTGTGTTTATAAAGATCAGCAGCCACCTGAGGTGCCAGGACGTGAGTCCAAGGAGTTTGAGGGAAGTTTGTTGAGTCCGAGGGACCTGTGCTTGAACCAAGGGGACCTGTGCTAGCTTGCACTCCAGAGCGTGTGATATCCGAGAGGTGTTGGGGGAATCAGAGCCGGTAGCTGAGACTGTCTTCCACCTCCAGATCAGGAGGATAACATTGTCAGACATTGTGGCTTCTGTCCGAGGTTGTTAGCTCCCTCTCCCTGGACCCATGCCAAAAGATGCATTGTTGTAGATAACCCTGTGATGAGGCCTGAGAGGTTTTGTGTGCCTTGTGGGCATCTACAGCTGACTGTTGGTGCTATGGCAGGTCACTCCTCTGCTTGAGCGGAAGACATTTCTCCAGATTTGGGAGTGCACCAGCTTCCTGGGTCACAAACTTTTGTGGGGGGGATAGCGATCCTGTACTCGTGCAGGTGCTGCCAGACACCTGGAAGTCTTATCTGGATGAATGAGACTAAGTAACGGTTACTGCCATTGTTAGGTGGTTCTGACTGTCTAGTCCATGGGGCACCAGCCAGGGCAACGCATATTGTTGAATGGGGTAGTCAAATTAATGAGGGGTTGGGTCACAAGTCATAGTCACAGAATTGTGACTGTTTGACCTTACTGCTAATGGGAAAGTTCGACAATTGCATTTAACGGTAAAGTGTATATACAATGTGTGTCTCTTGTTGCTAACAATTGGGAAGTTTGACAAATGCGTGTTATTGTAAAGTTTTTCTCCAATGTGCATCTTGTATTGATTTCAAGTGTGTGTGTGTAATACAAAGACAAGTGTCTAAGACTTATGATGTGGAGTTTATTTTGTGGTGTACGGAGTGTGTTGCGAGGGTGGTGTTGTTCCAATCATTTACACTTCAGCCCTGAGGATAAGCTTGACTGCTCAGCGCAAAGCTACCCAAGGGTGAGCATAGGTTATGGGAAAAGTGTATTGTACACATCCTATTTGGAAACTGGTGGGATCGAACTGGCTTTGATGCGTCCCAGCCAGCCTTAAACAGCTGGGTCTAACACAGATATGCATGTGTAAATTTTGTCCAAAAGCATAGAAATTAAATCTTCATAGAAATACATAAAAAAATGCATACTGTATGCTCAGTATGCCAGGCCTGTGAGCAATCTTTGTGTTGGGTGTGTAAGAGGCCACAGAGTTGAACATAGTCATGGAAAAAAGTGACCTGCACATCCATACACTCAAAAATATCGCCTAAATACCTTCAGGTGTTGTTAACCCTGGTATCCTTTTTGTGGCTTTACTTGCAACTTCTAGCCTTCAGACCTCTTCTGTTTCCAACAAATTAGTGTAACTGCTCTTAGGGCTATGCAAAACGATTATTGCCACCCAGTGCAAAAGTGGTTTGTGCCACCCCCCTGAACATGTAACCAATTGCCATTACCAAGAAGGACTTTAATGGTACTTGTGAGTCCCCAGTGAAGGGACACAACCAATGGCAAGGTCCTGTAACTCTATTGCAACTAGTGTTGCAGATGCACTGATTGTTCCACCCACATAAGTAGCGCATCAATCATGTCTCAAGTCAGAGTAACTATGCGTTCTTACCTTACGTCCGCAAAGTTGTGTCTCGCAGAGACTTCATGAACCAAACTTCCCAGTACCCTACCTTATGACCTGTGTTGTATGTATATCACTTGGAACAATAGTAGGGTTCGAGCAGGGGGGCCGGATGATGGACGCTTGGAGGATCCTTGTTGTCGACCTGCAAGGCAACAAGAACACTTTGTGATGCCTTTTACTTTCTACAACTTTCTTTCCTCTATTTATCTCCCCAATGATTAACTAAAGGTCTATTTTTTATTTAAAGTATTCCTAACTGCGATTCAATGGCATATTGGGTAAGCGTCCTTGGAGCTTGTAGATGCAGTTTTAAATGGTCGGGGTTTTGTATGAAGATAGTGTGGTTCTCATCACTAAACTTGCGGAATTGGATGGATGTACACTATGATTTAAAAATAATTACACAGGGCCCGATTCACAGAACTAACTTAAGACAAAATCCTAAACTTACTACTTTTGGTATTCACAGATGGCATTTAGTAGTAGTAAAGTTAGGATTTTGTCTTAAGTCTGTCCTAAGTTTGTCTTAAGCTTGTCTTAAGTCTGTCTTAAGTCTGCCTTAAGTCTGTCTTAAGTCTGTCCTAAGTTTGTCTTAAGTCTGTCTTAAGTCTGTCTTAAGTCTGTCCTAAGTTTGTCTTAAGTTTGTCTTAAGTTTGTCTTAAGACTGTCTGAAGTCTGTCTTAAGTCAAACTAAAGACAAAATCCTAACGTTACTACCACTAAATGCCTTCTGTGAATACCAAAAGTAGTAGGACAGACTTAAGACAGACTTAAGACAGACTTAGGACAGACTTAAGACAGACTTAAGACAAACTTAGGACAGACTTAAGACAGACGTAAGGCAGACTTAAGACAGACTTAAGACAGACTTAAGACAGACTTACTTAAGACAAATTTAGGACAGACTTAAGACAGACTTAAGACAAAATCCTAACTTTACTACTACTAAAGGCCTTCTGTGAATACCTAAAGTAGTAAGTTTAGGATTGTGTCTTAAGTTAGTTCTGTGAATCGGGCCAACCGTCTTAATATGTTGTAAATTTTCTATAAATGTCACTTTTGACTCTTACACAACTATACAAATAACTTACACAATCTAGCTGTCCAGGTGATGACTCCTTACAAGCTTGAACTAAAAAAAGCTAAATTTGCATAGACACAGAAAACACTGCAACAGCGTGCATAAATGGATTGTCAATAATTCTAATATCAAATTAATTATACTTATTTCGGGTAGCGTTATCTTGTACAAAAGAGTTCCAAAAATTGTGCAAATTCATCCAACAAGATTTAGATTGTCCCAAACTGCTTTATAAACTAGACCATCTTACTTGCGATGTGCGCCTTTTTCTTGCAATAAACTTAACTTCTTCTTTTGTTTCCAAGGATTCCAGTGTCCATGAAGAGGATGCGCTGATCCGTTGATCATGAAGTCGCAGAAGGAACACCGCATCCACAACCAGGTAAGCGTCCCTGGCAACCGTCGAAAGTCCGGAAGGCTAAGCCCCTTCTGGAAGCGAGTGTGGCATTAAATACACATGCCATGCCCAAGATGGCCACCACTTATGGACGCACGCGCCACGGTACATCATTCCGAAATTCCCCGCAGTATACACAGAACGCAAGGCAAATGGAGTCCGAGCTCAGTAATCTTGTTTTTTCTACTGATTCCTTTGTGGTTAACACAATCTGTGTGGCAGAAATCTTTTTTTTTTTTTGTTTTTTTTTAAAAACCTTTATTTACACATCGAATATTCACAGTCATGGGCCTACAACCGCCTGGGCCGGCCGCTAATGTAGAGAAAACAACAATACAGCAGTTAGAAGAGCCGAAGCGAACCGCACGCATAACGGCCGCAGCCGCCCACAACTAGACATAGTATTACAGAAAGGTTTCTTATTAACTTTTTATAAATAAATCAACAAAAAGAAACTTACACCAGGCAAAAGAACTCTATTAACAGGGACTTGCTCTCTCATGGGCGGGGGACAACAGCGACAACGCGGCCAATTACACATGTATTTGCGTGAAAAAGGGCCGGGGGGGCAGGGAGAGGATCGGTCATCACTCCCGCAAAGCGACCAGGAACATCAAAGTCATGGGGACATCGTTACGTCTGGTGCGACCACCAAGGGGGGGGCGCAGATATCTCCCCGATAGGAATTCCAGGGACCCCACATCTTACTCCATGCCCTAGGCTTGCCTCTGGCCACATAGACCGTCTTCTCTCGGAACATGCACCAATCCATGTTTTCTTTCCATTTCGTAACTGTGGGGGGCCGGCCGGACCCCCAGAGCTGCGCAATGTCCCTTTTAGCGATCATGTTGCCCAAAGTCACCCACCGTTCTTGTGCCACATCGCAGTCAGTCGGTTCCCACACATTCAACACACATCGCCGAGCCTCAGGGAGCAGCGCCACACCCGTAACCTCCTCCATCACTGCATGTACACCAGTCCAGAAACATATCACCTTCGTGCACTCCCACAGAATATGAAGAAAAGTACCAAGCAAGCCACAACCGCGCCGACATAAACCATCACTTGTGTAACCCATGTGAAGCAAGCGGGGACCGGTGACATAGACCCTATGTAGTATCTTCAACTGCACAAATCGAAGGCGAGCCGGTATAGCAACCTCCCTCGGTGAGGCTACGGCCGCGACCCAGTCCTCGTCATCCAACTCTAGGCCATCAGCGACCCAGACCTCTCGCAAATGTGTGAGAAGGTCCGCTCGGGTATTAATCAGTTTTTTGTAGATCAGGGAAATAGTACTATCTGGCAGGTAACCATCAAGCAGACGATCTTCCAACGGGGAGGCCTCGGGGATAACTGCAGGATTCGGGAAAGCGGAACGTAGCGCATGGCGCATCTGCGCATAACGAAAGAACTCCCTCTCGCTCAGCTTATATTCCGTCTGAAGAGCTTCAAACGATTTAAAAGCACCCTTCGTCCAAAGATCCCCCACACGACTAATTCCGATCAAGTCCCACTTCTCAAAGCCTTTCGAACGCCATAAACCTCCCAACGCGTCCGACGCATACAGTGGAGTCGCACGAGACAGACGGCCCGTCCATCCCGTAGCAGCGGTGGCACAATGCCAGGCGCGCACCGCATTTTTCGTAGGACCGGTCAATTTAGTACTTCCTTTCGTAGAATAAAGCGCCCTATTGAAATCTCTGCCCGGCAACAGTAGCTTGTCCATCTCGTACGCGGGGTTTACCGCCGGGCTGTATGTCCCATGATTCACCACCACCAACTGGGACGCCCAATAATATCGTCTAATGTCAGGGAGAGCTATGCCACCGTCGTACCACGGTAGGGTCAATTTAGCGAGAGCAATGCGCGGTCTCCCATCCCAAACTAACTGCCTCTGTAAGCTCTCCACCTCACTAAAATATCGGGCGGGCACCACGTCCAGCGTATTCTGCAATGCATACAGAAAGCGTGGAAGAGACATCATTTTGAATAAGGCTGCCCGGCCAAGCGGCGATAGCGGGAGCTTACGCCAACGAGCTACATCGTCCCGCAGCCGCTGGAGCGGAGGCAACAGATTCAGAGCATAACGGACCGCCGGATCGAGGGATACGTGGATACCTAGATATTTGAATCCAGAATGTGAAATCTGAATTGGACAGCCACGCGGGAGAAGAGGGGGGCCGCCAACCAGCACATAGACACAGGATTTCACCCAATTAATGACAAGCCCTGAATTGCGACCAAAGGAATTCAATACATCAAATAAGACTATGAACGATTTCCGTGGGGAGGTGAGATAGAGCAAAATATCATCTGCGTAGAGTGACACGCGATCCTCAAACGTCGGTGTCCACCGAATACCTGTCATGGAGGGTTCCCACCGGAGCCACGCCGCCAGGGGCTCCAACGCAAGGGCAAAAAGAAGCGGGGACAGGGGGCAACCCTGCCGCGTGCCCCTGCCAAGCAAAAAGGGGGCAGAAACTCTACCATTCACCACCACCTGCGCCAGTGTTTCCACGTATAACAACTTCACCCATCCAATGAATCCAGGTCCAAAACCAAACCTAGCCAGCGCCGCCCAGAGATACGGCCATTCCAGCGTGTCAAACGCCATCGTGGCGTCCAGGGACGCCAAAATGGCAGGCTCCCGAATAGAGTCAACTCTCGCGAGGACTCCATGGAGGCGCCGCAGGTTCAGCGCGGTGTTGCGGTGCGGAATAAAACCAGACTGGTCCGGGTGTACCAGGTCACCGATGACTTTAATCAGACGATTAGCGAGCACTTTAGCGAGAATCTTGGGTTCAGCGTTTAGGAGGGAGAGGGGCCTATAAGATGCACAGCAATCGCGCGGCTTGCCCTCTTTATGGAGCACCACAATGGTCGCTAGACGTTGATCACGCGGTAGGGCGCCGGCCTCTCGGGATGCAATAAACATCTCGCGGAGATGAGGTGCCAACTTATCTGGACGAAGCTTGTAGAGCTCGATCGGAAGGCCGTTGGGGCCGAGAGCCTTTCCTGAACGGACCGAGCGAATCGCTGATGCTATCTCATCGTTTGTAAGCGCCGCGTCCAGTAGTTCTTTATCATCGATCGAAAGGCACGGCAATGCAATATCTCGCAGCAATTGACGAGAGTCGTCTTCTGGCCTCTCCGAAACCGGAGAGTAGACGTCCCGCAAATGGTCCGCAAAGCAGCTCACAATCTCCCCCGGATCCGTAACATTCACACCATCAGCACGCACAATCACCGGGACCACACGACTCGCTCGCTCTCTCTTCTCCAGCCATGCAATCAACCTTCCAGCCTTGTCACCAACATCATACAAGCGCCCCTGTTGCTCCCTGCTAGCGAGCTTGGCAGCATCCGTAACCAACGCCCTGTAATCCGCTTGTTTCAGGCAAAGGGCATGGAGTTTGTCCCGTGTGACCCCCCGCCCGAGATCTTCTTCCAAGTCAGTTATGTCCGACTCCAGGCATACCACCTCCTCAGTTTTGCGCCTCTTAGCATGGGAGATCAAGGATAGGGCATGCCCACGGATGACCACCTTGAAAGCCTCCCACAACGTTACGGCCGATGAAACTGAACCCTGATTTTCCTCAAAATAACGGTCCAGAGACTTAACCAAAAGGGCACGAGTTGTGGGGTCATGCAAATACCAGGGATTAATCGGGGCCACCCTCCCCTCCACCCCCATGGCCACATCTAAGCGGAGCAGGACCGGAGAATGATCAGAAATGCCATGGGCCAGATGTCTGACCTCCCCAATCATTTGGGCTTGGGCGGCCGGCATCAGCACATAGTCCAATCTAGATAAGGAGCCGTGGACGCCAGAGTGAAATGTAAATTGGGCAAGCCCCGGATGCATTGATCTCCAACAGTCCACAAGCCCCATAGTGTCGATAAAGCCACCCAGCCATGAGTGCGCCCCGTGGGAGGTCTCTGGGAGGGTGCCTATCCTCTCTACCCGACACCACAGAATTGAAGTCACCACCCACCAGCAAGAGGCCCTCCGGGAGCCCAAGCAGCAACCCTCCCAAGTCCGCAAAGGTAGTGGTTTGCAACCCCGGGGGGACATAAACTGAAACCAAACACAAAGTCCGTCCTTCCCACCGGCCCACCAACACCACGTAGCGCCCCAGGTCGTCGTGTATCACCTCATCAATTTCCAGCGGGAGAGAGGATCGAACCAAAATGCCCACCCCTCTGGAGCCGGTAGTAAAACCAGAGTGGGCCACCAAACGGTAGCCCTTTCTATTCATAGCATGGCATGAGTGTCCCACCAAATGCGTCTCCTGCAACAGAACCACATCAGGAGAGAGACGTTTCAGATACTGTAGCACCACCCCTCGCTTCAATCGGTCCCCCAAACCATTGACATTCCATGTTAAAATGCGCAACCCCCTACCCCCCATTTCCACAGCAACGGACACCCCACCCACGTTGAGAGCTAAAAACAGCACACTGATTGCCTGGTATAAAACGAACACCACACGAAAACAACACCCCTACCACCACCCCCCCAACTCCCGCTACACACCCCCCCACCCTGCACCCCTGCACAGGACCATTAAGCCACCCCAACTCGCAGTG
This sequence comes from Triturus cristatus, assembly GCF_964204655.1. Lineage (NCBI taxonomy): Eukaryota > Metazoa > Chordata > Amphibia > Caudata > Salamandridae > Triturus > Triturus cristatus. Next base: position 476,905,615 of record NC_140594.1, on the reverse strand, counting down.
TGCCTGTCGCCCAACCATAAACCTACTCTACGGAAAGAAAGAAAAAGAACCCCCCGAGGAGGAAGAATCTCACCAGATACCCCGCGCCTCCCAATGATGAAGGAAAAGTAATGCAGTCCTAGAAAAGAAAAACCCCAGTACATCAAGCCCAAGTCGGGGGTGAACACAAGATTGTCAAGGAACCACAAGTCATTCGTTCACCCTTGTTCCGCTGATCCACCACCCTCATCCGCAGCTCGTTCCTCCCCGCCGTGCCGACGGTGCAAAGTGTCAAGCCAGTCCTCAACCGCCTCGGGCCGGTCGAAAAAATGAGTCCGTTCTTCCAGTTCAATACGTAGCTTGGCCGGGAAAAGCACAGAGTACTTCAAGCCCATGTCCCTCAGCCGCCGCTTGACAGTCATAAAGCCCATTCGCTGTTTTTGCACCGATTGTGTAAAGTCAGGGTAGAAACTGATATCCGCATTGTCATATTTCGTCGGGCCATGCACACGGGAGGCCTGCAGGATTGCGTTACGGTCCCGAAAGTTGAATATCCTGGCAATGATAGGTCGCGGTGGGGCCCCAGGCCTCGGCCGGCCCCCCGGAACTCTGTGTGCCCGCTCCACCGTAAAGAAGTTGCTGAGGCCTTTCGGCACTAGTTTGGTCAGGATCAGATCTTCCACAAAGAGGTCGACCGGCCCATCCTCCGACCTCTCCGGCACACCGATGATGCGTACATTATTCCGCCGGGCCCTGCTTTCAAAATCCTCCAGTCTCTTAGCAGAGAGGTCGCTGAGGGCCTGCAAACTACGGATCTCCGTCTGCAGTTCAGAGACATCCGTCTTGAGGCCTGATGACGTGAGATCGAGCGATTTGACCTTCTCACTGGTTTTTGACAGATCTGCCTTAAGTAAGTTGATATCGATCAACACGGTGTCCAGCTTGTGGGCCAGCGAGTTGAATTGCTGGCTGACCGAGGCCTTCATGGCGTCGATGGCACCCATGACATCTTGTAGTGACAATTCCGTCGAGGGTGACGGGCCCTCCTTGGCTGCATCTGAAGGCCCACTCGATCCGGGAGATCCCTTCTGCTGGGCATAGCGGTCCATGTTGTTAGCTTGCACGTAGCTACCCCTCCGGGGAGCTCTAGACTTATGCTTGTCACCGTCCAGCCGGGTCGTCATCACTCAGCAGGGAGAGCAGATCTAATATGCTTGTGAGGTGCAGCGATCACCCTGGGGAGTCCACCTGACTGATGGACAGCCCCCTTTATCAATGCCACTCGACCGCTACAGATCGGTCCCAACGCAGAGCGACTGCGAGCGTCCGCCACCAGACTCGTAGAGGAAAGGCAAAAACGAAAGTGAAACCAGGGGGGGACGGGCCCGCCCAAGACCCCAGAGCCGTTGTTGTTCGATTGGAGCTCGGGGACAGTGCCAACCCGAGTCCGGGGTGGCGCCACGGAGCAGGCCTCTTTCTGAAGTACAGGATAAATCGAGTTCCCAAAGTCCGATTTAAGTTCCGAAAACGGGAATCACCTCCGCTTCAGTTCACCAGAAATATTCCTTCAGATTAACAGGATTACAGCCAGGATAGACGTGGGAGGTCGCGAGGGTCCCGGGAGCCCTGTGCCTACGCGCCCATCTTGGTTGCGCGCTAGGCTCCTCCTCAATCATTTGTTTTTAATACAGTCTGTGTGGCATAAGGTGAAAACGTATTAATATCATTATTTGGTCACAGTGACGTACTTATAACATGAATCCTGTAGTAAATATACAGTGATGCCTCATAACATGAATTTCTTTACTGTATATCATATAACACACACATTACTCGGCAGTGCTGGTTGGACGGGACAGGGGTGGGGTTTTTACTGGGTACTACGTGTCTTGGGCCTATAATGGATCCTTACAATTCTAGACTTGGACAGATGTCACAGAGCCCGTAATGGGATCATGACATCTCAGGCATGCCTGTGCATGGAGTCCCTAAACTGCTAGTTCAAGCATGTAGATGAAAACTAGAAAATTCACAAACCTGTGTTCCACGTCGGCAACCCCTGATATGGAGCATAAGTACTGAACACTTGGCCAGTAAGTGAAGCATGAATGCTCTGTGCCAACCAACTGGAGTGTTGAGGGCAGGTACATGGAAGCTTGGTCTGCGCTCTAGCCAGGCAATGATTGCTGTTGATGCTTCCCCAGAGCCCACATCCCAGATAACCAGCTACCCATTGTGCTCCCTGACTCACCATATGGTTACAGGCAAATATGAGAGACAGTTGTTGATCAATATATAAGCAAACAATGCCATATATAAGTGTAATATTGCTGCATCATACATGTCCACTATGCTGTGATATTGCATTGTAAAAGATTGATAGTCCAAACGTCACATAGTACTGCTCATGCTGCAGGTGTAGAAATGTGAAATGTCCCAAACCTAATCATATCTCATCTTCTACCTTGTTTAGCAATTCCTACTGTGCATGACCAACTAACGAGCCTGGAAATGAGGAAACATGCCAACATGCCTTCCATAGATGACAATACTTTAGTGATCATTATTAAATGACTTGCAATCTCCATCAACTCAGACTGTTGCACAAACAAACGGAGTGGGCATCACACAGGATGAAGCTCAACCCAGCCTACAAAAGACAAGTAGGACGAACAGAACATAAGAAGATGATACATTTAAAGACAAAATACACAGAACACAGGATCTAACACATGAAGCGGTGCAGGAAGGATTCTCAAACTTATATGATGTCGTCAAGGATATAATACAATGTCTACTTTCAAACAAGTCAGTGCCTGACAAAATCGAAGGTCTGTATTCCTACTTCAGTGGTATGAACAATTACCTCATGGACATCCATGAAGACTTATTGTCAATTAAAAAATATTTGGATGTCAACAGTCAAAAAACATGCTAGATTCAGCAACATCTCCATCAAGCAGCAATGAGGGATTGAAGCTGACCTCACAATCCAACCACATGATAACCAAAATTATAGCTACAGTGAATGGCCAGAGAGAAGATGCCAAAACAATCATATCCATAAATGTTACGGTGGTAGAAATTCATGTAGACATAGCTTCTGCACTCTCTAGGATAGCTGCTCCCCAATAAGCTAGAGTAATTACCAATTCTGCAGCAACAGTTGCACAACCAACACCCATACCACAACTTACACATACTGAATCCTCCAAACAATTAAATGCTGCCACAGAAGAAGAAGAAGAACTGTTTTGAAATCAAGCAAAATTTAGGACAAGTCTAGCACATCAGTCTTGATGTTTAAGTGGATAAACTTGATTGTACAAATAGTGAATGAACAAATGTCTTATCTAAGATGAAAAGGTGTATATATATCCACAATTCCTGACAACCACCCAAAAGTGAATAGCAACATAATCCATAACATTTGGGTACACACTTCCGACATGTGATGGTATGTTTACATGTAAGATGTGCTGACAAATGACTTATACACTGTGATGTTGTGTGACATGCAGCAGTTTGTAATATATTTTGCTAACTAGTCACGTGTCCAGCACCAAATGTTGGGCCCGATTCACAGAACTAACTTAAGACAAAATCCTAAACTTACTACCATTTTGGTATTCACAGAAGGCATTTACTCATTTTGGTATTCACAGAAGGCACTTACTCATTTCGGTATTCACAGAAGTTAGGACTCCTAACTTTAGGACTCCTAAATGCCTTCTGTGAATACCGAAAGTCTTACAGTTAGGATTTTTCTCAGTTTAGGAGTCCTAAAATTAGGAGTCCTAACTTTGCTACTCCTAATCTGAGAAAAATCCTAACTTTAAGACTTTCGGTATTCACAGAAGGTATTTAGGAGTCCTAAAGTTAAGAGTCCTAACTTTACTACCCCTAAACTGAGAAAAATCCTAACTTTAAGACTTTTGGTATTCACAGAAGGCATTTAGGAGTCCTAAAGTTAGGACTCTTAACTTCTGTGAATACCAAAATGAGTAAGTGCCTTTTGTGAATACCAAAATGGTAGTAAGTTTAGGATTTTGTCTTAAGTTAGTTCTGTGAATCGGGCCCGTTGTGTCTCAACTAATCACAACTGTGAGAATGTGTACCTGTTTGTCAATTTGTGATTTAACACAACGCCTGTCTGTTCAACTCATGCCAGATTGACAAATGCAAAGAATTTCAAATGTTAATGTACATCATTTCAGTAAACAAGATTTGACCTTAGACCCTGTATGTGCAACGCAATAATTCCACCCATATCAACTACAAATCAATAATATGTGTGTGTGAAAATACATTCTACACCTAAACACATTTGTCTTGCACGATACACTTTTACTGAGTGTTAGGTAAAGATCCATGGTCATTGTCCAACGTGACTGGTTGTTACCATCAGGTACCTACTAACACTTGCAGCCATCAGAAAGAGAGAGACAAGGAGGTGTTCAGCATGAAATTCTGGCAAGGGGCTGTTCCAATGGGGGGCGTAGCCACATATGCATACACCCAAGCAATGTGAGGCAGAAAGACAATCTCCCACACAACAGAAAAATTGTTCTTCTATGATCCCCCGCACAAATGACTCCTATCACATAATCAACTTCAAACAAGTTGGCATAGATAGCACCAAACATACATATGTTAAAAATATGAGAGACAAGACAGAATGATTGTAATTATGATATTTTAATTGAAGTCATTAAAAATCATGTATCAAAATATCAGTCATACAGCCAAAATAAAGTTAAAACAGGTAACTGTCACACCATTTTCTAGGCCATAGCACATTTTGACATGGCCTTCTGTAACACCCTAACTTCATGCAAGATCTTCTCATGCAGAATGGTATTGTGCTGGCAGTACGAACATGCAGCAGAAAGAGGAAAAACATGACAAGAGTGTGGTATACCACCCACACCAACAGTGGCACTATGGCGTTTTGTAGCTGCCCTCAAACTATGTCCTTTGAGAGTGTATTTTGGCTGCTGGCCTCTGACATTCTGAGCCTCCTGGTCTTTACCTAAGCCTGGGCAGAACTCTGAGAAGTGGCAAACTCCACTACGCTATGTGGAGTTCCGCGAGTGTCGGAGTGCATGAGTGTCATGCCGTTCACAGTGATTTTGCACACCAGGTGTTTGTCCCGCGCTGTAAAATCATCACGAAAGGCACCATGTGCAGGGCAAGAAGGAGCAACTTCCTTTCTGCTGCTCAGTTAGATTTTCTACTCGAACGGCAGCTTTCTCAACACAAACGGAAATTTTCTCAACTCAAGTGGTCATGACCCGTATCAACCACTCGCATTGAGAAATCCAACCACCTGCGTTGTGAAATCTCACCAGGAGGTTGACCATCCTCATTCCGCCTACCAAATACACCTTGGCAAGCATGAGCAAGGAAAAATCTCCGTGGTAGGTGGATATTACATGCTCGCCAACTTGATGTTGATGAGCACGAGCGAGAAAAAGAAAAACCCTCGGTGTGTTTTTGGGAACTCCACATGCTCTGCAGAGCGCGAAGTGCGGAAAATTCTGCAAACCCCTGAGGGCCACGCTCTTCAATATGTGTACATCTTCCCTCTAGCCTGCAAATAAACACTCATAATAGCAATGTTCAGTCCACCATGTACAACTACAAAGTTGTTTGCTCCATCACTAAGGGTACGCCCCATACCCTGATACCCTTCAATGCCTGCATGTCGGAATTTGCAAATGGGTTGGAGTCCAACTGTTCAATGCAAGACATGGCCAAGACAGTAAAATGAAATCTGGGGATAAGATAATGAACATTATACAGTAACTCCCCACCATCAACGCTCTGACCAACACCCACTTTCAGAACGCACATCAACAACACTAACCAACATGTATCAAACCTAAGCAAACCTGTACCCACCTGATGCTTCCAGACCCAGAAGATGCTGGGCAAGCTCATCAAAGTAAAAGGCACACACTGAGCAACCGTAACATTATCTACAATGACATTCACAGCAGCAAGTTGGACTAAGGAATGTCCCTCTACTCCGTGTGTGAAATTCCTTTCACCAGAAGGCTGTTGCCAGTTCAGTACTCCCCTACATGGTTCTCCCTCATCCTCCTACACCACACTCACAACACACCTGGTGGCTTCCCCATGGCTTCCTACACACATTTATATACTGTGCACATTTCCCATACAACCTTTCAAGGAACTACAGTGCACCGCACAACATCCCTCTTCACACTCCATCCGGGCAATTCTGCTCATCTTGATTCAAATTGCACACATTCCATGCATATGTTTACAGCCAGTATCTACATCAATCTTAAGTTGTGTAGGTACCTGAAACTACACATTGGAGTCACCTCCTCAGTTTTCCTATATCACATGCAGACAAAGCCCAGGATTGTCAAGTACACCCACAAGGACTCACTTTTGGTTAGGCTCACACCTGCTCAGTGCAAAGATGCCCTCCCATCTGAGAGTGAGCTCAAAATGTGAAATCACCGTGCATGTCCTCACATTTTCTCTACAATTCCTGGACATTACAGAGTTATGATCCTCACTCACCTTCATCAGCACCTGCGCTGAATTCACTTGGGTCTATGGGTTCAGGTTCACCTGCCATGATGAGAATAAACTATTTCTGAAGATGCACAATAATAACTGTCAAACTTCATAAACACACTTATCAGCTTATCTACATACATTGTAGCAATTGTATGCCTGATCTCAATTTGCCATATATACTTGATTCAATTGGTTGAACTCTTGATGCATGTATGAGTGTTACATATCAAGGACAACACATGTGAATGAGACTCACAGGTTAAGTATGGTAACTTCATGTATATATCAACAATTATCTATAAATACTGACATAAGTGATTACAGATGACATAAACTCCTTATGCATTAGGAAGTGAGGGGCTGGTGTAATGATAGACGCACACTACGCTGTGCACTCACATGGTATGGTACACTGCAATGTTTGTAACACATTAAGACCAATGCCACTCTACTCCCCTCTGCATAGCACTGGGGCAAAATCGAAAAAAGTGTGTCAGGCACACATGTTTGCACCATACTGCATGTGTGCCTATGTGACTCGAGCATGGGATTGGTACCGGAAGCATTTTGCTCCTGTCGAAAATGCAAAGGTTAGGGTACCCTTAATTTTCCACCACAATGTGTGTTTTATGAATTGACAGACAACATGTTAAGATGTCTTGGAGGTTGCTCTCCTATGTGATGTGCTGGTAAACTTTTATGCACACCCATCGATACTGCTGGTGTTCATTCCTCATTGGCACCACTATCCCAGGATGGATGCTTGGGAACAGCGATGACCCAGTCATGGAACACCTCCTTGGTGCTAAGTAGTGTAATGTAGAGATATGTGCTGCATTTCAGCACATATCTAGTATGAGCACACTGGGTGATTGATTCCTAACTTTTTGTGGGGTTAGTGTCACAACAGTAATGGCAACCATGACACAATGGTATATTTTGCAATTTCAGTGTCAAGTACTAAATAAGGTATGAGCAGGTGTGTATCCTAGAAGTGAGGGTCAGCTGTGCAAAGCCCAGCTTTGCGTGATTTAGAGGCAAGGCCCCCTTACATGGGTGGTAAATGGGCATCTACATTGAACCACCCATGCCTATTGTCCCAAAAAATCCTCTACAAGCATCATCTGGTTGGCTTTAGTGCCAATATGGTACGCCATTTGTAAGGAGGCGTCAAAGGGAGAAATGTATTCATATACCCTATCTTATCCTACTTTGTGTGCATGCTACACTGTGCTGCAATCCTACGAGGAAGACAAATATTTGAAGTATCACTAAGCATATGGTCTTCAACTGGAGGGGTACACTACCAGCACAAAGCCTGACATGTAATCACACACACACACACACACATTCACTATGGCACAAACGTGTGTGTCTGAAGTATGGCACGTGATCTTTGCACCAGTCCCAGGTAGATGAGTGGAGAGAGACATATATCTGTAGAACCTATGCTCCCCAGCACACTCCTTATCATTTAAAGCAGTGCAGCAAAGTTGACTGCTGAACTGCATACCATGGCTGTGTTGAAAATCTGGACCTAAGTGTCATGCAGGACACAGAAGGGGGGAAACTTTGGTAACAACAAGGATGTGTGTCACTTTCTTCATTCTCACACAGCACAAAATCCCAGTATTTACACCCTGATAACTTGATAAGTTTACTTACCAACAAGATCCTTCACCTCTATCCCAAAGTGGTGCAGCATGTCTTTCTGGCTGGACACAATATCCGCCAACCAATGTTGCACCTGGTGCATCAATCTCTGTATTCCACAGGCCTGCGTCACACAATCAGCAACCCGGAACCATCAGATGCACCTCTCATTCAGGGGTAGCCCTACCCACAAGACCACCATCCTGTAGCATGTTGGACAGGTAATGCAGGACTGAATGGAGTAGGACTCCCAACTCCTCAGCATCAAAGATGGTCTGTGTTGTTGGCCCAGCCACAGTTATATCCCTCTTCCAGCTTGCCTTAGGCATGTTCTTTGGGATGGCAGACACCTAGAAATGATGTGAACAGTATCATGACAGGACGGGCTAGATTTACAATTTTGTTGTGCAGAGCAGCTGCATCAAAAGCTGTGCTGTACTGCGTGAGAAGGAGAGAGCAGAAGAGCGCCATATGTACAGGTGTTTGGCACTCTCCTCCCCTCTCCCTAGTGCTTGTGTGGAAATGTGCAGGTGTCCGCCACGGACACTCCTTCGCACCATTGGGCATGGGTGTCTCTGTGAGTCTAACATAGGTATTGTACTGGAAGGGTACCCTTCCATTCCAAATTACTATGCAACAACAACATTTTACACTTTTCTCACTTTGTATGTGTACTGTACAGTGCAGCACGCATGCAAAGTAGGTAAATTATTGAGTAGGCAAAGCATTTTTCATTCATAGAAGCTATCTGGCATGATTGCTATTTTCTGGCGCGGAACCTTGTCTACATTTTTTGAAGTGAGTAGGGCTTAGCAACAGAAACCTTGGTTGGCTACATGGGAATGCCCATGCACCACCCATGGTTGGGACCCTTGGCGCTAAATAATGCAAAGCCTCGCTATGTGCTGGTTTGCTTTACATGCAAGTGATTTTTCAGCCCTAAACAACTTTAGCACTGGGAAGAAAGTAGGAGGTGGCGTTCCCAATCCATGCACTCATGCCTTTTGAGGCAAAACCCTAGCTGCAAACAATAGTAGACAGGGTTTGTAATTTGTAAAGAGGCGTTAAGAGGAGACAATTTGTTATTTCTCCTTTCTCTTCCGACAGTGCATGTGTGCTGCACTGTGCAGTACAGATACAAAGTGGAAAAAGTTTTAAGCAAGTCTAAGCATAGTATTTTGTGCTGGAAGAGTACGCTTACAGTACAGGAGCTATGCTAGATGCATGCACATACCTTTGCACTATGGCGCAAAGGTGTGTGAGTTACTGAGCAGCTGAGATCAGTGCCAAAGCTAGGGAGAGGGGAGGAAAGTGCCATATCTCTGTAGATATGGGGCTCTCCTGCTCTCTCCCTGTCACACAACAGCCTCTTTGTGTGCTGAGCTGCATTGCCTGACTTTTTCGAAAATCTGGCCTTAGATAAACAAAGATGGTTTGTTGCTTTCTGTAATGCAACTTGTCTAAAATGTTGCTTTCTACTGAACAGAGCTAACTGTGATTGTGTTGCCTCTCATCCGTTTTGTGTAACATCTGCTGTGTGTTATTCAAGTTCAAATACATTTCTTACATCATTACAGTGTATTCCAACATGGGCTGTGTACTTGTAGCACTCCAAATACACAAGTACATATTTTCCACAACAGTTTACCGTCTGTGGCTCACTGGTTACACACAAACCTCTGCGGTGCATTACCTAATGGAGGGTCAACATAACCTACTGTGCTTTTGCAACAGAGACACCGAAATAATACTATATAGGTAATTTCTGGTATGAAAGATATCTAGACAGCTATCTGATGCTGATAGGCCACAAAAAAGTTACAGTCTCCTTACTATTTTTACTGCACCTTTTAAACCTGCACCCACAATCACTGAGCCCACACCCTTCGTATGCAGCATCACATTTGCCATACTTTATTTGTGCATTTCAAGCGCTGCCTACATAGAGACACACAACTGTGACACGCCCAATCGCTGCATGGTAACTTTATTGTGCTGGGCCTTCTTTAAAGTCCAAAAACATATTCTAGGTATACCTATTAAATTGATGATGTTGGAAATATTATTTTTAATTTTTGATAATGTTTATGATTCACATGTGTTTGTCTTCTACCAATATCCAATACACATCTCTGTTGACATATGTTGTTGATGTGCTGATATACGAGTACTAAATATATGTATCATGAGGTGGGTCTATCAACAGCGCATTCTGACATTTGGAAGTGGTGGGCCCGCATGGACCATTATGTTCGACACAAGTTTTTTGGTACTGCGGAAAAAGTTTCCAGGAGCGCAAAGATTTACATTTTACATACTAAGTATTGTTAGCAGCCTTGAGTTATTAGACAGAACTGTTTCAGTATGACAATTTCTACTTAACATGGAAGACTGTGTGCACCAGGTACTAACCTATCTATGTACATGTGCTTGTTTTGCTTTAGAAGATGGGCTATCTGCAACGTTTTCACCCCAGGATGAAGGCTGTAGGTAGTATGATCTTTAGCACCTTCAGACCTTGGTTATTTTAAGTGAATAGTCGCTGTATGGACAAGTTTTGCATACACTTGCTTAGTACTTTTTAATACTCTGTGGTGTATTTCTCATGAGAGTTTCACTGTCTGCAAACAGTGTGGTATAGAGTAAACTCTCTCCATAGAGTCAACACTGTTAACAATTCCCACTTTTCTAACCATATCCACTTCATTTCTCAATGTAAGTTCACTGAATGGTAGGGTTTCATACAGGTAAAGGGTGTCAGTAGTAGGGCATTAGTTATGTAACAGGGCTTGAGTATCTGGAAGAACATGGTTTACCCTGAACAGTTGTATACAGACTGAACACCTTGTGCAGGATAGGTAACCCTTTCATGTGTGGTTCATAGTCAACATTAACTTGACTTCCCATGAAGTGTATGGTATAGGGTCAATGTTGAAAATAACAAAAGCTTACTTTACCTATGGGGGTAGTATGTAAGATAGCAGTAAAGTCACTTCATATTACTCTGAGGTATTTTGCACTTACTTTCATTTCTCTAATAGTACAACAGTTTAAAAAGCAATATGTACAAAAGAAGCTTGGATTATGTCATCAGTGATGTCATTAGTGATGTTATTTTAGATGTTATGAATGATGTCACAGAACAGGTCATGAGTGATGTCGTATGTGAGGTCATAAGCAGTGCATGGCATGGGTGCGAGCTATAGTTAGCTTTGCTAAGTATAACTGGTGAATTTCTGTGGCTTTTTCAGTTCACAACATTAATGTTATCACTGACAAATTCACCTAACTATAACGTTACTTTAATCTTTGTTTTTTCCAGTGAATTTCTAAGGTTTAAAAAAAAATCGGATTTTTTAATCACACCTTACTAGAACATTATTATAATCTTTTGGCGTCGTTTATAAGGTTTTGCCGTAGGGCAGCGACACAGGTCTTCCTGCTGTGCTGCCCTATGGCAAAAGAAAAGGGCAGGAATGTGCCACATCTATCAGATACAGTGCATTCCTGTCCTTTCTCCCTGGGCCGGTGCACAATGGGCTGCCGTGCGCCAAGGCAGGCACCGTGGTGAAATGGTGCCTGCGCTACGGGAATGATTATTTTTGTGCAGGAAGGAAAACCTTCTTGCACAAAAACAATCACAAGAGTCTTTTTCCTCAAAGAAAAAGGAAAAACGAGGAGAAATAAAGATATTACTCCTCGTTGCGCCTCCCTTACCCCTCCACTGGGGAGGTGTACATTTTTGGCGCTGCCTCAGATTTGCAATTTCTCGTAGAAGTGGAGCAGTGTCAAAATGCCATGGATGTTGCTGGGAATGCCCCCAGCAACACACATTGCACGCCCCATTAATGCATTAAAGGGAACGATATTTACGAAGAATTATTAAGCCCAAAACATTGGCTTAGTGCTGCCTGTGGAGCAGTCTCCTGCCTGTGGAGCAGTCTCCTGCGCCACGGAACGTCACAAAAAGTGACGTTCCGGTGCCACAAGGGGCTTCATAAATGAGGCCCCTAGTTTGTTTCAGTGAATTGCTAGGGTCTTTTAACGTACAGTGATATTTAATTCCAATGTGTAAACCCAGCTCCTCGCCAAAGGCCGTACGCAACGTAGGGTTGACTGCATGTGGGGAGTTGGCTGCAGGCAGGCCCTGTGGCCAACCCCCTGCTGTGCATGACCAAAGGCCCTGTTTAAGTACGCTACGTAAATTCAACACTCCGCGGCGCACGGCCAAATGGGTTGGCTGCACAGCCTTTGACCATGGTAGTGGGAGGTTGGCCACAAGGCCTGTCCTGCGGCCAGGCCCTGTGACCAACTGCTGTAAAGACAGCCGTCCCCACCCTGCACAGGATCTTTTGTCGTGCACTGTGGGGGGTTGGCCACAGGCCCTGGCCTGTGGCCAACTCCCCGCATGACGCCGAACCCACACTGCACACAGCCTTTGGCCGTGCAGGGTGGAGGCTTGTCCAGCTCCCCTAAGGCAGCCATACTCCGCACTACGTGCAACCTTTGGTCATTTTGCAAAATTTTGGCCCCAGCGGTGGGCTTTCTGGGACCTGTCATGGGTCAGGGGGATACTTGCCCCTCCCCTTGTTTAATGATTTTGGGCTCTTTGGGACCTCTGATATCTAAGGGAGGGGGAATGTATGTCAACCTTCCCCATTCTCAAGATGACCCGCCCAGGGGTGGGCTCCCCGGGGCCTCTGATGGATCGGGGAGGGGGGCTGCGCATCCTCCCTCCCCATAAACACTGTTTTTGGCCTTGGCATGGGATTCCCATTGCCTCTGGAGGTTCAGGGAGAGGGCCACACAGCTCCCTCTCTTTTATAAATAGAGCCCTGGGGTGGGATCCCTGGAGCTTATAGTTAATAGATGCAGTCTGGCTGCCATTTCTTTTTGTTCCCCCAAGAGTTTTGCATGATTGCAGCATTTATTACTGATCATTTTTTCTTTTTGGCCACGGGGGAGGGTCCTTCCAAGTCCCCCATGGGCCTAATGGGGTAGGGCATCCCTACCCTGCCCCCTTATATTACTTTTTATTTTGCCTTCAGGACAGGGGACTAAGTACTGCAATGACTGCCAGCAAAATTTTTCTCATGTTGCTGGGAGCCAGTCAGAGAACTCCCTCCCACGGGAGTCTGTCTCCCACTGGAGCGATTTGGGCAAAGGGAAATAAACCTCCCTGGGCCAATTAGATTAAATTGGCGCAACTGTGAAAATCTTTCGAGCCTCTCGCAGCCCCAAACGTCCAGACATACAAATAGTTTTTCACTTTAATATCTCTACTACTGAAAGGGTTTACAATAAATCACAAAAAGCACATTCTGCGGACCATGATCTAGCTTTCGGACAAATTTCGTGTAATTCCATTCTGCAGTTTTTGGGTCAGTGCTTCTTAAAGAAGTCTATTTTGAATAACTTTGGCGCCGGTTGACGAATCTTCTTGAAATTTTCAAAACTAATGGGTGCACTCCGCTCAGCTCCTACCCTGAAAGTCTTGGGGGGATTCGTCAAGCGGGGGCTGAGAAAAAAGGGGGGTCCCAAAACGTGTTTTCCCCATGCATTTTCCCATAGGACCTTTAGTTGAAGGTACAGCCCGAACGGCTGAACAGAATTACTTGAAATTTGGCAGAGAGGTAGTCCTCAGGTCAGGCATGTGCCTTTTGGATATATGGTGTCAATCTGTTCAGTAGTTCCTGAGAAAATTGCAGTTAAAAGCACATACATATCTATAGCCGTGCACCGTGTGCGCACCGTGCGCGCACCCTAACGTGCGTGAGCGTAATTCTGATTGGTGGTTACATGTCAGTCAACATTCGAATCTGTCGAAATCAGGAAGTGTTGGCCGCCATTTTGTTTGTTTTCAGTGCGAGTGTGAAAAAGGAAGGTGGCGAACGTGAAAAGGGGGCAGGGTAGAGAGTTCCTGACCCCCTAGCCTTTGTCAGGGGGTACCTGAAGGACCCCGAAAGCAGAAAAATACATTTTAATTTTTTTTTTTAAATCGCGGGGGTGCGCGCTACGTGCGCGCACGGTGAAAAACCATTAAAAAAAACATTTTTTAATACGTAGTTTATTGTAAAATAAATATATAAAAAAAATAATACATTCATGACTTAGCATTTAAAAAAACGTAAAAATTCACTGAAAAAACCATAGGTTTCACACACGTTATAGTTAGGAATTAGCATATAAAAAAAATTGCAAATTCACTTAAAAAACCATAGGTTTCACACATCTTATAGTTAGGTGGATATTTCACTGGTAAAAAACCAATGAAATTCCCCCGTTATAGTTAGTTCAGATAACTTTAACTCACGCGACCGCCACTCTATCACAAGGATGATGTCATCAGTGATGTCATGAGTGATGCCACTGACCATGTCATGAGTGATGTAATATGTGACGTCATGAGCAGGATTGCGGGCGCGCGAGTTATAGTTATCTGAACTAACTATAACGGGGGAATTTCATTGGTTTTTAACGAGTGGAATATCCACCTATCTATAAAATGTGTGAAACCTATGGTTTTTTTAAGTGAATATATATATATATATATATATATATATATATATATATATATATATATATATATATTCACTGAAAAAACCATAGGTTTCAGGCACTTTATAGTTAGGAATTAGCATTTAAAAAACCTTAGAAATTCACTGAAAAAACCATAGGTTTCAGGGGCGTTATAGTTAGCTGGACTTTTCACTCGTACAAAACCATTGAAATTCCCCCGTTATACTTAGTTCAGCTAACTATAACTTGCGCGCCCGCAATGCACTGCTGATGACGTCACATATTACATCACTCATGACATGGTCAGTGAAATCACTGATGACATCTCAAATGACATCACTGATGACATCACTGATGACATCATCCAGTGAATGTGTGTTTTTCTGAAAATTACATATGTTTTATATATATATATTTCAAGGTCGATGGAAGAATAAATGGGTATATAAGTGTCTAAATGGATGATTTGTTTTTGAAAAATTGATTGTATAACTGACTGATTAAGTGTATCTTAGTGAATACATGGCTTAGTGCGTAATATTTAAATATGTAAATATCTGTATCAGTCTCTCACTTTGTGTATAAGTGGCTGCATGGATTGATGAGTAGCTACATGAGTGTCTATATAGGTTATTAGTTGTTTTTTGAGTATCAGTATGAGTGTCTGAGTGTCTGTATGGTTTGGTGGGAGGTATTACGTGGTGCATAGGTGCATGAATGAGTGACTGACTGTTTGTATGTGTTGAAGACAGCATGTGTGCAGGACTGTATGGGTGGATGAGTGTGTGCATGGGTGTGTTAGTGAGTGAATGACTCTCAATAGTGTCTTTGTGAGTAACTACATATGTTTTAAACTAGTATATGTGACTATTGGTGTATATAAGTGAGTATATGTGAGAGTGAGAGATTGAAAGAGTTCCTGTATGACTAAGTATGTGTTTCTATAAGTGATTGTTTAAAAGACAAATTATGTGTAAGTTTCTGTAGAAGTAAGTGTGGTGGTGTGTGTATAACTGTATATGCAAGTAAATGGATGTTTGATTCTTTATTAGCATGAGTGACTATGTGTGTGAGTTACTCTATGGATGAATGGCGTTGTGTAACAGGATGTATAGGTGTATGAGTACATATGATGAGTGAGTACATGTATGAGTGACTGTATAGGACTGTTGGTGAATGAGTGGATGTGTATGTGGATCTTAGAATTACTGAATAGGTTGTTGTAACTGGTATTGGTATGTCCATTGTTTTGAAAATTTTAGTTTCTATTTTTGAATGTGTGTATTAAAGGTTATATTAGGGGGAGAGGAGGTCTGCCACTCTATCACAAGGATGATGTCATCAGTGATGTCATTTGAGATGTCATCAGTGATGTCATCAGTGATGTCACTGACCATGTCATGAGTGATGTAATATGTGACGTCATCAGTAGTGCATTGCGGGCGTGCGAGTTATAGTTAGCTGAACTAACTATAACGGGGGAATTTCAATGGTTTTGTACGAGTAAAAAGTGCAGCTAACTATAACGCCCCTGAAACCTATGGTTTTTTCAGTGAATTTCTAAGGTTTTTTAAATGCTAATTCCTAACTATAACGTGCCTGAAACCTATGGTTTTTTCAGTGAATTTCAAAGGTTTTTTAAATGCTAATTTCTAACTATTCCTACAGAGATAGGACATGTGAAGAAAGAAGAAAAAACGCCCAGAAAGAAAAAAAAGAAATGCAGAAAGAAGCAACAGAAGTCCTCAAAGACGAAGAAAAGTGCAGGAAGAAGGATAACGTGCAGAAAGAACAAACAGAAGAGCAGAAAGAAGTCTTGTTGCAAAATCATCCTGTACCCTCAACGTTTTCAGACGGATACTGGTGGTAACTGAGTCTGACTAACCAGTCCTAGAGCCAGTGCTATGTTAAAAGACACTCAGAATACAGTGAAAACACCTACATACACTAGGGAACACTATGCGTTGGGGTCCCCCTATGATTAACATTACCTCCTCTGTAAGCCCCTAGTATATATTAGGGCAGGGGATTAAAACTATCTCTTAAAACGCGCCACAGGGCGTGTTTGCACACGTCACCTCAGGCCCCGTCCCCTCCCTTCCCCACTGTGTAAACAAGCCCTGTGGCCATTTTAAGTTGGGAGATTAAGTCCCCTTGAATCCTGAGGGTCCCTAGGGTCCAACTAGACCACTAGGTACCTCCAGTAAGCACCACAGAGCTGCGTTGCAGAGAGATGTAAAAAGGGGCACGGCCTAGACCACCTCTCTGCAACGCAGTGCAGTGGCGCTTACTGGAAGCACCTGGTGGGCTAGTTGGCCCCCAGGGTCCCTCAGGATTGAAGGGGAATTATTTCCCCAACTTAAAACGTGCCACAGGGCTTGTTTGCACACGTTAACTCAGGCCCCGTCCCCTCCCTTCCCCACTGTGTAAACACACGCCCTGTGGCTGTTTTTAGTTGGGAGATTAAGTTTATTTGAATCCTGAGAGTCCCTAGGGGCAAAATAGACCACCAGGTACGTCCAGTAAGCGCCATTGCAGAGAGGTGTAAAAAGGGGCACGGCCTGCACCACCTCTCTTCAAAGCAGAGCAGTGGCGCTTACTGGAAGCACCTGGTGGGCTAGTTGGCCCCCAGGGTCCCTCAGGATTGAAAGGGAATTATTTCCCCAACTTAAAACGCGCCATTGGGCGTGTTTGCACACGTCATCTCAGGCCCCGTCCCCTCCCTTCACCACTGTGTAAACGCGCCCTGTGGCCATTCTAAGTTGAGAGGTTAAGTCCCCTTGAATCCTAAGGGTCCCTAGGGTCAAACTAGCCCACTAGGTACCTCCAGTAAGCGCCACAGAGTTGAGTTGCATAGAGGTGTAAAAAGGGGCGTGGCCTCAGAACACCTGTGTGCAACGCAGCTCCCTGCCGCATACAGGAGATACCTGTTGGGCTAGTTGGCCCTCAGGGACCCTCAGTATTGAAGGGGAATTAATTCCCAAACTTACAACTGGCCAGGGGGCACATTTGCAGAGTGCTGCAAGGAGGGGGCGTGGCCTCCGGCGCGATGCTGGTCTTTTATTTATTTTATATTTTTAAGAAGGAGGGCTGTGTGGCCCCCCTTCTTTTTCTAATTTATTGGCCCTGGGGACCCCATCCCCCAGGGCCTGCACCCTAATTTTTTTTGTTGAAAAAAATAAATTTGGCCCTCCCAAGGCGTTAATCGGCCCCGGGAACCCCAACACCCGGGTCATGGCCTTCTTTTTTTTATGTTATTCTTTAGGAGGGGGGCTGCGTTGCCCCCCTCCTCAGGCCACTTATGGCTCCTGGGACCCCATCCGCCGGGGCCGGCCTTTCTTTTTTATTATTTAAAAAAAATATATATTTATAGAAACACCTAGGACATGCTGGACAAACCGTATGTAGCTATCACCATGACGATTTGTGTGATATTCATTAAAAGGCGACTATGCATACAATGAATCCACGTGGAATGTATTTACAAAGCTAGGGATGCTCTGACATGTCTGACACCCTACCGTGCCTAATCCCGGCACCCCCGCCGGTGTGTACTCTCCAAGTAGACACCCTTGTCGTTTATTTATACAAACATGGGTAGCTATTGACAGGCACATTTAATACACACGCACACCAAGCCATTCAAAGGGGATTCGACAAAAATTCAACCAAACTATGCAAGAAACCCCCCTCACGGTTAATAAAACACGCATTCACCGCCGGATGTGTAATACTTTTTATTTTACTCTCTGGAAAGGAGACAAACCTCACTTGAGAGTGACAGCGTGCTCCTGGCTGAGCCCAATGCTGTGTTACACCCACCAGTGCCCGCCGAGTGCTACACACCTCTGTGTTGTATTCCACCAGCTAGTGCATATGCTATGACACTCTCTAGCCCATGTGCACTGTAACACCATCCCGTGAATATGTCATGCCACACTTGCCTTTGCACGGGTTATATTGCCCCATCTAACATGCCTTCCTCGATGCCTATGTTATAACGCACAGCGCTATGCCATACATATTATATTCTGGGATCCATATCTGTGTCACAGTGCATATGCAACGTTACACTCCCCAGCACATATTTTATATTGCAACTTTAGAGACTAGTTAGGTTACACAACACTGCCCTGTGCATATTACACTCCAAGGCGCATATCGCATAGCACGCGCTAGTGCCTGTGCTATCTCGCGCTCTCCAATGAATCTGTCATTGCGCACAATGTATTGCATATTATATTTCACGCCCCGGTTCATCTTATATCACACTTTTTGGTGCATAGTTTATACCATATACTATATCTAGTTTTCATTTTCAATCGTGCTCTCAGGACTATGTTCTTTATAACACTGCGTCCACCTACCCTTTTCACGGGCATTACATTTTGCGATGGGGGTGGAGGGTCAGGGGATGTTTCTGCTAAGTGAGCCCAGAGTCACAGTCACAAACGTCCTCTTCTTCCTGAATAAAGTGAGATTATGCTGCATACTTGTTCATATTTTAAGTAGTTCGCACAGACACACATTTTAAAAACAATAAAGTTCCTAATACCCACCTTCTCTGAACAGTTCGCTTGCTGCCCCATCCACCTCCTCCCTATCCTCTGTTGTCTGAATCCATGGACTAGCCTCCTCCCTCCTGCCATGCATGGTCTGATGTGCTGCCACTGCTCTCCATTTAGCATGATGTACCAGTCCACTCCTCCTGCCCTCCATTGCCCAATTCTATGGCCCATCATTGACCTCCTGCTTAGCCTCTGTGCTTAGCTTGCTACCCCTATTCTCCTTCCCCCTGCCCTCCGATGTCTTTGTGCATGCCCCTGCTCCATCCTTTTTGTCCACCATGTTCCATGGACCTGCCACTCCTATCTACTCTGAGTGTTCTGTTGAGCTGCCACTCCCCTTCCACCTGCCTAGCATTGTCAGATGACTGTAACCTGTCCCTGCCACCTCCACCCTGCCTGTCCACATGCCATGCCCCTATCCCCTTCCTCCTGTCCTCCATGGTCCATTTTACTGCCACACCCTTCTGCCCTCCCTGGTCTGTTGTGCTGCAACTGCTCCTCCTGCCTGCCCCGTGCGGTCTGTGGTGAGGCCCCTTCCCCTGAACTCTCTTGTCTGTGCCCAGGTCCTGACCCTCCCTTCTATCCTCCATGGTCCTTTGTGCATGCCCCTGCACCCTCCTTCTTGACCATCAGAGCCATTGTGCTGCCACTATCCCTCCCGCTTGCCATGCATGGTCTTCTGTGCTACCATGGCCCCTCCCACCTTCCCTGTGTGGTCAGCTAGCTGCCCCTGAAACCCTCCCACCTTCCCTCCATGGTCTGTGTGTATGCCATCATATTATCTTTGTTGATCTCCATGGTGTGTCTTGTTTCCAGTGCCCATCCTGCCTGACCTCCATGGCCATCTTGTTGCTCCTGCCCTGCCCCCTTGCCCCCAGCCCTCTGTTTCCATGTGCAGACCCCTATTCCCTCCCTCCTGGCTTGTCTGTTCCATTGTAATGCCCCTGATCTGTCCCTCCTACCCTTTATGGTCTGTTATGCTGCAGATTTCTCTCCTGTCTGTCCATTATGGTCAGCTAGCTACCATTGCCTCTTTCCCCTCTGTTCTCTGTTGTCCATGTGCATGGTCCTGTCCCCTCCCTTTTGCTTTCTATGGATTGTTGTGCTGCACTCCCGTCCCACATGCCCTGTGTGGTGTATTGTGCTGCTGCAAACCCTGATGCCTGCCCTATAGGGTGAGTTTGGTGCACCTCTCCATGTCCCTCCTGTCCTCTGTTATCCGAGTCCATGTCCCTACCCCAATTCCTCCTGCCTACCATGATCCTATGTACCATACTTGCGAACATTTTGAACATGGTAAGAGGGAGATTTTGAAAAAAAAACCTGGGGTATTGATTTTCCTCTTTGAGTTACATTGAAAAAGAGGAGATTGTAGACAGGAGACAGATCAAATAAAGCCCATTTGAGCTTAAAAACATTGGACGTTTCCTGGCTGAAACGGGTCTGTTGGCATGTATGGTTGTACTACCACTGCCTCTTCCTTCTGCCCACAATGGTCTATTACATTTCCACAGCCTCTCTTGCCAGTCCTGTATTGTTGGTTTGTCGCCCCTGTCCCCCTTTCCACTGCCCTCCATAGTCTGTTGTGCTGCCACTGCCCTACCTGCCTGCCCAGTGTGGTCAAATTGTTGCCTCTGCACTCTCCTACCTGCCTTCAATTTTCAGAGTCCGTGCCCCTGGCCTCTGCCTTTCAACAGTATCCCAATGAACAACTAGATTGCTAACATTCTATATTTATTACAAAAGTGTGGAACGCCTGACGTCATCTTGATGTAGTCAAAGCTGTAATACCTAGAGCATTTCCTTTAGAAATTACATATATGAGAGGGTCTTATTTGCATCAAAATTATGGTTAGTGCTCGAAAAAACTAAAATGAGGACATATTTTCTGAGTTTTCAAATAGCGACAAAGAACTTTTAAATTATTTGTAATCTTTATGTTTTTTTTATCCAGTTGACCACTTGATTAAATGTTGCACCTAGGGGAGAGGATGTGGTGTTACTTCCAGAGCTGCAGACTTTGCAACTGGGGAACCAGGTTGGAGTTTCTGCTTCAGCTCAACATTCTGTGATTCTGGTCAAATCACTTAATCTCCCCATGCCTACAACCAAAATGAATTTGATCTAATGTGATGTAACCAATGCTCATGTTAAGCACTCCAATACCTGACAAGTCTGCACTATATAAAACCGCAAATACACAAAAAATAGGTGTTTTGCACACTTCTGTCATTGGGCTACATGTGGGCTACATCTGGGTGATATGTGTGCTGTATTTGGGCTCTTTTGTCTCTGGAGGCCATCTTGGGAGATTTATTTGTTATGAAGTTTCCTAATTTCCTCATTTACTGCAGTCTCCTCAGTAGGAAATGCTTTCAGTTTTTTACTTTGATTCCATCAAGAAGGTATTCAGATATGTCACACATATGCCATAAATGCTGAATGTTAGCACTCTAGTTGCTCATTAGATCACTGTAGTAAAGCTACTGCTCACCACAGAAGTCTGCTGCTGGTATTAAAAGTGCATGTTTCAGTCTGCATATCAGAATTTTTTTATGAAATAGAAGTCACTCAAAATGTGCCCTAATTTTTCTTTCTTCAGCACTAATCATAATTTCTATGGCAAAATGAACCCCCTCATTGTGTTCCTTTTTAAATTAAATATTTTAAGTGTTACCACTTTATTCCAATCAAGATGGCTTCAGGTGTGCCATACTTTTGTCATAAGTAAGACAGTAAGCGCTCTAGTTGTTCGTTAGAACACTCTGGGACATTCTGTCATTGGGCTATACTCGGGCTACATCTGGGTGATATTTGGCCTACATTTGGGCTCTTTTGTCTCTGGTGGCCATCTTGGGAGATTTATTTGTTATGAAGTTTCCTAATTTCCTCATTTTCTACAGTCTCTTCAGTAGGAAATGCTTTCAGTTTTTTACTTTGATTCCATGAAGATCACTGTAGTAAAGCTACTGCTACTGCTGCTGGTATTGAAAGTGCATGTTTCAGTCTGCATGTCAGAATTTTTTAATGAAATAGAAGAGGATTTGAGAAGTCACTCAAAATATGCTCTAATTTTTCTTTCTGCAGCACTAATCATACTTTCTATGGCATTTTGTTCCTTTTTTAAATTAAATGTTTTAAGAATTACCACTTTATTCCAATCAAGATGGCTTCAGGTGTGCAATACGTTTGTCATAAGTAGGACTGTTAGCGCTCTAGTTGTTCTTTAGAACACTCTGGGAAGCTGCAGTAGAACACAAAGGATTCAACTGACAGTCTCTGCCCTTGTTGAATGTCCATGTTTTACTGAGCATGTCAGACTTCATTCTCACATGACTGAGAAAGATAATGTGAATTTACAGAAAATATGCTCTCAGTTTAGCTTATAGATCACCTTCCAAACCTCTGTGGGAAAAGCATGAGAAAATAGTTTTCTCTCAAACATGATTCATGATATCACAGCAGAAGGCTTTTTCACATGGTAAAATCACCTTAGAACACACCACAATTCCTAAAATGATTATGGTACAATCAACAAATTATTTATAATGTAACTAAAGTCTTAAAACCTTCTATTAACTGCAATGCTTTTTAATGAGGTGCTATCATGTATATTGGTCCCAAGATGGCTGCCAACACTTCTAAATATGTAACGGGCTGCTCGAAAAAGGAAAAGAACATCAAAGGGCAATATGACTGTAAAACTGATTTTGCCGTCTATGTACTTAATTGTCCATGCAATCTATCTTATGTGGGTAGTACTATTTTACCTGTCCACAAAAGAATTTTGCAGCATCTTCGAGCTATCAAGAATGGGGACAAGACGTACCCTGTGGCTTGTCATTTTGCAAAATACCATGAAAATAATGATGCAGGTCTTACGTACTTTGTCATTGATGCGATTGCGCCCAATATTAGAGGGGGCAATAGGGAAAAAGATCTTAGAAAATTGGAGTCCCGCTATATTTTAGAGCTTAATAGCAGAGCCCCGGCAGGCCTCAATATGGAAGAGGACCTGTTTACACACCTATGAAGACTTGAAACCTAAGTCATTAGGATTATGTTTTTGCTGCTCTCTTTCTGCATTCTCTTTTTATGTTAATTTTAAATGTAGGATTGTATAAATTGTATGTTTTGTGAGGTTACACTGGGTAGCACTTTATTCGATATAATAAGAAAAGTCATGATGTGCTTTTAAGAGGTTGGAAAATCATGTAGTGCATTCCCACTGGGGCTTAATTAGTTAGACAACAGTAAGAATCATTGCGTATGCCCACTAGGGCTCTATTTAAGGTTTAACGTATGTGAGCAACATGACAAGCAGTACAGTTCTTTTGTGCGTATTTACGCTGGAATAGTTGTGGTACCAGTTAAATTTTAATTGAGAGTATTTCCGCAAATGTCTGCTTTTGTTTTGCAAATGAACCTGAATGAACTACGAGTCTGTCTTTCAATGCACTTTATTTGTAGTTCATCATGTGATTGATCATGTGCACAGCTTTAAAATGGTGTTTTTTTGACAAAACTTTGTTGGTGAACAAGCCTGCTGGTTCAGGCGAAACGCGTCCGACATTGCCGTTGATTAAAATCTGATCCATATTGTCAAGACATGGCGTCGTCATTCCTGGTGTGAGAGGAGTATTCATTCATATATATATGCTTTTGAAAGACTTGTTGGGAGTGCATTCTGCTAAAGGCAACTTGTGAAACTTTATTAATACGGCCAGCCAGGTCGGGGATTGCACCGTTGTAGGAATCAGTACAAGTCCTGTGGCATGCAGATGCATAGTGCCATGTGGGAGCAACAAGTTGCGCTTTACTTTTGGGAACAATTTTGAGAGACTGCACATGTAATGCTAATAAAAGAAAAATATGCTGTTTAAAATTTCAGCCTGTTTTGTTTCCGGACCCACGAGGGTTTAATATGGACTCCAACTCCCAAGATTCTTAGCAGGGATTTAAACTCCCATGATGCTTATCAAGACCCACCTGGGCAGGTTTTCAAATTGATTGGGTTATTTCAGTTGGAGTGACCGTGAAATGAACATGGCTTGGCATGCTGCCTCTGAGGAAGGAGGTTTACTCTGAAACGCGTCAGGCAAGGCATGCAATTATTATTTTATCTGTCTTTCTCTGAAGTTGTTCCTGCGCTTTTGAAAGACTTGTTGGGAGTGCATTCTGCTAAAGGCAACTTGTGAAACTTTATTAATACGGCCAGCCAGGTCGGGGATTGGACCATTGTAGGAATCAGTACAAGTCCTGTGGCATGCAGATGCAAAGTGCCATGTGGGAGCAACAAGTTGCGCTTTACTTTTGGGAACAATTTTGAGAGACTGCACATGTAATGCTAATAAAAGAAAAATATGCTGTTTAAAATTTCAGCCTGTTTTGTTTCCGGACCCACGAGGGTTTAATATGGACTCCAACTCCCAAGATTCTTAGCAGGGATTTCTACTCCCATGATGCTTATCAAGACCCACCTGGGCAGGTTTTCAAATTGATTGGGTTATTTCAGTTGGAGTGACCGTGAAATGAACATGGCTTGGCATGCTGCCTCTGAGGAAGGAGGTTTACTCTGAAACGCGTCAGGCAAGGCATGCAATTATTATTTTATCTGTCTTTCTCTGAAGTTGTTCCTGCGCTTTTGAAAGACTTGTTGGGAGTGCATTCTGCTAAAGGCAACTTGTGAAACTTTATTAATACGGCCAGCCAGGTCGGGGATTGCACCATTGTAGGAATCAGTACAAGTCCTGTGGCATGCAGATGCAAAGTGCCATGTGGGAGCAACAAGTTGCGCTTTACTTTTGGGAACAATTTTGAGAGACTGCACATGTAATGCTAATAAAAGAAAAATATGCTGTTTAAAATTTCAGCCTGTTTTGTTTCCGGACCCACGAGGGTTTAATATGGACTCCAACTCCCAAGATTCTTAGCAGGGATTTCTACTCCCATGATGCTTATCAAGACCCACCTGGGCAGGTTTTCAAATTGATTGGGTTATTTCAGTTGGAGTGACCGTGAAATGAACATGGCTTGGCATGCTGCCTCTGAGGAAGGAGGTTTACTCTGAAACGCGTCAGGCAAGGCATGCAATTATTATTTTATCTGTCTTTCTCTGAAGTTGTTCCTGCGCTTTTGAAAGACTTGTTGGGAGTGCATTCTGCTAAAGGCAACTTGTGAAACTTTATTAATACGGCCAGCCAGGTCGGGGATTGCACCATTGTAGGAATCAGTACAAGTCCTGTGGCATGCAGATGCAAAGTGCCATGTGGGAGCAACAAGTTGCGCTTTACTTTTGGGAACAATTTTGAGAGACTGCACATGTAATGCTAATAAAAGAAAAATATGCTGTTTAAAATTTCAGCCTGTTTTGTTTCCGGACCCACGAGGGTTTAATATGGACTCCAACTCCCAAGATTCTTAGCAGGGATTTCTACTCCCATGATGCTTATCAAGACCCACCTGGGCAGGTTTTCAAATTGATTGGGTTATTTCAGTTGGAGTGACCGTGAAATGAACATGGCTTGGCATGCTGCCTCTGAGGAAGGAGGTTTACTCTGAAACGCGTCAGGCAAGGCATGCAATTATTATTTTATCTGTCTTTCTCTGAAGTTGTTCCTGCGCTTTTGAAAGACTTGTTGGGAGTGCATTCTGCTAAAGGCAACTTGTGAAACTTTATATATATATATATATATATATATATATACTTTAGTATATACTTAAATGTGTATGTACTTTGCGGGCACTGGAGATCAGCCCTAGGACTTGTCTGCTTCCGCTTCGGGATTTTTTTCTGTTCAACTGTCTCTATTTAACTGTCTTGATAGAAAAGGACCATAAGAGGTCAGTAAAATACCAGGATTGCTTTCTGCTTGTTCAACTGCCTGTATTTAACTGTCTTGCTAGAAAACAACCAGTAGAGGTCAGTAAAATACCAGAATTGCTTTCTGCTGAGGGACTTTCTTTTTTTAATTTTTCTGGCAACTGTCTGTATTTAACTTTCTTGATAGAAAACGACCAGCAGAGGTCAGCAAAATACCAGAATCACTTTAGCATTCTGTAGATTCCAGTCCATAGAAATTGTCTTCCACGATCACCCATAGACAATACTATTTTTTCAATTCTTGTATTTTCAGTGATATGACCACCGAATACCATGTCCCGCTGAAAGGCAATATTTCTCTCCATGTGTTCCTATACCTGGAGTGTCACGCAGTTTGGTGCTTACTTTCCCTCAATGTTAAAGAACAGTAGATGTTTCAGCACACAGGCTAATGCATATCTAATGAATGAATGAAAGGAAACTTGTAAACGCGCGACTTAACCCGAAGGCATCAAGGCGCCTAACCAAAAAACAGTTCAAAAAGTAAGGCAGATCATGTCTAAGCGTAAGCCTTGGCGAAAAGCCATGTCTTAAGAGCCTTCCTAAAAGCCAGCACCGAGGGAAGAGATTTTATCTCCAAGGGCAGGGTGTTCCAGAGCCTAGGAGCAAGAGTTGAAAAGGCTCTACCTCCCCAATTGGCTTTACGTATCCTGGGAACTAGAAGCAAAAACTTGTTGGACGACCGGAGAGTTCTAGAGGGTGTATAGGGGACCAACAGATCCCTCACACCTCCGGACCGGTTAGTGGCCAGGGCTCTATAAATCAGGGTCAGGGACTTGAAGGATATCCTGGCCTCCATTGGAAGCCAGTGTAGAGTCCTTCTTGCCGAATGAGCTGAGGCCCGTTTGGGCAGGTCCAAAACCAGTCTAGCGGCGGCATTCTGCACCATTTGGAGACGGGTTACCAGACCCTTGTTAATGCCTAAATAAAGAGCATTACAATAATCGAGTCTGGAACCTATCAATGCCAGGACAATGTGTTTCCTGGCCTGGAAGGACAGATAGTGCCTGATCCTCCGTAAGATGTTTATAAGGCCCCAACAGGTGGAGATGGTCCTCTTTACCTGTTGATCCATCCTTAAGAGGGGATCGATCAGGACACCTAAGTTTTTGGCCAGAGTAGTCGGTGAAGGGCACACCCCCATAGTGGAAGGCCACCAATCAGCCGACCAAAAATCCTCCTTTCCCCCGAACACCAGAATCTCTGTCTTTTCTCCATTGAGCTTCAATGAATTACAGACCATCCATTGAGCGACTGCCTTCATACAGTTTTTAAATTTAGAGGCGGCCAAGATGGCAGGTTGGGTAAAAGACAGCAGAATCTGTGTGTCGTCGGCATAAGAGATTACCTCCATCCCAAAAGATCCAATAAGCCTGGCAAGTGGGGTGACATAGATGTTAAAAAGGGTCGGACTTAATGCCGACCCCTGAGGGACCCCACAATGCACAGGGAGGGATGGAGACAAAAACTCCCCAAGCTTTACTCTCTGTTCCCTCTGATTCAGGAAGGATGCCAGCAAACTAAGTGCCGTTCCTTCCACCCCTATCTCTCTCAGCCTTGATGTTAGAACTGAGGGAGACAGGGTATCGAACGCAGCCGAGAGATCCAAAAGGATAAGGAGAGTGGTCAGTCCCTTGTCAACCCTGGTGCGGATGGTGTCAAGCACGAAGGTAAGGGCAGATTCAGTGCTGTGTTCTCTCCTGAATCCGTGCTGCGAATGATCTAACCTATCATGGGTTTCCAGAAAGTCGACAAGATGCTTATTTAGATGAATTTCCAGCATCTTGGCGGGAGCTGGGAGCAACGAAATGGGGCGAAAGTTTTTAAGCACACCCGGGTCAAGTGTGGATTTTTTAAAAAGAGGTTTGACCACCGCTTTCTTCCACTGTGGGGGGAAGGACCCTTCCTTCATTGCCCCGTTCATCACACCCAATAAGGGTGGAAGAAGACAGTCCTTGCACTGTTTAAGAAGTTTAAGAGGGCAGGGGTCTAAGGGGGACCCCGACCTAACCTTGGCCAGGAGAGCTTCCAGATCCAGTAGGGAAAGGGAAGGAAAACTGGACAGACTTCCATGGGACACCTCCTCAGAAAGAGGCAACACGGTAATAGGAGAAACTGTGGAAGTAGATAGAGCCACCTTTTGTAGCTCCAATGCAGAATGAATATCTACAATCTTGGTGTTAAAGAATTGTGCAATATCATTACATAGCTGTTGTGAGCTAACCACAGGATCTGGCATCTTTAAGGAGATGAGCGTGTCAACGATTTTGAAGAGGTCTTTGGGTGAGGAAAGGGAGGCAGTAAGAGAAGTGAAATATTCCTGTTTGGTTTTGATAACCTCCTTCTTATAAGTCTTCAAAAGACTTTTATGTTTGTCCCTCTCGCACCAGGCCCCACTAGACCGCCAACGACGTTCCTGTCTCCGTAATCCCTGCCTAAGCAGTCTAAGTGATTCAGAGAACCAGGGGGCCGAGGGAGTTCTTCTGGCAGAATAACAAAGGGTAGCCGGTGCAAGTTCATCCAAGGCTGTTGTAACACCATTCTCCAACCTCTCCACTGCCGAAGTTACGTCCTCCCCAGGGATAATCAATAGCCCTGTAAGTTTAGGAGCGAGTAGGTTATTAGTAAGATTCTTTAAATTGCGTCTCCGTTCAAATTTACTAGGCTTGTTACCCCTATTGCTTGGCAAGGGGGTTGTTAAGACCAGGGGAATCGCATAATGGTCGGACCATGAGAGGGGAAAAGGCGATTCAACGACCAACCGAGTGTCGTTGGAGAATACCCCATCGAGCGTATGGCCCGCCATGTGGGTGGGTCCTCTGACTAACTGTATCAGCCCACACCCAGAGAAGGTGTCCAAAAGAGATTGGGTTTCAGACGAGTCCACCTTCTCCAAATGGAAGTTTACATCCCCCAAAACAGTGAAATGGTCACAGCCAAAATGTGACTCTAGGATCTTAAGCATTTGACTGCAGAAGTCAGTTTTAGTCCCCGGGGGTCTGTAGATGAGAAGGCCCTTAAACGGCACTCCGTAAGCTCCATTAATAGAGAATTGGAGGGCCTGAAAGGACTCCTGGAGGTCGTCTAGCGGAGTAATATGGCAGGACAAATGGTCCCTATGAAGGATGCCGATCCCTCCCCCCATCCGCCCCACTCTATCCATTCTCACTAAATTATAGCCATCCGGGACAGCCTCCACTAGATCGGGACCTGAGGAATCCCTAGCCCAGGTTTCAGTTATAAAGACCCAGTCCGGGCCTCTAGTCAATACGAAATCCTTAAAGGCTAGATTATTTTTAATCAAGGACCTTGCATTTACAAGAAAGCCCGTGTTGCTCCTCACCTTAGAATCGAGTTTAGGCCTTGGAACAACAACTGATGAGGTCGTTCCCTGGGCAGGGGATCCGAAGCAGAGGCAGGTGGGAGAGGTCAAGAATCCCTCTGGAACATACCCGCGATGGCAAGGGAGTATGGGCGATTTTAAGTCAGTAAAATCCAGCCTCGAATATACTAACCTCGGATTCTCCCGAACGATGTGATCTATCCTTGCGCCATCCAGCCCGTCCTTGGCGCGGACGGGCGCAGACGGGCTGGACTCTGGCGTGACTCCGGCGGGAGAACGGCAACCACGCTGCGCGACCACGCTGCGCGTCAGCATGGCAAGGATATATAGGGCTCTAATCAGGGCCCACCTGCGAGCTGGAGCGCTGCGACGCGAGAGCACCCACCAGCCTCCCCTATCCAAGATGGCGCCTAAAGTCCAATTACGGGCGCCTAACGCGCTGGGAATGACCCACTAAGCAGCGGTGGGGGGCCAATTTAACGTGCAGGTAAGGGGACAAGTTAAAATCAGGGAAAAATGAGCAAGGAAAACATAAAACAAAATAGAAAACGGGTAGTATTAAAATTAATGTGGACACTACGCTTAATAATGAGCAGCCTTAGAAAGCTTGTCCAACCTGCGAGGGCACCTTTTAAAGGCTTCCTCAATGATTGCCTCTAATCAGGGCCCACCTGCGAGCTGGAGCGCTGCGACGCGAGAGCACCCACCAGCCTCCCCTATCCAAGATGGCGCCTAAAGTCCAATTACGGGCGCCTAACGCGCTGGGAATGACCCGCTAAGCAGCGGTGGGGGGCCAATTTAACGTGCAGGTAAGGGGGCAAGTTAAAATCAGGGAAAAATGAGCAAGGAAAACATAAAACAAAATAGAAAACGGGTAGTATTAAAATTAATGTGGACACTACGCTTAATAATGAGCAGCCTTAGAAAGCTTGTCCAACCTGCGAGGGCACCTTTTAAAGGCTTCCTCAATGATTGTATCTAATTACATATAAGGTCCCAAAGGCAAGACCTATTGTATTGTAAATGCTTGTTGCACTTGTTAACACTGTCTGCGCATCAGCTGCAACTCATAAGTACCAGTTTATCACTCAAATTTATCAATAAGCAACAGAAATGTGACCAGTTTACCTTTGCAAAGAGCCCTCCACTGAGCCCGAATGCATGTTGCTTAGTTTTTAGCAACTCTTGAACCGTATGAGCTAGAAACAATTTAATTTTTTGCTGAAATCTGCAGATTATGCAGCAGATAATTGATTATGTGGCAAATGCGTCAAAGCTAT
Source organism: Triturus cristatus (assembly GCF_964204655.1). Lineage (NCBI taxonomy): Eukaryota > Metazoa > Chordata > Amphibia > Caudata > Salamandridae > Triturus > Triturus cristatus. Next base: position 476,874,832 of record NC_140594.1, on the reverse strand, counting down.
AATTATGCGGAAAACACCACTGCCACACAATTGTATAATTCCAGTGACCCATATATAAATATATATATATATATTGACAGGATTGAATTACAAAAAGAAATAGACCAACTCAATAACGAAATTATGGCTTTGGAAGGCTCGAACATCAGTTCCAAATTAAGAGAAGAAATGACAATAAGATTAAAAAAAGAGGAGGATATAATTAAAAAACGGAAAACGTTCAAATTTCAAAGGGACATACAAGACTATGAAAGGGGCCGCATTTTTACTTTCGCCCGTAAATATGATGCTGTCAAAGCTTCACACACAAGTATAGGACAAGCTACCCGTAAAGAAGGCATTGCAGGCCCAAGCCCGCCTATATGTTAAGCCTCGTCCCTCTCTGACCTCAGCTTGGTAATGGACAGTGGGTCGGATATGGAGCAAAGTAAAGACACAGCGGGACCTCCAATATTTGGCAAAGAAAAACATACATTGGTGGATGAATTACATTTTTTAGGGGAAGAGCAGCGCCAGACATTGCGCCCGAGAAATAAAAATCCCAAGCCAAACAAAGGTGAAATACAAGAAGACACGAACGAAGAAAAAGGCGGCGCAAACACAAAAAAGAATTACAACAAGAAACCGCAAAGGAAAAATTGGTGCCGGTAGTAACACCTGAAATTCAATCATATAATTCCATCATAAACCTTTCAAATATTGATCTGGACTGCGCAGAACAACAGTTGTTGGCTTTTGGACTGTCCTATTGTCCGGAAACAAATTTCGATTACCCCCATACAAGGGCAGATATATAGAAGTTCATTAGGAAACTTAAGCTGCAAATGTTTTATTTGCATCAACATAACAAAATTGGTCAGCCCGTTGAGAAACAAAGTAAAAGAAAAACAACCAGTGGACTAACAGCGCAAGATGTAAGAATATTGGGGGACTTACAAGCACTTGAAAATGAGGATTTGAAAAACACACCTCCTGACAATACCCAAAATCTTATGAATGAACAAGGAATTGATGCAAATGCAACAATAGGTACAAACTTCAAACCAAAATCTAAGTTTGTGCCAACAATGCCAAGAGACACAATAGATACATTCAGCGAAACAATCACAGCTGAAGTAAAAAAATGTAATTGAACAACAAAAGCCAGCAAGAAAAAATACAATCATAATCAACAAAGATATCATCAGCTCATCACTAAATTACAGGACAACGATACCATTGTCGTCCACAATTCAGACAAAGGGGGCAATGTTGTAATCTGGCAAAAACAACAATATCTAAAAGAAGTTATATCGTAACTGAACGACAGGAGTTGCTACAGACTGAGTACCAAACAAACTATGTTAGCCGCTCAACATGATTTACACACTAAATTGCTTGCCTAGAAAAGTGTGGGCCTCATTAATCAGGATGAGTATAAATATATGAAAAATGACTATCCTATAACTCCAGTCATATATTTTATACCTAAGGTTCACAAAGATGTAAACAACCCTCCAGGCAGGCCAATCATATCTGCCAAAAAAAGTCTTCTTGAGAACGTATCAATTTACATAGACTTCTTTTTGCAGAGTCATGTAAAATCGTTACCATCTTATATACAAGATACAACAGATTTTTTTAAAAAGATTCAAAACATCGCCTGGCAAAATGATTAAATCGTACTATCCTTGGATGTATCACATTTGTACACATCTATACATCACAGGGATGGACTACGAGCAGTTGACCATTTCTTGAACAACAGATAGATTGAGTATCATCAACATAACAAGATGATCATGAGCTTGATTCAATTCTGCCTCAACAACAACTACTTCTTATTTTCTTATTCCACCAACAACTATACCAACAAATAAGGGGAGTAGCCATGGGGGCGAGCTTTTCGCATAGTTATGCTTGCCTCCATATGGGGTGGTGGGAAGAGTTAATACTGAACATAAAACATGCTGTTACTTTAGCTGAGAATGTAGTTGTTTGGATTCGATATATCGACGATTTATTTGTCATATGGCCTGGATCTGAACAAAGTGCAATGGAGTTTGTGAATCAAATCAATGTTAATGAGTTACATTTACATTTCACCTGCAATATAAGTAAAGAAAGAATCTGTTTTTTGGATGTGGAGGTATATGTGTCACATAATCAGCTACACACTAAATTACATCACAAGCCCACTGCAGGCGATACCACACTCCATTCCACTAGCTTTCATCCTAGGCATACTATTTGTAGTATTCCATGTGGAGAAATGCTCAGGATTCGGCGTATCTGCAGTACTGAGAAGGACCTAGTTGAGGCTCAACTAGCCAGTAAAAAACGCTTTCTAGAGAGAGGCTATACTGAAAAAACAATAGACAGTGCCATCAAAAAAAACAGAGACTTTTCTAGGGAGGAACTTCTATCTAGGCCCTCTCGAAAAACTAGGAAACACACTTTAGAGAAAAAATCATCTATAGACAAGAGTGGACCCAGACTTATCTTAACTTTTAACAAACAAAAAGATAGTCTGAGCAAGATTATGACAAACAATTGGCATTTACTAAGCAGTGATCCAGTGCTAGGCCCCAACCTGCCAGCCCGACCAACGATCACATACAGTAAGGCCCCCTCTACAAGTGATTTTTTAGTCAGCAGCAGCCCTGAATTGACAACTAACTCAGGATGGCTTTCAGGAAGAAAGGGTTTTTTAAGATGTTCAACATGCAAAGCATGTAAACATGGGATTAGTAAAACCATGTTTCAGACAGCCTTTGATACCAGACCCACTAAGATCAGCAAGTAGGCTGTATGAATATCAAATTTATAAATATTGATCTGCCAAACAGAAACTGCTGAACAGACGAATCCCATACACATTTGTGTCAATATCTATTGGTTTTTTAACTGACAACCTATGATCTATAGGGTGGTCAGCAATATGGGGATTAACCACCTATGATGGCAAACGTAAATTTGTAAATACTCTGTGTTTTTATTTAATTTTAATAATGCATATTTCCACACTTGTCCTATTGAACAAACCTATTTTCTACTGTTGCACAGACTATACATATTTTGCTGCTATTTAGGTTCAGGAAATGACAGTCTGTTGTTTATGTCTATTTATTGCAATGTCACTTTAAAAATGGGGAAGTGTTGTCGGCGCGTCATGTGATCAAGGTCCCAGGACACTGTAGGAGCCGGCCCTGGGGGGTGGCGGTCCCCAGGGCCCTCGAGGGCTCCAGGAGGGGGCACACAGCCCCCCTCCCTCAAACAATAAAGCCCCGGGGGTGGTGGTCCCCGGGGCTTGGGGGGGGCCGTTCAGCCCCCCACCCTGTTTATTTTCTAGCCCCGGGGGTAGCAGTCCCTGGGGCTGGAGGGCCCCTCGGGCCCCCCATTACAGATTTTGCCCCCTGGATTTGGCCCCCCGGGGGCTAATTATTAAGGAAGCGCGGAAGCTTCAGGGTTTTTTTTTTCGGCCGGATTCGCGCACCCGCCGTGCATTTTGCCATTTTTTTTTTTTAAAAGGGGGCCCCGGGGGGTCCTTCTGAGACCCCCTAAGCAACACTAGAGGGTCAGAGTATTTCTACCCTGCCCCCTTTACATCTTTCACACACTTATTTCCCTTACTTAATCAGCCTCGCTTCTACCGAGGCACAAAATGGCTGCCAACAGTTCCTGGTTTCGAATTTAGACAGACTTGACAGCCAATTAGCATTCAGCGCATGATCAGGAGGGTGCGCGCTCAGTTCGCAGAGGGTGTGCTCAGGGTGCGCATAGGGTGAGCGGATCCTCCCAGGCCATAGATATATCTATCTTTTTAACTCTAATTTCTCAGGAACTACTGAACAGATTTACACCATTTATGCAAAAGGCACGAGTCTGAACTGAGGACTACCTCTTTGCCAAATTTGGTGTAATTCTGTTCAGCAGTTTGGGCTGTAGCTGCGTCAACAGGTCCTATGGGAAATTGCATGGGGAAAATGCGTTTTGGGACCCCCCTTTTTTCTCGGCCTCCGCTTGACGAATCACCACAAAACTTTCAGGATAGGAGCAGACTGGAGCTGGCCAAAAGTTTGGAAAATTTTGTGAAGATTCTTCAACCGGCGCCAGACTTATTGGGAATAGATTTCCTATGGAAAATAGGTCCTAACTATAACTACTATATATACATACAAAAAAAGAAGCAGAGAACTCTGAGTAGTTCTCAAGTTTAGGTGGAAAGCAGCTCCAGGATAGAGCACTCTCAACACCAGTGACACTCTAAATTTGCTCACCTCAATTGTCTGCTTTTCTATCAAAGTCTTTAAGCGTAGGATTAGCACAGTGCCATCCACGCTGAAATAGAAAGGGACAAAGTCTTTTTGTTGAGAGTGCTCTATACTGGAGCTGCTTTCCACCGAAACTTGAGAACTACCCAGAGTTCTCTGCTGCTTTTCACTCTATGCCTGAAAGGGTTTTGTTTTGACTTATACTGGGTGCTCCCTTATGTCTGGACAAAGCTATACCTCTCTTAAGAGCTCTAATGAGAGCGAAACACGTGTCAGAGGTTGCTTTTATTCATTTCAGGTTGTCTTAGATGGTATTTTACCAATCCAAAGCTGTAATATTGTGCCTGGAGTGGTAGAAGGCTTTGGCCATTTTACAGCTCGACATGGATAGCACTTTGCTAATCCTATGTTTAAAGACATTGCAGTTCAAATGCAAACTTTTTAAATGAGTGTTGCCTCACTCCTAGTGGAGGATACATAGTAGCCAGAGTGGAAAGACTTCACAAACTCAGCACTCTGAAATTATTCATAGAGGCGCCCTTATCACCTGTATTTTCTCATATATTCTTTTAGCCTCAATAATGTTCATTGGCCCAGCATAGTAAATACCAGGCCAGTGTTTAAATATTTTATATTATTCCAAGAGTGGGTGCGGGCTGCATAGTATTATTCACCAGGCAGGGATGCTACCTTTTGCCCCCAATGCTGTGCATCGTTATTGTCGTTTTGACACCGATGTCACCTCTTAAAATCAAATTAGTCTTTACGAAACCATCATCCAGCCGCATACTCCCCTTCAGATGACATGTACCTGAAAGCGCAGCTTCAATAGCCTATGCCATCCATGAAGTCATGGTCCGACTCATGTCAGCAGGTTCTCATTTCTGCTGGGCTGCAGTGGTTCTACAGCTTCCAATACCTTGGAGAATCCTAGAAGTGCCGCTACTGCCATCAGTCTACTTGAGGACGGGTGCTCCAGCGGGCAAGTGGCAACACGCATATACCCAAACTCAAGATCGCTCTATATATGTTTTCCTAGAATATGCCATGTTACCTCCCATGCTTTTTTAATGCATGCCATTACAACTTGATCATTCAATGACCGTCTTGTTACAATGCATGCCATTACAATGCAGGTCGGAACAACGACTTGCTCTAGGGGGGACGCTGAATGTTTGAATAGTATAATTTACTATTCCAACTCCAGTCTGTGCAACAGTAGGGAAAGTGTTGGATTTTAAATCCAACACCTTATAACCCCTAGAGCAAGTCGTTATTCCGACTTGCGGAATAATGGCATGCGTTGTAATGTGTGTGTAGATATGTAATTATACACAATGTAGCGACTGGCATTCAAATGTAGAATTATGTGGCAAATACAGTTGTTGCACAATCACATAATTCCCATGGCTCTTTAACCCCTTGTATGCCCATGACGAGCTGGACTCGTCATGGAGCACAGTCGCGCTGTGCCCATGACGAGTCCAGCTCGTCATGAGGCATACCCTAGGGAATCCCTCTGGTGCGGGCACCAGAGGGATTCCCTTTCTGCACAAATGGCTTCAGGAGCTGGGGAAGAGTTTCCCCAGCACCTGAGGCTCCCCCCCTTTCACTGCAATGACGATTGGCGCGCACGTCGCGCCGACGTCATTACAGTGAAAGTGAAACTGAAATGAGCCAAGAGGCTCATTTCAGGTTTCACTTTGTACGTGCTCAGGGGACTATCTCAGCCCCCTGAGCACGTACAAAGACGGGAGAGGTATCGTTGGAAAGGGGAGAATCTCCCCTTTGCAATGGTACCCCTCCCCAGTGGATCCCTGCTTGGGAATCGCCACAGGAGGGCGATCCCCAAGCAGGGATCCACCCACTAGACACCAGGGAGGGATGAGCGGCCCCTTGGGCAAGGGCCTTTGCTCCCCCCTGTGTATTTTTGGCCATTTTAGTCTTTTTGCCCCCCCTGGGGGGCAAATGGGGGCATTAGCCCCCAATCTGGCCCCCCGGGGGGGTAAAAAGCCCACTAGACACCAGGGAAGTTACGTAAATAAATAAATAGGGGTGGGGGCTGCCCAAAACGGGAAGGCCCATGCCCCCACCCCCCTACCCCAATTACTACAGTCTTTCTGCCCCCCCGGGGGCAGATGGGGCCTTGGCCCCTAATCTGCCCCTCCGGGGGGGCAGAAAGCCCACTAAACACCAGGGATTAGATTGTAATTTTATTTTTAGGGTGGGGGCTGCCCGCAACGGGCAAGCCAATGCCCCCACCCACCACCATTACAGCCTTTCTGCCCACCCTGGGGGGCAGATGGGGCATCGGCCCCCAATCTGCCCCCCGGGGGGGCAAAAAGCCCACTAGACACCAGGGAATTGTTAAAAAAAAATAGTGGTGGGGCTGCCCAAAACGGGCAGGCCCATACCCCCACCCCACCCCACCCCCCAATTATTACAGTCTTTCTGCCCCCCCCGGGGGGCAGATGGGGCATTGGCCCCTAATCTGCCCCCCCTGGGGGCGCTGAATGCCAACTAGAAACCATGGATTTTTTTGTTTTATTAGTGTAGGGGTAGGGGCTCCCCAAAATGGGCATGACAATACCCCACCCCCAGAGAAATTCCAGTCTTTCTGCCCCCCCGGGAGGGCAGATGGTGGCAGTGGCCCCTGATCTGCCCCCTGGGGGGGCAGAAAGCCCAGTAGGCGCCAGCGAGTATGCAGGCTTTTTTTATGCGTGGGGGTGGGGGCTACCCAAAATGGTCATACCAATGCCCCCACCCCCACAAAAAATAGCCACAGTCATTCTGCCCCTTTAGGGGCATATCAGGATGAAATTCCCTTCCCCGATTCCCCCCCAGGGCGGCAGAAAGCCCACTGGGCTCCGATTTTCTTTTTTAGCAATGTGCATACCTGTGGATTTTGGGCCCTAGCGCAGTTGGCACGTAGGCAAACCTAGCAAAACTGTACATTCTTTAAAAACTAGACACCGAGGGGAATCCTGGATGGGGTGACTTCACTGGCTCTCACCAGGTTCTGTTACCCAGAATCCACTGCAAACCTAAAAATGTGTTCAAAATAACACTTTTTCCTCACATTTCTTTGTGGGAAAGTTCTGGAATCTGCGTGGGTCCACAAAATTCCACCCACCCTGCGTTCCCCAAAGTCTTCAGAGAAAAATGGTACCTCACTTGCGTGGGTAGGCATAGTGCCCGCGTCAGGCAAGGGCCCAAAACCTATTGAGGAGACATCAAAATTACCTATCACAAAACAACCTGGTTTTGCAAAGGGGGTCCTATGAGTTTTTGGCCCCGGGCTTGGCGGCCACCTAGGGAAACCTACCAAACCCACACATTTCTGAAAACTAGACATCCGGGGGATTCCAGGGAGGTATGGTTTGCGTGGATCCCCCAACGTTTCCTTACCCAGAATGCCCTGCAATCCTGAAATTTGGCTAAAAAAATCACCTTTTTCACATATTTTTGTGTGGGAAAGTTGTGGCATCACCGGGCTGACACAAATTTCCTACCACCCAGCGATCCCCCGGGTCTCCTGATAAAAACGGTGCCTCACTCGTGTGGGAGGCCCAAGTACCCGCGACAGGCAAGGCCCCAAAACGTATTGAGGCGACATGAAAATTGCCTACCTCAAAACGACCTGGTTTTGCAAAGGGGGTCACCTGGGTTTTGGCCCGGTGCTCAGCGGCCACCAAGGGAACGTACCAAACCCACACATTTCTGAAAACTAGACACCCGGGGGATTCCAGGGAGGTATGGCTTGCGTGGATCCCCCAACGTTTCGTTACCCAGAATGCCCTGCAAACCTCAAATTTAGCTTAAAAAATCACCTTTTTCACACATTTTTGTGTGGGAAAGTTGAGGCATCACCGGGCTGACACAAATTTCCTACCACCCAGCGTTCCCCCGGGTCTCCCAATAAAAACGGTGGCTCACTCGTGTGGGAGGCCCAAGTACCCGCGACAGGCAAAGCCCCAAAACGTATTGAGGCGACATGAAAATTGCCTACCTCAAAACGAAATGGTTTTGCAAGGGGGGTCACCTGGGTTTTTGGCCCCGTGCTCGGCGACCACCTAGGGGAACCTACCAAACCCACACATTTCTGAAAACTAGACACCCAGGGGATTCTAGGGAGGTATGGCTTGCGTGGATCCCCCAACGTTTCCTTACTCAGAATGCCCTGCAAACCTCAAATTTAGCTGAAAACAACACCTTTTTCACACATTTTTGTGTTGGAAAGTTGAGGCATCACTGGGCTGACACAAATTTCCTACCACCCAGCGTTCCCCCGGGTCTCCCGATAAAAATGGAGCCTCACTCATGTGGGAGGCCCAAGTACCCGCGACAGGCAAGGGTCCAAACCGTAGTGCGCCTCACTATGTTTTGGGCCCTTTCCTGTCGCGGGTACCTGGGCCTCCCACACGAGTGAGGCACCGTTTTTATCGGGAGACCCGGGGGAACGCTGGGTGGTAGGGAATTTGTGTCAGCCCGGTGATGCCTCAACTTTCCCACACAAAAATGTGTGAAAAAGGTGATGTTTTCAGCTAAATTTGAGGTTTGCAGGGCCTTCTGGGTAAGGAAACGTTGGGGGATCCACGCAAACCATACCTCCCTGGAATCCCCCGGATGTCTAGTTTTCAGAAATGTGTGGGTTTGGTAGGTTCCCCTAGCTGGCCGCCGAGCACCGGGCCAAAAACCCAGGTGACCCCCCTTGCAAAACCAGGTCGTTTTGAGGTAGGCAATTTTCATGTCGCCTCAATACGTTGTGGGCCCTTGCCTGTCGCGGGTACTTGGGCCTCCCACACGAGTGAGGCACCGTTTTTATCGGGAGACCCGGGGGAACGCTGGGTGGTAGGAAATTTGTGTCAGCCCTGTGATGCCACAACTTTCCCACACAAAAATGTGTGAAAAGGGTGATTTTTTTCCGCTAAATTTGAGGTTTGCAGGGCATTCTGGGTAAGGAAACGTTGGGGAATCCACACAAGCCATACCTCCCTGGAATTCCCCGGGTGTCTAGTTTTCAGAAAGGTGTGGGTTTGGTAGGTTCCCCTAGGTGGCCGCTGAGCACGGGGCCAAAAACCCAGGTGACCCCCTTGCAAAACCAGGTCGTTTTGAGGTAGGCAATTTTCATGTCGCCTCAATACCTTTTGGGGCCTTGCCTGTCGCGGGTACTTGGGCCTCCTACACGAGTGAGGCACCGTTTTTATCAGGAGACCCGGGGGAACACTGGGTGGTAGGAAATTTGTGTCAGCCCGGTGATGCCACAACTTTCCCACACAAAAATGTGTGAAAAAGGTGATTTTTTCAGCTAAATTTGAGGTTTGCAGGGCATTCTGGGTAAGGAAACGTTGGGGGATCCACGCAAACCATACCTCCCTGGAATCCCCCGGATGTCTAGTTTTCAGAAATGTGTGGGTTTGGTAGGTTCCCGTAGGTGGCCGCCGAGCACCGGGCCAAAAACCCAGGTGACCCCCCTTGCAAAACCAGGTCGTTTTGAGGTAGGCAATTTTCATGTCGCCTCAATACGTTGTGGGCCCTTGCCTGTCACGGGTACTTGGGTCTCCCACACGAGTGAGGCTCCGTTTTTATCGGGAGACCCGGGGGAACGCTGGGTGGTAGGAAATTTGTGTTAGCCCGGTGATGCCACAACTTTCCCACACAAAAATGTGTGAAAAAGGTGATTTTGTTCCGCGAAATTTGAGGTTTGCAGGGCATTCTGGGTAAGGAAACGTTGGGGGATCCACGCAAGCCATACCTCCCTGGAATCCCCCGAGTGTCTAGTTTTCAGAAATGTGTGGGTTTGGTAGGTTCCCTTAGGTGGCCGCCGAGCACGGGGCCAAAAACCCAGGTGACCCCCCTTGCAAAACCAGGTCGTTTTGAGGTAGGCAATTTTCATGTCGCCTCAATACGTTTTGGAGCCTTGCCTGTCGCGGGTACTTGGGCCTCCCACACGAGTGAGGCACCGTTTTTATCGGGAGACCCGGGGGAACACTGGGTGGTAGGAAATTTGAGTCAGCCCAGTGATGCCACAACTTTCCCACACTAAAATGTGTGAAAAAGGTGATTTTTTCAGCTAAATTTGAGGTTTGCAGGGCATTCTGGGTAAGGAAACGTTGGGGGATCCACGCACACCATACCTCCCTGGAATCTCCGGATGTCTAGTTTTCAGAAATGTGTGGGTTTGGTAGGTTCCCCTAGGTGGCCGCCGAGCACCGGGACAAAAACCCAGGTGACCCCCCTTGCAAAACCAGGTCGTTTTGAGGTAGGCAATTTTCATGTCGCCTCAATACGTCGTGGGCCCTTGCCTGTCGCGGGTACTTGGGCCTCCCACACGAGTGAGGCACCGTTTTTATTGGGAGACCCGGGGGAACGCTGGGTGGTAGGAAGTTTGTGTGAGCCCGGTGATGCCTCAACTTTCCCACACAAAAATGTGTGAAAAAGGTGATTTTTTCAGCTAAATTTGAGGTTTGCAGGGTATTCTGGGTAAGGAAACGTTGGGGGAGCCACGCAAGCCATACCTCCCTGGAATTCCCCGGGTGTCTAGTTTTCAGAAATGTGTGGGTTTGGTAGGTTCCCCTAGGTGGCCGCCGAGCACCGGGCCAAAAACCCAGGTGACCCCCTTTGCGAAACCAGGTCGTTTTCAGGTAGGCAATTTTCATGTCGCCTCAATACGTTTTGGGGCCTTGCCAGTCGCGGGTACTTGGGGCTCCCACACGAGTGATGCACCGTTTTTATCGGGAGACCCGGGGGAATGCTGGGTGATAGGAAATTTGTGTCAGCCTGGTGATGCCTCAACTTTCCCACACAAAAATGTGTGAAAAATGTGATTTTTTCAGCTAAAATTGAGGTTTGCAGGGGATTCTGGGTAAGGAAACGTTGGGGGATCCACGCAAGCCATGCCTCCCTGGAAGCACACGGGTGTCTAGTTTTAAAAAATGTATAGGTTTGCTAGATTTCCCAAGGTGCCCGCAGAGCTAGGGTTCAAAAACTACAGCTAGACATTTTGCCAAAAAAGGGTCATTTTTCACTGCGAAATTGAGGTGTGACCACGTTGCGTTTTGCACCGTTTCCTGTCGCGGGCACTAGGCCGACCCACACAAGTGAGGTACCGTTTTTCTCGTAAGACTTTGGGGAACGCGGGGTGGGTGGAAATTTGTGGATCCACGCAGATTCCGTAACTTTCCACCACAGAAATGTGTGGAAAATGTGTTTTTTTTGTCAATTTTTTAGGTTTGCAAGGGATTCTGGGTAACAGACCCTGGTGGGAGGCAGTCAAGTCACCCCATCCTGGATTCCCCTGGGAGTCTAGTTTTCAAAAATGTATAGGTTTGCTAGGTTTCCCAAGGTGCCCGCAGAGCTAGGGTTCAAAAACTACAGCTAGACATTTTTCAAAAAAAGGGTCATTTTTCACTGCGAAATTGAAGTGTGACCACGTTGCGTTTTGCGCCGTTTCCTGTCGCGGGCACTAGGCCGACCCACACAAGTGAGGTACCGTTTTTCTCGTAAGACTTTGGGAAATGCGGGGTGGGTGGAAATTTGTGGATCCACGCAGATACCGGAACTTTCCACCACAGAAATGTGTTTTTTTTGTCAATTTTTTAGGTTTGCAAGGGATTCTGGGTAACAGACCCTGGTGGGAGGCAGTCAAGTCACCCCATCCTGGATTCCTCTGGGTGTCTAGTTTTCAAAAATGTATAGGTTTGCTAGGTTTCCCAAGGTGCCCGCAGAGCTAGGGTTCAAAAACTACAACTAGACATTTTGCCAAAAAAGGGTCATTTTTCACTGCGAAATTGAGGTGTGACCACGTTGCGTTTTGCGCCGTTTCCTGTCGCGGGCACTAGGCCGACCCACACAAGTGAGGTACCGTTTTTCTCGGAAGACTTTGGGGAATGCGGGGTGGGCGGAAATTTGTGGATCCACGCAGATTCCGGAACTTTCCACCACAGAAATGTGGGGAAAATGTGTTTTTTTTGTCAATTGTTTAGGTTTTCAAGGGATTCTGGGTAACAGACCCTGGTGGGAGGCAGTCAAGTCACCCCATCCTGGATTCCCCTGGGTGTCTTGTATTCAAAAATGTATAGGTTTGCTAGGTTTCCCAAGGTGCCCGCAGAGCTAGGGTTCAAAAACTAGAGCCAGGCACTTTGCCAAAAAAGGGTACATTTTTACTGCGATATTGAGTTGTGACCACGTTGCGTTTTGCGCCGTTTCCTGTCACGGGCACTATGCCTACCCACACAAGTGAGGTACCATTTTTATCGGGAGACTTAGGGTAATTCAGTTTTGTAAAGGAACTGTTATTATCTATTGACTTTCGATGCATTTCTGCCTTCCAAATGAAAGATATTGTGTAAAAAAGAAGTCATTCTAAAAAATGACTGATAATTCTCATGCTAGTATGAGTATCCCCAATTTCAGAAATGTACAAATATCTACTGTTTCTAAACTCTATATTTTGTTCCCATTTCAGAAATACATAGGTGTCTTTCATACCGATTTTTCCATGTACACATTTTTACAGAATAATTACTATATACCCGGTACATAATAAAAAACCATTGCAAGTTGCTGCTCAGTTTTTGGCTCTGGGTTCGTCGGGTTCTTGGTGAACCTACAAGTCCTATATATCCCCACAACCAGTAATGTCCGGCGGATGTAATGGTATATTGCTTTCAAAGAGCTGTCATAATTAGAAGAAGTTACAGGTGAAAACGTTGACACAAAAGGCTTTTTTTTTCAACTAATTTTCAATTTATCCTATATTTAACTGTTAGTTTCTATAAAAAAACCTTGATGGATCTACACAAATGACCCCTTGCTGAATTCAGAATTTTGTCTTCTTCTCGAAAATGTATAGCTTTCCAGGATCCATTATTGCTTTTGTACCCATTTCTGCCATTAACTGGAAGGAGGTCAAAAACACAAAAAATAGCAAAATTAGGCTATGTCCCAGAAAAATGCCAAAACTGTGCAAAAAATGTTGGGTTTCTGACAAAAGTCTGGTATCCCCGAAAAGCTGGGTAAATGGTGATTCCAACCCCACAAACCCTTTTTTGATAACATTTGCAGGGAAAAACCCAGATGCTTTCATTTGCAGCCCGTTTTTCCAATTTTTCCGAAAAAAACCAAAATGTTGCTGTATTTTGGCTAATTTCTGTGACCCCTCTGGGAGAATCCACAAACCCTGAGTACCTTTAGAATCCCCGTGATGTTGTAAGAAAAGGACGCAAATATGGCGTGGATACCTTATGTGGTCAAAAAGTTACAGGGGTCTAAGCGCGCACTACCCCAAATAGCCAAAAAAGGGCGTGGCACAGGAGGGGAAAAGGCCTGGCAGCGAAGGGGTTAAACTATAAACCTACCACTATTATGTTAATATCGTCTTCAGAAGTAACCTTTTACAGATGTTTTGCAAAGCGCCTCATAATATACTGATACGAATATTTGATCCACACGCCTGGAAGTTTGGAAGCCGGAGTTCATCTTGAAACAACAAGGTACTGGAAATGTGAATTTAAAGTCTGTATGTTCCAGATTGTCCTTGGGTCACATTGGGGAGTCACTATCTGTGAGACTTTTGAGAACAGTCATGCAAGAGGGCAAATGACCAGGGGGCATATGTATCAACATCTCCATTTGCGATTCTCAAATAGCGATTTTTTGAGAATCGCTATTTGAGAATTGCAAAACGGGATGTATATAAAAATTTGCACAAATTTAGCGAATTCTTAAAATTCCTTAATTGCGATTAGCAAATTGCGAAATCTCAAGTAAGGAATACCTTCCCATTCATTCCTATGGGCCATGAGGCCCATAGCAATGAATGGGAAGTACTTCTCAATTTGCGAATCGCTATTTGCTAATTGCAAATTAAGAATATTTTCAAAGGTGCAAGGGTGTCATGATGACACCCTGATGCACCCCTGAAATCAGTATGTGTGCGCATATGGCGCACATACATGCCCTAAGGGCATGTATATGCGCCACATGGCACTTTGAAAAATGCAAAAAAGTGCATTTTTCTAAGAAATCGCAAATTAACACCAACTTGAATTTGGTGGTAATTTGCGATTTCTTAAGGAGAAATCGCACAACTTGGGTGTGTGTTACATAGCATTTAAGAAATCACAATTTGCGATTTCTTAAATGCTTACGCAAACTTAACAAATCGCAAAATTAGCGATTCCTTAAGAATGCGAGGCTGAAATGCCTCATACATCTCATTTTGCGATTTTGTATTCGCAAACGCTGATTTTTTGCGATTCGCAGCGTTTGCGAATACAAAATCGTTTGATACATATGCCCCATAATCTTTAAAGATGTTTATATCATATGATACTTGTATGCAGTTAGTCAGCATCTCGTGTTGTGAAAGTGCTGGTAATAACGCGTACTACCTATCAAAAGCACGGCTTTTATCCACTTCAGAATGAAAAGACGTACAATGATTTAAAGCCATGAGTAGCAGTTTACACTTACACGTGGTTCTTAGCCCCTGGTGTAACAACTTCCAAGCTACCGTATCGTAATTCAATTTCTTTCCATCTCCGATTCGCCGTAGTGATTGGTTGTTTTCGACTCTTGAGCACTATACGCTTACCCAATCAGATCAGATGACAGGACGGGCTGTTGGCATTACTCCTAAAGAGTGCACGAGAACACACATTTAGGCCTTCTACTGGAGGACCCGGAGGGCAGCGCGCGGAGTTTACCCCATGGCACTTGGGGGAATAAGGGGCAGAGGCCAAAGAGTGTTGTGAAAAGCGCTACCAACGTCAACTTCCAATTTCGCATTCTCTGCAGACCACTCAAAAGAAATGCATTGACCCTGCTTAGAAAATGGACTGACCCCTGATCGATTGCAAAATGGCGCTGTGAAGTGTGTCTTTTATTATGGTTCTGGCTCAGAGGCACTCAGACATAACAGCAGGCTACTTCAAGTCAGGCACCTGATTGCTTTCGTCGCTGGGGCTTCGAGGAATAAGGCGGAACATTTACATACGTCAAGCTCCTGACCTTGTTGCCTCCGTCTGACCAAGGACAAAAGGGGGCGGGGACATTAAGAGGAAGACACACCTAACAAGAGTTACGGGGAACAGACTCAATGCAGGGAGGCAGGTGAGTACGGGAGCGTTTGGATGCCGATGGGAACTGAGACACAAAGTCAATCGCTGCTGTATATTGGATTGGCCTAAAACGTGAGTGACCAGTTATTTGCATGCTTTTTTGATGAATGCAAAATAAACAGGTTGCCTCTGTGTGCTTTCAGTGCTAAATTAAGCAATTACGTCGGAACAATTTTGTACGTCGGGATGCTGGTTACTGGCCTTATCTCAATAAAATCATGAATCTCCTTAAAATCCTGTTGTCAGTGAATAATGAGTGTAACAAGTTAGCAAAAAACTTAAGCAGTTGTGTTGGTTGAGGTGCTCTCATCCATTTTTGTAAAAACGGTTCCCTGCTGTGCATTTTGATGCACATATTTCTGATTATAGTGCCAATTCATATACATATGGCATAATAGTGTATGGTGATATATAGTGAGCACGTTGTCCATTGAACGGGAGTTGTAGCGCTAATAAACCAACAAACTCAACCACAGAAAGGGCTCCTTCTTTTCTAGGAGCACTTCCATTGGGTCTAAAGTGAGGAATAAAAGTTAAGCATCACAGGAAATAATCTGAGGTTAAATCGAATATTTTGAATCGTTAAACAAATAAACATAATATTGATGTTAAATAATACATATTTATTATTTACTTATAAAATAGTTTTATATCCTATTTTGAATTTAAAATTTAATGTAACAATTTTTTGTTGAAATATAACTAGATCAATTGTAATTGTTTTATGCATTTCTTTTAATAATTATTCATGCATAATACAACATTTCTTTCTATGGGCAGGAATATATGTTTTAATTAAAACTCCTAAAAAATAATTTTACATTTATTTATTATATTTCCATTAATTAAAGATTTATTTCAAAATTAAGTTAATAGTCTTGTTGCATTTTGTTATTTTGTTCTTCTTTTGAAATAAATAAAACAAAATAATTTACAATACTAATCTATAAATATGTTTGACATTTCTTTTTAGTTAAATACATTTTTTAAATGTTCACTATGCTTTACCATTGGGAGACTCCCCAGGCAGGGGCAGAGTTCGCTGCATGGTAAAGTACTGGGAAATGTAAAATATGTTCTTAGCGACGTAACAAATGTAGTTACTTGCTTGATTTGCATTTAGCCTCTCTTGTCCCACTGAAAACCAGGATGTTAATAAAGCTACTAACAACCTTTACACGAAAATAACTGAGACTGTGAATGACTTTGCTTCACCTAAAGAGGACAAGATCCAAGGCTAAGAGGTCTGCCTTGGGGTAAATCAAGGAGCTGAATGAGAAGTAAACATCTCAGATTCACTAAACCCACTTTGATGCAAAATTCCTCTAGAACAACCATGATTTCCTCTGTTTTGCTAGATGATCATACAAAACCTTTGAAGCCAAACCCACAGCCATTAAATTAAAAATGGATGCGACTAAACAAAGGCGTAATAAGCTCTTTGAGATATGTAGGCCAGCCACAAATCCCTTGCCTGAGCTTAGCATGGCTTAACCAGATAAGAAATGTGAAGACTTTGCCCATTTCTTCAATCTAATGTTAAGTCAATAGCAGTGCCTTCTCACCTCATCCCAACCCCTTTCAAACCACCCCATGACATAAATCTCTCAATAACTTATCTCTTTTCACTGAGATTTCTTAGGAAGAAATAGTTGTTATATCTAAACTCAAACCTTCAAATCAGCTAAACAGACTAAATAATGTAGCTAAACAGAACCTCCTCATCTTGTGCCACAATGGAGTAAACCGATCAACCTGTCAGTCTTTGAAGGAAAGTTTGCTTACAGCCTAAGAGTGGGACAAGTGCCCCTCTGCCTAAAAACACAGGTGCATGCCCCAGAGGATCTTGTTAACTTCTTCCGTTTCTCACTCTACTCTTCCTTTCCAAAACCCTTGAAAGTTTTGTGAACTACAACTCAACGAGTTCATTGTCGATAATAATCTTCTTCATGACTTCCAATCGAGTTTCAGAACTAGTTATAACCTATTTCAACTCCATCAGGAGCTCCTCATGGCTCTGTTCGAGTACTCACACTTTTTAACCTCAACACTGAACTGCTTATGACATTATCATAGTCTCTGGTGAATCTTATCATGAATACACAGATGCTTTCCAGCTCTATCTGAAGCCCTATTAACCTGCTTTCTTTTCCTTCCTGTCTTCAATTCTGAATGCGATACAGTCCTAACTGACAGTTCACCATCTAAGATTCGGTTCTCTTAAAATTCTGCTCCTACTCATTTCACTGGGAATGTAGTCTATCTCTTTCCAAAACTGACTTTTCTCCTTCAGTGTCTCAAGTTTCCCCACAACCATTGTCGAAAACCGGAAACCTCTAAGATTCATTCTTGACGACTTCTCCATCACACACACATACATACCATGTGTTGGAACTGGCATGTTCTAGTTGTCTGAGGCGAGGCCCTAGCCAGGCAGAACCTACCACTACCATCAGGGGTGGGTCATTACTCTCACTGTATAACCTGCACTTACCCTTGGGTAGCTTGGCACTGAGCCATCAGGCTTATAACAGAGGCAATGTGTAAAGCATTGGCACAGCACTCTCACACAATATATACACTGAGCATCACAAAAGAGACCTCACACGTGGTGTGTGTAAATAAAGTTTGTATTCAACACACACAATAATTAACACAACATGAACATCATGAATTCTGGGCATAAATCACATTTGGAAATATCACTAGCAGTACTGGGCCCAACCATGTTAAAATGACATCAGTAATATGCACACTTGGGAAAGATCCTACTTTACACCCCAGCCCCCCTATGCGGTGCAAAACATTATCAGAACTAGGCCCACCCAAGCAATTATTATAATGCCATACTACACAGTCATAGGGTGCACCCCAGATCACAACGATATCAGAAATGTGTACACACAGAAAATTGCAACACTTTTAATCATCACTGATGGCCAAGGTTGCACGGGTAATAACCAATGTCAAACGTAGTATTCTTTTGGTAAGAAATCAACGTGTAAAGCAACACCGCAGTTCGGTGTAATTAATAAACAACAGTCACTCCAACAGACTCAGTCAGTGCCGAAACGGGTTGCCACGGATATCAGGCAGGTCTGTATGAACCACACACACACGCACAGAGCACAGTAATGCGACACACATGCAGTCTCCGTTGCCCAAGCCCTCCTCCACCATTCAGCTAACCCTGACTACCCTACACCCACGGGCTATAGATAAAGAAAAACGTACCCCCTGATTCTAGGCCAATCAGAACCGGAGGTATACTTAGTCAGGATTCCAGGGAAGAAGGTGGGGTTAGGCAACTGGGCTACTTAGGTTGCAGTCAACAAATGGGGGTTTGGCTACTACTTGGGAGTTCACTCTCGGTATGCGGAGCAGAAGCAGGCTGAGGTTGATAGTCGTTCAATCACAATGTGCCATCCAGCACAAGACCTGTTCTACGAAGCAGAGGGGTCGTCTCATGACCCACTTCTGATCGCTCTCAGAAGCGTTCTTTAGCCCATTCAATTGCTCTCACCACCCAAGCTCGATCTGGGCAATACTTCCTGTCTGTGAGGCCACGTGAGGAGAGGGCAGTTGATCCACTGCGCCTAGGACACAGAAGGAACAATTGATGAATGGGGACAAAGCAGGAGAGCTTGTATGCAGCCTCTCAGAAGACACACATCGATCAAAGTAGCACCTAGGCAATCCAGGCACCACAGAACACAAATACGCTTTTCAGCAACTCCCTGGAAATGAGGCACAATGTCTGGTGCGCATTGATCTGAGTCCCACCAGACAATTCCGGTCACACACAATGAAGAGTTTCAAATTCTGTACCTTCCTTGAAATGAGGCACAACATCTGGTGCCCATCGCTAAGAGTCTCACCTGACAATTCCGGCCACACACAATGATGAATTGCAAATTCTGTACCTCCCTAGAAATGAGGCCCAATGTCTGGTGTGTATTGATATGGGTCGCAACAGACAATCCTAGTCTCGCACAGGCGCAAGTTCAGCAGTGCCGCACAAGGTCGAATGAGGCATTACTACAGCTACACCCTCACCTCGGAGGGTCACAACTTGTGAATCGGACACTGCAAACAATGAGCATGCAGTCCGCGTGTCTCACGATCAATGAAGAGGATCAGATGGGGTCCCCCAACTGATGAATCCACTCACCATCAACAAGATTCTTATGCATGTTGAAGCCCCACGATGCAGCGGCCACACTCCTTTGATGTGGGCAGTACTTTTGGGGCTCCACACAAGGCAATCCAGTCTCCAGGCACAACACTTAGTTCCGTGTTCATGCATGCCATGCTACCAGTTGGGATCCAGTAGATGATGTGGGCACTTAAGAGGATACTGCTCTCCAGGTGTCACAAGTAGATGGTGTGGGTCCCTCAAGCGTCGTCTTTGATGTCCCTAAGACCTCCACAAGAGAACAGGGGCAAGCCAACAAGCCCTTTGAGAGCACACTTTGGGGTGCCACACAGCAGTGGGCACTCAGCCCAGGCCAGTCACTATTCAGGAAGGGTGCACGGTCCCTTCCAATGGCAGTAATCCTCCTTGTGCACAACAGATTCCTCTGGCAGTGTGCACAACGCAGTTCAATGGTCTCCGGACCCATGTCCCTACTCTGCTAAAGTATGGCACCAGTAGTTATACTGTAGTGTGCCCTTGAAGTTGGGGATGGCTCAGAGGGTTTCCCTTTAAACCATACATGTCTCTCCCAAAATGCAGTCCTGTCTGCCATGGGGCTGTGGAATGCAGATCTTAATCTTTAGTGGGGCCATGATGTGGCTTTCCAGAGGCCAAGTGTCAAACCTCTCCATCTAGGCCCTCAAATAGGAGAGGTTCGTTGTTCCAGTTGCATGCCAGCATAGCTAATGAGGGGTAATACCCCGAAACCAGTCTCAGAATGCTTGTTTCTGGTCCAGGGGAGGACCTGGCCTGGAATTTCAGTCTGGACTGTTCCCATGGGGAGCAGGGTCAAGACTGATTTATAAATGCCTGGTATTAAACTGGAATGGCATGGGAAGCAATAAAACAATGGATTTAGGCCGAGATCTCTGTACTGGGGTGAATGTTTGACATTGTTCAGATTTCTGCCCATCAATTGTTCTTTTTGTACTTTCTAGAAGTGGCATTTCTAAGCTATCAAAGACAAATCCCTATTTACCACAGAAAAGGGTTTGTCACTGTGAATCCAATGATAGGAAACATTATGAGGCTGCTTCACTTTAAGCCACTATTCCAGCTTGACGTAATTTCAACCATCCCCCCAAGTTAGCCCACGGGAAGAGCAAACCTCATAGGTGGTGAAAACACATATGGGTATTCTTCACTAGCTGGGAAGGGTAACACACATGTGTACCTGCCCTCCTTACACCTACCACTTGCATCACCCCTTAAGCCTTACTCCAGGGATGTCCTAGTTGTGGTGAAAGGTCCCCTCAGGATTGGACAGTGGTTTGAAAAGGCCAAACTGAACATAAGTGCAATTGTGCCCATGAGGGCCTGCAATGGCAGGCTTGAGACAGGTTTTAATTACAACGTGCGTGTAAGTGTGCATACAGATGCCTGCAATTGCAGGCTAAAGACATATTTAAAAACATCAGGTAAGCACCATTTTTTAATGTGTATAGAAAGGGCACGCACACTTTTAGACTGCACCTACAGTGGAAAAGTCCCAAAGCCCCAAGGCCACAAAAAGAGAATCAGCAAAATCACGGTGTTGTCCCATGGCAAGAGCCGACCTCCTTGGTAGGGAAAACCCACCTGGCAGAGAACACCCATGTTTACCTGCCCTGTCTTTCACCTACCACTTGCTCCACCCTTCTGGGCTTATGCTAGGGGTGCTCTAGTGGTAGTGGAAGGCCCACTCAGGGTTGACTAATGAGTTAAAAATCCAAACCTGATCATAGACACAACTGCGCACCCACAGGCCTGCATTGGAAGGCTTGATACATATTTGAAATGTTGTTCTGGTTGGTGGCACAATCAGTGCTGAGCCCCACCATTCGCCAGTGCAGGGTATATGGTGTACCTTTTAACAGGGCACGCACATGTACAACACCTAAACCAATCAAGTAAGCATCACTTCCTAGCATGGGTGGGAAGGGTGCGAACGCTTTCACATTGCATTACAGTGGGAAAACGCCCAGAGTCCTAACGTCATGAAAACAGAATCAGCAAACACCAGCAGGAGAATAAGCAAAATGTTTTAGGGAAATTCCCTAACAAAGGCCATGTCCAACACAATCTCACCAAATACAAACCAGCAACTCAGATTAGTTAGGGAGTCAAATAATTTGTACCTGAAAGGGCATTAGAGATGTAGTCCACGTCTTGGTGTTTTCCAGAATTGACTATTGAAACGCCACCTCTACAGGCATTCTAAAAATACACATTGCGCCTCTTGTGGCCTCATTGCTTACAGCTGCATGCCTTTGTTCTGGGGCTGAATGTTTTGACCACATCACTTTTATTGTGCTGTCTTTGAGCTGGCTCCATATTTTTGGTAGATCCTCATAAAAACATTAATTATTACTACACAAACTTGTACACTCTGACCACCCTTACTGTCTGGCCAAAACACTAAAGATTTCAGTAGAAACCCTCCAACTCCAGAGCTGTGACACTCTACAATTTTAAATGTTTTTCAACAATAAACATAATCTGTTTTAACAATTCAAACACAACATTGTCTCAGATGGAATGAAAAGAAAATTATGCAATGCCACATTAAAATTGATATATGCATCCATCCCATTAAGGAATATATGAATATCTTTGCTGCCCAAAATAGATACACGAAGCATCAGGCATTATATCATGTATAGGCCTTCTCTGTATCTTATTCATCAGCCCCATACTCTGGAGTGATTTTGTGGGCAACCACATGTCTCGCAGATTGGCTTCTCGTGGATGCAACACAAGTCCAGGCATGCTTTCCACCCAAAACCTGTGGGAGGGTCTGTCTGTCACTAGTGTTGGGCAATATATTGTTTGGTGATGGTGGAAACCCCAATCCATGTAGCATCATCTCTGCATGTTTGTAACCTTCATCTTCCACTAATCCCCATTAAGGTCGTTTTGTGAGTCATATCAAGTGACCTTCCCATTGCGGCACCAACCACCTCTCTGACAGAGTACTCCAAGTGATGCAGGGGGAACACATTACAGCTCCATTTAGTGTGAAGAAAGTCTCTTACCTCTGCTACACACCAGCAATAGTTCAGAGTTGAGCTTCTTTTCATGCACCAACGATGGTGGTGGGTCAGGTAAGTGCGATGTAGGCACTTAAATTGAATGAGTCCAAACCATGCAGGGATTGCAGTCTCTTGAGGAACCATATGTGCCATTGTCCCTACAAAGTCATCATGTGGACCAAGGTCCTGCCCCCATTTACTCTTTAGGTCAGGAAAGGAGTCTGGAGGGTTTATAACTTACGTTTTGTATATAGTGGAGACTTGGTCACAGTCAGGCAGATAGGACATGGTCAGTTTGGCTCCTAGTGGGTTGTTATCTGAGAGGTCTACAATGTTGGAGAGATAGGGGTTGACTGCATACCTGAGCTGTTGATATCAGAAGAACTGGGACCTCTGAAGTGTAGATTTGGCCTAGAGTTCCTCGAAGGACCTCTCCACTGCAGTACGGACTACATGACCCAAAGAGGAGATTCCCAGTTAGTCCAAGCTACTGAATTCCCTCCAAGGCGGTGACCTGGAGCCGCCGGCTACAATGCCATAGGAGCGTCTCCCCCATAAATTTTGCTTCCCACCCAAGAAGTTTAAGGAAAGTCCACCATAGCCTCAAGATGGTTGTCGATGGGGGGTATGTTTTAAGGCATTTTGCCACTGTATGTGTAATGTAGTGGGGACCTATCTCCCAGTACCCAACTCTCCTGTCTGTAGGCTAGGTTGTCCAGTGAATTCTAGATTTAGTTGTTCAGAACCAAAATATGTAGTAGGAAGCTACCTCTACCCTCGCTAGGACACCATCTTACGTTGACTTGCAGCACTTTGCAAACACCACCCTGTGTGGGCTATAAATAAATAAATCAATAAAGTGAGTCATTAATTTTTATTAAAAAAGGCTTTAATCTTCTCTGGGAGATAAAATGGGAGATTCTGCAGCTGATACAAGATTTTGGGGAAGACAATCATCTTGATTAGAGCCACCCACCCTACCACGAGTAGAATGGACCAGTGTTGTGTATCTTTTCGGATAGCAGTGAGTAGGGGTGTTGTCTTATCTGTCTGCATG
The DNA here is from genome assembly GCF_964204655.1 of Triturus cristatus. NCBI lineage: Eukaryota > Metazoa > Chordata > Amphibia > Caudata > Salamandridae > Triturus > Triturus cristatus. The sequence continues at coordinate 476,851,193 of NC_140594.1, read as the reverse complement.
CTTGCACTTCTGTCAGTGATATCTATCCCTAGTTAGCAAAATGCAGTACTTGTGAAAGTCAAGCCCACCATGTCAGCCCATACTAAGGTCTGTTCTGTTTGTCCTATTGGGAACAGTCTCGCCTTACTCCTGTTAACCTTTACATCTGAGAAGCCCCCAAAGAAGTCCACATCTCCATAATTATAGGCCCTGATATATTTAGTTCCCCTATGTATATCAGGAGGTAAAATGAGTCAAGGGAGACCCTGTCCTCATATGTGTCTCAGCACTGAAATCCCTGGTCATCAGTTGTAAGAAGGCACAGCAGAGGCTCCACCGGCAGAGCGGAGAGCAGGGGTGACAGAGGACAGTACTGTCTCATGCCCCTCTGCAGTGGAAAAGGCAAGAGTAGAATTTCCACCAATTTAAGTCAGACCCATGGTCTATTGTATAGTGTCTTGAAAAAAGAAAGGTATGTAGGTCCAAATCTGGTGTGTTCCAGAGAGCAAATAAGCAAGGCCAAGATAGGCTATCAAACACCTTTTTTGAGTCAATCGCAAATATGGCAAAAGGTTATCGTAGTTGAGTGGCCATCGCAATGGCATTGTAAACCATGCATATATTGTGTCTGAGGGAATTGTGTGGCATACATCCACTCTGGCCTGTGGGAACCAAGATCGGTCTCATGGGCAGAATTTTGGCCGGTATTTTGGCCTCGCCAGTAATTAGCAAAAGTGGTCTGTAGAATGAACAGACACATACAGGTTTACCGGTTTTCAATTTAATCGTAATATGTGACTCCTCCAACTAATGGGGAACAGAGAGAATTTCTCTGGCTTCGGTGTAAAGGTAAATGAGAGTTTGACCATTTATGTTCATTTGACATTTGAAAAACTCCATAGGAAAGCCGTTGGAGCCAAAGATATACCAGTCGCAAGTAAAGAGATAGCTTGCATTATGCTATCATTTGTGAAATGCATGTCTAGATCAGTGAGCTGCTCTGTCGTGAGTCATGAACTGTTAATTTTGGATATATTGATGGGTTAGAGTTTGTTGTTGCAGAGGAGGAGTCAGTGCACAAGGACGTATAGTGGTGGGCAAATGTCACTGCTATTTCTTTCGGGGTATGAAGGAGTACTCCATTTATACACTCTATATGAGCAATATGTTTAGGTTTATCCTGCCTGTGACTAAGCCAATGCATTCGTTTCCCAGTCTTGTTGCTGTGCTCATAAAGCCAACTTTTGGAAGCCTCCCAAATTGTCATTTCTTCATCAAGATGGGCATGTTTCAGGACTAGAGTGGCTGTTTTCAGTTTATGAAAGGTTGACGGAGATGTCGCCTGTAAATAAAAAAGCTCAGTGTCTGCCACCTCTCCCTCAAGGGTCTGATTTGTGTGCAGCCTTTCTCATTTCTGAAATGCTATTTAAGAGATTATGCCTTCCCTTACAACCAATTTGTAGGCTCCCAATGGGTCCCTGATGTCTCCACTGAACCGTATTGTGCTGCAAGTATTGGGCTGATGTTGCTCTAAGTGTTTCCATGAAGAGACTTTAGGTTAACAACCAGGTGCTCCAGAGGGAGTGAGGGCTGCCACCTAAATTGTGAAGCTTTAATGGAGCATGATTGGAAAGGGTCTGCTGAAGCCTGCATGGTATGCCTTAGTAAAACCTTATCTCTTGAGGCACCTGCAATCACTGACTGTCAAGTGTGGTTCTTGGAGTAGAAGCACATTCAACTCCAAGTTGCTTAGCCTTCTTGAGAATGGCACCTCTCTTAGTCTTCTTCAGAAGACCATTAAAGCTCCACATAAGGGATTGGATGGAACCAATTGTGTTTTGCATTAAGGTGTGGATGTATGTACTATAACAGGGTGCATCAGTGCAAGACATTGGCATTGATTTTCATCAGTGATACTAACTAGCCTTCAAACAATAAACAACAGTCCCAATTCCCACTCCTTACTTTGAACGGTGAAGTACCTGTCTAACAGTGCTTGGGCGGTGGTCCTTAATCAGACAAAATTGATTGAGTATGAGAGTATGCCTCTAGTAACTCTAGTAACTCTAGTAACTCCTAATAACTGAAAAAACATTTCAAGAGTGGGGGTATGTGTAACAACCATATCCATTGCCATGCCAATCCGATGCTCATAGTTCTATGGTATTGGACAGCAGAGGACCTACACAATTGCCCAGTTGACGAATCTTCACACATTTTTCAAAATTAGTTTTCCAGTCATTTCAGCTGCTGCCTGGAAAGTTCCTGCATGATCCATCAAGGGTCCGCGAATCCGGATGAAAATAAAGAAAAAACAATGAAGTGCAATCTCCTGCACTTCGTTTTCTTTAAGCCCCCGGGTGGGCCTGGTCCTGGGGGCAATGTTTATTTCTTATGCAGGGGCCCCTACTGCCCTGGGGACCGCCACCTCCCCAGGACTTTGTTAATAATGTACGGGGTATGTGGCTCCCTCGCAGCCCTGGGGACCACCACCTCCCTGAGGCTTATTATTAAAAATGCATGGGGGGCTCCTGCACCCCCACACTGCCCCGGTGACGGCCACCTCCCCGGAGTATTCCTTTATTATATGTGTGTAGGGGCCTCACGGGCACCCCAAATGTTATGTTATTGAGTTTTATAGCACGCACAGCTACTCCTAGGAGTGTCCAGGCGCGAGCCTGTAAGGTTCCAGAAAGGGGGAAAATTAAAACAGGAAAGTTTTGAGCTGTTTCTTAAACTGACTTAGGTCTTTAATAGCGCGCAAAGAGACGGGAAGCAAGTTCCAGGCCATCGCAGCCCTGACAGCAAGTGATCTACCCCCCATTCTTTGGAGGCGTACCCGAGGAATTTTTGCAAGCAGCTGAGAGGACGATCTCAGATGCCTAGAAGGCAAATAGAAAGCAAAACGTTTTCTGAGATAGAGCGGACCACCAGCATATAGGACGCGATGAGCTATGACCAAGGCCTTAAACTCAACACGCTTCCTCATCGGGAGCCAGTGTAGCGTGCGCAGATGATGCTCCATACTCACCCTCCCTGGAATATTCAGCACCAGCCGGGCTGCCGCGTTCTGGACCACCTGTAGCTTTTTAAAAATGTAGTCAGGAAGACCCAGATACAGCCCATTGGCATAGTCAACCCGGGAGAGGAGCAAAGCCCGAACCACTGTTTCCTTCGCTGATCTTGGCAACAGTGGAAGAAATTTCTTGAGAGACTTAAGCATCCCAAAACAGCTCCCCGCCAGTTTTTTAATCTGGGTTGAAAAGGACAGCTGCTCATCAAACCAGACCCCTAGATTTTTAACTGAGAGGCCTGAACACAGGGGCAAGGGAAAATCAGATGGCCAGAGTGATTCCCTAAAACGAGGGGGAGAATTGCCATAGAGGAGGATTTCAGTCTTTGCCTCGTTACATTTAAGTTGGGCCGCCGACAGCCATTGAAAAACGGCTGTCAGGCACTCCTGCACGCTTACGGTGGAGAAACCCGATTTGCCCCAGGTGAACAAGGGCTGGGTTTCGTCGGCATATGCAATGATCTTGGCCCCTCGTTCCTCCGCCAGATGGACCAAAGGGGTGACATATATAATGAACAGCAGGGGGCTCAAAGAGAACCCCTGCGGAACTCCTGTGGTAACCGGCTGCGGGGGAGACGAAAACGGCGGTAACCAGACCTGCTGTGACCGTCCCACAAGAAAGGATTCCAACCACTTCCAGGCTCATCCAGTGATACCAATGTCCGCTAGTCGGGCCAGGAGCAGAGCATGAGGGACAGTGTCGAACGCTGCCGACAGATCCAGCATTATGAGGGCTGCACTGCCGCCCGAGTCCAGACAATCGCGAATAGCTTCCGAGACCTCAAGCAAGGTGGACTCAGTGCTGTAGGCAGCTCTGAAACCTGATTGGGCTGGATGCAGAAGACTGGACCCCTCCACAAAGTCAGTGAGCTGTTTGTTAACAGCCTTTTCACAAATTTTTGCGAGACAGGGGAGCAAGGAAATAGGGCGATAGTTCCCTGAGTCAAGCGAAGGCTTTTTTAGAAATGGGAGGATTTGGGCCTGTTTCCACTCCAGAGGGACAACTGCCTCTTTAAGAGAGAGGTTGATAAGTGTATTGACCTCGTTATTCACCACTTCGGCAATGGAGGCCAGTAATCTGGCCCTACACGGATCCACAGGGGACCCCGATTTCATAGATTTCAGAATTTTCAGGGACTCCGACAGATCAACAGAGGCAAAAGCAGGCAGCATAGGGGCCACCAGGGGGGCCACGTCCAGATGCAGGCTCTGGCCAACAAATGTCTCCTGAATGGCCCGTATCTTATCAATAAAGTAGTTTGACAGCTTTTCGCACCAGGCAGCAGAAACAGGGAGTTTAGTAGTCATAGCCTTGGGGGCCATGAAGCTCTGAACAATAGAGAATATCTCACTCGAGTTGTTACTAGCGGACTTGATGCGATCAGCGTAATAGAGACTTTTGGCCTTTCTAATGGCCAGGTAGTACACTGTCTGGGCTTCTCTAAGGGTCTTTTTAGCCACAGAGCAAAAGTCGACGTGCCAACCACTTTCAAGCTTTTTGCAATGTTGCTTAAGCATTTTTAATTCGGCTGAGAACCATGGTTTAGAGGGAGAATTCCTAGCGCGACGGCGGGATGAGGGGGGAGAGAGAGTAACCACTGCCCGCTCAATCCAATCCATAAAGCAGGCCAAAGCCCCACTCAAATCTGCAGGAAGAGCAATCTTTGAGATTTCTAGGAGATTCTTGAAGGCAGTCGGATTAATTTTAGCAGCGGCGGGGCAAGAATTGGCCTGATGCTCCGCAACCTCTCCTCCCAGTGTCCACGTGAAGCAGGAGAGAAAATGTTCTGACCAGGGGACTGGAAGAGGATTCTCAATGCAGATGGGGAAGTTGGAGCAGATGGGGTCTAGGATATGGACCCCGCAGTGAGTCGGGTGACTGACCCATTGGGTGAGCTGGGCTAGATTTAAGGAATCTAGAAGAGACTGAGCGTTTACCAAATCCGTCTGATCCAAAGCCCTGGGAACTGCCACCTCTCTGGGGCTTCAATAACTTAAATAAAGTGAGTGGGGGCTGCTGCCCCCCCACACTGCCCGGGACCACCACCTACCTGGGGTATTGAGTTAATAAATGTGGGGGGCCTCACGGGCTCCCCAAGCCCTGGGGACTGCCACCTCCCCAGGGCTTCAATGATTGAAATGAAGTGGTGGGGGGCTTCCCCACACTGCCTCAGGGACCACCACCTCCCCGGGGCATTGAAAAAATAAAATACAAGGGTCAGTAGCGGACCCCTGGCCCTGGGGACCACCAACATCCCTGGAACTTTAATGCTGTTGGGAGGGGGCCACATGGCCCCCCTCCTGGAATCCTCCATGTCCCTGGAACCACCCCCCCCACCCAGGGCTGACTCCAGCAATGTCCCAGGCTGCCCACCCCAGGGAAATTGCAGTTTGTTGTGTGAAAACATCTGCTTCACTTCATGGAAGCAAGAGCAGAAAACTACTCTTGCTTCCATGAAGCGGAGCAGAATTGCTTTTGGGCAAAGGAAGCTGGATGTTAGCAGCTCCCCTTGTCCAAAAGCAATGCCGGCTCCCTCAAGAGGTGGGGAGCCGACTGGGACTGCAGGGGCATTGGGTCTCCCCCTGAGGTCCCCAACATTATGGCCATGCCCCGGGGGTGGGGTCCCTGGGCCAACAATGGCCTGGGAGGGTGACCACTTGGCCCTCCTCCTTTAAAATTTGTTTAAAAACAAAATAGCAGTGGCCAGACCCAGTTGGATGGGGTCCCCTGTGCCAAAATCGGCCTGGGTATTGGGGCCGCGCAACCCCAAATTCTTTAAATAAAAATACAAATTATAAAATGGCCAAACCCCGGGGGATGGGGTCCCGGGGGCCGAAAATGACATCAGGAGGGGGGCCGCGTGGCCCCCTCCTTTAAATGTAGTTTAAATAAAATTAGACGTGGCCATGCCCCGGGGCTGGCCCCCTCCCTTTTAAAAAAAACAAATGGCTAGCCCCAGGGATGGGGTCCCCGGGACCATAATCGGCCTCAGGAGGGGGGCCTAGCGCCTCCTCCCTATGCAATTTTTTTTTTTAAGTGGCTCAGGCCCCGGGGTATGGGGTCCCCGGGGCCCAAAAGACTCAAGGGAAGGTTGGTCATACAGCCCCTTCCTAAGATTAAAAAAATGAGAGAAACCTGCAACTTCCCAAAGGCCCAGACCCATCCCTGCACCATTCTGCAAACGCGCCACCTGGTGCGTTCTGGGTTGGGGTATTAGGTCCCCTTGAAACTAGCTCACCAGGTACCTCCAGTAAGCCCCACACAAAGGGATTGCTGAGAGGTAGTCCCAGGCCATGCCCCTTTTTACACCACTCTGCAAACATGCCTCTTGGCGCACTGCTGGTGGAGTGATGAGGTCCCCTTGTGTCCTGAGGACTTTGGGACTAAAGTGGACGTCATCCCCCAAGCAGCAGTGCACCAGGAGGTGCATTTGAAGAGTGGTGTAAAAAGGGGGTAGCCTCTGACCACTCTCTGCAATTCTGCTGTGTGGGACTTACTAGAGATAACAAGAGGGCTAGTTGGCCCCCAGGGACCCTCGGGAGGTAAGGGGACTTCATCCCCCAACCAAGAGCGTGCCAGGAGGTGTGTTTGTAGAGTGGTGGAGAAAGGGTGTGTGGCCTGTGTCCACCTCTCAGCAATCGCACTGTTTGGGGCTAACTGGAGTTAACAGGTAGGCGAGTTGGCCCCTAAGGCCCCCAGGAATGAAGTGGTCTTTAATCCCCATCCAAGAGCATGCCAGGGAGCATGTTTGCAGAGTGGTGGGCAAAGGGGGCTGGCCTCCTCCTGTGTGGGACTTATTGGAGGTAACAGGAGGGGTAGTTGGCCCCCAAGGATGTTCTTGGGGGCCAACTACCCCTCCTGTTACCTCCAGTAGGTCCCACAGAGTGGGATTGCTAGGAGGTCTTCGGAGGCCATGCCCCCTTTCTTCACCACTCTGTAAACGCGCCTCCTGGCAAACTACTGGTTGGGGAATGAAGTCCACTTTACTTCTGATGGACTTTGGGGGCAAAGAAGCCCTCCTCGTACCTCCTGTAAGTCCTATGCAGTGGAATTCCTGAGCGCGGGTCAGAGGCCCAGCCCCCTTTCTCCAACTCTCCGCAAACGCATCTGCTAGTTAAAAAAGCATTTGCAATGTAATAGGTCTCACATTAGCGAGAGTTAGGGCTATTGGCGTAAATGTAAACATTTTTTCACTCATGTTTTTTTGGAGTGGAGTGGATGTATATTGTGTGTAGTGGAATTATGTGGTATGTTGTGCAGTGAAATTATGTGGATAGAAAGAATGGGGAGTGGAATTATGTGTTGTGGAGAGTAATTATGTGGTATGGTAGTCTGTGTTGTGGAGTGATAACTTCAGGTTTAGTCTTCCTCATTGCCTCTTTCTGCACCTCTGGTGGTTCTTTCTGCTCTTATCTTGCTCTATTCCCCACCTCTCTTCCTTCTTGCTGCACCCCTCTTGCCTCTTTCTGCACCACTCTTCCATCTTTCTGCACCTCTCTTGCCAGTTTTTGCAACACTTTTGCGTCTTTCTCCAATTCTCTTGCCTTCTTCTGTGCCTCTGTTGCTTCTTTCTGCACTTCTTTTGCCCCTTTCTGTACCCCTCTTGCCTGTTTTTGAACCTCAAATGCCTCTTTCTGTGCCACACTTGCTGCTTCTTTCTGTACCCCTCTTGCCTCTTTCTGCATCCCTGTTCCCTCTTTCTGAACCTCTCCTGACTGTTTCTGCATGTCTGCTGCCTCTTTCTGCAATTCTATTACCTCTTTCTGCACCTCTGTTGCTTCTTTCTGTACCCCTTTTGCCTCTTTCTGCACCCCTGTTGCTTCTTTCTGCACTTCTCTTGCTTCTTTCTGAACCTCTTTTGCTTATTTGTGCACCCCACTTCCCTCTTTCTGCACTCCACTTTCTGTACCTCTGTTGCCTGTTTCTATACCTCTCTTGCCTCTTTCTGAAATTCTTTTGCCTCTTTCTGCACTTCTTTTGCCCCTTTCTGTACCCCTCTTGCCTGTTTCTACACCTCACTTGCCTCTCTCTGTACCTCACTTGCTTATTTCGGCACCCCTCTTGCCTCTTTCTGCACCCTCTTCCCTCTTTCTGTACCTCTATTGCCTCTTTCTGAACCTCTGTTCCCTCTTTCTGCACTTCTCTTACCTCTTTCTGCACCTCTGTTGCTTCTTTCTGCACTTCTTTTGGCCCTTTCTGCACCCCTCTTGCTACTTTCTTCACCTCTGTTGCTTCTTTCTACACTTCTCCTGCTTCCTTCTGCACCCCTCTTTCTTCTTTCTGCACCTCTCTTCTCTCTTTCTGCACCTCTCTTGCCTCTTTCTGTACCTCACTTGCTTCTTTCTGTACCCCGCTTGCCTCTTTCTGCACCCTCTTTCCTCTTTCTGTACCTCTCTTGCCTCTTTCTGCACTTCTCTTACCTCTTTCTGCACCTCTGTTACTTCTTTCTGCACTTCTCTTGTTACTGTCTGCACATCTGTTGCTTCTTTCTACATTTCTCTTGCTTCTTTCCATACCCCTCTTCCTGTACCTCTCTTGCCTCTTTCTGCACCTCTGTTCCCTCTTTCTGTACTTCTCTTACCTCTTTCTGCACCTCTGTTGCTTCTATCTGTACTTCTCTTGTCTCTTTATGCACCCCTCTTGCTACTTTCTTAACCTCTGTAGCTTCTTTCTACACTTCTCTTGCTTATTTCTGCATCCCTCTTTATTCTTTCTGCACCTCTCTTGACTCTTTCAGCACCTCTCTTCCCTCTTTCTGTACCTCACTTGCTTTTTTCTGCACCCCTCTTCCCTCTTTCTGTACCTCTCTTGCCTCTTTCTGCACCTCTGTTCCTACTTTCTGCTCTTCTCTGACCTCTTTCTGCACCTCTGTTGCTTCTTTCTGCACTTCTCTTGTCTCTTTCTGCACCCCTCTTGCTACTGTATGCACCTCTGTTGCTTCTTTCTACATTTCTCTTGCTTCTTTCTGCACCCCTATTCCCTCTTTCTGTACCTCTTTTGCCTCTTTCTACACCTCTCTTGCCTCTTTCTGTACCTCTCTTGCCTCATTCTGCACTTCGCTTGCTTCTTTATGTACTTCCGTTGCTTCTTTCTGTACTTCTCTTGCATCTTTCTCCACTCCTCTTTCTGTACCTCTGTTACTTGTTCTTGTACCTCTCTTGCCTCTTTCTACACCCCTCTTGCCTCTTTCTGCATGTCTGTTGCTTCTTTATGTACTTCTCTTGCTTCTTTCTGTACCTCTATTGCTTGTTTCTGCACCCCTCTTGGCTCTTTCTGCACCCCTCTTCCATCTTTCGGCACCTCTCTTGCCAGTTTCTACAACTCTTTTGCGTCTTTCTGCAATTCTCTTGCCTCCTTCATCACCTCTATTGTTCCTTTCTGCTCTTCTTTTGCCCATTTCTGCACCCTTCTTGCTTGTTTCTGCACCTCACTTGCCTCTTTCTGTGTCTCACTTGCTTCTTTCTGTACCCCTTCTTGCCTCTCTGCTCCCTCTTACCTCTTTCTGTACCTCTCTTGCCTCTTTCTGCACCCCTGTTCCCTCTTTCTGCACCTCTCCTGACTGTTTCTGCATGTCTGTTGCCTCTTTCTGTAATTCTCTTACCTCTTTCTACACCTCTCTTGCTTATTTGTGCACACCACTTGCCTCTTTCTGCACTCCACTTTCTGTACCTCTATTGCCTGTTTCTGTACCTCTCTTGCCTCTTTCTGCAATTCTCTTGCCTCGTTCTGCACTTCTTTTGCCCCTTTCTGCACCCCTCTTGCCCGTTTCTACACCTCTCTTCCCTCTTTCTGTACCTCTCTTGCCTCTTTCTGCACCTCTGTTCCCTCTTTCTGTACTTCTCTTACATGTTTCTGCACCTCTGTTGCTTCTTTCTGCACTTCTCTTGTCTCTTTATGCACCCTTCTTGCTACTTTCTTAACCTCTGTAGCTTCTTTCTACACTTCTCTTGCTTCTTTCTGCACTCCTCTTTATTCTTTCTGCACCTCTCTTGACTCTTTCTGCACCCCTCTTGCCTCCTTTTGTACCTCACTTGCTTCTTTCTACACCCCTCTTGCCTCTTTCTGTACCCTCTTCCTTCTTTCTGTACCTCTCTTGCCTCTTTCTGCACCTCTGTTCCCACTTTCTGTACTTCTCCGACCTCTTTCTGCACCTCTGTTGCTTCTTTCTGCACTTCTTTTGGCCCTTTCTGCACCCCTCTTGCTACTTTCTTCACCTCTGTTGCTTCTTTCTACACTTCTCCTGCTTCCTTCTGCACCCCTCTTTCTTCTTTCTGCACCTCTCTTCTCTCTTTCTGCACCTCTCTTGCCTCTTTCTGTACCTCACTTGCTTCTTTCTGTACCCCGCTTGCCTCTTTCTGCACCCTCTTTCCTCTTTCTGTACCTCTCTTGCCTCTTTCTGCACTTCTCTTACCTCTTTCTGCACCTCTGTTACTTCTTTCTGCACTTCTCTTGTTACTGTCTGCACATCTGTTGCTTCTTTCTACATTTCTCTTGCTTCTTTCCATACCCCTCTTCCTGTACCTCTCTTGCCTCTTTCTGCACCTCTGTTCCCTCTTTCTGTACTTCTCTTACCTCTTTCTGCACCTCTGTTGCTTCTATCTGTACTTCTCTTGTCTCTTTATGCACCCCTCTTGCTACTTTCTTAACCTCTGTAGCTTCTTTCTACACTTCTCTTGCTTATTTCTGCATCCCTCTTTATTCTTTCTGCACCTCTCTTGACTCTTTCAGCACCTCTCTTCCCTCTTTCTGTACCTCACTTGCTTTTTTCTGCACCCCTCTTCCCTCTTTCTGTACCTCTCTTGCCTCTTTCTGCACCTCTGTTCCTACTTTCTGCTCTTCTCTGACCTCTTTCTGCACCTCTGTTGCTTCTTTCTGCACTTCTCTTGTCTCTTTCTGCACCCCTCTTGCTACTGTATGCACCTCTGTTGCTTCTTTCTACATTTCTCTTGCTTCTTTCTGCACCCCTATTCCCTCTTTCTGTACCTCTTTTGCCTCTTTCTACACCTCTCTTGCCTCTTTCTGTACCTCTCTTGCCTCATTCTGCACTTCGCTTGCTTCTTTATGCACTTCCGTTGCTTCTTTCTGTACTTCTCTTGCATCTTTCTCCACTCCTCTTTCTGTACCTCTGTTACTTGTTCTTGTACCTCTCTTGCCTCTTTCTGCACCCCTCTTGCCTCTTTCTGCATGTCTGTTGCTTCTTTATGTACTTCTCTTGCTTCTTTCTGTACCTCTATTGCTTGTTTCTGCACCCCTCTTGGCTCTTTCTGCACCCCTCTTCCATCTTTCGGCACCTCTCTTGCCAGTTTCTACAACTCTTTTGCGTCTTTCTGCAATTCTCTTGCCTCCTTCATCACCTCTATTGTTCCTTTCTGCTCTTCTCTTGTCTCTTTCTGCACCCCTCTTGCTACTGTATGCACCTCTGTTGCTTCTTTCTACATTTCTCTTGCTTCTTTCTGCACCCCTATTCCCTCTTTCTGTACCTCTTTTGCCTCTTTCTACACCTCTCTTGCCTCTTTCTGTACCTCTCTTGCCTCATTCTGCACTTCGCTTGCTTCTTTATGCACTTCCGTTGCTTCTTTCTGTACTTCTCTTGCATCTTTCTCCACTCCTCTTTCTGTACCTCTGTTACTTGTTCTTGTACCTCTCTTGCCTCTTTCTGCACCCCTCTTGCCTCTTTCTGCATGTCTGTTGCTTCTTTATGTACTTCTCTTGCTTCTTTCTGTACCTCTATTGCTTGTTTCTGCACCCCTCTTGGCTCTTTCTGCACCCCTCTTCCATCTTTCGGCACCTCTCTTGCCAGTTTCTACAACTCTTTTGCGTCTTTCTGCAATTCTCTTGCCTCCTTCATCACCTCTATTGTTCCTTTCTGCTCTTCTTTTGCCCATTTCTGCACCCTTCTTGCTTGTTTCTGCACCTCACTTGCCTCTTTCTGTGTCTCACTTGCTTCTTTCTGTACCCCGTCTTGCCTCTCTGCTCCCTCTTACCTCTTTCTGTACCTCTCTTGCCTCTTTCTGCACCCCTGTTCCCTCTTTCTGCACCTCTCCTGACTGTTTCTGCATGTCTGTTGCCTCTTTCTGTAATTCTCTTACCTCTTTCTACACCTCTCTTGCTTATTTGTGCACACCACTTGCCTCTTTCTGCACTCCACTTTCTGTACCTCTATTGCCTGTTTCTGTACCTCTCTTGCCTCTTTCTGCAATTCTCTTGCCTCGTTCTGCACTTCTTTTGCCCCTTTCTGCACCCCTCTTGCCCGTTTCTACACCTCTCTTCCCTCTTTCTGTACCTCTCTTGCCTCTTTCTGCACCTCTGTTCCCTCTTTCTGTACTTCTCTTACATGTTTCTGCACCTCTGTTGCTTCTTTCTGCACTTCTCTTGTCTCTTTATGCACCCTTCTTGCTACTTTCTTAACCTCTGTAGCTTCTTTCTACACTTCTCTTGCTTCTTTCTGCACTCCTCTTTATTCTTTCTGCACCTCTCTTGACTCTTTCTGCACCCCTCTTGCCTCCTTTTGTACCTCACTTGCTTCTTTCTACACCCCTCTTGCCTCTTTCTGTACCCTCTTCCTTCTTTCTGTACCTCTCTTGCCTCTTTCTGCACCTCTGTTCCCACTTTCTGTACTTCTCCGACCTCTTTCTGCACCTCTGTTGTCTCTTTCTGCACCCCTCTTGCTACTGTATGCACCTCTGTTGCTTCTTTCTACATTTCTCTTGCTTCTTTCTGCACCCCTATTCCCTCTTTCTGTACCTCTCTTGCCTCTTTCTGCACCTCTCTTGCCTCTTTCTGTACCTCTCTTGCCTCATTCTGCACTTTGCTTGCTTCTTTATGCACTTCCGTTGCTTCTTTCTGTACCTCTCTTGCATCTTTCTCCACTCCTCTCTCTACCTCTGTTACCTGTTCTTGTACCTCTCTTGCCTCTTTCTGCACCCCTCTTGCCTCTTTCTGCATGTCTGTTGCTTCTTTATGTACTTCTCTTGCTTCTTTCTGCACCTCTATTGCTTGTTTCTGCAACTCTTTTGAGTCTTTCTGCAATTCCCTTGCCTCCTTCTGCACCTCTATTGTTTCTTTCTGCACTTCTTTTGCCCATTTCTGCACCCTTCTTGCCTGTTTCTGCACCTCACTTGCCTCTTTCTGTGGCTCACTTGCTTCTTTCTGTACCCGTCTTGCCTCTTTCTGCTCCCTCTTGGTTCTTTCTGCACCCCTCTTCCATCTTTCTGCACCTCTCTTGCCAGTTTCTTCAACTCTTTTGTGTCCTTTTGCAATTCTCTTGCCTCCTTCTGCACCTCTATTGTTTCTTTCTGCTGTTCCTTTACCCATTTCTTCACCCTTCTTGCCTGTTTCTGCACCTCACTTGCCTCTTTCTGTGGCTCACTTGCTTCTTTCTGTACCCGTCTTGCCTCTTTTTGCTCCCTTTTACCTCTTTCTGTACCTCTCTTGCTGCTTTCTGCACACCTGTTCCCTCTTTCTGCACCTCTCCTGACTGTTTCTGCATGTCTGTTGCCTCTTTCTGTAATTCTCTTACCTCTTTCTGCACCACTGTTGCTGCTTTCTGCACTTCTCTTGCTTCTTTCTATACCTCTCTTGCTTATTTGTGCACCCCAATTCCCTCTTTCTGCACTCTACTTTCTGTACCTCTATTGCCTGTTTCTGTACCTCTCTTGCCTCTTTCTGCAATTCTCTTGCCTCTTTCTGCATTTCTTTTGCCCCTTTCTGCACCCCCTTGCCTGTTTCTACACCTCTCTTCCCTCTTTCTGTACCTCTCTTGCCTCTTTCTGCACCTCTGTTCCCCCTTTCTGTACTTATCTTACCTCTTTCTGCACCTCTGTTGCTTCTTTCTGCACTTTTCTTGTCTCTTTCTGCACCCCTCTTGCTATTTTCTTCACCTCTGTTACTTTTAACCACACTTCTCTTGCTTCTTTCTGCACCACTCTTTCTTCTTTCTGCATCTCTCTTCCCTCTTTTGGCACCTCTCTTGCCTCTTTCTGTACCTCACTTGCTTCTTTCTGCACCCCTCTTGCCTCTTTCTGCACCCTCTTCCCTCTTTCTGTACCTCTCTTGCCTCTTTCTGCACCTCTGTTACTTCTTTCTGCACTTCTCTTGTCTCTTTCTGCACTCCTCTTGCTACTATCTGCACCTCTGTTGCTTTCTTTCTGCATTTCTCTTGCTTCTTTCTGCACCCCTCTACCTGTACCTCGCTTGCCTCTTTCTGCACCTCTGTTCCCTCTTTCTGCACTTCTCTTACCTCTTTCTGCACCTCTGTTGCTTCTTTCTGCACTTCTCTTGTCTCTACACCCCTCTTGCTACTTTCTCCACCTCTGTTGCTTCTTTCTACACTTCTCTTGCTTCTTTCTGCACTCCTCTTTCTTCTTTCTGCACCTCTCTTGACCCGTTCTGCACCTCTGTTGCTTCTTTCTACACTTCTCTTGCTTCTTTCTGCACCTCTCCTGCCTCTTTCTGCACCTCTGTGCCCACTTTCTATACTTCTATGACCTCTTTCTGCACCTCTGTTGCTTCTTTCTGTACTTCTCTTGTCTCTTTGTTCACCCCTTGTGCTACTCTCTGCACCTCTGTTGCTTCTTTCTACATTTCTCTTGCTTCTTTCTGCACCCCTCTTCCCTCTTTCTGCACCTCTCTTGAGTCTTTCTGCACCTCTCTTGCCTCTTTCTGTACCTCTCTTACCTCATTCTGCACTTCGCTTGCTTCTTTATGCACTTCTGTTGCTTCTTTCTACACCTCTTCTGCATCTTTCTGCACTCCTCTTTCTGTACCTCTGTTGCCCATTCTTGTACCTCTCTTGCCTCTTTCTGCACCCCTCTTGCCTATTTCTGCATGTCTGTTGCTTTTTTATGCACGTCTCTTGCTTCTTTCTGTACCTGTATTGCTTCTTTCTGTACCCCTCTTGGCTCTTTCTGCACCCCTCTTCCTACTTTCTGCACCTCTCTTGCCTCTTTCTGCACCTCTCTTACCTCTTTCTGTACATCTTTTGCTTCCTTCTGTACTTGCCTCTTTCTGCACTTCTGTTGCCTCTTTTTGTACCCCTCTTGCCTCTTTCTGTACCTCTGTTTGTTCTTTCTGCACCCCTCTTGCCTCTTTCTGCACCTTTTTTGCCTGTCTCTGCAACACTCTTGCCTCTTTCTGCACTTCTCTTGCTTTTTTCCGCACCTCTCTTGCTTCTTTCTGTGCCCCTCTTGCTGCACCCCTCTTTCTTCTTTCTGCACCTCTCTTCCATCTTTCTGCATTTCTTTTGCATCTTGCACCTCTTTTGCTTTTTTCTGTACTTCTCTTGCCTGTTTCTGCACTTCACTTGCCACTTTCTGCAGTTCTTTTGCCTCTTTCTGCACCTCTCTTGCCTCTTTCTGCTCCTCTTTTTTTATTCTGCAATTTTCTTACGTCTTTCTGTATTTCTCTTGCCTGTTTCTGTATTCAAATGGTAAATGCAAGATGTCAAATTTGAAGTGCTCTAATGACTGAGGAATATGCCTACTTGTAGTTGTATTCTCACGTGTTATGCATGTGAAGATGGTAGCTCAAAAAGCAGGTAGCTTCTCTTATAGGTTGTCAAATCATCTTAGTTCTGCTCTGTCATTCGGTTGCACAGGCAGACATGTTTTCTGTATATAGGTGTTATAGAGCCCCTCAAATATACTATTTAATTCCCATCTGCCCCATATTATGAGTAGAAAGAAAGAAATATTCCTTTTTCTACCCAAATTTATAGAGTACGCTGTTTCAAACACAGGAATTCAAGTATTTGTATGTTTATTTTTTGTATCATGTCACTCGGTAAAAGCACAGATACATGTATTCATAAATTAACAAACTTGGTGAGATTTAAAACGGTGATATGGTTAGGATTGCTGTTTTACATTTGTTACGCCTAACATTCTGAGCAGTCGACGAATAGTGAACCTTTTAGAGAAAAGTGAGGTTTAAGACATCTTGGGAAAAGGATTAGTGATTAGGCTACTTTGAGTCTGTGAAAGGGTACAGTCAAAATAGGCCTCTTTCTGCACCTCTGTTGCTTCTTTCTGACTTCTCTTGCTTCTTTCCCCACCTTTCTTCCTCTTTCTAGACTTCTGTTGCCTCTTTCTGCATTTTCTTGCCTTTTACTGTACCTTTCTACCTCTTTCTGCACCTCTCTTTCCTCTTTCTGCACTTCTCTTGTTCTTTCTGCGCCTTACTTCGCCTTACTTCCTCTTTCTATACATGCTCTACCTATTTAAGCATAGTTTGAAATTAGCATTTAAAAAACCTTAGAAATTCACTGAAAAAAACATATCGGGCCATATGTAGGTTTCCCCAAATTTACCGATTCATGAATACCGAATTTTACCGATTCGGTATTTATGAATCGGTAAATAAAATGTAGGTAATAATTCGGTAAATGTTACCGAATCGGAAAAATTCGGTAATTAAGAATCGGTCTTTACCGATTCGGTTATGAGGCATACCTTTCACCATTACCGATTCGGTAAATACCGATTCGGTAATGGGGGGAGCATATTCAAGGGTGGCAGGGTGTCACATTGACACCCTGTTGCACCCCTGAATCTTGCATGTGTGCACATGTGGCGCACATACATGCCATAAGGGCATGTATGTCTGCCACATGGCACTCTTAAATCTGCAAAATATTGCTTTTTGCAAGGTATTCGTTATTTATCACCAACCTGTATTTGGTGGTAAATAACGAATTCTTAATACTAATTTTCACTCTTTGGAGTGCTCCCTACATATGATTTCAGGATTCGGTATTTACCGAATCGGTATTTTACCGATTCGGTCATTTACAGAATCCTGAAATTATGCCTCCTACATCTCAAATAGCTAAATACCGGTCGGTAACGGGATATTGACCGAATTTCGGCCGTTACCGACCGGTATTTAGCTACCTACATGAGGCCCATAGTCACTTATATATTCCAACACTCACATATACTGCCTTTCACATATATAGTACTTACACATATACCACTGAGATGTCCATTCACTCACCAACACAGCCATGCGCACACTCACTCACCCAGACAGCCCCTAGCAGATCCACTCATGAACCCATATGCCCAAAAAATCACCAACTCACATATCCATGCAGGGAGTTACACACCCCCAACCCACTCCCAGAGTCAGGCACCCTTCCAGGTACTCAGACAACCAATTATGAGCCTATATAGACGCTCATGTAGCTACTCACCAACTCATACAGCCACTTCTACACCAAGGAACAGACTGATACAGATATTCACACAGTTTAGTCATTCACCCATGCATTCACTAAGACCCGTTTAATCACTCAGTTATACAGTCAGTCAAGCATCAACTAAATCATCCATTCACACATTCATACACCCACTCATTCTTTAATACACCTTGGCTTATAAATATATAAAATTCTTAAAGTTTTTAAAAACACTCCGTCACTGGATGATATCATCAGAGATCTCATCAGTGATGTTGTTTGAGATGTCATCAGTGATGTCACTGACCATGTCATGAGTGATGTAATATGTTATGTCATTAGCAGCGCATTGCAGGGGCGCGAGATATAGTTAACTCAGCTAACTATAACAGCCAAATTTCTCTGTTTTTGCACGAGTGAAATGTTAGGCTAACTATAATGTCCCTTTCAATGAATTTCTGTTTTTTATGCTAATTCTAACTATGACGTCCCTAAAACCTCTGTTTTCTTCAGTGAATTTTTTAAGGTTTATTAAATGGTAATCCCTAACTATAATGTCCTTGAAACCTGTGTTTGTTTCAGTGTAAATATCTATCTATCTATCTATCTATCTATCTATCTATCTATCTATCTATCTATCTATCTATCTATCTATCTATCTATCTATTCCTTCAGTAATGCCAATAAAACGTGCTTTCAGATTCTCGTACAACAAGAGTTTATTCTGGTAAAGGGTAACGCGTTTCAGAGGCGGAGTTCCCTGATCACACGAGGAACCCAGTGCATATCGTGGGTTTACATAGTAACAGTAATAGCAGTCAAAAGAGGACAGGAACCATTGCAAGTAAAGTTGACGGCCATCTTAGTACGCCTAAAACATTACACAATGTGAATAAATTCATATACCTCTTTGCACGTCTTGATATATATATACATAGTTGATTATGCAAAATAAAATCTTTGCCAATGTATAGCATTCTAATCAAAAAACATAATTGTACCTGCACATGCCACGCTCGTGTATAGTAGCGGGATAATATTACCAGACAATTCGGTTCTATGTATCGCAAAGTGCGTGGGTTGGAGTGTGCATGCAACGGAGAGAAACTGACCGTATGGTCAATAAATGGAGCTCACACTACGTCACCATACCAGGGAGCCAGACTGGCTATGTACAAAAATGGTGGCCATGTTGGAACCCCCATCGACCTATGTAGTTGTACACTGTGAGTGTAGTGGGTGAGCCTAACACAGTGTCAGAGTGGTGAGCCATAGTAAGGTGTTCACTGCTTACACAATGTAATCGCGCTAGTGGCATTATAATACAGAGAGAACTCAAATCTGGTATTTTACAGTCCGTTTCAATTCCGTACTAGTGCCAAGTGGCTCTATAAAAACACTCAGTACTGTCCAGGGACAAAAAACATGAACGGTGACTACATGTGAAAATATAGGAAAAAGTCTTATCTATACGTAGATAGTGCAGTCTTCGTAGAGGTGAAGAAAAGTTTAGGCGGCCCGTGAAGTGCCCGGAAGTGTGCGGTGGGCTCCTTCCTTTCCTCCTGTGAATAAAGTGAAACAAACATGGGATTAAAACATTAAAATATAACTTTACATATAATAGTTCAAGAGATACAGGAAAAGTTATATTAATACATCAAGCAGCATGGATTAACAGCTTCCTGTGAAAGAACAATAGTACTCATGCGTGACTAGCACTACTCTTCAATCAAGTGTGTGGCTAGTTCCTCATCTAAATTGCGGCCATGCGGGTATCTAGTCTCAAGTTCTAGAATCCATCTAGATTCTTTTTTCCTGAGTTTGAGCTCCCTGTTTCCCCCTCTTTGGTTACCTTCCACTTGTTCGATAACAAAATAACTGAAAAGTGAACTGTTGGAGAGATGATACTCTGCAAAATGTCTGGCAACCGGGTCCTGGGGGTTCTTGTTTTTATGGCCCTAAGATGTTCAAGTACCATTTTCTTGGCCATGTGCGTGGTGCTTCCTACATATCGTTTCTTGCAAGGATATGTCAAGATGTAAATCACATATGTTGTGCTGCATGCTAGGAATTGGGAAATGGTTTTCTTCTTTTCAGAGTGTGGCATACTGAATTCCTTAACCATGTGGCTTGATCTGCACACCTTACAGTGTCCGCAAGGGTAAAAACCCTTGAGGTTGTACGTGCTCATGTTTTGTCGGTCAGTAATGTCCCCTTGCATGAGTATGTCCCTGAGACTGCGGCTTTTGCGGTATGTGATTCTGGGCCTGTCACTAACGGTGGGACCTACTATGTTGTCACTTTTGAGGATGTTCCAGTTGTCATTAAGGATTTTTTATATTTTGCGAGAACTATTGTTATAAGTCAGAATGACCCTGGTCTCCTGGGAATTTGTGTTCTTTTCCTTGTTGCAGAGGGTGCTTTTTCTGTCAATGTTCGTAAGTTTATTGACTGCTCTGTTGAGTACCCATTCAGGGTACGCCCGTTCTCTAAAATGTTTGATCATAATGTGTTCCTCTCTCTGGTAGTTATCCTCTGTGCTACAATTCCTTCTCGCTCTCAGTAAATCCCCGTACGGGGTGCTTCATTTGAGCGTGTCTGGGTGGTGGCTGAGAGCGTGAAGGATACTATTGCCAGCCGTTTCCTTCCGGAATGATCTGGTTTCAAGTAAGTTGTTAACTGCTCTGACTTTAACATCCAGAAACCCTATTTCTTCCCTGTTAATGTTCTATGAGAGTACTATGTTATACACATTTGTGTTGAGTTTCTGGATGAATTCATTAGCCTCTTCTTCACTGTCAGCCCACATTACAAAAAGGTAATCGATGTAACACATCCAGGTTTTGGGCTTTGACCCTTTTGAAATACTGGGAGAGACTTGTGTTGGCCCTGATTTCTTCTTCCCACAGGCCTAAGAAGAGACACGCAAAACTGGGGGCAAAACATGTGCCCATGGCAGTCCCCAGTATTTGTTTAAACAGTACTCCATTCAACATAAAAATGTTGTTCTGTAAGCATAAGTCCATCATGTCAATCAACATCCTGGTGTGTTGTAAATACCTGATGTTTCTTGCATTCAGAAAGTGGGTACAGGCACGAATGCCTTGGTCGTGATCAATAATAGTGTAAACACTTGAGACATCCATAGTGATAAACATGTCATTTGGTGTCCACAGTATCAATTCAATTTTTCATAAAAAGTCTTTTGTGTCTTTAACATATGAAGGAAGTGTGTCACATAATTCTGGAGGAAATGGTTGACCTACTTGGAAATGTTTTCGAAAACACTCCCCAAAGAGGAGACAATCGATCTCCCTGGAGGTACAAGAGGATTCTTATGCACTTTCGGGAGAAAGTAAATAATCGGTAGTTTGGGGTAGTCTTTTTTTCATGAATAGGAATTCTTCCCATGTAATGAGGCCATCTTCTTGCCATTTGGAGAGTTTGCTCCATGTGGTAATGATACTATCATTGTAAGTCTTAGCATCAGTTTTTTCATAAAATCTAATGTCATTCAACTGTCTGTGTGCCTCTGCAATATACATAGTCTTACTCAGTAATACGATGTTCCCTCCTTTATTCGCGGGGCGGATAACAATTTCTTTATCATTAGCCCAATGATAAAATGATGGCTCTTTGTTTTATAGTCAGGTTGCCTGCCACAAAGTTATGTGTGGATCTTGCATGTTTGTGCTCGGTGAGTGCCCTAGTGACAACTTCGTTAAACATATCAACGTTATCATGCAGGAGATTCGGGTAGAAGATAGATCGGGGTTTGAAAGGGGTTTTGGCAGCCTTGTCTATGACAACCTCTTCGGTTTCAGGATTGCCTTCAAGTTCTTGCATGGTGGTAAGAACTTCGATGTCCCCAACTGTGAGGTCGGTAGGATTGGTGCTGGATTGGCCATGTGCTGTGTTGCCTTTAAGAGTATGCCATTTGGTCAGTTTGAGTTTTCTGACATATTTAAAAATGTCTATTCTAGTGTTGGAATAGTCGAACATTTCCGTGGGACAGAATGATAACAAAGCCAGTGGGAACCGGATGGGGCATGAGAAAGAGGAAGTAACCATGATAGACACTACCATGGTAAATAAAACTATTATCAACTTGTCTAGTCGTACCCTTTCCTTTCTCGAAAAGAAAACACTTTGTCTAGGGTTATCATTCTGTCCCACGGAAATGTTCGACTATTCCAACACCAGAATAGACATTTTAAAATTTGTCAGAAAATTCAAACTGACCAAATGGCATACTCTTAAAGGCAACACAGCACATGGCCAATCCAGCACCAATCCTACCGACCTCACAGTTGAGGACATCGAAGTCCTTACCACCATGCAAGAACTTGAAGGCAATCCTGAAACCGAAGAGGTAGTCACAGACAGGGCTGCCAAAACCCCTTTCAAACCCCGATCTATCTTTTACCCGAATCTCCCGCATGATAACGTTGATACATTTCACGAAGTTGTCACTATGGCACTCACCAAGCACAAACACGCAAGATACACACATAACTTTGTGGCAGGCAACCTGACTATAAAACAAAGAGCCATCATTGGCTAATGAAAAAGAATTTGTTATACGCCCCGCGGATAAAGGAGGGAATATCGTATTTCTGAGTAAGACTATGTATATTGCAGAGGCACACAGACAATTGAATGACATTAGATTTTACGAAAAAACTGATACTAAGACTTACAATGATAGTATCATTACCACATGGAGCGAACTCTCCAAATGGCAAGAAGATGGGCTCATTACATGGGAAGAATTCCTATTCATGAAAAAAAGACTACCCCAAACTACCGATCATTTACTTTCTCCCGAAAGTGCATAAGAATCCTCTTGTACCTCCAGGGAGACCAATTGTCTCCTCTTTGGGGAGTGTTTTTGAAAACATTTCCAAGTATGTCGGCCATCTCCTCTAGAATTATGTGACCACACTTCCTTCATATGTTAAAGACATGAAAGACTTTTAATGTAAAATTGATGGCATACTGTGGACACCGAATGACATGTTTATCACTATGGATGTCTCAAGTCTTTACACTATTATTGATCACGAGCAAGGCATTCGTGCCTGTACCCACTTTCTGAATGCAAGAAACATCATGTATTTAGAACACACCAGGATGTTGATTGACATAATGCACTTATGCTTACAGAACAACATTTCTATGTTTAATGTAGTACTGTTTAAACAAATACTGGGGACTGCCATGGGCACATGTTTTGCCCCCAGTTTTACGTGTCTCTTCTTAGGCCTGTGGGAAGAAGAAATCAGGACCAACACACGTCTCTCTGAGTATTTCAAAAGGGTCAATATCTGGATGCGTTAAATTGATGACCTTTTTGGAATATGGGAGGGCAGTGAAGAAGAGGCTCATGAATTCATCCAGAAACTCAACACCAATGTCTATAACATAGTATTCACACAGAACATTAACAGGGAAGAAATAGAGTTTCTGGACGTTAAAGTCAGAGCAGTTAACAACTTACTTGAAACCAGATTATTCCGGAAGGAAACGGCTGGCAATAGTATCCTTCCCGCTCTCAGCCATCACCCAGACACGCTCAAATGGAGCATCCCATACGGGGAGTTACTAAGAGCGAGAAGGAATTGTAGCACAGAGGATAACTACCAGAGAGAGGAACAAATCATGATCAAATGTTTTAGAGAACGTGGGAACCCTGAATGGGTACTCAACAGAGCAGTCAATAAACTTAAGAATATTGACAGAACAAGCACTCTCTACAAAAAGGAAAAGAACACCAATTCCCAGGAGACCAGTGTCATTCTGACTTATAACAATAGTTCTCACAAAATACAAAAATATTTACTGACAACTGGAACATCCTCAAAAGTGACAACATAGTAGGTCCCACCTTTAGTGACAGGCCCAGAATCACATGCCGC
Organism: Triturus cristatus; assembly: GCF_964204655.1. Taxonomy (NCBI): domain Eukaryota; kingdom Metazoa; phylum Chordata; class Amphibia; order Caudata; family Salamandridae; genus Triturus; species Triturus cristatus. The sequence goes on along the minus strand of NC_140594.1, from coordinate 476,828,046 downwards.
AAAAGCCGCAGTCTCAGGGACATACTCATGCAAGGGGACATTACTGACCGACAAAACATGAGCACGCACAACCTCAAGGGTTTTTACCCTTGCGGACACTGTAAGGCGTGCAGATCAAGCCACATGGTTAAGGAATTCAGTATGCTACACTCTGAAAAGAAGAAAAACATTTCCCAATTCTTAACATGCAGCACAACATATGTGATTTGATCTTGCAGAGTATCATGTCTCCAACAGTTCACTTCTCAGTTACTTTGTTATCGAACAAGTACTAGGTGTCCAAAGAGGGGGAAACAGGGAGCTCAATCTCAGGAAAAATGAATCTAGAGGGATTCTAGAACTTGAGACTAGATACCCGTATTGCCACAATTTAGATGAGGAACTAGCCACACACTTGATTGAAGAGTAGTGCTAGTCACGCATGAGTATTATTGTTCTTTCACATGAAGCTGTTAATCCATGCTGCTTGATGTATTGATATAACTTTTCCTGTATGAATTAGTTCTCTTGAACTATTATATGTAAAGTTTTGTTTTAATCCCATGTTTGTTTCACTTTATTCACAGGAGGAAATGAAGGGGCCCACCGAACACTTCTGGGCACTTCACAGGCCACCCACCCTTTTCTTCACCTCTACGAAGAGTGCACTACCTATGTAGAGATAAGACTTTTTCCTATATTGTCACGTATATTCACCGTTCATATTTTTTGTCCTTGGACAGTACTGAGTAGTCTTTATAGAGCCACTTGGCGCTAGTACGGAATTTCCTTCACGGAATTGAAACTGACTGTAAAATACCAGATTTGAGTTCTCTCTGTATTATATTGCCACTAGCGTGATTATATTTTGTAAGCAGTGAACACCTTACTATGGCTCACCACTCTGACACTGTGTCAGGCTCACCCACTACACGCACAGTGTACAACTACAAAGGTCGATGGGGTTTCCAACATGACCATCATTTTTGTACATAGCCAGTCCGGCGCCCTGGTATTCTCACGTAGTGTTAGCTCCGTTTATTGACCATACAGTCAGTTTCTCTCCGTTGCATGCATGCTCCAGCCCACGCACTTTGCGATACATAGAACCGAATTATCTGGTAATGTTATCCCGCTACTATACATGAGCGTGGTATATGTAGGTACACTTATGTTTTTTGATTAGAATGCTATACATTGGCAAAGATTTTGTTTAATCAACTATGTATATACATATCAAGACGTGCAAAGAAGTATATGAATTTATTCACATTGTGTAATGTTTTAGGCGCTCTAATATGGCCGCCAACTTTACTTGCAATGGTTCCTGTCCTCTTTTGACTGCCATTACTGTTACTATGTAAACCCACGATATGCACTGGGTTCTTCGTGTGATCAAGGAAGTCTGCTTCTGAAACGCGTTACCCTCTATCAGAATAAACTCTCGTTGTACGAGAATCTGAGAGCACGTGTTATTGGCAGTATTGAAGGTATTGAATGCGGGTTTTGCACCGCCGGCGGTCATCGCGCCACCGGTCTACAGGCGGAACTCCCAGGAGGGGCACCTGTTCTTGAAGTGTATATATATATATATATATATATTACCTTAAAAAACCATAGGTTTCATACAAGTTATAGTTAGCTGTACATTTCACTCGTAAAAAACCAATGAAATTCCACGTTATAGTTAGATCAGGTAACTATAACTTGCGCGCCCATAATAAACTGCTGATGACGTCACATATTACATCACTTATGACATGGTCAGTGACATCACTCATGACATCAATGATGACATCTGAAATGACACATTGTGCATTGCGGTCGCGCAAGTTATAGTTACCTGATCTAACTATAACGTGGAATTTCATTGGTTTTTTACGAGTGAAATGTACAGCTAACTATAACTTGTGTGAAACCTATGGTTTTTTAAGTGAATTTGCAAGGTTTTTGAAATGCTAATTCCTAACTATAACGTGTGTAAAACCTATGTTTTTTTCAGTGAATTTGTACGGTTTTTTAAATGCTAAGTTATGTATTTATTTTTAATTTTTGCGCGCACGGTGCGCTTCGCGCACCGTGCGCGCGCTGTGGGCACTCGGTGCACTTCGCGCACCGAGCGCCCACGTTGCGCATTTCGTACCATGCACGCCACGCCGTTTTTTACAAAATATCAATTGTTTTTTTCTCCCTTGGGGGTCCTTAGATTTATATATAAAATGTTATAGTTAATTTTTTTTAAAATTTTTTTACCGTACGCGTACGGTAAGCTTACCGTACGCGTACGGTAAGCTTACCGTACGCGCACTCCGCGATTTTTTTTTAAAATTATTAAATTTATTTTTCATACTTTTTGGTCCTTCGTGAACCCCCTGACGAACGCTAGGGGGTCTGCAACTCTCTTCGTTGCCCCCTTTTCATGTTATCAACCTTTGTTTTTCAGTGCGAGAGACAGAAAATGGCGGACGATACTTTCGGATTTCGACCGATTCGAATGTTTACAGTCATGTAACCACCAATCAGAATTGAGCTCGCGCACGGCACCGTACGCATACGGTAAGCTTACCGTAAGCGCACGGAGCGCGCTTACAGATATATATATTGATTTAAATGCTATTTTCTCAGGACCTACTGAACAGATTTACACCAGACCTGCAAAAGGCACATCCCTGACCAGAGGACTACCTCTCTGCCCAATTTCAAGTAATTCTGTTCAGCCGTTCGGGCTGTAGCTCGGACTAAAGGTCCTATGGGAAAATGCATGGGGAAAACGCGTTTTGGGACCCCCCTTTTTTCTCAGCCCCCGCTTGACGAATCCCCCGGAGACTTTCAGGGTAGGAGCGGAGCGTAGCGCCCCATTAGTTTTGAAAAATTCGCGAGGATTCGTCAACCGGCGCCAAAGTTATTCCAAATAGAATGTTGCGGATTTCCTATGGAAACACGGTCCTAACTATAACTATCTACTGGCGACCGCCAGTAGATAATATATATATATATATAAATTCACTGAAAAAACCATAGGTTTCACACATGTTATAGTTAGCTGTACATTTCACTCGTAAAAAACCAATGAAATTCCCCCGTTATAGTTAGTGCAGGCAACTATAACTCACGCGACCGCAATCTTCTGCTGATGACATATGTGTCTTTATGAAAAAAAAATATTTGTAATATATGTATAGCTAAAATTTAATGGAAGAAGACATGGGCAAATAAGTGTCTAAATACAGTATTAGCATCAGCAGAGGATTGCGGTCGCGTGAGTTATAGTTGCCTGCACTAACTATAACGGGGGAATTTCATTGGTTTTTTACGAGTGAAATGTACAGCTAACTATAACATGTGTGAAACCTATGGTTTTTTCAGTGAATTTGCAAGGTTTTTTAAATGCTAATTCCTAACTATAACGTGTGTGAAACCTATGGTTTTTTCAGTGAATTTGTACGGTTTTGTAAATGCTAAGTTTCTTTACGCCATTTGTGGCGTGCGCGCCCACTTAACGCAGTTCGTTCCGTGCACGCACGGTGCGCTTCGCGCACCGTGCGCGCACAGTGAGCACGCACATGGAGGTCATATGATGAGCATCGTTGTGACAGGTAAAATATATGTTTTGTTTATCTCTGATGAGCCATGCACAAAAGGTGACATTCGGGCACCTTTTGCACACGGGGTGGGGAGAATGTGGATATTTTTTTTTTTTATTAATATTTCTTACCGTACGCGTACGGTAAGCGCAATCGGCGAAATTTTCAAAAAAATTAAAATTGCCTTTTTTCACTTGGGGGATCGTTGGGGACTCCCTCGACATGGCTAGGTGCTTGGGAGCTGTGTAAACAGCCCCTTTACATGATTTGCACTTTGTTTTTCAACCCCCTGTCAGAGTGCGAGAGAGAAAATGGCGGCCGCCGCTTCCTGGTTTCGACCGATTCGAATGTTTACTAAGATCTAAGGGCCAATCAGAATCGCGCTCGCGCACGCCACCGTACGCGTACGGTAAGCGCACCGTAAGCGCACCGTACGCTGGCTCAGATATATATATTGATTTAAAGGCTATTTTCTCAGAATCTACTGAACAGATTTACACCAAACCTACAAAAGGCACTTCCTTGACCTGAGGACTACCTCTCTGCCAAATTTCAAGTAATTCAGTTCAGCCGTTCGGGCTGTAGCTCGGACTAAAGGTCCTATGGAAAAATGCATGGGAAAAACGTGTTTTGGGACCCCCCTTTTATCTCAGCCCCCGCTTGACGAATCCCCCCGAGACTTTCAGGGTAGGAGCGGAGCGTAGCGCCCCATTAGTTTTGAAAATTTCGCGAGGATTAGTCGACCGGCGCCAAAGTTATTCCAAATAGAATGTTACGGTTTTCCTATGGAAAGAGGGTCCTAACTATAACTACCTACTGGCGACCGCCAGTAGGTAATATATATATATATATATATATATATATATATATATATATATATATTCACTGTAAAAACAAAGTTACAGGGACGTTATAGTTAGGGTCAGATTTCATTCAAACAAAACCAGTGAAATTCAGCAGTTATAGTTACCTCAGCTAATAACTTATGCTTCACAATGCACTGCTTATGACCTCACATATTATATCACTCATGACATGGTCAGTGACATCACTGATGACATCACTGATGGCATCTCAAATGACATCACTGATGACACCATCCAGTGAGTGTAAGTATTTTGTAAGGGTTTATGATTGCTAAACATATATACTAAAGTACTACATAACTTAAAGTAGTATACTAGGTGTACTACTAATGAATGATATTACTTTTAATGTATCTGATGTGAGTGGCTGTTTGACTGTATGCATCCTTATGCGTATGGGTGTGTGCGTGACTGTATGGGTATATAATTGGTATAGATGTGTGGGTGAGAGATGCTATGTGAGTAGCTGTATTGGTGAGTGGGTGTGCCAGTGTCTGTATGGGTGGGTGAGGATTGGTATAAGTGTCTCTGTCAGTGAGTATGTGGGTGTGTAGTGACTGTATGTGTATGTGAGTGGGTGTCTGAATGGCTGTATTAGTAAGTGACTGGGTGTGTAAGTGGCTTTATGGATGAGTGAGTTACTGTTTGAGTAGTTTTTTTGCTAAGTGACTTTGTGTGTGATTGACTGTATTGGACAGTGAGTGTCTGTGTGAATGACTCCATGGGTGAGTACAGGAATGTGTGAGTGCTTGTGTGGATATGTGAATGGATATTAAGTGGCTGTCTGAGTGAGTGCATGAGTGCTTGTATGGGTGATTGAGTGGCTGTGTTGAGATGCTGATTGGGTGAGTGACTGGGTGTGTGACTTTATAGGCAAATAAGTGGGCGTGTGAGTAGCTGTATGGGTGAGTGTGTTGTTATATGGCTGGCTGTATTTGTGAGTAATTGGTTTTATGAATGGCAGTATGAATGACTGAATGGTTGTGTTAGTGGGTGCATGAGTGAGTGAGTGGTTGCATGACTAGCTCTATGGAGGAGTGAGTGGGTGTGTGAGTACCCAGTGTAGGTCTGTGAATGTATATGTCAGTGGTTGTACGGGTGTGTGAGTAGGCATATAAGATGTTGTATCTGGGTGTAAGTAGGTGTGTGAATGGTTCTGTTGATGATGTCATCAGTGATGTCATTTGAGATGTCATGAGTGATGTCAGTGACCATGTCATGAGTGATGTAATATGTGAGGTCAGAAGCAGTGCATTGCGGGGTGTAAGTTATAGTTAGCTCAGGTAACCATAACCACTGAATTTCACTGGTATTGTACGAGTGAAATCTGTCCCTAACTATAATGTCTCTGTAACCTTTGTTTTTTTCAGTGAATTTTTAAGTTTTTTAATTCTATTTCCTACCTTTAACATCCCTGTAACCGGTGGTTTTTCAGTGAATTTCTAAGGTTTTTTAAAAGCTAATTCCTAACTATAACTTCCCTGTAAACTTTATTTTTTTTCAGTGAATTTTGATTTTATTTTAACTAGTAGTCACATTTGCAGAGTGGTGATGAAAGGGGGCTGGGCCTCTAACCAGCTTTTAGGAATCCTGATGTGTAGGACATACAGGAGGTACCAGGAGGGCTTCCCAGCCTCCAAGGTTCCTCGGGAGTATAGAGGACTTCATCCTCCAACCAGTAGTGTACCACGAGCCACGTTTGCAGAGTGGTTGAGAAAGGGGGCGTGGCCTCCGAAGACCTACTAGTAATCCCACTGTGTGGGACTTACTGGAGGTAACATATTGGGTAGGTGGCCCCCAAGAATGTCCTTGAGGGACCAGCCACACCATTGGGTACCCTGGCCCCACCCAGGACACCCAGTTTTTCAAGTTCAGTGACCGCGGGGGAGCCTGAAGGCCCATGGTCCCTGCCAGCTTCCTGCCTCCTACTGGCGCCTGCATTGCTTTTGGATAGAGGGAGGTGCTAACATACAGCTCTGTAGGAGAGTAGGCTCTACCTCTTATGTTGCCCCCACTTTTTTTCTGATGTTAACAACGGTTTCTGGCTATAGTCTGGCTGGGACCCTGCTAATCAGGGCCCCAGCCTCTCTCTTCTCTCTAAACAACATGGAGTGCATATTAGGAGCACTAGTGATTGGATACTGTGGTCCCTTGTGAGCCCCTCGTATATGGTACCTTAGGTACCAAGGGCATGGGTACTTCACAGGCCTACTAGGGGCTGAAGCATGTATTATGCCACCCCTGGGAAGCAGACTAAATCTGACACCACAGGCCTGCTACTGCAGCCTGGGTGAGGTAGTGTTAGCACTCCTCACTGAGATATAGGTTCACTAAATCTCACCCTGCACACACATATAAACCTATCAGTCACCCCTAAGGCAGGCCCTATGAATCCTGAGGGCAGGGTGCTTGGTTTCCATGTGAGGGGGTTTCTCTGTCTGAGCATGGCCCCTCTGCAGCTCTCAGAGTCCATTCTCTGGGGCTGTTTCTGAATGCGGTCAAACCATATACTCTTAAGTGCATTATAACCTTGCGGTAATGCCAACTTTGGAATGGCTGCATCAAAACATGTCATGTTTGGTGTCAAACACTTTGGAATCATACCCCCACACCAGTAACTGGTGTGGGAGTATGATCTCACCCTTCTAGAGGGATAGACATGTACCCACTGTGGAAACACGGTAGAATCCTGAAGAGCCCTGGCATCACAAAATGGATGCCACCAGCACAGACACTGGGCTGCCCTCCTGCTGCTGACCGAAACTTGCAGTGGAGGAGGCCCAACAATAGGCATCCTGTCACAGGGAGGTGTAGTCAATATTAAACTAAAGGGGGTAACTGTTCCTAAATTGGAAAAACAAAAACAAAAATAAAACCAGGCAGGTAAAAGTGGCTCACGCATAAAAAAAGTTAGTGTGAGTGGTAAGGGAATTGCTCCTTTTATCTATGATGCCCTCACACACCCTTGTGGGTGTCATGCTTCATCATAGGGCGATGCTCCTCGTGGGGGTGGCGCTGCAGTCCCTCACGGGCCCCGCTAGAGGGCTCTTTAGCGGAGATCTTTTTGAAAGGAGTCGCCGCAGTTGTGCATGGGTGTATGTGGGCTTTGAAACGAAGTGAGTGCCTTAAAATTACTGAATGGAACCCAGAACCGAGGTTTTTATTCACGGGTCTAATCTGTAAATTAAAATGTAGTAAAGATCCTGGAGTTCCTCTGTGGGAAACTATATAGAGGGCAGATGTCTGACTAACTGCTGCTCACAGGATATGTGTACTAATGTGAGGAATTTATGATGGGGTCAACATGTTTCGCGCTCTGTAATGGTCCATAAAGGATCCTATGTGCTTCGTCAGGACCAGTGAAGAGATAGTAAAAATTATGTGATTCCAGGCGGGGCCTGTGAATCAATGGTACCTTATTATTTAAGGGGAGATGCGTCCATGCGCTGTGAGGTGCTTTTCATTTAAAGAACATGCATCCGACCTGGAGAAGACAAATAAAATAAAGGAAAAAGAGAGAACAAACAACGAATGGCTATGTCAGTAGATTTCTTAATGAACATGGCCTTGTGCTATTAAAAACACCTAGCCTCATCCACCTCACTATAAGGACTAAGAGGGTAAGTCGTTGTTCTTTTTTTTTTTTCTATTTTGTTTTCATGTCGTTGAAGTCTCTTTTTTAGTATATGGTCTGGTAGGCCCATAGAGTAGAGTGGGATTAAGTGTTATGAGAATAATTATGTGGTATGGTAGTCTGCGTTGTGGAGTGGTAACCTCAGGTTTAGTCTTCCTCATTTCCATAAAAGCTAAACTATAAACTCAATGAGAAAAAAGGAAGGAACCACTGAGGAGCAATTCTGGACCTGGTTAGAGGTATGAGCACTGCCACTGGAATCATGCGACTGTTCGGCTGCACCGATTTCTGCATTATTATACATACTCCTCATTTGCCCCATAATCCATCATATGCTGCATAATCTGCAGATTTGAAGGAAAAAAACCTTGTTTCTAGCTCAAACGGCTCAAAAGTTACTAAAAATGCAGTGACCAGTGTTACAGTGTGGCAGAGGGACCTTTGCAAACCTGGAATGGTCACCTGTTACTTATTGCTAAATATGGCTGTTAAATTGGTAATAATGGTGCATAAACCACTGTTGGTTCTTTCTGCGCCTCTCTTGCATCTTTCTGCACCTTCCTTCCTCTTTCTTCACTTCTCTTACCTCTTTCTGCATAGCTCTTCCGCTTTGTACACCTCCCTTCTTTCTGCACCTCAGTTGATTCTTTCTACACCATTCATGTCTCTTTTCTGCATCTCTGTTGCTTCATTTCCCATTTCTCTTGCCTCTTTCTGCACCTTGCTTCCTTCTTTCTACACTTCCCTTGCTTCTTTCTGCACCTCTCTTGCTTCTTTCTTTTCCCCTTTTGATTCTTTCTTTACCCATTTTGCCTCTTTCTGCACCTCTGTTGCTTCTTTCTACATTTCCTTTGCTTCTTTCTGCACTTCTCTTGCCTCTTTCTGCACCCCTTTCGCCTCTGTCTGCACCTCTGTTGTTTCTTTCTACACTTCTCTTGCTTTTTTCTGCAGCTCTCTTGCTTCTTTCTGCACCCCTCTTGCCTCTTTCTGCAACCCTCTTTCCTCTTTCTGTACCTCTCTTGCCCATTTCTGTACCACTCTTGCCCATTTCTGTACCTCTCTTGCCTGTTTCTGAAACGTTCTTGCCTCTTTCTGTAGTTCTCTTGCCTCCTTCTGTACCTCTGTAACTTCTTTCAACACTTCTCTTGCCTGTTTCTGCACTCTTCTTTCCTGTTTCTGCACCTCACATGCCTCTTTCTGCACGTCTCTTGCTTCTTTCTGCACTTCTCTTGCTTCTTTCTACACCTCTGTTACCTCTTTCTGTACAACTGTTCCCTCTCTCTGCACCTCTCTTGCATCGTTCTGCACCTTACTTGCCTCTTTCTGCACTTCTCTTGCGTCTTTCTACACCTCTGTTACCTCTTTCAGCACCCCTGTTCCCTCTTTCTGTACCCCTGTTCCTTCTTTCTGTCTTTCTGCACCTCACTTTCCTCTTTCTGTGCTTCTTCTTTCTGCACTTCTCTTGCCTCTTATGCACCCCACTCTCTTTTTTCTGCACTTCTCCTGGCTCTTTGTACACCTCACTCTCTTCTTTCTGCACATCTCTTGTTTTTTCTGCACTTCTCTTGCCTCTTTCTGGACCTCTCTTGCCTCTTTCTGCACCTCACTTGCTTTTTTCTGTGCATCTCTTGCCTCTTTCTGCACCTCTGTTGCTTCTTTCTGCACTTCTGTTGCCTCTTACTATACCCCTCGTGCCTCTTTCTGCACCTCTCTTGCACCTCTCTGCACCTCACTTGCCTTTCTGCACTTCTGTTGCTTTTTTATACACCTCTGTTGACTCTTTCTGTACCCCTCTTGCTTCTTCCTGCATTTCTCTTGCCTCTTCCTGCATTTCTCTTGCCTCTTTCTGCACTTCTCTATCTCCTTTCTGCACTTCTCTAGCCTATTTCTGCACCTCTCTCTCTTCTTTCTGAACCTCTCTTGTTTCTTCCTGCACTTCTCTTGCCTGTTTCTTCACCTCTCGCGCCTCTATCTTTACCTCTCTTACCTCTTTCTGCACCTCACTTGCCTTTTTCTGTGCATCTTTTGCTTCTTTCTGCACTCTTCTTGCTTCTTTCTGGCCTTCTCTTGCCTCTTTCTGTATTTCACTTGCCTCTTTGTGCACCTCCCTTGCCTCTTTATGCATCTTTCTTTCTTTCTTTCTTTCTTTCTTTCTTTCTTTCTTTCTTTCTTTCTTTCTTTCTTTCTTTCTTTCTTTCTTTCTTTCTTTCTTTCTTTCTTTCTTTCTTTCCTTCTCTTGCTTCTTACTGCACACCTCTTGCCTCTTTCTGCACCTTTCTAGCCTCCTTCTTCACCTCACTTGCCTTTTTCTGCATATCTCTTGCCTCTTTCTGCACCTCTCTTGCTTCTTTCTTTTCCCCTTTTGATTCTTTCTTTACCCCTTTTGCCTCTTTCTGCACCTCTCTTGCTTCTTTCTACATTTCCTTTGCTTCTTTCTGCACTTCTCTTGCCTCTTTCTGCACCCCTTTCGCCTCTGTCTGCACCTCTGTTATTTCTTTCTGCACTTCTCTTGCTTTTTTCTGCAGCTCTCTTGCTTCTTTCTGCACCCCTCTTGCCTCTTTCTGCAACCCTCTTGCCTCTTTCTGTACCTCTCTTGCCCATTTCTGTACCTCTCTTGCCCGTTTCTGAAACGTTCTTGCCTGTTTCTGAAACGTTCTTGCCTCTTTCTGTAGTTCTCTTGCCTCCTTCTGTACCTCTGTAACTTCTTTCAACACTTCTCTTGCCTGTTTCTGCACTCTTCTTTCCTGTTTCTGCACCTCACATGCCTCTTTCTGCACGTCTCTTGCTTCTTTCTGCACGTCTCTTGCTTCTTTCTACACCTCTGTTACCTCTTTCTGCACAACTGTTCCCTCTCTCTGCACCTCTCTTGCATCGTTCTGCACCTCACTTGCCTCTTTCTGCACTTCTCTTGCATCTTTCTACACCTCTGTTACCTCTTTCAGCACCCCTGTTCCCTCTTTCTGTACCCCTGTTTCTTCTTTCTGTCTTTCTGCACCTCACTTTCCTCTTTCTGTGCTTCTTCTTTCTGCACTTCTCTTGCCTCTTTATGCACCCCACTCTCTTTTTTCTGCACTTCTCCTGCCTCTTTCTGCGCTTCTCTTGGCTCTTTGTACACCTCACTCTCTTCTTTCTGCACATCTCTTGTTTTTTCTGCACTTCTCTTGCCTCTTTCTGGACCTCTCTTGCCTCTTTCTGCACCTCACTTGCCTTTTTCTGTGCATCTCTTGCCTCTTTCTGCACCTCTGTTGCTTCTTTCTGCACTTCTGTTGCCTCTTACTATACCCCTCGTGCCTCTTTCTGCACCTCTCTTGCACCTCTCTGCACCTCACTTGCCTTTCTGCACTTCTGTTGCTTTTTTATACACCTCTGTTGACTCTTTCTGTGCCCCTCTTGCTTCTTCCTGCATTTCTCTTGCCTCTTCCTGCATTTCTCTTGCCTCTTTCTGCACTTCTCTATCTCCTTTCTGCACTTCTCTAGCCTATTTCTGCACCTCACTCTCTTCTTTCTGAACCTCTCTTGTTTCTTCCTGCACTTCTCTTGCCTGTTTCTTCACCTCTCGCGCCTCTATCTTTACCTCTCTTACCTCTTTCTGCACCTCACTTGCCTTTTTCTGTGCATCTTTTGCTTCTTTCTGCACTCTTCTTGCTTCTTTCTGGCCTTCTCTTGCCTCTTTCTGTATTTCACTTGCCTCTTTGTGCACCTTCCTTGCCCCTTTATGCACCTTTCTTTCTTTCTTTCTTTCTTTCTTTCTTTCTTTCTTTCTTTCTTTCTTTCTTTCTTTCTTTCTTTCTTTCCTTCTCTTGCTTCTTACTGCACACCTCTTGCCTCTTTCTGCACCTTTCTAGCCTCCTTCTTCACCTCACTTGCCTTTTTCTGCATATCTCTTGTCTTTTTCTGCATATCTCTTGCCTCTTTCTACTCCTCACTCTCTTCTTTCTGCACTTCTGTTGTATCTTTCTGCACCCCTCTTGCCTCTTTCTGCACCCCTCTTGCCTCTTTCTACACCTCACTTGCCTTTATCTGTACATCGCTTGCCTCTTTCTGCACTTCTCTTGCTTCTTTATACACCTCTGTTGACTCTTTCTGCACCCCTCTTGCCTCTTCCTGCATTTCTCTTGCCTCTTTCTGCATTTCTCTTGCCTCTTTCTGCACTTCCCTTGTGCCTTTCTGCACCTCACTTGCCTCTTTCTGCACTTCTCTATCTTCTTTCTGCACTTCTCTAGCCTCTTTCTGCACCTCACTCTCTTCTTTCTGGACCTCTCTTGTTTCTTTCTGCACTTCTTTTGCCTGTTTCTGCACCTCTCTTGCCTCTTTCTTTACCTCTATTGCCTTTCCTGCACCTCACTTGCCTTTTTCTGTGCATCTTTTGCTTCTTTCTGCACTCTTCTTGCTTCTCTCTGCCCTTCTCTTGCCTCTTTCTGTATTTCACTTGCCTCTTTGTGCACCGCCTTTGCCTCTTTCTGCACCTTTCTTTCTTTCATTCTGTACTTCTCTTGCCTTTTACTGCACACCTCCTGCCTCTTTCTGCACCTTTCTTGCCTCTTTCTTCACCTCACTTGCCTTTTTCTGTACTTCTCTTGCCTCTTCCTTCACCTCCGTTTCTTCTTTCTGCACTTCTCTTGCCTCTTTCTACACCTCACTCTCTTCTTTCTGCACTTCTGTTGCATCTTTCTGCATCCCTCTTGCCTTTCTGTACCTCTCTTGCTTCTTTCTACACCTCACTTGCCTTTTTCTGTACATTGCTTGGCTCTTTCCGTACTTGTCTTGCCTATTTTGCACCGCTGTTGCTTCTTTCTGCACCTCTCTTGCCTCTTTATACACATCACTCTCTTCCTTCTGCACCTCTATTGCCTCTTTCTTCACTTCTCCTGCTTTTTTCTGAACTTCTCTTGCCTCTTTCTGCACCTCTCTTGCCTCTTTCTTCACTTCTCTTGCCTCTTTCTGTACTTCTTTTGCATCTGTCTTCACTTCTCTTTTTTCTTTCTGTACTTCTCTTGCCTCTTTCTGCACCTTTCTTGCCTCTTTCTGCACATCTCTTGCCTCTTTCTGCACCTCTCTTGTACCCTTTTGCACCTCACTTGCCTTTTTCTGCACTTCTCTTGCTTCTTTCTACATCTCTGTTGCCTCTTTCTGTACCCCTATTCCTTCTTTCTGCACCCCTGTTTCCTCATTCTGCACCTCTATTGCTCCATTCTGTACCTCACATGCCTCTTTCTGCACTTCTCTTGCTTCTTTCTACACTTTTCTTGCCTTATTCTGCAACTCACTCTCTTCTTTCTGCACATCTCCTGCCTCTTTCTGTACTTCTCTGTGCTCTTTGTGCACCTCACTCTCTTCTTTCTGCACCTCTCATTTCTTTCTGTACTTCTCTTCCCTCTTTCTGCACCTCTCTTGCTTCTTTCTGCACACCCCTTGACTTTTTCTACACATCTCTGGCTTCATTATGCACTATTTGCTCTTTCTGTACTTCTCCTGCCTCTTTATGCACCTGTTTCTTCTTTCTGCACTTCTCTTGCCTCTTTCTGTAGCACACTCTCCTCTTTTGCACCTCTGTTGCATCTTTCTGCACCCCTCTTGCCTCTTTCTTCATCTCTCTTGCCTCTTTCTGCACCTTACTTGCCTGTTTCTGCACGTCTTTTGTCTCCTTCTGCACTTCTCTTGCCTCTTTCTGTACCTCTGTTGCTTCTTTCTGCACTTCTCTTGCCTCCTTCTGTACCTCACGCTCCTCTTTCTGCACCTCTCTTGCCTCTTTCTTCACTTCTCTTGTTTCTATCTATACTGCTCTTGCCTCTTTCTGCACTTCTCTTGCTTCTTTCTCTGTTTCTCTTGCCTCTTTCTGCACTTCTCTTGCCTCTTTCTGTACTGCTCTTGCCTCTTTCTGTACTTCTCTTCAATCTTTCAGCACTTGCACCTCTCTTACTCTTTCTGCTCTTCTCTTGCTTCTTTTTGCACATCTCTTACTCTTTCTGCACCTCTACAAATCTAGAAATTAGCATTAAAAAAAACCTGAAAAAAATGACTGGAAAAAAACATGTTTCGGGAATGTTATAGTTTGTATTAGCATTTAAAAAAACCTTAGAAATTCACAGAAAAAACACAGGTTTCAGGGATGTTATAGTTAGGAATTACCATTTAAAATACATAAGATATTCAATGAAAAAACACAGGTTTCAGGGACGTTATAGTTAGGAATTAGCATTTAAAATATCTTAAATATTCACTGAAAAAAACACAGGTTTCAGGGACGTTGGAGTTAGGCTGACATGTCACTCATACAAAACCAGAGAAACTCAGCCGTTATAGTTAGCTGAGCTCACTATAACGCGCACCCCCGCAATGCACTGCTGATGACGTGATATTTTACATCACTCATGACATGGTCTGTGACATCACTGATGACATCTCAAATGACATCACTGATGATATCATCCACTTAATCGCTGATGCACCTCCTCACACCCTAATATAACCATTTATACACTCATTCTAAAATACAGACTACCATTCTCAAAACCATAGACACACCAATACCAGTTAGTACATACCCACTCACTGATTCATAGGTCTGCACACACATCCACTCACCCATACAGTCACTCATACATGCAATCACTCATCAATACAGCCACTGATATATGCACTCATGTACCCATATAGACTCACACACCACCACTCATCCATAGAGTTACTCACCCACCTAGTCAGTCACCCAAATAATAAATCACACTGCCATTTTATCATTATACAGTTCTACATGCACCACCTCACTTATTCATGCAGATACTAACACATACTTACTCTCTTATACCGTCACTGCCACAAGCACACACTCATCCATACAGCCCCTCTCATAATCACTCACCCTCATCTATAGTATCTTATATACTCCAACAATCCTATATACTGCCTTTCACATATGTACTTACACATATACCACTGAGACATTCTTTCACTCATAAACACAGCCAGACGTACACTCACTCACCCACAAAGCCCCTCGCAGATGCACTCATGAACCCATACACCCAGTGAATCACCCACTCACACCTCCATGCAGGGAGTCAAACCCCCACCCACCAATACAGACACTCAGGCCCCCATACAGGTACTCAAATAACCAATCAATAACCCATATAGACACTCATGTAGTTACTCACCAACCCATGCAGCCACTTACACACCAACTGACAGACTGAAACAGACATTCACCCAGATTAGTCATTCACCCATGCATTCACTAAGACACGTATAATCAATCACTTATACAGTCAGTTACTTACCCATGAAATCATCCATTGACACACTCATACACCTACTCATTCTTCAATACACCTTGACATATATATATATATATATATATATATATATATAACATTCTTGAAAGTTTTAGAAACACTCACACTCACAGGATGATGTCATCAGTGATGTCATCAGTGATGTCATTTAAGATGTCATCAGTGATGTCATCAGTGATTTCACTGGCGGCCAGTGTGGGGGGCGGGGGACGGGGAGGAGGAAAACTCTAAAGCGGAACGTAGCCACCCTACCGTGTTAGCGGCAAAAGTAAAGTTCAAAATATAGTTCAGTATAATGATACCCTGAACATCGCTGCCCGGCCTCCGGGATGTGGGCTCATGAGCTGTGTACGGCTGTCTAAATGGCCACGGGACATATGGCATTGTTGAAAGCGACGCAGTCAAAGTAAGAATGTATGCTGCTGCTATTATTGTTCTGCAATAAAAACGGTTTTACAAAAAAAAAAATCAGTGATTTCACTGGCCATGTCATGAGTGGTGTAATATGAGACATCAACAGCAGCGCATTGCAGGGGCGCATTGCAGGGGCGCAAGTTATACTTAGCTCAGCTAACTATAAAGGCTGAATTTCCTTGGTTTTGTATGAATGAAATGTCAGCTTAACTTTATTGTCCCTGTAACCTGTGGTTTTGTCAGTGAATACATATATATATATATATATATTCAATGAAAAAACCATAGGTTTCACACACGTTATAGTTAGGAATTAGCATTTAAAAAACCTTAGAAATTCAATGAAAAAACCAAAGGTTTCACACACGTTATAGTTAGCTGGACATTTTACTCGTAAAAAACCATTGAAATTCCCCCGTTATAGTTAGTTAAGCTAACTATAACTCGCGCGCCCGCAATGCACTGCTGATGACGTCACATATTACATCACTCATGACATGGTCAGTGACATCACTCATGACATCACTGATGACATCTCAAATGACATCACTGATGACATCACTGATGACATCATCCAGTGAATGTGTGTTTTTCTGAAAATTAAATATGTTTTATATATGTATATCTCAAGGTCGATGGAAGAATAAATGGGTATATAAGTGTCTAAATGGATGATTTGTTTTTGAAAAATTGATTGTGTAACTGACTGATTAGGTGTATCATAGTGAATACATGGCTTAGTGAGTAATGTTTAAATATGTATATATCTGTATCAGTCTTTCACTTTGTGTATAAGTGGCTGCATGGGTTGGTGAGCAGCTACATGAGTGTTTATATAGGTTATTAGTTGGTTTTTTGGGTATCAGTATAAGTGTCTGATGTCTTTATGGTTCGATGGGGGTATTACGTAGTGCATAGGTGCATGAATGAGTGACTTACTGTTTGTATGTGTTGAAGATAGTATGTGTGCAGGACTGCATGGGTGGATGAGTGTGTGTATGGGTGTGTTAGTGAGTGAATGACTGTCTCTACAGTGTTTTTATGAGTAACTACATATGTTTTAAACTAGTATATGTGACTATTGGTGTATATAAGTGAGTATATGTGAGAGTGAGAGATTGAAAGAGTTCCTGTATGAATAAGTATGTATTTCTATAAGTGATTGTTTAAAAGACTAAGTATGTGTAAGTTTTTGTAGAAGTAAGTGTGGTGGTGTGTGTATAACTGTATATGCAAGTAAATGGATGTTTGATTCTTTATTAGCATGAGTGACTAAGTGTGTGAGTAACTCTACGGATGAGTGGCATTGTGTAACAGGATGTATAGGTGTATGAGTACATATGATGAGTGAGTACATGTATGAGTGACTGTATAGGACTGTTGGTGAATGAGTGGATGTGTATGTGGATCTTAGAATTACTGAAGAGGTTGTTGTAACTGGTATTGGTATGTCCATTGTTTTGAAAAGTTTAGTCTCTATTTATGAATGTGTGTATCAAAGGTTATATTAGGGTGAGAGGAGGTCTGCCACTCTATCACAAGGATGATGTCATTAGTGATGTCATCAGTGATGTCATTTGAGATGTCATCAGTGATGTCATGAGTGATGTCACTGACCATGTCATGAGTAATGTAATATGTGACGTCATCAGCAGTGCATTGCGGGCGCGCGAGTTATAGTTAGCTTAACTAACTATAACGGGGGAATTTCAATGGTTTTTTACGAGTAAAATGTCCAGCTAACTATAACTTGTGTGAAACCTTTGGTTTTTTCATTGAATTTCTAAGGTTTTTTAAATGCTAATTCCTAACTATAACGTGTGTGAAACCTATGGTTTTTTCATTGAATTAGCAAGGTTTTTTAAATGCAAATTCCTAACTATAACGTGTGTGAAACCTATGGTTTTTTCAGTGAATTTGTACGGTTTTTTAAATGCTAAGTTATGTATTTTTTTCTATTTTTTTTACATATTTTTTTTTAAATTTTCTATCCTTTTTTTAAGACTGTGGTTAAATTTTTAAAATTCTATATGTTTTTTTAAAAAAATTTTATAATACAAAAAGGTAAAATTTATTAGCAATACATTTTTTCCTTTTTTTTTTTTTTTTTTTTTTAGTACGCGTACCGTAAGCTTACGGTAAGCGTACGGTTTACGCAACGTCCGTAATTTTTCTACGCTGTTTGCGTATAGTTACGCAATTTGCGTAGCCGCGCGTACTGCGCGTACGCTACACGCGCACGTTACGCGGAAGTGTCGGGTAGTGACTGTTATGCGCATGCGCGCAAGCGCGTCTTTTTTACGCGCATGCGCACTTTTGCCGTAAGCGTACCGTAAGCGTACCGTAAGCGTACGGTAGGTCATGTGATCATGAAACACAACTTTTGATTGGTTGAAACTACTTTCAGTTCTAGAACTCTCCTACACCACACCCATTCCCCTCATTTCTGCTTGTGATCCCTTAGGAGAAGGAGCTGGGTTGTCTTTGTGATACGATGGCAGACCAGCAGAGCTCTTCTGAGAGTGAGGCTAGCACTAGCAGCACTACCTTGAGGCAGAGAGCGAGGAAACAAAAGACCTCTTATGTATGGGATTATTTTACTTTTCCTGAAGGCCAGAAAAAGGTAAATGCACCCTTAGTAACTTGCAAGCTGTGTAAGCGTGTACTTTCAAGAGGTAATCCTGACAGGAAGTATTCCTTTGGGAATCATACCATGAAGAGACACCTCAAGGATGTACACAGAAGGACACATGCTCGACTTTTTGGAGGTAACCCTTCAGAAAGTCAACCAAGCACATCCACAGCAGCTCAGCCTGGACCATCATCTGCAGGGCTGACTCCTTCTTCTGCAGGTCAGGTGAGCCCTTCATCTGTGGGGGGAGCATCTCCTTTTGCTGGCCCTCTGGAAATTAACCCTCGATTTCTGAGGGTTGATATTCGATGTGCCTCTTGTCATGATCAAATTTGTCATAGGGAGACCAGTGTTTCCCTAGTGGACCTCAAAATAGATCAGCACACTTGTCACAGAGACTAATTTTCCCATTCTTTCTTTCCTCTCTCCCTGCATGAACACAACGGCTCTTTTAAGAGCCAACCTTATCTTTCATCTTTTTTTTATAGATATTTTTAAAAACTTTTTTTTTTTTTTTTACCGTACGCGTACGGTGCGCGTAATTTTTTTTTTTTTTTTTTTTTAAAAACACTAAAAATCAATAATCACATTACAAGGACTTTGAAACACTACAATTATTATTATTGACTTACCATACCTACTCAAAAAAATATTTATTCATTTGTTTTTTTAAAAAAAAATTCCTTTAAAAATGGGTCTAGTTTTCGAAAATTTTCTATATCAATCTGAAAAAAAAGAAAAAAGTATTAATATTTTTTAAACATTTTAAAATACAGTACTCGTATTTACATATTTTTAAAAAAATATTTTTGCCTTATTTTTGCTGTTTTCAGAATATATTGCATTTCACTTTAAATTGTGAAAGCAATTGCATTCATCATTTAACAGCGGGCAAAAAAAAAATAACAATCTCAAAGATTGTATTAAAAAAGCCCAGAATCTCTTCTCACTTAAACTTAACATTACAGAAATGCATAATATTCTAAAAAAATATCATCAAAAAACAATACTTATTTCTTTAAAATACCGTCTGATATTTTTGTTTCAGAAGTATAATCACAATATTATATCTCAAATAACTCCACAATACATCTGATTCCATTTCCTTTAGGCAAAATAGTAATTTTAAAAATTTTTTGGGATTAAATTTCCAACGGTAATCCAATAAAATTCTAAAGTTTAATTTGTCCAGATCTCACCGATTCTCTGTAACATTTTGGTTCAAGAATTTTTTTTTAATAATTTAATAAGTCCACAATAGAATTGGTTACTTTTCCGCATGGCCAAATAGTAATTTTTAAAATCATTTTTGAAAAAATTTCCAATGGCACTCCAATAACATTCCAAAATTTAAATTGTGCAGATGTTACCGATTATCTCTAAATTATTGGTTTTTGAAAGTTTCATTAAAAATTAAAAAAGTCAACATTACAATTGGTTATCTTTCCATTAGGCCAAATGATAATTTAAAAAATCTTTTTTTTTAGAAATTTCCAATGGTAATCCAGTAAAATGGTAAAATTATTTTGTCCAGATCTTGCCAAGTTTCTCTAAAATTTAGGTTTCAGGAAGATTAGATAGGAATTTGCTAAATCAAAAGGCAAACGTTGTTTGAAAATCAATTGGGAATCATTACACAGTGTCCAGCCTTTTTCACATTTAAGATAAACTGTGTAATGTCCAGAAGTAACAGTAGGTCCATCATGGAAAATTATTGCAACAGTTACAAAAGTTTTTCCTGAAATTGATAATTGCTGTCCTGTAAACTTCTTTATTAAAGTATCCAATTTTGAACCATCAGCTCTACATCGTTGCAGCATTAAAATTACATACTTTCCGTATTCGTTTAAAATTAATGTTGAAAACATGTCAGATTTACACTCACCGCATTTCATGCTATGATTAGCATCTTTAACTAATTTTGCAAAAGTGACTGTTTTACTGTCTGGCAATGTCAAATAAATAAACCTTTCATTATCAACATTAGAGCCACATATATTATAACAGTTTTCACAACTATGTTCCCATTTATAAGAGAGACCAAATACATTTTCAATGGGAACCCCTTCTTCTTCCAGTACCTGAAGAAAATACATCAAGAATTCCTGTGCATCTTGCTGTACATTTTGAGAAAACTGTGTTCGTCCTGAACATATATCTAAAAGTTTTCTAATTTCAGTAGCACTTTCTATTTGAGTTTTATCTTTACTCAGCTTTTGAAAAAGGAGACTCAGCTCAGAACAGAATCTTTTTCCCTGATTTACTATTATCTGCTCTTGCAAACTTTCCAGATAAAATGCAACATTCAGCACTACATTTGCGTAGCAGTTGACACCTGAGCTATTTTCAAAATGACATCCTACAACCTGTTCTTCATTTTCCTTTTTCTTTTTGCTTGCAATTACATCACTCCTCTTTTTTTTCCTCTTCTCTACATCTTCATTACAGATATTCTCATTTTTTCTTTTACGAGAAACTACACGTTTCTCCAACACAGGATACTGACCTAAATGAGGAGCATAGCTTCTTCTTAATCTATTATACTCCTTTACACAGTTTGTATCAGCACTAACTTTAGAATCATCAAAGTCTATCATGAATAAACCTGATAATGTTTTCACTCGTGACAAAGCAACATATGCCATACCTTCTTTGAATACAGTTGAACCAATGTTCACAAATGCACAATCTACAGTCAATCCTTGAGACTTGTGAATAGTTACAGCATATGCTAGAGAAAACGGAAACTGCTTCCTACGTACATATAAGTCTTTCACAAGCATGAAACGAACTGTACAACGACAAATATCTTTAACTTCTTCTATCTGATCAAATTTTATTTTTAAACATTCAATTCCATCTTTTTTCTGATAATTAATAAAACCCACAACTCTTCCCATAGCTCCATTAACTAAACCTTTTTCAACATCCAAATTTCTTCTTAAAAATACTCTACAGTTCATGCAAACATATAGATTATTTTCTAATCCAGCTGTTTTGGAGATGTTCTTCTCTAGTGAGTCCAATTTATTTTTCAGTTTGCCTGTTACTGTGACAGTAATTCTTCCATCCTCAATTTTGTCCACTGCTTCCAATTTCCTGATCTCTTCCTTTTCCAATTTCAAAAGCTCCTCATTAAATATTGAGTATTCACGTAGAGTTGGCATTAAGCAGATGACACTTTTGTTTTCTGCAATGTTCTTGTATATCTTCTCTGCAACTATTTCTTCCTTTGGAAATAAATTATGTAGCAGCCGACTCTGTAATGCTTTTTTGCCAACTTCTGTGAGTAGTCCAATTCTGATATCTTTCAGAATACTTCCATATTCTTCATCGCTTGCTTGCCTCATATTAGTAGTAAGTTCCTTGTACTCAAAGAAGGACCAAATATTTGTATTTCCGATGCTTCCCAATGACTTCTTCGTGTCTTCATGTGTGACAGTACTAAACACTGGTTGTCCTTTAACTGGAGTAAGTTGCAAAAGATCTCCAAAAACTATGACGTGTTTTCCACCAAATAACATGTCATAGTCTGTCTTCAAAATTTGCTGCATTCTTAAATGCACAAAGGCAAGCATTAAGTTTGATACCATGCTCACCTCATCAATAATGAGAACTTGCATCTTCTTCAATACTCTTGAAACTTCCAAGGATGCTTCTCCAGTTAGCTTGTTGTATTGTATTTTGTTCTCATGCTCCACTGGTAACATTAGCAAACGATGTAAAGTGATTCCTTTTATGTTATATGCTGCTAACCCAGTTGGAGCAGTAAACACACAAGACAAAGTAGAATCTGTTTTTTGCTGTAGGTAGCTTCTGATGACTTTTATAAGGAAACTTTTTCCAGTTCCAGCTTGTCCGCTTACATACATCCTGATTGGATGAAATGATGTGCATGAGCACTCTTTTTTTTCATGTAGAAATCCGTGTTCAATTTTGCTTCTGATCTCTTCATAAATTTGTTGCTGCTCTTGATTCAGTTGTCTTTCCAAATTTTCTAAGTCTATAAATTCTTCTTGAGCTTGATTCATAGCCGTTTCCACTTCATTCATGGCTATTGATGCTTCATTTTCAACGATTGGTTGTCCTAGGGGATCTTGACTGAGTGTTCCTGAACTTTGGCTGTCCTGAGAACTGTCTCTAGCTATTTCTGCTGCAATTGTAGTTTCCTGTTCAATTTCTTCATTTAACATTTGCAGATAACTTGAGAATGTACTGCATTGTATGCTGTCTTTGCAAGCATTAAAAGAATCTTCATAGCTTTGAAATTCTCCCAGTAGTTCATCCTCTGTACGCCATGGTTTAAACAACTGTAAAAGAGCCAAGTAGTAAAATTCCTTCTTGTCAGTAGTGTCGCAACTCAGCTTCCTGTGATTTATCAAACTTCCTTTTGTTTGCTTCACCAAACATCCTTCCTCGCCAACGACTTTATATTTTCCATTGTTGATGTCTTCTGCGGCTTTCCGTGAATAAATGTAGTTCTGCAGCACTTCATAGAGACACATGTTCTCCAGATGTTGACTTCTCTTGGGATAATATGTGTCCAACATGTTTGATTTCAAAATATCTGTACTTTCTGGGTCATTCTCGGCCAAATATTCAATTTCTCCAACAGATTTCAGTACCCGATTTCTCATTGCTGCAAGGCCTAAACTTGCCCAAATTATTCTTCTTGACTTCGAGTAGAGACTTGCAGAAGATAACCTATCTGAACATTCGTAGGATCCAATTTCTCGATGCGATAACATCTTCAAACTGAAACTGTACAGCTTCTTACTGACAGTCTTCTCGTGAGAAATCTCTTCCCACATTTCCTTCAATTCTGTTTTTTCTGATTTCGTAATGTAAGACGTTACATATCGAGCAACAGCAATGGAATTGTCAGCTACATACTGTATATCCATGTTAGCGTTCCACATGGATAAAATGACTGGGTTGTAGTCATTTATATTTTTGGATTCTTCTTTTCTTTTTAGGTTGTAGGTATTCTTAGGTGATTTCCTTGTGATAGTATGTCTCACAGCTGACATAAAACTGTTGACTCTTCCATTTGAAAGAACAGGTCTAGGAAATCCAAATCGACATTTAGTGTAGTATTTATCTTTGCTCTTGTATTTCCGTCGACAGTATTTTCCACACCGATGACTTTGGAAACGTAAAACTTGCTCCTTTAACTTTTTCTCTTCTGTGCTTTTTGGTATAGCACATGTTGCATATTCTTCAATGAAAGATAACACTGCTTCATCAGTATCTGTTCCAAACTTTGGGGCATCCTTGATCCACAACAGCATATGAATATGAGGAGCACCTCTTGCCTGGTACTCTTTTCTCCAAAAGAAATCTACTACTTCTCCAAGAGGTGGATTTTTTTTATTGCAGATGAAGGACATCATAGCCTCAAATCTATGATTGAAATATCTGCAAACATTAACCGGATCCAATGAGCACAGTTCTCCTGCTGTCTTGTATTCAATGTTTTTAATGTTTGAATTTGCCTCTCGTAGAAAATCCAGTAAATCATCCCAAGCGTACTCCGCACAGCTTAGGGTAACGAACCATGTTGGTGTTCCTAAATTCCGTAACATGCATTTTAGTTCACCATGGCGTCGGTACCAATATTCATTTGTCCCACGCTGACAAGCCATCAGATTGATCAGTTGTGTTTCCAAATGATCATCTCGGTGCTGCACTTTCTCCATAAAATCCTTAGCAGACACATTTTGTAAATGTACTCCACTTTTTAAAATGTGATTTACTGCATAAGACAGTGCAGACAAGTCGCTTTCAAATAAAAGATGGAACAAATAAGGAATACTTTGTCGAAATCTGGGATCTTCAGCATATAGTCTTGTAGTCCGATACTCAGAAGCTGGAATCTGTTCTGGACGTTCATCGTATCGTTTTCCTTTTCCTTTAGGAAACAGCTGGGGAAAACATCGAGCTTCCAAGCTCTCCTCCCATACACTCACGGGAGTTCCTTTTGCTTTCTTCATCTGAAAGAGATCAATATTATCTCCCATAACTTCTTTTGAATGAAGAGGATGTATGCTAAAATGTTCATAAATTTCTTCTTCCTTTGACTTGTCCACTTTTTCAATTTGTCCAGTTGGTGTTTCTGTGTCTTCTTGTAAATCTTCTTCTTCTTCTTCTTCTATATAAATTGATTCATACCATTTGTTATTCCTTTTCAAATACAAATTTGCTCTTTGTACTTTCCGCACATCTACCAGCTCCTGCCAAATCTTCTTATTCTTTGTAGGTACACCATTAACCAGAATAATTAATGGTTCAGTTTCCAAAGTATCCGCATCAATAGTTTCCATATTTTTTTTCAAATCCAAGGGCAAATACACCACTCTTCCTTTTAAACCTCTCAGTAAATCAGAAGGAGGCAATTTACCAGTTTTGGGCTCCATACGTACTATGGTCTGGAACGGATGAACACATTGAATGAGTATAGACTCATATGTATTTAATTCAGAAAGTTCAGCAGGAATAGCATCCAATTCTAAATTATTATGTACAGCTCTGGTCGGCATTCTATTT
This sequence comes from Triturus cristatus, assembly GCF_964204655.1. NCBI lineage: Eukaryota > Metazoa > Chordata > Amphibia > Caudata > Salamandridae > Triturus > Triturus cristatus. The sequence goes on along the minus strand of NC_140594.1, from coordinate 476,803,096 downwards.
TCCTCTAACTTGTTGTAACAGTATTTACAAATACGCTGATCTTCACCCAAATCAAAACAATTTTCTAGAAATATATATGTGGCAAAATCCTTCCACTTATAATTATCTCAATTTTCACTCTTTCTGTAGAGATCAACATTCCTAGTTTTTTTTCTATAATGAGTTCTGCGGCAACAAATACAAGTAAAATTTGGTCTTTCATTAGAGACTATTGCAAATTTTGTTATATGATCATTAAATGTGTTACTTACAGAGGGTTCTACATTCTCTTCCACTTCTTCCTCATTTACTGTGTCCTTCTCTGCACTGTTTTGTTCAGGACCAAAGTAACAAAACTGAATTTCATCCACAACCTTCTCTACATCTGATACCGTTCCTCGGAACAGAGCCCTATTCAATTCATTTAACTTTATTGCTGGACTTTTGGCAAAATACAACCGTCTCACAAACTTTCTCATTTCAGTATGATGAACAGCCAGCATCCTAAAATGATGGAAAACACTATTGCACACTTTTCTAGATAGACAAGCCAGAGAATGACCCTGCAAACCAGTATTCTCTCTCACTCTGCATGGATCCAGACTTTGAAGCACCTTAATCTTCTGTTTTATACTTTTTTTTACTATATTCTCTTAGAAACTCTCGAAATTTGTCAATAGATTCCTGACGCACAGTGCAAATACTACTACAATTCCAAGTGTACACTGGGGCTTTAGGACGTCTCCCCATAGCCTCATCTGCCATCACTTGTACCTCATCTCTTGGAACCATTATCTCCTTCTCCATTATGCAACCATTTTTTACTTCGTAAGAACGACCTCTGGTGTCAACTGCATGCAGCAAACTATTACTTTGAAAATAGCTCTCTTCATTAAAAAAAGGTTCACTACTTGAACTATGCATCCACTTTCCTAAAAACACTTTACAAAAGTTTGTTCTGTTCACTACTCTTTTCCTTTTGCTATGTGATTTCAGTACATTAACCATTTTGTCTAATGTACGCATCCTATTCAAAATTAAAATGAATAGTTTCCTTTTTAATTCTAATGCCTTTGCTGCAATGGCTTCTATTTCTTTTTTTCTTTTATAAAACTTTGTCTTTTTCTTATATTTCTTCACATCCTTCATCAAATTGGACATAACTCTTCTCTGAAACATTTTTCTACGTATCTCTTTAAACGCTGTTTTTCTATTTATATAAATCTTTTCAGTTGCTGAAGGTATATTTGCATTAACTAAATTGTCAATTTTTTCCTCTCCTTTTTTGTTCAAAACATCCTTTCGAGTACAGACATTTTGTACATTTTTCATTCTTTTGAATATATCTTTTAGAAATTGTTTTTTTTGCTTACCAGAAGATTTTTTCTTTTTCCCAACATGAGCATCTTCTACTAACTTTGGTCCTCTAGTTGTCTTCAAATATAGGTTTTTTTTGTGCGTTTTTTGAACTCTGGATTTTGTAGGCATCTTAAATTTTGTCCACTGCTCTTCAGCAATACCTGAAAAAAACTAAAAAAAAAATCCTTTATTTTATTTAAATATATTACTACATTTCTTTTCACAATAGTCACAAAACGTAATTTCTTTGCCAATTTGAATGCACACTTACTGCTCTTTTTTTTTGGCAAGTTAAAATCAATTTTACAGACTGACACATTATGAAACCACTTTTTAGATTTTTTTTAAAAAAGCCCATGTCCAGACTGCTTTTTCAGACCACCACCATGTGTATCCTCGGTGACTGCCTACACTCCAGCAAGGGCAACCAGCCTTAGTGATGCTGAATGTATTTGCATTACAGACTGAAACCTGAAAACCCCACTCGCTTGTAAATACTGTGCATGATTATACATGGACAGGAGCTGGGTGTGTGCTAAGAGTCTGCTTCTTCCCCCAAAAAATCGCTCCCCCTTTTTCCTACTAATGCAACTGTGAAATCACCAGAGCAAAACGCAATAAATCTCTGCCTGTAATTCCTATTTGCACACAGAGTCATGTTTTCACATTAGTCCCAAAACGAAATTTCTTTGCCAATTTGAATGCACACTTACTGCTCTTTTTTTTTGGCAAGTGAAAATCACTTTTACAGACTGACACATTATGAAACCACTTTTCAGATTTTTTTAAATTGCACATGTCCAGACTGCTTTTTCAGACCACCACCATGTGTATCCTCGGTGACTGCCTACACTCCAGCAAGGGCAACCAGCCTTAGTGATGCAGAATGTATTTGCATTACAGACTGAAACCTGAAAACCCCACTCGCTTGTAAATACTGTGCATGATTATACATGGACAGGAGCTGGGTGTGTGCTAAGAGTCTGCTTCTTCCCCCAAAAAATCGCTCCCCCTTTTTCCTACTAATGCAACTGTGAAATCACCAGAACAAAACGCAATAAATCTCTGCCTGTAATTCCTATTTGCACACAGAGTCATGTTTTCACATTAGTCCCAAAACGAAATTTCTTTGCCAATTTGAATGCACACTTACTGCTCTTTTTTTTTGGCAAGTGAAAATCACTTTTACAGACTGACACATTATGAAACCACTTTTCAGATTTTTTTAAATTGCACATGTCCAGACTGCTTTTTCAGACCACCACCATGTGTATCCTCGGTGACTGCCTACACTCCACCAAGGGCAACCAGCCTTAGTGATCCTGAATGTATTTGCATTACAGACTGAAACCTGAAAACCCCACTCGCTTGTAAATACTGTGCATGATTATACATGGACAGGAGCTGGGTGTGTGCTAAGAGTCTGCTTCTTCCCCCAAAAAATCGCTCCCCCTTTTTCCTACTAATGCAACTGTGAAATCACCAGAGCAAAACGCAATAAATCTCTGCCTGTAATTCCTATTTGCACACAGAGTCATGTTTTCACATTAGTCCCAAAACGAAATTTCTTTGCCAATTTGAATGCACACTTACTGCTCTTTTTTTTTGGCAAGTGAAAATCACTTTTACAGACTGACACATTATGAAACCACTTTTCAGATTTTTTTAAATTGCACATGTCCAGACTGCTTTTTCAGACCACCACCATGTGTATCCTCGGTGACTGCCTACACTCCAGCAAGGGCAACCAGCCTTAGTGATCCTGAATGTATTTGCATTACAGACTGAAACCTGAAAACCCCACTGGCTTCTAAATACTGTGCATGATTATACATGGACAGGAGCTGGGTGTGTGCTAAGAGTCTGCTTCTTCCCCCAAAAAATCGCTCCCCCTTTTTCCTACTAATGCAACTGTGAAATCACCAGAACAAAACGCAATAAATCTCTGCCTGTAATTCCTATTTGCACACAGAGTCATGTTTTCACATTAGTCCCAAAACGAAATTTCTTTGCCAATTTGAATGCACACTTACTGCTCTTTTTTTTTGGCAAGTGAAAATCACTTTTACAGACTGACACATTATGAAACCACTTTTCAGATTTTTTTAAATTGCACATGTCCAGACTGCTTTTTCAGACCACCACCATGTGTATCCTCGGTGACTGCCTACACTCCAGCAAGGGCAACCAGCCTTAGTGATGCAGAATGTATTTGCATTACAGACTGAAACCTGAAAACCCCACTCGCTTGTAAATACTGTGCATGATTATACATGGACAGGAGCTGGGTGTGTGCTAAGAGTCTGCTTCTTCCCCCAAAAAATCGCTCCCCCTTTTTCCTACTAATGCAACTGTGAAATCACCAGAACAAAACGCAATAAATCTCTGCCTGTAATTCCTATTTGCACACAGAGTCATGTTTTCACATTAGTCCCAAAACGAAATTTCTTTGCCAATTTGAATGCACACTTACTGCTCTTTTTTTTTGGCAAGTGAAAATCACTTTTACAGACTGACACATTATGAAACCACTTTTCAGATTTTTTTAAATTGCACATGTCCAGACTGCTTTTTCAGACCACCACCATGTGTATCCTCGGTGACTGCCTACACTCCAGCAAGGGCAACCAGCCTTAGTGATCCTGAATGTATTTGCATTACAGACTGAAACCTGAAAACCCCACTCGCTTGTAAATACTGTGCATGATTATACATGGACAGGAGCTGGGTGTGTGCTAAGAGTCTGCTTCTTCCCCCAAAAAATCGCTCCCCCTTTTTCCTACTAATGCAACTGTGAAATCACCAGAGCAAAACGCAATAAATCTCTGCCTGTAATTCCTATTTGCACACAGAGTCATGTTTTCACATTAGTCCCAAAACGAAATTTCTTTGCCAATTTGAATGCACACTTACTGCTCTTTTTTTTTGGCAAGTGAAAATCACTTTTACAGACTGACACATTATGAAACCACTTTTCAGATTTTTTTAAATTGCACATGTCCAGACTGCTTTTTCAGACCACCACCATGTGTATCCTCGGTGACTGCCTACACTCCAGCAAGGGCAACCAGCCTTAGTGATCCTGAATGTATTTGCATTACAGACTGAAACCTGAAAACCCCACTCGCTTCTAAATACTGTGCATGATTATACATGGACAGGAGCTGGGTGTGTGCTAAGAGTCTGCTTCTTCCCCCAAAAAATCGCTCCCCCTTTTTCCTACTAATGCAACTGTGAAATCACCAGAACAAAACGCAATAAATCTCTGCCTGTAATTCCTATTTGCACACAGAGTCATGTTTTCACATTAGTCCCAAAACGAAATTTCTTTGCCAATTTCAATGCACACTTACTGCTCTTTTTTTTTGGCAAGTGAAAATCACTTTTACAGACTGACACATTATGAAACCACTTTTCAGATTTTTTTAAATTGCACATGTCCAGACTGCTTTTTCAGACCACCACCATGTGTATCCTCGGTGACTGCCTACACTCCAGCAAGGGCAACCAGCCTTAGTGATGCAGAATGTATTTGCATTACAGACTGAAACCTGAAAACCCCACTCGCTTGTAAATACTGTGCATGATTATACATGGACAGGAGCTGGGTGTGTGCTAAGAGTCTGCTTCTTCCCCCCAAAAATCGCTCCCCCTTTTTCCTACTAATGCAACTGTGAAATCACCAGAACAAAACGCAATAAATCTCTGCCTGTAATTCCTATTTGCACACAGAGTCATGTTTTCACATTAGTCCCAAAACGAAATTTCTTTGCCAATTTGAATGCACACTTACTGCTCTTTTTTTTGGGCAAGTGAAAATCACTTTTACAGACTGACACATTATGAAACCACTTTTCAGATTTTTTTAAATTGCACATGTCCAGACTGCTTTTTCAGACCACCACCATGTGTATCCTCGGTGACTGCCTACACTCCAGCAAGGGCAACCAGCCTTAGTGATGCTGAATGTATTTGCATTACAGACTGAAACCTGAAAACCCCACTCGCTTGTAAATACTGTGCATGATTATACATGGACAGGAGCTGGGTGTGTGCTAAGAGTCTGCTTCTGCACCAAAAAATCGCTCCCCCTTTCCATCTAATGCAACTGTGAAATCACCAGAGCAATACGCAATAAATCTCTGCCTGTAATTCCTATTTGCACACAGAGTCATGTTTTCACATTAGTCCCAAAACAAAATTTCTTTGCCAATTTGAATGCACACTTACTGCTCTTTTTTTTTGGCAAGTGAAAATCACTTTTACAGACTGACACATTATGAAACCACTTTTCAGATTTTTTTAAATTGCACATGTCCAGACTGCTTTTTCAGACCACCACCATGTGTATCCTCGGTGACTGCCTACACTCCAGCAAGGGCAACCAGCCTTAGTGATGCTGAATGTATTTGCATTACAGACTGAAACCTGAAAACCCCACTCGCTTCTAAATACTGTGCATGATTATACATGGAAAGGAGCTGGGTGTGTGCTAAGAGTCTGCTTCTTCCCCCAAAAAATCGCTCCCCCTTTTTCCTACTAATGCAACTGTGAAATCACCAGAGCAAAACGCAATAAATCTCTGCCTGTAATTCCTATTTCCACACAGAGTCATGTTTTCACATTAGTCCCAAAACGAAATTTCTTTGCCAATTTGAAAGCACACTTACTGCTCTTTTTTTTTGGCAAGTGAAAATCACTTTTACAGACTGACACATTATGAAACCACTTTTCAGATTTTTTAAAATTGCACATGTCCAGACTGCTTTTTCAGACCACCACCATGTGTATCCTCGGTGACTGCCTACACTCCAGCAAGGGCAACCAGCCTTAGTGATGCTGAATGTATTTGCATTACAGACTGAAACCTGAAAACCCCACTCGCTTGTAAATACTGTGCATGATTATACATGGACAGGAGCTGGGTGTGTGCTAAGAGTCTGCTTCTGCACCAAAAAATCGCTCCCCCTTTCCATCTAATGCAACTGTGAAATCACCAGAGCAATACGCAATAAATCTCTGCCTGTAATTCCTATTTGCACACAGAGTCATGTTTTCACATTAGTCACAAAACGAAATTTCTTTGCCAATTTAAATGCACACTTACTGCTCTTTTTTTTTGGCAAGTGAAAATCACTTTTACAGACTGACACATTATGAATCCACTTTTTAGATTTTCTTAAAAAGCCCATGTCCAAACTGCTTTTTCAGACCACCACCATGTGTATCCTCGGTGTCTGCCTACACTCCAGCAAGGGCAACCAGCCTTAGTGATGCTGAATGTATTTGCATTACTGACTGCAACCTCAAACCCTTAAAGTATTCCTTATTTTTACCAGTACACCTTAATTTATCATGAAAAAGTTGTCCATATTATTTTACATGTTCCTCACATTTAAATTTCTCCCAAAACAGAAAATAATAAACACAACTTCTACAAAAGGAATTCCAATTCTATTATTCATTTCTTAATTTACCATATACATCCCCTCTCAAACTCTAAACTCACCTTTAAAATTAGTTAGTTGTGAAAGAAATGTGGCACTCAAACAGCAGATTATCAGAGCCAGGATCTCTGTTCTCTACACCTCTCTCCTCTCAGCAGAACCAGATAATGGCAAACTTTCCCTCTATTTTTCCACACATATACATGTAAGTTTCAAATCTCAGTGCTTCCCCCTTTTTTTCAAATGTAATCACACATTTCTATTGGTTGAAAACCAACCCTTTTCCAAAAGTACCCTGCCCCCAACTTGACTTCTGCCTAGTACCCTTCCCCCAACTTGACTTCTGCCTGCTACCATAGCAACAGCTCATGGAACACTGCTGTGTGGAGTTAGGTCAGAAGTTCGCCACACAATGTTTCAATTCCACAGAGCAAGAGTGCTTGACTTTTCAAACCTAACAGCAAATCCATAGTACTGTTCTTTGGTAACACATTTTTTTGTACCAATACAAAACATGCTTCTATTAATTTACACATACAGCCTAGTTTTTATTCTAGAATGGTATGAAACAGCCAATCAGTTCTTTTTGTTTTGAAAAAAATATGTATGCCTCCATTTCCAAACTGTCTTTCTTTTCTTATTGCCATTCTACTGAAAGACACCTCCTGAGTGCATCCAGTTCTCCTTTGAAGATGTTCACAGTGTGGATAGTAGGGCACAGCTATGTCTTCTGGAGTGAAAAGTTTGCAGAGAAAACAGGTATGGTGAGAGACCTTGCTTTGCCAAATGTAGACATTAAATGGATTGGTCAGAGAGGGTTAAAGTGGCACCAATTGATGCCATTGGTGAAATCCTTCATGCAAATCCAACACCCTGACCTCATAATAGTGCACTGTGGTGGCAATGACCTAGGCACTTTGACTGGGGTAGGTCTGGAAATGCTTATGAAGGACACCTTTGCACAACTGTTTTCACTTTTCCCTAAAACTGCCTTTGTGTTTTCCAACATATGCCAAAGGCAAAAATGGAACTGGTCCAATCATTTCTGTCCGCAAATTGACAAAGCAAGAAAGCACGTCAACAAATCTGTTTCTGCTTTCCTCCGTGACTATGGTATGGGTGCCATTTACCACAACAACTTGCGTTATGACATGCAAGACATTTATAGAGGAGATGGTGTACACTTCAATGATGAAGGGAACAGAGTCTTCCTCTTGAACCTTAGACTCTGCATCGGTACTTACTTGTAGGTACCACTTAAAAAATCACTTCATAAACACAACGGCTCTTTTTAGAGCCCCCTAATATCTAAACTCTTAAATCTGCATTTCATTTCTTTTTTAATTTTTTTTTTCATCCGTACGCTTACCGTAAGCTTACCGTACGCGTACCCCGTGATTTTTTTTAAAATCCATAAATGTTTTCTTTGTACTTTTCTGTCCTTCTTTGACCCCCTCACAAATGTAAGGGGGTCTGTAACTCTCCTCCTTGCCCCCTTTTCTTGTTTTCACTCTTTTTTTTCTGAGTGAAACACACAAAATGGCGGCCGCCGCTTCCTGGTTTCGGCCGATTCGAATGTTTACTAAGATCTAACAGCCAATCAGAATCGCGCTCGCGCACGCCACCGTACGCGTACGGTAAGCTTACGGTAAGCGTACCGTAAGCTGGCTCAGATATATATATTGATTTAAATGCTATTTTCTCAGGACCTACTGAACAGATTTACACCAAACCTACAAAAGGCACTTCCTTGACCTAGGGACTACCTCTCTGCCAAATTTCTAGTAATTCTGTTCAGCCGTTCGGGCTGTAGCCCTGTCTAAAGGTCCTATGGAAAAATGCATGGGAAAATCGCGTTTTGGGACCCCCCTTTTTTCTCAGCCCCCGCTTGACGAATCCCCCCGAGACTTTCAGGGTAGGAGCGGAGCGTAGCGCCCCACCTATTTTGAGAAATTCGCGAGGATTCGTCGACCGGCGCCAAAGTTATTCAAAATAGAATGTTGCGGATTTCCTATGGAAAAGGGGTCCTAACTATAACTACCTACTGGCGACCGCCAGTAGGTAATATATATACATATATATATATTCACTGAAAAAACCATAGGTTTCACACATGTTATAGTTAGCGGAAATTTTACTGATAAAAAACCAGTGAAATTCCCCCGTTATAGTTAGCGCAGGCAACTATAACTCACGCGACTGCAATCCTCTGCTGATGCTAATACTGTATTTAGACACTTATTTGCCCATGTCTTCTTCCATACATTTTTAGCTATACATATATTACAAATATTTTTTTTTCATAAAGACACATATGTCATCAGCAGAAGATTGCAGTCGCGTGAGTTATAGTTGCCTGCGCTAACTATAACGGGGGAATTTCACTGGTTTTTTATCAGTAAAATTTCCGCTAACTATAACATGTGTGAAACCTATGGTTTTTTCAGTGAATTTGCAAGGTTTTTTAAATGCTAATTCCTAACTATAACGTGTGTGAAACCTATGGTTTTTTCAGTGAATTAGTACGGTTTTTTAAATGCTAAGTTTTTTTCCCTTATAATAAGCCCTGTACATTTGGTGGCCTTCGGCCACCAAAAGCACAGGGGGTGGGGTAAGTGTGGATAGTGTTTTTTGCCCTTAACATAAGCCCTGTACATTTGGTGGCCTTCGGCCACCAAAAGCACAGGGGGTGGGGTAAGTGTGGATAGTGTTTTTTTTATTTTTATTTTTTTACCGTACGCTTACGGTAAGCGTACGGTAAGCGTACCCCGCGAAATTGCCGAAAAAAAAATAAAACCGTTTTTGCACTTGGGGGATGTTTGGGGACTCCCTCAACATGACTATGTGGGAGGGAGTTGTCAAAACAGCCCCTTTACATGTTTTTGGGCTTGATATTTTAAAAATCACTCTCAGTGCGAGAGACAAAATGGCGGCCGCCGCTTCCTGGTTTCGGCCGATTCGAATGTTTACTAAGATCTAAGAGCCAATCAGAATCGCGCTCGCGCACGCCACCGTACGCTTACCGTAAGCGTACGGTAAGCGTACCGTAAGCTGGCTCAGATATATATATTGATTTAAAGGCTATTTTCTCAGAATCTACTGAACAGATTTACACCAAACCTACAAAAGGCACTTCCTTGACCTAGGGACTACCTCTCTGCCAAATTTTGAGTAATTCTGTTCAGCCGTTCGGGCTGTAGCTCGTTCTAAAGGTCCTATGGAAAAATGCATGGGAAAAACGCGTTTTGGGACCCCCCTTTTATCTCAGCCCCCGCTTGACGGATCCCCCCGAGACTTTCAGGGTAGGAGCGGAGCGTAGCGCCCCACCTATTTTGAAAAATTTGCGAGGATTCGTCGACCGGCGCCAAAGTTATTCAAAATAGAATGTTGAGGTTTTCCTATGGAAACGTGGTCCTAACTATAACTACCTACTGGCTATCGCCAGTAGGTAATATAGATATATACATGTAAAAAGCATTTTTTATTTTCCCAATAACTTTGGCCTCGCTTGACGAATCTTCGCGAAATTTTAAAAACTAGTGGGGCACTCCGGTCTGCTCCTGACTTAAAAGTTTTGGGATGATTCGTCATGCGGGGGCCGAGAAAAAAGGGGGTCCCAAAACGCATTTTCCCCATGATAATTTCAATAGGAAACTTTAGACAAAGCTACAGCCCAAACTGCTGAACAGAATTACACCAAATTCGGCAAAAAGGTAGCCCTTGGTTCAGAAAGAGCCCTTTTTGTGTAATGGTGTAAATCCGTTCAGTAGTTGCTGAGAAAGTTTAAAAACAAAAAGTTTTGATATCTGAGCACCGAGGTGAGTTTGCGAACCCTCCCAGGCACTACCTTCACTCCGATGGGCTGCCAACACTCCAAACCAGGAAGTGTTGGCAGCCATCTTGTGACTCGGCAGAACCAAATCAGAAGAAAACAGTAAAGAAAAGTGAAAAATGAAGAAAAGGGTGCAGGCTAGAAACACCCTGACCCCCTAGGCCTGCTCAGGACCCCCAGGCCCAAAAAAAAGCATTTTTAAAAAAATAATTTCAGCCAAATTCACGTTGGGTGCGCGAATATGGACGAAATTATAAAACTAAATGAACTAGTGCTGGCTTGTATATTCCATAGCAGCGGTGTTTAGTGTTTTTAGCAGCATTGGTGAAGTGTGTTCTAAAGCAGTATTTCTTAGAGTAATTAGCAGCAGTGCTGAAGTGTGTTTTACGGTGGTGGTGCTCCGTGTAGTTTACAGCAGCGGCTCTGTGTATATCTATCAGTGACGCTTTGTGTTTCTGACTTGTAGCTGTGGTTTTTAGTGGAGTTTGCCGATGTGCTCCTTTGTCTGTCCTGTGGCAGTTTTACATACTTGGAACAGTCCCCTTTGCGCCAGTGATGCTCGCACGTTGTGTTTAGTCGCTGCTTTGCTGTTCTGCAGATAATTCTCTGGTGGTGTTCACTGTTTCTTTCTGTACTTTATGTCAGCTCTCGAGCATTGCGCAGGGCACTGCCTGATCCTCTGCTGGGGTGGGTAGCCCGTGCTGAGTTGAGGTTTGGGTATTAAATGCAGGGAGGGCTCTAAAGGGTTAGGGTAAGGTATAGGGGGTCTAAAGAAGGGCTGAAGGTTAGGGGGCGCTGGACAGGGTCTGCCTCTTTCATGGTCTCATGGTGGGTTGATTCCCCTGTTATTAGCACAAAATTGCCTGCAATGAACAAAGATGCATGCACTCACCTATATCTTGCAAAAGACTCTTACAGCACGATACGTTCACAACTAGCTTGATTTTCAAATGTCGGACACTTATTCAGCTATGTGGACTACTATTAGGGGGCACTTTTATTTTTGTGCCCGGGCCTATTTTTTGCCCCAGTACAACCCTGCAGTTTAGGCTACTGATGGGTTCCGCTGGGTGATGAGGTCCCGCGTGTGTGTGTGTGTGTGTGTGTGAAGGGGGTCATGCAGGGTGTGTAATTGCAGAACAGATGAAAGATGAACGCTCTCAGGTCATGAGGGTGTGAGATTGGTTTTGGGGCCTGTTTTCCAGGTGGTCGCTGGATACCAAGGAGCTTCTGTCTGTAAGGGGAGGTGGCGTCTGTGCAGGGCCTGAGCTGGGAATGTGTGCACAGGGCTGGGGGGTTGGGGTGGGACGGATCTCGGCCGGAGGCTTCTCTTTCTCACCCGTATCCTCTATCTCCTCAGGTGAAAGTCTGGTTCCAGAACCGGCAGACTAAGTTCAAGCAACAGAAACTGGAGGAGGAGGGCTCGGACTCTTCCCAGAAGGAGAAGGGCACGCACCACATCAACAGGTGGCGAATAGCCACCAAGCAGGCTAGCCCCGAAGAGATAGACATGAACTCCAATGACTGAGCCCTCCCCTGGCTACCGAGGATGTACTGAACCTGCTGCTGCCGCTCACACACCACACAGACTCTGGGGAGTGAATGGGGCACCGAAAATCACACAGCGCGGCTCTGCGCTGGGAATATTCAGGGGGAGCAAAACTATGGTTTTTAGAAAAAAATGGAACCAATGACAGGGGACGACAAGGGATAGAGACCCGGAGCCAGGTAGCAGTGCTTGAGGATGGGTGGCAGGCTCACGTGCCAAACAGATACCAACCCAAGGTGATGTGCCAGGAATCAATGTTTCTTGTATGCCTGTTCATAAGAAAGTAAACATATCCACAGAACATTTTGCACTTGACAGTTTTCCCATATCATCTGAACGAAATCAATTCAGCCATGTCTTCGAAACAACCTAAAATCAGAAAACCTCAATTTCAGAAACTTGAATTGCACAGGAAGTGAATAAAGAAACATTTCAATATTTTTTATTTGTGCTAGGTTACATGTTCTTTCATTTTTCAGTGCGTATTCAGTTTGACCGGAAATGTAGCAAATAGTTTTGGCACCTGGGCTTTTAGAGGGCATTCTTTGTGAAGTTGCCTTTTCTTGGAGCATCGAATAGGTAGGCTACCCTGTGGAGTAAAAAGCCCTGAACATTGTGCCCGTAGACCCCCCCAGCACTGAACTTGTAATTTCAAAGACTTTAGAGCTTGTCAACCGTGAAAAAACACTAACTGTTTTCTTAAATGTATTCTTTACCAGACTGTAAATATTTTTGTGTTTGTGTTAATTTGTTATAATTCTAACACACTATATACTTCCAAGAAGTATGTTATTGTCAATAAAGATTTATCAGTATGGTCGAAGAGTACACAGCTCTGTCTTGACAAGTTGCGCTTTTTAATTTCCAGACTGTGGAAGGCGTTGTTTTGCTGCAGTGTTCGTTGTTTTTTTTCGCATGCTGTCTACAGGCTATGTTTTACATGGTTTTTTTGCAGTTTTATATAGCATGAACTTGACACAGTGGTATTGGAGGGCTTTACCTGACCATCAATTACATTACAAAAGGACAAATTCCTTTTTTGTACGGTGGTTGAATTTAAGTGATTTACCCAGAATTACAGGATGGTGAGGCGACGCCAAGACTCGAACCTGGTTCCCCAGTTCTAAAGTCGGCATTCGCATTCGCTCCCCATTATCTTTACTTTCCCACAGTCTACAGTGCTGGTGGGTTCCTCGCCTAGGCCGTGCTTTGTCCTACCCAACCCAACCCTGCCTGCCGGGATTTTAGGTGAGCAACTTCCTGCACTGCCCAGACCGCGAGACGTTATTTGTAAACGAGCGCATTTTGAGCTGTTTGTCTCAACTACACCATTGTTTTTCCCTGTTGTGACTTTTTGAAAAGCAGTATACGCCTATAATATTTGTGCTTGTGTGTTTGTATGCGATACGGTGTGTCACTGATGTTGGTAGATGCGAGGGTGTGTGTAGGCATGATTGTTTATATTGGGACTAATAAGGTACATGTATATAAATGTATATTCACCTTCTGTAAGTATATGCTCTGTGTGTGTGCTCACGTATACATACAGTTACATGTACCCAGGCTGACACGTGCGGATGCATTTTCAAATGTTAGAGGAGGAGTTACAGATATCACCGTCTGCCCGAAGGTGGACACCACATCCATTCTCAGGCCGTTCTGGAAACCGATATACCAAGATAGCCGTCATCCAATCATCACCAAGTCTATCGCAAATCTGAGGGGCAGCAAACTGATTTATGCTTTTATTTCTATGTATGTATTTATTTATTTATGTACTTTGCGAAGTCAAAAGTATATCCAAAAAGTACCCGTATACACGCACTTAGTCAAGTGTGTAACTGTACACCACTTACATTCTCTCTCTCTCCTCACCCCCTTACACGGTCCAATGATCTGGTAGTATCGCGGTCTGTGACTACATCAGCTATGAGGGACTCATTCCTGGCGCGCCCTCCCTCCCGGTGCACAGTGCCCCCAGCAGGGCCCGTTGGCCCTCCGCTGTGGTGTGGTAACACTCTCCCCTGTCATAGCCTCCGCCCTACCAAGGTGCCGGGCCAGGCCAGCTCACCTCAGATATCGCCCGGTGCTGCCCGGAGGCCACGGCCTGCGGTAGGCGGACAAGTCTGAAGTCCATGGCTAGTTCTCGGGGGCAGCCCAGGGTTTGTTCATGGTTCCCCGGCTCTTTTCCCCGATAGGCCATTTAATCAGCCTTCTGCCCATTGACAGTCGGGCCCTGCCTGCTCTGTGCAGCTGCAAAGCCCCCTGGCCACTTTTGTTCAAGTGCAAATCAGGCCTGCCAATTACCATACTGGGGATACGGCACCCCCTCCTCTAATCTCTTAATCCCTGCATCCAGGGGGGCTGCTTGGACATAATTTAGGATAATCTGACTATCCCGCTACAATGGCTTTGAACTAAAATAAAATACATGCTTTGTTAGATGAGCAGCCAAGCAGGCCCAGATCACCCGGTCCTTACGCGTGTTGGCACTATAGGGCGCTGGGGACGGTTAAAGTGACCTCTCTGCTGCCCAGCCATCGAGGCGCTTTTCTCTCCGTGAAATACACTTAGCCGGCTGTGTTTTCAAGGTACGAGCTTCAGAGTAAGGATAAGAAATTAAAACAGAATAAGTGCGCAGATATTCTACCAAAGTGAGAACACAAGCATAACGGGGCTATAGAAACCAAAATAACAACAGGTAAAACATGAGCGACTTCTTTAGTGCACACTGCGTTCTTCAATTGATTCTTTACGCTTCATTAATATAGGTTCTGTGTAACAAAGCACAGCAGTGCTAGGTTGAAACATATTCTCAATTTACTGAATAGCAGACATTAGCCATTTTCTGCACCTCTCTTGCCTCTTTCTGTACCTCACTTGCCCCTTTCTGCACTTCTCTTGCTTCTTTCTATACCTCTGTTGCTTCTTTCAGCAATTATCTTGCCTCTTTCTGCACTTCTCTTCCTTCTTTCTGTACCCCTTCTGCCTCTTTCTGTACCTCTCTTGCCTCTTTGTGCACCTCTCCTACCTCTTTCTGCACCCCTCTTGCCTCTTTTTGCACCTCAGTTGCTTCTTTCTGTATGTCTGTAGGCATAGTTAGAAATTAGCATTTAAAAAACCTTTGAAATTCACTGAAAAAACCATAGGTTTCAGCGATGTTATAGTTAGAAATTAGCATTTAAAAAACCTTTGAAATTCACTGAAAAAAACCATAGGTTTCATGGACTTTATAGTTAAAAAAATTAGAATTTAACAAACCTTTAAAATTCACTGAAAAAAAAATGGGTTTCAGCGATGTTATAGTTAGAAATTAGCATATAAAAAACCTTTGAAATTCACTGAAAAAACCATAGGTTTCATGGACTTTATAGTTAAAAAATTAGCATTTAACAAACCTTTAAAATTCACTGAAAAAAACATGGGTTTTAGGGACGTTATAGTTAGAAATTACCATTTAAAAAACCTTTGAAATTCACTGAAAAAACCATAGGTTTCAGGGACATTATATTTAGAAATTAGCATAAAAAAACCTTTGAAATTCACTGAAAAAAACACAGGTTTCAGGGACGTTATAGGTAGAAATTAACATTTAAAACCATAGAAATTCACTGAAAAAACCACAGGTTTCAGGGACGTTATAGTTAGTTGGACATTTCACTCGTACAAAACCAGAGAAATTCAGCCAGTTTAGTTAGTTGAGCTAACTATATCTGGCTCCCCCGCAAATCAGTGCTGATGATGTCACATATTACATCATTCATGACATGGTCAGTGACATCACTGATGATATCTCAAATGACATCACTGATGACATCATCCATGTGATAATCTGATGCACCTCCTCATACCGTAATATAACCTTTGATACGCCCACTCTAAAATACAGACTACCATTTTTGAAACCATAGACACAACAATACCGGTTACTACATACCCACTCACTGATTCCTAGGTCTACACACACATCCACTCATTCACCCAAACAGTCACTCATACATGAAGCCACTCATCAATAAAGCACTATCATATGCGCTCATACACCTAACATTCAGCTCCCCTTGTCCAAAAGCAATTCTGCTTTGCTTCTTGGAAGCGAGAGCAGGTTTTCTGCTCTCGCTTCCAAGAAGTAAAGCAATGTTTGCAATGACACAGCAGGAGTCGCACAGCTCCCGCCCTGTCATTGCAAACGGCAATGTCCTGGGGAAGGCACGCTGAGACAATGCAGGAGCCAGCCCTGGGGGGTGGCAGTCCCCAGGGCAATCGAGGGCTCCAGGAGGGGGGCCGCCCAGCCCTCCTCCCAACATTTAACATCGCCCCAGGGAGGTGATGGTCCCCAGGGCCCATAACGGACCCCCATATTAACATAATTTGTGCCCCGAGGAGGTGGTGGCAGTCCACGGGCAGTGTGGGAAGGAGCATTATATTGGAGCCCCAGGGAGGTGGCGGTTCCTGGGAAATGGGGGGTCCCGTGAGGCTCCCTGCCCCTATTAAAACAAAGCCCCGGGGACATGATGGTCCCCGGGGCAGAGTGGGGGGCAGGAGCTGCCATGCATTTTTTTAAAAAGCCCAGGGTAGGTGGCAGTTCCCAGGGTTGCGGGGGGCTGCGTGCCCCCCTCTCATTATGAGGAAAGACCCGGGAGGTGGCAGTCCCCAGGGCTGAGAGGGCCCATATGGGCCCCCAAACCATAATTATAAATTGCCCATGGGACCTGACCCACCCAGGGGCATAAAAACAAATAAAGCCCGGGAGCCCGCACTTCGTTTTTTAAAAAACTTTCATCCAGATTCGCAATCCCAAAGCGAATTCGGCTGATATTTTTTTACCTTGCTCCCTTTTCTTAATTTTCCTCTTTTTTTCCCCTTTTTCTTGACTGCCAACACATTCTGCTTTGGAGTGTTGGCAGCCAATCAGAAGTCAGCTCGTGCTCGGGAGGAGTCGCGACTCCTCGGTACTCAGATATATACATTTTTTTTTTTTTTATTTCTCGGGAACTAATGAACGGATTTGCACTAGGGCACTTTCTGAACCAAGAGCTACCTTTTTGCCAAATTTGGTGTAATTACGTTCAGCAGTTCGGACTGTGGCCTGTTCCAAAATTTCCTATGGAAGTTAACATAGGGAAAACACGTTTTGGGACCCCCCTTTTTCCTCGGCCCCCGCTTGATGAATCACTCCAAAACATTCAGGACAGTAGCTGACCTGAATGAACCATTAGTTTTGAAAATGTCAGTAAGATTTGTTAAACGGCGCCAAAGATATTGGCAAAAGCAAAGACGCTTTTCGAATAGAAACAAGGTCCTAACTATAACTACCTACTGGCGACCACCAATAGGTAATACATTTTATATATACATATATATATATATCTAGTTATAGTTAGGACCGTGTTTCCATAGGAAATCCCAAAATTCTATTTTGAATAACTTTGGCGCCGGTTGACGAATCTTCGCGCAATTTTCAAAACTAATGGGGCGCTCCGCTCAGCTCCTACCCTGAAAGTCTCGGGGTGATTCGTCAAGCAGGGGCCGAGAAAAAAGGGGGGTCCCAAAACGCGTTTTCCCCATGCATTTTTCCATAGGACCTTTAGTCGAAGGTACAGCCCGAACGGCTATACAGAATTACTTGAAATTTGGCAGAGAGGTAGTCCTCAGGTCAGGGAAGTGCCTTTTGCATATATGGAGTCAATCTGTTCAGTAGTTCCTGAGAAAATTGCATTTAAAAGCACATACATATCTATAGCCGCGCACCGTGCGCGCACCGTGCGCGCACCCTAACGTGCGCGAGCGTAATTCTGATTGGTGGTTACATGTCAGTCAACGTTCAAATCGGTCGAAATCAGGAAGTGTCGGCCGCCATTTTGTTTGTTATCAGTGCGAGAGTGGAAAAGGAAGGTGGCGAACGTGAAAAGGGGGCAGGGTAGAGAGTTCCTGACCCCCTAGCCTTTGTCAGGGGGTCCCTGAAGGACCCCGAAGGCAGAAAAAAACATTTACATTTTTTTTTTAAGTCGCGGGGGTGCGAGCACCGTGCGTGCATGGTGAAAAACCATAAAAAAAAAAAAACATTTATAGGTAGTTTATTGTAAAATAAAAAAATAAAAAAAAAATAATACATACATAACTTAGCATTTAAAAAAACGTACATATTCACTGAAAAAACCATAGGTTTCACACATGTTATAGTTAGGAATTAGCATTTAAAACACCTTGCAAATTCACTGAAAAAACCATAGGTTTCACACATGTTATAGTTAGGTGGATATTTCACTCGTAAAAATCCAATGAAATTTCCCCATTATAGTTACTTCAGATAACTATAACTCGCGCGACCGCCACTCTATCACAAGGATGATGTCATCAGTGATGTCAAGGGTGATGCCACTGACCATGTCATGAGTGATGCAATATGTGACGTCATGAGCACAGGATTGCGGGCGCGCGAGTTATAGTCATCTGAAGTAACTATAACGGGGGAATTTCATTGGTTTTTTACGAGTGAAATATCCACCTAACTATAACATGTGTGAAACCTATGGTTTTTTTCAGTGAATATATATATATATAATGTTGGATTTAGCCCTTCCTTTCTGCAGAATCACCCCTAAACTTTCCGCCTGCCTTCCTCTTGCCCTTTTTGGTGAATTAATTTTTGTTCGCTTTAGGGCTCTGTGCACTTTACAACTTCTAACCAGTGCTAAGGTGGTTGTGCTCTTTCCTTAAATTATGGTTTATCCTCAATTAGCATATTAAATTTACTTATAAGTCCCTAGTAATGTGCACTACCTGTTCCCCGGGCCTACAAATTAAATGTTACTAGTGGGCCTGCAGCCCTGATTGTGCCACCCACTTAAGTAACCCTTTAGACATGTTTCAGGCTTGCCAGTGCAGAGCCTTTGTCTGCAGTTTAAAACTGTCATCTTGAATGGGAAAGTTAAACCTCTTCCCAGGCCCAAGCCTTCCTTTTGAGTACATATAAGTAACTCCTAGGGTAGGCCTGGTCATCCCAGAGGACAGTGTGCAATGTATTTTAAAAGCAGGAGATGTACTTTTAAGTTTTACATATCCCGGCCCAAAGGATAACATCAGAGTTGCATTATTACAGTGTAATTTCCAAATTGGAAGAAACGACCTCTTCAAGTTTGCTATCTCTGGAATCACAATTAAAAATGCTAACTTATGGTAAAGTCAGGTTTTAAATTACATTTTTGAAAATACCACTTTTAGAAAGTTGCCATTTACTTGCTTTATACATTTTGTACCTACTTCCTGTCTCTGATCACATGTCTAGGGTGTGGGACAGGTGGGATTTGTGTATTCCCACTAGACAGCCACACACAGTGGGAGCTTAGGTGTGACTTGATGGGTCATCCTGGCAGGATGGGGGTGAGGAGCTGGACCCAGCCTCTCTTACACTTGAACTACTGTGTCCTGTCCACATCCAAAGGACTGCATAACTCCCTGTCATGAGCCTGGAGACAGGGTAGGAAGGGCAGGCCATCTGTATTTGAAGTAGTCTCCACTTTAAAGGCACCACTGGGTATCAGTACTGGACCTCAGACACTACCACTACAGTGCACTTCTGGACCTTTGGATACTCTGCCAAGAAGAAGGACTGCTGTGCTGCTGAAAGGACTGCTACTCTGCTGAACTGCTACTCTGCTGGACTCCTACTTTGTTGCGCAGACCTGCTGCCTGCTGCCCTCTTCCCTCTGTGAAAAGGACTGGACTTGCATCACTTGAACCCAGAACCCAAAAGGACTTTAGGGGCTAGTTGGTCAGCCTTCTGATCTGAAGGCTTAAGGATATAAAAGGCTTTGAACTACATTACATCCACACCTGGATTCTGCCATCTGTGAGTCTATCCTGCCAAGGGGTGCCACACGAGACCTGGAACCTTGGAAGTGGCCAAAAGGTGCTTCCCAGCAGAACCGATGCATCCTGTCTGCTGAGAATGAACATCCTCCAGCCGAATCGGTGCATCTCCTCAGCTGAGCGGTGTGTCCTCGAGCAGAACTAATGCATCACTGCTGTTGCATGGATTCGGCCCAGCTCAAAAGGTCTGTATTGCCCTTGTAGTTTTTGGAACAGACATATTGGAGCAGTGCATCTCCAATCTCCAATCCAACTGCAGCTCGACGACAGCCTCCGCATCACAGTCTTACAGCTTATTGGAACTGATTCATCACTATGGATCTGCACTTATAGATTTGACACATTGGGAGTAATCATTTGATAAAACTATATGATCAGACGAGAAAAAACGAGGGGCAAGATTTTGGGATTCACACGAACTAGGAATATGAGATAAGAGGTCTGTGAGGGAATAGATCACAATCACTGATTAGTAATTCAGTGATCTACACAGCATATGAAATCAAGGTGATTAGGGGAGCATTGGATCATCAAGGGCGATAATTGACAGTCACTTATAGAGATATTACAGTGGAGATCTGCCAAATATGGTCTATTGAATTTGTATGATCAATTGATAGCATTGGCCCATTCAGGGCGAGATTCTATGATTACAATATAAGGCGATATAGCAATAATGATGATGTTTTTTAACTAAATGCCCTTTTTGGTTGTATATTATGAAATTCTCATTTGATTAATCCAGTGTCTATGAAATAATGAGTTGTCAGAGCAGGGAATTTATTGGCCAATATGATCATGATGTATGTAGAATCACGTTAGAGATACATGTTTAAAGATGGCGTCAATTTATTACTGTGGAAAAGTCAATTTTCTATGTTAATGCACAATTAACTGACATAAAAGAAGTAAAAATGTGGCGGCCACCAACATTGAGAAAGGCGCACTGCCGAAACGCGTATACAAGTACCAAAGTCCTGAATAAAGGATTAAACCTTCCCCGAGAGTGCTGGCCTAATTGTGTGAGCCAGAATTTATACATGAGTTTGCCCTCGTGTGATCGAGCACTGTCTCTGTAAATACCATTGAATTATACCATACTCATACATTTACCATTGTATATAATTCCAATTTATTATGCCCATTTGCTAATATATCTCATTGTGTCCATGTGACAGATTGACATCATCTAGGTAAGGTTCTCTGATGCTTTCAAAACCAGTAACCTGCGCTCTTGTTCAGATCTTACCATCTTTAAGAAGCATTTGAAGACTTGGCTATTTAACTGAGCTGCAGGGTCGGGCGAAGCCTGCCTCCATTCGCGCCGAGAGATCCCCTTGGGGATGATTCGTGCGCATTACAAATATAAATAATAATAAAATAAAAGTAATTGATACTGTCTCATTATATTAACTAGGTGACACTTTAAATCAAATGAGAGATAATTTGATGAGGTGTACCTTGACATGCATGGCTCAAATGACAAATGATGGGTTAAGAGAGAGTCGATTCATGGGAAGTTTTGTGTATTGTGTTATCTTGCTAGTTGATGTACACAAATATGAATGTAGATGAAAATAAAATTTAGTTTGCATGGATGATTATAGGGTACAAGTCTACCTTGCAGGGAGTTATTGGAAGTGGGACAGTCCTTACCTCGGGAAGTAATTGGTAGGTCACAAGAAATGCAACAGTAATGACCAATTTGTGAATAGCAGGATGAGATGGAATTGAGTAAAATAAGCTGATGGATAGTACCATATCTTTCACTGAAGCATGTGAAATGTGGCCTTCAACATTGTGTGCACTATAAGGCGACGGTAAATTTTCACACATCTTAGCCACCAATATTCATCATCGCCTAGGAAATTTAAAGTAAGGAGGAGTGGAAAAGTGGTAAGACAGTTTAAATGATTGATTGGGCCATCATTTATTTGTGTGGTCACAATGTCCTACACATTTCCATGCAAATTGAATTGGTTGGTTCAGAAGGATTGCACGAAAAGGAGCTGTGTTAAGCATTTCAAATTCGGTCAGTGGAAGGAGACAGATAACGCTTTTCACCATGTGTTATGTGGATTAGAAAGAAGTATGAGTGCTTAGATTTTAAATGTTACAGCATTGGAAGGTGACATGCTTGATCTTCATATTATGCTATGTTATGTTGTATATCTATATGGCGCACATTCCACTATTGGTATGTCTTTGCAAGAGCAATCTGGCTCAGTACTTTCTGCACCTGGTTTTGAGGATTTTGTAGCGTTATTTGAAATCTGTTGTGCATCGCAGGCAGACTGAGGATATTTGATGTTTTGCTATTTACAGTCAGATAAATAGTAAGATTGTTGGGCTGGGGTGGAGTTCTTGCAAGGATGTTTATGTGCGGTCTGAGTTATTTGGCATGCACATTCCCATGCGCGTTGGTATGTATTTGAAGTACTCAGAAATCTTGGGTGGTTTTGATTGATCCAGCTGGTGGCTTATCTGGACTGTGTTGGTGGATTGTATGAGTTCTGACCTTAAGCTATGTCAGAATATGTCAGAATGTGGAATTCTGGCCCACCGGAAGACATTGGGAATGGACTTCACAAAATTCAAACCTGTCCTGACCAAAGAGATCTCCTCCACTGCCCTGGCTATGACCAAAGATCATGAAGAAAATAGGGGGGAAGACTTATTTCTACAAGCTTTAACTCCCCAAAACAGACTGGAGACTTAATTGTGATCCGAGAAATAAGCAACAGATCAGTGCCCATATTAAAACCTAGATTTCTTACCAGAAAGGATAGATTAGGGCACTCACAGGTTCTCCTTGCCATCACAACTATCATCTCAGTTATGTATGAGTTCGCTTTGAGACAGATGCTCTCTATCCAAGCCTGGGACCCTATGGACTTCCTCACCAAGCCAAAGTTGAGCTGGGTGCCATCCACATACATGTGAAATGGAAGCCCCAGGATCATATGAGAAGAACGAGCAAGGCTGGTGCTTCAGTAAGGGAGTTTAGATACCAGTCTGTTGACTTCACCTCGTTGTGGCACCAGTTACTGTAATGTGACCTAAAATGACATTTTTCAATATATAAGAGAGGCTCCTACTGGAAGCATTCTCTGTTGCCAGGAGTGCTGAAAATACTTTTTTCTGAATACAGGAAGCTTAATGTGGATATTACATAGGGTAGACAACAATGTGGAAATGTGTGGAGCACAATTTGGGCTTTTAAAAGAAATATGACTATATCTCAAAACGTAGGCTGGCCTATGGCGAAGCTAGGATATTTTTCAGAACCCAAGTGACTCTTAAAGGCCAAGGGGCCTTTAGTAGTGTCAGTGATAACTAAACCACCACAGGTATTGTACATATAATACATTGAAGTCTGCAATCAGTGTGTGAAAACATGCCTCTAATGTTTTGATCACAGTCTAGGTGAGACATTATGTGTCAGTTGTAGTAAGACAATTGCATAGCTGCTGATGTGTGGCAAGTTATTTTAGTTCAGTTGTGACTTCACCATGCCGGCTTCCAGAGAGCAAGCAAGTCAAGGAGCAAAACAACAAATGCTGTTTAAACAGTGAAAAATAGAACTAGCTTTCAGCTCTGAACTGTTTCTTTCTGAAATTAACAGTCATTAGCAGAAGGGAGCCATTTGTGGCAGCATGTGTATGTTTTTTTGCCGGGCTAGGTCCTTTCATGAAACAGGAATCTCACTGCTAGTTGCCACACATTATGAACAATAGCTCATTTTGAAAGTGACGAAGATTAAGTTACATATACTCTGTTTTGAAACAAATTCCTAATTGCATAATGGCAATTTTAATTTATCAATACATGTATTGTACTTATTTGAGATTTTGCTTCTTTATGTGAAGGAGCTAGAGGCAAAGGATTTAAGCTTCTTTGGTTAAAGGTAATGGAATGACAATGTATTATAGGGAATAAAATAGCCTATGTCTTACGTTAATGGCCTGTTGCAAATTATCTCAGACTTCCATGGTCATATATATGAACCAACCCTTTGGCTTCATCCGTCTATATGGTCACATAACTTCCTTGTTGACTTGCAATATCCTTATAATGTACGGCAGAGAGAGCATGTTCCCATATGTTACATTACACAGAGAAATTGGGAAATGAGTTGGAGAAGTGATAAACAAAGCCGAAGGGAAACTGGTGCCATTCTGAGTGTATTGCAAAATTCTCCGGTCCAGAGTCGTAAGACTGGCACCCTGAGGCATCTCTGTTGGATGCAGTGCTGCACATATTGCAAAATTCCAACAACTAAACAGACCACGGGACTCAATGCACTAAGCTTACATGGCATCAAAATATAGCATGCAGGCATGAAGGTTTTGTATCTTATTAAGGGACATATATGTAAGAGAGAATGCAAAGATGTAGACATATTATAATCTGTAGAGATGAAGGTGTTATGTAGCATATAGACAATGAGTTGTTTGTAAAACACTGCATAGAGAAATGAAAGTAATTCGTATCTACAGATTGCATGTCATTTAGTAGGCAGAGATGGAGACCTTATATACCATTCAGAGATCGAGACATAATATAGTATGTCATTATTAAATTGTGATGTAATAGATAGAGATAGTGGTTTTATAGCAAGCAGAGTTTTAACTACATTTTAGCCTGCAGAGATTCAGTTGATATTTTTGTTGCGCTACCTTTCATATGCTTTTATACCCTATGTGCCTTATAATATCCTTATCTTGTAAAGCGCTCTGATACCTCTAGGTCTAGCCAGCACTATATAAAACCTTCAAAATAAATATAGACATTGATTTGTGAAAGATTGTACAGAGACTAAAAGTACTTTTCATCTAGAGAGTACATTTTAATAATGTAGACAGAGATGGTGGTGTCAGATATCGGAGAGAGATTTAAATGTAATATAGTATGGAGAGATTGAATTTTAATGTCATAGAGATGGAGGTGTTCTATCCTGCATAGATTTAAGTAAGTTGTAGTCTGCAGAGAAGGTTGAAACATGTGAACATTGAGTTGTAAAATCGCTAGCACAAACTAATACAAACTATGATATGTAGGGATTCAATTGTAATGTATTAGATACATCAATGAGCTCCTGTACAATGCAGAGATTGGGCTGAGGTGTAGTCTTCAGAGACAGAGATATTATATAGCATATAGTTATTGAGTTATATAGAGCTCACTGAGATGAGCAATGTATGTGCCATACATATTATACAGAGTTGGAGGTAGTCTGTCATATCTTGAAATGCAAGTGCAATGTAGCATGCAGACATGGTGACATAATGTACCATGCACTGGCACAGGCAACATATACACCAATGAATATGGAGGCATGATAAAGCATGTAGAGATGGGGTGAGCATTTAAGTACACAGAGATTAAGGTATTATATTCACATGGTGCAAATACAGAAACATTGGAGCATATTTATGAAAGAGTTGCTTAGCCCTTGCACCACGCAGCGGGACACAAGAATGGCACAACTCCTAAGTTTCATTTAGCAAGCCAAGCAGGCCCCCTTGCCTAGCCGTGCATGTCTTGATAAATCTAGAGTAATGCATTACAGAGCAAATGCACCAGGGTGGAGCATGGGTGGGGCATTGGTGTTCCCACGCATCCACCCATGGATTTTTGCTCATTCCCAGATTTATCATCAGTGGTAGACCTGGGAATGCATCAAAATGCTATGCCCCCCCCAGGTGACGTATAATGAGGAGAAATATCTGTATTGCTCCTCGTTATATCTATATTTCTCCACGTTACTTCCTCTTTCTATTCTGTAGCACACATAGAAAGAGACAAATGTCTCAGGGGATTGTTTTTGATCAAGAAAGTGTACCTGCATGCACAAAAACAATCCTGCTTACAACACTGGCACCCTTGCACCAGGTTGCCTGCGTTGGCACTCGGCAGCACATTGTTTGCAAGTGCTGGAAACGACAGAAATGCGCCGTATATTGTTAAGTAAAGTAAAGTAAAGCCCTTTCCCTGCCACGCAGTGCAGCACAGCAAAGTGACTTGCTGCGCTGCGGGATTATTTGTTAAATATGCCCCAATGTTTGTAACAGATAGACGGAGGCCAAATCGACTTTGAAGCGTGTTAATCACACCACCTATACAGCGTCATCACATGTTTTTTTTATGGCAATCCAGAAGCAACATTACCTAAAAGAGAAACACAAAAAAATACTTTCAACAACTGCGTGGCTTAACAGAACAATGTGAGAAAAAGATAACATTTTTTTGTTAAATTTGTGATGCACAAATTTCAGCATATGGCACAAAAGACGCACGTCTGGCATTTATTGGGTGTGTTTGTTTTCGGGGAGGTAGAGTGGCAATGAAGCTAGGAGAATGTGGCTAGGGAACTTCATATTTTGTGCCTTTCCACACATTATAATTGCTCTCTAAACAGATTACATTTGCAAGCATGCAATTCTTAAGTGTACCCATAAGAGCTAAATATGTTTAGACTTTCAAAAATTCAGCTGGAAAGATAGATAGATAGATAGATAGATAGATAGATAGATAGATAGATAGATAGATAGATAGATAGATAGATAGATAGATTTGTGTCATACGTAGAGCATCACATAACTGCACAGGGAGGATTTCTGAAATGTTTATGCTTTCTGGCATAGTACTGCTTACTCACTGTAGCCCCGATTGGACACAATGATCTCTGGGAGGTTTTCCAAATCTACGTTTCAATGACGTTAGAGCCTCTAATGCTCCTTTCCCTTTAAAAAACAGCAAAAAAGTGGAAAAAGAGTAAGCTCCTATTTTTGGCGTTTTACAGCTTTTTTTTTTTTTTAAAAAAAAGAATAAAACCGAGGAGCACTCTTGGCCCCAGATTCCCTTTTAATATCTTTCATTATTTGCCAGTTTCCATTATTATTTGCCAACTTCCAGAGCCAAACAATTACGCTCTCCGCGCCCACTTACACCCTCCTGGCATCTGTTTCATTAGCGTTATTGTTCTGTGGTTATTTATTGGACATCTCCTTTTTAATTGTTTGTGTCAGGGTCTATCTTTTTTTTAATAATCTTCCTTCCATGCTTTCTAGATGCGGTTGAGAAAGAGAGAAACGCGGCGCGCGCCTTCCCTTCCATTGCTGGCGATCTAGGTGGTTGCAGAAGAACGGCCCCTGTCATCTATTATTATTATTTTATTTTTTTTGTTTTCCGTTCGAAACTGGAGGTAGGTGGAAAAAAAAGAATTTGACATTATTGTATAATTTAAAATTGCAGAGCCCGGAGCTCGCGAAAGCGAGCATGTAATTACACACTTACTAGAGGTAACAGCAGGCCTGATAATTATTCTTTACACTGGAGAATCTTGCTGATATCCCACAGTCGAAAAGTGGGAACTACAATATCTTTAATACCCTCCTCAGAGACCCTCATAAGCAGAGTGGAAGTATGAGACGGCACACAGGGTCCAAAGCAATATCTTCATTGCTCCAGATGTCAGGAGCTTTAGCACTGCGGAAATCAATAGTTTTTCAAGTACATTTTTTTTTTTTAAAGGTACAATATTTTTTATGACCTGGCCCCGGAAAGTACAGGGAATCCGAGCTGTCTGGAACGAATATTCTGAGCGGAGGCCTTGTCAGTTAGAAATGTCTTGAGCTCCCCATCTCCGAGAGACAAGTGCTGTAACACAACTGACTTAACCTCCAGCGAGTAGGGTCACTCCATAGGCGATGATGTGGGCTTTGGAGGCGCTAGGATGAACTCGGCAAACATTACAACCATTGGAGGACTGATATACGTTTAAAATTTCCAGAACATCTTTCGTTACGTTAAGATACTTGACTTCGGAGGTAAACTGTAATATTTTATGTTACAGATACATTTTGGTTTCAGAACAAGCCTGTAATGATGCATTACAGTTAAGCTTTGAGCGTAAAATGTCTGCTGTTACAGCCCGTGCAAAGTGCTAAAAGCAGCTTGCCGAGAACAATTTATTTTGTCATTTAAAATATCTAGTGTTGCCATTCTTTTTTTTTTTATAAAGGTACTTCTACCAGTTTACTCATGGGATGGGGTAAACATCTCAGTTGTTTTCGAACTCAGAGGAATGCAGGAGAACTCTTGGCAGGCACAGATTCTCAGAAGTAGTTCTGGAATTCTTTTGTGATTTTCAATTTCATCAAAGGTGAAGGAATTTTCACAGGCATACATATACATCTATACACCCATAAATATTTCGTAATAGTGCGATTGTGTTTGAAAATATTTTTTTGTTTTTTTCCCCATGGGGATTTTCTCAATCAAGAAACCCCTCCCATTTGTCCACCACTAATTTTGGGAGTGTTCTGCAGCTATTTTCACCCTGGATACAGATGTACGCCTAACTTTGATAGGGAAAGTCTGACTGTAACCAGCGTGGGAATGTGCCTGACAGAAGTTTGTGACTACTCACAAACTCTGATATTTGTGAGTAGTTGGTTAGTTTGCAAGGTCCCCTTGCCCTGCGATTGCCACTCCCTGATCCTTTGAGCAGGACTACTCTTACACTGAAAGAGATTTCCTTTATGAATTCATTGGTTTGTTAAAAACCCGAATGTAATATTATAATTGGAATTTTTAATATGTTGTATTTGTACTTTGCTTTTATGGATGTGCCTTGCGTTTCGAATAAAGCTTTTATTGAATTGAATACTCATATGTAATATGACATCATATTAGTGTCATATTACATGCATGTCAATTAATATGTGACTGCAAATTCATGTTTTGTGAATACACATGTACATTTACACTAATAAAGCAAAGCATTTGCACTTCTAAGTCCAACATAGTGGCTCAAATCACTTTGGAACTAGGGGGCGTGTTATTAGCTTTGCTGGCTCAACAAAGCACAGCGCCTGTATTTCTCGGAGTAAGTACATTGGGGCAGATTTACAAGCCCCTTGCGCCACTTTCACGTCACTTTTCCCATGTTAAAAATTAGGCAAAAGTGGCGCAAGGGCCTTGTAAATAAGCCCCATTGTTTTAAACAGCACATCTCAGAAACAGAAACAAAAAAACCATTGTATCCGATCAGTGCCGCCTGAAATTCTAGCTCTAACTCGGAGAAATTCCAGGTTAAATGAATTTACTTTACTCACTGCAAGCACATTGAAAGCAGCCTCTCGGCTCTGCTGAGCCACCATGATAGGTCTCAGGTCCTCCACAAACCAGAGCTCTCGGTGTTTTGATCCTTTTCCCACTGACTTTCTTTCTCAGACACCTCACACCCATTAGCTGGTAAGGACCCGTTTACGATGCTCTGTTTATTATTGTACCGATGGTGTTCTGGACGTGATAGCCGGAATATATTTGCATTTTTTGACAAATTGTTAAACATGCAGCTATATTTGAAAGTGACCTATATTACAATGTGTGAGCATGTGATTCCTGCAGTCTACGTGTTCATTGCTTTGCTTCAGAATAGATTTCAAATGTGAGAATGCGCACCAGAAGACACCCTGTACCAAAGGGGAGGAACACACCAGCGCCATCATTCCGGTTTTCCCGGAGCTGCATCCCCAGGGGGGCATTCTGTTCCGGGCAACTACAAGCTCCCCGGTGTTTCTGGGCACGGAATTATCGGGTCCATAAACTCTGGACCGGATAATTTGAGGCCCAGAGACGTCCCTCCTGGACTCTATGGCAAAGCCAGGGGGGTTGTGGGCAGATGCAGCACGGGGCCCCTGTTCCGGGCCCCTGTCTGTTATGGAGGGAGCAGGGAAAGCTCTCCACAGGTGAAGTGAAAGGCCTTCTGTTCTCTTGCGGCACCAGTCTATCGCTCCATGACCAGGAAAGAACCCCCCCCCCCCAAACCTTTTGCTACCTGTGTTAAGCAGGAGGTGAACGTGCGTGAATCTGGACCAGTTATTTCCACTAGAAGAAGGGACACATGTGGAACTAGACCAGGTATTTCTGTATCTGAGGGTTCTTCCTCATTCCAGTGACCTGCCTTCTAATCCTTGTTAATTTGTGGCAAGATACTTCTCTTTGAGGAGTGTGTAGGGAACTCGATGGGTCTAAGTAATGAAAATGGAGGATGAGTGTTCCAATGTATTTATATAGCACAAATTGAGTTATGAAGCAAAGGAGTACTGGGGGGTGGGCGAGAGACGATCTTTAAGATTGTGAACATCATGTAGGTGTTATACAAATACATTTCTCATTTTTAGGGTAGGTCATATGATCGTCTGCACTCAGAATCAACAGCACCATTCATCTGTATAGCAGTCTCACTGAATCTCTTCTGAAGTATAGAAAGGGACAAAAGACTCTACTATTCGAAAAGGACCTCATCACGCATCCATTCTTTCATCCATGTGTATAGATGCCAAATGGCATGTTCTGTGTGACGCCTTCAGCCCGTTCTTGTATTTTAGACAAAAGAAGTTTGATCTCTGGGACTTTTTTTTACCATTAAAGGGCTAGGCTGAAAAATCCCAGGATCCAAACTGCTGCTGGCCATAGACTTGATTGGGACTGGCTGAATGTTTTACATATGACACACGAGCCCTCTTGCAGGCATGCATCTGAATTGTGTGTGTCTGTATGCGAGGCTCTTTGTGTTATTCATATACACCACGAGTACCTACACTAAAGAGGCAGTACCAGAACCACTGAGTCATAGGCCCTAGTGCAAGGAAGTAAATGTGCCCCCTAGCTGCTGTGTGATTTATAAAATAAAGCAATAATCAGGGTTCAGTGGGCCACTGAGGGCTCTGTGCCCCGACGCCAATGCACCTGCTGCACCAATGGAAGTTATGTCCCACAGTCCATTTTTAATGTATCTACTCAGTGATAACTTTCTGGTCCTCTAACAAATCACTCACATGCATTCAAAACAGGGGCGGCTCCTCCGTTGAAGCAGAGGAGCGTCGCCCCACTTAAGATCTCCCCCAAAGACCCAGAGATAAAAAATGTAAATGGTAGTTCATTGCCATTTTATATTTCATCCCCCATCCCGAGCCGAGCATCAGGAATGGGGCGGGCCACTGCTGACTGACAGCAGTAGGGAGGAGATGGGCTGTCTAATGCACGGTTTAAAGTGTGCATGTCTTTTTTGCTGGCCGTCTTGTGACGGCCAGCCACACATGCGCACTTCAAGCCTCTCAACCCAACTGTCTGCTGGGTTGAGAGTAAGCACAGACCTCCAGTGTGCTGTAGAGCGCTGAGTGAGGCCGATCCCTCCAATCAGGGCACTGCTCACATGCTATATGTGAGCAGCGCCAGGATTGGGCAAGGGAGTTCCAGCATGCACTTCCAGTTCCTGCAAAAATGAGGTCCGGCGCGAGTATGTTGCGTTAGGTAAGTATTATTTATAATACACCCCCTCCCTTCCTGTAGATGGCAACTGCCACTGATTCAAAAGTCAAAAAATGACTTTCTTTGTTTTCTAAAATGTCAGATTTAAGTATCATAAAAATGGTTCAAGTCCCAAAATGAAAAGAAAAAAATGTCAGCCTGGATGAGCTGCTCACAGATGACAAGAGACAATCTGAGTCCTCTTTGACGTCACTGAGCACCCCCTGCTGCAAATGCAGTTGTGCCACTTCCTGTGCATCCCCATGTGCCCCAGTTCACACCACCCTGCCCCCGCTTTATATCACCCTTTGAGCCACAATATACACAGCCTTGGGTCCCTTAACTGTACATCACCAAGTACTGACCAGGACACACCACACAGGACTCTTGTACAACACACAGTGTTCTACAACTACACAGTGCCCAATGTCCTCATAAGGTACCCTGTGCACCTGTGAAGTACATCAACCAGTGACACTATGAGGCACAAGTGCTGCATCTCACCTACAGTGGGTCTGTTGGTCTTTATGAAACATTGTGCATTTGTGCCTATTTTTTGTAGGTTTCTATGTCTATGCACTATATAAACGTGAATCATATTGAGCATAAATATATGTCTGTGTGTGTATATATCTATATGTATATATATAAATATATAAGTCCGTAGCTTGCTGCGAGAGCAGCCCCCAGGCCTGCAACGTTGGTGCTGTCAGTGGCGGCAGCAGCCACTGTGATATAATCCAAGTCTTATGCTCCAAGAGAATCCAGGAATAAGAAGACAGCACACCAGGAAACCGCACAAATACTTTATTGTGCGCTAGCTTTAGAAGGACGACGCGTATATATATATAGAGAGAGAGCGAGAGAGAGAGAGCGAGAAGACAATGAAAGGTATCCGAGGGTTTCTAAAAAAACTGAGGCCACATAAGAAAAGAGAGGACAAATGTAAAAAATAAATGTAGTAGGCTATAAGAGAACAAGTTTTATAGACCATTCAGTGGATTTTATACGGGTTACTATTGGACAATGTTAATTGCAAAACCAGGAGACCTGAACTTAGACCCCAGCTTCGGTTCTTAAGCAAATTGTGTGATCCTGGGCTCTCGATCCCTTCAACTAACCTTGTCCTATTAATTGTATATACACATAAATAAACAGTACATATAGGTCAAAATACGGGATATTGCAGATGATATTGTGGACTGTTACTTAAAATAGGAAAATATTGTCTTGCTTTATTTAGGGGGAAGAACATTCTGCGGGTACATCTCTGCCTCTCTCTCTGTCAGTTTCTCCCTTTCCCACACCGTCTCTCCCACACCTCTCTCCCTCTCCTGTCACTCTATCTCTTGCACTCTCAATATGTATGTCTCGCCATCTACCCCGAGGTGCTTTTATACGTAATTAATAGTTGCCAAGTTACAACGTAGTGAAGGCACTGGGAAAATCAAAGCATCGGAGCCACACTGCCCCAGGGCCCAAGGAAATAATGCAGTGAGAGAATCAAGAACGCAGTTCATTTTGAGAAAATAAAGTGATCATTAAATTATTTATTTATATTTTAAAAGGACAAAGTGAAGTTCAAGAGAAGGGTCACTTCAAATGGGAGCCACATTATTTTTCACAGCTGCTTATAAGCAAGCTTATTTCTCCCCTATTTTCCCATTTTTTCAACTCATTTTTTTCTTTCACTCCACATCCATCCCTCTCCTTTAAAGCAAAATTGTTCTTTTCTTTCCCTTTTTCAACCTCTACTCTGTCTTACTTGATGCCTTTTACTCTCTCTCTCGCAACATTTTCATTACTCCAATTGCCTCCCCCTGTGTTCTTCACGTTCGTTCTTTGTCTCTACACTTCCAGTTCTTATTCTCTCCCTTTCACTACTTTCCTTCACTTTACTAGCTTCCTTTTCCGCTCTTCCACACATTTTATTCTCTCACTGGAGTCTTGTTTTACAGCGCTACCTTCTGTTGTCATTGTCCTCTCTCTTGATATTTTCCTTTCTCTCTAAACCTAGCCCCTTCCATCTGTCTTTTTGCCCTCTTTCTCCTTATTTTCTCTCTAATTGCATTTTAGCGTATATTATTCGGTGTCCCGGTTTATTTAACCATTTTATTTCTCTTCCCAACTTCTGTATCTCATCCCTCTCTCTTCTTGAGCAATTGTTCTATTCTACCCAACTTTTTCATTCACATCTCAATTCTATTGTTCCTACCCTCTTTTTTTTCTTTCTGTCTGCTATTTTTTCAGTTCTTTCTTCCCTTTCGGGCTCTTTCTCCACCTCAATTCCAATACCTCCCTCTTTCTCCTACTCATATTTTTCTATTCTACCTTCTTCTTCTCTACATAATTCTTTCTTTCTTTCTTTCTTTCTTTCTTTCTTTCTTTCTTTCTTTCTTTCTTTCTTTCTTTCTTTCTTTCTTTCTTTCTTTCTTTCTTTCTTTCTTTCTTTCTTTCTTTCTTTCTTTCTCTCTTTCTCTCTTTCTCTCTTTCTCTCCCCTCCACCCCCCAGCCCGCTTTCCTCTTTTGCATGTTTCTCCTCCCTCCCCCCCCACTTTTCCCAGGCCCCCAGCCACTGCTTATCTCCTGGAAATCTTTATTCCCTAAGTTATTATCCTATCTTGTCAAGCTCTCATCAGGCATTATTTCTTTTCACCTTAATTCCATATGAATTTCTGTGCCTTCTTCCACAACAGAACTAAAGCTTCCTTTCCCTACAGTCTCCATCTGTCACCATTCCTTTACATCTTCATGAAGATTCCCTCATTCGTTCAGTACATCTCTTGCTCTCTCTATGTTTTAGTCGGCTTCAATTTTCTTGTCACCCCATCTCCACTAACAATCGCCTGTTTTGTATCCATGTCTTTCTCCGATTCCATCTTAAATCTATTTTTTTCTTTCTTCATCTTACTTCCCCTCACTTCCTCTCAGCGTATCTCGGTTCTTTCCCACTCCAGCCCTATCTCTGCAACCCCCTCTCAAGCCTCTTCTCCACTCGTGGCCTACTCCATTCTCTTACTCTCTTCCCTTCTCCTTTTGCCTTTCCTCGCCCCTCCCAATTCTTCTCTATTTCCCCCTCACCTCCCTTCCCCCAACCCTTCACTCCCGCTCCTTCTGGTTCCCCCTAACCTCCTTACGGCCCTCTCCCTTCATGTCTAATCACCGTGATTCCTCGAAGCAGTTCTTGTTCGATATTTCAAAAACGTTGATAGACATAACAAAGAACTACACAACGCATTACCAGGCAGTCTTAACAAACTATCCCAGCAGCAAAAAAACGTAAACAATGCAAACAAATATGCAAATAATGAAAAATGCAAATAATGAAACAGCAGCCTGTTCAAAAACAATGAGTAAACCACAATAGATGCAAAAAATAAAATATGCAATGAATAAACCACAAAAGCAAAATGCATGCAAGTACAAAATAATGCAAATAATACACCATTTAACAAATTAATCAAAGAAACCATCCATTATGCAAGTTACCAACCTTAAAAACAACAATCCACGCAAAAACTGAAGTGCACACCTTGTTCACAATAAACAGCACTTCATAATCAACTATTCAAACAACCATAGAAACATGCAGGGCAAACGTGACACAATTCTACGAATAAATCATAGAGGAAATAAATCATAAAGCAGGAAACTTTAAATATAACAACACGAAAACAACAATCTGTGTAACATACCATGACAATAATTAATCATCAAACAAATGATTTAGCAAACAACAAATAGATCAACCAAGGGACAAGAAAAGCAAACAATAAACCACACAGACAGTAAAAAGTGAAAATAAATCATGGACATATTACATCGTGAAATCAGCAACAACAAACAAACCAAGAATGCAATTTACCAAACCTTCAACAAATAATAAATATAATAATAAATATATATAGTACATACAATTAACCATTCCAACAAAACCCGTATTCAATTAAACAATTCAAACAAGTGAAACATGACACATCCACCTAACAATCCCGAATACTAAGCTACCCCGATAATAAACTGCCCAAGCAACACACTTTTCAAATAAGACATTAATAGATTAACCAATACATTCAGCAAACTATGAAACACTAAATCAAATTATCAGTGAATCCACAAAAACTGCGAAGTATGCGAAATATGCATGAAAAAATTCATGCAAGATGCCAATCAAGAAAACAAGTGCTGTGAACAATTAAGAATGTAAATGCAGATCTAGGTAAAGTTGAAAGCTTGCACTCAACAAACCGTATAACCAATGGGCCTTTCAATAAACACACCGTGCAAACAGCAAACCACTCCAGCAACGAAAAATGGTAATAGCAAATTATTCGACATCACATTATTATGTTCTTAACCTAGTAAATTAAAACTAATTTAAATGTACACCCTGTCATAGAAATGGGGTCAGTGAGTGGGAGGAAGGCCACTTACCACGGCGAGCCATCACTTGCCTCACAAGGTGAATAGCCTTGGAATCTCCTCTTACATGGCCCAATGTGGCACAAACAAGATATTGCATTTCTCAAAGGTCATCTATTCCTGTAAACAACCACTCACAGCCAGACCTAATCTGCAAGTTTTTAAAAGGCAATGGCAAAATACAGACAAAAAGGTGCATCCTTTAATCTACAAACCCTATTAAGCTATTTCTTTTTTCTCGCCAAACTTTATCTTATGTTTTTAGTAGTCTATAAATTACAACTTAGAGGGAGAAATAAGGTCCTTCATTAAACCTGTCCTAATTTTATTTTTATGCAATATTTCCTAGAGTTCCTTGAAGTTGATTTTGATCACTATAGATGCAGCTGAGTTGAAATACAGACATTAATAGGGACATTTTCAATAGAGTTTTGCCCTCACAAACAAGAATGACACACATGAAAATTCTTCCAGAATAGCTTAGTGAATAAATCTGTTTTGAGGGACGAGTTTGTGGAGTTTTCGGGAGTTCAAGATTGGCTCCACATGTGCTAATTGATGAAATCAACAAATTCAGAAGTTTGTAGGGATCCTCAACTCTTTGCAGGCCCATTTCCATACTAAAACATACATATATTTACTCATTTAACAGACAGGAGTAAATCCATTTTTGGGTGGGGTTTGGAACGGCTTGTGCCAAAAATTGCTAAGAATGTGGAAAAAATGTTTTGCCAATGGTCAACAAACGCATGCCAACTAAAACCTATGATCTAGGGGTGAGAAAAACATTACAGTAGAAGACTCTAAACCCACTGAGCTATGTTAGTATCCTGCACAACAATTAAGACCCTCATTGCAAGTAAAGGAATCTCAACTGTAGTAAGAACTCTGGAAGAAATGTCTGGACCCATAATTCCAAGTGTCTCTCTCCGGGCCCGGAATTATCAGGTCTGCAAACTCCAAACCTGAGAATTCTTGCACCGGAAGACTTTAGACCTTTTTATAAGCTGCGGGTGTAGGGGGCTGTGGCCAGCAGCATGGCACAGCCTATACTCGACCACTGATCAGTACCGGGGAGCAGACAATGCTCCTATAGGGCAGATCCATTTTTGCCTTGAAACCTCAATAACCCTACCCAACCTCTGTGACCCCTTCCAGCCCTTTTCCTGACTGTCTCAGTCTGCATAGAGCGGACAGAAAATGTTTGCGAATTTCTCCCAGTAATTCAGGAAAACCACATGGAAATGGACTCTGTATCTCTGGGTCTGTATGGTTATTCCCCATTCTGGACAGAAAACCAAAATCTGTCAAACTAATAAGGGCCTCAGGCAAAAGCACGATCTCTTTAGCACATACCTCCCAACATTAGAAAGCTTAAAGTGTGGAAAATGTGTGTCAAGTTTTAGATCTGTATTGTAATGAGTTGAGCAGAATGGATTTTTAGCAGCCCCAGAGTAGAAATAAATGTAACAAATGGACGACTCTATGTCTCCAAATAGCAACCGTTCCTTCTAAATAGAGACTGTTGGGAGGGTGGCATGCTCACCGACATGCCTGTGCGTCTGATCCCGGATCATGAGGAAATATCTCTTTCTTTGGATGCATAACATTTTAATATTTACAATTTTATTTTCACTCTTGGGTGTAATAAACACAGCGCTATCAATGAAATTATACCCCAAACACATAGACCTTTTCTAAGGCACAAGTCTTGTGAAATTCATAAATGAAATTTCAGAACACAGTTAATTTTGCTGCTAAAGCTGCAATAATTGTTTCGTTAAATGAGGTGGTCTTTTGCTGCGGAATCATGTCTAGGGTATCACCCCTTACTGTGCAGACGTTGAGCTTCGAGCAATGTAGGAGCGATATTTTACCACATCATTGATCACTGTCAGCGTGCCCTTGTTATACTTTCTCCCGTGTTTGCCAAATGAGCATGTGCACTGCCTCTGTTTAACCTTGCCTCTTCAAGGCTGAGGTTACCTAACAGTCATTCAGGTTTGCCTAAGGGACTCCAGTCTGCCATGGTCAACATTCACAACTAGACAGAGCAAAAGTTGAGATAAGACATTGGGATCATATGACCTCAGAAGCTGACCCATGACAATGGCACATAGCAGAGTTAGCTTTTTAAAAAAGAATTGTATTATTAAGAAGCCGCCGCTTTATGCTTCTGAAGGAGGCATTATTTTGTTAAAAAAAAAAAAATATTTGACACAAATATAAACAAAATACAGAAAGTGAATAAAATACAAATTATAGCACAGGAACTCCCATTTGCAGAACTAAAGAACGTGCGGAGGTCGAGCAAGGCTCTGTCGCTAACCCCTGGTGCACACAGATATTTATGCAGCAGTGGGTGGCTGCCCAGGACAGGTGGGGCACAGTTATTAGATGGAGGCTAGACCTGAGGGAAAAGACTGTGTGCAGCAATGGTTGGCTGCCCCCAATAGGTTTGGTAGAAGATCTGGGACCAATATCACTTCGCACTGGGGAGAGGAAAATAAGTCTACTATGAAACAAAAAAAAAATTCACCCAAAAACACAGTTAAAAACTGGGTTGTGGTTCTGGCTGAAAATTGCCAGTTATTGTTTGCACGTACATAGCGCATGCCATAACTCATGTTGCACATTATACAGAAAACATCAAATAAACACCAAACACCTAGGGCATTACTAGGATGGTGGGCGGACTTTGACCGCCCCCCCCATCCTGAAGGAAAACATGACCGCCCGCCATATGTGCGGCGGTCCCGTAGGGGAGATTAGGATGCGCCCGCCACACTGGCGGGCGCATCATGCATTTTTAACATTGCGGTGGGCGGTGCTTTCAGCAAAACCCGCCGCAATGGTAAAAATTCATGTTGTGCATTTGCATGCACAAAGTGGCTGGCACCGCGTGGTGCCTGCCGCATTGTGCATGCAATTGCTGGGGAGTACCATAGGTACCCCCCAAGTGCACCCCCCACCCCCAACACCCTGGGGACCTGCTACGGGTCCCCAACTTCAAAGACCGTGAGCCTTTCCATGGCGGCAACGCCGCCATGGAAAGGCTCCTTTCCGCAATTATCATAATATGGATGGCAGTGTCTCACAGACACCGCCTCCATGTTATGGCCTTTTTCCGCCCGGTCGACGAGTCGACCGGCGGAAAACCAGCGGACGGTCTTTCCGTCCGCCAGGGTCCCCGCCGCCATTCTAATATGATGGGGGAATGATGGGGGAAATGGGTGGTGGGCGGGGAAGGATGTAGGGTGGATCGCCACCGCCATGCGGGCGGTGGCGATCCACCCTGCATCCTAATGGACCTCTTAGTTTGTAATAGCACAAGAAACAAAGACTTACTACCAAGAGCAAAACTGGTGGATAATCTGAGTTATGGTGTATATTGTGTGTGTTGCATGCCATAGCTGCCTTTTAGTGGTTATATACATACATACATAAAACCAACACCTCATTGAATCGAATAAGGTGGAATCGGCACTCCTAAGGTTCTTCCCTCCAACTTTATTGTTGCTTGAGTGACACAATCATCTACGGGTTTCAGCTACCAGATGTAGCCTTGTTCACGACAATGAGCATCATTTATTTGTTTACTTAAATACAATCTACATTTATTCAAACGTAGAAAGAGGACAGCGTTAGCATTTTCAAACATTATCCAGTATACATGTGTGCCTTCTTGAAACATGTTCATATGTATAGTTATGTATAGTTACATTGTACTTACTTACATATAAAAAAACTTCTAAATAGTTTACTTAAAAATGTAAAGCAACAATGTTAAGTCCAACTTTTAAGTTGAATTTATAATTCTATATATATAGTTATATGTCTATGTATATATATATATTCACTGAAAAAACCATAGGTTTCACACATGTTATAGTTAGCGGAAATTTTACTGATAAAAAACCAATGAAATTGCCCCGTTATAGTTAGTGCTGGCAACTATAACTCACGCGACCGCAATCCTCTGCTGATGCTAATACTGTATTTAGACACTTATTTGCCCATGTCTTCTTCCATACATTTTTAGCTATACATATATTACAAATATTTTTTTTTATAAAGACACATATGTCATCAGCAGAAGATTGCGGTCGCGTGAGTTATAGTTGCCAGCACTAACTATAACGGGGCAATTTCATTGGTTTTTTATCAGTAAAATTTCCGCTAACTATAACATGTGTGAAACCTATGGTTTTTTCAGTGAATTTGCAAGGTTTTTTAAATGCTAATTCCTAACTATAACGTGTGTGAAACCTATGGTTTTTTCAGTGAATTTGTACGGTTTTTTAAATGCTAAGTTACTTTACGCCATTCGAGGCGTGCGCGCCCACTTAACGCAGTTCGTTCCGTGCACGGTTTTTATCAACTTTAATAAGCCCTGTACATTTGGTGGCCTTCGGCCACCAAAAGCACAGGGGGTGGGGTCAATGTGGATAGTGTTTTTTTTATTTCGATTTTATAATTTCATGTTGCCAAAATTTAGTTTTTTTTTAGATGTAATAAGCCCTGTACATTTGGTGGCCTGCGGCCACCAAAAGCACAGGGGGTGGGGTAAGTGTGGATAGTGTTTTTTTTTTTTTCTATTTTTTTACCGTACGCGTACGGTAAGCGTACGGTAAGCGTACTCGGCGAAATTGCCGAAAAAAAAATAAAACCGTTTTTGCTCTTGGGGGATGTTTGGGGACTCCCTCAACATGACTATGTGGGAGGGAGTTGTCAAAACAGCCCCGTAACATGTTTTTGGGCATCATGTTTGATAAATAACACTCAGTGCGAGAGACAAAATGGCGGACGCCGCTTCCTGGTTTCGGCCGATTCGAATGTTTACTAAGATCTAAGAGCCAATCAGAATCGCGCTCGCGCACGCCACCGTACGCGTACGGTAAGCGTACGGTAAGCGTACCGTAAGCGGGCTCAGATATATATATTGATTTAAAGGCTATTTTCTCAGAATCTACTGAACAGATTTACACCAAACCTACAAAAGGCACTTCCTTGACCTAGGGACTACCTCTCTGCCAAATTTCTAGTAATTCTGTTCAGCCGTTCGGGCTGTAGCTCTGTCTAAAGGTCCTATGGAAAAATGCATGGGAAAAACGCGTTTTGGGACCCCCCTTTTATCTCAGCCCCCGCTTGACGAATCCCCCCGAGACTTTCAGGGTAGGAGCGGAGCGTAGCGCCCCACCTATTTTGAGAAATTCGCGAGGATTCATCGACCGGCGCCAAAGTTATTCAAAATAGAATGCTGCGGATTTCCTATGGAAAAGGGGTCCTAACTATAACTACCTACTGGCGACCGCCAGTAGGTAATATATATATATATATATATATATATATATATATATATATATATATATCTATATATCCACCACCAAATTCCTTTCAGCCGAAAAGAACTGAGCCCACGCGGGTACCAGGAACACTTGCTTTATTGAAACACAACGGGCATGACGCGTTTCGTCAAGAGACTTTATCAAATGCCGCCAAATGCAGTGTTCGTGTCCAACCACATATTTATCCAGTGTGTCCCTCTACGATTGGTTGAAACACTCTGGCAGGCAAGGGGGGTATCTTGAAAACCCGGCACTCCGAGTTCCATTAGAAACAGTCCATCAGCGTAGGTACTCCGCAAGTGGGCGGGGACTGCTTCCTCCTTTCCTTCCCTGAGATGTTAAGTGGGATAAAGCAACAGTCCTGGACCCTCACCCCACCGCAAAGACACTGCTGCACCCTGAAATTAACACTTACGTAAGTGCAATTTATACGTGAAGTCACTGTCCAATTCTGGCGTCGGTGCAGTCTTTGTAGTTGCGGCGGTCCGGCATTGCCCCCGTCCATGAGGAAAACCAAAATGTCGCCACTGTAATGCCGGACATCTTGTGGGGTGGGTGCTCAAGTGCGCTGTGGCCGCACACTAATATCCACCACCAAATTCCTTTCAGCCGAAAAGAACTGAGCCCACGCGGGTACCAGGAACACTTGCTTCATTGAAACACAACGGGCATGACGCGTTTCGTCAAGAGACTTTATCAAATGCCGCCAAATGCAGTGTTCGTGTCCAACCACATATTTATCCAGTGTGTCCCTCTACGATTGGTTGAAACACTCTGGCAGGCAAGGGGGGTATCTTGAAAACCCGGCACTCCGAGTTCCATTAGAAACAGTCCATCAGCGTAGGTACTCCCCAAGTGGGCGGGGACTGCTTCCTCCTTTCCTTCCCTGAGATGTTAAGTGGGATAAAGCAACAGTCCTGGACCCTCACCCCACCGCAAAGACACTGCTGCACCCTGAAATTAACACTTACGTAAGTGCAATTTATACGTGAAGTCACTGTCCAATTCTGGCGTCGGTGCAGTCTTTGTAGTTGCGGCGGTCCGGCATTGCCCCAGTCCACGAGGAAAACCAAAAAGTCGCCACTGTAATGCCGGACATCTTGTGGGGTGGGTGCTCAAGTGCGCTGTGGCCGCACACTAATATCCACCACCAAATTCCTTTCAGCCGAAAAGAACTGAGCCCACGCGGGTACCAGGAACACTTGCTTTATTGAAACACAACGGGCATGACGCGTTTCGTCAAGAGACTTTATCAAATGCCGGCAAATGCAGTGTTCGTGTCCAACCACATATTTATCCAGTGTGTCCCTCTACGATTGGTTGAAACACTCTGGCAGGCAAGGGGGGTATCTTGAAAACCCGGCACTCCGAGTTCCATTAGAAACAGTCCATCAGCGTAGGTACTCTCCAAGTGGGCGGGGACTGCTTCCTCCTTTCCTTCCCTGAGATGTTAAGTGGGATAAAGCAACAGTCCTGGACCCTCACCCCACCGCAAAGACACTGCTGCACCCTGAAATTAACACTTACGTAAGTGCAATTTATACGTGAAGTCACTGTCCAATTCTGGCGTCGGTGCAGCCTTTGTAGTTGCGGCGGTCCGGCATTGCCCCAGTCCATGAGGAAAACCAAAAAGTCGCCACTGTAATGCCGGACATCTTGTGGGGTGGGTGCTCAAGTGCGCTGTGGCCGCACACTAATATCCACCACCAAATTCCTTTCAGCCGAAAAGAACTGAGCCCACGCGGGTACCAGGAACACTTGCTTTATTGAAACACAACGGGCATGACGCGTTTCATCAAGAGACTTTATCAAATGCCGCCAAATGCAGTGTTCGTGTCCAACCACATATTTATCCAGTGTGTCCCTCTACGATTGGTTGAAACACTCTGGCAGGCAAGGGGGGTATCTTGAAAACCCGGCACTCCGAGTTCCATTAGAAACAGTCCATCAGCGTAGGTACTCCCCAAGTGGGCGGGGACTGCTTCCTCCTTTCCTTCCCTGAGATCGACCTTGAGATATACATATATAAAACATATTTAATTTTCAGAAAAGCACACATTCACTGGATGATGTCATCAGTGATGTCATTTGAGATGTCATGAGTGATGTCATGAGTGATGTCACTGACCATGTCATGAGTGATGTAATATGTGACGTCATCAGCAGTGCATTGCGGGCGCGCGAGTTATAGTTAGCTGAACTAACTATAACGGGGGAATTTGAATGGTTTTGTACAAGTGAAAAGTCCAGCTAACTATAACACCCCTGAAACCTATGTTTTTTTCAGTGAATTTCTGAGGTTTTTTAAATGCTAATTCCTAACTATAACGTGCCTGAAACCTATGTTTGTTTCTGTGAATTTCAAAGGTTTTTTAAATGCTAATTTCTAACTATGCCTACAGAGATAGGACATGTGAAGAAAGAAGAAAAAATGCACAGAAAGAAAAAAAAGAAGTGCAGAAAGAAGCAACAGAAGTCCTCAAAGACGAAGAAAAGTGCAGGAAGAAGGATAACGTGCAGAAAGAACAAAAAGAAGAGCAGAAAGAAGCCCTGTTGCAAAATCATCCTGTACCCTCAACTTTTTCAGACGGATACTGGTGGTAACTGAGTCTGACTAACCAGTCCTAGAGCCAGTGCTATGTTAAAAGACACTTAGAATACAGTGAAAACACCTACATACACTAGGGAACATTATGCGTTGGGGTCCCCCTCTGATTAGCATGACCTCCTCTGTAAGCCCCTAGTATATAATAGGGCAGGGGGATTAAAACTACCTCTTAAAACAGGCCACAGGGCGTTTTTGCACACGTTAACTCAGGCCCCGTCCCCTCCCTTCACCACTGTGTAAACACGCCCTGTGTCCGTTTTTAGTTGGGAGATTAAGTTCATTTGTATCCTGAGGGTCCCTAGGGTCCAACTAGCCCACTAGGTACCTCCAGTAAGTGCCACAGAGCTGCGTTGCAGAGAGGTGTAAAA
The DNA here is from genome assembly GCF_964204655.1 of Triturus cristatus. Lineage (NCBI taxonomy): Eukaryota > Metazoa > Chordata > Amphibia > Caudata > Salamandridae > Triturus > Triturus cristatus. The sequence continues at coordinate 476,758,990 of NC_140594.1, read as the reverse complement.
AGTGGCACGGCCTGGACCACCTCTCTGCAATGCAGCTCAGTGGCGCTTACTGGAAGCACTTGGTGGGCTAGTTAGCCCCCAGGGGCCCTCAGCATTGAAGGAAAATTATATCCCCAATTTAAAACGTGCCATAGTGCGTGTTTGCACACGTCACCTCAGGCCCCGTCCCCTCCCTTCACCACTGTGTGAACGTGCCCTGTGGCTGTTCTAAGTTGAGAGATTAAGTTCCCTTGAATCCTAAGGGTCCCTAGGGTCAAACTAGACCACTAGGTACCTCCAGTAAGCACCACAGAGCTGCGTTGCAGAGAGGTGTAAAAAGGGGCTTGGCCTCAGAACACCTGTCTGCAGCGCAGCTCCCTGGTGCATACTGGAGATGCCTGTTGGGCTAGTTGGCCCTCAGGGACCCTCAGTATTGAAGAGGAATTAATTCCCCAACTTACAACTCGCCAGGGGGTGCGTTTGCAGAGTGCTGCAAGGAGGGGGCGTGGCCTCCGGCACGATGCCAGTCTTTTATTTATTTTAATTTTTTAAGAAGGGGGGCTGTGTGGTTCCCCTTCTTATTCTAATTTATTGGCCCTGATGACCCCATCCCCCAGGGCCTGTCTCCTAATTATATTTTTTTGACCCCAATCCCCAGGGCCGGCCACTGTTTTTTATTATTTTTAAAAAATATATATTTATAGACAGACCTAGGACATGCTGGACAAACCGTACATACCTATCACCATGACGATTTGCGTGATATTCATTAAAAGGCGACTATGCATACAATGAATCCACGTGGGATGTATTTACACCACTAGTGAAGCTCTGACATGTCTGATGCCCTACCGTGCCTAATCCCGGTAGACACCCTTGTCGTTTATTTATACAAACATGGGTAGCTATTGACGGGCACATTTAATACACATGCACACAAAGCCATTCAAAGGGGATTCGACAAAAATTCGACCAAAACTATGCAAGAAACCCCCCTCACGGTTAATAAAACACACATCCAATGCCGGATGTGTAATACTTTTTATTTTACTCTCTGGAAAGGGAACGAACATCACTTGAGAGTCACAGCGCGCTCCTGGCAGAGCCCAATGCTGTGTTACACCCACCATTGCCTGCTGAGTGCCACACACCTCTGTGTTGTATTCCACTCGCTAGTGCATATGCTATGACACTCTCTAGCCCATGTGCACTGCAACACCACCCCGTGAATATGTCATGCCACACTTGTCTTTGCACGGGTTATATTGCCCCATCTAACGTGCCTTCCTCGATGTCTATGTTATAACGCACAGTGCTATGCCATACATATTACAATCTGGGATCCATATCTTTGTCACAGTGCATATGCAACGTTACACTCCCCAGCACAGATTTTATATTACAACTTTAGAGACTAGTTAGGTTACACAACACTGCCCTGTCCATATTACACTCCAAGGCGCATATCGCATAGCACGCGCTAGTGCCTGTGCTGTCTCGCGCTCTCCAATGAATCTGTAATTGCGCACAATGTATTGCATATTATATTTTACGCCCGGTTCACCTGATATCACACTTTTTGGTGCATAGTTTATACCATACACTATATCTAGTTTTCATTTTCAATCGTGCTCTCAGGACTATGTTCTATATAACACTGTGTTCACCTACCCTTTTCACGGGCATTACATTTTGCGATAGGGGGTGGAGGGTCAGAGGGTGTTTCTGCCAAGTGAGCCCGGAGTCACCGTCACAAACGTCCTCTTCTTCCTGAATAAAAGTGAGATTATGCTGCATACTTGTTCATATTTTAAGTAGTTCGCACAGACACACGTTTTAAAAACAATAAAGTTCCTAATACCCGCCTTCTCTGAACAGTTAGCTTGCTGCCCCATCCCCTTCCTCTCTATCCTCTGTTGTGTGAATCCATGGACTATCCTCCTCCCTCCTGCCATGCATGGTCTGATGTGCTGCCACTGCCCTCAATTTAGTATGATGTACCAGTCCACTCCTCCTGCCCTCCATTGCCCAATTCTATGCCCCATCATTGACCTCCTGCTTAAACTCTGTGCTTAGCTTGCTGCCCCTATTCTCCTTCCCCCTGCCCTCCGATGTCTTTGTGCATGCCCCTGCTCCATCCTTTTTGCCCACCATGTTCCATGGACCCACCATTTATATCTACTCTGAGTGTTCTGTTGAGCTGCCACTCCCCTCCCACCTGCCTAGCATTGTCAGATGACTGTAACCTGTCCCTGCCACCTCCACCCTGCCTGTCCACATGCCATGCCCCTATCCTCTTCCTCCTGTCCTACATGGTCCATTGTACTGCCACACCCCTCTTCCCTCCCTGGTCTGTTGTGCTGCAACTGCTCCTCCTGCCTGCCCTGTGCGGTCTGTTGTGAGGCCCCTTCCCCTGAACTTTCATGTCTGTGCACAGGTCCTGACCCTCCCTTCTATCCTCCATCGTCCTTTGTGCATGCCCCTGCACCCTCCTTCTTGCCCATCATAGCCATTGTGCTACCACTAACCCTCCCACTTGCCATGCATGGTCTTCTGTGCTGCTATGGCCCCTCCCACCTTCCCTGTGTGGTCTGTGTGTATACTAGAATGTGCACTAATCCGAATGGGTAGTGTCCCTCTACGCACAGCCAAAGGGCAACAAAGTTGCAAAGTTTCAAGGAAAGTTCCAATGTACAGTTTTATTGTCAAAAGCTTAATCAATGTTCAATTCCACGTTGTATTCACGGGATTGTAACATAAGCACTATAATTCAACGCAGGACTTTTTAATGCGCTCAATGCATTTCGGGTCACGCACGACCCTTCATCAGGAGAAGTCCTAAAAGAATTCAAAAGGAGAGTTTTAACGACCTACTCGAATCTAAAGATATCGGTAAAGTAAACAAAAATCCACCGGTTTAGAAAAAAGGTCCGAAATGCAGTGATATTAAACGTAAAGAAAACGTGGTTGGTCTTAGGAAAAGGGGAGACCCGGTTTAGAAAAAAGGTCCGAAATGCAGTGATATTAAACGTAGAGAAAACGTGGTTTGGTCGTAGGAAGAGGGGAGACCCTTCGACAAATCCCAAAGAATAAAGGGTTTTCAAAAGACAAACATAAAGTGATTAGTTGATCTTGTGACACCACTTCCGGGACTGGCACTGCACAGAGCAACATCAAACAACTTTTATACTTAACCAAACGTGAAATCAACCAGAGACTCCATGCGAGCACCCTCATACAGTACCACCGTGCACAACGTATCCCGAGGGGATTAAGAATTTCACTAAAGCCATCACTGTGTAAGAATGATCCAAAATTCATAGAAAGATGGTACGGCATTTTGAATAAATGCTCGCTAGATCTCATCCTCCTAATCATTGAGGAACTTTCCAACATTCTCGAGGAGCTCAACAGAGAAATTAGTCAACTCAAACAAGAATTATCTACTAAAATGACTTCAGAGGAACTGGCACAAACACTAGAAGATATAAATGAACAACTTAAAAAACACACACAGGAGATTAATGAAAGAAAACTCCGAAAGTTCCGCAGGGACACTATAGATTATAAACTGGGTGAGGTTTATAATTGGGCGGAAATTTATGCTCGCAGACGACAGAACAAACCCTTTGGAAAAACTTCTGACACAGATACATCTCCAGCTTCTAGTGATTCTGACAATATGAGGAATAGACCCAAACCGAGCAGTCGAGTAGACAAATCTTCAACAGGCATACAATCTACAACTGAACTGCCACCTACTACTGCTTCCACATCCTCATCTACTGCGGTTCCTTTTTTAGGGACAGGCTTACCAGACAACGCAGACCCAGGCGGGGCAAAAAACGGAAGACCGACAGCTTCATCCTTAGACAAGAGAGTCACAAGGAGCCAACGATAAATGAGCGAGATAATGTGGTGATTAATATTTCGTCAATTTCTTTAGATCAATCTCAGATACAACTGCTTGAAAAAGGCTCATCTTTTGTCCCTACTTACTGTTCCAACCAAGTTGAGACTGAGGTCAGTTTTCATCGTTTCATGCGTTCATTGAGACTTAGGAACTTCTTTGATAACGTCGTGATGGATTCTCAACCACAACCCACCGACACTCTGGGCGGTTTAAAAACTAAGAGTACATACACGGCACCTGTTAGCCACAAGGTACTTGATACTTTCGAAACCCTTGTTAAACGTGATCTATCCAGGCTGTACAAACCACACAAAACAATTCATCGCAATCTTACAGTAAAAGACAGAGCTCTTCTTCAAAAATTGGCAGACAATCCAGATCTTACATTCCTCAATGCAGATAAAGGGGGTGCTCTAGTCATAATGGATTCCTCTCACTATAGACTCAAATTGGATGAGCATGTACGAGATTTCACCATTTATCTTGAATTGGATAAGGATCCAACAACTGACATACAACTTACTTTACACGATATCGTGGACAAAGTGGTCCATAGTGGAACCATTGGCGAAAAAGAACGCAGATTCTTTACCCAGAATTTTCCGACACGTCCATCCTTGAGAATGTTACCTAAGATTCACAAAAGTCTCATCGATCCACCAATGAGACCGATCGTCTCCACATGTGGTTCATTGCATGAACCCATAGGCAAATACCTTGATCGTCATCTCCAACCCTTTGTGCAACAAATGTCAACCTATGTACGAGATACCACCCATTTTTTAAATATCATCCAACAAAGTAACATTAAGTGGGACACGAATACACTTTTTTGTACCATAGATGTAACTTCTTTGTACACTTCCATCCTTCATAATCTCGGTATGGAAGCTATTGAATTTTTTCTTTTGCAATCTTTTATTTCTGAAGATCTTAAAGTATTTCTACTTGAGTTACTTCATTTCACACTTTACCACAGCTATTTTTGTTACAATAACAAATTTTACCTGCAGTTGAACGGCACATCCATGGGCAATTGTGCAGCTCCTTGCTATGCACAACTGTTCATGCACAAGTTTGAACTTGATCATATTCTAAAGAACTCACAATGGAAACAACATATGTCACTTTTTTTACGTTACATTGATGATATTTTTTTGATTTGGAGAGGTCCCGAGCAACTTTCGAGAGAAGCCATCAATGCGCTCAATGGGATAAATGATCGCTTGAAATTCACTTATGATATCCGCAATGATACCATCAACTACTTGGATGTACTATTATACATCAAAGATGATCGAATTGAGACTACTCTTTACAGGAAGAGTACTGACAGGAACAATTTATTACACTTTTCCAGCTTCCATCAACCCTCACTAAAAAACCATTTACCATACTCTCAGTTTCTCAGGGCAAAAAGAATCATTTCTGAACCGACACATGAAAACCTGAACATGGAAAAGCGCTTCTCTGATCGTGGGTACCCCAAAGAAATCGTATCAACCTCTCTGGAAAGGGCGAAATACAAATCTAGAGAACAACTGCTGGAAATCAGTAACACAAAAAAATCCACGACAAGATCAGTTATGGTCACCAAATTTTCGACCATGAGCTTCAACATCAAAAAAACCATTTTAAAACATTGGCCAATGTTACAAATCGAACCTGACTTCAAAGATACATTCTTGGAAAGACCAATTTTCGCATATGAAAGGGGCAAGAACCTGATTGAACTTTTGCAATTTCAATCGTCTAATCTGTCAGTTGGTTCTTATAAGGGTACAATCCCTTGTCATAACTGTGGCCACTGTAACAACATCATCCAAGGTAACTCAACCCAGCACCCTACACAGGGTTACAACATCAAGTTACATGTTACGGCAACATTCGACTCTAAAAACCTTGTTTACATGCTCAAGTGCCCATGCGGCTTAGTATATATTGGCAAGACAGAGAGAAAAATTAAGGTACGATTAACGGAACACAAAAGTAACATCCGCAACAAGAACACCAAATCTGCAATAGCGATGCACTTTCTTGCTAAAAGTCACAACATTAGCCAATTAAGGTTTTTGGTATGCGAGGTGGTACCGATTAAAGATCACAGAGACAATCGCAAGCATCTTCTCCAGAGAGAAACGGTTTGGATCTACAAAATGAATGCCCTGGTCCCACATGGACTTAATGACCGCGTCGAACTCAGTTGTTTTCTATAGACTTTGCTCTGTACAACCCAATCCCATGGAACGACATGTATTGGTTATGTTTTCATGTATTCTATGTTAACACCATATTTTCGCATTGAGTATAGTATCTGTCAATTTCATTATTTTTCTTGTACTCTTTAGGTACCATTTACTTGTTTGATCCTCTTATGTTTCTTCTCCTATCCTCACACTCCTGATCATCGATTTGTCTATGATTTGTGTTTTTTCTGTCTTATTTTGTATAACTTTATTCACTTGTTTTCTTCATTCGTTTACACTATCAGCAAACTCTCGTTTTTGCTCTTCCTTTTTTTCTGTCTTTACATTTTTAAATTCCTGCATTTTTCACTTTTCATGCCTTACTTTTCATACTTTCAGGACCCCTTTAACCTCTTTCCTTCTTTCGTCACCCATTGTAATAATAATTTTGCATTAATATTGCTATGTTATGACTCCATTTCAATATGGCTGCCGTTAGAATTATTTATCTCTTAACCCCTCTTCTCTTTCTATCCTTCATGTCACGTACATTAGCGTGTTCCTTTCTCACTCTTTACTATCCACCACAGGTGTTGGTGTTAGACTACACGCGTATATGCCGTTCGTCCTTTGGACGTTTGAGACTTTGATTTCTTATCTTTCAGGTATGCTTTTTTCTAAAATGTAAATTATTGGGTCTCTTATAATGCTTCACGTAAATTCTTCTTCTTGCACAAGCGGTTTCTATAACGGGTTGACTTGAAGTTTTCTATCGTTGTCAAATATCGTTTTTTCACATACTTTATTCACATGCTCTTGTCACAAGATCAACTAATCACTAATCACTTTATGTTTGTCTTTTGAAAACCCTTTATTCTTTGGGATTTGTCGAAGGGTCTCCCCTCTTCCTACGACCAAACCACATTTTCTCTACGTTTAATATCACTGCATTTCGGACCTTTTTTCTAAACCGGGTCTCCCCTTTTCCTAAGACCAACCACGTTTTCTTTACGTTTAATATCACTGCATTTCGGACCTTTTTTCTAAACCGGTGGATTTTTGTTTACTTTACCGATATCTTTAGATTCGAGTAGGTCGTTAAAACTCTCCTTTTGAATTCTTTTAGGACTTCTCCTGATGAAGGGTCGTGCGTGACCCGAAATGCATTGAGCGCATTAAAAAGTCCTGCGTTGAATTATAGTGCTTATGTTACAATCCCGTGAATACAACGTGGAATTGAACATTGATTAAGCTTTTGACAATAAAACTGTACATTGGAACTTTCCTTGAAACTTTGCAACTTTGTTGCCCTTTGGCTGTGCGTAGAGGGACACTACCCATTCGGATTAGTGCACATTCTAGTTTATAATTGCGCCCTGGTTTAGGAGGCGTTTTCCTCGAAAGCACGCCCTAACTGGAGTAAATTCAATTCAAGTATCGGAGTGCGTGGTCTTTCCACATTGGTCTGTGTGTATGCCATGACAGTCTCACTGTTGCTCTTCATGGTGTGTCTTGCTTCTAGTGCCCATCCTGCCTGACCTCCATGGCTATCTTGCTGCTCCTGCCCTGCCCCCTTGCCCCCAGCCCTCTGTTTACATGTGCAGACCCCTACTCCCTCCCTCCTGGCTTGTCTGTTCCATTGTAATGCCCCTGATCCATCCCTCCTGCCCTTTATGGTCTGTTATGCTGCAGCTTTCTCTCCTGTCTGTCCATTATGGTCCTGCCATTTGCCCCTCTGTTCTCTGTTGTCCATGTGCATGGTCCTGTCCCCTCCCTCTTGCTTTCTATGGATTGTTGTGCTGCACTCCCGTCCCGCATGCCCTGTGTGGTGTATTGTGCTGCTGCAAACCCTGATGCCTGCCCTGCAGGGTCAGTTTGGTGCACCTCTCCATGTCCCTCCTGTCCTCTGTTATCCAAGTCCATGTCCCTACCCCATTTCCTTCCATGATCCAATGTACCATACTTGCGAACATTTTGAACTTGGTAAGAGGGAGATTTTGAAAAAAAACTGGGGTATTGATTTTCCCCTTTGAGTTACATTGAAAAAGAGGAGATTGTAGACAGGAGACAGATAAAATAAAGCCCTTTGAGCTTAAAAACATTGGACGTTTCCTGGCTGAATCGGGTCTGTTGGCATGTATGGTTGTACTACCATTGCCTCTTCCTTCTGCCAACAATGGTCTATTACATTGCCACAGCCTCTCTTGCAAGTCCTGTATTGTTGGTTTGTTGCCCCTGCCCCCCTTTCCACTGCCCTCCATAGTCTGTTGTGCTGCCACGGCCCTTCCTGCCTGCTCAGTGTGGTTAAATTGTTGCCTTTGCACCCTCCTACCTGCCTTCAATTTTCAGAGTCCGTGCCCCTGGCCTCTGCCTCTCAACAGTATCCTAATGAACAACTAGATTGCTAACATTCTATATTTATTACAAAAGTGTGGAACGCCTGACGTCATCTTGATGTAATCAAAACGGTAATACCTAGAGCATTTCCTTTAGAAATTACATATATGAGAGGGTCTTATTGGCATCAAAATTATGGTTAGTGCTCTAAAAGACTAAAATAAGGACATATTTTCTGAGTTTTCAAATAGCGAGAAAGCACTTTTGAATTATTTGTTACCTTTATGTTTTTTTATCCAGTTGACCACTTGATTAAATGTTGCACTTAGGGGAGAGGATGTGGTGTTACTTCCAGAACTGCAAACTTTGCAACTGGGGAACCAGGTTGGAGTTTCTGCTTCAGCTCGACATTCTGTGATTCTGGTCAAATCACTTAGTCTCCCCATGTCTACAACCAAAATGAATTTGTTCTTGTGTGATGTAACCAATGCTCATGTAAAGCACTCCAATACCTGACAAGTCTGCACTATATAACACTGCAAAAACACAAAATAATAAGTGTTTTGCACACTTCTGTCATTGGGCTATATTTGGGCTACATCTGGGTGATTTTGGGCTACATTTGGGCTCTTTTGTCTCCGGTGGCCATCTTGGGAGATTTATTTGTTATGAAGTTTCCTAATTTCCTCATGTAGTGCAGTCTCCTCAGTAGGAAATGCTTTCAGTTTTTTACTTTGATTCCATCATGAAGGTATTCAGATATGTCACACATTTGCCATAAATTCTGAATGTTAGCACTCTAGTTGCTCATTAGATCACTGTAGTAAAACTACTGTTCACCATGGAAGTCTGCTCCTGGTATTAAAAGTGCATGTTTCAGTCTGCATGTCAGAATCTTTTAATGAAATAGAAGAGGATTTGAGAAGTCACTCAAAATGTGCCCTCATTTTCTTTCTTCAGCATTAATCATAATTTCTATGGCAAAATGAACCCCCTCATTGTGTTCCTTTTTAAATTGAATGTTTTAAGTGTTACCAGTTTATTCCAATCAAGATGGCTTCAGGTGTGCCATACTTTTGTCATAATGAAGACAGTAAGCGCTCTAGTTGTTTTTAAGAACACTCTGGGACATTCTGTCATTGGGCTATACGTGGGCTACATCTGGGTGATATTTGGGCTACATTTGGGCTCTTTTGTCTCTGGTGGCCATCTTGGCAGACTTATTTGTTATGAAATTTCCTAATTTCCTCATTTACTGCAGTCTCCTCAGTAGGAAATACTTTCTGTTTTTTACTTTGATTCCAAAGGCATTCAGATGTGTCACACATTTGCCATAAATTCAGAATGTTAGCACTCTTTTTGCTCATTAGATCACTCTAGTAAAGCTACTGCTCACCAGGGAAAACTGCTGCTGGTATTGAAAGTGCATGTTTCAGTCTGCATGTCAGAATTTTTTAATGAAATAGAAGAGGATTTGAGAAGTCACTCAAAATGTGCCCTAATTTTTCTTTCTGCAGCACTAATCATACTTTTTATGGAAAAATGAACCCCCTCATTTTGTTCCTTTTTAAATTAAATGTTTTAAGAGTTACCACTTTAATCCAAGCAAGATGGCTTCAGGTGTGCCATACGTTTATCATAAGTAGGACTGTTAGCGCTCTAGTTGCTCTTTGGAACACTCTGGGAAGCTGCAGTAGAACACAAAGGAATCAACTGACAGTCTCTGCCCTTGTTGGATGTACATGTTTTACTGAGAATGTCAGACTTCATTCTCACATGACTGAGAAAGATAATGTGAATTTACAGAAAAAAGGCTCTCAGTTTAGCTTATAGATCACCTTCCAAACCTCTGTGGGAAAAGCATGAGAAAATATTTTTCTCTCAATCACGATATCCCAGCAGAAGGCTTTTTCACATGGTGAAATCACCTTAGAACATACCACAATTCCTAAAATGAGTATGGTACCATCAACAAATGATTTATAATGTAACTAAAGTCTTAAAACCTTCTATTAACTGCATTGCTTTTTAATGAGGTGCTATCATGTATATTGGTCCCAAGATGGCTGCCAACACTTCTTGGATGAAGTGCTGACAGCCAATCAGATCTCAGGATGAGATGTGTGGTTAGGCTCCGCCCACATATATATATGATTTTACTTTTGATTTTCTCAGGAACTACTGAACAGATTGACACCAGACCTGCAAAAGGCACATCCCTGACCTGAGGACTACCTCTCTGCCAAATTTCAAGTAATTCTGTTCAGCCGTTCGGGCTGTACCTTGGACTAAAGGTCCCTATGGAAAATTGCATGGGGAAAACGCGTTTTGGGACCCCCCTTTTTTCTCAGCCCCCGCTTGACGAATCCCCCCGAGACTTTCAGGGTAGGAGCGGAGCGCCCCACCTATTTTGAAAATTTCACGAGGATTCGTCAACCGGCGCCAAAGTTATTCCAAATAGAATGTTGCGGATTTCCTATGGAAACACGGTCCTAACTATATCTATCTACTGGCGACTATATATATATATATATATATATATATATATATATATATATATATATATATATACATATATATAGAGAGAGAGACAGAGATATGACGTAAGAAAGGAGCGGCTGCTCCGAAACGCGTCAGGCAATTTTGCCATAACTTAATAAATTACTTCATCACGCTTATGGATTTGGGCTCGGTCATTCTTGGCAAGAGAGAAATCTGAGAAGTCAAGTTTATATATATATATATATATATATAGATATATATATATATATATATATATATTCAATGAAAAAACCATGGGTTTCACACATGTTATAGTTAGCTGGAAATTTTACTGATAAAAAACCAATGAAATTCCCCCGTTATAGTTACTGTAGGCAACTATAACTCACGCGACCGCAATCCTCTGCTGATGCTAATACTGTATTTAGACACTTATTTGCCCATGTCTTCTTCCATTAAATTTTAGCTATACATATATTACAAATATTTTTTTTTCATAAAGACACATATGTCATCAGCAGAGGATTGCGGTCGCGTGAGTTATAGTTGCCTACAGTAACTATAACGGGGGAATTTCATTGGTTTTTTATCAGTAAAATTTCCAGCTAACTATAACATGTGTGAAACCTATGGTTTTTTCATTGAATTAGCAAGGTTTTTTAAATGCTAATTCCTAACTATAACGTGTGTGAAACCTATGGTTTTTTCAGTGAATTTGTACGGTTTTTTAAATGCTAAGTTACTTTACGCCATTCGTGGCGTGCACGCCCACTTAACGCAGTTCGTTCCATGCGCGCACGGTGCACTTCGCCCACCGTGCGCGCACAGTGAGCACGCGGTGCGCTTCGCGCACCGCGCGCCCACTTTACGCAGTTAGTGCCGTACACGCAAGGTGGGCACGCAGTGCGCTACGCGCACCGCGTGCCCACGTTACGCACCGTGCGCACATGGAGGACATATTATACGCTTCCTTGTGATAGGTAATCTGTTAAATTTAATTTGTAAGTGATGACAATAATATGCCATGCACAGAGAGTGTTTTTTTTTTTTTTATTAAAATTTTTAGCGTAAGCGTAATCGGCGAAATTTGCAAAAAATAAAAATTTACCGTTTTTGGCCTTGGGGGATCTTTGAGGACTCAACTAACATGGCTATGTGCATGGGCGCTGTCTAAACAGCCCCTTTATATGTTTTTTGCCTTTGTTTACAGCCCCCCCCTCAGAGTGCGAGAGAGAAAATGGCGGCCGCCGCTTTCTGGTTTCGACCGATTCGAATGTTTACTTAGATGTAACAGCCAATCAGAATCGCGCTCGCGCACGCCACCGTACGCGTACGGTAAGCTTACGGTAAGCGTACCGTAAGCTGGCTCAGATATATATATTGATTTAAAGGCTATTTTCTCAGAATCTACTGAACAGATTTACACCAAACCTACAAAAGGCACTTCCTTGACCTGAGGACTACCTCTCTGCCAAATTTCTAGTAATTCTGTTCAGGCGTTCGGGCTGTAGCCCTGTCTAAAGGTCCTATGGAAAAATGCATGGGAAAAACGCGTTTTGGGACCCCCCTTTTATCTCAGCCCCCGCTTGACGAATCCCCCCGAGACTTTCAGGGTAGGAGCGGAGCGTAGCGCCCCACCTATTTTGAGAAATTCGCGAGGATTTGTCGACCGGCGCCAAAGTTATTCAAAATAGAATGTTGCGGATTTCCTATGGAAACAGGGTCCTAACTATAACTACCTACTGGCGACCGCCAGTAGGTAATAAGGCGAAGAGTTCCCAGACTCCAGCAGATAACTGGAACAGGTACAGACCACCACACGCTGAGAGATATGTTTTAAAGCAGGTTTATTTTTACAAGTCGATCGGCATGACGCGTTTCGGCCGCGTTGCCACGGCCTTGATCACATGACACCTGAAGATCCAAACAATAAAGATATAGTGTAATGTTAGCCCCTCCCTCACGTAAGAGCCAATGGAATAGCGGCATGCAAAACAACAAACTTCGACCTACAAAAAGGGTGATCATGAAAGAAATACTTATACTGTGCATATTTGCCAAAAAAATAATGGATGACAAAGTCAGAACCAATTGTACCATAGTGGTTACACAGCTAAATACACCCTGATGTAAGTTGTTATGCACGCATTTCCTTTGCAATTGCCCATAAAAAGTACCAAAAAATGTATCCAATCAAATTGGAAATAGTTATCAACATGACGGAGGGATAACCAAAGAAATTACAAACAGCAGAATAATAAATTCAATATAAAAAAATCACAGCGGAACATCCTCATCAGAATAAACCTTTGAAGCCTCATAATTTAAATGCAGCAAATTCGATGTTAACAGTCTGGCATCAGTCCGTTTCTTAATTTGTATATTTGCTCTTTCGTAAATATAGCTGATAACTACAAAATGACATAAATATACACATGAAAATACACACTTAAATACACATTTGCACGCATAATAATAAAACCAATTCAGATATATATATATATTACCTACTGGCAGTCACCAGTAGGTAGTTATACTTAGGACCAAGTTCCCATAGGAAGAGTATTTTATGTTTTGTTTATAACTTTGGTGTCGTTTGATGAATCTTCATGAAATTTTCCAAACTAATTCTTTGTTCATATCAGCTCCTATGTTGAACATTTGGGGGTGATTCGTCAAGAGGGGGCCGAGAAAAAAGGGGGTCCCAAAACATGTTTGTTCCATGTTAATTTCCATAGGAAACTTTAGACAAGGCTACAGGTTGAACGGGTGAACGGAATTACCCCAAATTTGGCAGGGAGAAGGGTCTTGGTCTAGAAAGCACGCTTTTGTTCATTTGGTGTATATCCGTGAAGTAGTTTGTGAGAAATATTGGAATTTACAGATATCGATATTTGGGAATTCTGCCATCTGATTGGCTGAGGCGCTACGCGCACGAGCTTGCTGCTTATTAGTTGGGAGCGCTGCAAGCCGTTGCAACTAGGAAGTGTTGGCCGCCATTTTGTGATTCTGTCAAAGCGAGTAAGGGGAAAAAAGGGCGAAAAAAGTAGGAAAGAGGTGGGTAGGAGCACTGTAACCTCTGTGGAGTGTTTAGGGTGTGCTATAGAGGGGGTGCGAAGCGAACTACTCATACCTACCGGTCTGAAAGTGCTGGGTATAGAAATTAAGTGAGGTATTGCCTAGAGTGTGATGATGCTAAGGTGAGCTGCTGCAGGAGTCGGGGATGAAAGTGTGAGCCTAAACTGTGTGTCTTATGGTGTGAAGTCATGTGCCTTGGCCACGGCAGCACACCTGTGGAAGTAGTGTCAGCATGTGTTTATACCTACTAGGATGAACTACTGACTCCTACTGTATGAATTGCTGTATGAGTGGAAAGTTCTGGACTTGCGGCGCTACAGTTGTTGAGGTCCAATTTTATATGTGGCACAATCCTCGTTAATGGCTACAACCAAGAGCCATTGAAAAGGTAAGGTTAGGAAAATCGGAGTCATTCCTCCGATTTCCACGAGACCGCAGAGACTCATCTACTTACATCCGCAGGAAGACTTTTGATGATTACTGGAAACCGCCTTGAAAAAGCCCAAGGCCAATGGGCCACTAGGGCGAAACACGTGTCGGCTTGTTGCTTTTCCTTTCACAATTTATACCTGCACTTTTTTGCCCAAAATATAAATAAAAACAACACAAGTAATCTAATTTTGAGCAATGTTCTTGATGTTGATTATCCACTGACGTGGACCATTTAAGAAGGCACTACCCTCCACCATTTCCTATACTGACTCCTACTGGTTTGAAAGTCCTGGGGTACGGAAAATATGTGAGGTATGGTCTAGAGTCTCATGGTGCTCAGCTGAGGTGCTGCTGGAGTCGGGGATGAAAGCGTGAGTCCAAACTGTGTGTCATATGCTGTGAAGTCATGTGCTGTGGCCGCATCTGTCAATTAGTGTCAGCATGTAGTTATACCTACTTGGAGGAACTTTTGTTTCGAACATTGTAACTTGCGTATGGTGCTTAGGGGGTGTTATACAGGGATTGCGAAGGTGAATTTGTGCGTATCAAATCAATACGGTATTTGTAAAGCGCAATCTACTCACCCCTATGGGTCTGAAGGCCCTCGAGGCCGGAGAGTAAATTATGTGAGCTATTAAGTGAGCTATTGCCCAGAGTCACATGGTGCTGAGCTGAGGTGTCCAAAGGTGTCCTTCATGAGAATTTCCAAACCTACCCCAGTCAATGTGCCTAGGTCATTTCCACCACAATGCACAATCATGAGGTCAGGGTGTGGAAGATGCTAGGAGGTTTTAACCAAAGGTAGCAATTGGTGCCACTTCTCTGTGCAAACCATTTAATGTCCACATTTTGTAAACCTAGGTTTAAGTCAATACGTCTGTGTTCTGCATACCTCATGCACCAGAAAATATAGCTATGTCCTTTGATCCACACTAGCATTTTGAAGGTATGGCTGGAAGGTGTGGAAAGATGTCTGTAGCTCATGCAGTTCCTTGGTAGAATAAGAGATATGTTTAAAGATGGGGAACGAATTTTTTTTGCCATACAAAACGATACATGATTGGGATATGAAAATCATTCTTTTTTAAAAGTAGGGTGTACATTTGTTTTGTGGAAAAGCATCTTTGTGACTAGTTAAGAAAAAACAGTTTCAACGTGGAGTACATATCATAGGATAAAAGTTGCTCGACTCAACCACACCTGCTACTTGCATTTATAAGGCAATTTTCGAACTTAAAACAATCGTGAACTTTTGACCTGCACTTGCCTTTAAATGTTTGAGAAAATGTTGCAAAAAAATATTGTTAAATTTAAAAAAATTGATGAACTTTTAACCTGCACGTGGTGTAGAATGTTCTAAAAAGTGTGTTGATAGAATACGTTGCACTTCTGACTTCTTTGTGTTGTGGAATGTTTAAAAAAAACAGTTTATATGGAAAATTAAAAAGAAACCAATAGAGAGAAGTTTTGAAATCTAAAAGAATCAAGGAACTAATTTTTTCTTTACATGTATTTATGTGTGGAGTAAAAACATTATAGACACAACAGCACCAGGAAGAGGAAGAAGCAGGGAGTGGGGGGATGGGGGAAGATGGGCAGAATGGCACAAATGCACAATTAAGTACAGCACAAGTATAGACAAACAATGGCCAAAATGAAACACACCAACAAGGAGCACAAGTCACACAACCCGCCAACATCACACCACTGAACGAGCATATAAGTGAAAACCACGCTGCAGTCACACAGGATGTGTACAAAGGCCGGTCGTTGGT
The DNA here is from genome assembly GCF_964204655.1 of Triturus cristatus. Classification (NCBI taxonomy): domain Eukaryota; kingdom Metazoa; phylum Chordata; class Amphibia; order Caudata; family Salamandridae; genus Triturus; species Triturus cristatus. The sequence goes on along the minus strand of NC_140594.1, from coordinate 476,742,788 downwards.
GTTGTGGGATGTCTGCGACCGTGGTCATCATGGATGAGATGCCTAGCACGTGGCACATGGGCGAGTTCACTGTGTGTTACATTGCCAAACAGCTGCTCCTCCCTCCCACGAGCCCCCACACTTTTGTACGGTGTGCTGTCGTATCTCGTGCACTCGTACGGCACACCCTAGTAATGCCTTTTTTGCGCATGTCCTGCTACGTTCCAACTACACCATCACAGTGCTGTTTGGAGGTGGTGCATGCCACTTTACAACATCAACTGCTGCGACCCTTGTGGCAGGCCATACCAGAACACAGAGACACACTTACCACACTTCCTGTACACGGACATGTCCGAGACACTCCATTACCCTTGCCGGATAGGCACACCCCTGCGCTGACCTGTGTACCCCGGACCAGCACACGCCAATTGTGCATGCATGAGGATGCATCCGTAGCTACATGTCCAGGCTCACTGTCAACGCTGAGGTGACAGCACACTGTGATGTTGTAGGGCTCGTGCCTATCATGCTAAGACAATGACCACAGGGACACACTTGTTCAGATGCAGGTTTGCGGGCCGTTGACGGTCCTGGAGTTGTTGCGATGAGTCTTGTGGCCTTCATGGGTATCCCTGTATCATGCTCATTGACTCTGTGGCACCAGTGGGTGTTCTGGTGTGGCTCTTGGCTGTGTTCCCTTTCATGGTGCAGGTAGTCGTCCTGCTTAACACCAGCAGAAAGCAGGTGTAAAATCCCTGGTGCTAACGTGGCTTGTCACCGGAATCTGTTTCGCATTGCAGTTGGTGTGAAAGTTGTGATGTGATTTTTTTTGTGTGCAGAACAATATACAAACTGAGCAGTGTATCTCCTCAAGATCCAGCACCTGACACACTATTCCCAATCAATATAAAAACAATGAGATTTCTTAATTGATTTTGTGTGTACACTGTAAGTGCAGCCACTACCTCAGTGCAATTCAATACAGGATTTTAGTATTTACAATAAATCGCAAAGGTGCACCTCGTGTCTTTTTGCGCGGGAACGGCTAGTCTGCATTTCATTATCAGCACTTTAATGGAAGTAAAGTTGAGATAAATCTAACACACTTTTCAGAAGTTGGTGCAAACTGCAGATATCACCAGTATTCCCGCGATAAGTGCCCCAAAATTTAACACCATGGTGGACTCCATCAAATAACAGTAATAAGAACAAGAAAGAGTCACACAGCAGTTAAGAGAACAACCCAAAAAGTTATTAATTTTTTTTTCCAAACTTTTTTTTTTAGAAACATATTGTCAGGAAGGGCCGAGCGACTCTTCCCCCTGGCCAGTATTCCGCATCCCCGAACCCCCACCTACCGGCATTAGGACCCTGAGGCCGGAAACCCGGCAAGCCGTCCTCGGAGCAGTAAACAATCCCATCCGTATGCCGCCCCTACAGGAACTGCTTCTCCAGGTCCCGCGAGAAGAGAGGGGAGAACCCGGAAGCAGTTACGAGAATGAGAACAAAAGAGACCAATCCCCGAGCAAAGGGGGCGACGAGGAAGCCGGAGAAAGGAGGAAGTATACGGAGGACGAGACGGCGAGAACAGGAACCACGGAGTACGGAGAAGACGAGGAACCCGAAGACACCTAAGGCAAAGAGGACGAAGAAGACGAGCGGTGGTGCGAAGATTGGTGGACACCTCAGGAGGAGGCTGGAGAGCGGCCGCAACTCGGGAGAAGAGTTGCGGCAGAGCCGGTGAGTGGTGCGGGACTGGGGAAGGGAGACAAGGGTGGGGTAGAGACAGAAAAGGGAGGGGGGGGAGAAGGATAACATACCAGGATAAGAAGGGCATACGTAATTCACCTATCCCTCGTGCACTAACCCTTCCCTGTGAACTATACTAATAAGTATCCCTCTCGACCTATATTGCTTTTGCTTTACTGTTAACTTATTGTGGGTTCACATAAAGAAAAGACCACCAACTGTGTATATACATTTCATCTGTTATATTTATTTTTGTAAATTATTTTTTGTAAATTATTTTTCAGTTTCACTTGCTTATATACATTTTTCTCAGGTATACATTAAATTCTTTTCTTGTTACTAAAAAACCAAACTATGCAGAATTAATCATTATTCCTTTGTGTGTGCTTAACTGTATTATCACAGTACATACAAATATAAGCAGTTAGTAAATCTGCAACGTCTCTACAATAGTTTAAGAGATATCCCCACAACGATCACTCCTCTAGTCATACTACATGCATGTCACTATCATACAACACATTCACACTTCACCCCAGAAATGCACCAGCGTTTGTACAAAACTAGCCAGGCATGGGCTAGATGCTCAGCCCTCTAATTGTGATGCAGGATACTAGGGTGTATCACTCAATCTGGTCGAGGCACGTTTCGGTGGCTCTGTCTTCTTTTATTGCCACCTTCCTCAGGACCTGTTGTTACGGGTTTGTTATCACGGGCAGGGATGGGGAAATTGTTTTTCTGTTCTGTACTGTTGTTAGGGTAGCAAGGATCCTCTTCTGCAATAGAATTTCATATACTACTCTTCTTGGTTCCTAGTATGGCCAATGCTTGGTCAATCCGGATTTCAGTCCTGAAAATCGATATCAAAGATCGTCGCGGAAATATTATTTTAAAGCTTTTTCTCACGGAGCACATAGGTAGCCAGCCCTCAAATAGTCTTTGCAGTGCTGCCTAAAAGGTCTTTTTTTGTTAATCTTTCTTCATAATACGTTCTTATTTCTTATTTCTTCGTACGTTTGCGATATTCCAAGTGGGGATTGCTGGTTCCCTTCTTGTTGTGTGCTCTATCGATAGTTGCGTATTTCCACTCGTCGACGTGCTAGACGGGATCCAGCTCCGATCCCTGTGACCAAGACCAACCACGCTAGCCTAACGATTGAGAAGAGGGAAAAGATACCCCTGTGTATAGGATATCGGGCCCCCTGCTATATTGTTACGGTTTGTTTCTCCCTCACGAGCGGCACTTCCCCTTCAGAAAGAAGCACACAGTCACTCCCGGGTTTGGTGAAGGAACTATCCTCTCAAAAGGTGTCATTTCATAATAAACTGACAGCTCCCTTTTTCTTTTCATGCTCATGAGCCTCCGGGGGAACACCATACGTCCAGAAGAAGAATCAGCAAGCGAGGGATTCACTGACCCAAACACACGGAGGGAAGAAGAAGAAAAGACAGAGAATATAGAGGATGCAGAGAACTTTACAGTATCTCCAACACCCTTAAGCGCAGCCTTAAATAAAACTCGACACTTGTCATCATATATACGGCCTCCGCATCTGTTTATCCGACCTGCCCTCCCACAGGTGGTGTCAGAAGTGGGATCATCAGGAGACATGGAGGCTGTACTCGCCAGGATGGCCGAAAACCAAGAGAGCCTGGGTAAGGGTATGGAAAAGTTCTTGTCAGTAGTGGAGCAGGACAGAGGGAAGCTCCAACAGGTGTTGTCCGAACAAGGTCAATCACACGATGCCGCCATGGGAAAGCTTACGGATGTTATGGGACAACAGAGGACACCAAGCACCCAACCTTCGGTAATTTTGCAAAAATACCTTACAGGAGAAGATCCGGATTATTTTTTTAACAATTTCGAGAGGATGGCAATGGCAGCGGCTTGGCCAGCAGAGAAATTGGGGCAATATTTAGGGCCTTTGCTATCGGGAGAACTACAGGCGTCTTACCAAGCAGCCAACATCCAAGGAACTACTCCCTACGCCGAGATTAAGCGTTGCATCCTGGAAAGGTTAGGGGTAGACGACGATACCTATAGGATACGATTCCGACAAATCAAGGAGGGTCCACAAGAAACCCCCAGAGCCTTGCACTTCCGAGTAAAGGATATGGCCGATAGATGGCTAAAGCCGGCCACCTCCACCAAGGACGAGATTATGGAAAAAGTATATTTGGAGCAGTATTTGTCCTCACTACATCCTCCCATTCAGAAATGGGTACGACAGCATGCCAATCTTACGTTAGAAACAGCTGTGGAGATTGCAAGTGCCTATAATAGAGGCCAAGAAGTACACAAAGGGCGGGAGGACATACCATGGAGAACTGGGGTCAGCGTGCCCCATCGTACACCAAGACCACCCCTGAGTCGAAAATCGGAACCAGCGGTTCTTGTTCCTGAAACCCCGGTATTCAGGGTTCCCGGTCCCCCTGTAGTAAGAACACCACTACCTGGCCCTCAATGTTTTCATTGCGGAGGATTGGGACACATCGCTAGATTTTGTCCGCAAAAAGAGGAACCCATGGAGATAGGGGTAGAGAGAAATTATTGTTGTCTATCACAAACTGTTCCATCACCACCCTATCGTTGTGATGTACTCGTGAACGGCCGCCCAATGACAGCGTTGGCCGACACTGGATGTCGACAGAGCGTGATACGCCCTCAGGAACTGGGACCTAAGCTCAAGACTTCCGAAGAGATCGTGAACATCAAATGTGTACACGGAGACACTAAGCCGTATCCCACTACCTACGTGCATATACAACACCCCACGGATCCAGGATCACAACTAAAGGTCGGCCTTATTCCGAAACTTCCTGAACAGGTCATTTTGGGAAATGACTATCCGCAGCTGTCTCAGTTACTTGAACAAACAAAACCAGATGGTAAGGACTGGTGGGCCGAAGCACCTTTCTCCCAAGACGAGGCTCCTGAATGGCCTCCCTCGAAGATGAGGAAATCTAAAAACCAAAGGCGTAAAGAAAGGAAGAACCCTCTCCTAGGTCTACCAGTACAAGTGGAGAACAACCCCTGGGAAGAAGATAGAAACTTCCATGCTGCGCAAAGAGAAGACCCCGTTCTGCAAGAAGCTTGGAATCAAGCCCTACAACAAGAGGACCCCTCACATGTATGTCCATATTTTTTTATCAACAAGGGATTGTTGTACCGAAAGGCCGAGACCGGCTCAATACCCCAGTTATTGGTTCCCGGCCCTTTTCGGGGAAAAGTCCTATACATGGCACACAGTCATCTCCTAGGGGGTCACTTTAGCAATGAGAAAACCGAACACTCAATTACAGAGCGATTTTATTGGCGAGGGATATACAGTCAGGTAAAACAATACTGCAGGGAATGTCCCATTTGCCAAAAAAACAGCCGATATAGACCCCCTAAAACCCCGCTCCATCCCCTGCCTATTATAGATGAACCCTTCCATAGAATAGGGATGGACATTATAGGTCCTCTTTTGCCTTCTCGTAGCGGCTGTCGCTACGTTCTAGTCTTGGTGGATTATGCCACGCGATTCTCAGAGGCAATCGCCTTAAGACACCCAAATGCGTCTGCTATAGCTAAAGCCATGATCACTGTTTTTTCACGAGTCGGTTTCCCAAAAGAGATCTTAACCGATCAAGGAACCCCGTTCGTATCTAAATTGATGAAGCAGGTGTGTACCCAATTGGGCATCAAACAGATACGAACGGCGGCATATCACCCCCAGACGGACGGCTTGGTGGAGCGTTATAACGCCACCCTTAAATTCACATTAAAAAAACTCTTATCCCTCGAATCGAGGCGATGGGAAGACCTACTACCCTTAGCTTTATATGCGATTCGTTGCAAAATCCAAAAAAGCACGGGGTTTTCCTCGTTTGAGTTGCTTTATGGTCATCAACCCCGCTCTTTGTTGGATATGACACGTGAGAAATGGGAAGCCGAACCAAATAACTCCACTCCCCTCATAGACTACGTGAGTCAACTAAAAACTAATCTACACCAGATAAGGGCCATAGTTAGGGATAATATGGAGAGAGCACAAGAGGCACAAAAAGCACATTACGATAGGAAAACCAAGACTCGAGTTTTCGCCGTGGGAGATGCGGTGTTATTAATGATGGCATCCTCTGACCACAAACTTTTAGGACAATGGCAGGGTCCCTATACTATTCTAGAGCAAGTAACTCCCGTTACTTATCGAATAGAACTGGATAAAAACAGAGGGACATCCCAGGTATATCACGTTAACCTCCTAAAGAAATGGGAGGGACCCCTCCCGACTCTTGTGGGGTGCGCAGAAGGTGTTATACCCCTATTTGAGCAATGCATTGATCATGATCTGCCGAACCCCTTTAAGACTGACCTAGTCAAAGTCTTAAAGCCATTACAGGACATCTTTTCTCTGACCCCGGGGAGAACCACGCTGCTAGAACACTCCATTAAAACCCGTCCTGGCAGGAGGGTACGTCTCCGACCGTATCGGATTCCGGAGGCCCGTAGGAACACCATACGGGAAGAGGTACAACAGATGCTAAAGATGGGTATAATAGAACCCTCTACCAGTGAATGGAATTCCCCTATAGTACTGGTGCCTAAACCGGACGGCTCGGTGCATTTCTGTATTGATTTTAGGGAAATAAACAAGATCTCCGAGTTTGACACATACCCGCTTCCGAGAGTAGATGAAATGATCGAACGGATAGGGAAAGCGAAGTACATCAGCACCCTTGACTTATGCAAAGGGTACTGGCAGATACCCCTGAGAGCAGAAGACAGAGAAAAGACGGCCTTCTCCACCACGGATGGCCTGTTCCAATTCAGGGTATTACCTTTTGGGTTACATGGAGCCCCCGCTACATTTCAAAGAGCCATGAACATTATCTTATGGCCACATGGACAATATTCCGGGGCTTACATTGATGATATCACTATTTTTAGCGACACATGGAGCAACCACCTTTCTCACCTGTCCCAAGTAATCCATTCCCTGGGAACCTATGGCTTGAATATCAACCCTGCCAAAAGCCATTTAGCTGCCCAAACAGTGAGATATTTGGGTTATCTGTTGGGGGATGGGGTAATACGCCCACAAAGTCAGAAATTAGCAGCAATATCCAAAATACTATTTCCACAGACAGCAAAAGACCTCTGTGCCTTTCTAGGGTTACTTGGATACTATCGTAGGTTTATTCCTCAATTCTCACAAATAGCGGCCCCCCTTACGGACCTGTTACGGAAGACAATACACACAGAAAGTAGACTCCGACACCCCACCCCAGAGACAGTCCAAGCATTCGAAAACTTAAAAACATCCCTCACCTCTGATACGGTACTCGCCAGTCCTGACTATTCCTTACCCTTTGTTCTACAAACGGACACCTCCGACCACGGGTTAGGAGCCGTCCTATCCCAAAGGAATGGACAGGGTGAGGAACGACCTCTATTGTACATTAGCAGGAAGCTATTTCCCCGCGAACGTAATTACGCAGTCATTGAAAAAGAAGCCCTTGCCATCAAATGGGCCATTGACTCTCTGAAATACTATTTGGAGGGCCGTGAATTCACCCTCTATACTGATCACGCACCCTTGGAATAGTTGGCCCGCAACAAAGTGAACAACGAAAGGGTTTTGCGATGGTTTTTAGCACTACAGTCCTACAACTTCCAAACCAAACATCGGAAAGGTACAGAACAGATAAATGCGGACTTCCTCTCCCGTTATCCTCATGGGCATCCCCCCACTAGTAAGACAGCAAGGGAAAGGGGATGTCAGGAAGGGCCGAGCGACTCTTCCCCCTGGCCAGTATTCCGAACCCCCACCTACCGGCATTAGGACCCTGAGGCCGGAAACCCGGCAAGCCGTCCTCGGAGCAGTAAACAATCCCATCCGTATGCTGCCCCTACAGGAACCGCTTCTCCAGGTCCCGCGAGAAGAGAGGGGAGAACCCGGAAGCAGTTACGAGAACGAGAACAAAAGAGACCAATCCCCGAGCAGAGGGGGCGACGAGGAAGCCGGAGAAAGGAGGAAGTATACGGAGGACGAGACAGCGAAACCAGGAACCACGGAGTACGGAGAAGACGAGGAACCCGAAGACACCCAAGGCAAAGAGGACGAAGAAGACGAGCGGTGGTGCGAAGATTGGTGGACACCTCAGGAGGAGGCTGGAGAGCGGCCGCAACTCGGGAGAAGAGTTGCGGCAGAGCCGGTGAGTGGTGCGGGACTGGGGAAGGGAGACAAGGGTGGGGTAGAGACAGAAAAGGGGGGGGGAGAAGGATAACATACCAGGATAAGAAGGGCATACGTAATTCACCTATCCCTCGTGCACTAACCCTTCCCTGTGACCAAGACCAACCACGCTAGCCTAACGATTGAGAAGAGGGAAAAGATACCCCTGTGTATAGGATATCGGGCCCCCTGCTATATTGTTACGGTTTGTTTCTCCCACACGAGCGACACAGAAAGAAGCACACAGTCACTCCCGGGTTTGGTGAAGGAACTATCCTCTCAAAAAGTGTCATTTCATAATAAACTAACGGCTCCCTTTTTCTTTTCATGCTCATGAGCCTCCGGGGGAACACCAAACGTCCAGAAGAAGAATCAGCAAACGAGGGATTCACTGACCCAAACACACGGAGGGAAGAAGAAGAAAAGACAGAGAATATAGAGGATGCAGAGAACTTTACCGTATCTCCAACACCCTTAAGCGCAGCCTTAAATAAAACTCGACACTTGTCATCATATATACGGCCTCCGAGTCTGTTTATCCGGACTGCCCTCCCACACATACATTTGTAAACGATAAACTATTTTCAAACTTTCTTTTTTTATTGACATATATATATATGAACGATAAACTAATAAACCAAATTTAACAAAAATAATACAAAACAACAAGGCGGAACACTCCTGTGGGGACCATGGTTGTCGACGACAGAGCCTGGAAAATAAAGCACAAAATAAGGACCTGTGTAATGGGCATATCAAAGGAGAGAGACACAGAGAAACAGAGAAGGAAAAAAAAGCCAGAGAGAAAAAGAGAGGGAAGGAAAGAAAGGGAGTGAGAAAGGAAGAAGGAAGAGAGAGAGTTAGAGAGATAGAAGGAAAAGAAGGAAGAGAGAGAGAGAGAGGGAGAGAGAGAGAGAGAGAGAGAGACACTGCCACCCCTGCAGCAGTGGGCACTCCACGTGCCCGTCAAAACTCCGCGCATCCCAGATATGTCGCTGAGTCCTGAGTCATGAATGGCGGAGACCACATCCGCTTCTCCGCGGATCTCACAGATGTCGCTGAGTCCTGAGTCATGAATGGCAGAGACCACATCATCTTCTCCACGGTCTGGCAGATCTCACACATGTCGCTGTGTCCTGAGTCATCAATGGCGGAGACCACATCAGCTTCTCTGCAGCCCGGCAGATCTCACACATGTCGCTGAGTCCAAGTGATCAATGGCAGAGACCACATCAGCTTTTGGGGCCGCTAAGCCTGTGGAACTCAAGTCCGTGCCACGTGGTGGTAGGCCCCTGATGGCCATGTGAGATTCGGGTGGCACTAACCCTGTGCATCTGAAGTCTGCACCAAGGGGGTAGTAGGCCCCTGACGGCTATACAGATCAGGGTGCGACTAACCTTCTGTGCAACTTTTCAAACACTCTTTATGGTTGAGACACGTGGAGTGTCCGCCATCTAGTCAGCACCGGCAATAAAGCATGTGACGTTATTGATCTATTATATTTGCGTGGTCACATGGCCTGTGACGCATGTGCCGGATGAGTGTGGTGTGTGTGTGCAAACCTGCCCTCAGGGAGTGGCCGTGAGATGTTGAGAACTAGACCACTGACCTGCACACCAACTGCGAGTGCGTCTGCGACAGGTAGCTATGTGGAGCCAACGTTGGAACGTAATCAAAGTGGCGTGGCATGGTGTGGCGTGGTGTACGACAGAACAGGGCAAGGATAGCTACAATGAAGCGGATGGCTCGTAGTACTGCATCTGTGAGTCGAGTGGACGGGCCGCAGCTGTCCCTCTGCGAGCCTGGGTGCGAACTGTTCATAACTCACACTACATAAGCATTGAAAAACCATTTTGTGATTCAGTCCGTCAACTGGCATTTGTCCGAGGCATTTGTGAAAACATATCGGAGTTTTTTCTGTGATAGATACCCCTTTGACTCTGCCTCTCCCCCACATCAGCAGGTAACGCACTGTCTTCCCACATTACCATCATACCCCCAACAACCTTCTTGGGCCTGGAAGTGTCCCTGTGCAGTTGGACAAAGAAGAATCTTAGTCATGTATAGATTTACATATAAAAAAGTGTATTTAAAGAAAGGAACAACAAATAAGACTGAAGGGAGACTGGTGCTGTGGTCGCTGCCATGAAGTTGGGGTGTCTGCCATTCAGGACTCAGGACACAGTTACACATGTGGGATCGGCTTGTGTTGAACAGGGTTAGTGGCACCACGTGCTGTTGGCCTTGCATATGGAAATATGCCTCACTGATCAGAGGGAGTCTGGTGCTGTGGTTGCTGCCACGGACTTGGGGTGACTGCCATTCAGGACTCAGGACACAGTTACACATGTGGGATCGGCTTGTGTTAAAAAGGGTTAGTGGGACTACGTGTCGCCGGCCTTGCATATGGAAATATGCCTCACTGATCAGAGGGAGTCTGGTGCTGTGGTCGCTGCCACGGGCTTGGGGTGACACCTATTCAGGACTCAGGACACAGTTACATATGTGGGATCGGCTTGTGTTAAAGAGGATTAGTGGGACTACGTGTCGCCGGCCTTGCATATGGAAATATGCCTAACTGATCAAAGGGAGTATGCCGCTGTGGTCGCTTGTTTCCAGTCCAGAGAGGACCTGGCTTGGCAGTTCGGGCTGGACTGTTCCCATGAGGCACAGGGTCAAGACTGATTTGCATATGGCTGGGTTCAAACTGGAACGGCATGGTGAGCAAAAAACGATGGATTTAGGCCCAGATCTCTGTACTGCGGTGAATGTATGACATTGTTCTGCATTCTGTCCAGCAACTGTTGTTTTTGTAATAATTTATTACCACAAATTAAGTCAACTGCCGTAGGCCGTGCATGTTGGAATGTACAGCTACAGGGCCTTGCAGCCATTCCCCCATATTCACCCAGCCCCTGCCAAGCATGACCTTTGGCTGTGCACAGTGGTGGGCAGGCCACATGGCCCATCGCCAAGCCCTGCAGCCAGCCCCTTACATGTATGAGTCTGTGAGTGGGTGTGTCAGTAGTTTTGGGGTGTGTGAGGGGCTGTATGGTTCTGTGACTGGGTGTGTGAGTGCCTGTATGGGTCTATGAATGGGTGTGTGAGTGGTTTTGAGGGTGTGTGAGTTGGCTTGTAAGTAGCTGTATGGGTCTGTGAGTGAGTGTGTGAGTGGTTGTAGTGGTGTGTGAGTAGTTGTGTAGGTGTATGAGTGGGTGTGTGAGTGGCAGTATGGGTCAGTGAGTTGGCGGGTAAATACCTGTATTGGTCTCTGAGTGTGTCTGTGAGTGGCTCTATGGAGGTATGAGTGGGTGAGTGAGTGGTTCAATGGATATGTGTGTAGTGGTGTATGTTTGTGAGTGTGTGTGTGAGTGTGTGAGTTGTTATGTGGCTCAGTGAGTGGGTGTGTGAGTGGCTAGACAGGTCTGTGAGTAGCTGTATTGTCCAGTGAGGGGGTGTGTGAGTAGCTGTGTGGGTGTGTAGGTTGTATGGGGTTGTGAGTAGGTGTGTGAGTGGTAAAATGGGTGTGTGAGTAGTTGTTGTGGTATGTGAGTAGATATATGAGAAGCTGTGTGGGTGTGTGAGTGGCATTATGTGTGCATGAGTGGTTGTATGGATGCATGAGTGGGTGTGTGAGTAGTTGCAGGGGTGTGCAAGTCGATTATAGGCATATATGGTTCAATTAGTGGGTGTGTGAGTGGATGTAAGTGTCAATGAGTGGGTCTATGTGTGGCTGTATGGGTGTGTCAGTGGGTGTGTGAGTGTTTCTATGGGTGTGTGAGTAGCTGTGTGGGTATGTGAGAGGTTGTATGGGTGTCTGAGTAATATTATGGCTGTGTGAGTATGTTTCTGAGTAGTTGCAGGGGTGTGTGAGAAGTTGTATAGGTATATGAGTGGGTGTGTGAGTGGCTGTGTGAGTCTATGATTGGGTGTGTGAGTGGCTGAAGGGTATGTGAGGGTGTGTGTGAATGGTTGTGTGTGAATTGTTGTGTGGGAATGTGAGTAGTTGCAGGGGTGTGTGAGTGGTTGTATGGGTGTGTGATGGGATGTGTGAGTGGCTGTATGGGTGTGTGTCTGAGTGGTTCCATGGGTGAATGAGTGGGTGTGTGAGTGGTTGTCTGGGTCATTGAGTAGATGTGTATATGGTTGTGTGGGTCAGTGAGTGGGTGAGTGAGTGGTTATAAGAGTGTGCGAGTAACTGTGGGAGTAACTGTGTGGGTGTGTGAATCGTTGTATGAGTATGTAAGTGGATGTGTGAGTGCTGGTATGAGTGTTTGAGTTGGTGTGTGAATAATTGCAGGGGCATGTGAGTGGTTGTGTGAGTCTCTGAGTAGGTGTGTCAGTGGTTGTGTTGGTTTGTCAGTGGGTGTATTTTTTTCTTTTTCCCATTATTGCTCAATCCACAGATCTGTTGTGGATTCATAAGGGGGTCACACTGAGCGCTGCAGGGGTCAGTGGATCCTCACACCTGAGAAAGCAAAAATCTTTGGGCAATTTCTTGCCCATCAGGACCCCTCTATCACACCCATGGGATCAGGATACCCCTATCCAAACCCCATCAGTGAGTTTACACTTTAATTTTCATACCCGCGATTGTGCCCCAATTGATAAAATGATGGCTGCAACTTTCCTGTCAGATTGCGCCCAGCCAATCATGGCATTGCTGTTGGCACATTGACCCAGGAAACCACCACGGTGCGCGTGTAGATATCTATAAATCGTTTTTCATTACTATCTCAAAACTAAGGAACAAATTTACCATAAATTACAAAAAAGGCTCTTTCTGGATCAAGAGTTAGCTTTCTGAAATATTTGATTGAATTCCGTTCAGCTGTTGGAAATTGCATGTGGAAAACACATTTTGGTACCCCCCCCTTTTTCTCAGCCCCGCTTCATGGATCACCCCAAAACTTTTCAGACAGCAGCTGCAATGACCAGTACACTAGTTTTGAAAATTTGTGTAGATTTGTCAAACGGCGTCAAAGTTTTTATCAAAACAAAAACCGCTTTGTCTATGGGAACTAGGTCCTAGATATAACTACCTACTAGCGACCACCAGTCTGTAATATATATATATTATTGACAATTTGTGGCTGCAACCCACATGGGTGATTATAAGACTACCAGTCCCAGAAATCAGTGTGTGATACTCACCTGTGTGCCATTTTGATAATAGATAAAGGGGATGTTACTGTTGGTCCATGTACGCCATCATTTTGTCTAAACAACGCCCAATGATGAAGGGCGCCAGCCTGAAACCCGTCGGTGAGAAAAGAGCGAGGTGGTGTGTGTCCGCACAGGGACCGCCTGCTTAAGCAGCGCACGAGTTGGATGGCCAACCACTGCACCTGACGCATTTCAGTCAACATTACCTTGCCCATTGATGAAATGTGGTTAGTCCATCAAACCGGTTCACTGATAGAACATCGATGACACAAATATCGATGTTAAAAATATCAAAAAAATATATAGACTACAAAAATATCGACTCCCATACCTAAACAGGTAAGCACAAAAATATTGATGTAAAAACATATAGGGGCCGATTACGGTTGATTAATAATCAATTTTAAAAATATTATTAATACAACAAAAATAATAAACATTAATTGACTACACACACTATGATATCCACAACACACACCTAAATTAAACTATAAAATAATAAAACACAATTAAAACTTAATTTTAAATTAAAAAATATCACTATTAACAACTAATAATAAAATAATTAAAAGGTATTCAATACCCAGCCTTTACCCCTTTAAAAGTAACAGCACACAAAAAAATAAACAATTATCCAAACTTAATATTAAATATTTAAAATTAATCAACAACTATATATTAATTAATTAGATACAAATTACTTCCCACCCTTAACACCGATAAACACCACAATACACACCTAAAATTAATTACACAATTACCACAATTAATTACCAGTTAATTCATTAAAATGAATTAACAACAAATGATTAATTCATAAATAAAAATAAATTACTTCCCGCCCTTTACACCTTTAAACACCACAACACACACCTAAAAATAATTACACAATTAACATAATTAATTACCAATTAATTCATTAAGATTAAGTAGCAACCAATTAATAATTAATTAATAATAAATTACCTTACACATTTAACACTATAACATCTCAATTAAACAAATATTAATAAATAAATAAATAAATAAATAAATGTAATATAATTATTTTACTTCCCACCCTATTCCCCTGAAAACCCACAACCCACTCTGAAACTAAAACACAAAATGACAAAAATAATAATTAATAACTGCTAAAAATGTAACACATATATTAAAAATCCAAACAATTCTTATACAAAAAATACAACACATACATATAAAATATATATCAAAATACATAACATTAATTAAAAAACGATATTTTTGACAACTATATTTTGATATGTTTTAAATCGATTTTACTTACCTTAAGTCGATATTCTTGTCCACGATATTCTTGCTGTCGATATTTCTGACCCACGACATTTATGACTCAACATTTGTGCAACATTATATTTTTGATTTGATATTCTGTCTCTGCATCCTTCAAACCTGCTGGCAATCGCCACTATAATTTGCACTTGTTATTGTTACATATATATGTACATCCAATAATTTGATCACTTGATAAACTCCTTCCACCCCAACACACGCACATAGATAGTTGGTGCGCTTTAGCGGCGGAGCTCACCTGCTTGTTAAATTATATAAAAAACCAAGTAGGCGCACACTCAGGATACCTGCAGATTCCACAGATTTTATTGCCAGTAACGTGTTTTGACTGTTAAAGCAGTCTTGATCACACACTGGCATATCTGTTCAATGCACAATTTACAAACTGGTTCATGGGGATAGAAAATGGACAAATTTGCAATGTCGTCAAGTTGAAGAGCTACAATGGCATCCATTTTGTAATGGTTATATGACACATCATAATCATGCACACATCATAATCATGCTGAATAGTTTGACATTGTAATCAATACTGTTTGGTTCTGTACATTATTCATACTGAATAGTTCGACATAGTAATCAAAACTGTCCGGTTCTGTACTTTAATCAAGTTGTATATACATTTAAGTACTATGAGGCACGATTAGCTTCTTATACTATAATTTTCAATGTTATTCAACATTGATTACCGATTATGTTCTGACTCCCCTTACTATTAAGGTACCCGGTGTGGTTGGGGCTATGTGTACATAGTAATGTTTCTATTACGTTTAAAAATAACTGCACCAAGTGGCATCAATTGTGCCTCTATGTCTCCGAATTCCCAGTGACACCTTTTGGATGTTTACATGCAGTAATTTGTATTTTCCTTGTCTTTGTATGAATCCATACGCCTATTGGTAATGCAATGAGTTCTCAAGTAAACATCCAAAGACCCTAGCTTGCACAATAATGCTCATGATTGAAGGCTATATGCACTGAAGTGGTATGTTCATTACTGTATCTCTGTTAGTTTTTCTGTGCCAACAGGCTTATTTAACAGTGTGTCCCTTGCAGAGCTAACTCAGTCCTGTCCCAGGTACTCTACGTGAAATGAAGAAATGTCCTTTCCCTGATTGGCTGTAATAGTGTGCTGAATAGTTACCAAATCAACACCTTGTGTTCCCCCGTCCCTTTCGCATATAACCGTTTTTGCCTAAATAAGTGTCCAATCTACACAATTGTACTGAATTAAACAGAAATTAAAAAAGAACAGTCTTATCTCATGCTGTATTTACTATCATGAAGACGTGACACCTTGAAGGAAAGGGTCGGGAACCAAGATCCTCGTTTCCATCCAGGATTAGGTCCCTTCCTTTCCTCCTACAATAGAAAAAACATAAAGTGCAATTAAAATCCAGTTATGAGACTTAAAAACAAGCATTACTCATGGTACAGGTATAGTCATATCAACTGTAGAATGGAAACAAGTTATCTGTGTATCCAGACCCATTCCCAACATATGTCACACATCCCTGAATATACTAGAGAAACCTGAAATTGCTTTCATTTTGAGAGTATCCTGTGGAGATGAATTCCTAACTCTTCGTGTTGATTATGGCCCATAGGACTCTTGTTTTGAAGGTCTAATATGTGCCATGACTCGAGTTGTCTGAGTTGTAAAGTTCTATTTCCTCCTCTAGCGTTCAGTTTAATCTATTTCAGTATGTAGTACTTCAGGAGGGAGCCATTGGACAGTTGGTACTCTTCAAAGTGCCTGGAAACCAGCTCAGGCTCACTTCTAAAGACTTTATTGTGGGCATGGGTATGTTGGACCCTGTTTTGTTGTGAGAACAGGCACATTGAGGAGAGGTGTGTTCGCTGCCGATGTTGAATTCCTAGCTAACAATCTGGGCTTTAGTCTCTTATCAGCAAAGGTGAGCCTAATAATCAAAATACAACAACCAGCCTGCCAGTACTGATGTATTTTCCATCATTATTTTAAAGGGGCACAAAAACCATTCAGTGTGACCCAGAGACATCTGTTTCATTATTCTTTATTTCATTTATAGACAACGTTTTCTTTCTTATTTTCTTACACCATAAATTTAAATTTAGAAAACTTTTAAATCATTACAAACACCACAATCCTAATTTAGAATATAACATCGCCAATTTACAGACATATAACATTAAATGACATTCAACACATAATCAAAAACAAACACAAAACACTTAAAACAAAACATTCACAAGACAAACAAGTCCAGACAGGTATGACTTTCTTTACAGATTTTCAACCTTCTGTTTTGGACAAGCCTCAAACAGTGTACTGTTTACAAAAAAACCACAAACTGTTTCAAACTCAATTAGCACTTAATTCTTATCAATACAATTGCTTTTGGAAACAGTTAGGGGTGGATATTTTTTAACACTGTTTGAAAGAAACCACGGTCAACGCGTTTCGAGCCTCACTTTCAAATCTTGGGGTTCTCTTCAGGACCCAACATGTTATAAAAAATGGGAAAGAAGAGAGTTAAGCCCTTATTCTCTCTACATTGTAAAGATGCTTACAATCAAATTAAACACCTTAATTGTATGCCAGCTGCTAAGAAACCATTTCGATTGACATTACCTATTTATTCCAAGATCAGCTGATCTCATCCGTTCAACAGCGAATCAGAGACCTAATTTTATAAAAAAAGGGGAAAATAAAAATAAAAAAGGAGAAAATCAGTCCTCTGTGTGTATTAAAGCAAGCCACTATATGGTTGCTCAAAGCTACTGGACTTACTTGTTGGGTGTCCATTCCTTCCGTACTTCTTTTTTGTACACTTTGGGGTCTATTATGATGTCCGCCCGCCACCGCAATGGCTAAAGGGATCGCCCACCATAGGTGTGGTGGTCCTGCCATTCAGAGCAGGATGCCCCCGCCACACTGGTGGGCGCATCCCACATTTTGTACATTGCAGCAGGTGGTGCTGTAAGCAGCACCCACCGCAATGTACAAAATGCATGTAGTGCATTTGCATGCACAATGTGGCAGGCACTGCACAGTGCCTGTCACCTTGTGCTTGCAATGGTATCCCCATGTGCACCCCCCACACTCTGGGGGACCGCAAGGGGCCCCCTACAGGAAGGACTGCATGCCTTTCCATGACGGCAATGCCACCATGGAAAGACTGTCCTCCACATGCATCATAGTATGTTTTAAACAAATCTTTCTGCAAAATTCAATAACCTCTGATTTCATCTTAACGAAATCTGTGCTACCATGGGAAATGACAACCAGGTGGCAGTACTACAAAACCTAGCTCCGTCTCCCATTTACAACTTGTGTAATCGTATTCTAACTGAAATAGAGGAGAGTATTTTAAGGAAAGGTTTGTCTTTCGTTCCAACAAAAAACACAGATTTTGTTAAGATGAAATCGGAGGTTATTGAATTTTACAGAAAGATTCGTTTAAAAACATTCTTTGCTGAAAATACAATTCCTATAAACACAGAGGTCACTGGACTTAGAAACAAGTCAACATTCTGTCCACCTTCTAGTAAAATACCAAATGAAGTGATCACGTTTGAAAGGACGGTACTTTCTGCCATTACAAATATGGAAAAGAAGAAAAAGTATGTACAACATAACATATCCAAAGCACAAAAAGAGGCGATTATCAATTAAAAAAATTATTCCTCAATAATTATCAAACAAGCTGATAAGGGTGGCTCCATTGTGGTATGGAGTACCCCAGACTACATTGCAGAGGTTAATAAACAACTGAGCGATGAAGAATGTTACCGCAAAATCAATACAGATCCAACAGCGAAATACAAAACATACTTTTGATAATTCTTAAAGATGGATATGATCAAGGTATTGTAGGACAAAAGGAATTTGAGTTTCTGAATAAGAAACATCCAAGAATTCCACTACTGTATATCCACCCCAAAGTGCATAAAAATGAAACCCATCCACCAGGGAGACCAATTGTGTCTGGGTGTGAATCAGTATTGGAGCAAATATCAAAGTATGCCGACTTCTTTTTGAAGCCGTTGATGAAAGAGGTACCTTCAAACCTCGTGATACAACCAATTTTATAAACAAGGTTGAATCTATGGATTTTGAGATAGGAGCACATACACTAGTTACATTTAACGTGGTGTCTCTGTACACTCAGATACCACAGGAGGATGGACTATCAGCATCTGAAACCTTTTTGGATAGAAGATCAAAACCAGCCAGAGTCCCTACAGAATTCATTATGCGATTGGCTAGTTTTGCCCTTCGAAAAAAATTACTTTAAATTTAGCAGTGATTCTTATTTTCAGATCAAAGGGAAAGCGATGGGTTGTCACTGGAGCAAGGCACTCCACTATACAAGTCACCATCCACGAAATTTACGCGACAACTCACCCTATGGTCAATTTTTAAGGATTAAACGAAACTGTTCCTTCAAAGATGAATACACCATTCATGCAAACAACCTGGTTGACAGATTGAAAGACCGAGGGTACCCAAGAAAATTGTTAAAAATGCCACGAAAAGAGCTTGGTGGACACTACGGGACATGCTCTTAGAAAAGAAAGAGAAGCCATGATTAGATCGAACAGTTTGTGTTACCACATTCTGTCCCAACATTAATCTCCTGAAAAGAGTAATTCACCAAAATTGGCACCTGATCCAAAATTTGGACCCGTCATTTGTTTGCACTAAAAAAGGAAAGCAGTATAGCAAAGCAAGTAGTTTGTGCTTCATTGCCAATAACACCAACAAAAAGCACTTTGCGTAAACATGAAGGTTCATTGTTCTCCCATAAAAATGTCAACTGGAAATATGACATGTTCACCAACTTTTAAACAAACATTTTGTTTATGACTTATTGTGCCCCTGTCCCAAATTGTATATTGGGAAAACCAATCAAGAGGTACGCCACAGGATTACACAACATAAATCCAGAATCCGAAAAAAAGTGCAGTCTGCACCGTTAGTAAATCATTGGATTAACAACTATCATATGGAAAAGGATCTTTCCTGGACTATAATATCTAAGATAGACCAAGACCCGTGTGGAGGTGACCTGGATCGCAAACTAGTACAAAGAGAAGCTATGTTAATAGTCAGATTTAACTCAGCAGTAGATGGACTCAATGAGCTATCAGAAATATACAAACTATAGAGATGGTTGTATTCTAAAGCAACACTTTTTTTACCTAATTTGACAGTGTGATCCAAACTCAGATCATCTAATTCCTATCATCTTGACTTTACCTCTGGTATCTGAGTAGTATTGAGTAGCTCATATTTTGAAAAAACAGCCGCAATTGTGATAGGCACTAGCTGCCTTTATTATACCAATTGACCAGGTAACATCTGGTCTAACATCCTGTTTTTTATTCAAAAAAACAAAAAAGACCCCCCCTCCCGAACGGCCCTGATTGCAGTTTTATAAAAAGTTTTCTCTAGATTGTCAGGTATTCTTTGGCCCTTCCGCCTAAACCAATTCGCTCGGTTGTGTACAAAGCTGTTTCGGATTTAGAGTAACATCGGGCGATTTTGCCAAAAACTAATCTGTCCAGATGTACCATTACCGAGACGTAGGAGATACAGAGCCTCGGTTTATAAGAAATTTCCTGTAAAATCATCTATAAGAACTACCATTTGAATACCCCCTTCTCAAAAAAAAAAAAGGTCCATGATTCTTAGAGTCAGGTCGCAATGCGCGAGTCATGTGACCTTCCCAGGAAGTATATTGTTGCAGCCAGTGAAGATGGAGGATACGAACACACGAGTAAAGTCGGAAGAAGAGAGTCACAAGAAATCAGAAAAAAAACATGAAAAATAAGAAAAGGGGGCAGGGTTGAAACACCCTGACCCCCTAGGCCTGCTCAGGGGGTAGCCCCTGGGCCAAAAAAAGCATATTTCTTTTTAGCGGCAGAATTCGCACTGGGTGCCGAATCCTGTTGATAAAATTTTAAAAAATGAAGCGCGGGCTTCCCCGCTTCGTTGTATTTAAGCCCCCAGGTGGGCCAGGTCCCGGGGCATGAGTGGTGCAGGGAGGAGGCAGGCCTGATACGGCAAGTGTGCAAACGCTCCCCCTTGCACATTGTAACTTAGGGAATTAAGTCCCCTTCAATTCTGAGGGTCTCTGGGGCCAACTAGCCCACCAGGTACCTCCAGTAAGCGCCACACGGCTGTGTTGCAGAGAGGTGTAAAAAGGGGTGTGGCCTCGGACCACCTCACTGCAACTCAGCATTGTAGCGCTTACTGGAGGTACCTGGTGAGCTAGTTGGGCCCCAGGGACCCTCAGGACTCAAGGAAAATTAATCCCCCAATTTACAACATGCCAGGGGGAGTGTTTACACAGTGGTGCAGGGGGGTGGCGGGGCCTAACAAAACAAGTGTGCAAATGTGCCCCCTGGCGCATTGTAAATTGGGGGATTAAGTTGCATTCAATCCTGAGGGTATCTAAGGGCCAACTAGCCCACCAGGTACCTCCAGTAAGTGCCACAGAGCTGTGTTGCAGAGAGGTGGTCCGAGGCCATGCCCCTTTTTACACCACTCTGCACCGCATCTCTGTGGTGCTTACTGGAGGTACCTGGTGGGCTAGTTGGCCCCCATGGACCCTCAGGATTCATGGGGACTTAATAGGGACGTTATAGATACAAATTAGCATTTAAAAAACCTTTGAAATTCTCTGAAAAAACTATAGGTTTCAGGCACGTTATAGTTTGAAATTAGCATTTAAAAAACCTTAGAAATTCACTGAAAAAAACATAGGTTTCAGGGACGTTATAGTTAGTTGGACATTTCACTCATACAAAACCAGAGAAATTCCACCGTTATAGTTAGTTCAGCTAACTATAAATCGCGCCCCCGCAATGCACTGCTGATGCCGTCACATATTACATCATTCATGACATCTCACATGACATCACTGATGACATAACTGATGACATCATCCACGTGATAATCTGATACACCGCCTCACACCCTAATATACCCTTTGAAACACCCGTTCTCTAAAATACAGACTACCATTTTCAAAACCATAGACACAACAGTACCAGTTACTACATACCTACTCACTGATTCCTAGGTCTATACACACGTCCACTCATTCCCCCATACAGCCACTCATAGATGCAGTCATTCCTTAATACAGCACTATCATATGCACTTTTACACCTATACAGACATTCACACACCACCACTCATCCAGTTACTCACACACCGTCACGCAAAGAATAAATCACACTTCCATTTACTCACCTATACAGTTACACACACTCCACATCACTTATTCATACAGATACTAACGCATACTTACTCTCTTACACAATCACTGATACAAGTACACACTCATCCATACAGCCAATCTCACAATCACTGACTCTCATGTATAGTCATTTATATACTCCAATTCTCACATACACTGCCTTTCACATATGTAGTTACTTCGACATGTACCACTGAGACATCCATTCATTCACCAACACACACCCCCATACACACACTCACCCACCCATACAGCTGTTTCCACATGCACTCTTGAACCCATACACTCAGTGAATCAACCACTTACAGAACTATGCACAGAGTCATATACCTCCCACCCACTCACACACACGCTCAGGCACCCATACAAATACTCAGGCAACCAATCGATAACCCATATAGACACTCAGGTAGCTACTGACCAACCCATGCAGCAGCTTACACAACAACAGACAGACTGATACAGACATTCACACAGTTTAGTCACTAACCCATGCATTCAGTAAGACACATATAATCACTCACTTATACAATCACTCACACACCTACTAAATCCTCCATCCAGACACTTATACACCCACTCATTCTTCAATACACCTTGGAAGATATATAAAACATTTTAACCCCTTCAGTGCCCATGACGAGATAGTCTCGTCATGGAGCGCGGTTGCGCTGTGCCCATGACGAGACTATCTCGTCATGAACCCCGCCCGCTAATTCAACGCCCGGCACAGGGCGGGGAAAGGGCGGGGCACTGAAGAGGCTAGATTCTTTATAGAAACACACAGTCACTGGATGATGTCATCAGTCAATCAATCAATCAATCAATCATTACATTTGTTGAGTGCACTACTCACCCATGAGGGTCTCAAGGCGCTGGGTGAGGGGGATGCTGCTACTGCATGAACAGCCAGGTCTTGAGAAGTCTCCTGAAGGTCAGCAGGTCCTGGGTGTGTCGCAGGTGGATGGGGAGGGTGTTCCAAGCCGTGGCGGCGAGGTGGGAGAATGATCTGCTTCCGCCGGTCACTCGTCGGATGTGGGGGATGGTGGCGAGGGCGAGGTCGGCGGAGTGAAGCTGGCAGTTAGGGGTGTAGAAGGTGAGTCATTTGTTGAGGTACGCTGGTCCGGTGTTGTGGAGTGCTTTGTGAGCGTGGGTGAGGAGCTTAAAGGTGATCCTCTTGTTGACGGGGAATCAATGCAGATCTCTCAGGTGGGCCGTGATGTGGCTGTGGCAGGGGATGTCGAGGATGAGGCTTACAGAGGTGTTCTGTATGCATTGTAGTCATTTTTGGAGTTTGGCCGAGGTTCCCGCGTAGAGGGCGTTGCCATAGACCAGCCTGCTGCTGACAAGAGCCTGGGTGACCGTCCTTCTAGTTCTGGTGGGGATCCATCTGTAGATCTTGCGGAGCATGCGGAGGGTGTTGGAGCAGGAGGAGGAGACGGCATTGACTTGCTGGGTCATTGACAGCGATGAGTCCAGGATGACCCCAGTTCGCTTGCGTGATCAGTGGGGTTCGACACAGCTCCCAGCTCGGCCGGCCACCATGAGTCATCCCAGGCGGAGGGGGTGGATCTGTTTTGTCCGAGTTCAGTTTCAGGCGGCTGTTTTTTATCCATTCGGCGATGGCCTTCATTCCTTCGTGGAGGTTGGTTTTGGCGGTGGTGGGGGCCTTGGTGAGGGAGAGGATCAGCTGGGTGTCGTCGGTGTATGAGATGATGTTGAGGTTGTGTGATCGGACGATGTTGGCGAGCAGTGCCATGTAGATGATGAAGAGCATCAGACTGAGGGCTGATCCTTGGGGTACGCCGCAGATTATCTTGGTGTCTTTAGATTGTAATGGAGTGAGGTGGACACTCTGGGTTCGGTTGGTGAGGAAGGAGGTGGTCCAGTCCAGGGCTTTGTCGCGGATCCCTGCGTTGTGGAGGCGTGTCCATAGGTTGTGGTGGCAGACTGTGTCGAAGGCGGCCGAAAGGTCCAGGAGGATGAGGGCCGCGGTTTCTCTGTTGTCCAGCAGGGCCCTGATGTCATCAGTGGCGGCAATGAGGGCTGTTTCGGTGCTGTGGTTGCTGTAGAATCTGGATTGGGACGGGTCGAGGATGTTGTTCTCTTCAAGGAAGGAGGTCAGTTGCCTGTTGACAATCTTCTTGATGACTTTCGCCGGTAACAGGAGTAGGGAGATGGGCCGGAAGTTCGTGAGGTCCTTTGGGTCCATCTTGGGTTTCTTGAGTAAGGCGTTGATCTCAGGGCGCTTCCAGCTGTCCAGGAAGGTGGCGGTCTCGAAGGAGTTGTTGAAGATCTTGTTGAGATGGGGTGTGATGGTTGAGCTTGCTTTGTTGAAGATGTGGTGCGGGCAGGGGTCTGATGGTGAGCCGGAGTGGATGGTGTTCATGATTTTGATGGTGTCATTGACGTGGGTCCAGGAAAGCAGGGGATCGGTGTGGCTGGGGGTGGTGAGTCTGAGGTGTCGGTGGGTGTTGGGGGGCCTGGTTGTTGAAGCTGTCATGGATGTCTGCGATCTTGAGGTGAAAGAAGGTGGCTAGGGAGTCGCAGAGGTCTTGCAATGGCAGGATGTCGTTGGAGTTGGAGCTGGGGTTGTAGAGTTCCTTCATGATGTTGAAGAGCTCTTTGCTGTTGTGTGCGTTGTTGTCGATGCATTCTTTGAAGGAGGTCCTTTTGGTGGTTCGGATGAGTTGGTGGTGTCTGCAGATGTTGCTCTTGTAGGCTGCATTGCTGTCCGGTGTCTGTTTGTGGTGCCACTTCTTCTCGAGCCTACGGCAGGCCTGCTTGGATGCCTGGAGGTCAGAGGTGAACCAGGTGGCTTTTCTGTTGGTGCTTTTGTTTGAGGGTTTCTTGATTGGGCGAGAGTGCTGGCGCAGTCGTCGGTCCATTGCCTGAGGTTGCGGGTGGCAGTGTCGGTGGTGTCAGTTGGTGGGTTTTGGGCAAGGGTGGTGATTCGCTGGTCTTTGGTGACTTTGCTCGAACTGCGGCGGGGGGCCCGTTGTGCATGGTGGTGTGCGGTGGGCTTCTCAAAGGTGAAGTGGATGCTGTGGTTGTCGGTCCAGTGGAGTTCAGTTGTGTGGCTGAAGGGGACATGGTAGCTGGTGGAGAAGATGGAGTCGAACGAGTGTCCGGCGGAGTGGGTGGGAGTGGTGACCAAAGTGGTACAAAAGGGGGTGGTGATGGACGGAGCATCAGAACCAATCAAACACTCACACCCAGTCAACAGATCTGGGTTTGATCCATCACCGTTCTTTAGCCCATTCTGCCACCCCAGTTCAGACATGGCCATATGCAAATCAGTCTGACCCTGTGCCTCATGGGAACAGTCCAGCCCGAACTGCCAAGCCATGCCTTCCCTGGACCGGAAACAAGCTTCCTAGGACCGGTTTCTGGCATTTCAGCCGTCTTCAGCCAGGCTTGCTTGAATCCAGTGGCAAAGTGAGCAAGGGACTCAACGTCTGAGCATACCCTGCCAACTTATGGCGAACAAAGCGGTACAAAAGGGGGTGGTGATGGACGGAGCATCAGAACCAATCAAACACTCACACCCAGTCAACAGATCTGGGTTTGATCCATCACCGTTCTTTAGCCCATTCTGCCACCCCAGTTCAGACATGGCCATATGCAAATCAGTCTGACCCTGTGCCTCATGGGAACAGTCCAGCCCGAACTGCCAAGCCATGCCTTCCCTGGACCGGAAACAAGCTTCCTAGGACCGGTTTCTGGCATTTCAGCCGTCTTCAGCCAGGCTTGCTTGAATCCAGTGGCAAAGTGAGCAAGGGACTCAACGTCTGAGCATACCCTGCCAACTTATGGCGAACAAAGCGGTACAAAAGGGGGTGGTGATGGACGGAGCATCAGAACCAATCAAACACTCACACCCAGTCAACAGATCTGGGTTTGATCCATCACCGTTCTTTACCCCATTCTGCCACCCCAGTTCAGACATGGCCATATGCAAATCAGTCTGACCCTGTGCCTCATGGGAACAGTCCAGCCCGAACTGCCAAGCCATGCCTTCCCTGGACCGGAAACAAGCTTCCTAGGACCGGTTTCTGGCATTTCAGCCGTCTTCAGCCAGGCTTGCTTGAATCCAGTGGCAAAGTGAGCAAGGGACTCAACGTCTGAGCATACCCTGCCAACTTATGGCGAACAAAGCTGTACAAAAGGGGGTGGTGATGGACGGAGCATCAGAACCAATCAAACACTCACACCAAGTCAACAGATCTGGGTTTGATCCATCACCGTTCTTTAGCCCATTCTGCCACCCCAGTTCAGACATGGCCATATGCAAATCAGTATGACCCTGTGCCTCATGGGAACAGTCTAGCCCGAACTGCCAAGCCATGCCTTCCCTGGACCGGAAACAAGCTTCCTAGGACCGGTTTCTGGCATTTCAGCCGTCTTCAGCCAGGCTTGCTTGAATCCAGTGGCAAAGTGATCAAGGGAGTGGTGACCAGCTGTTTGAGTCCGAGGTTTGTGAGGTTGTTGAGCAGGGTGGTGGAGTTGCTGTCGTTGGTGTTCTCGAGGTGGAAGTTCTGGTCTCCAAGGAGGATGTAGTCTGTGGATGCAAGGGCGTGCGTGCTGACGAAGTCGGCGATGGAGTCGTTGAAATGTGGCCGGGGGCCAGGGGGTCTGTAGATGAGGGATCCTCTGAGGCTGGTATTGGGGTCGATGTGGATCTGGAAGTGCAGGTGTTCAGCAGCTCTGAGGGTGTTGTCGGTGCTAGTCGAGATTCTGTGGACGATGGCGATTCCTCCTCCTGCTCTGCTTGTGCGGTCCCTACGGGTGATCTTGTAGCCGTCAGGGATGGTTATGGTGATGTTGGGTGCCGAGGAGAGGTTCATTCAGGTTTCCGTCAGGAAGGCGATGTCCGGGGAGGAGGAGTCGAGTAGGTCCCAGAGTTCGATGGCATGCTTGCGGGCGGAGTGGGTGTTGAGTAGTATGCATCGGAGGTTGTTGCGTCCTACCCCGGTGAACGTGGTGGTGGCTTGGAGGCTGGTGTAGCTGCAGTTCCGGCAGGAGAAGGGTCCTTTGGTGCGCTTCGGGGTGGCCCGGAAGCAGGTGTGAGATCGGCCGGCTTTGAGTGCGTGGTGGGTGCTGGCATCATAGCGGCATCGGGTGTCGTGGTGTTTGCGGGGGCCAGGTGGTCTGGTGCTAGGTGTGGTCCAGGCACGAACAGCGCAGCGGCCGCCATAAGAAGGGGAGGTGGGAGGGAGGAGCAGCTGGGAAGCTGGAGTGGGACAAATGGGTGAGCGGGGGAGCGGGGCTGCAGGGGACACAGCGGTTGGAAACGGGAGAGCAGAACGGGTGCAATTATAGAAGGCAGAGGGCACAATAACTGTACAAAAGGAATAAAAAAGGAATAAAACAGACTACAGAAGAAACAGGATGCAGTAAATCACAATAATCTCAATAGAAGGCAGACAGGAAAAGGGGCAGAGCGAGCACACAGAACCTACGGCTCACCACTGGGCCACCAGGCATGAGGCGCAGGTGGTAGCCTGCGGGTGGAGGAGGTAGTAGTGGCAGCAGGGGCTCAGGGACACGGGCACAGCAGGTGGTGCTGTGCGGCGTGGGGAGCGACCTGCCTGGAACAGTGATGTCATCAGTGATGTCATTTGAGATGTCATCAGTGAAGTCATCAGTGATGTCACTGACCATGTCATGAATGATGTAATATGTGACATCATCAGCAGTGCATGAGTAGAAACAGCTTCACCAAGAAAACAGGCCTTCAGCAGAACGCAATGAAGCTCAAAATATTGGTGAGTGCTGCCTTCTTTTTACCTTCTCCCGCTCGTCGTCAAATTTATGTAGTGAAGAGGAAGACAGCAGTGGATCCGATAAGTATATTTATTGCAGGAAAAGAAGACAGCTTTAACAGCCACCAACAGGAGCAGAGAGCAAGGCAACTGTCTTCTCCAGCACCGTATACAAGTTCCCCAAGATTCCCCTTATGACAGCCCTACATTCTAACATTACATACTTACATTCTACTAGCATTACAGGCTAACATTCTACTATGACTTTACAGCAATGAGCTCATGGTTTCATCCACGAGTCTTGAGACCGGTAGGGGTGAGTAGTTCGCTTCCCACTCCCTGTATTGTATAAACACAAACTAACACTACTTCTACAGGTATGCTACAGTGCCCAGAGCACATCACTTTACAGCAATGAGCTCACAGTTTAATCTCCCAGTCTTCAGACCAGTAGTGGTGAGTAGTTTGCTTCCCACTCCCTGTATAGTATAAACGCATACTAACACTACTTACACAGTTATACTACAGCAGCCAGTATGTAACAGTGCCCAGAGCCCATCACTTTACAGCAATCATCTCAGTTTGATCCCCGAGTCTTCACACCGGTAGGCGTGAGAACTTCGCTTCCCACTTCTGGTATAGTATAAACGCACAGTAGAGGTCAGTAGTTCGCTTCCCACTCCCTGTATGGTATAAACGCCTACTAACACTACTTGCACAGGTATGCTACAAAGACCAGAGCACATCACTTTACAGCAATGAGCTCATGGTTTATGCTCTCGGTTTCATACCCGAATGTAGCAGCATCTCATCTCAGCACCATGTCACTCTGAGCAACACCACACTTTCAGACCGGTAGGAGTGACTACTTCGCTTCGCACTCCCCCACAGAGGGTACAGTGCTCCTATCCTCCTGTTTCCTACTCTTTTTGCCCTTTTTTACCCTTACTCGTTTCAACGGAATCACAAAATGGCTGCCAACACTTCCTGGTTCACCCGTTTGACCTGTAGCCTTGTCTAAAATTTCCTATGGAAATTGCATGGAGAAACTAATGAGTGATACTACTTTTACTATATATCCTTGTGTGTGTAGGTGTCTAAGTGGCTGTATGGGTGTATATATAGTTGTGTGTGTAGCTGTGTGGGTGAGTGAGATGCTGTGTGAGTGGCTCTATTGGTGAGTGAGTGGATGTGTCAGTGGCTGTATGGGTGGTGAGTGACGGTATAAGTGGTTCTATGTAAGTGGGTATGTAGTGACTGTATGAATGAGTGTGTGGGTGTTTGAATGGCTGTATGAGTGAGCGACTGAGTAGGTAAGTGGCTGTATGGGTGAGTGAGTGGCTGTTTGAGTGGGTGTTTCTTTAAGTAACTTTGTGTGTGAGTGACTGTATTGGAAAGTGTGTGTGAATGGTTGTATTGGTGAGTACAGGGATGTGTGAGTGCTTGTATGGATTTGTGAATGGGTATGTAAGTGGTTGTGTGAGTAAGAGTATGAAGGCTGTGTTGAGAGACTGATTGGGTGATGGGGCTGCGGGGGAGGCTGTAGGGCCTCCCCTGCTTTTGTTTTTATAATCTATGTGCCCTGGTGAGGTGGTGGCCTCACGTATTTCTCTTGTGTTTAGCCCCCTGGGAGGTGCTGGTTCTCGGAGCTGCAGGGGGCCCACACAGGCCCCCGCATCATTATTTACTCATGGCTCCGGGTAGATGCATATCCCAGGTGCTGCGGGTAGCTGAGTGAACCCTGTATTTCTCATGTGTCTAGCGCCCAGGAGGTGGCGGTCCCCGGGGCTGCACAGGGTCCAATCAGCCCCTCAACATCATTATTTACACACCTGGCCCACCTGGGGGCCTAAATTAAATGAAGTGAGGGATTCCATGCTTCGTTTTTTAAATATTTTGGCAGGAGTAGCAGATCCAGCAGGACTCTTGCCGAAAACTGTCAACAAAAAAATGCTTTTTGGGCCTTAGGGGGTCAGGGATTTTGTACCCCGCCCCCTATTCTTTAAAAAAAAGTTTTGTCTCAAGACTCCTTCCTACCAAGTAACAAGATGGCTGACAAAACTTCCTGGTTTGAAGTGTTGGCAACCAATCAGATCTCAGCACGAGATTGGGAGGTGTCGTGGATCCTCCACATCCCTATATATACAACTCGAGATTTCCTTACATTTTGCCAAAACTACAGAACAGATTTACACCAAATAACAAAAAGACACATCCTTGGACCAACATCTACCTCTCTGTCAAATTTGGTGTAGTTCCGTTCAGCAGTTCGGGCTGTAGTTGTGTCTAAAGGCCCTATGGGAATTAACATATGGAAAATGGGCTTTTAAGCACCCCCTGGTTCTCAGCCCCCACTTGACGGATCACCCCGAAACTTTCAAGATTGCAGCTGAAGTGAGAGTCATATTAGTCTTGAATGTTTTGTGACGACAAACGGCGCCAAGTTATTGGCAAAACAAAAATGCTTTTCCTATGGAAACTAGGTCCTAACTATAACTAACTACTGGCGACTGCCAGTAGGTTATGTATATATTTTTTTTCCATACTCCACAACTGCTGCCTGCCACCATGGTCCTTATCGAAGGGCGTGTTGGCTTTCAACTGAGTCAACAACCTCTGTAATGCACTTCTCAGGCTTCAGCGTATTCATGGCACACAAAACAACAATGAGTAGAGTACTGCTTGAATTCCTTTATTTTAAAGTGCTATCCATGCTCCCACTAGTGCTAGCTATGTGAGTGGCCCTATGGGTGGGTAGGTGGGTGTATGAATGACTATGGATGAGTGAGTGGGTGTCTGAATGGCAGTATGAATGAGTGGGAGTGTAAGTGGCTGTATGGGTGAGTGGGTGACTGTTTGAGTGGGTGTTTAGTTATGTGAGCTGGTGTGTGAGTGGCTGTATTGGAGAGTGAGTGTCTGTGTGAATAGCTGTATGGGTGGGTGAGGGGATGGAGGAGTGATTGTATGGATGTGTGCATTGCGGGCGCACGAGTTATAGTTAGCTCAACTAACTATAACGGGGGAATTT
Source organism: Triturus cristatus (assembly GCF_964204655.1). Taxonomy (NCBI): domain Eukaryota; kingdom Metazoa; phylum Chordata; class Amphibia; order Caudata; family Salamandridae; genus Triturus; species Triturus cristatus. The sequence goes on along the minus strand of NC_140594.1, from coordinate 476,712,307 downwards.
CTATGGTTTTATATGAGTCAAATGTCCAACTAATTATAACGTCCCTGAAACCTATGTTTTTTTTTTGTGAATTTCAAAGGTTTTTTAAATGCTAATTCCTAACTATAACGTCTGTAAAACCAATGGTTTTTTCAGTGAATATATATTTATATACACACATATATATATATTCACTTAAATAACCATAGGTTTCACACATGTTATAGTTAGGAATTAGCATTTAAAAAACCTTGCAAATTCACTGAAAAAACCATAGGTTTCACACAGGTTAAAGTTAGGTGGATATTTCTCTCGTAAAAAACCAATGAAATTCCCCCGTTATAGTTAGTTCAGATAACTATAACTCGCGCGACCGCAATCCACAGCTATTGACGTCACATATTACATCACTCAAGACATGGTCAGTGGCATCACTCATGACATCACTGATGACATCATCCTTGTGATAGAGTGGCGGTCGCGCGAGTTATAGTTATCTGAACTAACTATAACGGGGGAATTTCATTGGTTTTTTACGAGAGAAATATCCACCTAACTATAACCTGTGTGAAACCTATGGTTTTTTAAGTGAATTTGCAAGGTTTTTTAACTGCTAATTCCGAACTATAACGTGTGTGAAACCTATGGTTTTTTAAGTGAATTTATACGTTTTTTTAAATGCTATGGTATGTATTTCTTAATATATATATATTTTTTATTTTTTTTTACCATGCGTGCACCCCGCGATTTGTTAAAAAAATATGTTTTTTTTTTTCCCCTGGTGGTCCTTCTGTGACCCCCTGAGAAAGGCTGGGGGGTCAGGAACTCTCTTCCCTGTCCCCTTTTCACTTTTTCCACCTTTTTTCCCCCTTTCCTTTTCAGTGCGAGAGACAAAATGGCGGCCGACACTTCCTGATTTCGACCGATTCGAATGTTGACTGACATCTAACAACAAATCAGAATTTCGCTTGCGCACGGCACCGTGCGCGCACGGTGCGCGCATATAGATATTTATATGCTTTTAAATGCTATTTTCTCAGGAAATACTGAACAGATTGACACCAGGTCCTATGGAAAAATGCATGGGGAAAACACGTTTTGGGACCCCCCTTTTTTCTCGGCCCCCGCTTGACGAATCACCCCGAGACTTTCATGGTAGGAGCTGAGCGGAGTGCCCCATTAGTTTTGAAAATTTCGCGAAGATTCGTCAACCGGTGCCAAAGTTATTTAAAATAGAATTTTGAGATTTCCTATGGAAACACGGTCCTAACTATAACTATCTACTGGCGACCGCCAGTAGATAATATATACATATCTACATATATCTATATCTATATATATATATATATATATATATATATATATATATATATATATATATATATATATATAATACCAAGCGCATCCTTCCACTTCCCAGCGGGCGAGGAGGAAAAGCACACGGACACCAGACGTGCTTCGCAGAGATTTATTCAGAAGTTAGTAACGGCGTGGCATGTCATTACGCGTTTCGGCCACCAAGTGGCCATGATCACATAGAGTAACAACCTTACTGAATATCCTTTTATACAGCATTTTGAGATCACGTGATAATTAGTGCTGAACGATATGGAAAAAATATCCTATTTACAATTGGAATACTCTTGATTTGCTTGTCATTATACATTAGTATATACATATATACATATATATATACTACGTTTTTCAACATCCCACTAAAGACCGCCAAACTCACGATGGATGCATCCGTATAAGCGAGGGTAGGACCTGCTTGTTCTACGGCTTTATTAACTGGAGACACATTTCATCATAATGTCTTCCTCTGTGTGATGAAACCATTGTCCAAGGTGCCATGTGTTAGATTCATTTAAACCATCTGGCATTTCTATTGGCTGATCTGTAGCGAAGAGGAGGACAGCAATATTTAACCCCGAAGCGTAAGTGATGATGATCAACATTCACGATGTCATTGATTGAATTATGGGCCTTGATACCCAATTGGTACATCTTGCCCCGATGCACAATTGGATGCTGCTCACTGTCACTCATTCCAGGATTCAGCAAAATTATTTTCCCAGTCCTGCTACAGTTCGATGCTGCCCTACATTGCCTGGCGATTTCATTTGCTGCTGATTTCATTTGCTGGTTTGAAAATCACTTTGCACTCAACATAACCAAAAAGGGGGGACTTAGGGCTTTTAAATAGGTCCAGCATACGTGCACAAGAGTAATCAACACACGATGAGTATTCAGTTTATAACAAGGGAAGGGGGGGTTCCTAGGTTGATTTAAGTGTCAAATAATGTACACAGAACGTAGGGAGGAAAGGGGGGGATTCCTCCTTTCGGAATAAGTGCCCTCACACACCCAGCCAGCTAGGTGTCAAGCTTCATCATAGGACGTGCTCCTCGTCAGGTCTGCGCTGCAATACTTGATGGGCCCCCTATGCGGGTGTTTTTGTCATAGATCTTTTATTCCATTCCATATTGGTGCAGTGAGTGTGAGGGGCCTAAAAAAGAAGTATAGATGCTTGTGAAGTGGGTCACTAGTCAATGTGCAGATTAAAACAATTTTAATGAACCTGGCTCCTATCCTGATTAAAAAGGAGAATGTAGCGCATTCCTGCCTCAATGTCACAGAGTATTGCGCATTATATGGTGGTCAACATGTCACAGGATATTGCGCATTATATGGTGGTCAATATGTTTTTTGCCCTCGTGTCAGAGTGGACAGCAATTCTTCATGACCAAATCCAACAGTGTGAGCCACACTATTTGAGGTTGTCTAAGTAAGTAGAACAGATAAACCACAGAGAGTACCCTACGTGTAGTACCTGTAAATTAGATCAGTCAACCTGAGAATACAAAACACAATGGTTATGCAGGGGTGGATGATAGTTGCAAAATATTAGTCCATTCGAGAATCTGAAATAAGTACTGTGCACACAATAGTATGAACCACTTGTGCAGGAAGATGGCAATGGAACAAAAACTGCAGGAAGAATTAAAAACGGGTTTAGGGAGCCCGTACTCCTGTGGTAGCTGGAAAGAATGCCGACTCACCCTACTTGGGTAGCTGGCTCGTATCATCGACTCCCGGCAAAGAAGACACTCAGAAATGTAGTGTCCTAAAAGAAGTGGGGGTCAAATGGGTAAGCAAATAAAATCAAGGCATAATCAATCACAATCACCAGCCCAGTAGTATGGTGGACAGGTGGCATAGCAAATCCAATGAGGGAATTGTGAGGGGTTCCCGTTGGTATGTTATGGGCGCCCCATGGGACACAGCAGGTAAACTGCGGTCACCCCGTAAAAGCACAGGGGCAAGGTAAGCCTAAGTCAGGCAATCATGTTCTCTGAGTGGTGGAGTACGGGTGGCCGCAGTATACATTTATACACATTGTCACTATGTAGTTATGTTTAGTCAGAGTTTTCATTGAAAGTGTTTTTTTTACATTTTTTGCTATTAACTTTGGTGCCGTTTGACGAATCTTCAGGAAACTTAAAAGAAAGAGTTCATTCACCTCAGCTACTTAATGGAAAGTTTCAGGGTGAACCATCAAGTGGGGGCTAAGAAAAAGGGGTCCAAACTGCATTTTTTCCCATTCAATTTCCCATAGGAATTTTGGGAAGCAATACAGAAAAAGGGTTAAATTGTATTTCAACAAACTTGGCAGAAATCTAGATCTTTACACAGAAAGCAAGCTTTGTGAGATTTGGTGTAAATCTGTTCAGTTGTTTTTGAGAAATTAAGCTTTCAAAATATTGGACTTCTTAGATGGTTTATCCTGTGGAAATACTGCAGTACTCACACAATGCCACAAATTTAAAATCAAATGATCTGATTGGTTGGAAGGAGTAACCCAGGGATCCTTTTTAAGCCCCACCCTGTTCAACGTTTAAGTTGCTCCCCTGGCGAGACTGTTGAGAAAATTGGGCTTTATCCCTATATCATACGCTGATGACACCCAGTTACTCCTTCCACTAGATAAATCCGACCTAAACACCCAAGAACTCTTCTGCGAAGGAATGAAATCAATAGCGGAATGAATGAAAACAAAGTTTCTCCAATTGAACGCCACCAAGTCAGAGATAATGCTATTTGGTGATGCCAATGTCAGGTGGTCGCCTAGATGGTGGCCAGAGGAGCTAGGCCCCACCCCTTGCCCTAAACTAGTGGTGAAAAATCTTGGGGTCCGACTGGACCAAAAACTTACCCTGAGAGACCATGTCTCGACTACCATCGGAGCTTGCTTCCACACTCTTAGCATGCTCAGAAGAGTCTTCCCTTTCCTTCCACTATCTTCAAGAAAAACCCTTATTTAGGCATTGATTTTAAGCCATTTAGACTACTGTAACGCGCTGCTGATCTCAGCCAATGAAAAAGACATAAACAGATTACAGGTTGTCTAATATACCGTGGCTCGCTTGGTGACCCATGCCCCCCCAAGAACAGCCTCACTCCCTTTGCTGAAGGAACCGCATTGGCTACTCATACGCAAAAGGATTAATTTCAAGGTATGCTGTATGGCTTACAAAGCAGTATATAGATTAGGTCCTAGTTATCTCAATAACAAATATGTTAACTATGTGCCCCTTAGACCCCTCAGATCAGGCGATAAAACTCTGATTTTAATTCCACGCCTTAAAAAGTCTCGTCAAGGTGGTAAAGCCTTCTATCACCTTAGCCCATGCCTTTGGAACGATCTCCCCATTTGCCTGCATCAATGCACTGACTACCTGGCCTTTAGGAAATTGTTGAAGACTTCACTCTTCTAATCCGGTCTCCTTAGTTCTCTTATGCGGTCCTAGCGCTGACATACCCTTATGGGGTGATTTGTGCGCTTTATAAGTGAAATAAATAAATAAATTGGTTGAAAGAACATTTTTCTCATTGGCTCCTAGGGTACTTGTCCTGCACTACTGACCAATCTGATTCGCTGGCCCCAACATCAACAGAAGTGTTGTGGGTGGGTGACATTTCTGGACTCAGAGAATGAGTTAAAAAAATAAGATACAAGGGTGCAGTTTAGGGATACCCTGAGCCCCTGGGCCCTTGTAGGGGGGTGTTATGGAGGGCCTCAGCCATAAAAATAAAAACAATATTTCATGCCACAGGTCCTGCAGTGGAATGGAAATGAACATGGGGAAAACACATTTTGGGACCCCCCTTTTTTCTCGACCCCCCCGCTGATGAATCACCCCGAAACTTTCAAGACAGGAGCTGACTAGAGCGGGCCATTAGTTTTGAAAATTTTGCGAAGATTCGTCAAACAACGCCAAAGTTATTGGCAAAAGAAATAATGCTTTTTAATAGAAATGATGTCCTAACTATAACTACCTACTGGCGGTCGCCAGTAGGTAGTTATAGTTAGAACCTTGTTTCTATTCAAAAAGAGTTTTTTCTTTTGCCAATATCTTAAGTGCCATTTGACATGAATGGCAGAGTCCATACAAGGTCCCTAGTTATAATGAATAGGTGTGCCTAGCATATGGTCTGGTCAACTAGTTTCGAGCTTCCCCAGCTCTTCGTCAGGACAACACCGGGACCAGCCCAGTGAGACAGTGCCACTCCTAGTTAACCTCAATAAGGTGCAAAATGTGAGACGCTGCAACTGACCTTAGCATATTACCCCATTTTTAACTTTTTCAGCTTAGAGCATCAATAAAGTTTATTTGGCCCACTAGCTGATTAATTTTAAATTCCACTCCACTTTTTCACTTGCACTACACATAGTCTAATTTTTAGTGCTCCTACGTAATTCGCAAGTCGCAGCACGCCTCAGTCCGTAGAGGACTGGGAGGACCCCAATGATGAAGCATGTCACCGTGGGGAAACCCTGGTGAGTGAGGGAACTCAAGAAAAGGACAATATTTTCCTTTTTCTATATTTGGTGTATTTCAGAATCAATTTGTTTTCTGACACCTCCCATCCCCCTAGGTTAGGTTCTTTTACTTGACTAGTTCAGGTTGTTCTTTGATACATATACTGCTGGAGGGTGAACCTAACCATCAACCTCTATTTCCCCTACTGCAGTGTATCACGTGCCACCAAGTCTGTGCACCGCTAACCATGGACCCTTCATGATTGAGTCCCATGGTGCAGACGTCATTATGTCACCCACCGGCACTGGGTAATGTGAGGTGGCAGGGCCGTAGGCCCTCCTACAGAAATGATAACCACACGGAGACACTCAGTTAGAGAGTGGAAATGGCATCCAGCACATGTGCCAGGCCCTTTTTATTGGCAGGGTCACATGTCCTGTGATGCCTGTGCTGGAGAGGTGTGGTGTGGGTGTAAACCAGCTGTGAGGGAGTGGTTGTGGCATGCTTAAAACTAGACCTGTGAGCAGCAGATCACTACCAGGAAGACCTGGGACATGTAGCATTGTTGTCCCCCCCTGTGAGCGTAAGAGGTGTGGGCTGTCCTGGCTGTTGCCAGTCCAGCATAAGGGTGTGAACAATGACCCCGGGGCTCTGTGATTGGTTTCCTCCTGGGCTGGACAAGGAAGTGACTAATGCGTGTGTCTCTGTAGTAGTGTAGGCGTCACCCGGACCACAATTGGCAATGTGTCACCCAGTGACCCAAGTCCCACAACATGAGCAACATGGACGTAAGGGGGAATCACTGACCCTACATTCATCCATACTTCCACACTTGAAAGATCATAGACATGACACATCTGTGTAAATCTTATTGTTTATTTCACATCCAGTGGAGTGTTGCAGCTGTAGCAGTACAGGGCAATGCAAACCCCACTTTACATTGTTGGCCCATGGAGGGCCAGTCAGAGTCCTTTAGGGAATGGCAAGTACATCAGAAGAGGAGGAGTTCAATCCACAGTCTGATAGCTATGTCATTGGTGACCAAACTAAGCCTGGGCAAAGCACTACGCTATGCTCGCGTAGTTTGCGAAGTTTGCGCTACTTCGCGAATTGCACGTAGCACAGTGCAAACACGCGTAGCGTAGTGCAGTGTCATTTTTTGCTTGCTCGCAGTCCTCAACGTCAAGTTGGCGACCGTGAGCAAGCAAAATGACATCCCAGCGAGACTTTTTCCTTGTTCGTGATCAGCAACATCAAGTTGGCGATCGCGAGCGTGGAAAATAAACCTCTGGGCGAGATTCTCAACGCGGGGAGGTCAGGTTTCTCATTGCGAGTGGTCGCGTATGCTCGCGACCGCTCGCAATGAGAAATACCAGTCCGCGTTGAGAAAGCTGCCGCTCGAGTAAAAATCTACTTGAGCGGCAGAAAACTACAGTTCGCACTGTGCAAGATGCCGTTTTCAATGATTGCACAGTGCCGGATGCTTGTCCGCACTGTACAATCATTGAAAACGGCATCTTGCACAGTGCGAACAGGGTACTACGCAGTTCGCGAAGTGCTACGCGTAACTCGCGTAGTGCGAAGTGCACTTTGCGTAGCTACGCGTAGCGCTATTTCGCGAACTACGCCCAGGGTTAGACCAAACAGAATATGGCAGTCCAAGTCAAGGTCCAAGGTGAGTGTCTCAGAGTGCATTGGGGACAGTGGAAGGTGATGATGCATAGGGCAGAACCAAGTAGAAACAGGCCACATGGCGGAGATGAATGCTACTGCGTCCTTCTGACCACGAAGGAAGTTTCATCCGCATCTTCGCACTCTGCTATTGCATGTGCCTCACATGTGGGTGGTGGTGTTCTGTCTCCAGCACTGTGTGGCAGTGACACCTCAGGGGCCGCAGGTGGAATGTCTGTGGCACTGTGCGGCACTGACACATCAGGGGCAGGCGATGTGGATGGAGTGGTAGCAGCAGCATGCATCAGTGCCAGGCCTTGTGGCAGCAATGCCATGAGGAGGGTCTTTAGGGCATTGAGGGACCCAGCTACCTCTCGCTGGTGTGCAGCCATGGCAGCCGCTCTTTCCGCCTGTGTCCGCTCCATGTTCTCCATGATCCTCCGCATGTGTCCCAACTTCCGGGCGAGATCGCTGGAGGCACTCTGACTAGACAGTCATTCTTGTCCCAGAGTCAGGACTCTAGCGATTTCAGCCATGGTTCATTGGGGAGCATGGAGCAGACTGTGTGTGTCTGCTAGGGACTGTGAGTGGTCCCTGATGGGACTTAGACACCCTAGTATAGCGTCTAGTTTGGCTGCCATGCGGTCGAACCCCACCTGCACCTATTCAGCCAGCTTCTCCTAGCACCCCAACACAAGGCGTTGGAAGGCCATGTGTTCGTTGTGGGGGTCCTGGGAGGCAGCCATGGTGGTGGGTGCTGCCTGCTATGTGTTCTGTGCAGGGGTGGGTTCTCCTCGTAGCAGCTGGGCTGCCCTGCTCCTGGAAGTGGGCTGCGGAGGCTCTCCATGAGCTGTTGGAGGGTGTCGGAGTCGAAGGTGTGCTGGTCCTCTTCGTCATCAGAGAAGAGAGGTTCGGCCTGCTCAGCAGGAGGTGTTGGATTTCCCCCTGCAATGTGAAGGAGAGATGTAGTTTAACATTGTGTTCACATGTATGTTGACGCATTGGACATGTTTACATTCAGACTGCATGACAGTGTACATTGTGACTGTTTGGGGAAGCTGCCTATTTGATGCGGGACCGTGGACATTCGGACATCACAGATTTGTGTTTGTACTTGTACATTGTCAACTCACATTTCCCTGCAATGTCAAATGTGACTGGCCAGTTTCTACGCACATGCAGTGCCAGTTGTGTCCTATGTTCTGTTGTGGACGTGTTGCGGTTTGTACCACATTGTTGTCAGTGTTGATGTGCTCTGCATGTAATGTGTGTGTGCAGCATTTTGGAGGAGTCGCCCCTGCAGCTCTGATTTGGCTGCCCCTTATCCCTTACCTGCGGTGTGCCTCTGGCTTCTGTGCTTATACAGTGCTGAGATGTTGCATACTTGGGTGCATTGGTCTCTTGGTGGGAGTTGGGGGTCTAGGGCATTGTTTGTCTGCAGATGTGCGATGCTTAATTGTGCATGTGTGCCATTGTGCCCATTTTCCCCCGTCCCCCCCAGTCCCTGGTCATTACTCACCCTGTTGCTGTTGTGTACGGTCATGTTGAGCAGTGCCCGGGCCCCCAACTCCTGCCACTGTCTCCCCACTGATGACTGTGGACACCATTTCCTCCATCTCGTCCAGCTCCTCCTGTGGCGCTGGACTCCCACCTCCAGTCTGCATTGCTGCCTTCCGGTTGCTTGCAAGTTTCTGCTTGGCTTGGCCCTTCACATCATTCCAGTGCCTCTTGACCTCTTCCATTGTCCTTTTCAGCACTCCAACTGCATTCACCTTGTCCACAATGGTCTTTCATGTTGCATTTTTAGTTGCCAGTGACACAGTGGAGGTGACGAACAGTAGTTGATGCTATACCACCACCTCCTTTATCAGGATCCTGTTTTCCTGTGGACTGAACCGCTTCTTCCTACTCTTCTTGTCCTTGACCTTCCCTGACCCCGAGGTCCCAGGCTGGTCCTCCGGGGGGCTTGTGGGGTTCTGGTTGTCGTCTGTACTTGCTCCGGCTACCTCCATTGTGCTTTGCTGTTTGTTTGGCTTTTGTTTGTGTGTTTTGTTTCTACATTTATAGTGCATTTTCCTGCATGACGCGTGGGAATTGCAGGCCTGTGGCTGGTTTTTGCTGATTTTTGTATCACGATTGGCATCACTGCTACTATTTTCGCATTTGTGTTTCGCGTTTTGCGGCATCGCATTGATTTTAACGCATTCATTTTACGAGTTATCATGAGACTATCGCATGGTACCACCGTGTTGGGAATACCACGTTATCACAGCGTTATTTTCCCGCGATAGACTGCGATGTGAAGAGTTGCGTTAGGCTAATTTTGCGGTAGTTATCACATGTTCTTGAGAATATGCCCCACTGTTTTTTTACAGATAAGCTAATCTTTTATTTTTGTTTTTATTGTGTGTGTTTCAGGGTTATAAGAACTTTTTTTTAAAAAACACAAGGAAACATAACTGATAAAAATAATTTACAGGACTCACTGCAGAACTTGTGCCCGAGAGGATTGTGATTGATTACGGATAGTCCTCATGGGAGTAAATGCCACATGTCTTTGTATCTACCAAAGTGATGCAATATGCCCATGTGCCCAAGTATGCAGTGTAACCCATTCAATGCTGTCAGACGTTTGTATTCACCTCTGCAACTTCCGACTGATCCCTTTGATTTACACCAATGTCCTTCTGATTTGACATGAACAGGATTCTAGTTAATGCAGGGTCTCCTCCAGTCGCTACCAACCTGTGGAGAGACATCACCATAGATATCAGAAGAGGGTTTTCAATGTTTCTCTATTCAAAAACATAAACCTGTAATTCCTTTCTGATGTGACAGCATCATCTAAAAAGAAATATTTCTTAGTCATTGAGGCATCTTTACCAATGCCAAGATTTCTGTGGCTAGCCGCTTAAGGCTATTGACCGTGTTTTTCAGAGAGTTGCTTCATGCATTTGAGACTTATATATAACACATAATTAAAACATGAATTTAACCAAATATTTTACAAATGCAGCAAATCATGATAAACTCGATGAAGAAGAGGCAAAAAATATATTCGATCTCTTTGTAAATTAAATTTCACTCACAAGGTTTTATGAATTTGAACAAGGTAACAGCTTGAGAAGACTACAGAGTTTGTCTAGATCATCTGTGATTTATCATTTTCACAAAAATTGTTTGCAAAACATGTTCCAGTAAAAATCTAGGCAATGTTTTTACCCCTGAATTATTTGCTCATTTTCATAGCTACTGTGATGTTTCTTAAGCTTTGAAGGAAACAGTTCTCAACCTTTGGGAAACAAACCTATACAAGTTTGCACACCCCTACATTTTCTATGTTACTTCAGAGGAAAAATTGGCCACGTTCTCAAAGGGATCAATGTGCACAACCTTCAATGATCAATGTGGATGAAGGTAATGGTGACAAAGTTGGGCACCTGGTAGAGGTGATAAAGTTGTGAAATTCTGCTTCTACTACATTGTTATTTTTTAAAATGTCACCACATTAGCAAGCTTCATAAAGATATCAATGTTAAAAAGGTGTAACAATCTTTCAAAAACTGTTTCTGTGGATAGGAAAACCAGCATGCCATAGTTTGAAATGGATAATTTGGACATTTGGACCAAAATAGTTTTTGCAAGGACCGTCTACTACAAAGATGTTTTTGGGGAAAAATACCTATTTTAGTAGAAACATTTACCTCCATGCCAAAGTAATGTGATTTACAAACACTTCATGATTATGCTGTGGGAAGTGATTGTTTTAAGGTTATTTTAACAAAGTAAGTGAAGAATTATTAGAATTATTAGAATATTTACACTGAAACACCGTAATTAACACTAATGCAGATAAATGAATGAACCAGGGCAATTTAGTTTCAAATTAACAAGGGGCAGAGATCACGCGAGTGACTTTGTAAAGTCCTGTTCTTGTCCATGTTCTGTGATATTCTATTAGACTGATTAGTAGCATGTAAAGTGGTAGAAAGAACTGTAGCAGTAGTAAATGATTGGTTTGTGCTTGAACATTGATGGAATGTGCTATATATGAATGGAAATGTAGATGCAGATGTTGAAGTAGGTCAATGAAGTGCATTACAAAACAAACTAGAGCAACAAAATAACATAACATCACACAGCAAAACCAAATGTGACATGCCAGAACACAACACAGCAAAACAAGCTCAGCAAAGCACAGCAACACAATGACTACAAAACTACAGTACAATACAATAACAAAATCAATAGTAAGACAGCACAATATTGAGTTACAGAAGCAACAGAATAGCATGGAAACAGACAAAATTCAACAAATGAACAAGCAATAATAAGTCAAAAAAGGAACATACCACAACATGGCACATAAACATGACACAAAAAAATTTGATAGCACAAAATAATAAGTCAATAAGCAATCCTGAAACAGCAAAAGATAAACACAACACAATAATAACAACATTAAAAACAGAACAAGCTCTAAGAGAAAAAGCAGAAAAACAACTCAAACAGACCACTACACAAGACAAGTAAGCAACACTGCACAAAACAGTGACAACACAAAAACCCTACAATATAGCAACACATCAAAACAAGAATAAATCACAACACCAATAAACCACCACACTAAAACCCATCAGTGACACAACCACACCATAAGATCATAGAACGAAACATCATAGCCTACCACGACACAGGAAAAAAACAGCTGAGTTATTGTTCTGATGTGGTGTTGTTGCTCTGCCGTTGCATATTTTTGTTATGTTTTGTGATTTTGCTTTATTGTGTTGTGTTGTGTTGTGTTTTATTGGTATGCTGTTGTGCAATTGTGTTGTGGTTGTTGCTGTGTTGAAATGCTCTTATTTTGGCTGGCTGTGTTGCACTGCTTCCTTGTGATCTGTTATGGTTGTGTTGGGTTGGAGTGTTTAATTGTGTTAATTTTTCTGTTTGTAATGTTATGTTATCTTATAGGGTATTTGTTAAGCACACGGCTACTCCACAGAGTGTCCCGGCACTAACCTGACCCCAGAACAGAAAAGCTAACATAGGATACAGCCACACTATTTCTGGAAAAGCCAGGTCTATGTGTGGTGTTAGTATGCATTGTGTTGTATGTCCCATTCTTTTGTTGTGTTCCTGTTGTGTAATTATGGTGTTGAGTTATTGTCATGTCACATTGCATTGTCGTGGTGTTGTGTTGTATAGCTATTTCAATGTGGTGACTCAACCGCACTCCATCTGTTTAAATATACATGAACATTCTTGTCACCATTTTACCACGTTTTGAAATTTGGCATATAAAATTACCTACCTAAATTTGTTTTGTGATCCTACTCACATGTTAACGAGAATAGCAATTTCAAGTGCAAACAATTCTCTCTGATTAACAACTATTTAGTCGCATTGCAGAGGTTATTTATGCGTAGAGTTATCACATTTTTTTAACAATCTTTTTTACGTCAACATTGTATTCACTTTTAATAATAATTATCTCTTTCAATGAAAGCCTTGTGAAAATAGAGAAAGCCTGTGCAATTTGCCTGCCTTTCAGCAGGACTTACAAGAGGATCGTTCAGGCATCAGGTACAATATCTATAAAGTAAGGTAACGACTGGGAACTATACCTAAGGTACAAAGCAGGAAGTACACAGGAAACGAGACTTTGTAGAAACAAAGATGCAAAATCTAAAGAGTAAATGTGGTGGTGATGTGAAAACATGGGATAGTCTAGAGTAAAGTAGAGACCCACCCATGGGTGCAGATTTAGAAATTTGAAGTTTCCAAAGGTTTTCCAGTAATACTCCTGGAAACCTTCAACAGGTGCAAATTTCCAGGCATAGTCATTGAAAGATTTTGTGAATTCCCAACTGCAACTTTGCAGATGAATTTGTGTACGCACAATCATATATAGTCTACTGTTGTGCATGGGGAAAAGACTTCAAATTAGCACTTTTCTTTGTTTCCTTTCTGCTGCAAAAAAATATTTTCCCTTCCCCTGCACCCCCAACAATTTGCAAGATGTTCACTCCCTTACCCTGACCCCACCGCCAAAGAGATTGAGAGCCCGATTTAGATTCTGGCTGTTGGTTACTCCATCACAAAAGTGCGGGATATGTTGGCAGCCTTTTTGCAAGTGCTACAGGATATAATGCACTTGTAATAAGACAGACAGGCTATCTGTCATGTTTGTGATGGAGTAACCAGTTTGGCAAACTCTAAATCAGTCCCGTAGCTTGGTCTTTGCGACCAATTACCTTTTTAGAAGTGCCACAGGATATAATGCACTTGTAATAAGACAGGCAGGATATCCGTCATGTTTGCGATGGAGTAATCAGTTTGCCAAACTCTAAATCTGTCCCTTAGCCTGGTCTTTGTGACGAATTACATTTTTAGAAGTGCCACAGGATATAATGCACATGTAATAAGACAGACAGGATAGCCGTCACATTTGGGATGGAGTAACCAGTTTGCCAAACTCTAAATCAGAACCTAAGTCTGGTGTTTGTGAAGAATGAATCTTCATCTATTTGCAGGGTTGTAATTGGTCAAAGAAAGGTTTATGAATAACCGGTGTTCCCCACTCTACCCCTTGCGTGAGATTTACTCATGTGCAGTATTAATTCATTAAGAAATACAATTTTGCATAAGTAAAAGGAGTTGCAAGTGCAAGGTAATATTTTATGAATTGTTGCTCTTGCAAATGCAGGTCTTTGCATCTGTAAATTCAAATTACATGCTAAAATGGGTGTTTTTTAATCGGGGACTGAGAACAAACATTCTAACACTTATTTGCCTCTCTGAAATTAGAAAACACAATGAGGTTACCTAAGTTTATGATCTTTATATGGGGCACATACACTTTTTAGGTGACCTCCGGATGCTATGCCATTTTAGGTGATACAGTATTGTCGAAATTAAAATAAATTACTGCCACAATAACTACATGAATAATGGTCTTTACCCACATTTTTCTCAAACACAGTAGAGGCTACAATAGATAAACTTTGTAGGCATGTCATATTAGATTAAATACTTCTGTGTACTATTTTTTAGTTTATGTAATCGCAACGGGATCACTCAAACTACATATAGATAATACATAAGAGTTTTGGGGGGAGGCAAAAATGATACAAATTGAATGTGCTCAATGGTTGACTGCCATCAAATGAAGCCACTGCATTTGCTCAATGGTTGACTGCAATCATATGAAGCCATTGCATATTTCTCAAATTTTAATATGTGAATACAGAAAAGTAATTTTCAGGCATTATAGTTTTTCTCTTTTCACTATTCCAAGAACAACATAAGCAGTGCAAAATCAGCAGGCTTCATTTACAACAATGCACTGGAAAAATTATTACATGTCAAATATCTGCAAAAAAGTTTTGCAATGTTTTCAGTGTATTTTTTCCTTCTTAACGTGATGTGAAAATGTAAGTTTATTTATTGCACTGTATTTTACTAGTATTTTCTATATTATAAGTATTAAAGACAGGAGGAAACTCACCCCACTGGTAATATTCTGTTTTCCCATCACATGAAATATTACTTAGATGAGAGGAAAAGAATAAATACGCCGGAAGTACAAAAGTCACCATGTTGTGTGCAGCTGAGACTCCCTGAGCAGCAATTCAGTGAATCTTTCATGAGTGTGCAGTGACCCAAGGGGAAAACGATTAGAGCTTGTCCATAACATGCAAAACAGGCACTGCACTTTGCATGTAGACATGACAGCAGAGTGTGTCTTTACTGTGGACTGGCGTTTAATGTCAAAATATGCTCGAGAGGACCAAAATGGATCTCTGGAGAATATGCATCAGTCGTCACCCATTAGTGTACCGATTTGAATACAGAACCCCTGTTTCAAGTACATAG
This sequence comes from Triturus cristatus, assembly GCF_964204655.1. Taxonomy (NCBI): domain Eukaryota; kingdom Metazoa; phylum Chordata; class Amphibia; order Caudata; family Salamandridae; genus Triturus; species Triturus cristatus. Next base: position 476,696,957 of record NC_140594.1, on the reverse strand, counting down.
ACATTAACTATGACATATACGAGATGACACCTTCTCTGCAAAATCCATGACAATTCAAGTAGTCATTTGCAGTTTCTTCCACTCCACATCAGTTAACTTGCTTTTACTGGCATGCCAATTACTCCTTGACATGCTCTTGCCATTTATCACAGAGATGTGAATTCTTGAAACCCATGTTTCTTGTTAAGGACACAAGCCATTATGAGGGGGCGTGACAATATTTGCGGTCTCACTACAGACAGCTTCAGCTGTCTGCTGCAGGCTGCATTGTAGCCCATATCTTAAAATACACCTACAGTGGGCTTTAGATCTGAACCTTGATCATAATAGAATTCCTTTATTGTCTACTTCAATTTCCTGCTACAGAAACAAATGATTTTCTGCCTAGCCGTTTGTTTGTTCCACACCTGGCCCGGGGCATTTAGGGCCAGATTTCCTACTTTATCAAACAGTGCAGTGCACCAGCCACAAGTGCGTGAGAAGGAGAGCGCCAATTTTATGAAAATATGGCAGTCACCTCCCCATTTCCCTAGCGCTGGTGCTGAAATCAGCTGCATTGCGCCACAGAGACACTTTTGCACCATGGTGAAAGGGTTTCTCTGTGAGTCTAGCATTGGTTTTGTACTGGAAGGACAGTCTTCAGCAGTGACGGCCCGTGTAGGGCGTTTTACCGGGGCGGTGACGTGGCGCAGAGGAGGGGCAGGGTGGGGGGTTGCAAAATGCGGCAAACGGCCGAATTCAGGTAAATTACGAAAAAAATTAATAAAACGAATTTCGTTGCGCGCGCTGCGTCGCATTTGGCGATGCAGCGCGCGCAACGAAATTCGTTTTATTAATTTTTTTTGTAACTTACCTGAACTCGGCCGTATGCCGCATTTTGCAACCCCCCACCCTGCCCCTCCTCTGCGCCACGTCACCGCCCCGGTAAAACATCCTACACGGGCCGTCACTGGTCTTCAGTACAAAATACCATGCTTAGACTAACTTTATTTCCCTCTTTGTATGTGTGCTGTAAACTGTCAGAAAAGGAAGGTGAAAGGAAAGCATTTCTCCTTCCTTGCGCCTCAACAAAAGGGCACAGTTTTCTGACGCTAAACCCTGTCTACTTTTTTTAGTAAATAGTGTTTAGTGTCAGAAACCTTCAGTGAGAACATGGGAACGCTCATGCTCCACCCATGGTACACCCCCCTTAGTGCTAAGTAATTAAAAGCAGCGTTGCTTTGTGTTACTTTCATTTATTTATAGCGCTAAACAAGTTTAGCACTGGAAAGTAAATGGGAAACAATAGATTTTGCACTGCATAAAATCTTAGTAAATCATCCCCCTAGTTTTCACTTTATTTTGATTGGTTGAGCGAAACATTCCGTTGTTTTCCCTTTTTCCATTTTTTATGGCATTTGAATTTTAGCACTCCATGTGAATACATATCTTGCTCCCTTACTCTCGCTCTTTCTTTCTCTCCTCGTTTCTCTCTCCTCCTCCCACCTGTTATGTCACCCATGACATGCACGGGCTCTGGGTCGCTTTCTGCCCTCCCTCCGTCCCGTCGCTGCGCCTCCCCTCTTAGTTTGCTGGCACTGACCCCTGCTGTGTCTCGATATCTCTCTCCCTCTGCTGGCCCTAGATGCAACACAATGGCCATCCAGGACGTATACAAAATAACATTCCAAGATTGACACCCACTGCTGTTGGTTTTACTGATGCTTGAAGTGCAACTCTACAAGCATTGGCAAACCCAGTACTGGCAGCAAAGAAGCATCAGCAGATCCTTGTTATTATCTTTAGCCAAATCCACGGTGTAAGGTTTAGTGTAATATAATTCTCTTAAGCATCATTGTATGTTTGTACCTGCACACCTGGTATTTTTTAAGAATAAGAAAACATTTCCTTAAGATGGTAGCCTGATTCAAAAGCTATTTGCCTTTCTAAGTGTGGCTTACTCAAGCAAGTAGCCTTTTATTGTGAGTCCAAAATCCCTTTTTAAATTCACAAAAGTTGGGTTTGTAGTCATAAAGTACTTTGCTCGTACAACCATTTTTGTGTGGCTAACTCTACTCAGAGGGCAGGTAGTTGGCCTTCCGGGGCTGGAATGCTCTGTTAGTTTGGACACATTTATAATATTACATGTTTGTGGATATTCACAAATTCCTTTCCGTCCCCTGCCCAAAATTACCTGTGAAGGGGAGGAGTAAATCTATTCCAAGATTAGAAGGGAAATTTCCCCAAAATTGATGGGGGTACATAGAAGGGGCTCTTCAAGGGGCAACATTTTTAATCTGAGAAGTTTATTTTCTGATATATGATACTGTCTATCAAACAGATAAAATATGCATCACCATTAAAATATAGTAACACATATTTGCTCTTTGTGCTGATAAAATAAAAAGCATGGTTTGCAATATTATGGAGATTACATGAAGAGAACCAGTTAAAAGTAAGAAGAATGAAAAGGGCAGAGATTATTGTGTGGTCATCATAGTCCTGTACAGTACCCTTCCATAACGGAACTGGACTTGGGTTGCAGACGCTCGTCAACAAAGGCTATTCCCTGGAAGATTGGGCAACCCCTGCTCCTTGATCATGATAGGTTGCTCAGAAAGTCTAGACTTAAATTTCTCTATTTCAAAATACTAAATGACTTGTACTGGTCCCCATGGAATTTTAAGAAAGCAACCTGTTGCCAAACAACCTCTGCTGCAACTGTAATGCTAGTAATTGCAACCTATAACACATCCTTCTGTTCTGCCCAGGTACTGGTTATTCGTGTGGGCATACATTCATTGTCTCAGTCACCTTTCAATACACCCATGTTCCCTGCTGGCCATCCTCCACCATGCCTCTGACATCCCAGATGTGATCGCCCACCCACACCGATGGTTAGCGACTTCACTTGTGGTGGCTAAAGTGTGTATCCTTCAGCAGCCTTACACAGTGATGTGTAATGAGTGGTTAGTCGCGCTCCATAGAGTAGCTGACCATGTATAAGCTCAATGACAAGCTGTACATATTTACCAGCATTTGGGGGACACTTTATCACATTCGAAAACCTGGCTTCTTGATCTCCCCTCTCTCATTCCACTTCCTAAAGGGAGCGCTAACCTGGAGCTGCCTGGCTTTGCTGCTGTCCCCAGTGCCTGGCCTGGCAGACACCGGGAGTATGTGTTAGACCTGGGGCATCTCCACAAAACAAGGGACTGGTACATTGTTTTACTCAATGCATCTCACTGCCCTAACCACACTCTTCCCTCTCTCGCCCACCTCTTTCTCTCTGACCCAAACCGAGCTCTCTTCCCCTCACCTAGATTGTTGATATAGTTGTACTGTTTGAACCAAGATTGCTAAATTGCTTGTTTGGTTTCTTAGTCACTGTTTCCTGTTTGATTCTGTGTACCCCCTCCCCCAACTAAATCAGAATAAATAAAAGTTGCAAAGTTGCAAAAAAGAAGGGCAACGATTAAATCAAACTCCTAAGGAAAAGAGGTGGGAATATCACAGTCTTATCCTTCAGCTGGGCCGATGTTTTGTTGTAAAGTTCTCCTCAGGGTTCCTGTGTTTGTGGTTCTTGGAATATTGAGAATGACATGCTTTCGTTTGTTTCTGGTTAAGAACCTATATTGGCTTTGTCCTTGCAATCCCTCAGCATTCAGCACCTGTGACAGAGGACTTGTGATCATGTTACGGTCTAATCTGTAACTATAACTTGAGCTGTTAGCTAGCTCAGATGTATTTAAAATGTATCCATTCAGGGTACAAAATAACATAAGTTATATATTTCAGACTCCAAATGTTCATACCTCTATGCTTTTTTTATAGCTTAAAATCATACATAAGGCATGTGTATATCTTATTTCTGATCTTTGTTGCTGAGTTATGTATTCTCTTTTAATGTTATATATATTTAAATGTAATACATTGCTTGTTATCAATGGATAACCACACCGTTCTCCTCAAAAGGCTTGATTTATCGAGCATGTAGCTAATATGGGATTTGAGGGTAGACTAGCAAGAGAGTTGTTTATAAAAAAAGTGATGCAGGAAGGATGTGGTCTGGCCCCATTGCTATTGAACATATTTCAAATCCGTTTTTTAGGTCTCGCCTGGTGTTGCAGCGCAAAGCGTTGCTCGCTCGGTGAGAGATATTGTAAGAGAGTAGATTTGAGAAGGGGACTTGAAGCCCCACCCCTCATTTTCATTGGCTGGTGTCACCGTTTATGCTAAATGGTGGCTTGCCATTGAAAATGAGGTTTTTAGGCCACTGCCCTTTCTCCCCTTAGTCCGGCCCATCCGGACTGGCTTGTCTGCTTTGCGGCTGTCGCAAAGCAATTTCTTATCTTTGGGGGGGGCCATCTGTTTTCACTACGCCGCGTGAAAACAGATGGCCCCCTGCCTTCCCGCAATGGCGAGTGCTGGTTTCCACTTTTTTCACGTTTTTGTCCCTGTTCTATTACCTTTGGCCCGGTTCTGTTACTTTTAACTGGTTCTGCTATGTCTGGCCCGGTCCTTGCCTTTGGTTCAGCTCCGTCCCTCCAGGTCATGCTCTTGAGTCCCCGTCCTGGCTTCAGCACTCACTCCCCGTACCTCACACCCCTCACTCTCCACAGGACTCTCTCCCCCTCTCTGGAAGACTTCGGGGCTCTCAGTCCAGGCTCTTCCCTCGCCCCTTCTCTCTCTGCATTCACCCCCATCCTGCTCTGCACCCTCTTCCTGTCCCTCCCACACCCCCACCTCCCTTCCCTTCCCTCCCCAACCCCTCCTGCCTCCTCTTCTTTCCAGCACCAGCTCTCGCAGCCGGCGCTTTTTTGCTCCGTGGTGGAGCAGTTGTTTTTTTCTTATTCGCACAGGAGCAGGAAAAGCATAGCTCAGCACAAATAACAGATTTAATTAATTAAATTTAACAACAAAGCTGAGAGAGTGCATATTATCATTGACTGACGCTGTTATACCGTAGCCGCTCACCCCCAGACGTTAAATAGTCTGTGTCTGCTATGTGACTGCGATTATGGATGTAGACTCTTAAAAGTACACAATGACAGTGGAGTAAATGCTGGAGGAGTCACAGGGCACAATAGGAACAGCTACCAGCTCTGTGCTTTAGCGAGCATGCTTGGTCATGTCGCGAGCACTCTAGGGCTGCAGTGCGGATCCCTGTGAGTGCCAAAGCCAGGACACCCACAACCACTTCCTGTACCTAGGAAAGGACAGTGAGGGGCCGATTCCGACCCGGGTCGGAAGGGCACAGAACGCAATCCGGCCGGAAAAACTACTAGCTGTACGCATGTTTTCCGCCCGACTCGTACAGCTGTATGAGTGAGCAAGTACGATGCGAGCTATATGAAAGTCACCAACCGAGTCGTTTCCGGGTCCGAACCGCTCCGTACGTCTCGGCCGTAAGCTAACCGTGGCGTGCAATGGATGTGATTTACGACCGAGCCAGTACGATGCACGCGTCGGACAGCCGGTCCGAGCCAGAGTGTCCGGCTCGCAAAACGTCCGGGAAGTTGCCTTTGGGGGTCCGCGTCGGACCCCCTGTCACCCGCAGCCCTATGACTCGGACAGAGCGGTAGACCCAAGGGTTTCCCCAACACAGGCATGTACTGTGCGGATGGCACCGACGCGTACCCACTGTAGGGTGCGCCCTTGTGCGAGACGTACCCATTCAGTCAATGGGAGCCCATGTACACGTCATACGACCGGCTCCCATTGACTTCTATGGGAGTCCGACCGAACCGAGTCCGACAGCATACGGCCGCATCATACTCACTTGGTCGGACTGCAGGACTCCAGCTCGGTTGGAAAACACTCCGGATCCGGCTCGATCTGAGAGCTTTCCAACCCGGATCGGTATCGGCCCCTAAGTGTGCGAAAAGAAGGGCATTCAAGAGCCGGATAGAGCTGGGACAATAAGGATGGAGACAAACACCTGCAGAAAAAAATATTGTAAGCGCACAAATAATAACAAAAGACATAAATAACTAAAGTAGCGACGTTTGTGTGGTCATTTTCTTGCGAGTCCTGATACCACTACACTACACTGAATTCCTATATTTTAGACTACAGGAAAGAAGGGGGTGCATGACAGCTGGGCATCCGCCGGTTTCATCAGACAGGCTTTTTTTTTAGGTAACCTTCAGTCCTGCCTTTCCAACAGTTCAGAATGATCCCATCTGACGTTGCAACTCTGTCACATGCCGAGGCGTTGGAACTATTTTCAGTATGGCGGGCAGAATTGCTGTTGCTAACTTAGAAGGGTTGACTTTGGATCCCAGTCTGGCACTGCCGATGGCTAGAAATAAGAACACTAATGACCAGCACAGAAACATTACTTTTATGATGGTACAGTAATTACTCTTAGCCTTGTTCTTCCTTCTCACAACTGGTTCGGAATAGCATGTACTGCACTCAAGGCCGAAAAACATTTTAAACAGTAAAACAAAAATAAACGCAAACTGTGGCAAAGCGAATATGTATCGTCTTTTGATATATTGACTCTGCCAATGCAGTTCAGCACGGTGTGTGTGTGCGTGGAGGGGGAGAGAGGAGAAAAGAACAAGCATTTGCAATGCAATAGGTATTGCATTACAGAAAGTTTGAGCTACTGGCATTGAAAATAATAATGCAATGCTTACAGCTCAAACTTTCAGTAATGCGAGACCTAGTGCTTTTCAAATGCTTGTTAGTTAAGCAAACGGGGAGCTCACCCTTCCCTACAAAATACAATGGTGACTACAAATACTGAGATCACCCTTTATCCTTCACCAATGTTGGGATATCTGATGTTGTCCTCTCCTTCTGGTTGCTTTCATGTGTATGTGTGGGGTGTTATCATGGGATGGGTTGGCCTTTTCCGTATATATTGTATAATGTAAGATACATTATGTGTGATTGTTTATGCCCCATTGAAAGTCCTTTAAATTCCAGGATAATTGCTTGTCCTCCATAATGGGAGTTATAAACTCTGAAATTGACCGAGCGGAGGAGAAAATAGATGCTGTTCGATGGCACTCTATGCCAACATCCAGCGCCCCCCAGCCTCAGGTCCAGAGGGTCCCCAGAAACCTATTAAATCCGGATAAGGATGCACCATCGACTGGGCTAGAGGTAGCAGGGGAGGCAATCAAAGCCAGCAGCCTGAGTGGTAACATGTTACATAACAGGAACAGTAGCAGGAGGAGCAGAGCAGCACAAGACCGTTACCACTCTGCTGGGCTGAGAGAGGTGGCCATTCCGGCCGTGGATTTGGTGACTGATATTGTAGAGACTTCCTTCCAAATGAATACGCATTCCCCCCAAAGAATCAGATGCTCTACGCAGGAGGTTGCTAAACGGAAACCTAAATGCCAGTCAATTTTGGAAGTAGAGAATAGTAGCCCTCCTCCCATCAATGAGCTACAAGATGAGAGTGTCATTTCTCTCCTGGTGACGCATTTCAGTGAAGAAATGAAATCACACTGATGTTTTATTTTCCAGGCTGGAACTTTGGATACATTTTTAATAGAGGACTTAACAGAGAAAATCAAGTTGGGGTTGAACAACATCTTGGCTTCCATTGACAAATTGGCCTCTAACTCAATGGCTGAGGAACTTTCAATGGAGGATCATTATAATCTTAATCCATATTCAGGTCCTAAGTCTGTTAATGAGTTCACACAGGTTTTTTCCAGACTGCGCTCGAGGGGCCTTGTGATAAACACTCCAGGGCTTTATCATTGTTGGACACTGAGAGAATTAACACCCCCATTCTTCCGAGGGAGCCGCAACCACAGGAAAATGAAACCCCTATTGCTCCCACCAACAATCTTCCCCCAGAGTCAACTCTTTTTGTTATTATTCTCGACCAAGTCCCTCCTTTAACCACAGCAAAGAGGGAATCAGCGATGGATTTGAAACACAAAGTCACGCATTGGTTTAAAGTCAACTCAGGTTGGGCAGATGACTTCTCTAAGGAGATATTATCAGATAAATGAGTTCCAGGGGTGGGACATAAACCAAAGCTTTCGCAAGAGACCCCAATTTCAGGAACCCCAATTTGGTGAGATTCCTTCTCTCAGTTTTGAATGATTTAGCTAATTCCTCTCATCCAATTAGAAAGCTTCTCTTGGGCTATTTCTACAAGCCCTCATGACCATTGCATGTAGTGGTTGCAGTTGAGCCACAGAGTAAGGATAATTTGGTGGTCCGATCGCAACTTTAGTTGCTTTCTTTAAGCAAATGCTTTTCTGCCCTAAACAAGTTGCAAGAAAATGACTGACCCTTATTGCAGTCTGCTTGGAATGTCTCTATGTCAGCCACCAAACCCACTGTCCCAAACAAGATAGGGCCTTTAGCTCAGCTGAAGAAGACAGATCAAACTGTGAGTTTTACTCCAATAACATCTTGTCCTGAAGATGTTTTTAAAGTCATATCTTGGAACATTGCTGCCATCCACTCGAAGCTTCCAAATGAGGACCAGTTGGCCAACACGAAAGATTTCGACTTGATTTGCCTCCAAGAAAGAGACCCTGGGCCCTGAAAGACTTTTGTAGAAACAGTTTTCTTTCTTTTTGAAATCCTGCTGTGCCTATGGGAGGTTTGACCATTCTAATTTCCATTATGTTCCCCGGTATAAAGGTTAAATCTGTTGGCTCCTCTCCCTGGTACCAATTACTATTACTTTCAGTGTTGGGCCCTGCGGATCTGCTGATCATAATAATTTATTATAATATATTTTACCATTGCTGTACTAATATTGTGAATTTGTTGCATGAGGTAATTGTGACTGTGAGAGCAAAATGTCCAATTGGCTGGCTTGTGTTATGGAAAATGGGGATGGGCAGCAGTCGCCACACTTCAAACATTCAAATTATGAGAATTTAATATTCCATAGTAATTTTGTTAGGATTACCCCTAACCCTTACCCTACATTCAGAGGAGGGAATAAATCCAGTACTGTCAATTTTATGTTAATTTCCAATAATTTTAACTATCTTGTGGTAGATTTCAAAATGTCCCCTAATTGTGCGAATGACCATAACACTTTACCTTCTCTTAATATAGATTTCGTGCTAGTCCAACCTAGGAAGACTGTGGCCCCTTTTACCTATAATAACAATAAAGGGTTTAGAGTGAAATGGGAGCAGGGTGACTCAAAATTATTTTGGGGGAATATTGTCTCTGAAAATATTGGGCTAATATATCAGTGTTTGTCCTGGGAGGCTTCCCTGCTTCGTATAATTAAGGCTTTTTGCTTTAGTGCACAAAACGTATAAAGTTACCATTAAGGCCAGAAAAACTGAACTTAGAAATGAGACCTGGTCTGACCTGCTGGCTGCTGGGACATGAGGGATATGAGGCAATTCTGGGAAGTTTTGAGTCACCCATTACTTTTAGAAGGGGCTTCTCTCAACTTAGATTTCTTCATTCCAGAGCCATCGCAGGTTATACATTTTCCCCAAATCCGTAAATCCCTGAATAAGAATGACCACTCACAAGATTTGAGGCCCCATATAGGAAGAGATAGGATGTTGGCACTTCAGTTAGCCAGTCTATTACAGTGAAGGAGGTAGAGGTAGCCATTAAGCAAAGCAAGTGCAGAAAATCCCTAGGGCAGGATGGAGTGTCTGTAGATTTGTTCAAATATAATCTTGAACTCTCTGCCCCTTTTTTTGCCAATGTGTTCAGAGCTGCCATTATTGGACCACTTCCTTCAACTTGAAATGAGGTCATTGTGGTGCCTATTCTTAACAGTGGCGATAGCTCTGACCCAGCCTGCTATTGGCCAGTTTCTCTATTAGATTCCACAGTTAAGATTCTGGACAGGATCCTTTTGGCATGATTGTAGGGTTGGGCTATCCCAAACAATGTCCTCTCAGAAGCCTAATATAGTTTTAGACAAGGGCTGGGCACAGTTGAGCAGTGTCTGAATTCATCATTTAATGTAGGAAAGTGCACCAAGTCCATGAGAGGCTCATTACATCTGGCATTCATGGACTTGTCATGTGTTTTCCAAATGGTCAATCAGTCAAAGTTATGAGACATTCTTGGAAGTATGGGGGTAGAAGAACCTGTGGTTACCTACTGTGGTGACTGCTTTGGAACACCTCTGATAAGATCCATTTTGGACCCAGGAGAGTGTACATCTTCTGTATATTCCACCAAGGTGGTTCAGCAGGGCTGTATATTAGCCCCATTCTTGTTCCTCACTGGAATAAATGGTTTAGAAGCCCTGCTGAAGAAGTTGGATTTCCAGAGGACAGGTACTCACTTTATCCCTTCTATATTCTACATATATATGATGTGGTACTCCTGGCAAGGCAACGTTTAGTCTCCAGAAAGCCTTGTATGCCTTGCTGGGGTTTGTGTCATCTGTAGACTTGAAGATAAATCATCTGAAGTCCTTTATATTGGTCTGTGGGCCCAAAAATACCAAATCTAAAACTGTCTTCATCCAGGGAGCCCCTGTCAACAAAATTGAGAGCTTTAGCTGTTTGGGACTTTCTCTTAACTCACAATTAAATTGGGACTCTCTGATGATGCTGAGACCGCAAGCAAATAGAGCCACTTAAACTAGTTTTCTCTATGTGGTGAAGTTAAGCCACAGACTTGTGAAGGAAATGATTACTTCCTACAGAGTCAAATGCTTCTCAGTCACAACATACCGGGCTGGGAGTTTTGTGATTGTTCCAGACTTCAAACTCTAGAGAATGGCATCCCTTGTGAATTTTTGATGATCCCACAGGGCCCACCAACCTTTATTCTGCCATTCGGAAGTGGGATTAGATTATGTAGGGGATACTCTGGGCCTGGCTCCTTTATTACTATGGTTAAGAATTTGGCAAACACTCGAATTAGAATTTTCCAAATACATTCTCCAAGATTGTCTGGACCTCGACAATGCTATGGATTGGATATGTTAAGCACACCTTTGGTGTCCTGGGACCTAAAGAGCTCTTTAATGACCCTGTGTGAATTTCCCAAACTACTAAAACCCAGATAAAGTTGGCTTATTTTGAGCAGGTGCATCTTAAGCCCAGGCAAAAAGTCGCTAAGCTTGCATCCCTGACAAATGATAACGATGTTACACTTAGCCACGAGATGAAATTAACTAGGCTCAGTCTGGGGACACTGCATTTTCTTTTGGTCTTTCCACAACAAGGGGGATGATTTGAGAGTCTCGCCTTGCCCATGAAATAACACTTCCAAACAAAGCACACTACGCTTTTTACTTTTTTGTACTCTTTACAAATCTGTAAGATCAACATTTTTACTTCCACTTCGGCGTTTGAGCAGTTTTAATTCAGATCAGGAAAGTTTTAGATTTTTATTGAATCGTAACTCATTAGAGATTTATCATGCTGTTCCTAATTTTATTGGATGCCCATTCAGTATTAGGAAGAAGGCGCGCTAAAGGCAAGCCCGTCTGCGCCCGTCCGCGCCTCGACCGAGCCTAGGGCCTAGGGCCTCATCTTATACTCAAACACCATCAGTCCAAAGGATTACAAAGTATACTAGTGGGGAATTGCTACAAATGAGACCCAAACATCGTTGTCACATTTTAGATGCAAGATATGAAACCAAGCAATGTCCTAGATGCCTACTTACCTTTGATTATTCACATAGTAGAAGAGCAACACCGCCCCTGACCCGCTCCATTACTAAAACTCAGCATACGTTCACTGCCGGGCTAATAAATGCACAATCCTTAGTTAAACACAATATAGAAACGGCCACTTTAATAGAATTTCACAAACTAGACATTATTTTCATTACTGAGACCTGGGCTGATGACGCTTCAGATACAGATTTATCACTAGCTATCCCTGAGGGATACTCTATCACGAGGTCGGACAGAAAAGGGAAACGGGGTGGTGGCTTAGCCATTATCGCCAGAAACTAACTAAGGACCCTGGGCTCAGACCAGGGCAGTAACTCTGACTGCGAAACTCTCCTTTTCCAGATCGATATTACTACAAATTATACATTTAAGGGCCTCCTGATTTACATACCCCCCAAGGCAAAAACACCCCTGACACAACTACTCAGTCCATTTCTGGAATCCAGTGTTAGAGGCTCTGACTTCTCTATTTTGGGAGTTTTTAACCTGCATCTAGAGAAAAGTGAGGACCCAAGTACAGCCACCTTAAGTGAGACATTGGCCAACATTGCCATGGCTCAGATTATTAATCAAAGCACCCATTTAGCAGGGCATACTCTCGATGGGAGTTTTACCTCTAATACAGACATTACACTCTCAGACATCCTAGAGGTCCCTTGGACTGACCATAAGGTGATACTATTTACGATCGAAGTCAGAAAAACCCCCAACTCAGTCATTCGTCCCACCAGAAGTACATATCATGACTGGAGCAAGCTAGATGCCATTAAACTAAATACCCAGCTCACTCGCACCACCCCTGAGTTGACACCTGATAGCAACTTTGCTACTTGTCAAATCTCAAGTTGGATAAAGGAAGCCATTAAGGTACTACTGCCTTTAAAAAAAAACACTTCTAGGAGAAGAACACCGTCCCAACCTTGGTTCTCAGACCTACTTAAATCACTCAAGCAACACTGCAGAAAGGTAAATACTTTGTTCAAAAAATAGAAGAGAAGAAGAATACGAATAAAGAATTATTTGCTACTGTTAAAAAGCTATCTAATATTGACAGCGATAAACAGGTAACAATTGGCTCCGATTTCTGACACTCTGGGCCAATTTTTTGTAGATAAAGTGACCACAGTATATGATTCGTTTAAATCATCCGATGAGATCTCTCTCAAACAGTCACACACAGTGCCCAAAGTCGCTGCCCCCCCACTAGAGCAGGGCCCTTGCTTTCATTTTGTCCCACCTTCCATAGAACAAATCTGTCATACAATCAATATGACTCAATCCGGGAGCCTAACGGATCCCTGTTCCCCGAAGGTTATGCATCTTTTCCCGGAGCTAGCGAGCGAACAACTATGCATCCTGTTCTCTCATGTAGTTCAATCTAGCCACTTCACTGACACATGGAAAACCACTTCTGTGCTGCCTCTTCTGAAAAAACCAAATCTGGACCCACAGAATCCTGCTAACTATAGACCTATTGCAAGAATCCTTTTTGCGGCTAAGGTACTGGAGAAACTTCTGAATCAACAACTATCCATGCACCTCTCGAACACACACGCCTTAGACCACTCGCAATTTGGCTTCCGAGAGGGACATGGGACAGAAACAGCACTTATCTCGGCAGTCGAGGAACTAAGGATGATTCTAGACGCAGGAGGGAAGGCCGCCTTGATTCTATTGGATCTCTCGGCGGCTTTCGATACGTTGAATCACTCCACACTGCTCTCGCGTCTGGAGGAAGCCGGAGTGGATTCACTGGCCCGATCTTTAATTTCTTCATATCTGTCCAACAGAACATTCACGGTAGAACTTGGGGAAGCAAAATCACGACCCTTTAGCTCGCCTTGTGGTGTGCCCCAGGGGTCCTCCCTTAGCCCCACTCTCTTTAATTTGTCTGTCAAGCCCCTTGCTGCCATCATCAGGAATTGTGGCTTTACACCTGTCTCATATGCTGATGACACCCAAATAGTGGTGTCAATTGAAAATAATAACATCGACGGAACAGCACAAAAATTTCAAAACTGCATGAGTCAAGTCAACCAATGGATGCAGAACAACTGTCTAAAATTAAATGGAGACAAAAGTGAAGTTATGCTGTTGGGCACTGGTACCGACACCTGGTCTCATGAATGGTGGCCATCCAATCTAGGCCACCCCCCACAACCAGTAAATAAAGTGAAAAATCTAGGTTTTACTCTAGACAATAAATTACCATTTGAAGCTCAATCCAATAAATTGGCATCAACTATGTGGTACATCTTGAAAATGATTGGGAAGCTCGTACCTTACATTCCATTTGACTCTCGTAAAACGGTAGTGACGGCCCTTGCCTTATCCAGACTGTACTACGGAAATGCTCTGTATGCAGGGATGCAGGCTCAACATTTAGTCAAATTACAACGTCTGCAGAACGCAGCAGCGAGATTGGTTCTGGATATCCCCAGATTTGAGCCGATCACACATAAGTTAAGATCATTACACTGGCTTCCTATAGACAAAAGAATAAAGTTCAAATCTGTCTGTCTGGCTTTTAAGGCACTTCACGGGATAGGACCTCAGTTTCTGAAACCTCATCTAAAATTGTATGTGCCTTCACGGAACCTGCGCTCTAGCCAAGCAACATTAATTCAGATCCCAAGATTCAAACAGGTTAGGTGGGGAGGAAGAAGTTTTCTGCTCCACGCGGCACAGACCTGGAATCTTCTTCCAACCTCAATCAAAAATATTCCCTTTATCCTGGCCTTCAGGAAAGAGGTAAAAACTTGGATGTTTTCTACCATTTAGACCTAGCCTGACATTCTCCGGTAGTTTCTGTTTATGCTACAGCGCCATGACACCTATGGGCATGCGTGCGCTCTATAAATTTTTATCAAATCAAATCAAATATTCTTAATTGGACCAGATTGAAAAGTTAGCTTTGGGATATCTTAATTCCTATGGATGTATTTTTATAATGAATTATGATTATTATTATCTGGATGAAATTGATTTGTATGCGTTTTATCTGTTTTTGTTTGGATATTTTATTGCTTATCAAGCTGAATAAAGTCTCATGGCTGACTGGCTGAGTAGTTTTCAAAAACTAGAGTCATGGTCTCTGGATCATAGAAAATCTGTAAATTGACTTGGAGATGAATAGATTTAGATTTGGTCAAGGAACATGTTTCCAGGGATTGCCATTTGAGGAGATTCTACTATGAGCAGTAAATAAACATTACTTCAACTGCAGAGCCTTTTGAATCAAGGCTACAATTACAACTTTTAAGATAGTTTGTGTTGGATGAAACAGATGTAAAATACCTGCTGATACACAAACAAATTATTTAAGAAAGAAGCAAAACGTTAATCATATTGTGTGCTCACATAGGAGCAGAAGTTCTTACTCATACAGTTTAATAAGTTAAGTTGTAAAGAAACGCATCGATAAAAATGGCAACCATGAACAGGTTTAGAACTACCTAAACGCTAGAGTTAGGAGTACAGATAAATATTATGCCTGGGAAAATTTAAATATGCAGACGCAATAAACGTAATTTGGGAAATTTCATGCTGCGCTTGTTATGCAAAAATCCCAACATTATGCCATTATGCCACTTTGCATAATGACACACCATTTGCAGTATTTACTGTGAACGTGCAATTTGTTGTAAAAAGTCACTGCACAGGAACAATAAAATGCAAGTGACTGCTGTTTGCAGTGCTCTTGTTTAAGTTTAAAGAGAAGTTTATTGAAAACAGAATGGAGATCCAGTCATTGAAATACATATGAATGCAACATTGGAAAATGAAGAAGAGAAGAGCAATATCAATCAACTAAGAAATAAGGGAGAAGGAAGAAAAAGGTGAACTTAAGTACACATGAAATTACAATATATACATGTCTGACTGTAGACATCATAAGAAAGCATGAAAATATGGTTCAAAACAGTAAAGGTTCGGTAAGAAAACAAATACAAGTAAAATTAGAACCTTTTTGAATTGCAGGTTAGGCTGTAGGACATTTTTGGGCCAGTGGTGCCCTTGTTTAAATGCGTCTTCAAGGCAAAAGATATGTGAGGATGCCTTTCGTGCTAATATAAAACACAAATTTATAGATTTTCATCTTGCATAATTAATTTTGCCATAATTTCACAAAATTACATGAAAGTAAATTAAGCACGTTTTGCACACCTCTAGTAAATATGAATAATAGTCATTATTCAGATTATGGAGCGAAGATGGCTTTAAAATGGCAGTAGTCTTCCATGCTCTATTCACTTACCACAATAATCTGAGAAACAAAACGTGTCTAAGCTACAAAACAAGATGTGGCTAAGAGAACGATTTGCAAGATGTGGTAAATCATAAATTAGGCAATACAGACAGTTCCAAGAGGGTACATGATATACTTTTAGGAAATATTTGTCACAACATTATTGACATTTTGATGAGCCTAGGAGAACATTTCTGAAAGATAAATTAACACAAAAATGAATCTGGTGTTATATAAGAGGCAGGAAATGTTCATGTCTCTCTTGTAAAGCACCGAACAAATTATATTTTGGCTAAGAGTACACTGCTTCGCAGTATATAGAACAATGTATATTTTAGGAGAGATCTGGGTTTTAGTAATCCTAATGTACTAGGTTTATGAGCATGTGTGAAATGACAGAAGACACATTATAAACAATTTCTGTAATAAGAGTATATTGTTGCAAATGAAATACCACATGGAGTATGAAGATTAATGTATTTATAATTGTGTAAGTGGAGTGATCTGAAATAACATTCATCAGAGTTAAACATCTGTTACATAGATTGTGCTGGTAGATAACGATCTCCCAGATCAAATAGTTACAGAAGGGATGGATAGATCAATGTTTAGTTGATTATAGCATTAAGGACAGGCAGACAGCATCAACCATTATAAAAACATTGAATTTCTGAAAGAACAATATTGTATTGTTATTTAAATTTTAAGAGCGTGGAGAAAGTCAAGATATATTTCTAGGCTAAATCAGTGTAATGATGTTACTTGTACAGTAGCAAGGGCTTAATTTGAGCCGGTGCTTACCGGTGCTCGGCACCAGTACTTAATTGTCACCACCAGCACATAATTGTCGACACCAGCACATATGACAGCTGCCACACAGTGGCGCTGTTTGTATAATTTAGAGAAGAGCAGAACAGCAATTGCTTATTAATTCAGTATGCATTAAAAACAACAAATACCTGCCACCCAAGCAATTTTTATAGCTTTGGGGGCTGGAATAGTCTGAATTGTTACACTTGTAGCAGTTTGCTGGTTAGTAGTTGTGTAGGTACTGTCATTGGCAACACTGGCAGTGGCAATGGGTGGTGAAAGCTGCAGAGGCTTCCTGACTAGAGCCCTGTCACTTATTTTGTTGACAAATTAAGCACTGACAGTAGCTATACCATTAGTAATAGGAAATGTAATGATATTGATGATCGTTATTGGGAGGTTTCAGAGGGATTTAATTTCCAGAATGTGGCACAACAGGTAAAGTTAGTAGGAAGGAGTTTTGTTTCTCTTGTTTCATTGAGTTTCTGGGGGATCCCAACCTCCTTTGGCTTTATACAACAGAGTATAATTTTTCTTAGTACAAGGTGTCATTCTTTTATGTTTGAGTTCATTCAGCCCCTGTATGTTCATAGCCAGACACCAAATGTGCCTTTATCTCTTTGTCTTCTGTTAAGTGCCACAAACAAGGTCCAGGTAGCTCACACCTACATTTTATTCTTCAATCTTTCAGATTCAAGTTCCAATACACACAACCAAAAAAATCTAATACATTTGCCTGGAATTACTACTCCCTGGTAAAGCTATGCTGTGTGGGTTAAGTATTTCCCACTTCTTTAAGATATTGGACCAAAGTTTCCTACCAGGTGCTCCTCCTCCGCACAGCACCGCCTGTGTGTCCCTGCCACAGCTGCCGCTGCTGAAGAAGTTTGAGGCCCTCCTCCACCCACAGGCTACCAACTGCGCCTCATCCCTGGTGGCCAGTGGTAGGCCGTAGGTTTATTCATCTCCGCTTTTTTCCGCTAGTTATTGTATTGTAGTGTATTTTTATTGTTTTCACTGTATTTCCTGTATTGCCGTTGTCTTCATTACTGTGCCTGTGACTGCTGTCCCCCGTCTTTCCCCGCTGTCTGTACTTGATCTGTGCCGTTTTTCCCTCTGTTCCCCTCGCTGTCCTCGTGTCTCTCCTCCTGGTTTTTTTTCCCTGCTTTTCACCCTCGTTGACCCGTGCCTCTCTGCCAGTTTTTGCCTTCTGTCTCCTAGCTGCCCCTGTATTTCTGTGCCCTCTTGACTTCTGTTCCACTCATGTCCCCCTCGTTTTTTTGAGCCCTTTTGCCTTCTGTACCACTCGTTCCCCTGTATTTCTGTGCCCTTTTGCCTTCTGTGACACCCGTTTTTTGAGCCCTTTTGCCTTCTGTGCCACTCACTTCCCCCTTGTTTCCTGTGCCCTTTGCCTTCTGTAACACCCGTTTTTTGAGCCCTTGTGCCTTCTGTACCTCTCATTCCCCTGTATTTCTGTGCCCTTTTGCCTTCTGTGACACCCGTTTTTGAGCCCTTTTGCCTTCTGTGCCACTCACTTCCCCCTTGTTTCCTGTGCCCTTTGCCTTCTGTAACACCCGTTTTTTGAACCCTTTTGCCTTCTGTACCACTCGTTCCCCTGTATTTCTGTTCCCTTTTGCCTTCTGTGACACCCGTTTTTTGAGCCCTTTTGCCTTCTGTGCCACACATTTCCCCCCTGTTTCCTGTGCCCTTTGCCTTCTGCAACACCCGTTTTTCCACTCGATCTTGTGCTCTTCCCTCTGTTCCCTTCGTCATCCCTCTCCTCCACTGCCGCTGTGTCCTCTGCGGCCCCGCCCCCCTGACTGCCCATTCGCTGCCCCCGCCTTCCAGCTACTCCTCCCTCCCACCTTCCCATATATGCCGGCCGCTGCGTGGCATCGCCGCTGACGTGCCGAAGATGCACCTAAGGCAAGCCCGTGTGCGCCCGTCCACGCCTGGACTGCGCCAGAACCCTATGTCCCCGCTCTCGCCACGACGACCACCGCCGCTACAATGCCAGCACACTCCACGCTCTCAACCCTGGACGGACCCTCACCTGCTTCATGGTCGCCCCGAAACGCACACATGGTCCCTTCACCTGCCGGAACTGCAGCTACACCAGCCTCAGAGCCGACGAACCACCCGCCAAGAAAGACCGCACCCACCTGCGATGCATACTACTGAACACCCGCTCCGCACGCAAACACGCCGTCGAGCTCTGGGACTTGCTCGACACAACATCCCCGGACGTCACCTTCCTGACAGAGACCTGGTTGAACTACTCCTCCGCACCTGACATCGCCACAGCCATCCAAAACGGCTACAAGATCACCCGCAGAGACTGCACCAACGGAGTCGGAGGAGGAATCGCCATCGTCCACAAGAACAGCATCAGGATCGCGACTAGCACCAACGACGTGCTCAGCACCGCCGAACACATGCACTTCCAGATCCACACAGACCCCAAATCCACCCTCAGAGGCACCCTCGTCTACCGACCCCCCGGACCCCGCCCCCAGTTTAGCGACTCCATCGCCGACTTCATCAGCACACATGACCTGACCGCCACTGACTACATCCTCCTCGGAGACCTGAACTTCCACCTTGAGAACAACAACGACAACAACTCCACAACCCTAATCGATAACCTCGCCAACCTCAGACTGAAGCAACTCGTAACAACGCCCACCCATTCTGCCAGCCACAGCTCGACCCCGTCTTCTCCTCAAACCCACATGTCTCCGTCAGCCACACCACCGAACTCCTCTGGACCGACCACCGCTGCATCCATTTCACCTTCCAGAAACCCAACACACACCACCGCACCCAACAGATCCCCTGCCGCTGCTGGAGCAAAATCACCAAAGACCAACTACATGCAAACCTCGCTTTCAGCCCACCCACCGAACCCTACAACACCGACGACGCTGCCCACAGCCTCAAACACTGGATCGAGGACTGCGCCAACACCCTCGCCCCGCTGAAGAAACCCCCCCACAGAGAGACCAGCAAGAGGGCCAGCTGGTTCACCCCAGAACTCCTAGCCTCCAAGCAAGCCTGCCGGAAACTAGAGAAGAAATGGCACAGCGAACAAACTCCGGACAACCGCGCAGCACACAAGGACGCCATCCACAACCACCACCACCTCATCAGGGCTGCCAAGAGAACCTAGTTCAAAGACCGCCTCGACAACAACGCACACAATAGCAAGGAGCTCTTCAACATCGTGAAGGAACTCTCCAACCCCGGCTCCAACACCAACTATATCCCGCCGTCGCAAGCCCTGTGTGACTCCCTCGCCACCTTCTTCCACCGCAAGATAGCAGACATCCACGACAGCTTCAACACCCAGACAGCCAAAACAGACAGCAACACAACAGACCCTCCGCACACCATCGACCACGACCCCCTGCTAGCCTTGGCCAGCGTGAGCATCGATGACACCATCAAGACCATGAGCACAATCCACTCCAGCTCCCCGTCAGATCCCTTCCCGCACCACGCTTCAACAAAGCAAGCAGCTCCATCGCACCCCACCTGCGCAAAGTCATCAATCTCTCCCTCGAGACCGTGACCTTCCCAGAGAGCTGGAAACACGCCAAGATCAACACTCTGCTTAAAACACCCAAGGCAGACCCAATAGACCTCAAGAACTTCCGACTCATCTCTCTGCTCCCCTTCCCGGCCAAGGTCATTGAGAAAATCGTCAACAGACAGCTAACCCGATACCTCGAAGAAAACAGAATCCTGGACCCTTCCCAGTCAGGGTTCCGCAGCAACCACAGCACGAGACTGCCCTCATCGCCGCCACCGCCGCCATCAGGACTCTGCTTGACAACGGCGAGACCTCAGCACTCATCCTCCTAGACCTCTCTGCCACCTTCAACACCGTCTGCCATTGCACACTACGCGCATGCCTCCATGCCGTAGGGATCCGAGACAAGGCTCTGGAATGGACCACCTCCTTTCTCTCCGGCAGAACCCAGAGCGTCCGCCTCCCCCCATTCCGGTCCAAAGCCTCCGAGATCATCTACGGCGTACCCCAAGGATCCTCCCTCAGCCCGACACTGTTCAAAATTTACTTGGCCCCGCACGCACACGTCGCCCGACAGCACTACCTCAACATAATCTCCTACGCCGAGGACACTCAACTGATCCTCTCCCTCCCCAAGGACCCCATCACCGCTAAAGCCAACCTCCACAAAGGAATGAAGGCCGTCGATGACCGGATGAAGACCAGCCGTCTGAAGCTGAACTTGGACAAGATGGAGGTCCTCATCCTCGGCACCAACCCTTCAGACTGGGATGACTCCTGGTGGCCGACGGCACTGGGAGCTGCCCCGACACCCACCGACCACGCATGCAACCTGGGAATCATCCTCGTCTCAACGCTCTCAATGACCAAGCAGGTCAACGCCGTCTCCTCCTCCTGCTTCAACACCCTCCGCATGCTCCGAAAGATCTACAGATGGATCCCGACAGACACAAGAAAGACAGTCACCCATGTCCTCGTCAGCAGCAGACTAGACTACGGAAACGCTCTCTATGCGGGAGCCCCGACCAAGCTCATCAAAGGACTACAATGCATCCAAAACACCTCGGCACGACTGATCCTCGACGTACCACACCACGGCCACATCACCCCCCCACCTGAGGGACCTGGACTGGCTCCCTGTCAGCAAGAGGATATCCTTCAAGCTTCTCATCCACCCACACAAGGCACTCCACAAGACCGGCCCAGCCTACCTCAAGAGACGGCTCTCCTTCTACATCCCCAACTGCCAGCTACGCTCCGCCGACCTCTCAGTAGCCACCGTCCCGCGCATCCGAAGAACAACCACCGTCCGGAGATCCTTCTCCCACCTCGCCGCCAAGACATGGAGCACCCTCCCACTGAGCCTACGACAGACCCAAGACCTGCTGACCTTCAGGAGGATGCTTAAGACCTGGCTGTTCGATCAGTAGCGCCCCCGTTCCCCCAGCGCCTTGAGACCCTCCCGGGTATGAGTTGCGCTTTACAAATGACTGATTGATTGATTGAAAGTTTCTTTCAATGTTTTCGATCAAGTTACCTCTGCCAATAGTGATGTCAGGCCTACTGATGTACTGTAATCCTCTATTCGCTTCAACATCTGAAGAATGGGCCCGCAGCAATCCTTTCCATTCTTTTAATACCATTTCTGCTTCTAGTGAGGTACTGATATTATTGCTGACAATCTTGTTTGCACTAATACCAGTACCTCCTTAAAATATTCAGAATTTCCTGCTTTAGTCCAGCTAAACGATTTCCTTAACACTATTTTACTAGTTCAAGTCTCCTTTGTAATATCTAGTAAAGAACATCTATGATCCTCTTTCTAAACAAACCTCTGAGTATCATTCAGTAATCTATATTGTACAGTATTTGCCATTGTTATGGATATAATTCTTTGAGTTTATAAAGTGCACAATCAGCCACCATTATGGTTTCCAGCTCATTCATTTGTGAAAATGTAATCATTTATATTATAATTAAACTTACTTTGTAGACCTACTCAACACACATTTTCCTTGCTCCTTTTTTTCCACACAGCTCTTGCAATTGATTGTTTAATATTACAGGTTTGGACTCATTTCGATGTTGCATAATTGCTCTTTTTATCACTCCTGGTCTTACATCGTGATTTATCACAATAAGTATAACGGTAAAGCTGCTCTTTAATTAAAAAAGAAACCTGTTTGTTAGGTTTGTTCCACATAACCTGTTACACCTGCCCATTTTGTCTCTCTGTACCTGGGAAGTTGTTTGGTAGATGGCCAAAAAAACAAAAGAAACAGTAGGTAAAGTGTGAGACTTTGGAGAGGTCAGATCTACTGTTACTGCTCAAATCCTAGCAAAACCAGCAAAAGTATTGGACTTTGGAGGGTTCAGATTTAGTATTTCCACTCCAGTATAAGAAAACGTATAGAAAGTGTTAGGAGGGGTCATATTTAATATTCCAATACCTAGATTATCTTTTGAATAAATCAGTTTCAGAACTGCACTCTCCTCAGCAGCTCCTCTGTCTAAGCGCACCTCATCCACCTCCTCCTGGTAGGTGTTCTAGGCTGCCCAGGTCTGCCTCGTGCTCGCTCGCTTCGCTCCCCCCGTTCTCCCTCCTCCTGGTGTGTCTGGTGTGCCCGTTCTCCCTGCTCTTGGTGTGTCTTAAATTTTCTTCTTTTCTTCTGTATTTTCCACTCGTGCCCTTCTGAGCCTTCTGTTAATTTTAGGATTGATTGCTTTGTAGCGTTGCCTGTTAAATGGTAGCGGCAGTTTCAGTCGATAACCTTTCAAGTATTGCCCGGCGGTAATCGCCTCTTATACCATTCGATGATTAACCAACAAAAGAGGCAGGCGCCGGAGACTGGAAGGCAGGAAACAAAGTTTTATTCCGTCGGAGCAGAACACATCAGATCGGACAGCAAGGTATCGTCTCGAGGTGCTCTAACCACATCTCTGAGGCCTGGCCTCTTATACACAAGTTTATTGCTTTATTACACGTGACACATTCTTGTTGAGACTTTGATGTACGGAAAGACATCCTTGGAATCCCCGGTTCAGATCCGCTCCCACACATAACTACAGTGGAAGTCCCCACCCCACCCACAGTAGGAGATGGCTATCACACAGCTGGACATTACGCCAATTCCCGGGGGTGTGTGCGACTGGTCGGGTCTCAGGGGGTGGGGGCCTTGATCTACTGTAATCCCTTTGATGTGAGATGTTTCCCTTACAGTAGGGGCAATAAACTGCATCCGCAGGGCTAGGTGATGGCCTGGGATCGGTTCGGACAATCGGGCGCAGAGGAAGGGGGTTATCAAAAGGATGTATGACCATGTATGGGATGAAAGGAGGTGTTGGTCAGGCGCGGGATGTGGTTCCATGGCAGGGTCGCGCAGAAGGAGAGGGTTTATGGCCCATGTATGAGAGAGCGGGGGGGTGGCCGGCGCGCGGGGGATGTTTGCAGCGCCTGAGGGACGCGCTGGTGATCGGCAATGAGACCATGGTGCCTAAAATGGCCGTCGTGCGTTTTCTGCGTGTGGCGCTTGGGGAGAGACAAGATGGCGCAGATAATGTTCAGATACGAACTAAATTTCCACATGCCCCTTGTTTTTTGCACTTGTTTTTTGTCACTTCCTGCCGCTGCGTCCCCTGTGGCCCCTCCCCCCTGCCGGTTCCCTCTCCCCCTCCCAGCTGCAAGTCCCTCCTCCGTCCTCTATTTATGGCAGCCACTGCGGGGGAGCACGTGCAAGTCCTCTGACCTCTCGGTCTCAGAACTGCACTCTCCCCAGCAGCTCCACTGTCTGAGCCCACCTCATCCACCTCCTCCTGGTAGGTGTTCGAGGCTGCCCAGGTCCGCCTTGTGCTCGCTCGCTTTGCTCCGCCCATTGTCCCTGCTCCTGGTGTGTCTGGTGTGCCTGTTCTCCCTGCTCCTGGTGTGTCTTAACATTTTTTCTTCTTTTCCTCTGTAATTTCCACTTGTGCCCTTTCGAACCTTCTGTTAAGTTTAGGATTGATTGCTTTGTAGCTTTGCCCCTTGTTTTTGTACTTTTTTGTCACTTCCTGCCGCTGCGTCCCCTGCGGACCCTCCCCCCTGCCAGTTCCCGCTCTCCCTCCCAGCCGCAAGTCCCTCCCCCTCCCCTATTTATGGCAGCTGCTGTGCGGTCGCGCAGCGGAAGATCCTAAGGCAAGCCCGTCTGTGCCCGTCCACGACCCGACCATGACCAGCGCCAGGGACCCGGGATCTCGAGCCATCCATTGCTATGACGCCTCCACCCTCATCGCACTCAACCCCGGATGGAACAACAACTGCCAGCAGGACACGCCAAGCATGACCCACAGGCAGTTCTCGTGCCACAACTACCACCACTCCTTTGCCACCGCCCGATCGGTGACACCACTGATGCCCTAAGATGCATCCTCCTCAACATGCGCTCCGTACACAGACACGCCGTGGAAATCTGGAACCTCCGGGACTCACTCTCACCCGACATTGCCTTCTTCACGGAAACCTGGACCAATGCCTCCTCGGCCCCTGATATCGCCATCCCAGATGAGTAAAAAATTTAGAGGAAGGACCGCCGGAACCACCCGGGAGGAGATATCACCATCGCGCACAAAAGCTCCCTCCGACTCACCACCTCCAGCGAATACTTCCCCGGGCCCTCTTCGCCGACACCATCACCGACCTCATAGCACCCCACGCCATTGCCACCATGGAGTACATACTCATCAGAGACCTGAACTTCCATCTCGACAACCCCAGTGACCCCAACTCTGCCAACCTCCAAGACAACCTCGCCTAACATCGGACTAAAGCAACTCGTTGCCATGCCGACCCACATAGCAGGACACACTCTCGACCCCATCTTCACTGGGCACTGCAGTGTTCACTTCAGCCACACCACACAGCCCCCTGGACCAACCACCACTGCATTCACTTCCTCGTCAACAAACCCAAGCTACCCAATCCTGCTCCGCGCCGCCCGCGGAGGAACTGGGGCAGAGTCACTGAAGAACAACTCAACTCCATTCTTAACAACAGCACCCCCACCGTTCCAGCCGACGCTAACCGCGCAGCCATGGAATTCCACACTTGGATCGCCAACGTCACAGATAAGCTCGCCCGCTACGCAACCCCGACAAGCAACGCCCCACAAAAGCCGCCTGGTTCACCACCGACCTCCAAGAATCCAGATGCACCTGCAGACGCCTGAAGAAGAACTGGAGGAACAGCAAGAGTCCAGAAAACTACACCACCTATAAGGATGCAATGATAGAATACCATAAGCGCATCAGAACACCCAAAAGAACCTTCATCCACAACAGAATCCTTGTAAACTCTAGCAACTCCAAGGAATTGTTCAGCATCATACAGGAACTCACCAAGCCCTGCAGCGAAGTAACTGACATCACCCCCTCCAAGGACCTCTGCGACAAACTCGGATCCTACTTCCACTAAAAGATAAAGAACCTCTACGACAACTTCAATGACCACTCTCCTGCCACTGCAGTCAGCCCGCCCTCCGGCCATGCCAACCTGCCCACCATCTCCGCCTGTACACCGATCACGACCGAAAAGACTGCCGCGACCATGAAAAGCATGCACTCCGGAGCCCCCAGAGCCCTCTTTCCTCCACACATCTACCACAGAGCCGCCATCGCACCGGTATTACAACAGACCATCAACGCCACCTTCGAGACCAGCACCTTCCCCAAGGACTGGAATTGTGCAGAAGTCAGGCCCCTGCTCAAGAATCCCTCAGCAGACCTGACAGACCTCAAGAACTACCGACCCATCTCGCTACTCCCCATCGCAGCGAAAGTCACAGAGAAGACCATCAACATGGAACTAACAAGGTTCATCGAAGACAACGCCATCCTCGACCCTTCTCAATCCGGATTCTGCCGAAACCACAGCACCGAGACTGCCCTACTCGCCGCCACCAACAACATCCGCACCCTCCTCGACCAAGGCCACACCACAGCCCTCATTTTACTCGACCTGTCAACAGCCTTTGACACCATCTCCTACTGCACTCTCGCAGCCAGACTACACAATGCCAGCATAGAAGACACCGCCCTCGACTGGATCAGATTGTTTGTCACCAGCAGAAGCCAAAGGATCATACTTCCACCTTTCCTCTCCGAACCCACAGAAGTCACCTGCGGAGTTCCACAGGGATCGTCACTAAGGCAAACCCTCTACAACATCTACATGGCCCCCTCGCCACCATCGTTCGACAGCACAGCCTCAGAATAGTCTCCTACGCCGATGACCCCCAGCTCATCCTGTCCCTCACCAAGGACCCCACCTCCACCAGACTCAACTTCCAGGAAGGAATGCAGGACATTGCAACCTGGATGAGAAACAGCTGCCTGAAACTCAACTCATAGAAGACAGAAGCACTCATCCTCAGAACCACCCCTTCAGCATGGAACAACACCTGGTGGACCACCACCCTCGGCAGCCACCCGACCCCAACGGACCATGCCAAAAACGTCAGCATCATACTTGACTCCTCCCTCTCCATGAACTGACAGGTCAACACCATAATATCCAGCTGCTACAACAAACTCCGCATCCTCCGTTAGACGTTCAAATGGATCCCCCTGAGGCAAGGAAGAGAGTCACTCACGCACTCATCACCAGCAGGCTGGATTGCGGAAATGCCCTCTACGCCGGCATCAACAAGTCCCTACTCCGCAAGCTCCAGACTATTCAGGACACCGCCGCCAGACTCGTCCTCGGTATCCCTCAACACAAACACATCCACACACACCTATGCAAGCTCCACTGGCTCTCCGTAAAGAAAAGAGTGACCTACAAGATACTCATTCACGCCTACAAATGCCTACACAATACCGTACCTCAATACCTCAATGACAGAGTCACCCTCCACACACTCAAAAGAAACCTCCGTTCCGGCAACCTCTTCCTCGCCGAGACCCCATGCATCCACAGGGCCAGATCAGGGGGAAGATCCTTCTCCTACATTGCGACCACAACCTGGAACGAGCTCCCCACCGACATCAGAAGCACCCCTTCCCTGAACCCCTTCAGGAAGGCCCTGGAGACCTGACTCTTCGACTGAAAGGATCTGCTAACCCCCCCCCCCCAGTGCCTTGAGACCCTCACAGGTGAGTAGTGCGCTGACAATCCCCCTGATTGATTGATTGATTGATTGATTGAAATGTAGACAAAAAAATTAAAACATAGCCACAAGTATACAATTATTCATTAAATACAAATTACAGTTAAGAAATGTAAATGTTATTTTACAAATTAAAAATATTACAAATATTTCCAATGAAAACACTTCCTTCCTACTACCCTAAAAAATAACACTGATGGACACTTAAAGTTATTCAAAAAATAAATAATATTGTAAAAATATAAAAGTATGAACATAAAATGATTAATGGATAAACCAAAATAAAACAGTTAATAAATATAACACAATTTAACAGTTAAACATATCACCCAATTAACAATTCACAAATCAGCAAATAATTATCATAACAATTAAACAAATAATTAATATCCATAATTAATCATCAAATAAAATAATAAACTGCATTTACAATTAGTTATAAATTACAAACAATAAACACAATTTAAAAAATGCTTCCTACCTTAATCCTCTGAAAATCCCTAAAAGTTATACTAAACTAACATTTTTTAATTAAACTTAAAAATCCTTTCATGTAAAAACGTATACACTATACTAATATACTAAAACAATTCAACAAAAATATTAGTTTAATACTCATAATTCATAAATCTATCATATCTAATTGTTATGCAATTAAAAAACGAGTTTCAAAACTACCATATTAAATAAAACTACATTATTGTACAACTATCTTTAAAAGCACAACATTAATACCAAAGAAAACGTTGTTCCTACCCTTTATATTCAGTCTCATAACATTTTTACAATCACAGTAGGAACCACAATATTTTATTGAGACTCTTATATTCTGCAGTCGCTCTACGTTCAAGTCGGCATTACTGACCTAATATTTTGACAATAGTTTTTCTATATCGGTACACCTCAGGCAAAAAAGCACCAACAAATTGCAGGATCCAGAGACTGTAGAGTATAGTCAAAATACCCTCTGACCATGCCCTTCATTTCTATGTGTAAGTGTATGCATGGGATTAATTCACTGTTTGAGTCAGTACATGTGATCATTTGTGTAAATATGATTGTGAGATTTGAAAATATATTTTTGTGAGACAATAGCAATGTTGATGTTAAAATAAATGGTACAAAATATGTGAAATATTCCATATAGACCTTCAAGTTGATCATGCCATAGGGGTTTTAGACTTTTCCTGGAATGCTGTAAAGGAAAATACAGTTGATTGCAATTGCTTATTGTAATCTGCAATTGGTGCAAAAGGGTAAATATTAACTTCAGCAAATTTAACAAGTATAATGTCCCCTATTTTTCACTGGGCATATTTAGACCAATGTTCACAATTTTATATGACTCAGCTGCCTTCAGTAGAAACTATTTTTAACTCTCTACTGATATTCCCATTTTTCCCCCCACTATTTTCCAATTACTTAATGTAATATTGATCTTAGGGATTTGAGCCCTGGAGTACACAATGTAGGCATTCATTCTCCTCCCGAATTCCGTTTGTGGGTCAGTTTCATATGAGAATGGGATGTGGATGGTGTGCGAATGTGTCATTGTCTAAACTCAGTGTGTGTGTCAATTCATGCATTGGGGTGGAGACTCTGCATATTGTGAGTGCTTCCCTTTTGATATACATCCTCTGTTGAGGTCCCACAATCTTTTAATGTGTGATTATGTTTGTGTGTGTTTTTCTGTTGAGCATTATCTATCATAACTCATGAGAAGCCATTGTATCCATGCCAGAGTTCTGTGTGCTCTCTCTCTCTCTCTCTATAAAAAACAGGAAAAAAACAAAGGGTAAGGTAACGTTACAGTAAGGGCACCATTAGGATGGTGGGTGAACGTTGTCCGCCCGCCATCCTGACGTGAAGAGGGACTGCCCGCCATAAGGGCGGGGGTCCCGTGGGGGCAATTAGGATGCGCCTGCCACAGTGGCGGGCGCATCCCGCATATTTAACATTGCAGCGGTCGGTGCTGAAAGCACCACCCACCGCAATGCTAAAAATGCATGTTGCACATTCCAATGCACAACGTGACCGGCACCGCACAGTGCCTGCCACGTTGTCTATTGAAATGCAGGGGGGTAACATAGGTACCCCCATGTGCACCCCCTCCCCCAGAGTCCCTGGGGGCCCGCAAGAGACCCCCTGCAAGCAATTCCCGCATGCCTTTCCGTGGCGGCAATGCCGCCACGGAAAGGCATGTTTCCGCGCCCATAGTAATATGGCTGGCGGTGTCTCACAGACACCGCCACCATATTAAACTCTTTTCCGCCCGGTCGACTTGTTGACCGGGCGAAAAAGCGGCGGACAGTCTTACCATCCACCCCGGTCCCCCCGCCATAGTAATATGGCGGGGGAAATGGGTGGCGGGGGTAAATGGGTGGCGGGCAGGAATGGATCTCGGGCGGATTGCCACCACCATGCGGGCGGTGGCGATCCGCCCGAGATCCTAATGGGCCTCTTAGTTGAGTTTTTCAGCCACAACACTAACATTTTGAGCTAAAAATAAAAAGAGAAATTCACCAGCTATAGTTAGTAGAGCTAATTATATCTTGCGCCCTCACCATGACCTGCT
Organism: Triturus cristatus; assembly: GCF_964204655.1. Lineage (NCBI taxonomy): Eukaryota > Metazoa > Chordata > Amphibia > Caudata > Salamandridae > Triturus > Triturus cristatus. The sequence continues at coordinate 476,667,062 of NC_140594.1, read as the reverse complement.
TGAGACCTCACACATTACATCACTCATGACATATTCTATGACATCATTTATGACATCACTGATGATATTCCAGAGTGAGTGACCCCCTATGGGGAGTGGGAGTCAGTAGGTCACCCCTCCCCAGCCCATGTAGGGCCCCGGGGACCCCATCCCCCGGGTCCATGTATAGTTAAGGGGAGGGGGTGCACATGCCCTTCTGACCCATTTTTTCAGCCCCGGGCAACCCATCCCATCTCCTCTCACCTGATTAATCACACTGAATGTTATTTCATGCAGCATGAAATTGGAAATACATAAGCGTTTACTATAGCATATAAGGTCAATTAAGAACAATGATCCTAACTATCTGGTGGCAAGGCATTTACAGAGTAATCATGGGCTGATCCTAGTGGAAAGAAATACAGTGTGATTGATCAGGTGAGAAGAGGTGTGAGCGGAGGTGATAGAGAGACTGCATTGCGAAGGTTAGAGTCAAGATATATCATATCCTCAATAGTGAGGAACCGTGGGGTTAACTTAGATGAAGAAATGCATGTTCATTTATAATATGTTTTAGGACTAAATTGCTTGTGGACTCTCTTTGGCATACAATGCCTTTTAAATATATTTTAACATAAAAATTGTAGGTGTTTTCATAATTGTCATCATCAAATCATTTTTAATATCAATCAATTTCTTTACTCTAATGATGATGCACAATAATGCTGTCATTTTGCAATTGAGGGAGGTAGAAAGCAGTTCCCTGTTAATATTAATGTTGTAGACTTGTAAAGCGCACAGCTGCCCCACAACAGGGCGTCCCGGCGCTGTAAACCGCTGGGGAACCCATCCTGGCTTTCCCTGTGAGATGGTCCCTACTGGGCATCTCCAAGGTGAAGACAAGCATCCCCGGCGCTGATGGGGCCGTAAGTGGAGATTAAGCAAGCTGTTGCCCAGAGTTGCTGAGTGGGATTCATGGTTAGAGTAGGCACCGAGGTGAGAATGCGTGGTACGGTGCGTACATACGGGGGTGGGGGTACGGTGCATACATATGGGGGGTGGGGGTACGGTGCGTACATATGGGGGGTGGGGGTACAGTGCATACATATGGGGGTGGGGGCACGGTGCATACATATGGGGGTGGGGGTACGGTGCATACATACGGGGGGTGGGGGTATGGTGCGTACATACGGTGGTGGGGGTACGGTCCGTACATATGGGGGTGGGGGTACGGTGCGTACATATGGGGGGTGGGGGTGTGGTGTGTACATACGGCGGTGGGGGTACGGTGTGTATATACGGGGGTGGGGTACAGTGCGTACATCTGAGGGGTGGGGGTATGGTGCATACATACAGGGGGGTGGGAGTACGGTGCATACATACTGGGGGTGGGGGGTACGGTCCGTACATACGGGGGATGGGGGGTATGGTGCGGACGTACGTGGGAGGGGTGGGAGGCTGGGGGGCCGTACGACTCGTACCCCGAGCACAAGTGTACTCGGGTTAGGGCTCATACAAAGTTCGCTCCGTACAGAGCCTTTTCCATGCGCTTGTGTTTTCAGACGCACGGTACGGATCGTACTTGCGCGCTCGGACTTCAGTTTTACGATTTGTATGTAAAACTGTCCGGGGACATCTCGTAGACTTTTCCCGAGGTGATTTGTATGTATTTTTCACATACGAATCGTACTTCGCCGTTTGTACGGGACTTGTACGATTCGCACGTAAAAAAATACTGATACGAGTCGTACGGGAAAAAAAAATCCAGGATCGGAATCGACCCCTAAATTGGGAAATAAACGAGGAGATTTGAACAATATTACTCGAATGCCAGCTCTTTCTTGTTTAAAGGAATGAAAGATTTCGAACTGTTAAGGTGGGTGTGATGGCTCTGCGAATATCCAGTCACTGGCGGTGTTGAGAAGTAATTCAGCAACCACCGCGGATCTATGAGGAGAATATATATGAATGACTTATGTAGCTCAGATCTATCTGGAGCACTGTAAAACACAGAGGGATTACAATGGAGTGTCAAGAAGAGAGAGGAAGGGGCAGGAAGACAGAAGAGAACAGCAGGGGGGTAACACAGTCACCTGTGCAGACCCTGCAGTACAGGTGGACTCACAACCATCCAGGGGTCCCCAACCTTTCAAGGGGAGCCATTTCAGCCCAAGGTCAGTGAATATCTGTGAGGTATGAGAGAATCAAGTGCCTCTCATCACATTCTACGAGGGGGCCCATCATTTTGCATTATGTCACTTGAAAAGAAGAAAGGACAGAAATCAAGAGGGCACTAGTGAGGCAGAGTGAAGGGATTAGGAGCATGGTGGGTTAATAGATGGGAAGGGAATGTGCTAAAGAGGAGAATGCACTCTCCTCAAGTGGGCCAGTATACAAGGAGACAACACTGTGACTGGGTATTTCTTTTAAGAGGAGGGTCTTGAATTATTTCGTGAAGTAAAAAAGGGAGGAGCCGAGGGAACTGTTTTTACCTGCTATGATTTACGAGATTGCAGCGCTGGCTATTCAATAGATGGTATTTTTTTAAGTGGAAAAGCATATTCTACTGGTGTGCCCTATTTACTAGGGCTGACAATTATTTGACACTACACACTCGAGTGAGTGCTGTGAAAATGTTTACTCAGTGGAGTGCTAAGTGTTTCCATCCTCGCTGGTCCTATGAGCAGGATGGTGGATTGAAATGTAGACCTGGAAAAAGCATGCACTAAAGCTGCGGTGGTTCATGATTAATAACTTGCATCTAGTATCCTCCAAGAAATTGCAATGCCCAGGAGAAGGATATGAGAATGCTATTTCATCTATTTTTTAAATACATTTCGAAATATAATCCTTCCCCTGATAAAATAAGGATATTATTACTACATAAATTATATCTCCTGCATATCCACCATTTTCCATCACCCTCACCAGTCTTTTGGTTTTCATCTCCCAGCGATCGCATGTTACTTTTTCTTTGTGCATATATCATTTACCTAGCATTTTATATGTCACTCACTGTAGCTGCTGTTTCCTACATTTTGTATGCATATTTCCTTTGCATTATCTGTTGCTCTTTCTTCTTTACTGTCTCACTGGGATTGCGTCAATGTTTACGAGTATGTGTTTGCATCTGTTTATTTCTTGGTCTCTCTGGCATTTGTCTAGGTAAATGTACTACTCGAAATGAGTCTTTGTCTCATATAAGCGCATCGCAACATTATGGTTAAGATGGCTGTACTTTTTTCTTTAGGGAATTCAAAGTCCATTTTTTGCCTAGAACATTTGAAAAAATTTAGCTGGTGGGAAGATTTCCTTGGGATGCATATGTGCTTGCATATATCAAGTTTGGTCAACATTGGTCAGCAATTTCATAGTTTAAACATTTTCTGAAGCGAAAGTATTGAACATCTTCTTAACATGAACCTCTCCTTAAAACACTACCATTACAAAATGCCTCAAAATTGTTCAATCGGATCACACCGACTTTGACACACAAAACTGTTTAACTGACAGTGTTTGCTTTTTTTGTTTAGAGCCCATGGATTGTAATATGGATGCAACGGTCAAATACGATTGGTGAGTTTGTAGCATACATTCCCAACTACTTTGCTATATTTTTATTTGTTTACCCATCGTTATTGACTGTTGTGGATTATTTTGCACATTGACTAAATTCAAAGTTCAATTTGGCAAGTTAGGGTTCGGCTTGAAAAAAACAACTATTTATACCCAATAGTTTCACTTTGGATCTTAAGGTCTATTGTGTGATCCCCTTTTTTCAGACACTGTAGGGGTAGTTAAGATAATCCCAGTGTTTGGCCCATATCCTTTAAATTATTTTAAGGTTGGACCTCCCAAATATTTTCTGTCATTCCTGCTGATATGAATGTGGTCTTCTTCAGGGCTCGAAAACAGCGTGTTTTGAAGCATCACTTTTGTGCTGTGCACTGCTCACTCCCATTTCATATCACTTGCACTGTGCTGTATGTCATTTGGAGCATCTTTTCTTTTTTGCACGGTCAATATACTTTTTATGTTTTGCATTGCATGAGTTGACTGTGATTATGGAAATTATTTTATAAAGCGGACAGTGTAATGTTCAAGAAATAAGAAAATGCTAGTTGTTTTGGGTTAGCATTGATAACCACTACGTCTCTTTGATCCTTCATCTTTTAAGTAAATCCAAGGTAAAAACTGTCTTTCTCAATCCCACTACACCGATTTCTGGGGAATTCCGGGTTTGCCCCATTACCTTAAACTGTCAGATACTGTGGCAGTCGGTGGACCTCTTCCCACTCTTGAATCTGACTGTATCTATTATTTGACCTTGCAGAGAACAACTGATGTCTCATTGCTAGGCCATGACAGGCTACACCCAGGATGATGGCATAGACTCCAGCCTTCTAAAGCTCGCACAAAGTACGAGTAAGGTAACTTTAGAGTTGGTTTCCCGCTTTATAATTTTCCTTTAGCCATATTTGTATTTTTCCCTTAGATAGTTTAGGGGCCCTGGCCACGTTTTTATTTGTTATGTTAGCAAGTGCTTTAAGTGGGATCAAAAATGTGGGGGGGTATTAAATAGGGAGCAGCCAAAAAAGCAAAACTAGAAATCCTGTCCAAGAAGCAAGGCCCATCTATTAAAAGGCGTGGCTTAAAACATGTAAAAAATCCTGCCCTTCACACAGCGTCAACTAGAATTTGGGAACCTCTCTGTGAGTTTTCTGTTACTATATCCAGAAATGTTGCACAACAACGAATACATATACCTGAAATAAGCCAGACCTGTTGTCTTGGCTAATGCTTGATAGCTGCATCAGATACATGAATTACAACGAAGATTTTGTTATGAATAATTAGAATTGAAAATGTTTCAATTCTGAAGACATGAAACTGAATTAAACATTATTTAGGTATGTGAAAGGGGGTAGTGACCTTGCCAATGCCTTAGACACTACTGTTCTTCCCTTCACACCACTTTCATCTGAAGTCTCTCTGTTAAACATGTATGCCTTTTTTCTCCCCACTTCTTTCTGAAATTTTTCAGATGCATAACTTACACTTTCCCACAGTTACAACAGGCACATATGCCACCATCTCTCGTGCGCTCTGCAGAGGCCAAGGACTGGTTGTGCATGTTGTCTGTACACCTTTATGACCCACTGACAGCCTAGGTGAAAATTTGCAACACTTTCACTTCAGTTTTTTAAACATATGTTAGTGTGTTAAAAGCAAAGCTAACCATAATTTCACTTTAAATAGATAGTTAGGTAGATAGATAGATAGATCAGTCTCTCCTATGTATATCAATTATATCACTCATTTTTCCAAACACACATATGTTCCTCTAGAGATTATTCCTATATTTTAAAAGGGCTCCTGAGATTTGTCAACTTACTATAGACCCATAAGTCTTATAGATAGCTCTCAAAAGCTATTCAGTAGGGTAATTCTGGATACACTCCTATCTCTCTTGCTACTAAATGTTCTCACCTTTGGGGCCCACTCACACAATTTCTAGACGATACCGTGAAGAAAACTTCTTTACCTGCTCCCTCACAACAAGAAGTTACCAAGCCTCCTTGACCTCCTATTTTTTATTTATAATTATGTTTAATTTATCATTTTCTATAATTATTTTTAAAATTGTGTATTTTTGACATGTACCGTTTTTTACTATTCCTGTGAACCTTTGATTGTATTCATATCATCTTCTATATTATTCTTTTACTATTTTAATGGATATTATATATCATTATTATTCTTTATTGCACCTTCATGTGTTTATGTATTAACAAATAACTGCATATACAAAGTATTGTTTTTATGATCATAATAATCTTTTGAATAAGCCATTTTTTTAACTAAAAAACAAAATTCTGGGTACACTAGAATCGTCAATAGCAAAGGAAATCCTGACACCCCTGCAGTTGGGTTTTCAAGAGCGCACAAGCACAATCAAAGTGTTTCACCTTCAGTTGCTGTTCTGGAAAATGTTCACCTTTGGGGGGGGGGGGGAGAGTCTTTATTTTGTTTTCGTGGATCTGAGTTCTGCTTTTGATTTAGTGCCAAGGTCTACGCTCTAGCAAGCACTCCTAGAGATGGGAGTGCCCAGTTACCTGCTAGATATTATGATAAGACTGCATGACAACATCTATGCACAGGTTAGATGTGACCAAGAAGACGAGTTGACTGAACCAGTTCCTGTCAACAGAGGAGTTAGACAGGGGTGTGCACTCGCCCCTACATTATGTATGCGATATATTAATGGCCTAGTACCCATTATGGGCCAATGCAAAAATGACACACCTAGTCTGGCAAACATGAGGGTTCCTGCCCTCATGTTTGCCGACGACACTCCACTGCTCTCTAAATCACCAATGGGACTCCAAAAACTGTTAGATCGTTTTGAGGATTTCTCTAAGCAGAAGGGTTCGGAGATTAATGTGGGTAAAACCAAATACATGGTCCTGAATGCTGGGCACTCTCGTAGGCCGAACTCTATGTTAGCAGGAATGCCTCTAGAGAGTGTGCACACCTTTGAGTATTTGGGTATTACACTAATGGAAAATCTTGGGTGGCATACTCACATAGCCCAGCATAGATTAAAATGGAACAGGTAGTAGTAAGAATCACCAAACTGTCATAAAGTTCACTGTTCTAACCCATTTTGCCGGCCACACAGATTTACAACCGCCAGGCACAAGGGACAGCGTCTTATGGTTCAGAACTGTAATGTAATGTAATGTATGTATAAATATTTATAAAGCGCAAAAAGACTGCGACCCTACGGGTATCCAGGTGCTCAGACTAAACGGGATCATTTAATACTGAAGGGAGCAGAAGAGGAGAAATCATGCTGCTGGAAAGAGCCAGGTCTTAAGGCTCCTCCTGAATTCCATCAACGACTGCGTCTGTCTAAGCTCATGTGGGAGCTCGTTCCAAATTCGGACTCCGACCACACTAAAGGCCCTCCCGCCCAACCTTGCACGCTTAAACCTGGGCTGTGCCAACAAGCTAGCATTAGAAGATCGCAGCTGCCTTACGGGGGAGTACCTTAAAAATGTTTCCTGGAAGGGACCGGACCCATCTAATGAATCGCTTTATGAACCAAGCAGAGGGACTTGAAGTGGACACATTCTCTAACAGGCAACAGGCAATTTCTCGTAGTGCCTGAGTAGAGGAAGAGTCGAGCTTACGATTTAATGCCAACTTCGCTGCGGCTGACTGAACTCTCTGTAGCCCCTGCAGAATGTATTGGGGGGCTCCTAGATACAGCGAGTTACAGTAATTCATTCTGCTTAGCACCGTACTCCTAACGACCGTACTACGAGAGTCAGCGGGCACGAATGGAAGAATACGGCGTAAAAGTCGCAATAATCCAAAGCAAGTGCTAGATGTTTTGTTCGCCTGCGAGTCCAGCAGGAGATTACTGTCAAATAAGACCCCGAGATTCCGTACTGTGATAACTGGGACCAGTGGAGCCACGTCCGGAGCAAGCCTGAAGTCCACTGGTACATGTTGAATCCGCCTTATCGGCGGGTAGTACAGCAGCTCGGTTTTATCTCCATTGAACTGGAGACAGTTTCTCTGTAGCCAGTCAGTAATCAGCTTCATGCAACTTTGAAACTGCTCCAGGGGAACTGCCTGTTTACCTTCCAGAGAGAAGGCCAGTTGTGTGTCATCTGCATAATTGATTAGCTCCACCCCGAACGCCTTGATGATTGAAAATAGCGGCTGCAGATATATATTAAACAGAATGGGGCTGATACTGGAGCCTTGTGGAACTCCAAAATCTACGAGGGTGTTGTCTGAAGAGAAGGAGCCCAGAGTCACCATTTGGTGTCTCCCCGCTAGATAGGAGCGGAGCCACTGTAATGCCTGGCCTCCCACACCAAACTCCTTCAGCCGCCCCAGCAGGATTTTATGACTCACGGTATCGAATGCGGCTGACAAATCCAGGAGTACCAGAACAGCGGTGCTCCCAGTGTCAGCCCGCATACGCATCGACTCCAGCATGGTGACTAAAGCTGACTCCGTTCCGTGACTGGGGCGGAAGCCAAACTGATCCTTGTCCAGCAGATGGTTTTCCTCTAAGTAGTCCGAAAGGGACCTACTCACGACCTTCTCTAGGATTTTGATAGGAAAAGGAAGGAGAGAGATAGGCCGGAAGCTAGCAGGAACAGTTGGATCTGTGAGGGCCCATAGATGTGACTCCACTAGTTACAACAGAAAATTCGATTAATGTGCAAGTTGGCAGGCTTAACCATAAGCACCAGTCTGTGGTAAGTGCCTCAAACTATTACGACCGTGCCGAGATTAGGGATTTACATGGGGTAATGGTATGATGTAGTCAACCCGTCTCTAATGCCTATCAGGATATTGACTTTTCGGAGTCCATCTCGGATAGGAATCCTCCCTGTTTTCATTGTTTGGCAAAATTTAACACTTCGTCTTTTTGTTTTTAATTTGAACTGGACTAATAACAGATAGTACAATATACCGATTCAATATAGCTCAATGCTATAGTTTTGCTTGCCCACTAATAATACATGATCGCTTGATGACAGCAGGACAAACATTTTGCGGTAGTGCTTTTTTCTCTACATTGACATCTCTTTTTTCAACCTACTTAAACAACATCTTACCTCATTATATGCACCAGGTTCAAGGTTTCTTTCTCCTGTTCCTATCTCATTCGCAGGACAATGTTACTTTTAGTGCTGCTGTTACGTAAATTCAGATTGACTTGACGATTGCGATACATACTGTTTTTCTTTACTCAGATATAACTTACCCTCGACCTAAAAATATTGCATAATTTGTAACTTGATGGATTCAACTGGTTGCTGGAACTATGTCAATCATGATGTTAACTTGAATGCTAAAGTTTTCTGATTTACATCAACAATACAGCTTGTATTTATTCTACCACCAGCATCTCTATATTTTCGTTAACCATTCACTTATCAGAGTACGCACAACTGTCACCTAATGGGTGGTTGCGCCAACTACAGCATGAGAACCACCAATTAGATGACGCTGATTAAACCAAAACCAGTTTGCCTTTGGTAACTAAACAAAATGGAAGCCTTGCATGGGCCAGCACTACCGTCCCTTAATCCATCACGACCAGTATGAAGTTGCAGATAAATTTGTCATAATAAATGACAACTTTACCATCAATGGTAATAAGTGCCATGACAAATCTGGGTGAATTTACCTACTTTTAGTGATACACACTATGCCACATACCCCATAGGAGCATGACAGTGACATGCCAGCCATATGCACTCCCCACCTTGCACTGTTACACACTAGTGATGGTTCAACTTTTATATCTACATTGTTATTTCATGATATTTCATTGTATCCTTTACAGTCTTGAGAAAGCCCTGGGCAAACTGGCCAACTAAGGGGGCGAAACATGCGTCAGCTGTTTTTCAGAACCTGTTACTCCGATATACATGATAAACATGTTCAAAATAAGGAACACCCTCAGATGGTGAGAAAATAACAAATATAACATAAATAAAGAACGTTACACACGAAAAGCATTACTCATGTTTCTCCTAGCAGAGGTAATCGAACAAAAGATTAAAGTAAGTGTCAAATTTTACAGGAGGACATACTCACTCGTCTTCACAATCACACAAACACAGAGGTATGGAAGGTCCTAACCTCGAGTAACTCTCCTCCTACAAAAAATGAATAGGGCATTGGCCTCCAGGTGATGAGACATGGACCTTGTACCTGGAAACTACTTAACCATAAGCATCCCCCTGCTCCCATTCAGGTTGCATCTTGGGCTCAGAACAATATCCGACACGATAGGATTGTGTAACACACTGTGCTGGAGGAGTTTTTGGGCTGTCCCATAGCTGTGTTCTTATCACCAGGGTGTAGAGGAAATATTACGTATCTCTGGCTCATGTAATATATCCTGGCAAAGATACGTAAAAACCACTCTGATAGTGATTGTGGAAGACCCCCATTGTGCTTGTGGAAGCTCTCTAACTGATGCATTGCTTACAGTGAAGGATTCTGTCTTAAAGGAGGACTTCCTGGAAGAGACAGATCCACCATTAGCCAAGTGTCTTTATCTACAGTTTCGGTATGGGACATTGTCCCTCCATTCTTTTACTGCAAAGTGGGCACGTGTGTACCCAGGGCAGAGGACTGGTGGTGTCCGTCTTGTGGCGACACTAAAGAAACCATTGAGCATGTTATGTTTTTCTGCCCGGCCTATTTGAGCAGTAAGAGGAGCTGGATAGTCCTGCTGTGCCGAAACTTGGGTGTTAGGGAGCACAAGGAGGCCTTAAGGATTATGAGATCAGATACTAGTCGGTTGATGATTTTTGCACTCACTCGATACTTGATGGGGATATGGAGAGTCAGGCAAAAAAAAGTGTGTTTCTCTAGGGAAAAAAGTATGTGGTGGCTTACGTAATGTGCAAAATGCCTGTTATTTGATTATACATTTTTTAGCTTGGGAATTGGAATATACAAGCTTGAATGTTTCAAATGGATTTTGTACATATGTTATATTATTTTTAACTATGTTGATTGCTCATAGATTTTAAGGGAATTTTAATGTTTTGACTGATTGTGTTATGCTGGATTTGGGAGACGACCTTTACATCGCGGTCATCACACCACGATGCCATCACAACGCGGCCGTTTCAATCGACTTACAGTAGATGGCGCGCTAATATTAGGAATGGTATAGTTTACTATTCCAACACCTTCCCTACTGTTACGTAGGCTGGTGTTGGAATAGTAAATTATACATTTGTAATGTCAGCGTGCCATCTACTGCAAGTCAATGTAATGACTTGCGTAGTAATGGAATTGCGTGGTAATAACGCAGTCGTTGTAACGACCGCGTTGTAATGCCACGCGATGTAATGACTCACGTTGTAACGAGTCATATTCCTGCATTTTAACATTATGAAGTTTTATATGTGCTTTGATGACCATCATGCTGAAATAAAGGTATTCGATGATGATGGTATAATCCTCTGTCTGCTTTTATATCTTACACCTTAAACTGTCTATTCATTGCTCTATTTATACAAATTCATCAGTCATCCAATACCCTCTGATCCATTCATCCATCCGTCCATCTTTCCATCTATCCACCCGTTTCTCCCTAATTGCCTGTATCAATGCATTTTCCTGTCTCTTTCTAGAAGCCTTACTCACTTTTCTTTTTGTTTGCCTCTCCATTTATCTCGCTCTCTCTATGTTTATTGATATCTTTGTCTACATGCTGTCTTATTATTGATTTCTCTCTAGATCCTCTTTACTTAATGCCTATGGGTCTACTTCACAAAGCCATTTACAGATATAAATGGCTCCATTTCATTCTGGTGGGTGTCTGCAAAAGGATACCTTGCAAATGTAAATTGTTTTTAATACTATTTTAATTGCATGCCACAACTGTACACAATAGAACTGTAGACCCCTCCACCCCCCCACCAAACAAGAGGGTGGGAGCGGGTGGCTCAAGGCACTATTTCTAGGACGGATTTAGAATCAAACAAACTCCTCACCCGTCTTCCCCTACTGTTGAAATGGTTAGAGAAACATTTTCCCATGAAGGAAAAAAGTAAAAGAAAAAAATGAGCATTTGCACATCGGGTTGCCTTTCTGCAATGCGAAGTTGTACTGTGAATACAACTCTGCATTGGGGAAACAGCAAACGCAGACCCAGCAGCACACTTAGAAAGCTGCAACTTATTCATCTTTCTAGGTGTTCTTTTTCAAGTATTTAAAAAAGTCCTACATTCACACCTGCACATAGAAGTATGTGTAAGGGTGTAAATGTCTGAACTTTTTTTGTGAATCAGACCCTAAATCTTCGTTGCTTTGTTGCTGTCTGGCTTCCCATTTCTCAATACACCCATCTCTATGCAGCTCTCCTTCGCCATATGCAAACTCTCTTTCTGTTTAACAATGTAACCTCTAACATCTGTTTACTTCTTGATCTCTCTGCTTTAAGATTGGACAATCTTTGACTTTCTTAGCACTGACATTGTTTATCTTTTAATATTTTAAACAGCGTGCATTTTTGTCTCTATCTTTCTCCCACCTATTCATTTCTTCCACTCGGTCTCTACTTTGACTAATACCCTAGATCCCACCTTTGTGCTCCACTCGTCGTCACAAACTCTTCCTCTAGTGCTATATGTCTCTTCCTCTTCCTGTCTCAACTTAGTTTCCTGGTTGCTTGAATAATGCATTTATAAATGAATTAAGCTATATTTTGTGGATGTTTTTAAATAGTTTGGTGCCAGGCTTATGAATAGACTGGTCACAAAAAGGGGTTGAAAATTGTGCCCCAACTATTTGCTACAGTCTGTAATTTTGCAATGTACCTATGAACTAATAGGCCCTGTTGTAAAATCTCAAGTTACAGGAGGTTTCAGAATGCCCAGCCCAATAAACACTAATTAGGCAGGTCTCTGTGCAACTCCCTGCAAACAAAGGGATGGTGGCTTCTAAGAAACAGCAGGCTACCATCCTTGCACTTGTATTCCCACATAGAAATTTCTTTTAAAGCAGCCCGTGTTCCTTAAAGAAATTGGTACTGCTTTTCTTAACAAAGGTTTTTTTTTGGGTAGCCCATGTTGCTTCAAAGAACCCGTGCTGCTTTAAAAAGCAAAGTTTTCCCAGTTTAAAGTACATTGGTTAGACCTCTTTCTCCTCCAGCATGGTCACCCAAAGCAACTCCCAAAGGAGAAGCTTTCCGAAAGGGGCAGCTTCTGACCACGTCCCCTTTACGCATGGGTTACCATGTCTTTTGAGGAGCTGGAAAAAAATGTTATGGTCTAGAACAACAATTACTGTCACAAACCATCAATAAATCTCCTTGCCATTCACAAATATGGTGGAGCACTTTTTTATACTCCTTCCTAATTTAAGATTCAGAATGAATTCCTAAATCCAAATTACGATTTGGAACGGCTTTTGTGAATCACAAAATGGGTCTAGAACAGTGGAAAACTAAATTTTGTGTTTGCAAAGTATGCGCATTCATGATGCACAAGGTTTACAACTGCAAAATGGACTTGTACATGCGTCCCCTAAGTGTCTACATACATGATAGCTCACTAGCAATGATTAGAATAAACCACTTTAACTCTATTCCTGAAGTTGAGATGCTTTGACATGTTGACTAGTTCTCCAATGCTCACCAGGATGACAGGCTGGTGACATTTTTGGGTGCACAGGGTGTGTTTTCACGAATTATAATTGTTTTTGCTTCTAGGTAGGCAGAGGTTACTCATTCGTAGGCTTTCTTCCCCATAAGTTGTCTAAGCAGTGTTGGTGGTGAACTGCATGACTCCTAGACTTATCCTATGACTCCTGTGTATGTAGACAGTGGTTTGCAGTTTTCCACAGTCCAATTATTTGTCAGATATTGAATTCGAGATGTCCTATTTTTAGTTCACAAGGACTCATACCAAGCAACCCAGAATATCCTACTAGGAAAAGTGAAATATTATGAAAAGTGTCATTGGAGAAGTCTCATTTAACACGAGTGACAGCTTTCCATGACTGTAGCTTCATCTGTTCATAGGCCCATTTTGTGTGTGTACGTGGTACCATGCCTCATTATTCATTCATGATCACGGAAAAGTCAAGATTTTCAATATGCCAAATGACTTCTTAGTTTGTAAATCATGAGCTGATGTGCATAAGAAATTCAAGAATAACAATGATTCTAAAAATAAGTCCATATGCAGCTCTGCTTCCTGCTGTTAGGGTTGTGGATCTTTAAGTTCTTGCCACTTCACAGCATTTCCCCTTACTTCTTGGATGTGTGGCCCTTGCCCAGCCTCCTCCAGCCTCTTCCCTCCGTGCACCGTTCATCCAATTCTAGTACTAACATAGGCATTGTGACTGTTACCACCAGCATTCAGCCTTTGCTAGGGCTGCAGTCTCCTGACAGTTTTGTGCTTACTATAGTTATTTGGCTCAATTTATTATCACCCTTATTTTACTTTAGTTTAAAAAAATTGTTTTTGACCTCATTTTTAGGTCTTGCCTGAGCCTGCGCATGCACTGCTCTGGCGAGACATTTAGGAGTAGAGTTTTAGAAATCCGACCACAGCTTTTTTTTATGGCAAACTGACGAGCAGAGGCGCCATCTGGCTTTCCTCTCTCGTCATGGTGCATGCACATCGCACACCACTCGCCAGACGTGCCTCCCTTTTTAATTTCTTTTGCTTTGACGGCATTCCTGAAATGTGAACATGTAAGAACAACGAGAGCCAGTACCTCCAGGCCGGGGGCATACGAAAGCGCAGTTCTCGGCCTTTACTTGTAATAAAACCTGTCTCCTTCCACAGCTGCATCTCACACTTACCCGCCAGTTCAGGTTACATCTGAGTGACTTGATGGTTAATTCTTAAAATACTGTAAACCTACTCGCTTCTGGGTGCTGTGATGCTGGCGCCCTCCGTGCACTCTAGTGGCCATAGCTGCAAAAGCCGCAAACTTTTGGTTATTATGTATTGGTTGACACTTGTGTCGCTGTCTAATTAATTTGTGGAACCCTTGATCAGATAACGTCTCTGACCTATTGCGGTGGGAGAGATTGTTTTGTGTTTGTTTTTAAGTGCTTGTTTAATGTCTTCATCATTCGCCCACAGTGTCTCACGTATGTTCCTTCGTAACTAAGTGCAGCATCAGTGCTAGAAATGCTTTCGATTTGTTGCCATCAAGCATTAAACACTCCCCTTGAATACAATCTCATCAATATAAGCTATAACACAATTGTGCGGAGAAGTGTTTTGTAACGTGCAGCATTCTTTATTAAATCGCCCGAATCTCGTGAGAAGTGTCCTCCTTCATCTCAGTGGAGACAGTTCTAGAGCCCAACTGAGGAGTGGCTGCAGGCTCCATCCACCTAACTTGTTTGACAACAAGGCTTTTCTGAGACTCTTAACAGCTGTACTTAGATACATCTGCAAGTTTGCATATCCATATAAAATAATTAGACTGTTCTGGAAACGTAATATATTTGAGCAGTCTGCCTGAATGATGACAGGAATACTTATGTTGACCTATTGGTTCAGCCGCTAGGGTTCTTGCTCTACTCCCGAATAATGTGATATCTCTTGATTAGTTAATAAAAAATAGGTAATTGCCCTCTGTGATTCATATGTCCCACGCCCCCTCCTATACAGTTGGTCCAAGTAACTTGTGGAGGAATGAAATTTCACAGCCAAAAGAAGAAACACCCTTGTTATTATTCTTATTCAGATAGCTGTTAATTGTATTCTAGATTTTATAATTTCATTTAATAAATTAAGTTTATGGTGCCTCTGTCCCTTTTCAAATTTGCCTAAATGTTCCAGAGCAGACTTTATTTTTATATATATTGTTATCGTGAATGCAAATCGGTGATAGTTTTCCTTTTCTTTTCCTTGCCCTTTGTAGGACGTAAGCATAAATGTGCTGACTTTAGTTTCTGCAGTTTACTCCATTGCCTAGCAGTGGAATCAATTTGACCTCCCTGACACGAGATGGTATCAATTGCCCCATAGAAGCCAAAAACAGTCCCATCCAATGGGATTCTAGGATGTGGAGTACACTATAGCCACTTCTCATAACTATATTTTCATGGGTTGAGAAAGATGACAAAGCAATAGGAAAGATGACCAATAAATAGCCATGTCTCCAGCACTCTGCAAATACATTTAAATTCATTTGAAAGATTGATACTCTCTTTGGCAGCAATACTTAATGATGCAGCATTCATTCCAAAAGGTTAGAGCTACAGACACCTCACATCCTGATTGGTCTATTGTGACAGCAGTGGCTGTGTAAAAAAAAAAAAAGAAGAAAATTCCAAAGGATACCAGCCTGTAACTGGCTAGCACCTGCCTGCCTAAAACGTACCCGCGAATCATCACTGGAACACCAGATTTCCATAGTGATGGCATGTATCATTAAAACCACTCCACACCAAGCGGTAGTTCTGCTTGCAGGAGGCCAGAGTAGTCCCAAACGAACAGTAGGTTTTTCTTTCTCCCTCACCCACCCTGTCCCTGTCTGGCACAGTAATGGACTTTGTGTTGTTTAGGTTGTGTAGCAAGGTGGAACTTTAACATAAGTGTTTTATTTTTACAAGCTATATGTGTTGTTTATATTGCAAATTACCAAATTGGACAGTAATATGATTTTACAGTATTTCTCCTGTTATGGCAAGTTTATATGTTGGACATCATTTTCAAAAATAACAAGACTAATTATTACCTTAGCTTACTGAATGTGTGATGTAATCAAAGAATACCAGACGGTGTTACTGTTTTGCAAATCTGTTCCTTGCTTCCAGGTCGTGGGCCCTAAAGAAGTAAATAAGTGCCATAAGAAATGAGATAGCCCCATTGCTCATCTCTACGGACTGTCAGATGTGCACATTTTAAACTTATTTTAATCCCCTCGAATGTACGGCTGCTGATCTTCCCTAGCTACTTAGTGAATTACAAACCATAAGCAAATCAGTTGCTCCAGGTTGTTTTCCAATTGCTCCATTATTGTCGCATCTAATGGGTTCAATTCACATTTGGTATAAGACCCGAATTTGTTTTATGTTGTGGGTATTAAAGTGTAAGATTACTTGATGACTTTTAAAGGTTTTTCTTTTTGAATGTATTTGTTTTTCTAATTGTGTAAAAGTGTATTCTTTTATGCAGACACCGACTAATATTTTTCAGTTAGAAATGAGGAAGTGAGCAGGATTCATGCTCTACAACGCATAATTAAAACAAGCATTGGGATAGCCAATAGGTCTCGCCTTTGGGAACTTATAAGTGTTTAGCCATGCAACAGTTAATGATGTTGCAGTAAGGATATTGTGCTGCATAACTAAATACTTGTAAGGTCCCAAAGGCGAGACCTATTGGCTATGCCAATGCTTGTTTATCTTGCCTCAGGGGCTGCCTCGTTCTGGCAATTTCGCCATCCCCTCTTCCTGCCACCCACCACCCGCTTCCCACTGCCCTTCTCCCCAGCACCCCTCCCCACTCCCTGGATCTACTTAATGGAGGCTGCAGTGCAACCCCATTGAGCAGGTCCTCACACCAGCTCCCCCTTGCTGCTTGGACGTGTGCCCCTTGCCCAGCCTCCTCCCCATACGCTGTTCAGCCAATTCTAGTACTAACATAGGCATTGGGACTGTTACCAGCAGAATTCAGCCTTTCTAGGGATGCAGTATCTTGACTGTTTCGTGCTTACTATAGTTATTTGACTCACTTTATTATCACCACTATTTTACTTTAGTGAATTTGTTTGTTTTCCCCCTCACTTTTATTTTTCCTCGTTCTGACCACTTTGCCATCCCCTCTTCCCGCCACCTGCTTCCCACCTCCCATCTCCCCAGCGTCCCTCCCATGACCTGTTTAATGGAGGCCACAGTGCGACCATATTTAGCAGGTCCTCACGCTAGCTCCCCCTTGCAGCTTGCACGTGTGCCCCTTGTCCACCACCTTCCTCCATGTGCTGTTCAGCCCATTCTAATGCTAGCACTGGCATTGTGACTGTTACCAACACTGTTCAGCATTTGCTAAGACTAGTCTCCTGACTGTCTGGTGCTTACTATAGTTAATTGACTCATTATATTATCACCGCTAATTTAATTTAGTGATTTTTTAGTTTTTTTAGTTTTAAACCCTCACTTATAATCTCACCTCCTGGGCTGCCTGGTTCTTGCCATTTTGCTTCCCTTCCTTCCGCCTCCCGCTTTCCACCTCCCACCTTCCCAGCGCCCCTACCAGGACCTACTTAATGGTGGCCGCTGCGTGGCCATGCCAAAGGCACATCAAAGGCAAGCCCATCTGCGCCCGTCCATGCCTTGACCGCAACCAGCGCAAGGAACACTGGCCTTCCGGGCACCCACAGGTACTCCACTGCATATCTCCGAACCCTTGATGCCACAACAACTGTTGCCTCACATCTCCTCGTTCCACAGCAGGACTGTTTACCTACCACCACTGTCTCTTCACCTGTAACTTAGGACCTCCCACCCTCACAGAACCCCCTCCACTCACACTCCACTGACCAAGACACCCCGAAACCACTCCGATGCCTCCTGATCAATGCTAGATCTCTCAGCAAACACACCATCAAAGTCTGGGACATCATTTCCTTCCTTGCCCGACGTGACCTTCATCACAGAGACTGCCTCTACTTCTCCTCTACCCCGACATCGCCTCCACAATGCCCAGAGGCTGCAAGTTGACATACCGAGACAAACAAACTCCAACATCACCATTATCCACAAAGAAACAATCTGCGGCACCACCACTGAAGAGGACACCACACCAACAATTTCCACCTCCACACCAAAAAAACCTTCAAAGGCATGCTTGCCTACGGACTCCCAGAACCACTTACCGGCTCTGCAACACCATCACAGACTTAATCGCCCCATTTACCATCGAGTGCAAGCACTACATCTTCCTTAGAGACCTCAACTTCCACCTGGATGACCCCACAGACAGTTACTCTGCCAAACTTCTGGAACGAATGGACAACATCGGCCTCACCCTGATGGTTACAGACGCCACACACAGAGCTGGACACACACTGGACACTATCTTCGCATCCAGCGACATTGTTGAATACAGCCATGCCACAGACCTCACCTGGACTGACTACTCCATCATCCACTTCACCATCACAGGACCCCGTGCACTGCCATCAACACCCCCAATAACTCTTTCCGTGGCTGGAACAAAGTGACACAGACCCAATTGATGGAAGCCCTCAACACCACCCAGCCCATCTCCACTATCAACCTGGAACAAGCAGTTCAGAACTTCAACACCTGGATCACCAATGCAGCTGACCTAGTCAGCCCCATCAAACCAGCCAAAACCCGCAGATCCATAAAACAAGCCAGCTGGTATACACCAGAACTCGGTACAATGAAATACAGCTACAAACAACTGGAGGGAAGGTGGTGCACCGGCAGAGAAGCTACAGACCGAGCCACCTTCAAGTCAGCCCTCAAAGAATGCCACCAATGACTTAAAGACGTGAAAAAGAATTTCCCTGAAGACCACATCAAGGCAAGCACCAACCATACCAAGGAACTCTTCACTATGGTCAGAATGTTCTCCTGCCCAACAGCCACCGATAACACTATTCTTCCTTCACAGGAAATCTGTGACGCACTAGCAAATCACTTCCACAACAAGATATCCACCATCTACAAGAACTTCGAGCCCCAACCCACTGACCTCCACTGTCTCCTCACTCCAACTTAATTTTCCCCGACCAGCATCTCACCCCATTGGAACACCTTACCACACCTAACCCCAGAGCCATCATGAACACCATCCACTCGGGAGCACCCACAGACCCCTACCCCCATCGCCTCTTTAGCGTAGGAAGTAAGGAGATCAGCCACCAACTCACCACCATCCTCAATCATCCATCGCCACAGCCACCTTTCCTGATGCATGGAAACATGCAGAAGTCGGACCTCTCCTCAAGAAACCATATGTCAACCCAAGTGAACTCCAGACTTACTGCCCCATCTAGCTGCTTCCTTTCCCCGCCAAAGTCCTGGAGAAGGCCATCAACTGGCAGAGCACCAAACACCTGGAGAGAAACAGCCTGCTAAATGCCTCCCAAGCCAGTTTATGCGCCAACCATAGCACCGAGACTGCCCTGATCACCGCCACGCATGCCATCTGCAAACTACTTGACAGGAGAGAATTAGCGGCCCTGATCCTCCTCGACCTCTCCACAGCTTTTAACACTGTATCACACCACACACTCATCAAGAGACTGCACCAGATAGTGATCAAGGGAGACACACTCAGGTGGATAGCATCATTTCTCACAGGTACAAACACAGAGAATCCGCCTATATCCCTTTACCTCAGAGGACTCTGGTGCCTTGGTATTTCAACTGTCTTTGTTATCTACTGAGTTTTCTAAACTGATTTTGTATCGCTATTCATGTGTGTGTTTTACAATCTATTGCTTTTACAGTGTTGATTTTGTAATGCTCAGTGGTAGAAATTAGACGCTGGTAGCCATGTAAGTTCTTAAGTACCTTTATTCCAATTGTACAGCAGGATGGTAAGTAGGTACATCAGCTTGGTAGACCAGATAAACAGGTAGTAATGATGTAGGTTAGCCCAGTAGTCAGCCCTTGGTCCTATGCCACAGCAGCCCCACCAGGAGCAGCCTGCCTGCTGCTCAGCCCATCTGTAAGTGTCATAACTCACTCAGTCAGACACCCAACATTCCACGCATCACAGCATTTCCAACATTCTACTCCAGACACACACAAAGTACCGATTGATTGGTTGACAGACGAGATCGTGGCATTCTTGAGTTAGACATGCAAATATGACGTGCTTTTCAGTCGCAAACAAATTGTATAGTACTAGATTCCTCAGGTATTTTATTGTGTTTTAAAATAACTTCCACCTTATTCTTTAGCTTTGAACGGATGCGATCCAGCTCTTGAATAACGTCCCTTTTTTTAGCGAAAATAATCTTTTCACAATTTGATTGAAAAGCATTTTATCTCTGATTTTAAAAGATTACCAATCAGCTGCAATCAACGAAAGCCACTTTGACCTACTTTCAAGATATGTTTACGTTCATGTAACGGTACATATTTTCAGTGCTTTAAAAGTAAAGTGACTAAGAAGGATAAACATAAGATAAAATGCAAATAAAAAGATCAGAAACTGTTATATAAGGGGTTCCCTTCATAGTTAGAGGGGCATCTGCCCTTTACCGAATAAATAGTTGGGAAATTCTTTAGATGCGTGCTGGATCTCTATTTTCACTATCCCATGCTACAGCAGTTAGTTCTATGTCCTACCATGCAGCAATTGCCATGTTTGACCAGGTGACTGTAGTCTGTTTTAAGCAGGGCCACTGGAATTATGAGATTGTGTGTCTGCTGCGGTTATTGCATAATGTTATATTTGCTGCATTTTCCAGATAATCCATCATCTGCCGCATAATCTGCAGATGTTAACAAAAAAGATTTGTTTCTACCTCAAACGGTTCAAAAGTTAGCAAAAACACAGTGACGTGTTACTGTGCAGTGCAAGGACCTTTGCAAAGGTCGAGTGGTCACCTTTCTACAGTTAATTGGTATATTTGGGTGTTAAACTGGTACTAATGAGGTACAAATAATGCCCAGGCAGTGTTACCAAGTTTTTACAAGACTATATTATGAAATAAAACCCTCATAAAATGTGCCACACAGAGCCGCATAATTCTGCTTTTCTTGCCACATAAATTATTCATCCCTGCTGTGTAATTTGACCCTCCCGTGATGCATAATTTCAGCGGCCCAGGTTGTAAAACACTTTGTTGAAACTGCTGTCTGATATATTCATAAAGAGAAACTGCATGGCTAAAATATATTTGCCTCAGTTCCTGCAGCTACAAATCGCCCTCGTTAAACATTCCTCATCGGAATCGTGAAAGGACAAGTTGGACGAAGATATCATTGTGGTAGGAAGGGTTTAAACGTGACCTTATTTCTTCGTCTTACAGTTTCCTCTGAACAGTTGAGGGTCATCTTTTGTTTTTATGCTGGTTGAATTTCATGCCTAGGTGTATCAACTGCCTTTTTCATCTCCTGAGTTTTCTAAAACGATGTTTTATCTCTCTTCGTTTGTGTATTTTACAATCTATCGCTCTTTCAGTGTTGATTTGTATCTCACTGTGTATACTACTCCCTCTGTTTTACTTCTGTTCCAACCTTTCATTTATCTATCTGTGCTCAGCTGCTGCTCTTCGTCTTTCTTTCTTCTCTCTTATGCACATTTATGATGAGGGAGCTACTGTTCTCGTGCATCCCGCCCGTCTCTGCATCTTATTCATGCATCCTTTGGATTCAATATATGTTATTTTTTTCCCCATCCTTCTCTTTCCTTTGTGCAAATCTGTTAGCGCCGCAGGAGCCCGTGCTGTCTCCTCTAGCTACAATGCTACTTTCTAATCCTGTCATTCATCTTTAATGAGACCCCCTGCCACTGTTTAAATAGCAAGAGGAACAAAGGAAAGGTGGCGTTTCCAAAACATCTGCTCCCCCACCTCCCCGCCAAGCCGCCCCCGCCCGCCACCGCAGAATCGCTTCAGAAGAGAAAGGGAAATATTTTAACTCAACTCGTTAATTGTGTTTTTTGATACACTTTATCATTAATTGTTTACAGATGTGCCTTCCCCCCCTCAGGCACTGACTAGACATGAAACCAGCCACCGCGCTGAGGCGCGCGCACCTGAGGTGGGCCTACTTTCTTCTCTGTGGACTGCTGGACCAGCGTCCCCAGCTGACGCATTGGAGCAGGAAATCCAGGGCTTGCAGCCTGAGGGCCTAATTCGTTAACAATTCTAGGGACTTTTTTATTTATTTATTTATTTGACTGGCAGCTTCACTTGGGCTTCACGGTTTGAAAGTGCAGGATGCACTTCATGGGGCTCCAGAGAACGACTGTAGAGTTCTTGGCAGTTCCCATACTCCTCTGCTTCTCCCAGCTCGTTGTTCTCCCAGGCAGCACAGTCAGAATACGGAAACGCAAAACAGAGGAACTCTTCAAACAAATAAATAATACAGTTGAACTGTTTGGTTAGAATGGACACATCCTACATAATACATTGCAGTGGAACCAAAACATCTCAAACTCTGCTTTTGTTTTGTGGCTGGTCTCATTTGTCTTCGAACTTTTATTCTTCCAGAGTTTGAATTTGTTTTACATTGGACATATATGGGCCTGGTTCTCAAAGGTAAACTTACACTTTACAGTAAGTTAAATCATTTTCGGCAGGGCTTTAAGTGGGATGATAAAACTGGGGGGTCTCTCAAAGGGGCATGGCCAATGTAATTAAGGGCGTGGCTTAAAAACACGTAAGCTAAAAATCTGTGCATAGCGCAGTGTGCCGGCCAACTTGTATTTTGCTGTTTCTATCATTCCATCCAGATATATGATACAACAAGTAACATCATACCTACAACTGGTCAGGACTATTGGCTTTGTCAATGATTGTTGTTCGGAGAAGATAAATAAGCAGCAACTATGGCTTGTATATAATTTTGAAAAAGCTTCCACTTAAAGCCATGGTGACACCACGACAATGTTGCTGCCCCTGAGTTTCAAAAAGAGAAGGTAAATCCAGAGAGAAAATGACTCTCTTTGAAGGATTTCCCTTCCCCTACAATGCTCACCGGGCATGACGTCATGCCATAACTTCTCCACTAGTGAGAAGTGAGCAGTGTGAGCACGCGATTGATGTGCCTGCAGTCACTGCAGTCCGTAACAAAACAGACCGCCTGTGCCAGGGCACAAAACAGAGCCCGATAGGGACCCGTTTCGAGGCCCTCTGTTAAAAACTGCCGGTGATCAGCACCAGTGAGACCCGGCCCACTTAAAGCCCTTCTTTTCGGTATCCACACACTACATGCTGAATTTTACGACTCCACACTCTTTTATACTTATGTGTGCGGAGTTTTTCACAACCAGAGACTCCGCAGTCTGGGTGGGGAACTCTGCACACATATGTGTAAGGAGTGCGGAATTTGAAAACTCCAAAACGTCGGTTGTGAACTGTATTTTGTAGTACCCTACAAAGTGCAGTTTGAGAATCACACTCGTAGAATTGGGCGGAATGAGAGAATCACCGTAAATCTGCAGTTCTCCTGCCCCACCAAAGTCTGGGCACCCCAGCCTCATTTAGATGTGGAGGATACCACCAAACTTCAGACTGGGGAGCCCTGAGTAGAGAGGAGGAAGTGAGACCAGTGCAAATACTGTGAATTCAAGGCTTAATTTATTCTTTCTTGGGGTTAATGGTGTTTATATCACCTAATTATAAACTAGCACGCATGTTTACGTTAGAGACCCCTATGTAATCTTTAAAAAAAATTGATTCAGCTTAGAAAATGTGTGAGTTCCTCCCTCTTTAGATTTCCTTTTCATGAAGAGGTGGAAAGAAAGCAGCAGCTATAGGGAATATGTTTATGTCTATCTTTAAATAGTCCTTTTATTTTATTATGAATATTCACACTTTTGTGACTCTACTAACACCTTATCAATGTTTACAATAACTCCTTTTTACTTCTCATCTGATTCATCACGCATGCGATATCACTTGCGATGATCTATTGTAGCTAAAAAAAAGCATAAAAAGGGGCTTCTAGCTATTTTACCATTACCATTGCCATTATTTAGCTTCATTGTGACTCCAATTCCCGCCCTTTTCACAGGTGAGCGCATGTCAGTGCATGTTGGCGTCACTTTCTATCTGTGTTGTTCTTTTCTTTCCTGGAGCATGGACAAAGTACTGATTGATTTCTTTACTATTGTTCTTCCATGCTGCTTGTGCTCGGATTGTGGTACTTTTTTGCATTTACTTGCAAGACAACATAAAACTATCAGCATTGAAGCTCAGGCTTCCTTGTATTTCCAAGAACTGAAAGCAAACAACTAGCAATATCAAATCTTTCTGGCATGTTACCCCTAAAATCACCCATACTTCTCTTTACTGATATCCACTTCTAACCGTTCATCTCCCTTTACCTTTACTTACCTCTGAATCTTAAATTCACCTTACATCCCTTTACACCTACCCACCCTTTAACCCTAAAATCACCGTACCTCCCATTTCTTCTGCCAACCCTGAACCCTCAAGTCATCCTTTCCTTTCTTTAACCCTTCCCACCCTGACCCCTCAAGTCATCCCTACCACCCTTTACCTAAACCCATCCATTAACCCTCACATCACCCTCCCTTCACCCTCCCTCCCTTTTACCTCTACCTCTACCTGCCCCATAACCCAAAAGTCACCCTCATCCCCCTTAACCTGTGCCCACTCCTGAACCCTCAAGTCACCCTCACCTTCCTTTAACTCTGCCCACCTCTGAATTCTCAGGTTAACCTCACCAGTAACACTTGCCTCCCATTACCACTGCCTGCCACTGTATCCTCAAGTCATTCTCACCTTCCTTTACCTGTGGCCACCCCTGGACACTCAAGTCACCCTCCTCTCCCTTTGCCTTTACACACCCCTCAACCCTCAAGCTACCCTCATCTACTTTATGTCTACACTGCCTGAACTCTCAAGTTACCCTCACCTTTCTTAAACTCTACTCACCCCAAAGCCCTTAAGTCAGCCTCACCTCCCTTTACTCCTACTCACCCCTGAGCCCTCAAGTCACTCTCATCTCCCCATACCTCTATCAACACCTGAACCCTCAAATCATACTCACCTCCCTTTATGTCTACCCATCCCTGAGCCCTCAAGTCACCTTCACCTACCCTTACCTCTACCACCCATAACCCTCAAGTCACCCTCACCTTCCCTTACATCTACTCACTCCTGAACACTGTAGTCACCCTCACTTCCGTTTACCTCTACCCACCCAAGCCCACAAGTAACCCTCACTTCCCTTTACCTTTACCCATTCCTTAGCCCTCAAGTCATCCTCACCTTCTTTTACCCCTAGACACCCAAGGCCCTCAAGTTACCCACTTCGTTTTACCTCTACTTTGAGAAGTCATCTTCAGCTCCCTTTACCTCTACCCACCACTGAACCCTCATGTCACCCTCACCAGTAATCCCCACCTCCCTTTACCTCTGCCCACAACTGAAATCTCAAGTAACCCTCTCCTCCCTTTACCTCTGTCCACCCCTGAACACTCAAGTCACCATCACCACCCTCTATCTCTATCCACCCCTGAGCCTTCAAGTCACCCTCCCCGCCCCTTTACCTCTACCCACCCCTCAACCCTCAAGTCACCCTCATCTCCTTTTACCTCTACACACCCTGAGCACACAATTTTCCCTCCTCTCCCTTTATCTCTACTCACCCTAGAGCCCTTAAGTCAACCTCACCTCCATTACCTCTACTCACTCATCGACCCTCAAGTCGCTCACATCTCTCTTTACCACTTCCCACCCCAGGGCACTCAAGTCACCACCCCCTCCCGTTACCTTATCTCCACCCATAACCCTCATGTCAGCCTCTACATCTACCCACCCCTAAAACCTTCAAGTCACCTTCAGCTCCCTTTACCTCTAACCACTCTGAGCCCTCATTTTAATCTCACCACACTTTACCTCTACCCACCCCAGAACCTTCAAGTCACACTCCCCTCACTTTACCTCTAACCATCTCAGGCCCTCAAGTCACTTTCACCTCCCTTTACCTCTACTCACCGAGTCCTTTAGTCATCCACACCTCCCTTTACTTCTGCTCACTCCTGATCCCTCAAGTCACTCTCAACTTCCTTTACCTCTACCAGTCCCTGAACCCTCAAGTCACCCTCTCCTTCCTTTACCTCTGCCCACCTCTGAACCCTGAAGTCACCCTCACCCCCACCTCCCTTTACCTCTACCCACCCCAAATCCTCAGGTCATGCTCACCTCCCTTTACCACCACCCACCTCTGAGCCCTCAAGTCACTTTACCCTTCTCTTAACTCTACCCACAACCCTCAATTCACCCTCACCTCCCTTTACCTCTACCCACCCCAGAACCCTCACGTCACCTTCACTCTCATTCCCTTTACCTCTACCCAGCACAGGCCCTCAAATCACCCTCACTTCCCTTCACCTCTACTCACCCAGAGCCCTTAAGTCATGCTCCCCTCCCTTTACCTCCACTCACCCCAGATACCTCAAGTCACTCTCACCTCCCTTTACGTCTACCCACTGAGTCCTCAAGTCACCCTCACTTACCTCTACCAATCCCTGAGCCCTTACGGCTCTCTCACCTTCCTTTACCTCTGCTCATCCCTTAGCCCTCAAGTCACCCTTACCTCCCTTAACATCTACTCACCCTGAACCCTCAAGTCACTCTAATCTCCCTTTACCTCTACCCACCTCTGAACCCTCAAGTTACCCTCACCTCCCTTTACATCTATGCACCCCTCAACTCTCAAGTCACCCTCACCTCCCATTATTTCTAGTCCTGGCCCCTTGCTATACCTCCATAAAAAAACTGTTGTCCAAAGATTTTTGTTTTTGATTTGTGTTTTTGTATCATTAGAGAAGTAATTTAGCTTGGGTAGACATTGCTAATCCAGGCCAAATTTTTCTGGAGGACATTTGTAAAAATGTCAGATGTGTTGTAGTGATGATGTAATATTTCAGGAAAGGTGTCAAACCCTAGTAGTCTTATAGAGACAGAAAATAACTCCGCAGAGCAACCCTTCTGCAGCTCTATAATGATGTGTTTTAGCCATTATATTGGTAATTAATTTTAATATTGCTTTTGTTTCAGGTTTTCCATTGGTTCAAATTCGTAAACATGAGTGAAGCAGGTGGTAGTAGATGATTTTTACCTCCTGACAGAGTGTTGCTAACTACAAAATCTGAGGATTCCTTCAATAAAGAAAAATGTGTCATATGCCAAACTAATCCAAAAGAAAAGGTAACATCAACTGCAGCGGTGTAGAAGAGATTTGGAGATGCTGGAGAAGTACGGCAAGATGAAGATTCCAAAGGATTGAAACTGATGCGAGAAGAGGATCAAATATTTTATCATTTTAACAACAAGTGCAATAAGTTGTATACAATGGAAAAACGCCTAGAAACAAATCATCAAAAAATAGCAAAAACCAGTGAATCACAATAAGAATCTGAATCTTCTGAAAAAGCGACGACAACCAAACCCAATACCCATCAACTTAGATCGATGGCTACCCCTCATCCACCTCCAACAAATTATCAGAAAGCAGAAGATCTTCAATGTGTTATTTGTGGTTTAGAACAACAAATATATTTACCGTTATTTGTGGTTTAGCCAGAATAAGGGCCAAAGGGATTGACGGAAGAACAAACTACATAGTATTTGAGTCTCAAAGGGCAAACATGTTTTTATCTGCAGCTAGTTTCTTCCAAGATAAAATTCTCAGATGAGGATCTGATCTAACCACTGAGGTGAATGCATTTGCAGTGGATTTGTATGCCCACCTGAACTACATGCTAGCACAAATTAAAAAATGTAAATGTACAATGAGCTCCTAGCAGCAATGTAACCACCAGCCATCAGTTAAATTTGCATTCTTCGAAAAAGAAAATGGGAGTTTTAAAGCCACTCTTGAGTGCTGGCTCAGTGAGATCAGAGAAATAATGGTCAACATTGATGAAACTGTATTGATCCAAAATAATGAAATTAAGATTTTTCTGGTGAGCATGAACAATGACAGAATGTGTTTTTGTCAGTCCAACAAAAAGCATGAGCCACTTCTAGTATTCTAAGCTGATTTGACTCCTGAAGTTCTTGCTTCAAAAATAAGATTACAGGTTGAAGTAAAATCAGTAGAAACCATTTTAAGAAACACCCTGAAAGAATTTGATTTTGGACTTAATGTCAAATTTTGTGATGCCCCAGAGCTCCACAAATCATGTGAGTCATCAAGAATGCCTGATGTCTTATCATTTTTTCCATCATTCATATCAGCAAAGCAAAACTGTTACAAACTAAAGTTCTTGAGTTCAGAACAGAAGCCGACAATATTGATAATGGCTTTTGAAGGTATAAGCGAAGAAGTGGAAGACAATCCCATGAACTGACGGGCTTATGCCGACCAAATGTACTATCTTTTCCAAATCATGTTTCATGAATTACATCACAGCAAAAAGAAAGCTCTGCTACACATGATGACTGCTCGCACAATCTATGACAAGTGCAAAAGTAGAGAGCTTATCACTTCAATGAATAGGATTGGTGTATCAACAAGTTATAGTGACATAATATGGAGCAGGAACTTGTTAGCAGCTCATGCTGTAAAATCTTGTAAATCTGACAGCACACCACTTCACTTTACTGTGAAAGGATTTACAATAGCTGCTCTTGATAATTTTGATTTTGAAGACAGCTCTTCTTTGTCTGGAACATCCGCACACATGATACTGCCATGGTGCTTTTTCAAAACTGTACCAAATATGTCGCTGCTGTAAAACAAGCGGTGTCAGTTGTAGGCATAAACAAACGAAGCTGCAAACTTATAACCCAACGGCCTTGCCAATCTGTGCAAAATCACTACAAGCCATCAACACGTCTCAGTCTACAGGAAAGTTTGAAAGTGGCTGAGGACATGAATATTCTTCTACCTGATGCTGCGGTCCACAAAGCTGATTTAACTGAATTTATCATGTCGCTTATTTGGTGCAGACTGGAGGATGAAGAAAATCCTGTTCCTCCGGAGTCTGGAATGCATGCTCTGATCTCCCAGAATACCGTTCCACTTAAGAAGGTTGGGTTTTTACCAGTAACATCATCTCCAGTCTCAAACTGCACAACAGTATCCACAGCTCTAAAACAAATCCAAAATGTGAGTGTTCAGCTTGAAGACCAGCCTATCCTGCCAGTTTTCTGTGATGAAGGTGTATTTTGTATTGTAGCTGACATTTTAATGAGCAATCCAGTAGAATTTGATGATCTTTAGCCAGTGATGGGCATTTTCCACATGACAAAAGTTGCGTTGTGGTGTGCATGTAGTTATCTCAGTGGATGTGGCATAGACAATGCTGAAATCTTTGAAAGCAAAACTGTCCAGTCAGTATTGAGCAGAACTCATTATGTTAATTCGCTACAAGGTATGCTCATCATGTATGAGGCTATAACATTGTGTTGGAATGTTTACTGGAACAAGAATCACAAATTAAGTTTAGCATATTTTATCTCAGAAGTGAACAAGGCACGGAGTGCACTTCATTCAAAAGACATAATGCAAAGCCAGGCAATTTTCAATATATCCAGTTCAAAATCAGAAAACCTGAAAACTAAGTTTACAGTGTTTGTCAAAGAATGTGAAAAACATCTGAACTTTGCAAGTACTGGGGAAATGTTTCACACATGATAGCTCTAGTGGTCCATGCTGATCCGGAAGGCCATTGGGAGCTGCAAGTGAAGGCTGTGGGGTCACTGATTACTGTGTTTCTTGAATTTGATTTCATAAACTAGGTGAGCTATGGGTCCTGGTATTTGGAAAGAGTGAAGAAGCTAGAGGTGGAAAAACCATACCTCTACAGAAAATTAATCCAAAGACAATTTGTGGTAAAAAACAGAGAGGGACGGTCCAAAGCTGTGGCTCCTGATATGAAACTGGAACAAACGATTCAGAGATCACAGAAAAGCTCCAAAGGAGTTGTTGGTCAGACATGTAAAAGTGAATATGTTGCTCAATGGCAGCTAGTTTCCCATGAAGTCCTTTCTATTTGCAATGTTTTCGGAGAGATGACAAATTCAAAATTAATGGACCATTGTAAAATAGTTCCTCACCACAAACTTGTGGGAAAGAGAGGGGAAAGTTTAATAAACATATTGATAGCCTTTTTCATTTTAGGCTGCAGCAAGAAAATCCATTTGAAATGACTGAGTCTGTGTGACTACACAAATTCATGACCAAACAATATGTGGATAACGATATAAAGACATGTCTAGTAGAACATGGATCACAACTATACACAGAACTGAAGCAGGCGAGATTTGCTTTGAAAGAGAAAAAGCTGTTTGACATAATCACTAAAGCTAAACTTCCACGCTTTATTTGCAATATTAAGAGTTTCATCCAACCAGCCACTACAAAACAGGTTACAAAAAAACAACTTTCGCAAGCACATAGAGAGATTAATGTAGCAAACGAAAGGGGTGAATTTATCTAGGACATTCTGGCACATGATCTTCTTCCAATAAAGGCATTATTTGATGGAGCTGCTGCAACCAAACCAGTGAAGCACAAACTCGTACAAGAGCTCGAAAAAAAACATTCATCTGTCCTTTTTGAAAATTGTTATTGTTGTGGACTACATGTCACAATTGCGAATGGTCAAGATTTTATCCATGCAAAACTTCGGAGAGGTCGTTCAGACTGTTCTACAGATATCAAAGTCAGCGTGTACCTTGCAAGAACTGCACATTGTCTTTGACAGTTAACTTGAACTATCTGTCAAAGAATGTGAAGGAATCAGACAAAAATTCAAGACCTATACCAGTGCAACTTGATAAATTCTGGTCATCAACATCAAACAAGTTGAACTTGGAGATGTTAGCTCACCAAAAAATTGCTGATGCTTCACTGAACACTGAATTTCCAATTATTGCAAGTGGAATGATTACCAATGAGGAGTTTGTGCCTGCAGAGATATAGTCAAAAGGTACGGGCCATATGGCTCAAGAACTTAACAGCATATTGGAGGAAGTTGACCTTCGTGGTGTGCCACATGTTGAGTGGGCTGTTCAAAATGGTTTCAGTCAAGTCATTGTACTGTCAAATGATGCAGATGTTATTATTGTGCTACGTAGGTTTGTTGCAATGTTCATAAATTGACGATTGTAAGAATTATGGATATGTTATGGAACACGCGAGAAAATACACTTAATCCTGCTTCATTTCTGTATAACGTGACCCCAGTATTCTTATCAAGGCACATATTCTTATGGGTGATGACACTATGAGCAAAATTGGCTCAAAGCTTGGGGCTTTAACCTTTGAACCTGTAAAGTTTCTAAAAGGATTTGCTGACACAGAAGAAGAATGTGACTTTAAAGATGTGGAAAAATATCTTGTGCGTGTGTGAAAACTACTTCTGACTGTCACACATTTAATGATCTTCATTGCAGTGAGTTACAGAGATCAGTTCCACTAAGTGACCTTCCACCAATGTTATATTCTGTGCATGGCACATTAGAAGAGCGTTCTACTTGATCAGACAATGTGTAAATGTTTTGGATCATGCATATGTAGAGAAAGATCCATGTGAATTTGGTTGGGAAGATATTGATGGGGTGCTACAACCTACAACATTTCTAAAGCTTTTACCCACAGAACTTCCATGAACATGTACTTGCAAAACCTGTGCTACAAAAAGATGTCCCTGTGGATAGGCTCTTCTCAAATGTTCAACATTCTGCAAATGTACCACGAGCGATTGAGGAAACAAATAAATAAAGTGAGCTATGAAAACAGTAGTGATAAACATTATTTATTTTCATAATCAGATGATAAACATTGTTTGGTGTATACATAAAAGGATTAAAAACCATTATTATTTGTCTCTTCTTCCTCTATTATTGCAGCCATTTTGGAAAATGGCAGAAAAGTTGCTCTGAGGAGGTATTTTCTGTCTCTATATGACTACTTGACCCCCAAAACCTATGTGCAGACACCAAAATGAAGTATATAGGTCTCACAGTTACTGAAATATTGCATCATCACTGCAACACATCTGCCATTTTTTAAAATGTTGTCCAGAAAAATTCAGCCTGGATCAGCAATGCCAACCCAAGGTAAATTACTTCTCTAATGATCCAAAAACATAAATCAAAATGAAAATCTCTGGAAAGCAATATGTTTTTAAGGCGGTTTATCAGGGGACAGGATTATTCTACCCACCTCTAAACCCTCCGTTTCCCCTCAGCTCCTTGTACAGCTGCCTACTCTCGAACCCTTCAAGTCACCCCACCTGCCTTTAACTCTACCCACCCTGAACCTTCAAGTCACACTCACCTCTCTTTACCTCTACCCACCTCTGAACCCTAAAATCACCCATATGTCCTTTAACTCTACCCATCCCTAAACTTTAAAAACACTGTTATTTTTTTAAATAGCATAAAAAGTATGTTATGGAAAAAAAGAATACCTCTGTGGTATAGTACTGCATGGTAAAGGCACAGATACTTACGTGCATGGTATTTACCTGCATTATAAAGATTGCATACTAAAGGTCCCATGTTGTAAAGACTGTGAAGCAAAGGCTGTTTTCTCACAAGCAAGACACATACTTTCCCCTTCCGTAAACACTCTCCTGCCTTGTCCCCAGTACCCTTAAATGTACTGGAGGCACTGTTGGTTATTTTATTGCCTTGAATATATTTGTAGGGCACCTTTGCCTGCTCTCTCCCCTCTTTCCTCTACCATGCCCTATACTTTAAGTCTTTAAGTGCACTGTTGCCTGAGAGGCCTTTTTGTTTGATTACAGGGGGCTTAAAGCCCACCCATTGCTTGCCATTGGTTGGCTTCATTGTCACTCTCATTACTTTGCTTTCTTTGGACAAATAGTGCTTTCTCCACTTCCTCTGCATGTGCTTGTCCCTATCCTGGAGCATGGCCCACATACCGCTTCCCTTGCCAAGTGTCCTTGGACTGCTCACCGCTTAGAGGGGTACTTTTGTTTTCCTTTTATTAGCACCCCCTTCCTTCCTCACTCCCACATGCTCCTCCTGCACCGTTGCTTTACCAATCTGCCTCTGCCCATTTGTTGCTTGCCCTGTCAAGCCCCCACTCCCCCCCTTTAATTGCTTTCCCCCTCCTGTCTCTTCAGAAAAAACAGCCAAAATGTACTCCACAGGTTTAAATATGCTACAAAGATGCAAACGGTGTAGCGCTCCTTGTGCACTATGGCCTTTTTGGTGTTGTTTTCTTGTAGGGCCAACACAGCAAATTTCAGCTCGGATATAAGAAAATTAAAGGTTTTTTTTCCTGTGAATATAGAAGTAGAAAATAATCCCATGCTAAAAAAACAGTAATATCCCCTGACAGTCAGCGCTGGCGCATCAAAGCACTTTTTTGTTTGCAACTATCAGTCATACTGTTCCGCAGCCACACTGCTGTACAACATGGCTAAAACATATGACAAAGCCTATAGCTCTCTCGTAGGTGAGACTTATTAGCATTGCCAAAGCTTGGTAGCTTTGGCTTCATGAATGCTGCTAGTGGCAATCAAATGTTATACTGTAATATGATATGTTTTTGTATTTTATTTGTTATGTTAGTACATGTCATATTTTGTAGCATTTCTTTAGCACATAACTGCTACCATTGTGGTGTTGCAACGGACACTGGTCCCTTTATAATTGAAATCTCTATTTTCTTATTTCCGTTGTCTCTTTAATGTGACTTAGATAACTGTCACTCACTTGATACTTGAATGGATCTTGTATTGTGCCACTGAGGGGTTTGATATAGGAGATCTAACATCCAGTATATCCAATGAGGATCAAGAATTGGATAACCGAAACACAAATTAGTAGCAGGAGTACTAGTAGCAGTCCAAACCTTCCAAAGAAATTTAGCTGGACCAAAATCATGCAAACTAATAATTCTGTTAAAGCAATACAAAATAATAATATTAGTACCTGATGATGCAAAATTTCTCTATACTGATCATTCTCTGTCAATAATAAATCTATTAAGCTGCACAATCAACTTAAAGAGACAAGTCCTGATAGAGGCTATGGTTTAGTTAAAGGAACTTTTATCAAAGATTTCAAAAGGGCAATACAGCATTGATGAACATTTATGATCTAAAGAGTGCAGGACAGTCTAATTAATTAGGCTTGCCATAAAATAGAAAGGGATTTGGAGAATTCAGTAAGAACATGAACCATTACAGCTCATGCACAGAGTCCCATCGCGAAAGAGTCCAAGGATGGCGCAGACAGTGTATGCATCAGCCGGGAAAGAGCAACTAAGGTCCGCAGAAGTTACCGAATAACAGTCTCCGGGGTCTGTCTCAAAGACAACCAGGCAGTAGTAGAAGAAGTAGTAGTAGTCCATCCATCAACTCAAATTATAATATACCCTCCAGTTCAGGAGTGACACTTCCTTGGTCACCTCATTATGTCAGACCACTCAGTCCATTGGTCAGTTCGTATAAGATGATTGTCACACAACATAATGGAATACACATATTATAGCAAGAGGTGGTACTAATCACATAATTTGCCAGATCACTTGGTGTATATATAAACATCCAAACAATGATCCTTTAGTAACAGGCACATGAGTGAGTTCAAGAGGACTGTTTCCCACAGCAGAAGTTCCCAAAGTATCAACTTATGTTGCAATAGTCCTTGTAAGCAAGTGGAAACTCTTCCAGTAAGACACAGTTTTGTTTCACATTGTAAGTTTAGGGAAACTTCTCACCAGTGTAAGACAAAGCAAAGTAGGAATAGTGCAAGTCTATAATAAAATTATTTTAAAATATCTAGAATATAAAGTATTTGAAATATATATTAGGGTCAGAAGGGGCAAGATGGCGGTTGTGTAATTGCTGCGGGAGCTGCTCGCCCTCACTCGTAAAGACAATATGGACTTGGAAGTTTAAGGTTGTGAATAAAACAGTCTGATGAAGCAGGGAAAGGAATCGGAGCACTTTTGGCTCATACTGCGAAACAAATTCATCAAGGCATTGACGGAACAAAGCAAATAACATACCTGCTGGCTTGAGGCATAGCTAATCTTCTGGCTCCCCTTGCTAGAGACGGGCTCTTCTTGTTGTACACCAAAATGCCCCCCAAACAAGCCAAACTTCAGAAGGATCGGGTGGAGACCAGAGCAATCGGAAGACTCCGGCTGACCGCAAAAACGTAGATGCGACTCACGCTACAGGCCGTGAGGAGAAGGAGGAGGAGACAAGCGGCAAATTGAAAGTGAGTGAGCAGTGTCCTGCCGAGCTGGTGGTAAGATCCAAGCAAACCACGGTCCCTGGGATGTTTTCAGGATGCAGACCAGGCGGGGGCAAGAAACTGACAGACATGGAGGGGACAAGTACCAAGGCCCAGAAGGAATCGATGAGTGCTTATGATCATCTCCTATGAAGCACCGTGAGTAAGGAGACGCTGTCTGGAGGGATTCCAAGAGGGGACAGGCAGCAAGGCAACTACTTTGAGCCTACTGCTAGACAATGAGGTGGAAGGAGGGGCAGATATGGGTCGGCTGGAGCAAACAACTCCGGTGGCACAAAGAGAGATTGACCTCGAGCGCGGTAATTCTCAACACTTGACTAGTCAAAGTAGCAGCCGAGCACATCCTAAGTCAGGAGGAACCCCAGAAGGGGATACATTTTACTCCCACATGAATGAATCGGAACTTTCCAACGGGAGTGAGAATGGGGATTCAGATTTGGAAACCTCTGTAGGAGACACTGACAGTCCTGCTATTAAACCAACTACGCAGAAACGCGAATCTGCTCTGTAAAATAAAGACACTGGCAGGAAGAGCAGGGGCTCAGATTCAGATCATAGTAGGTCAAGCCAGATGAAGTGGGACTATTCAACCACTCACTTCGGGAGAGAGGCTGGAGAAATGGGGGAAGGCCGAATACAGCTTGAAGCTGCTAAG
Organism: Triturus cristatus; assembly: GCF_964204655.1. NCBI lineage: Eukaryota > Metazoa > Chordata > Amphibia > Caudata > Salamandridae > Triturus > Triturus cristatus. The sequence continues at coordinate 476,630,962 of NC_140594.1, read as the reverse complement.
TTATTTTCAGAGCCTAGGGCTATCTCAGAATCCTCCCCATCGATGTGGCTAATTTACTCTACTCTTAAACAAATGCAAGTAGAAGCGCGACAAGAGCACATGAGGGCTCACTTGGCAACAAACAAATTGTAGGGAGCCATTCAAAAAGTCAACAAGGCATGCACTGAGATTGCGGAATGCACAACTGCGCTAGAAGAGAGGATCGTGATACTGGAGGCCGGGGCTGAGGCTACGGGGCAGCAAGCTACCGCGAACAAAGCCAGAATGACTGATGTTTTATGGAAGTCTGAGGATTTTGAAAACCGCCAGCGGCGGAATAACTTGAGACTGCTAGGCATTGAAGAAAATGCTGAAGGAGATGACATTTGTGGATTTGTCCTTCGGCTGTTTAAGGGAGCCTTTCCAGAACAGGCACATTAGAATTGGGATTGGGATTCGGATGTGCAGAGAGTACTCCGATTCCCACTGATGTCAAAGAAGAGAGGAGGGCAGAGTGATCAGAATGTGAAAACTAGGGCTATTCTTATCTTTTTTGGCAATTTCCTCCTGCAGCAGACAGTCTAAGATAACTTCTTTGATAAAGCTTGACCTGAGGCCAGGTGCTCAGCGGAGGGGCACACGTTTTTTGTTAGGCCTGATTTTTGCCACACAACGATGGAGGGAAGATGGAGGCTCCATCAACTAATCACTCCTTTCCAAAAGTTAGGCTGTGAGGTGTATCTAATGAGCCCCGCTAGGCTTAAGGTCATCTATAAGGGGACTTTCAGGGTGTTTTCCTCAGAAATACAGACCCAAGAACATCTGCAGGAAATCTCGCGAAGATGGAGCATTGGTAGAGCTTAGGTCACATTGATAATGAATGAATGAAAATGAATGAAAATGATTTTGTATTGCGCAACTTAGCCCACTGGGCGTCAAGGCGCCTAACCAGATAAAAACTGACTTAAAACAATGTCTAAATGGGCGAGACATGCCCAACATGGTTTTGTCCCTGGTTGCCGTATGGTTGACCATATCCGGAGAACCATCGCTTTATTTGACGCCTCAAAGATTGCCAGAGACCCTATGGCGCTGATTCTGCTAGACGCAGAGAAAGCCTTTGATAGGGATTCCTGGCCTTTTCTGTGGGCTATACTGGAGAGGAAAGGCCTGGGTAGAGGTTTTATCAGCGCAGTACAGACCATGTATCTGAAGCCAGTTGCTCGAGTTGTTGCAATGGGTGGTATGTCTGATTCAATTATGATCACTCGGGGTATACGACAGGGGTGCCCTTGCTCCCCCCTGTTGTTTGCTCTCTATATCGATCCTCTAATTAGGAAGATCGAGGGAAATAACGGAATTCTGGCTATGCACAATAAGGGAGGAGCACGAAGATCCTAGCCTATGCAAATGACTTGGCGATCACTACCCCTAATCCAGGGGATGCCCTTTCCGAAATTGAAAGGGAAGCTGCCAACTTTGGGCATATCTCAGGGTATCAGCTTAATCAAAGCAAGACACAAGTTGTGATAAACAGTACGGTACAATTAAATGATAACCGAGTAGCCCTGAATGCCAGGTATGTTGGGGTAGAGATCACGGCGAACGTGGAGAAAATTGTTGAGCTAACTTTCGACCCAGTACTCTGGAAATTCAAAATGGACTTTGCTTGATTGAATAACTCGAAACTTACACTGATGGGGAGAAGTAATGCTATTAAAATTATTTTTTTACATTTTACTTTTTAGGGCCATTCCCTTAGAGGTTGAACATTTTTTTTTTAAAGCCTTAAACCAGCTAATCTCTAGATTTTTATGGGCCGGCCAACGCCCCCAGAGAGCTTTAACATTTTTGACTCTCCCAAGGGATCGGGGAGGATGGGCCGTTCCCAACTTCCAACTTTATTATTGGGCAGCAATGTTGCAGCAGATGGTAGGCCTTTTATAGGGGAAAGAGCTGATCTAGAGGAAGAGTGTTCTGCTTCTATATATGAATTAATATTTAAGTCAAAGTATGCTTTATTCGAAATTTAATTCATAAAAGCAAAATACATAAAATTCATACAACAATTTAAAATGGAATTAAATTTTACGACCAAATGAGTGTCAGAATACAAGACATACTTTTTAGAATTTCAGCTTGATTGACAGTTCAAATTTGAGAAGAACGTACTATACCTATTAAACAGTAAAAATGATAAAAGATTTAAAATTATCTTGGTTAAAAATACTTGTTTAAAAGGAAATCATACAAGTTAAAAATATAAACAAGATATCATAACAGAGAATAGTGAAATGACTAGCAGTCTCTGTCTAATCGACCAGGCCCATCCAAGATACTTCGCAGTAGCTATTGAAATCCATGTCAAAGTGCTAGTGCGTATAATACGCAGGGCAACAGTACTACTAGTAGTCCCCAAATTTTTGCACATCGGAGATAGCCAAATGCGTCTTGGGACCAGATAAACTTTACAAGAAAATAGAAAGTGACCAATTGTTTCTTTAGTGGTGCCACATGCAGGGCAGCTATCACAGGATCCACCTTTCCATTTAGCTGCCAAGTGTCTAAGGGGAAGAGCACCTGCTCTTAGTTGAAAAAGGAGCTTTCTATCACCTGGTCTGGTTATAATATCCCAATAGGGTTCCAGGCAAGGATACATCTTGGCTTCTAAGAATCCTGCAGCCATAGATCCAGCACTAGAGCTACTCCAATGCCGGGAGGCTACCATCTCCCAGTAAATTTCTTTCAGAGTACTTTTAGATGGGAAAGTTGCTCCCACAGGATCTTCCCAAAGCGAGCACATACCAAGCTCAGTCAAAGTTATCTTAAGTGATTTAAGCCACCCAATTTTGTGGAATACATCTTTTCTAATAATATGTAGGAACCCCTCAGCATAATGGGAGAGCACAGGAGTCGTCCATAGCCTTCGCCAATACAAAATCGGACGGAGCCTAACCAGATCTGTGACTGCTCTTCTACCCAGGTCATATTTAAGGGGCAACAAAGGAGTACTTTTAGGAACACCAGTTATTGCCCGAAAAAAATTATTTTCCGAGGTTTGAAGTGCAGCCACCTTCTCGAAGCCCCATAGCTCAGCCCCATAGAGAGCGGAGCCGAGAGCCTTCGCTTCGTAAACCTGAAGTACAGGTTTTACTGGTTTGGTCAAGGATTTTCTGTGCTCTGAGCTAATGGCACCAGACAATTGCCTATGTCTAAGTGTAGCAATATCTATGTGCTGACGCCATCTATTCTCACTAGATATATGTAATCCTAGGTACGTAAAAGTATTCACTACCTCTAGCGGGCGGCCATTCATAGTAATTGAGGATTTAAACTTTCGATGGGGATTAAAAGTCATAAGTTTAGTTTTAGCCGTGTTGACCTCTAAACCATACTCCCCACAAAATTGATCAACAATGGACAAAGCACGCTGCAGACCGCTTGGGGTCTTAGATAAAATGAGCGTGTCGTCTGCAAACATTAAAATAGGCATTTTTGTGCCGGCTAAAGAGGGAGCATCCACCTTAGCAGAAAGCATACGGGCAACAACATCGTTAATGTACAATGTAAAAAGAACGGGAGCCATTGAACATCCTTGTCGAACACCCCGTTCAACTGGAAAGTCCGCAGTCACCGAACCCTGTCCCCCCCACTGAATCTTTGCAAAATTTGTTTCATGAAGCCTCATTATCAGTGATAGTAACTCTCCTGGTAAACCCTGCTTCTAAAGAACCAGCCACAGCTTGGACCGGGGAACCAGGTCGAAGGCAGCCCGCAGATCGACAAAAGCTGCGTACAAGCTGCCCTCGCCCAACACCACGGTCCGCCATTGCAACAGGGTAAAGCGAAAGACCTGGTCCACCGTGCTTGTGGACCGACGGAATCCTGCCTGAAAGGGTGACAGGGCATTAGTCTCCTCGGCCCAATCAAGAAGCCTATTGACAATCACGCGCCCCACAACCTTTTGAATGGTGTCAATAAGGCTTATCGGTCTGTAATTGCCCGGCTGAGACCGGTCGCCTTTCTTGAATACAGGTATTATTACTGCACCCAGCCAAGATGTCGGTACCGCTGCACCCTGCGCAATAGCGTTAGTAAGAAGATGTATATACTTGCACCAGCGCTCTTTATCATTGATGAATACATCAGCTGGGACACCGGCAAGTCCAGGGGCGCGTCCACCAGACACTGAGCTCAGGGCCATCATAATCTCTTCAATACTAAAGAAATTATCTTTGAATTGATTTAAACTTGTATCTGACCCTGTAACAACTTTATTTGACTCAGCATACTGATTTTTAAAAAACTTTACCCATTCATCTTCCGGTACATTGTTATTTGGGTGATCGGGTGGACCCGAACTTCCCCACTTAACGATGCTCCAAAATAACCGGGGGGGATCTTTCCTATCACTGGTTGCCTTTAACTCGTACCAGTGATGCTCATCCCAGGCTTTCTTTGCCTTTGATATACTAACTTTATATTCCTTTCTAGCAGAACGAATGGCGATAGACTGCCTCCCCTTGATGGCAATGCCTAGAGCTAAACGTGCATCTCTACATTGGTCGTTATACCACTTTGCGGGCTTTGGGGCTCTAATTCCTTTGTTTTTCGCAGGCTTATGGAAGTGGTTTTTGATTGCAGAGAAAAGGGTGTCATGTATTTCAACTACTCTGACCAACCCAGAGTTAGATGAATTAATGTGCTCAATGGCTAGTATTGCTTTATCTACTTCACCGCTAATATTAGCAATGGCCAGTTGGTTGGTCGCTATGTTCGCCCACCTTAGTCTGCGCATATTATTAGTAGGCACAATCAAAGGAAGGGCAAGCTCAGTGGGGCCTATGGTCCGGTTGGTGACGGACCACCATTTATGGTCTGCACACAGGGGGTTGTGGTCACTCTCACTCCTCCAAACAACCTCCATGTCGCAGATCAACCGCCATAATTTGAGACTACATAAAACGTAGTCAATCCGGCTTTTATGTCGCCTGTTATCAAATGTACTAGTCCCATTTTTATCACTTTGAGTCCTCCCGTTTAGAGCTCTTAAGCCCTTTTCATAGCAGAGGGCATTCAAACTAATCACATCATCGGTCCAAAGCACAACCGGTTTGAGCTCCAGCTTAGGAACTCCCCATTGCCGGTCTTCTTCCTCGCCAAAGAAGTTGTCTTCAATAACTAGGGGTTCAAATGTTCTATTAAAGTCACCCGCAATAACAATATTGTTGTTTGGAGAGTGGATATCAAGGAGACATCCCAAGGCCGCTAGGACCTCAGACCTCCCACCCCTATTACTCCTAACATAAACATTGTAAACATCAAGTGTACCCAGTTTATCTGAGTTCATTCTAATTAGTTGAATATCTCTATGGCTGGTGTCGATAGCTTTGACAACTAGCTTTAAACTCTGACGGACCCAAATAGTTAATCCACCCATAGGTCTCCCCTTTAGGCCTTTTAATGCAGTCACAGAGTAATTCAGATATCCCTGAGCAAAGGATGGCTCACATAGCCAGGTCTCTTGAAATATACATAGGTCAAAGTTGTTGACAAAGCATAGCCAATCTTCAGATACCAGTTTAGAAGAGAGCCCAGCAATGTTCCATGAAAGTAGCTTCCCCATGTCATCCCCAGTGCCAACCGAAGGGTTGGTTAATGGCGGAGGATCAGGGGAAGTAAGAGGATTAATACAAATATCAACACTTGTTTCTAGTTGTAAATTTTTTGGCTCATTAGGAGGGGGAGGTAGATCAGAAGATGGCTCTTGGATGTTTATTGTTAAGCCCTTGTAATGATTATGTCAATCCACTTCTTCAAGATTTGCTAGGACCTCATAGCGGTTTCTAAGGGAAATCACAGATTTGGGCTGCTTACAAAGTAGAACCCCTGGATTGACAGTGGGAACTGTTTGCGGTCTTGGGTAAAAATAAGTCAGTTCCCAGGTAGAAATAGAAGACCTCGCATTATTCGAGTGCCAGTTGAGAATATGGCTGACAGCTCTGGGGTCTCTGAAGTTAATTATTACAACATCCCCATTTATATTCTTAGGTGTATTTCCCAACCAAGAAAGACGCCGTACATGTAGAATTTCTCCATTTATATACAAAGGAAGAGGACGATTCTGCCAGTGAATGACTTTATTTTTTAACTGCAAATGGCCTTCGGTTGTCCCCTCCTTTAATGTTGGGACTCCCGCCAGAACAACCACAAGGGGGACTGCTTCTGGTGGCAGTTCTAATTGAATGCCCCTGCATTTCTTTGTAATGGGAGATGAAATTTTACCTTTTTTGTCACGTGTTGCACCTGTTTGGATTAAATTATCTTCCCTCAGAGACTCTCTATCTTTATTTGAGGTAAAGGGTAGCAATGATTTGGGGGAAGTGGTTCTTCCTGTACTTTTATCGATTAAATTGGTATTGCTTGAGTGATTTTGAGGGATGGTCTTTAGAGATGATACAGTGAGGGATGATACAACGGGTGCAGTAAAAGTAGGGGACGCCGTCACTGGCTTTGCAAGATTCTTAATTAATTCCCTGTTGTTACCTATTAGCAGTTCTACATTTTCAAGTCTTTTATCTATTGTTTTTAGTCTCTCAACAATAGGTAAAATGAGGGATCAAAGTAACTGTTCAACATTACCCAATACCTCCACAATAGATGTGTCATTTGCAAAGCAAGGGACGGAAGAAACTGGAAGAGATGTTTTATCAGTACAAACTGCAGGACCCTTGCAGTTGAAACCAAATCAGAGTGGTGGCTCGATTTTTTGTTACTCCTTGACAGCTCTCTAACTCCCTTTCTCCTTTTTCTAGGTAGTGGGCCTGGAGATTTAGATTGCCCAGATGTATTAGCCCTTTGAGGTGAAAGCTCAACAGCTTGTGGTGATGACGCAGCTAGGAGCACTAGCTCAGGGATCGAACCAAGGAGTAGAGGTGGAGCAGCCGGGGACTGAACATTGTTTAACTCAGGTAAAGAAGTTAAGTTTTGTGATAAAATTGGGAAATCAACATTGCAGGAATTATCTAGATCTTCATTATGAGGATGGCAGCTCCTAATTGGAGAAATGGCTAAATGCGAGGAACCACAGAGAGTGGCGTGTTTTTAATAAGCTCAATAGAGCTACGGCGTTTTGCCCTTAATTCTGCAAGGGTGACATCCCGTTCTAATCCAGGGTTCACCCTAATTAGATAACTATCTAGGGTCCCCTTGTTAGCGCCTCCAGCCATGGTAATAATAATACCGCTATAATTGGACAATGAGTCAGGTTTAGGCAACAGTGGATACAATAGATCGCTATTGCTAATACATGCAAATTGAACAAAGGGTGCGAAACATGAGAGTAAGTACCAGCTCACAGAATAATGTGTCCAAACGATATGACGAGCAGTTTGTATGGGACTGAGCCCGGCCCGGTCTCCCTCGGCTCCTGAGGGCTACAGAGGGCCCGCCCTTTGCCCAGGCTTAGCCCGGCGCTGCCCGTGCGCGGTCCAGCAACACGGGGAGTAGAGCCAAATCTAAATCGCCTCCGGGCGCGGGAGGAGATGACGCAGGCTCCAAGATTTCACAGCCGGGGAGCCTGGGAAAGGTAGTCTGCTCACTCCCACCCTCCTCACTGCGGCCGCGGGAGTGACAAGCGCTGCGGCGGGAGGGTAGGGGCAACTGGAAAGGCAGCAATGGCACCAAACGGTTCTACGATGAAGGTGAGTACTATCTCCCACGAGGACAAACAGGCAACCAGGCGGAATGACACCCGCTCCACCGGGAGTAGAGCCAAATTTAAATCGCCTCCGGGAGTGGGAGGAGATGACGCAGGCTCCAAGATTTCACAGCCGGGGAGCCTGGGAAAGGTAGTCCGCTCACTCCCACCCTCCTCACTGCGGCCGTGGGAGTGACAAGCGTGGCGGCGGGAGGGTAGGGGCAACTGGAAAGGCAGCAATGGCACCAAACGGTTCTACGATGAAGGTGAGTACTATCTCCCACGAGGACAAACAGGCAACCAGGCGGAATGACACCCGCTCCACCGGGAGTAGAGCCAAATTTAAATCGCCTCCGGGCGCGGGAGGAGATGACGCAGGCTCCAAGATTTCACAGCCGGGGAGCCTTGGAAAGGTAGTCCGCACACTCCCACCCTCCTCACTGCGGACGCGGGAGTGACAAACGCAGAGGCGGGAGGGTAGGGGCAACTGGAAAGGCAGCAATGGCACCAAACGGTTCTACGATGAAGGTGAGTACTATCTCCCACGAGGACAAACAGGCAACCAGGCGGAATGACACCCGCTCCACCGGGAGTAGAGCCAAATTTAAATCGCCTCCGGGCGCGGGAGGAGATGACGCAGGCTCCAAGATTTCACAGCCGGGGAGCCTGGGAAAGGTAGTCCGCTCACTCCCACCCTCCTCACTGCGGCCGCGGGAGTGACAAACGCGGCGGCGGGAGGGTAGGGGCAATTGGAAAGGCAGCAATGGCACCAAACGGTTCTACGATGAAGGTGAGTACTATCTCCCATGAGGACAAACAGGCAACCAGGCGGAATGATTAGGTACAGAGGCTAGATGATGTCTCATGCGCCATATGGAGTTTGCTTATTTTAAGAGGTCAAATTTAAAAGTTTGATTGGTGCATATAAGGCATGGACAGCTGCCCAAAAGAAATTTGGAGTGGGCCAGGTTAACAGATACACTCCCATGTATAACAATGACTTACTCCCAGCCATCTTTAATGATGGATACATGAAGTATTGGGATAAGAGGGGATTGAGGAAGATCCAGGACCTAGTGGAAGAGGGGGGAAACTAACCTTAAGGATAAATTCGGGATAGGGAACGGCCAATGTTTTACGTACTTACAAGTAAGAGACTGCTTGGTTAAAAAGACAGGGGAAAAGGCCGCTTTCTCCAGGGTCACTCTAATTGACTTATTGCTGAGGTCACCACCAACATTGGCTACTATGTAAAAAATGATCAAATAAGGAATGGTGGATGATCTTACGAAACATATGTCATCAGTGATGTCATTTGAGATGTCATCATTGATGTCATCAGTGATGTCACTGATCATGTCATGAATGATGTAATATGTGACATCATCAGCAGTGTATTGTGGGGGCGTGAGTTATAGTTAGCTGAACTAACTATAATGGCCGAATTTCTCTGGTTTTGTACAAGTGAAATGTCCAACTAACTATAACGTCCCTGAAACCTATGGTTTTTTCAGGGAATTTCTAAGGTTTTTTAAATGCTAATTTCTAACTATAATGACTCTGAAACCTTTGTTTTTTAGTGAATTTTGAAGGTTTTTTAAATGATGTTCTGTAACTGTTATATGTTAAAAATATGTTTACATTAGTTTTTATTTGTTGTAAAAATAATATAATGTTTTTCTTTTCTAAAATATATATATATATTATTTTTTTTGTGCAAAAAAGTGGAGTCAGGTACCGATCGTGTACCTACCCTACCTCAGTGTGTGCACGGATTCAAGCCACCATATTGGTAAAGTCATGGAGGATGCGCGTTTGATATGCGACGGGTGCACCGTGTCCAGCCCTGGGTAACGTCACAAACCTATGAGGTCGTACTGGGTGCACGACTCCCTTAAAATGTTTTTATTTTAAAGGTATATTTATATAACTTTAATATGTGTTTTAAATCAAGAGATTATATAAACTCATTTGAAGAAGCATAAATTAGTAATTTTATTAAAGGTATATGAGTGTTAAGTATATTTTCCGAACTTCGCGATGGATGCACGTTTGTTATGCGACGGGTGAGCGATGTTTGGCCCCGCATAACGTCACATACGTACGTGGTCGCACCGGGAGCACAACTCCCGTAAAATTTGTATGTTTTAAAAGTATATGTATATAACTTTAGTATGTGTTTTAAAGGAAGAGATTATCTAAAGCAATTCTAAAATTGATATATTTCTATTTGGAATAAAGTTATTATTGTTAAATACATTTTTTGTAACTCTCGCCGGGTGAGCGCCGGGTGCGTGCCGGGTGCGCGACCCCCAAGTGATTTCAAAAGAAAGCATTTCATTGGTTTGTTTCTAGAATGTGAAGGACCCCTCCTTTTTTCTCATTCCTTCGACTGCATCCTAGGAGACACACCTGTTGTGTTTTTTTTTCTAGGTTTTACTTTTTTTGGTGTTTTTTAAATTCAAAAATGGCTTCTTCATCTGAACCTGTCAATATGGCAACAGAAGAAGAAGAGTTGGAGGAACCAGTGAAGAAGAGGAAGGGGTCTGTGGTGTGGACCTTCTTCATGATTCCTGAGACAGAAAAGAAGGTTAATGCTAGCAAAGTTAGCTGCACGCTATGTCCCAGAGTCCTCTCACGTGAAAGTGAAAATAAGTATTCGTGCGGCACTTCCAGTATGAGGAAGCACCTGCAGACACTGCATCCTCATCATCTGGTCCGCGAGCAACATCGTCGCGCCCAGGAAGCACAGCAGCATGATGACCAAACTGCTGGACCGAGCACCTCTGCAGCAAACCGTGGACTCAACATCCGTCCCGAGTTCGCAAACTTAGAACAGTGCTGCATAAAGTGCAAGACTGTAGTTTGTTATGGCGAGCAGTCTGTTGGATAGTTTGTGTCCGATTGGACCAGTGGATGGGTAATGCCTGGGTGATTGCATAGCTGTATCAGTACTACATAGGTACTTGTATGAGTGAAAGGGTAATACCTGCATGATTGGAGGAGTACATGGGTAGTGACAGGGTGATTGCTGGACAGCATGGGTACTACCTGGGTAATTGAAGGAGCGAATGAGTAGTGTCTAGGTGGTTAGAGGACTGCATGGGTATTGCACAGGGGATTATAGCACTGCATGTGTTAGTGCCTGGGTCATTGCATGAGTACATGGGTAGTGATTGGATCATTAGAGTACTGCAAGGAGAGTGAATGGCGAATTTATAAGTGCTTGGGTATTGGCGGAGAGATTGAATAAGTACATGGTACTGGCTGGGGAATTGAAGGTGTGCATGAGCAGAGTCTATGCAGAAAGAGGATTGAATAACAAGTGCACATGTGATGGGGTGGGCGGAATTTGCATAGTCGAGCTATGCAAACCTTCGCGAAATAGTAAAAATTATCTGCGAGCACGCAGAAATTCCACGAACGCGTGGAATTGCTTGTTTGCTATGCTTTTTTCCTGTTCGCGAACGATGTTTGCGTGCTCGGGGGGAAATATCTCGCGAACATGCATTTTGAAAACGCAAGCAAGCAAAAAATTCCGCGAGGCTGCGGAACGCAGAATTTTGGGCAATTCCGCATTCTCCGCGGAACATGAAATTACCCAAATTCCGCAAATTCCGCTAGCGGAACGGAATTTACCGCCCAGGCCTAGATTGTATCAGTCTATTTGTTAGTGCCTGGGTCATTGCATGAGTAAATGGGTACTGACTGGATGATTAGAGTACTGCAAGGAGAGTGAATGGCGAATTTATAAGTGCTTGGATATTGGCGGAGAGATTGAATAAGTACATGGTACTGGCTGGGTAATTGAAGGTGTGCATGAGCAGAGTCTATGCAGAAAGAGGATTGAATAACAAGTGCACATGTGATGGGGTGGGCGGAATTTGCATAGTCGCGCTATGCAAAGCTTCGCGAAATAGTAAAAATTATCTGCGAGCACGCAGAAATTCCACGAACGCGTGGAATTGCTTGTTCGCTATGCTTTTTTCCTGTTCGCGAACGCTGTTTGCGTGCTCGGGGGGAAATATCTCGCGAACATGCATTTTGAGAATGCAAGCAAGCAAAAAATTCCGCGAGGCTGCGGAACGCAGAATTTTGGGCAATTCCGCATTCTCCGCGGAACGTGAAATTACACAAATTCCGCAAATTCCACTAGCAGAACGGAATTTACCGCCCAGGCCTAGATTGTATCAGTCTATTTGTTAGTGCCTGGGTCATTGCATGAGTACATGGGTACTGACTGGATGATTAGAGTACTGCAAGGAGAGTGAATGGCGAATTTATAAGTGCTTGGGTATTGGCGGAGTGATTGGATAAGTACATGGTGCTGGCTGGGTGATTGCATGAGTGCATGGGCAGTGACAGGGTGATTGCTGGACTGCATGGGTACTATCTGGGTAATTGACGGTGTGAATGAGCAGCATCTAGGCGATTAGAGGACTGCATGGTTAGTGCACAGGTGATTGTAGCAGTGCATGGTTACTGCTTGGGTCACTGCATGAGTACATGGGTACTGACTGGATGACTAGAATACTGCACGAAGAGTGCATGGCAGATTTATAAGTGCTTGGGTATTGGCAGAGTGATTGGATAAGTACATGGTGCTGGCTGGGTGATTACAGCAGTGCATGGGTAGTGACAGGGTGATTGTTGGACTGCATGGGTTCTACCTGTGTAATTGGAGGAAATAATGAGTAGTGCATTGGTGGTTAGAGGACTGCATGGGTAGTGGGCCGGGGATTGTAGCAAAACATGAGTTACTGCCTGGGTCATTGCATGAGTTCATGGGTACTGACTGGATGATAGGAGGAATGCACGGGGAGTGACAGGAGGATTGCTGGACTGAATGGAAACTGCCTGGGTGATTAAAGGTGTGCATGAACAGTGTCTAGGTGGTTAGAGGACTGCATGAGTAGTGTACAGTTGATTGCAGAAGTGCATGGTTACTACCTGGGTCATTGCATGAGTATATGGGTACTGACTGGATGATTAGATGACTGCAAGGAGTGTGCATGGCGAATTTATAGGTGCTTGGGTATTGGCGAAGTGATTGGATAAGTACATGTTGCTGGCTGGGTGATTGCAGCAGTCCATGGGTAGTGACAGGGTGATTGTTGGGCTGCATGGGTACTACCTGGGAAATTGAAGGAGTGAATCAGTAGGGTGCAGGTAGTTAGAGGACTGCATGGGTAGTGCACAGGTTATTGTAGCAGTGCATGGTTACTGCCTGGGTCAGTGCATGAGTACATGGGTACTGACTGGATGAATAGAGTACTGCAAGGAGAGTACATGGCAAATGTATAAATGATTGGGTATTAGTGGAGTGATTAGATAAGTACATGGTGGTGGCTGGGTCATTGGAAGAGTGCACGGGGAGTGACAGGGGGATTGCTGGACTGCATGGAAACTACCTGCGTAATTGAAGGTGTGAATGAGCAGTGTCTAGGCGGAAAGAGGATTGTATGGCAAGTGCACATGTGATTGTAGCAGTGCATGTGTTAGTGCCTGGGTCATTGCATGAGTTCACAGGTACTGACTGGATGATTAGAGTACTGCTGCAAGGAGAGTGCATGGTGAATTTATAAGTGCTTGGGTATTAGCGGAGTGATTGGGCAAGTACATGGTACTGGCTGGATTATTGGAGGAGTGCCCGGGGAATGACAGGAGGATTGCTGGAATGCATAAAAAATACCTGGGTAATTAAAGGTGTGAATGAATAGTGTCTAGGTGGATAGAGGACTGCATGGGTAGCACACAGGCGATTGTAGCAGTGCATGGTTAGTGCCTGGGTCATTGCATGAGTACACGGGTACTGACTGGATGATTAGAGTGCATGGTGAATTTATAAGTGCTTGGGTATTAGCGGAGTGATTGGGTTAGTACATGGTACTGGCTGGGTGATTGGAGGAGTGCCCGGGGAGTGACAGGAGGATTGCTGGAATGCATGGAAAATATATGGGTAATTAAAGGTGTGAATGAATAGTTTCTAGGTAAATAGAGGACTGCATGGGTAGTGCACAGGCGATTGTGGCAGTGCATGGTTACTGCTTGGGTCATTTCATGATTACATGGGTACTGACTGGATGATCAGAATACTGCAACGAGAGTGCATGGCAAATTTATAAGTGCTTGTGTATTGGTGGAGTGATTGGATAAGAACATGGTGCTGGCTGGGTGATTACAGCAGTGCATGGGTAGTGACAGGGTGATTGTTGGACTGCAGGGGTTCTAACTGTGTAATTGGAGGAATGAATGAGTAGTGCGTTGGTGGTTAGAGGACTGCATGGGTAGTGGGCCGGGGATTGTAGCAGAACATGAGTTACTGCCTGGGTCATTGCATGAGTTCATGGGTACTGACTGGATGATAGGAGGAATGCACGGGGAGTGACAGTAGGATTGCTGGACTGCATGGAAACTACCTGGGTGATTAAAGGTGTGAATGAACAGTGTCTAGGTGGTTAGAGGACTGCATGAGTAGTGTACAGTTGATTGTAGAAGTGCATATTTACTACCTGGGTCATTGCATGAGTATATGGGTACTGACTGGATGATTAGATGACTGCAAGGAGTGTGCATGGCGAATCTATAGGTGCTTGGGTATTGGTGGTGTGATTGGATAAGTACATGTTGCTGGCTGGGTGATTACAGCAGTCCATGGGTAGTGACAGGGTGATTGTTGGGCTGCATGGGTACTACCTGGGTAATTGAAGGTGTGAATCAGTAGGGTGTATGTGGTTAGAGGACTGCATGGGTAGTGCACAGGTAATTGTAGCAGTGCATGGTTACTGCCTGGGTCAGTGCATGAGTACATTGAGTACTGCAAGGAGAGTACATGGCAAATGTATAAATGATTGGGTATTAGTAGAGAGATTAGATAAGTACATGGTGGTGGCTGGGTCATTGAAGAGTGCACGGGGAGTGACAGGGGGATTGCTGGACTGCATGGAAACTACCTGCGTAATTGAAGGTGTGAATGAGCAGTGTCTAGGCGGAAAGAGGATTGTATGGCAAGTGCACATGTGATTGTAGCAGTGCATGTGTTAGTGCCTGGGTCATTGCATGAGTACATGGATACTGACTGAATGATTAGAGTACTGCAAGGAGAGTGCATGATGAATTTATAAGTGCTTGGGTTTTGGCAGCGTGATTGGATAAGTACATGGTGCTGTCTGGGTGATTGCAGGAGTGCATGTATAGTGACTGGGTGATTGCTGGACTGCATGGAAGATACCTGGGTAATTGGAGGAATGAATGAGTAGTATGTAGGTGGTTATAGGACTGCATGGGTAGTGCACAGGTGATTGTAGCAGTGCATGGTTTTCTGCTTGGGTCATTTCATGATTTCATGGGTACAGATAGGATGATCAGAATACTGCAAGGAGAGTGCATGGTGAATTTATAAGTGCTTGGGTATCGGTGGAGTGATTGGATGAGAACATGGTGCTGGCTGGGTGATTAGAGCAGTGCATGGGTAGTGACAGGGTGATTGTTGGACTGCATGGGTTCTACCTGGGTAATTGGAGGAATGAATGAGTAGCATGTAGGTGGTTAGAGGACTGCATGGGTAGTGGGCAGGTGAATGTAGCAGTGCATGGTTACTGCCTAGATCATTGCATGAGTATATGGGTACTGACTGAATGATTAGACTACTGCAATGAGAGTTCAAGGCAAATTTATAGGTGCTTGGGTATTGGGGAAGTGATTGGATAAGTACATGTTGCTGGCTGGGTGATTACAGCAGTCCATGGGTAGTGACAGGGTGATTGTTGGGCTGCATGGGTACTACCTGGGTAATTAAAAGGAGTGAACCAGTAGTGTGTAGGTGGTTAGAGGACTGCATGAGTAGTGCACAGGTGATTGTAGCAGTGCATGATTACTGCCTGGGTCATTGCATGAATACATGGGTGCTGACTGGATGAATAGAGTACTGCAAGGAGAGTGCATGGCAAATTTATAAATGCTTGGGTATTGGTGGAGTGATTGGGTAAGTACATGGTGGTGGCTGGGTAATTGAAAGAGTGCACGAGGAGCGACAGGGGGATTGCTGGACTGCATGGAAACTACCTGGGTAATTAAAGGTGTGAATGAGCAGTGTCTAGACAGAAAGAGCATTGTATGGCAAGTGCACATGTGATTGTAGCAGTGCATGTGTTAGTGCCTGGATCATTGCATGAGAACGTCGGTACTGACTGGATGATTAGAGTACTGCAAGGAGAGTGCATGGTGAATTTATAAGTGCTTGGGTTTTGGCGGCGTGAATGGATAAGTACATGGTTCTGGCTGGGTGATTGCAGAAGTGCATGGATAGTGACAGGGTGATTGCTGGACTGCATGGGTACTACCTGGGTAACTAAAGGGGTGAATCAGTAGTGTGTAGGTGGTTAGAGGACTGCATGGGTAGTGCACAGGTGATTGTAGCATTGCACGGTTACTGCCTGGGTCATTGCATGAGTACATGGATACTGACTGGATGAATAGAGTACTGCAGGAGAGTACATGGCACATTTATAAATGATTGGGTATTGGTGGAGTGATTGGATAAGTACATGGTCTCACTGTGTCTGCTGTCTTTAGGCGGGTCTTTAATAAAAGCGCCGGGACACTCTGTAGAGTAGCCGTGCGCTATATAAAACCCTTTTTAACATAACATAACATAACATAACATGGTGGTGGCTGGGTCATTGGAAGAGTGCACGGGGAGTGACAGGGGGATTGCTAGACTGCATGGAAACTACCTGGGTAATTGAAGGTGTGAATGAGCAGTGTCTAGACGGAAAGAGCATTGTATGGCAAGTGCACATGTGATTGTAGCAGTCCATGTGTTAGTGCCTGGGTCATTGCATGAGAACGTCGATACCGACTGAATGATTGAAGTACTGCAAGGAGAGTGCATGACGAATTTATAAGTGCTTGGGTTTTGGCAGCGTGATTGGATAAGTACATGGTGCTGGCTGGGTGATTGCAGAAGTGCATGGATAGTGACAGGGTGATTGCTGGACTGCATGGGTACTACCTGGGTAATTGACAGTGTGAATGAGCAGTGTCTAGGCGATTAGAGGACTGCATGTGTAGTGCACAGATGATTGTAGCAGTGCATGGTTACTGCCTGGGTTATTGCATGAGTACATCGGTACTGACTGGATGATTAGAGTACTGCAAGGAGAGTGCATGGTGAATTTATAAGTGCTTGGGTTTTGGCGGCGTGATTGGATAAGTACATGGTGCTGGCTGAGTGATTGCTGAACTGCATGGGTACTGCATGGGTAATTAAAGGTGTGAATGAATAGTGTCTAGTGGTTAGAGGACTGCATGGGTAGTGTTTAGGTGATTGTAGCAGTGCATGGTTACTGCCTG
Source organism: Triturus cristatus (assembly GCF_964204655.1). Taxonomy (NCBI): domain Eukaryota; kingdom Metazoa; phylum Chordata; class Amphibia; order Caudata; family Salamandridae; genus Triturus; species Triturus cristatus. The sequence goes on along the minus strand of NC_140594.1, from coordinate 476,613,930 downwards.
GGTCATTGCATGAGTACATGGGTACTGACTGGATGATTAGACTACTGCAAGGAGAGTGCATGGTGAATTTATAAGTGCTTGGGTATTGTCAGAGTGATTAGATAAGTACATGGTGCTGGCTGGGTGATTACAGCAGTGCATGGGTAGTGACAGGGTGATTGTTGGACTGCATGGGTACTACCAGGGTGTCGCTAGATCCACTGACCTGAAGTGATGCCCAGTCCACGGGAACGAAGAGAGCTCGCCACACTCCCCAAAGACAGCCCCCCTGCTATGGAATAGAGATACTCTCATACAGGAAGGCTAGCCCAGGGAGATGCGGGATTGATATTTAACACAGGTAACCTCTTCTGAATCCCCAAAAGGTTCAAGGAAAGCGAATTCAAAATGAGTGTCCTAGGAGAGAAAACAAGAAATGCCCCAAATGAAATTCTATCCCCTTATGTAAATCTCAAAAACTTCGTAAGGATATTATGCCTGTCCTGCAGAGACAGTCGTTCCACTTACCAGCCAGATTTGATAAGGAACGTATGAACTTTGTGAGTGATTCTATGAGCAAGGTAAATCAGGCACATCAGTTATTTCCTTCACAGTCCGCAGAAGATCCGAAGAAGAGGCAGATAAATCCAAAAAGGTTTGCTTTCAATGTCCAAACATGTTTAAAGGTGTAAGTTCCACAAAAGGTGACTTTACAAATTCATAGGCCTCTTAAGAACATTCACAGTCTATTACTGAGAACATATGGAGATTTCCAAACATAGGGACTTTGGCACAAAATAAAAAGCTGGAGTATGGTTCAATTTCCCAAAAGGCCTATTATTTTGGGGGGCGTTTATTCAGCCCAATGTTGCCACTTGATATTGGGGCCAGAAATGTTCATGAATTGGCGCTTAAGCCAAAAAAACCAACCTAATAATCAGAGAGGTGCTACTGTAATAAATATGGTCGCCCATTAGATATATATGCGACCGCGGTTGCAGCGAGAAAAAGGACGCGGCCGCGAATTACCTTCAAACGCGGCCGCGGAGTCGCACACTGCTCAAATAAAAAAATAGGTGCTGCTCATTAAATGCCTTTAGCGCTACTGCACAATAACAGGCAAACGCTCCATCCACAAAAAGAATCAGGGAGCGGTAGCGTGCCAGCTGGCAAAAGAAAAGGAACAAAAAGAATTGGCAGGCCAAAAGAAATAGGATTTAATACCGCCACAGAAAAACAGGTTTCAGCCACAGCAAGGATGATCTCCACGAAGGAACAGGAAGTGGGCGCGGTCTCAAGGGTGAAGTTTCCGCAAGCCAAGCACTGGGTCCATCTGCTGGCCTGCATTTATACCCTTAAGGGAGCGTGTATAAATTCCTGTCCTTCTTCAACCCCTTAAGGGAGCGTGTATAAATTCCTGTCCTTCTTCAGCATGGCAAGGAAATCTCACAAAACATTCTCTATCTCTGCAGAGCAGGCATTGCTACCCCTGACTAAAAGCGAGGCCATTTGATGTTACAAGAGGCTTGAGCTGTGACACTGGGTAATTAATGGATTGAATCAGTAGTGTGTAGGTGGTGAGAGGACTGCATGGATTTTGCACAGGGGATTGTAGCACTGCATGTGTTAGTGTCTGGATCATTGCATGAGTACATGGGTACTGACTGAATGATTAGAGCACTGCAAGGAGAGTGCATGGTGAATTTATAAATGCTTGGGTTATTGCATGACTACATGGGTAGTGCTTGGCTGATTGGGAGAGTGCATTGGTAGTGCATGGGTGATTTCATAAGTGTTTGGTTAGTGGCAGAGTGATTTTATGAGTGCTTGCATACTAACTGGGTGATTGCAGGATATGGAATCACGCAATCATTACTCATGTAGTTTTAAAGTCACCTAGCCACTACCTTTGCACTCCTGTAATCGGTCAGGCACCTCTCAATAGTTCACTAAGCATACATACAACTGTATAAATACAATCTGAACACATAGATGAGTCATTACATATTATCTAGTTAAGTAGATAAGTTCAACATGCCTGCAAGGGTAATATATGGTGGTTTACTTTTGAGCTACATCTTCACCATTCTATCTACAAATATGCGACATCATTAAACTATACCTCTCAACAGACTTAAGAAAGAAGTCTAATTAACAACACCTTCTATGAGCATTTTTAAAACCACACTTTTATTCTACATCTTCACCTTTGTATCTAAAATTATGTGGTATCATTCAACTATACCTTTTTTCAGACTACAAAACGAAGCCTAATTAACAGCACCTTATATCACCATTCTATCTAAAAAAAAGTGGCATCATTTAACTTTACCTTTGTACAAACTAAAAAAAGAAACCTAATTAATAACACCGTATATGAACATCTTTCAAACTGCACAGTTGTGCTGCATCTTTACCAAACTATCTAAAATTATGCAGTAACATTCAACTATACCTTTGTAGAAACAACAAAAAAGAAGCTTAATTAATTACACCTTTTGTGAACTTCTTTCAAATTACACATTTCTGCTGCATCTTCAACCAACTATCTAAAATTATGCGGTATCATTCAACTTTACCTTTGTACAGACTTAAAAAAACAGCCTAATTAATAACATCTTATATGAACATCAGTAATCATCTTAAAAAATACACATATTACTGTACAGACTCTTTTTTAAACAACATTTAACCAGTTGAAAGACTCTGCATAAAGACCTACTCAACCAGTCTGCAGACCTACTCAAATATCTGTTTTTCTGGCCTTCTTGAACTGTCGAAACCTTCACAGTCACTTTGTATATATTACGCACCATCACTACATCACTGAGCACCACATGTCACCTTGTCACAAATTTTAATTCACTTTTGTGTCGTGACAGCCATGCAATTTAATTTGGGTATTTATAAATGACGTAATTTATAAAAGTCTTGAATACCCTTTATGGTCTCTTTGTGTGTATTACTTATGATTAATTGTCTTTCCGGTGAATAAATCAAGGATTGGTTCAATGGTTTATGTTATAACGCACAGCTCTATGCCATACATATTACAATCTGGGATCCATATCTTTGTCACAGTGCATATGCAACGTTACACTCCCCAGCACATATTTTATATTACAACTTTAGAGACTAGTTAGGTTACACAACACTGCCCTGTGCATATTACACTCCAAGGCGCATATCGCATAGCACGCGCTAGTGCCTGTGCTATCTCGCGCTCTCCAATGAATCTGTCATTGCGCACAATGTATTGCATATTATATTTCACACCCCTGTTCATCTTATATTACACTTTTGGTGCATAGTTTATACCATATACTATATCTAGTTTTCATTTTCAATCGTGCTCTCAGGACTATGTTCTATATAACACTGCGTCCACCTACCCTTTTCAAGGGCATTACATTTTGCGATGGGGGTTGGAGGGTCAGGGGGTGTTTCTGCCAAGTGAGCCCGGAGTCACAGTCACAAACGTCCTCTTCTTCCTGAATAAAAGTGAGATTATGCTGCATACTTGTTCATATTTTAAGTAGTTTGCACAGACGCACATTTTAAAAACAATAAAGTTCCTAATACCCACCTTCTCTGAACAGTTAGATTGCTGCCCAATCCACCTCCTCCCTATCCTCTGTTGTCTGAATCCATGGACTAGCCTCCTCCCTCCTGCCATGCATGGTCTGATGTGCTGCCACTGCCCTCCATTTAGCATGATGTACCAGTCCACTCCTCCTGCCCTCCATTGCCCAATTCTATGGCCCATCACTGACCTCCTGCTTAGCCTCTGTGCTTAGCTTGCTGCCCCTATTCTCCTTCCCCCTGCCCTCCGATGTCTTTGTGCATGCCCCTGCTCCATCCTTTTTGCCCACCATGTTCCATGGACCTGCCACTCCTATCTACTCTGAGTGTTCTGTTGAGCTGCCACTCCCCTCCCACCTGCCTAGCATTGCCAGATGACTGTAACCTGTCCCTGCCACCTCCACCCTGCCTGTCCACATGCCATGCCCCTATCCCCTTCCTCCTGTCCTCCATGGTCCATTTTACTGCCACACCCTTCTGCCCTCCCTGGTCTGTTGTGCTGCAACTGCTCCTCCTGCCTGCCCCGCGCGGTCTGTTGTGAGGCCCCTTCCCCTGAACTCTCTTGTCTGTGCCCAGGTCCTGACCCACCCTTCTATCCTCCATGGTCCTTTGTGCATGCCCCTGCACCCTGCTTCTTGCCCATCATAGCCATTGTGCTGCCACTAACCCTCCCGCTTGCCATGCATGGTCTTCTGTGCTGCCATGGCCCCTCCCACCTTCCCTGTGTGGTCAGCTAGCTGCCCCTTACCCACTACCACCTTCCCTCCATGGTCTGTGTGTATGCCATCATAGTCTCATTGTTGCTCTCCATGGTGTGTCTTGTTTCTAGTGCCCATCCTGCCTGACCTCTATGATCATCTTGCTGCTCCTGCCCTGCCCCCTTGCCCCCAGCCCTCTGTTTCCATGTGCAGACCCCTATTCCCTCCCTCCTGGCTTGTCTGTTCCATTGTAATTCCCCTGATCCGTCCCTCCTGCCCTTTATGGCCTGTTATGCTGCAGCTTTCTCTCCTGTCTGTCCATTATGGTCAGCTAGCTACCATTGCCTCTTTCCCCTCTGTTCTCTGTTGTCCATGTGCATGGTCCTGTCCCCTCCCTATTGCTTTCTATGGATTGTTGTGCTGGACTCCCGTCCCGCATGCGCTGTGTGGTGTATTGTGCTGCTGCAAACCCTGATGCCTGCCCTGTAGGGTCGGTCAGTTTGGTGCACCTCTCCATGTCCCTCCTGTCCTCTGTTATCCCAGTCCATGTCCCTACCAATTCCTCCTGCCTACCATGATCCAATGTACCATACTTGCGAACATTTTGAACTTGGTAAGAGGGAGATTTTGAAAAAAAACTGGGGTATTGATTTTCCCCTTTGAGTTACATTGAAAAAGAGGAGATTGTAGACAGGAGACAGATCAAATAAAGCCCATTTGAGCTTAAAAACATTGGACGTTTCCTGGCTGAAACGGGTCTGTTGGCATATATGGTTGTACTACCACTGCCTCTTCCTTCTGCCCACAATGGACTATTATATTGCCAGAGCCTCTCTTGCCAGTCCTGTATTGTTGGTTTGTTGCCCCTGCCCCCATTTCCACTGCCCTCCATAGTCTGTTGTGCTGCCACTGCCCTTCCTTCCTGCCCAGTGTGGTCAAATTGTTGCATCTGCACTCTCCTACCTGCCTTCAATTTGCAGAGTCCGTGCCCCTGGCCTCTGCCTCTCAACAGTATCCCAATGAACAACTAGATTGCTAACATTCTATATTTATTACAAAAGTGTGGAACGCCTGACGTCATCTTGATGTAATCAAAACTGTAATACCTAGAGTATTTCCTTTAGAAATTACATATATGAGAGGGTCTTATTTGCATCAAAATTATGGTTAGTGCTCTAAAAAACTAAAATGAGGACATATTTTCTGAGTTTTCAAATAGCGACAAAGAACTTTAAAATTATTTGTAATCTTTATGTTTTTTTATCCAGTTGACCACTTGATTAAATGTTGCACCTAGGGGAGAAGATGTGGTGTTACTTCCAGAGCTGCAGACTTTGCAACTGGGGAACCAGGTTGGAGTTTCTGCTTCAGCTCAACATTCTGTGATTCTGGTCAAATCACTTAATCTCCCCATGTCTACAACCAAAATGAATTTGATCTTGTGTGATGTAACCAATGCTCATGTAAAGCACTCCAATACCTGACAAGTCTGCACTATATAAAACTGCAAATACACAAAAAATAAGTGTTTTGCACACTTCTGTCATTGGGCTACATGTGGGCTACATCTGGGTGATATTTGTGCTGCATTTGGGCTCTTTTGTCTCTGGTGGCCATTTTGGGAGACTTATTTGTTATGATGTTTCCTAATTTCCTCATTTACTACAGTCTCCTCAGTAGGAAAAACTTTCAGTTTTTTACTTTGGTTCCATCAAGAAGGCATTCAGATGTGTCACACATTTGCCATAAATTCAGAATGTTAGCACTCTAGTTGCTTATTAGATCACTGTAGTAAAGCTACTGCTCACCAGGGAAGTCTGCTGCTGGTATTGAAAGTGCATGTTTCAGTCTGCATGTCAGAATTTTTTAATGAAATAGAAGAGGATTTGAGAAGTCACTCAAAATTTTTCTTTCTGCAGCACTAATCATACTTTCTATGGCAAAATGAACCCACTCATTTTGTTCCTTTTTAAATAAATGTTTTAAGAGTTACCACTTTATTCCAACCAAGATGGCTTCAGGTGTGCCATACGTTTGTCAAAAGTAGGACTGTTAGCGCTCTAGTTGTTCTTTAGAACACTCTGGGAAGCTGCAGTAGAACACAAAGGAATCAACTGATAGTCTCTGCCCTTGTTGAATGTACATGTTTTACTGAGAATGTCAGACTTCATTCTCACATGACTGAGAAAGATAATGTGAATTTACAGAAAATATGCTCTCAGTTTAGCTTATATATCACCTTCCAAACCTCTGTGGGAAAAGCATGAGAAAATAGTTTTCTCTCAAACATGAATCATGATATCACATCAGAAGGCTTTTTCACATGGTAAAATCACATTAGAACACACCACAATTCCTAAAATGAGTATGGTACCATCAACAAATGATTTATAATGTAACTAAAGTCTTAAAACCTTCTATTAACTACAATGCTTTTTAATCAGGTGCTATTGTGTATATTGGTCCCAAGATGGCTGCCAACACTTCTTGGATGAAGTACTGACAGCCAATCAGATATCACGATGAGATGTGTGGTTAGGCTCCGCCCAGATATATATGTGATTTTACTTTTGATTTTCTCAGGAACTACTGAATGGATATACACCATTTAAGCAAAAGGCACGAGTCTGAACTGAGGACTACCTCTTTGCCAAATTTGGTGTAATTCCGTTCAGTACTTCGGGCTGTAGCTGCGTCAACAGGTCCTATGGAAAAATACATGGGGAAAACGCGTTTTGGGACTCCCCTTTTTTCTCGGCCCCCGCTTGACGAATCCCTGTGAAATTTTCAGGATAGGAGTGGACCGGAGCTGGCCAAAAGTTTGGAAAATTATGCGAAGATTCATCAATCTACGCCAACGTTATTCCAAATAGAATGTTGCGGATTTCCTATGGAAGATAGGTCCTAACTATAACTACCTACTGGCGATTGCCAGTAGGCTATATATATATATATATATATATATATATATATATATGTATATATATATATATATATATATCCAACACAACATCCTCCGTTTACTGGGGGCCACCGACTCTGCAGGGTGGGCTCAAAGGTTGCAGGAGCGGAGAAGCCTGCATATTCAATGCTTCAAAAATAAAGCCCCACTCCGACTTCTGTGCAAACACAAGACTTTATTCGTCTGAAGCAGCATATATATAACTCAAGTCCTGACCGGTTTCGGCGTCACCACGCCTTGCTCACAGGTGAGTTCAATATTTACCATGTGGTCACGAGGCCATAGGATCAACTACAGCCCCCAGCATGCATCATCGTTGCTTTGTAATCACGAGGCATTGCTTAGTATTCATGTTTTGCCCAAATAGCGTTTTATGAACAATGTCTCAACAACGTACCAAATTGTAATGTGCACGCATTCCTTCTCATAGCAAGTGCACTTTTATGCTGCCTCTGTCCATGATAAGGGTTAGCACTGCGGAGCTTCCAAGAGGAGAAAACTCCCCTATTCCCTTTCTCTCTGATGCGCTACCAATACTTCTGGCAATCCTTCGTTTGGTGCGCGAGAGCGTGTCATGCCCCCTCCGTAAAATCCAACACAACATCCTCCGTTTACTGGGGGCCACCGACTCTGCAGGGTGGGCTCAAAGGTTGCAGGAGCGGAGAAGCCTGCTTATTCAATGCTTCAAAAATAAAGCCCCACTCCGACTTCTGTGCAAACACAAGACTTTATTCGTCTGAAGCAGCATATATATAACTCAAGTCCTGACCGGTTTCGGCGTCACCACGCCTTGCTCACAGGTGAGTTCAATATTTACCATGTGGTCACGAGGCCATAGGATCAACTACAGCCCCCAGCATGCATCATCTTTGCTTTGTAATCACGAGGCATTGCTTAGTATTCATGTTTTGCCCAAATAGCGTTTTATGAACAATGTCTCAACAACGTACCAAATTGTAATGTGCACGCATTCCTTCTCATAGCAAGTGCACTTTTATGCTGCCTCTGTCCATGATAAGGGTTAGCACTGCGGAGCTTCCAAGAGGAGAAAACTCCCCTATTCCCTTTCTCTCTGATGCGCTACCAATACTTCTGGCAATCCTTCGTTTGGTGCGCGAGAGCGTGTCATGCCCCCTCCGTAAAATCCAACACAACATCCTCCGTTTACTGGGGGCCACCGACTCTGCAGGGTGGGCTCAAAGGTTGCAGGAGCGGAGAAGCCTGCATATTCAATGCTTCAAAAATAAAGCCCCACTCCGACTTCTGTGCAAACACAAGACTTTATTCGTCTGAAGCAGCATATATATAACTCAAGTCCTGACCGGTTTCGGCGTCACCACGCCTTGCTCACAGGTGAGTTCAATATTTACCATGTGGTCACGAGGCCATAGGATCAACTACAGCCCCCAGCATGCATCATTGTTGCTTTGTAATCACGAGGCATTGCTTAGTATTCATGTTTTGCCCAAATAGCGTTTTATGAACAATGTTTCAACAACGTACCAAATTGTAATGTGCACGCATTCCTTCTCATAGCAAGTGCACTTTTATGCTGCCTCTGTCCATGATAAGGGTTAGCACTGCGGAGCTTCCAAGAGGAGAAAACTCCCCTATTCCCTTTCTCTCTGATGCGCTACCAATACTTCTGGCAATCCTTCGTTTGGTGCGCGAGAGCGTGTCATGCCCCCTCCGTAAAATCCAACACAACATCCTCCGTTTACTGGGGGCCACCGACTCTGCAGGGTGGGCTCAAAGGTTGCAGGAGCGGAGAAGCCTGCATATTCAATGCTTCAAAAATAAAGCCCCACTCCGACTTCTGTGCAAACACAAGACTTTATTCGTCTGAAGCAGCATATATATAACTCAAGTCCTGACCGGTTTCGGCGTCACCACGCCTTGCTCACAGGTGAGTTCAATATTTACCATGTGGTCACGAGGCCATAGGATCAACTACAGCCCCCAGCATGCATCATCGTTGCTTTGTAATCACGAGGCATTGCTTAGTATTCATGTTTTGCCCAAATAGCGTTTTATGAACAATGTCTCAACAACGTTCCAAATTGTAATGTGCACGCATTCCTTCTCATAGCAAGTGCACTTTTATGCTGCCTCTGTCCATGATAAGGGTTAGCACTGCGGAGCTTCCAAGAGGAGAAAACTCCCCTATTCCCTTTCTCTCTGATGCGCTACCAATACTTCTGGCAATCCTTCGTTTGGTGCGCGAGAGCGTGTCATGCCCCCTCCGTAAAATCCAACACAACATCCTCCGTTTACTGGGGGCCACCGACTCTGCAGGGTGGGCTCAAAGGTTGCAGGAGCGGAGAAGCCTGCATATTCAATGCTTCAAAAATAAAGCCCCACTCCGACTTCTGTGCAAACACAAGACTTTATTCGTCTGAAGCAGCATATATATAACTCAAGTCCTGACCGGTTTCGGCGTCACCACGCCTTGCTCACAGGTGAGTTCAATATTTACCATGTGGTCACGAGGCCATAGGATCAACTACAGCCCCCAGCATGCATCATCGTTGCTTTGTAATCACGAGGCATTGCTTAGTATTCATGTTTTGCCCAAATAGCGTTTTATGAACAATGTCTCAACAACGTACCAAATTGTAATGTGCAGAAAGGGAATAGGGGAGTTTTCTCCTCTTGGAAGCTCCGCAGTGCTAACCCTTATCATGGACAGAGGCAGCATAAAAGTGCACTTGCTATGAGAAGGAATGCGTGCACATTACAATTTGGTACGTTGTTGAGACATTGTTCATAAAACGCTATTTGGGCAAAACATGAATACTAAGCAATGCCTCGTGATTACAAAGCAACGATGATGCATGCTGGGGGCTGTAGTTGATCCTATGGCCTCGTGACCACATGGTAAATATTGAACTCACCTGTGAGCAAGGCGTGGTGACGCCGAAACCGGTCAGGACTTGAGTTATATATATGCTGCTTCAGACGAATAAAGTCTTGTGTTTGCACAGAAGTCGGAGTGGGGCTTTATTTTTGAAGCATTGAATATGCAGGCTTCTCCGCTCCTGCAACCTTTGAGCCCACCCTGCAGAGTCGGTGGCCCCCAGTAAACGGAGGATGTTGTGTTGGATTTTGCGGAGGGGGCATGACACGCTCTCGCGCACCAAACGAAGGATTGCCAGAAGTATTGGTAGCGCATCAGAGAGAAAGGGAATAGGGGAGTTTTCTCCTCTTGGAAGCTCCGCAGTGCTAACCCTTATCATGGACAGAGGCAGCATAAAAGTGCACTTGCTATGAGAAGGAATGCGTGCACATTACAATTTGGTACGTTGTTGAGACATTGTTCATAAAACGCTATTTGGGCAAAACATGAATACTAAGCAATGCCTCGTGATTACAAAGCAACGATGATGCATGCTGGGGGCTGTAGTTGATCCTATGGCCTCGTGACCACATGGTAAATATTGAACTCACCTGTGAGCAAGGCGTGGTGACGCCGAAACCGGTCAGGACTTGAGTTATATATATGCTGCTTCAGACGAATAAAGTCTTGTGTTTGCACAGAAGTCGGAGTGGGGCTTTATTTTTGAAGCATTGAATATGCAGGCTTCTCCGCTCCTGCAACCTTTGAGCCCACCCTGCAGAGTCGGTGGCCCCCAGTAAACGGAGGATGTTGTGTTGGATTTTACGGAGGGGGCATTACACGCTCTCGCGCACCAAACGAAGGATTGCCAGAAGTATTGGTAGCGCATCAGAGAGAAAGGGAATAGGGGAGTTTTCTCCTCTTGGAAGCTCCGCAGTGCTAACCCTTATCATGGACAGAGGCAGCATAAAAGTGCACTTGCTATGAGAAGGAATGCGTGCACATTACAATTTGGTACGTTGTTGAGACATTGTTCATAAAACGCTATTTGGGCAAAACATGAATACTTAGCAATGCCTCGTGATTACAAAGCAACGATGATGCATGCTGGGGGCTGTAGTTGATCCTATGGCCTCGTGACCACATGGTAAATATTGAACTCACCTGTGAGCAAGGCGTGGTGATGCCGAAACCGGTCAGGACTTGAGTTATATATATGCTGCTTCAGACGAATAAAGTCTTGTGTTTGCACAGAAGTCGGAGTGGGGCTTTATTTTTGAAGCATATATATATATATATATATATATATATATATATATATATATATATATATATATATATATATATATATATATATATATATATATATATATATATATATATATATATATATATATATATATATCAAACCAATACTCCCTTTAGTTAAGAAAGAGTGCGGGACAGCTCCGGGGTGCAGAAAAGTGGCTTTATTGATGAAAAAGCGCTGGCATTACGAGTCCATGAAACGCTGGCAGATGCGTTTCAGCCCTTAATAGCTTTTCTCAGTGCCCGTTTTCATGTTCTCATTCCACCTCTGGGGGTCAGCTCGACAGATCTTTAAATAGCGACCTCATCCAGTCAGCTGATCACTTGCCCCTCCTCCCGCCTCGATGATACGGCAGCACCTCGCGCTACTCCTCCCAGACAACGGCATGCTGGTAGATGAAGTCCTCAGAGCAGTCCCATACCATGATGGGCTATTGCACAACACCATGTGATGTCCCACTATGTGGCTGATGAACCCCACACCACCGCAGTTGTCCGGAAGATCAAGCCACTTTTTGTACCCCTTCTCAGGCAATTCAATCTTGCCTCCTCTCTCCCCAGGTAACGGTAACCTCCATGTGGAAATCTGCTGTACCAGGGGGGGCGACGCGTTGCAGTTCCATGCGACGACCAAAGCTGCAGGCACACCGCGTAGCTCCTGAACGAGTGGGCGTCCCGCTAAACCAGCAGCCTGCTCGCTGGTAAAACACTAAACCAATACTCCCTCTAGGTAAGAAAGATTGCGGGACAGCTCTGGGGCGCAGAAAAGTGGCTCTATTGATGAAAAAGCGCTGGCATTACGAGTCCATGAAACGCTGGCAGACGCGTTTCAGCCCTTTATAGCTTTCCTCAGTGCCCATTTTCATGTTCTCATTCCACCTCTGGGGGTCAGAGCTCGAAAGATCTTTAAATGGCGACCTCATCCAGTCAGCTGATCACTTGCCCCTCCTCCCACCTCGATGATACGGCGGCACCTCGCGCTACTCCTCCCAGACCACGGCATGCTGGCAGATGAAGTCCTCAGAGCAGTCCCATACCGTGATGGGGTATTGCACAACACCATGTGATGTCCCACTATGTGGCTGATGAACCCCACACCACCCCAGTTGTCCGGAAGATCAAGACACTTTTTGTACCCCTTCTCAGGCAATTCAATCTTGCCTCCTCTCTCCCCAGGTAACAGTAACCTCCATGTGGAAATCTGCTGTACCAGGGGGGGCGACGCGTTGCAGTTCCATGCAACGACCAAAGCTGCAGGCACACCGCGTAGCTCCTGAACGAGTGGGCGTCCCGCTAAACCAGCAACCAGCAGCCTGCTCGCTGGTAAAACACCAAACCAATACTCCCTCTAGGTAAGATAGAGTGCGGGACAGCTCCGGGGTGCAGAAAAGTGGCTTTATTGATGAAAAAGCGCTGGCATTACGAGTCCATATATATATCTATATATATATATATATATATTATCTACTGGCGGTCGCCAGTAGATATTTATAGTTAGGACCGTGTTTCCATAGGAAATCTGAAAATTCTATTTTGAATAACTTTGGCACCGGTTGACGAATCCTCGCGAAATTTTCAAAACTAATGGGGCGCTACGCTCCGCTCCTACCCTGAAAGTCTCGGGGTGATTCGTCAAGCGGGGGCTGAGAAAAAAGGGGGGTCCCAAAACGCGTTTTCCCCATGCATTTTTCCATAGGACCTTTAGACACAGCTACAGCCCGAACGGCTGAACAGAATTACTTGTAATTTGGCAGAGAGGTAGTCCGCAGGTCAAGGATGTGCCTTTTGTAGGTCTGGTGTAAATCTGTTCAGTAGTTCCTGAGAAAATAGCATTTAAATCAATATATATATATCTGTAAGCGCGCTCCGTGCGCTTACCGTGCGCTTACGGTAAGCTTACCGTACGCGTACGGTGCCGTGCGCGAGCTCGATTCTGATTGGTTGTTAGATCAAAGTAAACATTCGAATCGGTCGAAACCAGGAAGTATCGGCCGCCATTTTCTGTCTCTCGCACTGAAAAAAAAAGGTTGATAACATGAAAAGGGGGCAACGAAGAGAGTTGCAGACCCCTAGCGTTCGTCAGGGGGTTCACGAAGGACAAAAAAGTATGAAAAATAAATTTTATAATTTTTTTAAAAAATCGCGGGGTGCGCGTACGGTAAGCTTACCGTACGCGTACGGTAAAAAATAAATAAAAAAAAAAAAGAATTAACAATCACATTTAATATATAAATCTAAGGACCCCCAAGAGAGAAAAAAACAATTGATATTTTGTAAAAAATGGCGAGGCGTGCACGATACGAAATGCGCAACGTGGGCGCTCGGTGCGCGAAGCGCACCTTGCGCGCAAAAATTAAAAATAAATACATAACTTAGCAATTAAAAAACCGTACAAATTCACTGAAAAAACCATAGGTTTCACACACGTTATAGTTAGGAATTAGCATTTAAAAAACCTTGCAAATTCACTGAAAAAACCATAGGTTTCACACATGTTATAGTTAGCTGTACATTTCACTCGTAAAAAACCAATGAAATTCCACGTTATAGTTAGATCAGGTAACTATAACTTGCACGACCGCAATCCACAATGTGTCATTTGAGATGTCATCATTGATGTGATGAGTGATGTCACTGACCATGTCATGAGTGATGTAATATGTGACGTCATCAGCAGTGGATTGCGGTCGCGCAAGTTATAGTTACCTGATCTAACTATAACGTGGAATTTCATTGGTTTTTTACGAGTAAAATGTACAGCTAACTATAACATGTGTGAAACCTATGGTTTTTTCAGTGAATTTGCAAGGTTTTTTAAATGCTAATTCCTAACTATAACGTGTGTGAAACCTATGGTTTTTTCAGTGAATATATATATAGATAGATAGATAGATAGATAGATAGATAGATAGATAGATAGATAGATAGATAGATAGATAGATAGATAGATAGATAGATAGATAGATAGATAGATAGATATATGTGTGTAGGAAATTAATATTAAAAAAATCCTATCAAGTTAAAAGCACTCAGAATGTTATTTGTTGGACTGCAAAGATCACAAGTAATTATGTCACATTACTACATTTTCAAAATACTAATGTATAAAGTTATTTCAAATCATAAAATACTACTATCGTTTCACGTAGTTTACATTAATACATATATGAAGGTGATTATCTGTCAGTTTAAAGAAAATTACATTCAATATGACTGTGTAGCACCACTTTTTGCTTTTCTCATTTGGTGCACAATTTCACATATGGAACTGATGACGTTTAGAATCAAACCCTTCAATATCACTCGTAAAATCATCTAAATTACTTTCGATTTTATTCATTCTCCACCCACCATACTCTTTTAATGAGGATGGTTAGGAATCTTATAACACATGTGTACATCATTTTAAACTTTAAATACACATTGAAATGCCATATTGAAGTTGTCTAATAAAATATGTACCTATAATATTCAAAACTATATGATTTAATCTATTTTATAGTTATCTGCCTGCTCTTATGATGCAATAACTAAGCTCTCTTACATTTGTTTCTCATGTTTCGGTAACCGAGTCACAAAATGGCTGCCAACAGTTCCTGGTTTGGAGTGTTGGCAGTCAATGAGAATGAAGCTCATGCTCGGGAGGGTTCGTGAACCCATTGCGCCCACAGATATCGATATTTTCTCTTTTTCTAATTTCACAGGAACTACTGAACGGATTTAAACCATTTTAAAAAGGGCTTTTCTGAACCAAGACTTACCTTTCTGCCAATTTTTGTGTAATTCTGTTCAGCATTTCGGGCTGTAGCATTGTCTAAAGTTTTCTATCGAAATTAACATGGGGAAAATGCGTTTTAGGACCACCCTTTTTTCTCTGCCCCTACTTGTCGAATCACCCTGAAACTTTCAAGACAGGAGCTGACCAGAGCAGGCCACTATTTTTGAAAATTTTGCAAAGATTCGTCAACCAGCGCCAAAGTTATTGGGAAAAGACAACACTTTTTTAATAGAAACAAGGTTCTAACTATAACTACCTACTGGCGACTGCCAGTAGGTAATATATATAATTTGGCGAGGCTGTTTGTGCAGAAATAAATCAAGAAAATATGCACAATACCTGGGTCCACTCTCATATGTTTGAAGGAGCAACAGATGAAAGCGAGGAACTGCCATATAAATAAATATATATTTATATATATATTCACTGAAAAAAACATAGGTTTTACAGACGTCATAGTAAGGAATTAGCATTTAAAAAACCTTAGAAATTCACTAAAAAAACCATAGGTTTCAGGGACAATATAGTTAGTTGAACATTTGACTCATATAAAACCAGTGAAATTCGCCTGTTATAGTTAGTTGAGCTAACTATAACTTGCGCGCCCGCAATGCACTGCTGATGATGTCACATATTACATCACTCATGACATGGTCAGTGACATTACTGATGACATCTCAAATGACATCACTGATGACATCACTCAGGACATCATCCAGTAAATGTGTGTTTCTATAAAATGTAAATATGTTTTATATATATATATGCCAAGGTGTATTGAAGAATAAATGCATTTACAAGTCCCTAAAGGAATTATTTCGTATGTGTGTGACTGACTGTATAAGTGAGTGATTGTGTGTGTCTTACTGAATGCATGGGTTAGTGACTAAACTGTGTAAAAGTCTGTATTAGTCTCTCCATTG
Source organism: Triturus cristatus (assembly GCF_964204655.1). Lineage (NCBI taxonomy): Eukaryota > Metazoa > Chordata > Amphibia > Caudata > Salamandridae > Triturus > Triturus cristatus. Next base: position 476,597,864 of record NC_140594.1, on the reverse strand, counting down.
GTGTGTAAGCAACTGGATGGGTTGCTGAATGCCTACATGAGTGTCTATATGGGTTATTGATTTGTTGTCCGAGTATCTGTATGGGTCCCTGAGGGTCTGTGTGGGTGGGTGGGTGTATGAGTCTGTGCATCGATGTCTGAGTGGGTGATTCGGTGGTTGTATGGATTAAAAAGTGCATCTGGAAAGGGCTGTATGGGTGAGTTAGTGTGTCTATGGGTGTGTTGGTGAGTGAATAAATGTCTCAGTGGTATATCTGTGACTAACTACATATGTTTTAAGCCACTATATGTGAGTGTTGGAGTATATAAATGAGTATACGTGAGACTAAGTTATTTCAAGAGTGAAAGTATAAATAAGTGTCTGCTTCTATCAGTGATTTTATAACACAGTAAATATGTGTTACTATCTGTATAAATAAATGATGTGGTATGTCTAAAAATAACGAAGTTGGTGTGTATACATGTATACATGAATTAATGGGTATGTGATTCATTCTTTGCATTACTGACTAGGCGTGTGACTAACTCTATGGATGAGTGGCAGCGTGTGACTGCTTGTATAGATGTATGAGTGCATATTATAGTCCTCTATTGATGAGTAACTACATGTATAAGTGACTTGATGTGTGTGTACACATAGGAAATAGTGAGTGCTATGTAGCATATGGCATTCTTCTGTGTATGGTTTTAAAAATAGTAGTCAGCATTTTAGAATGGGTGTATCAAAGTTTATATTAGAGCATCAGTATGTGCATCAGATTGTCACGTGGATAATGTCAGGAGTGATGTCATCAGTGATGTCATTTGAGATGTCATCAGTGATGTTATCAGTGATGTCACTGACCATGTCATGAGTGATGTAATATGTGACATCATCAGCAGTACATTGCGGGCGCGCGAGTTAAAGTTAGCTCAACTAGCTATAACAGGCGAATTTCTCTGGTTTTATATGAGTCAAATGTTCAACTAACTATAACGTCCCTGAAACCTATGTTTTTTTTGTGAATTTCTAAGGTTTTTTAAATGCTAATTCCTAACTATAACGTCGGTAAAACCTATGGTTTTTTCAGTGAATTTCAAAGGTTTTTTAAATGTTAATTTCATATTTTAGTGTTTATAAAACCTATATTTTATATTTAAATATTTTGGAACTCTATTATACTTCTTGTTTTTAACTTTAAAAATCGTGTAATGTTTTATATCTTCCCAAAAAAATATGTATATATTTTCTTTTGGGGAGAAAACTGCACTCCCATACCGGTAGCGTACCAAGCTCCATCACTACACGAATCCTATCCGCCATATTGCTAAACTCTTAAAGGATGTGCATTTCGTATCCGATGAGTTTGTGGCACCGTGTCCCGCGTAACATCATATACACATGAAGTCACCCCAGGTACTACTTTGGTATCCGACGGGTACGCAGTACCAAGCTATGTGTTACGTCATGTACGTATGGGGTCGCGCCTGCTGCGCTTTGCGTATTCAACGAGGACACGCTGCCAGGCCCTGTGTTACGTCACAGACGTATAGTATCGCACCGGGTATGCCATTCCCTTTTTTATTTTTTTTCTCAAATGTATATCTAAATAACTTTAAACAGTATATGAGAGCACGCGAAAATCAAAATTATTTTAAACATTTATATATTTCTAACTGTAATAAACTTATATCATGATAAATATATTTTGTCAAAATCGCGTCGGGTGCGGCCTCCTTGCACGCTCGGTGCGCGATTGCCATATGACCTTAAAAAAAAACATTTTATTGGTTCATAACATTTCCCATTGTAACAGTTGTACGACCCCACCCATTTTACTCATTCTCTCTACAGCGTTTGATGAGAGACACCTCTTCTGCTTAGAAAGCTTTTTTGAAAAGTGTTTTCCTGTGTACACATATCTTATACTACACCCAACATGCAACAATCATCTTGATCAATATTCATGCTCTGTACATTAGCCTTCCACGTGCGATTGCCATGCATCTCAAACGTTCCATCAAAAAACAAATATGTGTTACACGATGCCCCTGGTGTGTGCTTCTGCACATTATTGTGCTGCCTTTTGGCCTGGGTATTGCTGGCTCTAAGGAGCATCATCAGCCATGGGCAGACTACACATCCTAGATCACATGCCATCTCATTAACGATAGTTTCCGCCCTACCGACACATGCTACACTAATCTAAATTGCACACTCTGCGAGGTCAAAACTACACATAAGTACACTTTTTGACCAGGCAGAAGCTGAACAACGCCCAAGTCCCCGTAATAGTTATCCACACCCCTACACTGGCCTGGCGTACGCAGGCCCAGCCCACTTTGCGTACATATAAATACGATAGCCACGATGCCACATGTCCCACTTCTTCCACACTACCTCAAATGATTTGCCGCATCCACCTCGCATATCACAATGCACAATAAAAAAAAGAAATGGATCCATGAGGTGTACTCCATCCTGGCAATCAACACGCGCTCTAAATTGTGAGCCCTACTGCCTGTCGTCTACGAAAGGGATCCATGACGTGTACACTCTCCTGCAATCAACACTCCATCTGAATTGTGAGCACTGCTGCCCGTAGTGTTTGCTCACACAACAATGACAGCAGATAAGCAGAGCGGCCTGGGTGCACAGGGCCTCCAATTGAGCGTGCTGTGGCGAGAGGGGTGGGGTGCATCAGCCTAGCTGCGCAGGTCCGAACAAACAATATTGCCATGTGTTATGATGTGATCTTTGACCTCATTCAGTCACATCTCTGTCTCATTTTAAAGACCTGCTGGACTGTACTGTAGGCCTGAGCCAGCGGGCAATGCTGCCCTACAGACACCTCTTCAGCGCGGTGCTGCGGGAGGGATGGGATGCATCAGCCAGACTGCGCACTTGCGAATAAGCGATAGTGCCATGTGTTATGATGTGATCTTTGACCTCATTCAGTCACATCTCTGTCTCATTTTAAAGACCTGCTATACCATAAGGTAGGCCTGAACCTATGGGCAGCGCTGCCCTACAGACACCTGTTGAGGGCCGTTCTGCGGGAAGGGTGGGGTGCATCACCCTGAGTGCGCACGTGCGAAAAAGCGATGTTGCCGAGCGTAATGATGTGATCTCTGACCTCATTCAGTCACATCAGTCTAATTTTAAGGACCTGCTGGACGTACTGTAAGCCTGAGCTAGTGGGCAGCGTTGCCCTACAGACACGTGGCGTTGGCTTTTAGGACACTGTGGTGAGCTCCTTACTAAGTGTACATGCACACAGGCTCCCGCCACTGCATTACATGCACACATTATGCTTCTAGCATGCGCTCTGTTCCTTTGTATGTGAACGTTGGCATAACATATTATTATTTAACCTTGTGTATTCTTGTGCACTCCAACTCCTCTTTGAACCATGATTACCACTAACAGTTGGTAGATCGTACTTCAAAAACGAAGGATGCACTCAACTCCTATTTTCTATCAAGCTTGAAATAAACCTTAATTTACCTCCAGACGTTTCCACCATTAAGTTATTTCTCCCTTTTCAGACATTCCATTGATTGCCGCAAGAAGGGCGGAGCGGGAGCTGACCCCGCAATGATACCCTGGCATTCTGACACCTTCCATCGTGGTATCAAGACACCGTCCCCAAACGGAGACCTGGTCTGTCGTACAAACATAACACGGAGTAGGAGCATGCACCAACACGTCGTGGGACACACCAGTGGTTTCAGTTGAGCAGTGAAGCCTCGGTGTGCAAGACCTACAATTGAGCACAGTGCGGGGGAAGGGGTTGGGGTGTAGCAGCCTGGGTGCACAGGTGCATGCAAGCGATTTTCCAGTAGCTTATAATGTAGGACTATATTATCAAACAACGGCGGTAACATTATCATCACTTTAGCGACAGGAAACTGCCGCTAAAGCGATGATAAGGGGTTGATAATATGCCCTTGTAAATTCCCATAGAAGCCCAGGTTCCCACCAGAACATGGGCTTCTAAGGGAATTCACAAGGGCACATTTTCAACCCCTTATCGCCGCTTTAGCGGCAGTTTCCTGCCGCTAAAGCGGCGATAATGTTATCGAACTTCCTTCATAATATGGCCCATAATCTCTAGCCTCATGTATTTAATTTTAAGGACTTGCTGAACCACACTCTTTCTCGCAGACCCCAGCGTCCTAGACAAACGGGTGACGGAGGGTAAACACTAAGGGCGGGTGCAATAGGCCGACGCTCTGTGTCTCCTCCCTCTCTTCTTTTGACTCTCCCTCCCCTTCTCCCTTCCACCCACTCCCTCTCCCTTCCATTCTCACTATGGTCCTTTCATTCGGACTACCTTTCTTTACCTCTTCCACATAGCACACATACTTATGTTTCATTTTTTGTCTTGCAGGTTTCCTACGCTGCTTCCACTGGAGTCCAACCCACGTTTTTTTTATTATGCTGTTCTAATAAAGTTACATTTCTATTTATTTCTGTTTTAATAAAGGTTACTTATTTTTTCAAATAAATAACTGAGTGTATAGGTCTTTTTCTGACAGCACTTGTCTATTGTTTATTGTGAAAATCATCTGTTTATAGGAGATTTTAAGCACAACATTATTTAATATTAGAGTGCACCTACCAAACATAATCTAACTGACTATTAGACAAATTAAGCCTGGGTAATTGTACAACTGCAAGAGTTCTTTGAGGGTATCACTTTATAACACCATAAGTACTGCCCGTATGATTACAGAACAAATAAGGCACTGCCTAGGACTACCAAGGCTTCAGGGACTGCCGAGGCCCACCCAGCATATTTAAATAAAGACCCGGAGTGTGGCGATCCCCGGACTTCAGTTGGCCTCGAACCCCCTGAACAATTAATAAACAATACCCGGGGAGGTGGCGCTCCCCTAGGCTGCAAAACGTCTCTGTGCCCTACCACACCTAATTTACATGTGATATTAATATCCCCAGTCCTACAGAGACCCCGCAATATGCTAATTGGATTTGCCCACGGAACATTACCCACCCACCAGGGGCCTCATTTAAAAGAACGGGTGAGACCCCACTTTTTTTTCTTGTTCTTTTCTCTCCATTTTTACCATCCGCATCCCCTCTATTACAGCGAAATGAGGTTTTCCTCCTCTCGCTTCAAGTAGTCGAACAAGTATTTGCTATCACAAGGTGGAAGCCATGAACCACCTTCTAATAGCAAACACAAATGTCCAGCGAATGCACACCCCGGGACATTGTATGAGCTGCGCCTGAGAGGTCGCCCTCCCTACTACCATGATGCATTTGTTAGTATAAACGCATACTAACACAACTTACACACGTGTAGTACAGTGACCAGAATGTAGTAAAGAAGCAGAGGAAGCAGAAAATCTAAAAATATAAATCCTACCAGAAGTCGGATGACATAGTTCAATGATCCGACGACCCTGGCATGAGTAGAAACAGCTACACGAACAAAATGGGTCTTCAGCACAACGCAAGCAATTTTGAAATATTGCTGAGTGGTGTCTTCTTTTTGTCTTCTCCTACTCGTCGCCAAATTTATGTAGTGAAGAGGCAGACAGCAGTGAATCCAATAAGTAGATTTATTACAAGAAAACAAACACCTGAAACAACCACCAACAAGATCAGACAGCAATCCAACCGTCTAATCCAGCACCGTGTACAAACTCCGCAAGGTTCCCCTCATGACAGCCCTACATTCTAACATTACATCTGAGGGCCATATTATCAAGGAATGGCGTTAAAATTATCGTCGCTTTAGCGGCAGGAAACTGCCGCTAAAACGGCGATCATGGGCTTGATAATATGCCGTTGAGAATTCCAATAGAAGCCCATGTTCTCGTGTTAACATGGACTTCTATTGGAATTCTCTACGGCATATTATCAAGCCCATTATCACCATTTTAGTGTCAGTTGCCTGCCGCTAAAGTGGCGATAATTTTAATGCTGTTCCTTGATAATATGCCCCTTAGATTCTAGTAGAATTACACACTAACATTCTACTATGACTTACAATGGAATACTACACAGAGCACATGACTTTACAGCAATGAGCTCATAGTTTCATCCACGAGTCTTAACACCGGTAGGGGTAAGACTTTCGCTTCCCACTCCCTATATTGTATAAACGTACACTAACACTTCTTCCACAAGTATGCTACAGCGCCCAGAGCACATCACTTTACAGCAATGAGCTCACAATTTAGGCTCACGGTTTAATCCCCGAGTCTTTACACCAGTAGGGATGAGTAGTTCGCCTTCCACTCCCTATATACTATAAACGCATACTAACACTACTTACACACTTATACTACAACGGCTAGTATCCTATACCGCCCAGAGCCCATCACTTTACAGCAATCAGCTCAGTTTCATCCCCAAGTCTTCACACCGTTAGGCGTAACTACTTCGCTTCCCGCTTCCTGTGTACTATCAACACACAGTAGCGGTCAGTAGTACGCTTCCCACTCCCTGTATGGTATAAACGCCTACTAACACTACTTGCACACGTATGCTACAAACACCAGACGACATCACTTTACAGCAATGACCTCACGGTTTAGACTCTTGGTTTCATACCCGAGTGTAGCACCATATCATATCACCACCATGCCACTCTGAACAACACCACACTTTCAGACCGTTAACAGTGATAACTACCTACTGGCGACCGCCAGTAGGTAATCAAGAACAAATTACAATAGTTCCTTGATACTTTTAGCTTTCAAAAATTCTCTCTTTTACTGTCTATCTACTTTTCCATATAAATAGTTTTTTTAATATTCAAGTACACATCAAAGTCAGAAATGCAACGTATTCTATGAACACACTTTCTAGAACATTCGACAATACGTGGAGGTTAAAAGTTCATCAATTTTTTCAAACCTAATGGTATTTTTTTGCAACATTTTCTCGAACATTTAACGGCACGTGCAGGTTAAAAGTTCACGATTATTTTAAGTTCGAACAGTGCCTTCCAAATGCAAGTAGCAGGTGTGGTTGAGTTGAGCAAATTTTATCCTATAATATGTACTATAAAATGTACGTGCAAACAGCTTTTTCTTAACCAATCACAAACATACTTTTCCACAAAACAAATGTGCACCCTACTTTTAAAAAACAATGATTTTCATCTTCCAATCAGGTACCGTTTTGTATGCGAAAAGAAAGTAGTTCCCAATCTTTAAACATATCTCTTATTCTACGAAGGAACTGCATGAGCTACAGACATCTTTCCATACCTTCTGGGGCAAGAGGTATGCAGAACAGAGACGTATTGACTTAGAACTAGGTTTACAAAATGTGGACATTAAATGGTTTGGACAGAGAGGATTGAAGTGGCACCAATTGTTGCCTTTGGTTAAAACCTGTTTGCATCTCCAACGCCCTGACCTCATGATTGTGCACTGTGGTGGAAATGACCTAGGCACATTGACTGGGATAGAATTGGAAATGCTTATGAAGGACACCTTTGGACAATTGATGTTACTTTTGCCTCAAACTGTCTTTGTATATTCCAATATATGCCAAAGACAGAAGTGGAAATGGTCCAAACAATTTTGTCCTCAGATTGAAAAATTTGGAAAAAAGTCAACAAAGCTGTCTCTGCATACCTCAGAATGGGGTCCTTATACAACAACAACATACGTTTTGATATGGCGGATATTTACAGAAGTGATGGAGTACACTTCACAGATCAGGGAAATCAAGTTTTCCTAAATAACTTGCAGCTGTGCATCCGCACTTATATGTAGCTCCAACTAATGAACACAAGGGCTCTTTTTTGAGCCACCCTATAACTTGCAACTTAGGCCCCCTATTATAGGGCCATATAACGCCAACTCCCACACCCTCGCCAAAATGTATTCTCCACACAGCTGTGGCGCAGCGGCCAGACCATCTCACTTTGCAGCACAGACCTCTCGCTTTGATCCCCAGCTCTACTCACCCATAGGGGTGAGTAGTTTGCGCTCTACAAATACCAGATTGATTTACCTTCGCACTCCCTATACAACACCACCTAAGCACCACACACAAGTTACAATGTTCTAAACAAAAATTCATCCAAGTACCTATAACTACATGCTGACACTACTTGCACAGATGTGGCACAGCGGCCAGAGCACATGACTTCACAGCATATGACACACAGTTTGGGCTCACGGTTTAATCCCCGACTCCGGCAGCAGCTCAGCTTAGCAACATGAGACTCTAGACAATACCTCACATATATTCCGTACCCCAGGACTTTCATACCAATACGGGTCAGTAGTTTGTCTTAGTAGTTATAAACACATCCGGACACTACTTCCACAACTGTAGTGCAGCGGCCATGGCACATGACTTCACAGCAAAAGACACACAATTTGAGCTCACGCTTTAATCCCCGAGTCCCGCACCAGCTCACCTTACCCACATCAGACTCTACCCAATACCTCACTTAATTTCCATAGCCCACCACTTACACACCGGTAGGGGTAAATACTTCGCTTCGCACCACCTCTATTGCACACCCTAAACACCCCACAGCAGTTATAGTGCTCCTGCCCTCCTATTTCCCACTTTTTTCTCCTTACTCGCTTCAACGGAATCACAAAATGGAGGCCAACACTTCCTAGTTGCAACCGCTCGCAGCCAATCAGCAACAAACTTGTGCTCGTAACGCCTCAGCCAATCAGATGGCAGAATTCCCAAATATCAATATCTGTAAATTTCTATATTTCTCAAAAACTACTGAACGAATTTACAACAAATAAACAAAAGCGTGCTTTATAGACCAAGACCCTCCTCCCTGCCAAATTTGGGGTAATTCCGTTCACCCGTTCGACCTGTAGCCTTGTCTAAAGTTTCCTATGGAAATTAACATGCAGAAAACACGTTTTGGGACCCCCTATTTTCTCAGACCCCCTTGACGAATCACCCCCAAACTTTCAACTTAAGAGCTGATCTCAACAAAGAATTAGTTTTGAAGATTTCGCGAAGATTCCTCAATCGGCGCCAAAGTTATTGTGAATAGAATGTTGCCTTTTTCCTATAGTAACTAGGTCCTAACTATAACTACCTACTGGCAACCGCCAGTAGGTAATATATATATATATATATATCATGACAGTCTTAAAGTTTGAAATCTGCATGTGTTGCAAACAATACATTCACTGGCGAAAGAGAACTCTGACTGTGAAATATCTGACACTGATTTAATACTGGAATGGCGGCTGCCAGTCCATTTTGTCCCTCTTCTTGTTTTTATCCAGTCATGCCAAAAGACTCTGTGGATGTTTTTAGTGAGATGGTCATTGAGGACTTGAAAAAACTCAATATGTCTGTCAATTCCCAAGGCTGCAAACAGAATTACAGATTGAGAAGTTATTGGTCGTTAATTAAAAAATTGCGTGAAAAAAGTGAAATTGTGGTCATGGGTGCTGATAAGGGTGACAACATAGTCTTATGGCCGAAAAGTGAGTATCTCCAAGAGCCTCAACATCATCTTTCAGATACCAATATTTATTGTAAAGTCGGCCGTGACTATTTGAGTAAGGTCAAAACCTCTGTGACTAGTCATCTGCTACAGTGGAAAAGAATGGGTCTTTTATCAAAAAATGAATCTTTTAAAAAAAAAATTACTTCCCTACGACTGCTACCTTATAATTTATTCCTAAAATTCATAAGGGTCCTCTCCCCTACCTGGTAGACCCATTAATTCTGCTAGGAATAATTTATTGGAGGCTATGTCCAAATATGTCGACTTTTTTCTTCAGCCCCACATGACCACCTTGCCATCTTTTATAAAGGATACGGGTGACTTTTTGAACAAAATACAAGCAGTGGAATGGAAGTCTGGTTTTGTACTAATTACGCTTGACATAGCCTCCTTGTATACTAGTATTGTACACACACAAGGTTTGGTAGCTGTCAAACACTTCCTCAATTCTCGTGCCAACAATCTACATGACCTCAACTCCATGCTTCTTCAAATGATTGATCTCTGCCTAAACAACATTGTATTCCTATTTGACAAAACTCTAAACCGACGACTGAGGGGGGTGGCTATGGGGGCGTGTTTTTCTCCAACCTATGCCTGCCTTTCGGTTGGTCGGTGGGAGGAGCACATCCTCATGGTCACCCATAAGGAAGCTTGGTTCAGGCATATTCGATATTATGGCAGATACATAGACATTATATTTATCGTTTGGGAAGGCACTGAACAGGAGGCGGCTCTATTTGTAACATCTATCAATGATAATGCTATGAATGTACAGTTTACTGCCAAGTCTACTGCTGGCAACTCTATATTACATGCCAGCAGTGCCCATCCTCCTCATCTTATTCACAGCATACCCTACGGTGAATTTCTCTGCTTACGACGGATATGTAGCCGTCAATCGGATTTGGAACACTGTCATAAAGAAGCATTGAATCGCTTCTTAGCCCGGGGTTACAAATTGTCCAATTTAGAAAAAGCCTTAAACAAAGCTAATGCCCGTCCCCGTGAGACATGCCTTGTGACCAAGCAACAGCAAATTGCATCGAATATGGGTGGTGCAACTATAGATGACATACAACCCATCAGACTGATCACCACATATTGCAGACAGGACAAAACCATTTGAAAGATAATTTATAAACATTGGCCTATGATTCTCACTGACATCACTCTAAAATTTCTGTTGCCTGCACTTCCCATCATTACTTTCAGGAGGGCACCCTCAATGAGGGATGCCTTAATCAAATCCAGCCCTGAACTTACGTTAAAAACGACTTGGCTATCTCAATCTGGCTTTTTTAAATGCCCGTCCTGTCGAGCATGAAAATTTGGAATTAATGTATCTCAGTATTGCACAGCCTTTTGTGATATCCCAGTCCCCATTAAAAACCATTTTACATGTCGGATGGATTTTGCAGTTTATGTGCTTGAGTGCACTTGTCATCTCAAGTACATTGGCAGTACAAAATTGCAAGTCTTCAATCGCATACTGCAACATCTGCGTGCGATTGTGAACTCGGATTCAAATTATCCAGTTGCTCGACATTTCAAAGACATTCATTCAAATAAAATCTGTGATTTAAAGTATTTTGTAATTGGGGCAGTTCCACCATCAATTTGTGGGGGAAACAGGGAAAGACAGTTACGTCAGTTGGAGTCTTCCTTCTTTCTTTTACTCGATACTAGAATGCCCAATGGATTAAACACCAGTGAAGATCTCCATAACTTTTTATAACATTTCATCACTGACACATTTGTTAGGCCTCCTTGATGTGTGATTCTTCTTCATTATGTAACACTCTAGTAATTATAAATGATTCTTTGCTATTGGGTTCTTTCATTTAAATAATGATGTGACCACATTGGATTTGATCTTGCCAGTTTACTTTTTGCCTGCTGATTGACCTTTTAAGATAATCTACATTATTGCACATTTTTGCACTTTTTCATTGGCAGCTATAACATAAGCATTAGCACTTTATTTTGTGTTGTTTACAATGTTCAGCTACCTCTGGTACCAGCCCCACCTTTTGTATGTGTTTTTTATCTATATTTATTGTGGGTTTTTATATATTTCACTACTTGCACTTAGTTTGGGGTATATTATTAAGGAGCATTATCATATTCGTTCAGTTATTTACTAGAAGCCATTGTATAACCAACTGTTTATATTCAATCTCATAAGTCTTCTGAGTAGATCATAAATGATATTAATGTTATCATTTTGCAACTTTCTTACATATATTTATATAATAATCTGTGAACCGTCATTGGCACTATTGGGCACTTGCCATTATTTTAGCTATGGTTGGTACACACAAAATTAAGTTTATAATAAGTTCAATGACTTGATCTGCTATATCTCAATTTTGAGTATTTTGAAGGTACTCTGTGATTATATTCTCAATCATGAGATAAGATTATTTGTTTTTTCACATTGTAACATCATGGTTAGCTTTTAATAATTTTTGAGATTGTATTTTCAAATCAGTCAGTCTTTCCCTTTTTGTGACTTTATGCCTCCTCACTAATGTATGTTTTCTATGTCTATCATCACATTGTTACCAATCTGTCCTTTTGATTGGATGCACATAATTTAAAAATGGTGGTCCGGCATCTGCGCGTCATGTGAACAAGATCGCAGAGGCGATCGAAACGTGTCTGAGGCGGACACTTGTCTGGATCATTATGGTGATTAAATAATCAACATAGCACTTTGAAACCGTCTTTGTTTAATTTCTGGGAAACTACTTAAATGTGGTCTGTACCTGCTCTGCATTCCCTCCATGGCACTGAAGGGTCAGGACTTTGTTCTCATATATATATATAAAATGAATATTCTAAAAATCCTATCAAGTTATAAGCACTCAGAATATGTTATTTGTTGGACTGCAAAGATCACAAGTAATTATGTCACATTACTACATTTTCCAAATACTAATGTATAAAGTTATTTCAAATCATAAAAGACTACTATCGTTTCACATGGTTTATATTAATACAGATATGAAGGTGATTATCTGGCGGTTTAAAGAAATTTACATTCAATATGACTGTGTAGCACCACTTTTTGCTTTTCTCATTTGGTGCACAATTTCACATATGGAACTGATGATGTTTAGAATCAAACCCTTCAATATCACTCGTAAAATCATCTAAATTGCTTTCGATTTTATTCATTCTCTACCCACCATACTATTTTAATGAGGATGGTTAGGAATCTTATAACACATGAGTACATCATTTTAAACTTTAAATACACATTGAAATTCCATATTGAAGCTGACTAATAAAATATGTACCTATATTATTCAATACTACATCATTTAATCTATTTTACAGTTATCTGCCTGCTCTTATGATGCAGTAACTAAGCTTTCTTACATTTGTTTATCATTTTCTTTGACATGTGGTTAGTGCACATTTATTCGCATGCTACTCAAAATGTCTCATAATCGGTTTATGTGTCAGGAAAGTATTTCAACAGTTTTTCAGATGCATCAGTGGCATCACAGCACTCAAACTGTCTGCAGTGGTTTCAGGCTTATTTCATTAAAGAGTGCGTGGTTGCAATATGTTTTATATGGGAAAAAGTGGGCGTGGTCTGTGAGGTTTTCTTGACATGTGTTGCAGCACTCATGTTGCTGCTGGTATTGTTGTAGTCTGGAATATTGTGCGGTAAATTTTGTTTTATTACAAGTCCTAACTATTGAAACAATTTAGGATTTATGTGCCTATCACTAATTGTAGATTCACTATTCTTAACTCCACATCTACGTACCTTGCTAAAATATATTTTGTTAAGGTATGGGGATGTGAAGCTAAAGTACGGTAAGCCTATACTTACCTACATATCCTTACCTGTTGCTCATTTTGCCTTCAATATGTGCATCTCAATAGTGTGGTAAAACTGTATTTGTCACTCGATACCTACTGGTAAGCCTTCCCATGTTCATACGGTCTGTGAAAAGGAACATAGTGTGCTTCAAGCAGCATTAGTCAGCATTTTTATTGATGGGTTATCACATGGTTAATGATCTACCCTGCTAAGCATGGTTGTCTGTGGGGACTTCACAGGAGCTTTTTCTGAGTATACGTATAAGGCTGTTTGGGGTGATTTGTTATGCACAAGGTTAATAAAGGAAATATGGATTGTGCCCTATTGAGCAGAATTGCTGGCTTGGCATCTAGTTGCGAGACAGAGAGGCCTGCAAAAGTCATGTTTTAGGAATGGAGTTTTGACCTTGCACACTTTTCTTGCATTATTGGGATTCATAAAGAGCAGAGCTAGCTAAAGAGCAATGGTGTGGTGGTGAAAATAAGGAAGGGGCTTTTAAGAGAGGTGTCTGTCACAAAAAAGGGATTACACAGTAGAAGCGGATTTTAGAGGACTTGGGGTTGGAGAGAGGTTGTAAGAGTGGAACTATACTGGGTTGAATGAAAAACTGTGGGAAGAGAAGTGTCGTCATTAGTTTGGGGAAGAGAGAGATGGAGGGTGTTTGCCAGATCTGGACTCAGATTTTTTTAATTTGGCACCTGCTGTTGTCATTGGTCTGGCTGTGGTGTTAAACAAGTTCTATCTTGAGAGCTTGTCCATGCAGTTGCCTAACCATGGTAACAAGACATCCATCTTAAAGCAGCTCTATTACTTTCCTCTTACCCCTACTAAACAGTTTTATTGCATGTGAACCACAGTCTGCTATTGTAATAAATTAGCAAACAATAGTGGAAATATGTGATAGCCCAGTAGAAGAAATGTATGTAAATGTTTCATATGTGTTGTTGTAAAATGCATAAACACATTCGGGATTTACAGATACTCTACCAATGCCTCTAGAAGACTCATCATCTCTTCTAACGGTAGGCTTTTAAAAACATAGCTATATATCTCAATTACTTCTTATCCCCAAATGTAACTGCCCTTCTATCCTACAGTTAGGTCACCTCAGATTTTCAAGAAAAGACTTAGTGACATCAAATGGGAATATACCTTTATAATGATTACATTGGATGCAAATCCTTATATGGGGTGCATGCAGCATGAATTAGGGGTTTCATGCATGTATGTAATTCCTTGGTTGTAGAGGTCTCACTTTGTTTGAGAATACCAATATGTCATACTCCATGAACACTTTCTGACTTGAGCAGAATATATTTATTTTAGAAAAAGCCTACTTCTGCCAACTCTCTTGGATCACCATGGTCACAAGCTTCGCCCCCAACTTTGATAATATTTCCATGGGATAGTGGGAGGGGCAGGTGATCTAGATGGAGGAACGTTAATGCTTCACTTCCACATAACCATATAAGTAAGATATAGTGAATACCATATGCTTGCTTGAGTTGGCAGTATTGAAGAAGCATTAATTGGTACTTTACCAAATAACAACCTTAATATGTTCTTTACCCACAAAAAAAAGGAAGCTATTAAATAGTTTGATGTTTCCTTACAGGTTAAGGATAATCAACTGCTGACAAGACAGCATAATAGAGGGATGGCAGTAAACATAATGTGGCATGCTAGTAGCTATTACTATCAGTAGCTATCACTATCAGTATGAAATGGATTATCTCTGTCTGGGAACTCCTCAGGAATAAACATAACTGCAATGATCCCATCAGCTAATTAAAAAAAGAACAGGTTATTCTACAAAGATTTGTAGAATGTGAATACCCAACAAACTATTACATCAGGCAGTGGAAAAGGTGAAAAACAAAAGTAGAAAAGAGATCAGATATTTCAGTGACAATCAGGTAATATTAAAGTATATGACCAAATCAGTTTTACTACGGACTACAGTAACCAATCTTATTAATTAAGATTAATTCTCATCAAACATTGTTATATCTAAGATCTTACCGAGGGATAGGATCATGAGTGTGCTCTCCGGTTGATATAATCTTCAGAAAGTAAATTATATTTGGGTTCATAGTCACTTTAAGACCCCCTAAACAGAATTCTTCGCTAGGCACATCAAATGGCTTTTTTAAATGTGGCACATGCAAACTATGTATGAGCAGCATGAGTCACCCTAAATACAGTCAAATGACAGGAAAAACAAGACTAATTTCCAAAATACCTTACATGTTCATCTTATAACTTTGTATATGTTTGAGAATGTCCTAACAAACGTTAATGTGTACTTAATACTATATTTCCGGTGCTCAAAAAGATATTGAAAAATCTACGAGAAATTAAAAAATGTTATCCTGCATATTCAGTTGCTAGACATTTTCAGAAAGGCACAAGAACAAATCTGAATTATTTGCATTCTTTGGTGTCATTCAGAATTCAAAATAAAGCCTGAAAAGATGATAGTGAAAAAATACTTTTGATTTTAGAATCACATCTTGTTTGGGACTTGTACACCAACAATGCGATTAGAAATAAGAAAGAAGAACTTGGTTATTGAAACTTGGCTGAGTCCCATCCTGTAGCTTCGAGCATACCTTTTTTCACCTTATTTATATGAATAACTTTAGTTTTTGAAGTGTGTCTATGATTATATTGCCTACATTACTATAGCAAATTGGTACAATTTAATATTTATTGAGGATACTCTTGGATTTAGCACTGTATGCCCACAGTGGCTGCAATGTAAACATCGGAATTCACATGAAATGGATATCCAAACCAATGACAGGATACAGTATGAATAATCATTGCTTTAATTGGGACAGGTAACTAGTGATAATATTATAGTTGAGATTCTGATGTTTACAGTAGTTGGCATACGTAAGTGGTTCTCCTTGATCATAGATCAATAATCCCCTCTTTCCGCAGTTACAATTGTACTGTAAATAAATATATATAGTTGCTCTGCAAAAAGATGACATTAATGCTCAGATTCACTAAATAAAAACAAGATTTTATCAACGCAAATACCCAACAGCATACATTGAACAAGGAGCAAAGGGCAAAACAAGACTGCAAATACTCCTGGAGAAACCAAACAAAGAAAGTGTTACGATGTATGTACAAGATATGCCAGGTAACGCCATGTTATCACCTGTACCTGTTTTATGATGTATATATAAGATTGCCAAGTAACGCCATATTATCACTTGTACGGTTAGTTGGTACATTCCGAACCTCCCCACAGTATATGGTTTGTTCCTAGTCCCTGGAGGGGACATTAGAATGTTTGTGACAGAGAGTGGATTGATGGACAGAGGAGCAAGGAATAAAGGACTCTACACTTACCTTTCTGTGGAATTCTTCTTTGTAACACTGGCGATGATCTGTGTAAGGGGGCAGAATTGCCTTGCTCCTCCCCTTCTGCATTCATCCATCAGCTGTTCGTGTTAATGCTCCTGGACGTCAATGGCATCGTGGAACTAAGAGAAGTGTTGGTGATCCTGGGTGTCACGCGTCACTGTGCCGCTCATCGTGTGTTCTATCTTTGATTTTGCCACATCGTCGTAGTCCTGAAGGGTGTTCTGACATCTCGGATTGGCAGTGACCCTGCCGTCACAATTGTTCAGCAACACTCTTGTGATAGCGTGAGGTGCTTACGAGGGCAGAACGGTGATTCTACCGAAGTTCATCTGGTACTGGTCTCCAGCGGCGGCACTAGCGTGAGGAGCTTCCGAGGTCTGAACTGCGCTTCGACCGAAGATCAACGGGCCTTTAGCGGTGGCTGCTGACCAAGTAGTGATTTCCTGCAGCGAGTGGCCTTATGCCGCATTGGCAGTTCTGAGAAGCCGTATCGATTGATTCCAAGCAGGTCTAGCGAAGGCGTTCCGTCTGAGGCGCGCATCACTTTTCCTGTCAGTAAACAAGGAAAGCAACGCCTCCTGCGCACCATCACCCGAGAAACGCTAATCTCCACGCTAGGTTGCCTGGCGACCGGACAACGCTGCCGAGTCTTCAACAAATCCTGGTGCGGGTAAGGTGAACATCGATTTCGGAGACACGCACTCCTCAGCGTGTCTACATTGCGTCGGTAATACGCACACCAGTACTCAATGAAAGATTTAGCGCTCCTCAGCGTGTATAGATAGGTGATACGCACGCCAACACTCAACCTCCCAGCATATCCGAAGTGTACATCGGTGATACGCACACCATTACTCAGTGGAAACTCTACGCTCCTCACTGTGACAAGATATTATCTGTGATACACATACCACAATTCAATGACAGATTTGTGCCATCACGTCCGGGGTAGTCTCTAATTCATGTTGCGTGTCAAAGTAATATTCGGTGATACGCACACCTGCAACTTCTTACTCGTTACTAGGACAATATAAAGGGGATACGCACTCCTAGTCTTTACTGTGACACTACAACAGAGATATGTACTACTGTACTACTGACGTGTCTTCATAGGTCCCCGTGCATGTCTTCATAGAATTGTCAGAGGACTTTCGCCTCAACAAATCCTATAGTGATTTCACGTCATTTACAACGTAGATAAGCCGGTGCCATTGTGTGTTCCGGTGGTGCGCGAGCTACACCAGTATCTTATCAAAGTAGTTAGGTTCACGTCAAACTCTTCGTTTTCCTTCCCTCCACAATGGCGGCTGCCAGCATGTTACAACCAACGCCATTCTTGAATGAAATGGGGGAACCAACCATTCCATGGGAAGATTGGGAGATGGTTTTTGAGTCTTACCTAGTGGCAATAGGAGGGGAAAAATTCAGCGCTTTCAGGAAACAGCATATTTTGCTGCATAATTTGGGTTCAAATGGTAGGAAAATCTTTGAATCACTACCGGAGCCTGAGGGAGAGGAAGAAGATGACGATGCCTATGACACAACGCTAACTAAATTGCGGAATCATTTTGGGGATAAAATAAACGTAGTCTTGGAGAGACACAAATTTTTCAGTCGTACACAGGGCAAGCACGAAAATGTTTCTACATACGTTGCGGTTCTCAGAGGTTTGAGCAGACTGTGCGCTTTCAATGATCTCAATGATTCACTGATCAGAGATCAGTTGGTACACTGTACTAACAGCAAAGAAATACAAAGGAAGTTATTGGAGAAACAACCGGATCTTGTAGAAGCTATTAAAATCGCTAAATCGATCGAGCATACAGCAATCTGTATGAAAGAAATAAATTCGACAGAGTCCAATGGGCAGGTTTCAGAGATAATTAATACGGAGGAAGAAACTGAAGTGTACAAAATCAAACATGATTCGGCAAAGAAGAATGAAAGTTGGCGTGGCCAGACGGCAAACTCAGAGAATGGAAAATTCAAATGCTACCGTTGTGAAAGCAACAACCATTTGGCAAATGATTTTAACTGCCAGGCAAGGCATGCTTGGTGCAGGAAGTGCAATAAGAAAGGGCATCTTGCAAGAGTTTGTGGGTGCTTCCCGAAGACATCGGGGGGGAAGCCCAGTCACCACGACGCCGACACAAGTGAAGAAAATAGTACTACAAGTGAAGGAGAATGGGGTTCAAGAGCACCAGAGTTACCCAGTATGCGAGGTGACCCTCGATGGGAAAAGAGTGAAGATGTTCGCCGATTCGTGCTCGCCTTTCACACTAGTGAATTTCGCAGATTTTGAAGCCGTTCTACAGAAAGGACAAGACAAGCTGGACGAAGCCGATATAGCTCCTAGCGGCTATAATAGAGATCCCATACCCATGAAGGGAATGTTTAAGTCGCTCATTTCCTTCAAAGGCAGACGAACGGTAGGTAAGGTTTATGTGGTAGAGAACGGGTCGAACCTACTGGGGTGGCAGCATCAAAGGGAGCTGGGAATCAAATTAGACCCGAACAATCCGGAACAAGTTCTTGTGGTAAATCCTTCAGGTCAGAGGGAAAACGTTCCAAATGAATTTCTGGAAGTATTTTCAGAGACTTTAGGATTGCTCAAGAACTTCCAACACAAAATTCAATTGAAAAGGAACGCCACACCAGTAGTTCACAAGACAAGACCAATTCCAAATCTGATGTGGGAACCACTGAAGAAGGAGCTAGACAGGTTACAGAAACTCAACATCATCCAGCCGGTGGCTGGTTCTGAATGGGTTGCACCGACTGTCATCGCCAAGAAGGGTCATAGTCAGGACATTCGTGTGTGCATTGACCTACGAGACCTGAATAACAACATATTAGTGGAAAGACACCCCTTACCCCGCATCCACGAGATGTTGAGCACCATGGGTGAGGCTGTTTGCTTTAGTGTTCTGGATCTCTCCATGGCATACCACCAAGTGGAGTTGCATCCGAACTCCAAGAAGCTCACAGCTTTCACCACACCCATGGGCACCTTCATGTTCTGTCGCATGCCATTCGGGTTGGCCTCTGCGGCAGGGGTCTTCCAAAAGATCATGCAGCATATTTTAAAAGGGGTACCGAAAACACTTTGTTTCCAAGACGATGTCCTGGTGTACGGCGCCAATGTGGAAGAGCATGACAATAACTTAAGACAAGTTCTGTACAGGTTCAGAGATGCAGGACTTACACTGAAGAGGGAGAAATGTCAATTTGGCATGGAGTCGGTGAAATTCTTGGGACATTGCATTTCTAAGGATGGGTTCAAACCTAAACATTGCCTAGTGGAGGCAGTAAGAGATGCACCTGCGCCCACGAACAAAGAGGAACTTAAATCATTTTCAGGGTTGGCAGAGTACATGGCAAAATATGTGAACCACTTTGTGGATATAACTGCCACCCTGAGGGATCTCACAAAACACAACACGCAATTCAAATGGGCGGAGGAACATGAAACGACGTTCCAAAGAGTGAAGAAGGGCATACTATCAGCTCAGTTTTTGAGTAACTTTGAACACAACCGTAGAACATTTCTTACAACGGACGCTAGTGGGAAAGGACTAGGAGCAACGCTCTCACAAATTATAGAGGGAAAGGAGAGAATCGTTGCATTTGCTTTAAGGTCCCTCACTAAGGCTGAAAAGAACTATTCGGTGGTGGAAAGGGAAGCACTGGCTTGTTTTTGGGGAGTGAAACACTTCAAGTTTTTTCTGTGGGGCATTCAATTTGAGTTACACACCGATCACAAGCCCCTGGTTTTCATGTTCAACCCGAAGAATAGCTGTTGTAATACTCCCCGCATTGCTAGGTGGCTGCTGGGCTTAGAGGGTTTCTGTTTCACGATTAGATATGTCCCGGGGGTCCAAAATTCGGCAGCAGACATCTTATCTAGAAGCCCCATTGACAAGGAGGAGCAATTTGAGACTCCTGAGTACCCGGTCTTACAGCTCAGTTTAGACACTATCACCACACAGGAATGGATAGAAAGCATGAGTGCAGACACCATCATGACACAGATCATCGACCTCACAATAAAGGGCTGGCCCAATTCCTCCGATCAGGTGAAGGTAGAGTTTAAACCATTCTGGGAGGTACGTATGGAGCTGAGCGTGGACCAGGGTGTCCTGTTCAGAAATGACAAAATAGTTCCACCAGAAACCATGAGGGACAGAATAATTGACCTTGTACATGAGGGCCACTTGGGCAGGAGCTTAACGAAGGCAAGGTTGAGGGAAAGATATTGGTTCCCCAAGATGGACTCACTAGTGGAGGCTAAGGTTAAAGATTGTGTCACATGTTCTAACAGTGACAAGACTAGAACGACCAGGAAGCCACCCTTGTCCCCCGTATCTGTACCGGATAAACCATGGGAGAAGGTTGCGTTAGACATCATTGGTCCCCTCAACTTCAAAGGGGTGGGCAAACAATTTGCACTGGAGCTGGTTGACTTCCACTCCCACTGGACGGTGGTCAAAATGGTCCATCAGATAACGACCATATCGGTAATTCAATTTCTGAAGGACACATTTGCTCAAGAAGGTATACCGTCCTCTATAGTAACAGATAACGGGGTCCAATTCACGTCCCATTCCATGACAGACTTTTTATGTAAACTTAACATAACACACTTGAGAACAGCATTATACTGTCCCAGGGCTAATGGGTTGGTCGAAAGAATGAACCGCATGGTTAAAGGATACATAAAACTGGCAGTGGTTAACAGAATACCCACTGAACAAGCGTTACACGAAGTGTTGTGGATGTATCACACCACTCCTAATTCGGTCACGGGAGTCTCTCCTTTTTCAGCTCTGAGAGGGAGGAAACCAGGTACCACATTCTTCCCGTATTGGCTAGGAGGGGGCTCCCATGTCACAAGGGATAAGCATGCGTGCAGGGACAGAATTGATGCACATCAAAGCAGATACAAAACTCAATATGACACCAAACATGGGACCAAGGCTCCACTGTGGAAAGTGGGGGACTGGGTACGTGCTAGGATGCCGAGAAGGTGCGAGGGGGAAACCAAGTTTTCAGAACCTATGCGTATCAAGGGTGTAAGTAACAACACAGCCATATTAGAGGATGACCAAATGTGGAGCATGGAGAGGTTGGTGAAAATGCAAAGCACACACAACCAACCTGATGACCAAGCAGAGGCGCCACATAACCTTGACGTCAAGGGGTTACCTGTCACACGTAGAACATGCAGGGCGCCAGGGTGGCACAAGGACTTTATTAGGTATAAATAATATATAGCCAGTTATTTTTGTTTTATTTACATTAAGGGGGAAGATGTGTTACGATGTATGTACAAGATATGCCAGGTAACGCCATGTTATCACCGGTACCTGTTTTACGATGTATATATAAGATTGCCAAGTAACGCCATATTATCACTTGTACGGTTAGTTGGTACATTTCGAACCTCCCCACAGTATATGGTTTGTTCCTAGTACCTGGAGGGGACATTAGAATGTTGGTGACAGAGAGTGGATTGATGGACAGAGGAGCAAGTAATAAAGGACTCTACACTTACCTTTCTGTGGAATTCTTCTTTGTAACAGAAAGTATGAGTGCAGAACCAATCAGGATAATAACAACATTCAATAAAGAACATCAATTGATATACAAGATTTTCCAAAGACATTGGAATATTCTGACAAGTGACAAAGACATTGCAAAAGCAGTAGGTGTAAAACCACAAACAACTTACAGAAAAGTAAGCTCCCTCAGAGATCAACCAGTGAGAAGCCATTATTCGGACCAGCAACCAGAGAGATGGCTACCACAGCAAAGCAAAGTCTTTGCAAAATGCAATAACTGCAAAGCATGCAGACTCAGCAAAAGCATAAAAAACATAAATGATTCCAGTGGAAAAGAAATGCTGATTGAACATAGAATAACCTGCAACACACTGTTTGTGGTATATGTCATCGAATGCAAATGTGGTCTCAAGTATGTGGGGAGCACAATAAGCCCGTTGAACAAACGAATTTCAAAAACATACAAGCTGTTCAACATAAAGATGTCAGCTATGCAATTGCAAAGCATCATGGTCAAAAACATGATAGTATTTGGAAAACTCTAAGGTACTATGAAGTAGCACATGTTCCTAAACACGAGAGAGGTAGAGATAGAACCTTAAAACTGCGCATACTGGAGAGTAAATATATAATAAAACTGCGCACAAAAATACCATTTGGTCTCAACACAGATGAAGAACTGTACATACACTTATAACACAAGGGACATCTGCTGTGAATTATAACAGGCCTAATGCCGAAACATGTGACTGTCACATTGTCAGAGAGCAACTCATATAGAAACACACATACAAGCAGAAGGCAAAATCAAAGGTGTGAACCATGAACATCCTCCTATCAGAACATAATCAGAAGGGTTGTGCATATATGAAAAAGTCAAGATGTAAAAAATAACATGGTCTCAATGATCACATAAAAATCTGTAACCATTAGATACTCCCAATTACTCAAATTGGTAAAGAGAGTAAATTATTAGGTATAGGCCGTTTGTTCCAAAATCACCCAATAGTGTATCTGTAAAAGTATATCTCACATATCTATCTATTTAACCATCGAGAAGTATATAATAGTATACCAGTAGCGACCCATTGTCCTTACATACAACTTGATTGTTTTTTTTCCTGTTTTTTTTTCTTTTTTTGTCCTCATTCTGCCAATTCACTTGTTGGCTATACTCCCACCCTTCTCTGATAAATCAGGACAGGTTGGAGTCTTTCCACTCAAGAGAGACCAGCCGTTTCCACTTCCACCCTTCCCTGGAGTGCCCGCAACACATAAGGGAAACAGGACTAACGGCTAAACATTGGCTTAATCATTGGACCTCAAACTTTGAGACCAGCCCACCAACAAACCAGTACTTTCTCTCGACCGCTAGGGTCACATAGCAGGTCCTGTTTACTTATATATATAACACTTTTTATGCATTCCAAAGAGTGCGGTGGAACGTCTGACTTCCACAATTTGCATATCTCTTGTCTACCTAAAAGAATTACATAGAAAATAAATCTTGCATCCAGCCTGCTAAACACAGTATCCTCATTTTGCCAAATTCTGAAAAACACTAAGGCGGGACTCACCCTCACTGTGATACCTGTAACTTCAGTAAGAAATTCACACACCTCAGACCAAAACTTCACAATAACTGGGCATGTTAAGAACATATGAAGATCGTCAGCTGCGGGATTTATACATCTTGGGCATTCATAATATATCCCTGAGAGTTTCTTTAATCTTGCTGGGGACCAATACACCCTATAAGCGGTGAAGAGGTGATTGCGTTTTAAGTAAGCAGGTATAACAGTTTCTCTAAGCCTAGCAAAAGAAACTATCCAAGCTTCCCTCAGATTTGTATTCAGCATTTCATCTCCCCAAAGCCTCTGGATATCTCTGTCTAGATCGTCTTCTGCATTAATCAAGGTATGATACCATAGGGCTACCTCCTTCTTAACTATACCAGTTCTCATTGCTTGATCTAACCAGGTATCGTCTTCCTCTTCATTCCAATCTTGACACCCCCACCACGCGGAAAGCTGATAGTATTTAATCCTAGTAAGTTGGCCCCCTGTAATTAAGTTCAAGGTTTCCCAATCCACTAACTCGTTACCCGACTTCAAATCTCCCGAACAAGAAATACCCGCATTCCTTAGTGGGAGGCTAAGTGAATCATTCAAACACTCAGGGGTCCCTGGAGAATCCCAAATCGGGGCCCTACTTACATAATAGGAAATTCCTAATATTTTCCAAATTAGGAACCATACTTTCAAAGCCCCCAATAAAATCTTCAATCTTACTTTTTTAAAGAACTTTGGGTCACCAAACTTAAACAAAAATTGATCTTGGCCCTCCCTCAGTTCACCGAGCATTGCTCCGAAGAGAAGTCCAATGGCAGAGCTGTCAACTTTGCTCAGGAGCATCCGACAGTTCTTAAAGAAGAAAGCATACCCGTATGTCATCAGATCCGCTTAGAGCCAGCCCACCCCTCACCAGTCTCCTCCTTGGTCTTTTCCAAGATATGCGAGAGCCCTTAGAAACCCAGATGAAGCTACCTAGCCTTCCTTGGAGTTTAGCGATTTCCCTATTGTCAAATAATAATGCTATAGAATTGAACAGAAATGTAATTTTGGGTAAGATAACCATCTTAATAATATTTACCCTACAGACAAATTTAGAGGGAGATTAGCCCATCTGATCAGTAATCTCCCTACTTCTTGGCCGATCTTTTTCCAGTTCACCGTAGTGACTTCCCCCAATTTCTGCGTGATAATAATGCCAAGGTAGTGCATGCTCGATTTTGCAAGCAGGTGTTGCTTAGGTTGGTTCCATTCCATAATTTCTGTCTTATTTGTATTCACCCTGTATCCTGAAATTTTCCCAAATGCTTCCGCTTTGGCCATTAATATCGGAATGGACAATTGTGGGTTCAGGGTATAAAGTAAAAGATCACCAGCATAAAGAGCTAACTTAATCTCAAAGTTTCCATATCTAAAAGAAACTATGGCAGTATCCTTCCTAATCCACATTGCTAATGGTTCAATATACATATTAAACAAGAGCGGGGACAGGGGGCATCCCTGTCTATTTCCACGCCATATATTGAACCAATCGGTTAGTTCACCGTTTTCAAGCACCCTTGCTCTAGGTAGGCAATATAAGAGTTGGACGGCCTTTATTAAATTACTGGGAAATCCAAATCTCTTTAAGACCTCCCAGAGGTATGGCCAATGCACCTGGTCAAAAGCCTTGGCAGCATCCACTGCCACGACCGTTACCGGTAGATTGTAAGCTTCCGCTAGGTTAGCTTCTCCAAGCATTGGGACAGTTAGCTCATTGAGTTGTCTCCCTGGAATAAAGTATTTCTGATCGTTATGTATAATGCACTTACTAATCTTTGCTATCCTGGCAGACAAGATCCCAGCAAACACTTTATAATCAGTGTTCAACAATGATATGGGCCTATACGAGTCAACCAAAATAGGGTCCTTATTAGGTTTCAAGATGAGTGTTACTGTTGCCTCGGCCCAACTTAAGGGAGGATCCTCCCCGTCTCTTAAAATTACATTGAAGAGCTCCTTAAACATTGGTATCACTTCATCCAAGAGGCTAAGATAGATCTCAGTTGGGTTGGCCATCGGGCCCTGCGACCTTCCCTCAGACCATTTTCCTAAACTGCTGTCGGATCTCCTCCTCTGTTATCTCAACTGATTAAGCCCCCTTCTGATCTTCATTTTACTTTGGAAGTTCAATGTCCTTAAATAAAAACCTCAATGTTGGCCCTCCCAGGGGAAATATCTTCTTTATACAATCGGCTCATGTGTCTAGAGACTTCCAGCCCAATTCTAGCATTATTATCTGCTATAACTCCTGTCGCATGTTCTCTGAGACTTTTAATTTGATTGCGGGCTCTATCAACCTTAGCTTTCTATGCCAGCAATGAGCCACTCTTCTCCCCATATGCGAAGTGCTGCAATTTTCTAGCCCTCCATCTATCTGATATTATCTTATCGAGAGCTCCTAATAGCTAACCACAACTACTGGTGTTCCTTGTATCCTAATCTTGACTAGGGCCCACCTCCCGGAGAAATCTGTCTGATGGCTTTCCAGTATAATACCCATATTGCTTCTAATGAGAATGGCTACCCCCCTTGTGTTGCAGCTTTGATCTGTGCAGAGAATGTCCTGGACCCAGGCCCATTTTTTAAGAGTGTCTATACATTTGTGCTTTATTAAATGGGTCTCTTGGAATAGAATAACACTGGCCTCGGTTCTCTTCAAAAATTCCATTGCACAAGCCAGCTTCCTCTTAGACCTTAAACCATTCACGTTCCAGGACACAAAGTGCACTAAATTCTTTATCATCTGTCAATCGTTAGAACCTGATTACAGCCGATTCTTTCAAAAGTAATCTTGCATTGCGCTACCCTTTGTACATGTATAAACCTTAGCAAATTAGCGTTCCCTGATGTGGGCCACCAGCTATATAGCAGAGTGAGGACAATATTTTTAATTTTTCTCCCACATGCTCCCAACCACCCGTGTCCCTCCCCCCACCCCCCGTGGGGAACCCCCCCCCCTCCTGTTCTGCAGACGAGCCTTTTGAGGTCTCGCCGTGCAAAGAGAGAGAATCAATTAAAAAAACAAGAAAAAAAGAGGAAGGTGTAATAGTGTAGTAGTGTGATTGTGTGTGTTATATTACACACATATATACATATATGAGTTGACTCTCTATTCCGTGTCTATTCTGTGTCTATTTTGTGCGTTAGTGACATACTACTTTACTATGTGAACTCTCTATTTACATCTATATACACGTTATATCTCTAATCTGGGCTTCCCATCAGCCTTAACAGGCTAATTGAAAAATACTTAGTAATAGCACTCCCTAATCCAGTCACATTTGGCGCTCTTCGCCCAAAATACAGGTAATAGGTAGATACCGATATATTAATGACACAATTTAAACAGATCTAGATTACTATGGTCTTATTTTCTTAATACTAGCCTTAACAGGCTGTCAAACTCCGCAGAGTCTCTGATAATGTGCATTTTGTTTCGCCACATAATCTTGAGCATGGCAGGAAATTCCATTTGTACTTGGGCCCCCCTGGAGCGTAATTCATTCATTTTTGAGCCAAGCTCCCACTGCCTCTGAGCAGTCCTTTTCCCCAGATCTGAACGAATCTGATAAGTCACGTTTCCAAATTTTTGCTGTCGTTCCTTCAGTGCTCGTCCTAACACCAACTCCTTAACTGAAAAAGTTAGGAAGTTCACTAGCATTCTTCTTGGTGCCTTTCTCCCTGGGTGGAGCCTTTATGGATCTCTATGGACTCTTTGAAGTTCTTTTTCCCATTCAACATCACTTCTGTCCAGTAACAGATCTCCCAATAACTTACATATGAAACATTTATTGTCCGACCCTTCAACATTTTCAAAAAAACCCAAAATGCAAACATTATTCTGCCTAGCATGGATCTCAAGCCTTTCCAGATCCTCTTGTAAAGTCTTGTTCTCCTCTCTGGGGCCAGCTATTTCCTTAGCGTTTGCTGCAGTGGCCTCCCCCAACATCTTCACCTCCTCCTCCAGAGCTGACGTACGTAGGGCAATCCCATCAATCTTTTGCTCGAGGATCCCACATTTTACTTGGATCTGTTTCTGGTTCTGTTCGGAGGTTTCAAACTTGAGCAGGATATCCTGTCTCATACCAAGTAGGAGATCCGTCATCTGAGTCGCTAGAGGAACTCCCTCCAAGGGGCTATCACCTATCCTCACCCCTTCTTCATTATCACCTGAAGTCCCCTGGGCAGGTTGTACCGTTGGCATAGAAGGGATTTTCAGGGGGGTACTCAAAACACCAGGAGAGGTAGATATAGATTCCTCCAGACTCTCCGCCCGATCTCTATAAGGGGGGGGGGGAAACGATTCTTCAACGGTTAACAGTGATCTCTCTGTCTCCCCTGTTGGTCTATAGCGTCTGTCCCAATTCCGGGATCTTCAGGGGTCTTCTCAGTCTCTACAGAGCCTGCCACATGCTCCATAATTTTAAAGTAGGACCTGAAAGAAGGGGGTGGTTTAGACAAGGGTCCTACTTCTTTTACCCTACACTTTTTGATTCTACCTCCCTTAGGGGGTTTCTTAACCGGCGTTAAAGCTTGAGGCATGTTCACTTGCTTTGCCCTTCCCAATAACACTCCTTTTTTCCAGAGCAGGGCGTAAAAGATATCTGCTCCTCACAGCAGACATGGGCTGTGCACCTCTCTGAACCTCCCCAGAACCCCCGGGGACCCCAGAGTCTACCAAAGTATTCAACTCCTTCTCTATATTTTGTTCCTGATCCTGGCTCGATATAGTATCTCTTAATTCCTCAGTGTTATCGATGTTCACTTTAGGCTGTGAGTCACGCAATGCACAGTCTTTCTCCATCCACCCCTGAATTGTGCTAAGGTCTAAAAACTGCTCGAGGGGTACTATTGTATGGAGAGTAGATTCTAGGGCTCCTCTGGAGGCTGAGTCGCGTCCCGCAGCTGAAACCAGACGGACACCGAGACCCATACGGGGGATAGTAAAGCAGGCAAAAATTACACGCTTCGTCTAATTGAGAAACAATAGCCCACGCTCACACGATTACATCACCTTGCCTTACATTATAGCCCAGAACCTCATCATGATTCGATATCCCATAGCACGGCGATCCTCCCGACCGGCATTAGCCAGCCGCCATGTTCCCCGACCACGTGACCCACCTACGTCTGCACAATTGATTGTGACAACATTGGACTCTATTAAGGACAGGGAACAAAAAAGTGGGGTATTATAATTTCCTCAGAGATTGTATGAGTAGCGATAAGGCACTTAGCCAGTAATAAAAAACAATCCTTGGAGAAATACCAGTATGTTGAAATTGGGGCACTTAGCCATCTAAAATAATAATTATATGAAAAACAATAAATAACAGAAAAAAACATAGCATAGCATTAGACAGAATAAATTAAATATAACAGTACACATAAATAATACCCCCTAAACAATCTGACCTGTCCGTTAGGGGCACTTAGCCCACTAGAAAATTACATTATATTAACACACTAGTTAATCTGTGATACACACAGGTGACAAACAACAAAACAAACTACTGGTAATATAAATATAAATATGATGCAAAATGTCAGGCCAACATAAGTCTTGTGCTGATTTAAAATGTATATACCTCGTTTGAGTGCTAATAGCTGCTATACAATTGCAATGTAAATATTTGTAAACTACATTTCCCAGAATGCATCCTAATAGGCAGGATGGGTATCATGTATAAAAAGAAACATGGTAGAGGGACTTACTGACCGTGAGTAAGACTCGGAGGAGTTGAAATGCGTAGGTGTTTGCTACGATTAAAAGAAAGAGAAGTGGATTATAACCTTTGAAAACTGGAGTTCAGCGGTTTTTTTTCATCGAGACGCTCTTCAATATTGACTCCACCTGACGAAGGACATCCATTTAAAATCATCAGGATGTCAGGTTGAGCATTGATGGACCCAGTCATAGTCAATCTCCTGACAGTAATGATAAAGAGCAAATTAAGCTATGAAGGCTAAGATGATTGACTGAATCATATGGATTTGTGTGAAATTTGACCCTATGGAAAAATTGATAAAAGGACTGATTTTTGGATGAATTGTAAAAATATATTTGGTCAATTTTCATTTAAATTATAAGCACAAAACAGCAACTGAGGCTGTGTGCCTAAGGGACTACTTGTCAGTCGACAAAAAAGCTCAGCTCAAAATATGTGGAATTAGCAAATTTTTTCTATGGACAAGGGTTTCTGTGATGTCAAAACATGTTGTGTTAATTCACTGCAAGAAATTGGTGTTCACTGCATGGGAGTGTCATAATGTTTCCTCATGAGCTGCTGTTTAATAACATGTGTGTGCGTAGTTGTAAGTGTGTTAAAAGTTGTGCTGAATTAATTTTTTTCCTTACATTTCTATTTAACCTTTCTTTAAAATTATTAAACTAACTGTCAACTTTCAACAAAAAATTTAAATTAATTGAAATATTCGCTTTAGTAAAATGTACTACATCATATTAAAAAAAATTATAGTAATGGTAGGATTTTTATAAACTATTTTAACCCCTTCAGTGCCCATGACGAGATGGTCTCGTCATGGGCCGCGGTTGCGCTGTGCCCATGACGAGACCATCTCGTCATGAACTCCGCCCGCTAATAGAAAGCCCGGCACAGGGCGAGGAAAGGGCGGGGCACGCAAGAGGTTAAATAATATTTATAAATTAAACCAATTTATTTTATTTATGTAATTATTTACTGAGCATTTAGGTGCCGATTCCGATCGTGTAAAACCCGGGTACGAATAGTCGTACGGAGCGTATTCTCCGTACGACTCGTACCTTCGAAATGCACCTTACAAACCAGCAAGTACGATTCGTACAGAAATACAATTTCCGTACGATTCGTAAAAAACTACGTGCGACGAAAAAATACCCACAATTCCGATCCGGGACATCACGTACGTGACGTCCGGACGGAGTTAGGCAGCGTTCTACGGACCAGCAAGTGCGATTCGTGCCTACGTCACTCCGCACAGATCATTTTTTACGGCAGCCAAAAACTCCCGGGAAATTGAGGATGACGCGAAGAAGGAGCTGCGGGACGCGATGAACAGCGATGGACCCCATCCTACGTGTCATCCCGGCCCTCCTAGCCTATGACCTGGTGCACCGAAACCGCCGAGAAAGCCGCAGAAGGTCAGCACAACACCCAGGGGCAAAGGGGGGGCACGGGGCAGGAAACATAACCTCCACCTAATTTGTAAAATACCATATACTGTCCATACATTACCTCCAGGGTCTGGTCACTTCGGGGAGCGTGTCCACCAATCCCCGCGTACGCGTACCCATCACCACTACAATGGTGGTACGGCCCGTAACCACGCCCTCAGAGCGTGGGTACGGCCCGTACCACCATTGGAGTGGTGATGTAGGGGTACGCGTGGTACGGGCCGTACCCATGCTCTGAGGGCGTGGTTACGGCCCGTACCACCATTGTAGTGGTGATGTAGGGGTACGCGCCATACCCATGCCCTCAGAGCGTGGGTACGGCCCGTACCACGCGTACCCCTACATCACCACTCCAATGGTGGTACGGGCCGTACCCACGCACTCAGGGCGTGGGTACGGCGCGTACCCCTACATCACCACTACAATGGTGGTACGGGCCGTAACCACGCCCTCAGAGTGTGGGTACGGCCCGTACCACCATTGGAGTGGTGATGTAGGGGTACGCGTGGTACAGGCCGTACCCACGCTCTGAGGGCGTGGGTACAGCCCGTACCACCATTGTAGTGGTGATGTAGGGGTACGCATGGTATGGGCCGTACCCACTGTCTGAGGGCGTGGGTACGGCGCGTACACCTACATCACCACTACAATGGTGGTACGGGCCGTACCCACGCTCTGAGGGCGTGGGTACGGCGCGTACCCCTACATCACCACTACAATGGTGGTATGGGCCGTAACCACGCTCTGAGGTCTTGGGTACGGTCCGTACCACCATTGGAGTGGTGATGTAGGGGTACGCGTGGTACGGGCCGTACCCACGCTCTGAGGGCGTGGGTAAGGCGCGTACACCTACATCACCACTACAATGGTGGTACAGGCCGTACCTACGCTCTGAGGGCGTGGGTACAGCCCGTACCACCATTGGAGTGGTGATGTAGGGGTACGCGTGGTACGGGCCGTACCCACGCTTTGAGGGCGTGGGTATGGCGCGTACTCCTACCTCACCACTCCAATGGTTGTATGGGACGTACCCACGCTCTGACGGCATGGGTACGGCCCGTACCACCATTGTAGTGGTGATGTAGGGGTATGCGTGGTACGGGCCGTACCCATGCTCTGAGGGCGTGGGTACGGCACGTATACCTACATCACCACTACAATGGTGGTACGGGCCGTACCCACGCCCTCAGAGCGGGGGTACGGACCGCATCACCCATACCTCTAGGGCACCAGTACATTAGTAATACAAGGCGTACACACGCCACGAATGTTGGCTTAGGGCCTGGTGCGGCATATAACCAGTATATTGGGGTGTGTACATGGCCAGGACAGCAGTGTACAGCACCAAGGGTGCGGGTGGGTGGGTGGGTGTCTGCTAAGGAGTCCCAGCTGTGGACATAGACATGTGAGGGGTGGGTGCAGAGGACTCCCAGCAGTGGACAGAGACATGTGAGGGGTGGGTGCAGAGGAATTCCAGCAGTGGACAGAGACATGTGAGGGGTGGGTGCAGAGGACTCGCAGCAGTGGACAGACATATGAGGGGTGGGTGCCTATCACTCCCAGCAGTGGACAGAGACATGTGAGGGGTGGGTGCAGAGGACTCCCAGCAGTGGCCAGAGACATGTGAGGGGTGGGTGCAGAGGACTCCCAGCAGTGGCCAGAGACATGTGAGGGGTGGGTGCAGAGGACTCCCAGCAGTGGACAGAGACATGGGGGTGGGTGCCTATCACTCCCAGCAGTGGACCGAGACATGTGAGGGGTGGGTGCAGAGGAATACCAGCAGTGGACAGAGACATGTGAGGGGTGGGTGCAGAGGAATACCAGCAGTGGACAGAGACATGTGAGGGGTGGGTGCAGAGGACTCCCAGCAGTGGACAGACATATGAGGGGTGGGTACCTATCACTCCCAGCAGTGGACAGAGACATGTGAGGGGTGGGTGCAGAGGACTCCCAGCAGTGGACAGAGACATGTGAGGGGTGGGTGCAGAGGAATACCAGCAGTGGACAGAGACATGTGGGGGGTGGGTGCAGAGGACTCCCAGCAGTGGACAGAGACATGTGAGGGGTGGGTGCAGAGGACTCCCAGCAGTGGACAGAGTCATGGGGGTGTGTACATCATGATCAGATGAGCACAACTCCATGGGTGTACGCATCCTTAATGTTCGACTATGTTGATAGTGCCATAACAACACATCACTGACAGCAGTGTCCCACTCCCATGAGGATGGATGTCCTTCCCCCACTGCATGACACAACACATGTGGGTGTGAGGACAAATGACACATGCATACCCACCCCTGGCGAATGCAGCACAATACACACACAGAGATCATGCCACAAGACTGTATACTCATGTCAATGCCCACTACACTAAGAGAGCCAAAGGGAACACACACTGTCACGCACATCCCAGGACTGATAGGAATGTACAGGTGCTGGGACAGCCACCAAGATGTTGCCTCTTCTGGAAGGAATAGGGTGGACTTCCCACAGATACAATCCCCACAATTGTCAGTCAGGTGCTCAAATACCCTGCAGAACAAGTACCAAATGTGTGCTAGGCTGGGATAACACACATGCATAGTGCGGAAAATGCTGATTGTCGCCATTAAAGCATGACAACATACTCAATACACAAGTACAGTGACTAGCAAGGATGGCACAGACGATGCAGCCGGAGACATTGCTGAGCAGGCATGGCCATAGTTGAAGGGATCCGTCACCAACAAAGGAAATGTAGACACAGGTCAGCACAACAAAAGTGCAACTCCCTGCAGGGTAGATGTCAGGTGCCACAGAGGAAGGAACAGTCCTTGCGACAATGTCTCCAAACACAAATAGCACACGAGCAAATATACTTTGCAGAGACATTGTGATGGCACGCAGATACCATGGTCCACCCCATTAGCATCAGACTACAACTTTTTCCTGACACATAACACATTACCACCACCCCAATTCCGGGACCATCAGCACCCCCATCAATACCTGAAATGCAAATGTGTTCAAACTGAAAAGAAAATGCTTTATTCAGCATTAAATGAAAATGTAGTTAACAACACTATTTACAAAGGCATATGGCCAGTCCAGATCTGAAGTCCTTGAGGGGGACACATGGCCACGTGTCTCCCCTAGCTTGCCTGCACATTAGAACCCTCAGGTTCCTCGACGGGGGGGGGCATCATGTGGGGAAGGACCAGGCACCGCAGGGACAGGAGGTGTAAGGGTAGGTGTGGTGGGTGCAGGGACGGACGCCTCCACCATAGGGGGTGGGGCAGTGCCAAAGGTGGAGGTCAGCTCGGCGCTGCACACTGCTGCCAGGTCGTCAAGCGTCTCCCCTTCACCCGAAGACAACACAGCCTCAAAGGAGGGGTCAGAGTGATGGGGTGCAGCACTACTGGGGGAGGGAGGGGACAGGGGGGGACTCAACTCCCCTATCCGTGGAGTGCCGTTCCCGTTTGCGGGCTGGAGAGACAGAGGGTCTGAGGCCCAGCACAGCCAAGTAGGCCTCTTTTTCAGGATGTGTGGTAGGGGAGCCGAGGGGAGTGCCTTTGGAGGGACTGGTTAGTGCACCATGCGGCCTTGGACTGTGGCTGCGTGTATGCCTGTGTGCCCCGGACCCAGTGGGTGTGTCCTCATCCCCCTGAGTGTGCGTGCCAGGAGGAGTGCGCTTGCCCTTACGTGGTGGTGTGCTGCCTGTGTCTGGTGGGGTGCGTGCTTGTGAATGTCTGTGTGTGCTTGGGACAGGTATGGGAGTGGGAAGTGTGGATGGTGCAGGGGTAGGGGGGACGAAGCGCTGCAGGTGACTCACTGCTGCCGTCAGTGAAGAGTCCATGGACCTCAGCAACATCCGTTGGACAGACATCGCTGATGACATGCCCTCCATGTACGACACCATCTGTGTCATCATTCGGGTGTGGCCATGGAGGACATTCAGCAGCGATGTCTGGCCAACCTGCAACTGCCGCAGAATGTCCACAGACTCTGCAGTGAGGGCAGCAGGGGGGACAGGGGCCGGGGGTGCGGTGCCTGGCACGAAGGAGACACGGTGTTGCCTAGCACGGACAGAAGGGACCGGAGCAACTGGGAGGGCGGTGATGGGAATGGAGGGGGCGGTGACAGATGTAGTGCTGCTGCCAGGTGTTGTAGCAGCCTCCGCCCCCTGGAGGAGTTCAGCATCGGACCCGTCTGCGTCGTAGTCACTGTTGTCACTAGACAGGTCCTCCGCCTGACTCCCCTCGCCCTCCGTGCCACTTGCTCCCGCAGACTCCGCAGCAGTGGTGGCAGCGGTGCTGGATCCCTCCTCCACGTCCATGCAGGTGTCTCCCTCGGTGTCCTCCCATGATGCTGTGGGCAAGGCAAAGAGACAGAAAAAAATCAGTCACCTGTATACAACAGACACATTGGTCCCAATAAAAATGTCACAGTGCATATCAGGAAATGCATCATGAAGTAACATCTAGAATAGTCCGCACATATGTAACCCTGCCCTCCCCAGTTGGTTGACCCACAATGCCACTTTGAAACAATGGAGATCATGACACAACAGCAAATAACTTGATATCGAATTATACTGAGAAGCTAGTGTCTGGGGATAGTTGAGCACAGCAAGAATATGAATCCATGCCACCTCTTGTTTACTGTGAACAAAACAGTATTGGTGCAACCCAGGCCAAATAACACACCTCAATACTGAAGGTGTCCCCACACTCTGAGACCTGTGAGTACTTAGGAAACCATAGCCAAAAACATTGCAATCCCTTGGGACTCACAACACTTTACACAATGTACATGTTTAGAATGTGTGAATGTGCCACTTTGTGAACAGAAGACGCATGTGCCTGTATGACAGAAGTCACACAATGAGATGCACACAAAAATACATTGACACAGTCATTGTATGAGCTGGCAGCAGAATTCTAAAAAGCCACTGTAAATAAGAAATGGGGTATCAGTAAGTACGTATACATGACACCACGGTGGTCTGGATGACTTGACACTCGTAAGTTTGTATCAGCAACAACCAAGGACTTACACACATGCAAACACACTGTGTGAACATGGATATGTATATTCAGAAAACAAGTGGTAATCAAACTGTGCCTTCCAGTGAAATGTGCCTGCGTGTCCACGGAAAGTGTAAAAGTACTTTCTTTTGCACTTCCCTGGGAGACATCTGTCATGCAGGCACATTATTGTCCTTCACAACCAACTAGCAAAAAGAAGCATAGGAAAAATGGAGACATGTTGACAAGTGTAGTGAGTGCCAAGGTACAATACTTATTGACTGAAAACTTGAATCATGCTACCTGTCACATGGCCATCCGTACCATGATGACACAGTTGGCAACACATCTGACCCACTGCCTGTCATGTGGAGTGGCACACATGTCCAAACACAGGACAATGCATTAGCTAATGGGCCTGCAATGTGTCGGGATAAGGAGCACCTGCACTGAGGAGACACCCTCATGGCAAGAAAGAATGTCCACACAGATGTCAGCACACACAGACCAAACTACGTAGCATCTCGCCCACACACTGGTGGCACAAAAGGATGAGCATGAGCCATGTATTTCCATTTTTGACACATGCTGCAAAGCACAAACATTAAACCCAGCAAAACATGACTGGGTCACTGCATGTTGCATGTCTGTCCAGACAATTATCACACACAGGTCAGACCCGGCAAGGAGACATAAGGTTTGGACATGTAGGCCTTGCCCGCACAAACCCCCCATACCTGAGACAATGTGATTGAGACAGATCAAGAAGTGACACCTCTTAATCTTGGTTCACTCTAATGTGCATCAAGAATTCCTAAATGTACTCCACATCACCTCGTGAGGCTGCAAACACATATTTGTGACCAACAACCATCAACAGATAGTTGTACATAGACACACAGGCACTGCCCAGTGTGAGGATGCACAAGCAAAATGGGGTCTGTCTGTACAATGGGCACATGTAGCACAGTTCAGATAAATACAAATGAGGCCAGGGAACTATGCCACAGAGGCCAAACTATGCTGAACACACAGAGAATGGGCACAGTGTTGGATGACACACATGATTCCGAGGCAAGGGTGTCTTAGGGGACTGTAGTGGGAACACTGCACCATTGTCCTGGAATTATCTGAGCTACCGTCCCAGCACTATGCATATCTCCCACTCATGCACATCATGTCTGAGGCCACAACATTGTTAATGCATGCTGCAAGTCTGTTCATTAGAAAACTCACACTCCTATGTTGAGACTCAGCATCACTGCCAACTAACATGGACACCCAAATGACTGTACAGGACAGGGCACAGGCAAGGTAACAACACATGTCTCAGACCCCCCCCCCCACATGATGCAGAAAACAATGTGCACTTGGATTAACTGGCAGCCTAGATGACCATGTGCAATAGTGATTACACACAGACCAGGGAACACATGTCATTTATGGGAAGGGAGCAGGAACACCACCGTTTGACTTTGGGGAACAGGATATGCACTGCACAAATTAACCCTCGCTGTGTATCCAGGCAACTGAGCAATTCCAAAAGCTGGTGACACACAACAAACACACATGTACCTACCCCCTTCCTGCTGCTGCAACTCCTGTAACCGCCTATCCAAGTCAGGGAAGACCACCGACAGGACACGCTTCATCTGTTGGGTCAGTCATCGGCCCCCGCCGTGCTTGTGTGGAGGTGAGTCTTTCAGCTGCCACCGGGCGATCCTCCGGGTCCAGCACCGGATGTCCTGCCAGCGTTTCCTCACCTGGGCGAGGCACCGACTGCGACCCTCCACAGATCTCACGGCCCTGACAGTATCTCCCCCTTGGCGTAGGCGGTTACCTGTGAGGATGACAAAGTGAGACAACATCACTACACCTGCTCCATGTCACAGAGACACACATTTGAACAACTTTGATATGCAGAACAGGGCATATTATGCTGGCAACAAATTGCGCCTTTCTCATAGGGACATTAGCCTATGTGGAAGCCCCAATGCACTACATGGCATTGAAAGTACACAGGTGGCATGAGGGGTGCAACACACTCCATGATCGTGGCATACGCTGTGCATCACATGCAACACCAGGCTGATGGACAGCACCTCCAAGCAGTCACATGCCACAGGCCACTGACGCAATCTCAGCAGAGTACACAGACAGACACAGACACAGATCAATCACCTCCCATTGCCAACAGCGGATACAAACCTCACTCTGTACATGTGCCACTTGCCTGTGGGGTGTCACAGGTGTGGTGCTAGCTCAGCAAGTAAGACACTCTTCACGGCTTACTTCTCACATCAGATGGGTGGAGCTGTTGCCTCCTCCATGCAGCTGGGGTGCAACACTCCACATAGACACTCACCCACATGACAAGGAACATTCACACACATCAATGTCCAGGGAGCGTACACATCATTTGGACACTCTCTCAACAGCTCCACTCAACTCACACACATCTGTGGGTACAGTCACCTGTCACACCGGGGGGGCATGGAATCACCTCTGGAGAATAGGACAAAAATTGGCATAAGGATTGGGCAGGCTGAATGTGCCATGCACTATGCAGTGAATGTCACAGTAAGCACAATGCAAGTGAAGAGTGCACACAGGAACTACATCATGCTCTGCATGGGAGACATAAGCCATTCCCCCCCCGGGACCCACGCTAAACAACATTGCATGTCTATCACACCTGGACACAATGCCAGAAGTGACAGTCACAAAAAAGGGGCACAGTCAAAGCTAGTGGAGTCAGCACTCACCTGTTTCCCTGGTCTCCCATACAGGCTGGGGTACTGTGGGAGGATTACATCAAGCAATGCCTCATTCTCCTCATGGGTGAAAGGCTGGGCCCTCTCCACAGTCCCTGACATGGTGCCAGAGGAATCACAAGCAGCAGCAGTGGTGTTGAGTGTAAGGTAATGCAGGCAAGTGCCCTCTCATGGGTTCTGGCTGACTTATATCTGCCTTGCTGGGCTGTTTCATTTACAGGAGTACAGAGTGATTGGTCAGTCTCATTTGCATCCTACGTTTCCTCCAATCCCTTTAAACATACCCCAGTGAGGGCCTTTGCAGGGTTCAAAATTTGAGCATGATGTGAAGTCAACAACCACTTTGCAACATTGTATTTAGTTGCCAACTGCCTATTCCAGGCCACATGATTGAAAATTTGAACTTGAAAATCGGTATCCATGACAACCAGCATGCATTTAGGCCGTAACACTTGTCCCTCATGTGTCCCTATGTAATTTAGCTATCCACACACAGGTACGGTGCGTTTCCCACATACTCCTACTGCACCAGTTGCACATTGCGTTTGCCACGTACGTGTACGACCAGTGTGTAGACGTACGTGTGCGACCAGTGTGTACACCAACGTGTACACACTGGTTGTCCACGTACGTGTACTACCAGTGTGTACACGTACGTGGACTACCAGTGTGTACACGTACGTGTACGACCAGTTTGTACACGTATGTGTACGACCAGTGTGTACATGTACGTGGACTACCAGTGTGTACACGTACATGTACA
This sequence comes from Triturus cristatus, assembly GCF_964204655.1. Lineage (NCBI taxonomy): Eukaryota > Metazoa > Chordata > Amphibia > Caudata > Salamandridae > Triturus > Triturus cristatus. The sequence continues at coordinate 476,558,285 of NC_140594.1, read as the reverse complement.
CACTGGTAGTCCACATACGTGTACACACTGGTAGTCCACGTCCGTGTACGACCAGTGTGTACATGTACGTGTATGACCAGTGTGTACACGTATGTGGACTACCAGTGTGTACACGTACGTGTACGACCAGTGTGTAGACATACGTGTGCTACCAGTGTGTACACGTACGTGTATGACCAGTGTGTACACGTACGTTTATGACCAGTGTGTAGACGTACATGTACGACCAGTGTGTACACCAACGTGTACACACTGGTAGTCCACGTACGTGTAGTACCAGTGTGTACACGTACGTGGACTACCAGTGTGTACAAGTACGTGTACGACCACTGTGTACACGTACGTGTACGACCAGTGTGTAGATGTACGTGGACTACCAGTGTGTACATGTACGTGTACACACTGGTAGTCCACGTATGTGTACACACTGGTAGTCCACGTACGTGAACGACCAGTGTGTACACGTACGTCGACTACCAGTGTGTACACATACGTGCACGACCAGTGTGTACACGTACGTGGACTACCAGTGTGTACACATACGTGTACAGACTGGTAGTCCACATACGTGTACACACTGGTAGTCCACGTACGTGTACACACTGGTAGTACATGTACGTGGACTACCAGTGTGTACACGTTGGTGTACACACTAGGGGTGGGCGGAATTTGCGAAAGGGACTTTCGCAAATTATCGCGAAATTGTTACAAATCTCCGCAAACACGCGGAAATATCACGAAAATGCGGAAGTTTTTTTCCCGCCTGTTCACGGTATTTTCTGCATGGTCGCGGATCGCCAACTTACCCATGCGGTTGCTTGTGGGCGCGGCCATCCTGTTTTCACTCTTCTCGCGGTGCATGATCGCGAGAAGAAAGACGTGATCACGCGACCAATGACATTACTGCGGGCGCGAACTGTCGCGAGACAGCGCAAATGGCTACCAACAATCCAACAACTTGTGGAGAACGCGACCGGATCGGGAAAACTTGTCGGCGAACGCGGGGATTGAGGTAAGGCGATCGCGCGTGCGCGAGAATTTATTATTTTACAGCGCGAGCAAGAAACAAATTATCGCTAAGCTGCGGAATGCGGAAATTTTGACATTTTCGCGCTCTCCGCGGAACGCGAAAATGTCAAATTATCGCAATTTCCGCGAGTGGAACGGAAATTTAGCCCAGGTCTAGTACACACTGGTCGTACACGTACGTCTACACACTGGTCGTACACGTACGTGTACGAGCAGTGGGTACACGTACGTGTACACACTGGTCGTACACGTATGGGTACGACCAGTGTGTAGACGTACGTGTACCACCAGTGTGTAGACGTACGTGTACGACCATTGTGTACACCAACGTGTACACACTGGTAGTCCACATACATGTACACACTGGTCGTACACGTACGTGTACACACTGGTAGTACACGTACGTGTGTACGGTCCGTACACACACCCTGGCGGAAACACCCATGTGATGATACGGACTGTTCACACGCCCTCAGAGCGTGTGTACGGTGCGCTTCACAGCTTACACAGGTGATAGGAGGCGCACACGAATGGAATGGAGGTGTCAGACTTGTGCACGGCTGTACATCAAGTCATAGTCATTGCAGTCCTACATGTGCAGGGCCTAGGTGTGTCAGGCAGTGATGTGGCACATGTCTCCTCATGTTTTAGCACAATAGATGTGTGATGACCTGTGTACACATGTCATGTGTGATGGGGCAGTATGTGGCACACTTTCCCTTCCCACAATGCACATGTGTGCATGTAGTACAGACGTGTCAAGCACTGCATCACTGGTATGGCACAGTCACCAACACCCGCAAATGTCTCCTGATGCCAGGGACAGGGACACTAACACCTGACATCTAAGTAACAGCGTACCCCGATGTGACTATGTCCTGTGTGTGTCATGTGTTCCCATGAGCTTGCTGGTGTTGTTCCGTCAACTGCATCTGCTGTTGCTGCACCCAACATGTGTCTGTGTGTAGATGGGCATGGCACACATATACGCACACCATGCCACATGTGGATTCACACGTTACATGTGTCTGGATGCTTCAAAGATGATTTTATGACATGAGGACATATCTGCGCCGTATCCATGTCTGTGTTTTCGTTTTTCAGGTGTACCCCTTCATCGCTATGTGTATGATCTGTACAATTCCAATGACATGTGACCTGTGCGTCTAGATTGCCGCCAGCAGTCTGTATGAGATGACATCCTTCAAATGCAGATATGTGGATGTATGTCACTCCTGTGACGTCTCTGGCTGTTCAATTACACTGGCCCACGGCTAGTTTTGGGCCATGTCATGTAGAACGTGACTATCAACGGGTGTAGCTGGCTTGTCGTAGGAGTATCACCTGGCTGGCATACGTGTCCTGGATGTATAGCACAGACCTGACTCTGTATTTAGCAGATGTGTAGTAGCAGTTGAGCATGTGCTCAGTTCATTGACATTGATGTTGTTAGGTACTCACTCTTCGTTCTTCCTTCCAATTGGTGAGCAGTCTAAATATCGAAAATTTAATTTCGACCTACAATAATATCGAGTCTAGAATATTGAAGGGACAGTATATCGATGTCAAGAATATCGATGGACAGAATATCGACCTAAGGTAAGTAATATCGATTTTTTTATATCGATGTTAGTAATATCGAAGTTAGTAATATCGATATGAAATTTATCGATGTTACTAATATCCATGTCACTAATATCAATATGTATAATATTGCTATGTATTTTATTATGTATTTAATATGTATGTGTTAATTATTTTTTGTTAAGTGTTCAACTGGTTTTAAAATATATGTATATAATTTTTATATGTTAATAATGTTTTTTTTAAGTTAATTTTGTGTTTTAGTACCGTAGCGGGTTGTGGGTTTATAGGGGAATAGGGTGGGAAGTAATTTAATTATATGAATTTAATTATACATTTTTGGGAATTATAACTTAATTTTAAATAATTTTTGCGTTTAAATTCTGTAGCGGGTTGTGGGTTTATAGGGAATTAGGGTGGGAAGTAATTTAATTATGTGAAATTAATTATACATATTTAGGAATTATAAATTAATTTTAAATAATTTTTGCGTTTAAATTCTGTAGCGGGTTGTGGGTTTATAGGGGAATAGGGAGGGAAGTAATTTAATTGCAATTAAGTAATATTTTATTTATTTATTGGTATTGATAATTATATTTTTGTTTATTAAGTATTAATTGGTAATAATGTTTATTAATTGGTAATTCGTTTTTATTAATTGATTAATTGATAATTATGTTAACTATATTATTTTATTATTTGAGTGTTTTGTGCGTTTATAGGGGAATAGTGTTGAAATTTAATTAAGTAATTATTAAATTTGTTGCTGGGTATTGATAATTAATTGGAGATTAATTATTAATTGGTAAAGATTTTAAATTATAATATTTTGGTTATGAAAATTGGGTTATTGTTGATTAATAATCAATTGGTAATTAGATATGTTCAAATATTATGTATTGATATTTCTAATTAATATATTGATAAGTAATTATTAATTGGTAATTAATGTATAATAATTATTATTTTTGGTATAAAAAATATGCAATTGTTTAATATTTTTTAATTGGTAATTAAAGTTTGATAATTATTTTTTGGTATAAAAATGTAATTGTTCAATATTTTTTAATTGGTAATTAATATTAATATTAATTAATTAGTATTTATTGGTATTTATTAATAATTTATTGCTAAATAATTATTTATTGGTAGTTATGTTTTTAATAAATATCTATTGGTATTTGTAAGTAATTTTGAGTTATTTAATAATTACATTATTAATTATTTTAAAGAATTATTGTATTTATAAGTATGTTATTTTTAACTTCTAAGCGATCCAACACTTTCCCTACTGTTGCACTCTCTGGAGTTAGAATAGTAATTTTTACCCCTACGCAATCCAACACTTTCCCTACTGTTGCACTCTCTGGAGTTGGAGTAGTAATTTTTACCCCTACGCTATCCAACACTTTCCCTACTGTTGCACTCTCTGGAGTTGGAATAGCAATTTTTACCCCTACGCTATCCAACACTTTCCCTACTGTTGCACTCTCTGGAGTTGGAATAGTAATTTTTACCCCTACGCTATCCAACACTTTCCCTACTGTTGCGCTCTCTGGAGTTGGAGTAGTAATTTTTACCCCTACGCTATCCAACACTTTCCCTACTGTTGCACTCTCTGGAGTTGGAATAGTAATTTTTACCCCTACGCTATCCAACACTTTCCCTACTCTTGCACTCTCTGGAGTTGGAATAGCAATTTTTACTCCTACGCTATCCAACACTTTCCCTACTGTTGCACTCTCTGGAGTTGGAATAGTAATTTTTACCACTACGCTATCCAACACTTTCCCTACTGTTGCTCTCTCTGGAGTTGGAATAGTAATTTTTACCCCTACGCTATCCAACACTTTCCCTACTGTTGCACTCTCTGGAGTTGGAATAGTAATTTTTACCCCTACGCTATCCAACACTTTCCCTACTCTTGAAATCTCTGGAGTTGGAATAGCAATTTTTACCCCTACGCTATCCAACACTTTCCCTACTGTTACACTCTCTGGAGTTGGAATAGTAATTTTTACGCCTACGCTATCCAACACTTTCCCTACTGTTGCACTCTCTGGAGTTGGGATAGTAATTTTTACTCCTACGCTATCCAACACTTTCCCTACTGTTGCACTCTCTGGAGTTGGCATAGTAATTTTTAGCCCTACGCTATCCAACACTTTCCCTACTGTTGCAGTGTCTGGAGTGGGAATAGTAATTTTTATCCCTACGCAATCCAACACTTTCTCTACTGTTGCACTCCTTGGAGTTGGAATAGTAATTTTTACCCTTACGTTATCCAACACTTTCCCTACTGTTGCACTGTATGGAGTGGGAATTGTAATTTTTACCCCTACGCCATCCAACATTTTTCCTACGGTTGCACTGTCTGGAGTGGGAATTCTAATTTTTACCCCTACGCCATCCAACACTTTCCCTACTGTTGCACTCTTTGGAGTTGGAATAGTTATTTTTACCCCTATGCTATCCAACACTTTCCTTACTGTTGCACTCCCTGGAGTCGGAATAATAATTTATACCTCTACGTTATCCAACACTTTCCCTACTGTTACACTATCTGGAGTGGATATAGTAATTTTTAGCCCTCCGCTATCCAAAATTTTCCTTTCTGTTGTTTTTTGGAGCTGGAGTAGTAGTTTTATTGTCTCTGCTATTTAATATTTTTTTTATTATTTTAGCTAATGTAGTATATCATTTAATTTGTTATATATAATTATTAAATTTTTATTTATGTTATTGTTTTATGTGTGTAATGTTTTTGCAATTTTTAATATTTTTAAATAATTTCTAATTTATTAAAATAATTATAAAAACATTAAGTAAGTATATATATTATATATTATATGTATATGTTTAATTATTTTGTTATTAAATTATATTGATTAATTATTAATTTTTAACATTAGGAAATATATTTAATTATGTTTATTTTATTTATAAGTATTATTAAGTTTATTGTACATATTTTTTGTAACCAAAAAAAAACCGATATTTTTAGAAACGATATTTTTGACATCGATATTTTATTTTCGATATTTTTGTACTTACCATGTTGTAGATAGGATTTCGATATTCTTGACAACGATATTTTTGTTGCGATATTTTTGTAGGTCAAATTTCTGACCTTCGAAATTTTGTCAGAGATCCCTTCCAATTATCAGCAGGGCACCGCCTCTCCCCCGACCAATGCCAGACTTGGCTGCCATGAGGGAACGTGACTGCATAAGACGTTACCGCTTCTCGCAACAGTTGATTGAGAACTTGACCGCAAAGCTTGAACAACACCTCCAACCGCGACACAGGTATCCTACTGCGCTGACCCCCAAGATGAAGGTGATGGCAGCCCTACATTTTTTTGCCACCAGTACGTTTAAATTCACCATAGCTGATGTGGGTGGCATGTCACAGACCATGTTCAGTCGTGTCCTGCATGATTTTTTAGAAGCCATGTTGGAGCACCTGGATGAATTCATCCATTTTCCAACTCGTGAGCAGTTGACAGGTGTCAAGGGTGAGTTCTATGCCCTGGGAGGGATGCCCCATGTCATTGGGTCTATTGATGGGACACATGTGGCTTTGGTACCACCACAGGCACAGGAGTTCGCCTATCACAACCGTAAACATTACCACTCTATAAATGCCCTTGTGGTGTGTCTTTCTAACATGCTGATTTCCCATGTCTGTGCACGTTTTCCAGGGTCAGCACACGATGCCTACATCATGAGGCGGTGCCAGAAATGATGCTGGGGATGCACAACGAACGAGCATGTCTTGTTGGTGGATATACTCTGTTTGTCCTCTGTTTTGTGCTATTTTAGTATCTTACGGCATCTCCTGACCCACTTCTTTACATGATGTTTCCATGTAGGGTACTCTGGCTATCCCAACATGCCATGGCTGATGACACCCCTCCGCAACCCCAGAACAGCCGCAGATCACCGTTACAACAACGCACATGGGCAGACCAGGTGAGTGATTGAGAGGACGTTTGGCCTCCTGAAGAGCAGATTCCGGTGCCTTCACAAGACAGGCGGGTCCCTCCCATATGCACCGGTGAAGCCTGCAAGATCTTCCTCGTGTGCTGCATGCTGCACAACATGGCAGTGGAGAAGGCTGTGCCACTCATCCTGGATCCGGATGAGCAGGAACATCCACCCATGGAGGATGAAGGGCTTGGTCACGAGGCAAGTGACGATGAGGAGGAGGAGGAGGACGACGACATCCGGAGTCAGCTCATACGCAACTTCTTCTCATAATGGTGAGTCCATGGGTCTGAGTGTGCACGGCTGGAGCCTTGTGTGGCATGTGTTGCAATGTGTGTGTCCAGCTGACTGTATGCTAAGTGACTTAGATGTGTGTTCAGATGTTTCACTCGAGTGATGATGTCCTTCCACACATTTTAGCTTAGACACTCAATTATAATATAGCATGGTGACAGACTTATTCCTGTAGAGTAAATTACCATGCATGCGGATGACAATCTCTTCCCTGACTTCTTGTGTATCTGTCATCCCCAGGTTGTTTTGCATGCTGTCTGCTCGTGTCATCGTTGGGCTCCCGCTATTCCTCATGAGTATTGCAACGTGTGCTGAATCAGCGTCCCATGCACGGACATGGGGAAAAGTCTATTTGGTTAAGGATTGCTGCACGGCATTTTGGTGTTGGTAGGTGTTTGTAATGTGTGGGCACTGCTCCTGTGCATGTTGTGTTACTATACATACATGACATGTTGCATGACTCCCATGTATTGATAGTCACCATTCGTAGCAGTCATCTGTGATGGGACTGTGGATTCTGATGAAGGCATCAATGTGTGTACAACTTCCCTCTGAATCATACGGGATGCTATGGGTGGACATAGTGTGGTACATCCCCATTAGTGGATAAATGGGGAATTGAAGCCCCTCCGTGTGCAGCAGGGGGTGTTTGGCTCACACACTTCACTTGTGTGCCAGTTCAATGGATTTACAGCATCTGTGTTGTGAAGGGGGTGTCCAGTGTAGGTCCCACATGTTCTGCCAAATGACCTGTGAGTCTGTTCCTATTGATGCATTTCCCTAGGTGTGAACCTGAGTAATAAAAGTGTACCTTACCCTCCAAGGTGCCTCATCTCTGTCAATGCTGGTCTCTTGCCACTTTGCATGCGGCATCTCTGGCATAGTTGTCAAAGATTGGGCATATGAGTCCATGTTTAGTTTAGCAACATGCATGTAGTTCTTCAGGGATTAGAATATCCATTCTGCATGATGTCCATGGTTGTGTATGTATTTGGGCATGTTGGTTGCCACAACAGACCGTCAACACCTGCTGAGGGTGTGTATCCTGTGCGCAGCTCGTCCTTCAGTTTAATTATCCGGTGTCAGTCATCTTTGGGAATTGTGCATCCATTGTCTCTGGGTGTGCCATGGGAAACCGGACACTCCTCCTTTACATACGCCTGTTGCAGTAGTCCTTTCTGACATCCTTGTCTTTGTGTGCATAGTTTCCAGGTCATGCCGCCTGCTGCTGCAGCCCCTGCAGCGAGGGCACAGAGAGTTTACAAATTCGGCAACACACACCTCAAAGATGCTCCTCCCTTCCTCCCGCCACCCATTCATTTGTCTGGCATCAGCTTGTCTGTGCCACTGTTGCGCCCACGAGGTGCCAAAGGCTGGACCGTCAGCACATGCAACATGCACATTCCGCGAACATCATGTCCTTACATGACCCACATCACACTACAGTCTGATGTTGCAGCCACCCTCCAAGCATTGTCCTTCCAAGGAGCTACCGCCTGCTCTCAGGCATACCCTAGGCGCACACACGACACCTTTGCATGATGATTGTGCAACTCCAACTGCCTACAGAGCGCTGCCCTGCCTTCCAGGCCCTGTCACACCAACCAGGTAATGTCCCTCCTACTCCCCACCGGCTCCGTACACCAGCAAGGCCGTGGTGCTCCTCACCCTCACCAAAGACGCTGCCATTGGCAGTTCCAACATTCAAGAAGGCATGAGATCCATTGATGGATGGCTGAACATCAGCCACCTGAGGCTGAACTTGTACAGGACTGAGGTAATCATCTGAGTATTGCCCCCTTACAGATGGGTCAACTGCTTGTGTCCCACCCACTAGAGCCCTGCACATGCACCCAGTGGCCACGCACACAAGATGGTGTGAATCATGGAATTGTCACTCACATTTTCCATGCTAATCACCAGCATCTGTACCTCAGGGTGCAACACCCTCTGCATGATGCACATGATCCAGAGATAGATCCACTCCAGGGAAAGACAGACCATGCCCCAGGAGCACGACACCAGCCGTGTCAACTACTGCCCCACCCTCTACGGAGCAAGTACATCCTAACACCCGGGAAACCAGTCTACATCCAGGCTGCATGTGCACACCTCAGCTTCAACATCCTGCACCCCAGCCACATCACCGTCCACCAGAGATAGCTACAATGTATCACTGTGTGCTGCAGGATGACCTTCAGACTCCTCACCCACACTCAGGAGGCTGGACACAACCCAGACCCCACACCAACCTTGGCCGTCTGTCATCTGAGACCCCGTTGTGCCAACTCCGTGCATCCAACCTTGCCCTGGCCACCATTCTTCACATCTACCGTACTCCAGCATGCTGGACATAGTTCTCCCACCTGGCAAGACATACCTGCTACTCCCTCCCCGGCAACATCCACATGAGCCATGACCTCTACGCCTTCAGGATACTCTTCCCAATTGGTCTGTCCGCACAGTAATGCATGCCCCCCCTCAGCATCTTGAGGCCATCACGGGTGAGTATTGTGCTCCATGTCTGTTTAGTATGATACATTGTGACCCATGTGTGTCCTGTCCCAGACTCAGATTTCAGGGTATGGATGGCTGGAGTTAGTTCAACACTCATGCATAGTTTGACATTTCCCCACACGCAGGTTGTGTACTCATGCAAAATGAATGCAACCTGTAATTGTAGAAAAAGAGATTTATTCTCGGTGGGGGGCCTGTTTAGTGTGGACAAATAGGTGCTATACAGTGTGCATGGAATCCAAAGTTCACAGGGGGAGATGGCATCCTTGACAGTTGGAGTCATCAGAGTCCAGACCACAGTGTTGGTCATCATTGGTCAGACTGTGACCAGCAAGTCCATGTGGCAGAGAATGTCATTGGATGAGGTGCTGCTGTTGCGCCAGAGGGCCAGGTGCCAGGCCAGGTGACCTGGGAGATGTGGCTGGTCCGCTGCCTCTCACGGTCTTTTCCGTGGACGACCCACCTTCCTTGCGGGACCCTCAGATGCAGGCCTTGACGATGCTTGGGACGCTCCGTTGGATGAATCCTCCTCCTCCTCCCTCCCTGTGGCTGGTGCTGGTCTTCGCCTGGTGGCACAGGAAGGGTTGCCCATGTTGTCGGCGATCCGATGGAGTGAACGGCTTATGTCCGTTTGCACCGCCAGGAGCTCAGCCAGTCTTGCCTCCATCCGTCCTTGGTGTTGTTGTTGACTGGCGTGTTGCTCGGCCTGCTGGTTCTTAATCTCGTTGAGGGTCCCCACTACCTGGCTGATGCCCCTGGTGTCACGCCGGTATGTCTCCAAGATGTGGCGTATGTGTGACATACCGGTTCCCTCAGCTGGCGGTCAGGTTCGCGCCTCCGCCTGCCTCCACTCCCACCACCCCTGCCCACACAAGCCTGGCCTGCCGTTGTGGGCACATCGGGTCTACCGGACCCCTGAGGGATGGCATTTGCAGGGTTGTCTGCCTCCTCCTGGGTGGCCGCAGAACCTTGTCCCTCCAGGTCAGACTGTCTCAGTTGTTCTGTGCAGGCAGCGCTCCTGGGTGTCTCCTGGGATGTGGCAAGAATGGGGGTGGTGGTTGGCACAGATGTACCTGACGCAGGTGCTGCGGGGGCTGGGGCACCAGAGGGTCCAGGTTGGTTGTGGTCATCCACAGAGTGCTGAGAGTCGTCGCTGCCGGTGGGTTCATCTTCCTGCCGAGCCTGGGCCTGTGATTGTTCCCCCCCAGTGTTGGGGGGAGATCCATGACGTTGCCCTGTGTGTGAGAGAGAGACAATGTTAATGCTGTTTCATGTGACATCCATGTTTCCTACATGTTCAAGTTGCCACAGTTCCTCCAGGTAGTTGTATGTGCCTAGCATTCACATCAATGTTCACTTGTGGATGGGTATGGTGCAGGGGACTGATTGAAAGGTTATCCTTGGTCTTTGACATGTCGCATTTGGCCTTGGATGTTTTTTTGGCTGAGGCTTGATCTTGTTGTGTCACATGTCCATTGTGAGAGTGGGTGACTCCCTTGGCTGCCCGGGGGTGTGTGCTTGTGTGAGGGGTGAGTGATCATTACTCAGCCCGACGCTGTTCAACATCCACATGGCCCCCTCACACAAGTGGCCCACCACCACAATCTCTAAGACATCTCCTACGCCGACGACACCCAGCGCATCCTCTCCCTCACCAAGGACCCTCACACTGCCAAGACACACATCCACGAGGGTCTGAGGGCCATAGACGAATGGATGCGGAGTGGCCATCTGACACTGAACTCGGACAAGACGGAGGTCCTCATCCTGGGAACCACACCCTCAGCCTGGGACGACTCCTGGTGGCCAATCACTCTGGGGACATCACTGATACCCACCAAACACGCACGCAACCTAGGATTGATCCTCGCATCCTCCCTCTCCATGTCCAAGCAGGTCAACGGCGCCTCCTCCTCCTGCTACGACACCCTACGCACGCTCCACCGGATCTACTGGTGGATGCCGACTTAAACAAGTAGAACTGTGACACAGGCCCTCGTCAGCAGCTGACTGGACTATGCCACTGCACTCTACGCAGGACTCCCATCCACACACCAACGGCGGATACTACGCTTCTGCAATGCCTAGGCACAAGTGATTGTCAACGCCCCCCGCCACAGCCACATCACCCCCCTCCTGAGAGACCTGCACTGGGTCCATATCGACAAGAGGATCACCTGTAGGCTCCTCAGCCACGCACACAAGGCACTCCACACCCATGGACAAGCCTAACTGCACATCAGACTCAGCTTCTACACCCTCACCCGCCAGCTCTGCTCCGTCATCCTCGCATTCGCAGCTGTCCCCCGCATCCAACGTACGCCCGCCTGCAGTAGATCCTTCTCCTACCTCGCCGCCAGGAGCTTGAACACCCTCCCAACCCACCTACGACTGACCCAAGACCTACTTGCCTTCAGGAGACTCCTCCAGACCTGGCTCTTTGAGCATTGGTGGAACCCCCCCCACAGCGCCTTGGGACCCTCACAGGTAAGTAGCGCGCCTTACAAGTACCCTGATCGATTGTTGATTGATTGACGGTGCCTGCTGGTGGGTGTGGTGTGATTTGGCAGTGGGTCTCCCAGGTGATGTATCTGTCCCACCATGGCGCATGCTGCCATGTCAGTGTGTGTGAGTTCCTGCCCTAGATTTCTGAGCTTTTTGTGTTTGTGTTCGAGTTTGCAGTTGTCACAGGAGGGCCTTGTGCTGCCTACAGCAGGGCTAAGTGTCAGCTACCTTGTCAGTACTTTGCCAGTCCCTGTGCATTGCGCATGGTGCATGTGTATGTACCTGGGCCATATGGGCTGAGGGCAATGGTGTATGTTTCTGAGTTGTACAATATGTTTAGTGGTCCCCACCCTCCCAGCATCCCGGACTTCCTGTCTTGGGTCTGTGGTTTGTGTAGGCTGGGACATGGCATGGCCTTGCTTTGTAAATGGGGCATACTCATGTTAGTGGCCTGAGCGTTTTTTAGAGTGTGAGGGCTTGGGGGTAGGTGAGTGCATTTGTTGTAGGTGTCGATGCCATTCCCCCCATGTTACGTGAGTTGTTTGTGTACTCACCAGGCTCTCGGACTCCTTTGACTCCGTGTACTCCCACCGGCGGAAGCAGGGCCATCACCTTCTCCTCCCAGGGATGGTAATGTACCGGTCTGAGGGGTGGCCCACCTCCTGTGATGTTACTCTGGGCGTATTCCTCGTTCATTTTGCGCTTGACTGCCCTGCGCAGATCGTACCACCTGGCTTGACATTCATTCCTGGTCCTTCTGATGGGCGCAACAGCATTCACCCGATCGACTAGTTTTTTGGGAAATGCTGGTCTGTCTGACCAATGTTCCAAACAGCTGTGGCTCGACTCTGATGATTTCGTTGACAAGGATGTCCAGCTCCTCCGTTGTGAACTTTGGATTCTTGTCTGTGGGCATGGTGTGGGGTGTGGGTGTGGATGGTTGTGGGTGTGTGGGTGTGAATGTGTAGGTGTGTGTGTATGTGTGGAGGGGGTCTGTGTGAAGGAGGTTGTGTGAAGGTGTGTGAGTTAAGGTGTATGGGTGCAGTTGTTTGTGTGTGATGTCTGTCAGCAGTGAGTCTGTTGCAAAGGCTCATGGTTTGTGTTTGTGGGCCCTTTTTATTGGTCCATTTGTGGGTGTGGCTGTGTTTGAACTTTTGGTGGGTGTGTTATAAGAGGTGGTTGTGATTTTGGGCCTCTGTTTGACTGTTTGGATGTGCCAGGTCAGTCTTTTAGTTGTTTTTGTCCTGTAGACATGGTTTGTGGTGTTGTGCGAGTCAAACAACGGTCCTTGTGCTGCTTTACAGTGTCCTGGTTCAGTATGAGTCTTTTTCGTGTAGGTAAGGTGCGTCCATGGCTATGTTGTTGTACAGTGTTCACATGTGCAATGGTGTTGTACGACTCGTACATACGCGATGCTGGGGTACGGCGTGTACATGGGGGGATGCTGGGTTACGGTTTTGGGGTACGGTGCTTCTGAGTACGGGGCTGGGGTGGGGGGTACGGCGCTTACATATGCGTGTGCTGGGGTGGGGGGGTACGACGCGACCATACGCAGGTGCTGGGGTACGGCGCGTACATGCGTGGGTGCTGGGTGGGGGGGTACGGCGTGTACATACGCGGGTGCTGGGGTGGGGGGTACGGCGCATACATGCGCGGGTGCTGAGGTGGGGGGGTACGACCCGTACATACGCGGGTGCTGGGGTGGGGGTTACGGCACGTACATGCGCGGGTGCTGGGGTGGGGTGTTACGGCGCATACATACGCGGGAGCTGGGGTGGGGGGTACGGCACGTACATGCGCGGGTGCTGGGATGGGGGTACGACCCGTACATACGCGGGTGCTGGGGTACGGCGCGTACAGGCGTGGGAGCTGAGGTGGGGGGGTCCGGCGCGTACATACACGGGTGCTGGGGTATGGCGCGTACATGCGCGGGTGGGGTGGGGGGTCCGTACGACTCGTACCCCGGGCCCAAGTGTACCAGGGTAGTGGTCATACAAAGTTCGCTCTGTACGGGATGTTTTCCATACGCTTGGGGATTCGGAACGCCGGTACGGATCGGACTAGTGCACTCGGACTTCAGTTTTACAACTCGTACGTAAATCTGTCCGGGGACGTCTCGTAGACTTTTCCCGAAGCAATTCGTATGTATTTGTACGGTATGAATCGTACATCGCCGTTTGTACGGGCCTTGGACAACTTAAAAAAATACGGATACGAGTCGTACGGGGAAAAAAAGTTACCCGATCGGAATCGGCACCTTAATGTGGTGCAACGTTATTTTTTATTTCTAGATAAATTATAATTTCATTATTTTAGGTTCATTTACATTTTTATTGTAATTAAAATATTTGTATTTTTTAAAAATAATTATTAAACTTTATTATTTTTCCTATACTTAACTATAGGGAAATCTCTGTCTTCGTGGTGGAGTCCTCTGCCTACATGCAGAAAGTTAACTGTACACTTCTGTTATAGCAGACTCCACCCACAGTTTTGAGGCGAGATGAAAAGTGTATGTTTTCCCTGAGAAAACACTGAAATTGCAAGTTATGGTTAGGAACACAATAATTCACACAACAGACATGCAAACCATAACTCACACACCAAGTGCAGTGCTTATGATATTTATTCCAAAATGTAAAAACATCTAAAAGCACAACTTAATTACCAATATATAGGGCCTCATTACGATGCAGGTCAGGATGACTGTCCAACTGTCACTGCTACGATCTGATTCCAAATGCCGAGGCCGGGAAATTTCCCTCTGCCGTTTTACGATGCAACATCTGCTACCACAGTGGTCTCTACTGCAGTGCACATATCCAGAAATATGTTGCTGCAAGTGCGTACATTCAGGAAATATGTGATATGTACACGCATGCATGACATATGTGGTGATATGCCTTGTGCTGCATGTACCCCATTGCAGGTGTGTGGCGATTTGAGCACAGTCCAGTCAATTGGGATACATACTACTTATGGACTAACCTGCCTTCCTGCACCCACAGGGTCGTAGTCTTCAGGGTTCAGCTGCCGCAGTGAAGGGGGGACCTGGAGAAAGGGATCCACGCTGGAGACTGTCAGGAAGAAGTTGATGCACCCCAAATCCTTTGTTTCTGACAAATCGAGGCAGTCAGTTAGACCCCCACAGTCAACTTGTGGGAAATGCACCCTGTACAGCTCTATGGCTGCAGGTTTTCTCTGACCACCATCTCAATGGTTGTAGAAAAGCTGTCAGAGTTGGCGGTCTTCCAGCGTTTGGTCGGACTGCATTCAGCATGCATTGTAATTTGGCGGTCGATCTGTCTGCTTCCGAGGAGACCACGGCGGTCCGACCGTCATCAACGAGGCCACGGATGTCGCTCTGACCTGCATCATAATGAGACCCACAGACAAAGCAATAAATAACACTGCATTCACAGTTCCTTTATTCACAGTATAGTGGTTAATGGAATATGTAATGTCATCTTTAAGATTATTCACCACATTTGTAATTACATCTATCAAATCGAGGGTGAAGTCATAAGCATTGCATTTAGTTTGTGAATTATGGTTTGCTTGTCTGTTCTGCGAGTTGCATCATAAAAATCAACCCATTACCTCACTAATCTGTTACGACCATGACTTAATTACTTTTGACATTCATCTGCCTTTGCCAAACTAGACTACTTCTAACCCACTAAATATTCAAATACCAGCCAGAATGGTTCAGTCTATAACTGATTCTAAATTGCACCAAACTTTCAATTCAGAAATTCAACTTTATGTTTGAGCCAATCCATCAATTAAGTTACATTAATTCAATTATAAATTAAAATAAATACTGAATGACTTAGCCCCAGAGAAGCATACAAGTATAACTATGCACACTAGGCCACCTAATTGCTAGCTCTCCAAAGATTTCTTGATCATGCAAAGTAGAGAGAAAATGCTATAAAACATTGCACCAGAGCTACAAAGCCCATTTGCTATTGCACACCCTGTGATTCACAAAATCACAGAGGGCCTGATTTAGATTTCAGCAGATAGGTTACTTCATCACAATAGTGACTGATATCCCCTCCGCGGAAATATAAATCTCATAGGATATTATAGAATATACATTTAGGCATGTAAAATATCCGTCACGGTTGTGACGGAGTAGCCCGTCCACTAAAATCTAAATCAGGCCCAGACTTTGCAAGTGCAGAATGGATTTTCTTAATGTACAAAATCCCTTTTTAAGAGTCAGAAAAATCTTTCGGACTATAAAAAGGCTTTCAGGAACATTTCTGAATTATAAATAGGAGCAGTCATGAAAGGGATATCCCTTCGTATCTCTACTTCTGAGAATAGTCTATCAATGGTTTATGACTACTAATGAGGTTGAAGACTATTGATGAATTGCGATCTACCGAGTTGGTAACTGATTTGCTAAGCAGAAAGTGTCCCACTGAGATAGCTTTCCCTTTGTGAATCATGTCAGCAGCGGAAGAGGAATCAGGCCTGCTCTGCCAGATGTTTCTCAAAGAGGATTTTTTTATAGCAGCATTTTTCCCTTTCAAGGATTACAGGCTTTAAAAAAAATTTCCTGTTTAGGAATAAAAACACAGGGAAAGTGGTCTGCTGTTTCTTTCATGCCACCGTCCTCTATGTTTGTAGCAAATCGCAGGGGGGTCTCAAATAGGGACTTACCTAATTAATGTTTACTAAGAAGGTTGTTCTTTGACGCCTGTGAGTTTGCTATGCGCCCTTTTAGTACATTGCAAAATCCTACACAGGCTAGAAATAGTTAAAGCGCAATTTGAGACTAGAATTTGTAACTGTTTCTTAGTTAATCTGCCCCTAAATTTGAAGCTGACAAATGTTCTTGGAGAAGTCACTAGTGAAAATTTAAAAAAGATACATTGTTAGTTTGTTGTTGTTTTTTCAAACTTGCACCACTGCAGCTCGTAATGCAACCCAAGAACTTTTTCAAAACTATAACAAAAAGTAACTATTCTAGGCCCCTCAGTCTAACAGAAAGAAATCCCAAAATCATGAATTCCTTGATGCTCTAGCAGCATTCTTCCATCAGAAAATCCTTGACTTGGGGGAAAAGAATTAGCGTGACCCTCTATTTATTCAACAAGCTGAGGAGGAAACTTCATTTCATTTCACAAGACAGATACTTATTTAAATGTATTGATCTTGTCTCTTCTGAGGACATAATAAAAACAGTAGCCAAGCTACAACCCTCAGGAAATAAGACAGATCTTTTACCAGCTCTTTAGGTTAAGAAAAATATGATTTATTTAGCTCATGACATGACCTGTCTTGTAAATGCTTTCCTTCAAAGAGGAGTACACCCCTCCAAGCTGACAACCACAGCTGTTTCCTTTACTGGAAAAAGCTGATTTACAGGTCAACTGCACAGCCAACATTCGTCCCTTATAAACTATCTCATTTCTTGCCTACATGAAAGAGTCCGTTGTTACTGCCCGACTGAAGGAGTATCTTGAGACTAACATTTTATTATATGATTTCCAATCTTGCTTTTGCTCTTGCGGGAACCCAGAAACAGTTGCATTAAACTTGTGTGAACAACTTTTCCGACATCGTGATCAAAATCATCCAGCAGCTCTTATTGTCTTAGATCTGTAAGAGGCATTTGCTATTCTAGACCATGGAATATTGTGTGAATGGTTAGAGAAGATGGTGGAACTAAGGGGAAAAGCACTGGCTTAAATATAATCTTTCTTTTGGGGCTGCTCTCAGGGTTTCACCGTGGTGCTTTTGTTTCTTCTCCTAGTGTCTTGACGTATGGCATCCTCCAAGAACTGTCTCTGTCCTCTATGCTGTTTAATTTTAATTTGATCCCCTTGGCACAACTGATCACGGGCCAAGGTATGTGATCTTAGATATAAGCAGATGATGTTCAGATCCTGGTAGAAGCCTGATGCTTTATCATTCCATCCTACTACAGAGTGTGAAGATTAGGATGACCTCAAAATATCTGACCTTTAATGCGGCTAAAACAAACATCCTACATCATTAAGATTTGATTGCCCATGAACATGGGACATTACACAAGCTCCAGTTCAATCAGTTAGGAACTAGTGAGTCATCTTGAAATCCACGGTCTTCGATGTCCATCAAGTCCTTACAGTTGTGAAAAATGCAAATTTTCAATGTTTTAACGTTTAAAAACTTGGCCCCTTTCTGAGCCAACCATCTTTAATGTTGCTGATCCGAGCAGAGTTGTTTACAAGGCTTTACAATTGTGTTGGTATTTACTTCACCCCGCCACAGAAATACTAGAGATAATGCAGGTTGTGCAAAAATTATCTTTGAGAATTTTCTTTGGGCTTAGAAAATTTGATCATAATTCATAGTAGCATAACATAACTAACTAAGGGCCTCGTTCTGAGTTCCTCTTACCTCTGTGGTGAGATATGGAAGCCAGTTTTAATTATACTGCCTGGTATTTTCTTGTGATATAATGGAGATTGCAACTTTCCCACAGGAATGGGGAATAACACTTGGACACGGTAATATCAGGTCTGATTCTACATGTTTTTTGCTCCTTCGAGAGGAGAGGGAATAATGGGCTCCAATCTGTAGACATTTACCACCTACTTAGAGCAGGCAGAAACTGTTACAGGGACTTTTTTCCCAGTTGTGGGGTGTTGACTAGGGGCAGGGGACAGAGAGGGGACAGAGATCCTTTCACTTTAGCTGGATGGAGCTTTTTTGGTTCCCCCAGCTCAAGTGGAAGGGTGGGTATGAGCTGGACCAGCCACTACCCTCCGCCCTGCAGCTCCCCAGCATCTCAGATGCCTCTGGATTGGGAGTCTCTAGGGTAGAATTATCAGGCCTAGAGTTTGAGGACCTGATGATTCCAGCCCTGGAGACACCAGAATATTGGACAGAGCAGAGCAGGTTTTGATAGACTAAATCAGATCCCCAATGGATAATACTTAAATTGCTGGAGCCAGGATTTGGAATCTTTCTTTTTACCGTGCCGTCTGTCCACGTTGTTCAATTTTAAATGTATACTTACATAATATATGGTAAATATAGCTGACATCCCTTAAAGTTTTATGATATTTCAAGATATGTGTTATTGTTTTATTTATTTGTAGAAATGTTATACTTTTATGTTGTACTCTGGTTGATATAAAAATAAATTAAAAAATCAAATGCAAAGCAATACATCCTTTAATGGCAGTCTGAAATCTCAGCCTTTATGCCTGTATTAAATGGCCACATCATTGTGTTAAGTTGAAAATCTCCCTACACCCTCAGCAAAGAGGTTCCATATTACTACAACACATCATAAAGGCATTGCATGTTTCAAGCACACTTTAACATGTCATCCCTTCTCCCCACTTTTCACAGTACAATGTTGAATTATTGTCCCTTCCATTGTGTTGTTCAGTTTGGTCTTACATCAATACTTTGTACCAATTAAACTCTGCCGCGCTCTGCAGAGTTCTGCAAGTGGTGGAGTGCGGTAAGTTGCGCTACTCGCACTGATTATTAGTGCCAGAAATTTGTACCGTACTGTAAAATCAGTGCAAACGGCACCACGCGCAGTGCAAGAAAGCACTGCTTTTCTCTGCTGCTCGAGTAGATGTTCTACTCGAGCAGCAGGCAGCTTCCTCAATGCGAGCAGCAGGTTTCTCAATGCAAGCGGGAGTAACCTGCTGCGACCTGCTGCGATAGCCCGTGTTGAGAAATCTCACTGGGAGGTGGTCGAGCGTATGATTTTTCTCTCTCGAACTTGTCAACTTAATATTGGCGAGCCACTCGAGAGATAAAGGACCGCTCCGCGCCACTTAGTGAAGTTTTTGGGAACTACTCACTCTACAGACTGGGCAAAACTGCGACCTGCGCTGGCGGAGTGGAGTTCAACGCCCATCCCTACTTACCAGCACTCTTTCTACATCTTGCATTATAGTGGTTAAAACAGTGATATCAGCTATGATGTTGTTATGATCTAATTTGTGTACTCATCAATCATGACATTAAAATGCCACAGTGATGTCGTAGATTATGTCATCTGAGATATCATCAGTGATGCCATCTGTGAAAATGTGAGGCAAGCATGGTGGGGACATAAGTTATGATTTAAAAAGCTCAGCATACCTGACCAATTTCAGTGGATTTTAGTTATCGTTACTTTTACTGCTTTTTCTTTTTTTCAGGGTTTTCTGAGAATTTTTAAGCATATGTTAATGTTTTATGAATGGAGTAAATAAAAACGCAACCTTAACAAAGTTTTGTCTGTGAATGTTTTTTTTCATGTTGTGGCACAGAGCCTGTCCCAACACACTGAATCACTAGCCACCTACTGAGCACTATATAGGGGTTGGCCTGTGCAACCCCCTATGCTAACTGCTAAACCTTTGCCCATGTACAGGAATAGTTAGCCTCATGTCCTTTTCTTTGGCAGGGGTATAGACTAAGGGCCAGATTTATCAAAGGTTATGCGTCACCTGTGTGCAACACAAGGGGACGCAGGGTGACACAAAACCTAGAATTGAATTTACCAAGCCATGCAAGGCCAACTTACGTGGCTCTGCGTGGCTTGGTAAATGTGAAGTAGCACAAGGCAGTGCAAGTCGCTACTGTATGTTACTCTGCCAAGGGAGGCAATCCATGGGTGGACCGTGGGTGTTCTCACGTATCCATCCATGGATTTTGGTGCATTACCAGATTTACTATGATTGGTAGACCTGGGAACGTGTCAAAATGCTACGCCTTCCCAGGGAAGACGTAACAATGAGAAATTTTTGTATTTCTCATCCTTTCTTCCTCTTTATATGGGTGTTGCATTATGCAGCATACATAGAAATAGGAAACGCCTCAAAGGAGTGTTTTTGTGCAGGAAGGTGTCCGTTCCTGCACAAAAACAATCCTGCCTGCAACGCAGGCCCCCTTACGCCTTGGTGCAAGGGTGCCTGTGTTGGCGCTAGGCAGTCAAAAGTGCACCAGCACAAGGAGAGAGCAGGAATGCACCATATCTTGATAGATGTGGAGCATTCCTGCCCTTTCCTTTTCACGCAGTGTAGCACAGCGCAGTGCAGCACAGCAAGTTGTCTTGCTGCATTACATTGTGTGAATAAATGATAAATATGGCCCTTGCTGTCCATGATCCTTTACCTGTTATCATCGACTTCAGAAAAAGCAAAGCTTACAAACGTTATTGTTTCTTCCATTTTCTGTACGATGATGTTTATCTATTGGAAGAGGTGTGGCGCAAGGGCCAGGGCGACTGACTCTAGAACCCGGGGCCTCACGGTTCGCTCGTCGGCGGCAGATCAGCAAAGCACCATGTGACTCTGGGCAATAGCTCGCTTAATCTTCCCGATGGCCCCCAGCACCTTGACACCTTCGGGTAATTGTTCACGCTTTACAAATACTGGACATTTAAAGTGAGAAAATAACAAGAGAGTAACAAAGAAGGCAAAAGTTCTATCTTTTGACGAGCGTAGACAGTTCTTCTCTTTGTGCTTTCTTCTGTTTTATTTTATTTTTCTTATTTTTTGTGGGAAAGGACTACTTATCAACTTTAAAAAAATCTCCCCAAATCATGTTTCGTTTGCGCCAGTACAAATATTATCGTGAAACTTGTCAATTTGTGTTAGAAATGAGGGTCTCTAATTGGCAAAGGTATGAACCTATGTCTAAGTACGGACCCCTCCTTCTAGTGAGGTTAAGCGGATTACACACTTTAGAAATCCCCTGCTCACCCCCTTGGTTGATTGGCATCAGCAGACAGGCTTATCCCAAAGACAATGTGTAATGTATTTGTACCCAAACACACAGTAACACTGTGAAAACAAAACAAATGGACACCACACAAGTTTAGAAAAATTAAGTTTCTTTATCTAAACCAAACAAGATCAAAACAGCAAAAATCCAACATACATGTATCAAGATATCACTCTTAAAATGGTTATTCAAAAATTGAACTTGTAGAAACAAAATAGCTACACCTGGTGCTATTACGACGTTGTGGCAGGTACAAATCCAAAGTACGGTGCCGACTGCAAGGTGTGTGGGCCGGGCACAGAGTCATCCAGACCCCCAAAGAACAGGACCTTGGAAACAAAGTCAACAGACTTGACGACGATGTGGAGGTGAGGCATCGGTGTTGAGGTGAAGCCGGTTCCTTTCTGCCACAGGGCAGGCGAGGCATCGAGTCAGCGGGGAGGGGAGGTATTGAACCCAGGACAGGGGAAGGTAGGCTGCGTTGGCGATGAGGCATTGGATCCGGTGAGGTGATGCGACTTCGAAGAGTTTGTGAAGTCACCCTCATCGGTTATTGGCTCTGCAATACCGTGATGCTGGCGCTGGTGGTGATGGCATCTGTGCGAGTGCTGGCATGGGGAGGGCTGATAACTGCAGGCATCAGAGGATGTCGGAGCTGCGGTGCAGGCGGGGATGTGCATCATGCACTTCACGAGCGGTGCCCCCAGCCTCGGTGCAGATCGGGGCATCACTGGTTGCATCACTGATGGCAGCAGTAACCACAACATTCTCAGGGTCCAGAACCTGAAATTGGCACTGTTAGACCTGGCACCATTGGCATGGGTCTCCCTTCCATTTTTCGCTGTTATCTCCTCTGAATTTGCTAGTAATAGATGCTCTGGATGCTGTGCCACTGCCATTCAGTGCCACAGCGCAAATGCTCCCTGTGTACATATGACATGTGAATTGGTATATCCATGATTGGCTTATTTGGTTTACCTGTTAGTCCCGAGTAGCGTGTCCTGTGTGTGCCGAGGGCTGGTAAACCAAATGCTGCTGGTGGGCCTGCAGCGCCGGGTTGCGCCACCCACAGAAGCAGCTTGTAAAGTGTGTCTCAGACCTGCCACTGCAGTGTCTGTTTGCAGTCTAGAGCTGCCATCTTGGCTGTGAAGTGCACCCACTTCCCAGCCCCTGAACCTTCCCTTGGCATCATGTAAGCCACCCCTCTGGTAGGGTGCATTGTATGTGTAAGGTAGGACATGCTCTGATGTGTGTAGCATGTCCTGGTAATGAATTACACCCAATTCAGTTTTTCACTACTGTAAGGCTACCTGTTCTCAATAGGCCAGAATGGGAGGTTTGACTATTACATTCTATAGTCCTAACTGACCCAAAGAACATGGTAGAAAAACGAATTTAGTATGCCTGAGCTCAGAATATTAAAATACATCTTTTAGTGAAGTTTATTTTTATATTCTGTGTTTGAAAATACCACTTTTAGAAAGTAGGTATTTTCTTGCCTAAGCCTTCCAGTGTGCTCTGCTGTTATGTGTATTGGCTGTCTGGTTTTGGAGGAACAGGGCAGGCTGAGTCAGACCTGGGTTGAATAGAGAGATCTGCATTGGAGTATGGGGAGGGGTAGCTCCTTGACCTGAAAAGGGCTGTGCCTGGCAAGGTGAATGCTGGCTCCACCTCCCACTGTGCGTCTGATGGCAGACCCCCTCTTCCTGAAAGGAAGGATGCAGCCTGGTAAACAAAGTGCTCCAGGCCTGGGCAGAACTGGTTCTGTCTGGGTTCAGTGACTTGTAGCTTCTGAGAACAAAGACGTTGGGGGTATAAATATCTGTGCTGAAACCCCTACAATAAGTATTGCTCCTGGACAACAAGAAGAACCTCTGTCCGTGTAACTGAAGGAATCTGCAGGAGAGGACTGTCCTTGTGCTTGTGTGCTGGTTCTTGGACTGGCCTGCAGTGGTTACTACTGGACTTGGAAGAAGAGGAAAAGGACTTTGAAGGAACTTTAATTTTTGCTACAGCAATCACCCAAGGGCTAGAAGAGAGCTAGCCTCCTGCTGGAGTCTCAGGCACATCAGAGTCCACCACCAGCCTCCTGTTTCCTCCCATCTAGGATTTCTATAAGCAGGCGAGGCTCCTGTGAGTTCCAGTGCCTCTAGTTCTACTGTAGAGAATGAGAGTGCTGAAAATCGTCGCTAACACACGCTAGCGAGCCGCCGCAGCTGAAGAGCATAAGGAAAATCATCGCGCTGCTGCCGCTGAGTGCTCACTACCGGAGATCATCGTATCACACGTTTGCTGGCTGCCAAATGCTCGCTAACCCGAAGATTATCGCATCGCATGTTTGCGGGCCTCCAAGTGCTCGCTAACCAAAGAACATTGCATTGAGTTCATCGCTTCACGACATCGCAGCGTGGACGGCGAGCGTTCGCCATTTTCATCGCATCGCATCAGGATCGACGCTCCCTCGCGGGGCGCCATTCCATTTCATCGCAACAAGATCGCACACGCAACAGGCTCGGCACATCATTCCCCCTTCACGGAAAGGATTTCAACGCATCGCCGGCTTAGCGTGGAGAAGTTTGTCGCTTTGTCCTGCACACAGATCAGCGCATCATCCTCCCTTGCGGCAAGGATTCAACGCATCGCTGGTCACGCGTGAGAAAAATCATCGCTACAACTCCTTAGCGACATTTTGGTTGCTTTGCTACAGAATCCAGGTAGTTTGTGAGCAAAAGGGTCGCAGAGACCACTGCCTTGAACTGAACTCCTTTTTGCACACTTTGAACTATTTTTGCAGCATTTTAAGAGTAACCCTATTTTCCTAGTATTGTGGATTTTTACTGTTATTGGTCTTGTGTTAAGTCTATGTATAAAGATACTTACTTTTTATAACTACTTGAGTGGTGTCCCTTTGTAGTGTTCTTCACTGTGTTACTGTGTATGGTCATAAATGCTTCACACACTGCCTCTGAGATAAGCCTAACTGCTCGTGCTACGTTACCACAGGGTTGAGCAGGGGTTATCAAAGGGTGTAGCCCGCTTACTCTGACTTAGGAAGAAGGGTCCCTACTTGGACAGTGGCCAGCCATTGCTAACTAGAGACCCCCATTTCTAACAGGCACCCTTTTGAATGCAGGAGTCCACAGAGAAGTCCAGGTGCTGGTCAGTGGGTGCAGATGAAGTCTTTGTGGCCCTGAGACTTCAGAACAGGCGGCAAGCACACACAAGACCTTGGAGATTCTTCTTCATGCAGGTTCATAGCAAAGTTCCAATCTTTGTCCTCTCTTTGGCAGAACAGCAGCAACAGGCCAATCCAGCAAAGCAACACAGCAAATGGGCAGTGCTCCTCCGTACAGCTCTCCAGCTCTTCTTCTAAGCAGAGGTTCCTCCTGAGTCACGAAGTGATCAAGTTCTCTGGGGTTTAAGGTCCAATACCTATACCCCATTTTCTCTTTGTTCTCTTTGTGGCAAGGGCCTCTGAGCCTAGTCCAAACCAGCTCTGCCCTCTCTGGCCCAGCTTCACTACAGGAGATGGAGACAGCATTGTGCAAAGGAGACACAGCCTATTCAGGTGCTAGTGAAACTCCTCCCATCTCTGTAAATGCAGCCAAGGTCTATTAAGCCCAGCTATGAGGAAAGGAAGGTCACACCTTAACCCCCCTTGTGACTCTCTACAGTGAATTCACATTCCCAGCTCCTGTCACTCCAAAATCAGACAGTCAATACACAAACCAGCAGAGGCACACAGAATGGTTAAACAAAAAAAATGCCTACTTTATAAAAGTGCTATGCACACAAATGATGGACGGAATTCTGAATACTTCATACATTCACCCCCATTCAAGAGATCTGGGTCAAATCAATCGTTCTTTTGCTCACTACACCTCCCCTGTTTGGACCCAGCTATATGCAAATCAGTTTTGACCCTGTTCCTCATGGGAACAGTCCAGCCCGAACTGCCAAGCCAGGTACTGCCTGGACCGGAAACAAGCATCCTGGTTTTGGGGTATTACACTTCATCAGCCAGGCTAGCTTGAATCCAGTGGCAAAGTGAGCAAGGGACCCACGTCTGGGCATTATAAAAAGTGCATTATTCACGCAATTTAAAAACCATCTTTACCAAAAGATGTGTGTAGGAAGCTGGCTCTGTAAGTATATACTATACCAAAGTGAGGTATAGTATGCACAGAGTCCAGTGGAACCCCAAAGGTAGGCAAAGGTAAAGTTAGATAGCACCTTACTCTCTATTTGTGGTAGTGTGGTCGATCAGTAAGGCTTTATCTGAGGACAGTGTTCAGCATTTTTGTACACACTCAATCAGCAAATGATTTCACACACTCAAAGACTGAACTTCAGACCAATTGTTTTTGTATATAAATATTCTTTTAGTTATTTTATTTTCTAGGACGAAGAAAGCCTGGCACAGCTAAGCAATAATTACTTTACAGTAGTAACGCAGTTTGTAAATAGTTTGAATTGCAATTGTAAATGTACTTTCATGTGATTACAGTAGAGTTACTGATAATGCAATGTTTTTCAGAATACAGTACATGTACTTTGTAGGGAATATTTAGCAAAATTACAGGTAATCTACTTTTGAGATTACTTTTCTTACACAGTGTAGTATACCTGGATGCTACACAGGGACATTTCCAGTAAACAGGTAAGTAAAATAGTTTTTGTTAGTTAGTACAATTTTAAAGAATTTCTCTAGGTTTTCAAACTCAACACTTAGAGACTTTTCCAAGAAAAACAGTCAATGTTATCCTATAGAGGAAAATAGAGTTATCGGTTTTAGGGTAAGTATTCGGTAGTGGGAGTTGAGGTTCTGGGGCTAGACTCAAGGGTCCCCCAGGGTCAGGGATGCACTCTTGTTACACCCTCAGTGGCACTAGGACGGCTGGGGGCAGAGTGCTGAGGCCCAATGTTATCCAAAGGGGGATAGGGGGCCTCCAGTTGGTGGCTGCTGACGAGCAGGGCACTTGGTTGTGGGAGCAAAACTACTGGACTTTAGCTCAGGGCAAATGGTGAAACTGAGTTGCACCAAAGGTGCATCCTCAACGGCACCAGGGCGGCCGGGGGCAGGGTGCTGTTTCGACATCTGGCACCCTGTTGTTTGCAATAGGGCACCTCCTGTTTGCATAGGCACTGCAGGCTCAGGGACGAAGGTCTTCTGGGTGCGACCACCACTTCAAGAGGTAAGTTGGGATGCTGGGGTTTGGTTAGGTACCATCAGTTGGGCTACCCAAGGCCGTGGGCATTGGGTGCAGGGGTGCCTTCTAGGGTCAGATCTTCTTACCAGCTCCTGGTCACAGTTGGGGGACCTTCTGGATTTAGGCTGCAGGCATCAGCTGGAGGTTTGAGGCAGGTCAGGGGTCACCGGATCTCGGGTCAGGATCCCTGGGGAGCCCTCCTCGTAGTGTTTGCCCACTCAAGCTCGGGCGTGGACGGCCGGTGCAGAGTGGTACGGATTTGCAGTTTCCAGCCATGGCTAGAGGTTGTTGATGAACAAATCCGGTGTTCACGGGAGACGCAGCCTTTGTGGTTGAAGTCAGGCATGTCCTCTGGGGTTTTCGAGGCTGCTGGCTGCAAGACACACATGGATTTCGCAGGAGCAGGTTTGAGGTGGAGACAGGCTGGTAGGGCTGGGGCCAAGTAAGTTGTCGCCTTCCTCTTGTTAGCTTCGGCACGGCTGTTCGGGCCATCTTCTTCTTTTCTTGTAGTTGGTTCTTGTCTGCCTTCTTGGTTCAAGGCTGCCCCTAAATACGGTATTTATGGGGCGTTTTAGGGGCCTCAAGGTCCGTAGCCAATGGGCTACTGACTTTAGGGTGACTACACCCTTAGTGTGCTCACCCCACATGGGGGAGTGAGCACAATCCCTAATCCTGATTGGGGATTGCCTGCCACCTGCAAGATGGCGGGCACTGAAGAGTGGGCTTCACCTCGCCTCCCCCACCTTAGGGGTGGCGTTGGCAGAGGTGGGCACACCTTCTTGGCTGGCTGATTTTTCCTGCCTGTCTTCCTGCCAAAAAGGAGGGGAGACAGGAAGGGGGCTGCTCCTGATAGCAGGAGAGGCTGGGGGTCACATTACAAAGGCTGTCAGGCCTTTGAAGCTCCCTGCCACAGATGGTTCTTCCTTGCCTGGGGGAGGTGTGAACACCTCCGCCCATAAAAGGATTTGTTTCTGGGCTCAGGGAGCGAAGGCTCCCACCCTAGGGGTCCAGAAACATGTCTCGTGGTGGCAGACTGGTGTATACCAGTCAGGGAACTAGGGGTGGGCGGAATTTGCGAAATCCACTTTCGCAAACTATCGCGAAAATGTTAAAAATCTCTGCAAACACACGGAAATATCGCGAAGACGCTGAAGTTTTTTTCCAGCCCGTTCGCGGTATTTTCTGCGTGATCGTGGCTCGCCAACTTACCCATGCGGTTGCTCACGGGCGCGGCCATCTTGTTTTCACTTGTCCCGCCCGCTCGCATTCGATATGACGTGCCCGCGTCCTCACGCTCTCGCTCGCGGTGGAGAATGACGTGTTCGCGATCTCAATCATCTCATACTCTCGCGGTGCATGATCGCGAGAAGAAAGACGTGATTGCGCGACGAATGACGTGATCGCGCGACAAATGACGGTAATGTAGGCACGAACTGTCGCAAGACAGCGCAAATGACTACCAACAATCCAACATCTCGTGGAGAACGCGACCAGATCGGGAAAACTTGTCAGCGAACGCGGGGATTCAGGTAAGGCGATAGCACGCACGCGAGAATGTATTTTTTTACAGCGCGAGCAAGAAAAAAAATTCCGGTAAGATGCGGATTGTGGAAATTTTGACATTTTCGCGCTCTCCGTGGAACGCGTGAAAATGTCAAATTATCACTGGCCAGGTCAGCAAGGCAGTTGCAAACTGTGCACAGACACTACAGTGGTAGGTCTGAAACACATTTACAAGGCTACTCCTGTGGATGGCACAACCAGTGCTGCAAGTGCACTAGCAGCATTTGATTTACAGGGCCTGGAAACACACAGTGCCCTTCACTAGGACTTCTCAGTAATTCAAATGTGTCAATCATGGATAACCAATCATAACAACAATTTATATAGGGAGCACTATCACTTCTGCTGTTTGCGATGGCTATGGAGCTGCTGGCCGTTAAAGCCAGGTCTGGAAATTGATACCGCGGACTGGAAGTAGAGAAACATATCCACCATATCACTTTATACGCCGATGATTTGATTCTGTTTATAAGAATTACTGAAACAGAATTGGAGGGTGCTAAAAGACTGTTGCTAGAGCTGGAAAGATTTGCGGGCCTCAAGGTGAATTGGAGAAAGTCAAGTTTGTTCCCTACTATGCAAGGGCAGGAGAAACCTCAGATGGTGGATGGGATTGAATGGGAAGGGAGATGCATCCCATATTTCGGGGTACAAATATACCATGATAAAGCGGATCTCCTAGAGGGCAACGTGGGGAAGATTATCTCCTTTGCCGCGGTGGTAATTCCCCCGTGGCGCGGGGGGGCGGCGGCGGCGGCGCTGTGCTCGTGACGAGCCCAGCTTGTCATGAGGCACAGTGGAGCAGTGCTCATGATGAGCTGAGCTCGTCACGACTCCGCCCACTGATTGATTTTCCCGCACAGACGGGGAATCAATCGCGCGTGAGCAGAGCACGACCGTTATGACGAGCCCAGCTCATCATGAGCACAGCTCCACTGTGCCTCATGACAAGCTGGGCTCGTCATGAGCACACAAGGGGTTAAACAGGAAACGAAAGCCAATTTCGAAGTCTGGGAAATCCTCCCCCTTTCGTTGGTTGGCAGGACGTCCTTGCTAAAGATGGTGACTCTTCCGAAACTCCTTTACGTCTTTGGAGTTCTGCCAATATGGATCCCTGCAGATCAGTTCAAAGAGCTCCGGACAGTGGTGATGGAATTCCTGTGAGGGGCAGGAAGGAGCAGAGTGGCTTTGACGACCTTAATGAGGCCCATGACGGAGGGGGGATTAGCGGTGCCGTGTTTTGAATACTATTATATTGCAGCTCAACTGCAATGGCTGACGAAGTGGGTGACCAGCCAGCTTCGGGGAACAGTGCAGCAGGGCGATGGATGCCGTGCTTCAGACCTCCTACCCAGAATAGTGTTGAAACTACCTCTATCAGAGCGAGAAATTACTGCGGAAGCGCATGTAGCCCACAAATGTTGGGTCAGAGGGTCGCAGAGGGCTAAAGTGAGACGCACTTATGCATCAGAGATACCATTAAAATATTGTATCGCATTGTCTCATAGGGCGGACTGGAGGAAGCTAGGAACATGGGAGGAAGCTGAAGTGCTCACCATAGGGCAATTGTATCTGGATGGCATGTTATTACCATTTGAAGAATTTAGCGAGCAAATGGGGATACCGGGTTTTGTCTTCCTGCTTCATGCGGCCTTAACTGCAGCAATACGTAAGCATTGGGAGGTTAGCCTAGCTGAACCTGGATTAGATGAAAGTTGCCAATATGTGGTAACGGCAGCGTGGACGTTTAATGGCGGTCACCTGCGTGTATAGAAGGCTGAGCCGTGCAATACTCCTCCTACTTCGTGAGCTACAACAGAAATGGGAATAGGACTTAGGAGAACCTCTGGAGGAAAAAACATGGGGAGAATTAACGGAAAGGGTCAGCAAGTTCACTAGAAATGCCAGATTTCAGCTGTTTAATTTTTACATATTCCATAGGGTGCACCTTACCCTAGGGCGCATTAACAAGTATTTTAACACGGCCACGTGTCCCCGCTGTAGCGAAGTAGGCGCGGAGTTCCTCGATATGTTCTGGAGTTGCCCGGAAATAGAGAATTACTGGCGGGAGGTGACGGAAATCTTAGCAGAAAATACTGAGAAAGAAGTGAATATAGCAGCAGGATATTGCTTACTACACAGATTTCCACATACTTCAAAGAATAAGGTCACCAGCAAATTTCAGCATTTAGGCTTAGTATTAGCAAAGCAAGATATCACGAGTCATTGGAAAGTGAGGGGATCCCAGCATAAGCAGATAGAGAAGAGAATTTGAGCATTGGGCAGGCTGTGAAGGGAAGGTTCGCTTATGGGACGCTAGGCGAAATGGGAGCGAGAAGACGTTAGAAGCAGCCAGGGCGTGGTAGGTTTTAACATTGCAATTAAAGCAGCTCAATGACATTTCAGAAGAGGGAAACCGAGAATAGCCGGGGGTGGATGGTTGATTTCATGTATTGCGATGCATGCATGGGTACGTGGGAGGGATGACGAGTGTGCACCCTGCAGAAGCCTTAACAGGAAATTCAGAGTCCAAGAGGATTAGACAGAAGTCTCTGGAGGGTGACCCAGAGAAGGACACAGGTGTCTAACAACTCAAGACATGCCGGGGGAGAGGGGGACGGGGTTGAGGGGGGTGGGAGTTATTGTTTGGAAGGGGGAGGGGGATCAAATAATTACTGTTTCACTTATAGACATGTGCTTATCAAACACCCAATACTGAAGCTCCTGAGGACATGGAGTCAGAGTATGGACATTAACATAGCAGTTCCGAACTATATATATGTCAGACGAGTACTTTGGCTTGCTTGCCGAGCAGAGCAAGTGTCTGTATTGTATTATGCCTTGTCTTTCAAATGACTAATAAAGTTTGTTTACAACAAAAACATCGGAGATGCCCTGTGGTCTGTCTAAACCCGGAAGTGAGCCTCAAACAAGTAGGGTCTTAGCTTCTTCAACACACCAGACAACAGCAAAAGGTTGTCGCTCAATTGCACTGCACTGCTGTTCCATGGGAAATAGCCTTCTACTAATGAAAGTTAGGTTTGTCTGAACCCTCATCATTTAATTGTGAGAGAACTGCACATACACCATGCTCTGAAGCATCTGTCTGCACAACAAATTCTTGGGAGAAATTGGGTGCCTTGAGCATGGGAGCTGTGCACATGGGGCATCAAAAGCGGTCTGACAGGCATCAGTCCAGATCACATTCCTTGACTGCTTCCTTGAAACCAGCTGTGTCAAGGGGGCAACAATGGTTCCATACCCCTTGATAAACTGTCTATAGTAACCGATGAGACCTAAGAAGGCCCTCACCTCTATCTGGGGGGAAACATCTATTAAAAACGCCCTATCTTTACAACGCAACTGTTACAGCACAACTGCCTTTACATCGCATGCCATTACAATGCATTCCATTTCGACGAATGTCCCTACAACGCATGACGTTACAATGCATACCATTACAACGCCTTATAAAGTAAGTAATGGAGATTTATTTAGTATTACGGTGGGTATGGCTTTTGGGGTACATGGGAATAGTCATTTTTACCCCTACACTATCCAACACTTTCCCTACTGTTGCACTCACTGGAGTGGGAATAGTAATTTTTACCCCTCCACTATCCAACCCTTAGCAATTTTTACCCCAACACTAACCAACACTTAACCTACTGTTGCACTCACAGGAGTGGGAATAGTAATTTTTACCTACACTATCCAACACTTACCCTACATTTGCCCTAAAAGTATTATTTGTTGTAATGGTATGCGTTGTGATGGTATGCATTGTAATGGAATGCAATGTAATGTTAGTTTTTAAAAATGCGTTGTAATGGCATGCGTTGTAAAATCATGCAATGTAATGGTAGATACGATGTAAAGACTGTGTTGTAAAAGTATGTGTTGTAATTGCATGCGTTGTTGTGTCATATATTCCTGTATGGGTCTTGGGGGGCTCTCAAGTCAGAATGGTGTTAATCTTAGGTTGTAGGGGCGCCACCGGCCTACTTTCTAATTGGTGCCCTAAGTACATCACAGACCCCTGCCCTATCTGGCACTTACTGGCCTTGATAGTGAGGCCTACCTTCTGCAGGGCCTTCAACAGTTCCCAGAGGTGTTGCAGGTGTTCCTCCCAGCTGGAGCTAAACACTGCTATGTCATCCAGGTAGGAGGCGCTGAATTCCTCCAGCCTGGACAATACCTGGTTGAGCAGTCTCTGGAACGTTGCAGGAGTGTTCTTCAACCCAAAGGGCATGACTCGGAACTGGTAGTGTCCATCTAGCATTGAGAACGCTCTTTAGCCCCATCAGTTAAGGCAATCTGCCAGTACCCAGACGTTAAGTCAAATGTACTGAGGAACTTGCCAGCTCCCAACTGATCAATGACCTGGTCAGCTCTGGAGACGGGTTCGCGTCAGTCCTGGTGATGACATTGAGCCCAGGGTAGTCCACACAGAACTGAGGTTCAGGGGTGGCACCAGGTGCAGCAGCTTTCAGAACCAAGAAGACTGGGCTAGCCCTGGGGCTGCTGAAGGACTCTATTGCCCCTAGCGCCAACATCTTGGAAACTTCTTTTTTGATGCTAGCCTTGGCCTTGTCAATCAACCTGTATATTTTGTATTTCACAAGCAGACTGTCCCCAGTATCCACATCATAGGCACACCAATTGGTGATTCCTGGGGTCAGGGACAGCCGCGGCTCGCACAGGTAAATGCTGTGGGGTGGTGAGGTGGGGTGCGGGCAGGGCAGTGTGGGGGTAGCGAATCGAACATACGACGGCAATGTAAAAACTAACAAAATAAATAAATGAAAGCACTTACCTTGTCCCGCCGCATCACAGACTTCAGAGAAGCGGCAAGCTCAAGGTAAGTGCTTTTATTTGTTTATTTAGTTCGTTTTTACATTGCTGTCGTATGTGCAATTCCACTACCCCCACCCTGCTCCGCCCCAGCCCGGCCTCACTGCCCCACAGCATTTACCTGTGTGAGCCATGGCTGGTCAGGGAGAAGAGGGAGTTGAACTTTCCTAGCAGCTGGTGACAGTCCCTCTGCTGCTCTCGGCTCAGGGTGGGAGAGAGGTTCACACCATTCACTGACCCGTCATGCTCCTGAGGAGGCAGGAGGTCAGGAAGAGGCTCACTCTTCTCCTCCATTCCATTCCAATCTGTTGCCAGGAGCATAGTCACTTCAGACCTCTCAAAGTGAGGTTTGAGGCGGTTCATGTGCAGTACCTTCAAAGGGTTCCTAGGAGTCTGCAGGTTCACCAGGTAGGTGAATTCACTTGTGTGCTTCACCACCTCAAATGGCCAAGTCCACTTGTCTTTAAAAGGCTCCACTGGTGCCATCACGCACACTTTCTGGCCAGGTTGAAACTCTACCAGAGTGGCATTCTGGTCATACCAACATTACATCTCCTTTTGGCTGGCTTCTAGGTTCGTATGGGTGAGTTTCCTAGAGCGCTTAGTCTGGTTTCTGAAGGCCAGACTGTAGCTAAATACATCCTGGGTAGTCTAACCGGGAGGTTTCTCCCAGCCCTCCTTCACCAGACTGAGAGGGCCTCTAACAGGATGTCCATACAATAATTCAGAGGGACTGTACCCTAAGGATTTTTGCTGGACCTCCCTGTAAGCAAACAATAGGCATGGTAAGAAGACACCCCACTCATGCTGCCTCATGGGTTCTTCAAGACCCTTAATCATGCCTTTCAGGGTTCAGTTGAATCTCTCAACCAATCCATTTCCTTGGGGATGGTAAGGAGTGGTAAATGTGTAAATTACACCACACTCCTCCCATAAAGACATCATATACCTGGATATTGAAGTTGGTACCTCGGTCAGATGCCACCTCTCTGGGGAACCCCACATGGGAAATGATCCCCATCAATGCACATCTCAACACAGGGGCCGTGGTTGCCCTGAGAGGGACAGCTCCCAGGTACTTTGTTGCATGGTCCACCAAGACCAAGATGTATTTGTTGCCTCAGGCTGTCTTGGGTTCCAGTGGCTCTTCAATATCAATACCCACTAGCTCAAAAGGGGTGCTCACCACAGGGAAAGTTTGAAGGGGAGCCTTACACTTTCCCCCACTCTTGCCGCTTGCAAGTCTGACAAGCCCTACAAGGAGTATCAGTCTGCCTTCACATTTGGGACCAAAAGATGTGGGTGAAACGCCTGTGAAAGGTCTTGTTGCGCTCCAAATGTCCTGCTAAAGGCACATCATGAGCTAGACCCAGTAAGAAGGTCCTGAAGTGCTCAGGTGCCACCGACACATGGGCTGACCTCGGCTCAGCAACCTTAAGCTCAGAATATAGGAAACCATTCTCCCAATAAATCCAATGTGATCCAGACTGAGCACTTGGTGCCTGGTCTGCAGCCTGTTGGTGCAAACCGATAAGAGCAGGGCACTCCATCTGCGCTTTGCAGCAATCCTCCCTGGTGGGACCCCTTCTGCTGCCAATTGGTCAGCTCAGATAGGTCTCCCAGTTCGGCCACTTGCTCCCATGTAGGCTCTAGGGCATCCTCCTCTAGGTCTGCCTCCTCCTGGACCGTTGAAACTTCTGGGGCAGGTTTTCCATGCCCCATGCCCCTTCTCTTCCTGGCAGGCCCCTGGACCACTGTTTCAGGCTCCAGGTCTTCTTGATTAACCCTGCTGGTGGCCATTGACTGAGTGGTCACATACGCCCACTCAGGCAGACCCAACATTTCCAGATGAGCCTGGCATTCCACCTCCTTCCAAGGGGAACTCATTGCTAGGCAGAGAGTAAACAGGCATGGATTAACTCACAGTGACCTTCAAAGGACCTGAGACCCCCCCACTCAAACCTGCACCACCTTACACAGGCACTCAGAGTTGTCTGCAGCAACTACAGGGTGAAGTACATTGGGGATTACCTGCTCTTCAGACAACTGTTGGAAGCTGACAGA
The DNA here is from genome assembly GCF_964204655.1 of Triturus cristatus. NCBI lineage: Eukaryota > Metazoa > Chordata > Amphibia > Caudata > Salamandridae > Triturus > Triturus cristatus. The sequence continues at coordinate 476,522,938 of NC_140594.1, read as the reverse complement.
TGTCACACAGACTCCTGTGTCTCTCAGAGCTTCTAGCCTGCCCCCATTGATGGTCACACACTGCAGGTACTTCTTTAATGTTATCCGGCTGACAGGCTTCCTGGACATCTCTCTATCTCCTAGCGAGATAAGGGTCATCACTGCTGGCTCTGTCACTTCACTAGGAACCAACTCCTCCTCCAGCACTCCACTAACTAACCCCGGTGACTGTGCACCAGTGGGTGCCGGTGTGGCCTTAGGGCACTTGGGATCCCCTATCATGTGACCCCCCTGTTCACATAAAAACCCATGCAGGGCCCCCTATCACCTGGCTTGCTTCTAGGGGGGCATGGCTTCTTGGCACTGGGAGGCTGGGAATCTTTACCCTGGGGACTATTTTGGGGCCCTTTAGAGCACTCCTTTTGGTTACCCTTGTGTCCCCATTCTTCTGCTGGGGACCCTGCCCACCCTTGTCCAGGTTTCACCCATACCCCTTGTGGACCCTGATACTTGTCCAGCAGTCTGCCTCCTGAGCAAGCTTCCTGGGGTCAGTCAGCTTACTATCCATCAGATACTGGCGCAGCTCTGGAGAACACAGACTATACACAGACTATACAAGTGCTCCCATGCAATTAAATCATACAACCCCTGATAGTTAGTAACCTTGCTGCCCTTTAGCTAACCACCCAGTGCTCTGAAAAAGAAATTCACACATTCCACCCAAATGTTAGACTCAAGCTTCTTAAAAGATCTAAACTTTTCCCTGTACTGCTCAGGTTTTAACCCATACCTGAGGCATAAAGCCTCATTCATATTGTGATAAGTAAGGCTACCCACCTCCTCAGGGTGTTAGGGTGTTCCTCCCATTGGACTCAAAGTGTTTCCACAGGCCTGCCCCCACCCCCCCAATGTTTCTCTGGGACCTCATTCATGCGAAGTGCTGCCTCTTGAGATGTTAACCAAGCATATATATCCTCCCCCTTCTAAAAATTCTGTACTAGATCTTTAGGAACATAGACCTTTCCCCCAGACTGCAGTGGCTGTATGCTGCTCCCATTTAAACTAGGCTCTGCCTGCTTGGCCTTGATGTCCAGTTCTTTCAAACTTAACTCATGAGCAAGCAAAAACATTGTATCTTCCAGAGCAAGGGACATCTCCTGTTGCTTTTGCTCCATTTCAAACCTTCTATTTTCCAGTTTGAGCTTCTCAAGCTCTCTCACATGCTCTCTCTCCTGACGCTTGTCCTCCAGCTCCTCTGAGGCCAAACCTCTTGAAGACACACTGCTGCCAGGTCTGGGGGTCCATCTCCCCACTGGCAGATCTTGAACTCCAAACTCCCCTTACTGGTTCTGTACATCCAGATTCACATTCTCATTTTCATTCTCCCCAGACTCTCTGGCTTGCGACCAGGCCCCTAAGGCCTTCTGCAGCTCCTCCTTCCTACCGGAGCTTCGCACAGGACATCCAAAGCTCTTGCAGAATTGCTTGAGTTGATGTACTGTGTAACTATTCAACATTTCAATGTTAAACTCCAAATCTGAAGCCTCACTTGCTGGTTTACCACTTAGAGACATGGTGTGTGGATACTTCAAGGGCTAACAAAAATAGAACCAAAAATAGTATGTGGTTAGATAGTGGTCTGCACTAGACTAGTAATGTGCACCGATTACTGTGGTCTAAGCACAAATACAAGTTTAATCCTCTCCGCTGACCACCAATGTTAGAAATAGGGATCTCTAATTGGCAAAGGTATGCACCTTTGTCCAAGTAGAGACCCTTTCTTCTAGTCAGGATAAGGGAGTTAGACACTTTAGATAGCCCCTGCTCACCCCCTTGGTAGCTTGGCATGAGCAGACAGGCTTTTCCGAAAGGCAATGTGTAAAGTATTTGTACCCAAACACACAGTAACACAGTGAAAAACACCACAAATGGACACCACACGAGTTTAGAAAAATAAAGTATCTTTATGTAAACCAAACAAGACCAAAACAACAAAAACCCAACATACATGTATCAAGATTTCACTTTTATGTTATGGTTATTCAAAAATAGAAACAAAAAAGCTCCACTTGGGGCTATTATGACGTTGTGGCAGGCACAAATCCAAACTACAGAGCAGGCAGTGAGGTGCAATGGCCAGTCACAGAGTCACCCCGACCCCCCCAAATAACAGTACCTTGGAAAAGAAGCCAACAGACATAATGGCGTGATGAAGGTGAGGCGTCGGTGTTGAGGTGAAGCCGGTTCATTTTTGCCAAAGGGAGGTGATGCGTCGAGTCTGGGAGGAGGCAAGGTGTGGAATCCAGGACAGGGGAAGTTAGGCGGCGTTGGCGATGAGGTATCGGTTCCGGTGAGGCAATGCGATGTCAACGAGTTTGTCAAGTCACCCTCCTTGGTAAATGGCTACACGATCACATGATGCTGGCTCTGGTGGTGACGGTGTCGATGCGAGCACTGGCGTCAGGAGGGCTGATAACTGCAGGCATTGGTAGGTGTCGCAACTGCGGTGCAGGCGGGGTGGTGCATCGTGCACTTCATGAGCGGGCTCCCGGCCTCGGTGCTGATCGCGGCGTCATTGACAGTGTCGCTGACAGCATCGGAATGTTCTTCTTGCTTAGCAGCACCAACCACACAATTCTCAGGGCCCAGGAATGGGAATTGGCTCCCTTTTCAATACAGGAGTCCAGGTGCTCGTCAGTGGGTGCAGATGGAGTCTTTATGGCCCTGAGTCTTCAGAGCAGGAGATAAGCACACACAAGCCCTTGGACTTACCTTTCACATACACTGCTCCCTGCCCATAGGGGTACCTTGGGCCTACCTTAGGGGTGCCTTGCATGTAAAAAAGGGACGGTTAGGGCCTGGCTAGTGGGTTCACTGGCCAGGTCAACATGGCAGTTACACACTGCTCATGCAGACACTACAGTGGCAGGTCTGAGACACCTTTACAGGGCTACCCCTGTGGATGGCATAACCAGTGGTGCAATCCCATTAGTAGCATTTGATTCACAGGTCCTGGGCACACACAGTGCTATTTACTAGGGACTTATCAGTAAATAAAATATGACAATTATGGATAATCAATCATAACAATAATTTACAACGGGAGCACTTGCACTTTGACACTGATCAGTAGTGGGAAAGTGTTCAAAGCATCTAAGCCAAAAACGAAATCCAGCATAACATAAAAAATACAGGAGGTAGAGGCAAAAAGTCAGGGGAAACCACACCAAGGATGCCAAGTCTAACACTGTGCTTGTCCTTAAAATTGACATCATGGAATGATTTACTCTTCACTGCAAAGAAAATGCAAACATTTGCATATAGATGTCATTTTGGTCCTGTGATCCTGGTGACACGCAGACACTGCTTGAGAAGTATATTATTTCTCACCTGTTTCACTTTCTTAATCACTTGGGTCTTTTCTTTTCTTTCTTTTTTGTTTTGACCTGTGCTGCAGCACATTCATTTTCATGCCTGAGATACCTTTTTCAATGTAGCTAACACAAAGAAATAAAAGCCTCTAAGTCTGTCACTTAAAATTTAGGGGGGATTTAGATCCTGATGGATGGCATGTTTCTCCGGCACGGGAATGGAGCAAATTATGGTGGTTCCTGTCAATGCATTATGTTGTTTGGTACAAGGCTCCATCAACATGGCAAGCCTTGCATCAAACAGTTTTCTATTTTTATTTTTTTAAACAGGATTTCTTTTTGAAAATAAAAATGTTAATGGAAGTCATCTCCCACGGCAAGGGGGGCATTTTTTCTTTTTTACTGGCTTTAGTGGCCGTCACTGCCAGTGTTTGCCTGGTGATGACAGACAGTAATAAAAACGTATATATTCAATTTAATTCAATTCAAACGAGCTTTTATAGTGCATGGCTATAGAACCGGGGCCTCCCAACACTAAATCCATCTAAGACACCGTTGAATGTTAGCCCTCAAAACAACCAGTTTTTCAATCATTTTCAGAACAGTCCTTCTTCCTTCCTCAACCTCAAACTGGACAGAAGATCATTCCAAATTATTTCCACTAGGAAGGAGAAGGAATGACCACCCCTCCTCACTTTGTGCACTTTTGGTATTTTGGCTAACTTAGGGGAGGATGATCTCAGTGATCTCGTAGGTACAAGAGGACAAATCAAGGGAATCAGAATTTGAGGTTTTCATTTTATAATAAGCACTATATGAAATACATAGTGGTTTAAACTAAATTCTGCATGAGACCGGAAGCCGAGGAAAGGCCGCCAAGGACCCAGATACCAATTCATATCTTGGTATTCCCAATAGCAGCCTCGCAGCTGCATTCTGGATTAGCTGGAGTCTTTGCAAAACATAAAGTGGCCAGCCCAACTAAAGAGAGTTTCCGGAATTTAATTAGGAAGAGATCTATTAGTCTCATAATGCCAAAACAAGAGGAGGCCAGTTTTCCAACTTGGGTCTCAGAAGTGAGATTTTCACCGAGCCAGAAGCCTAAGTTTTTAATAGTTGGTTTAGGCTGAGGTCGACTAGTAAGGGATTCGGGCCAGTGAACCAATGTCAATGGATTGAGGTTGTTACCAACCACCAGCACCTCTGTTTTGTCCTCATTAAATTTTAAACAAAAATGGGCCATCCAGTCAGCAACCTCTTTTAGGCAGGGCTCCAGTTGATCCATGTGGTAATGGTTATCCTGGGTAATAGAGATGATAATGTGTGTATCATCTGCATACGACACAATCGATGGACCATTAGGTGACACGATTTCAACTACAGGGCTGACATATACAGTAAAGAGTTTGGGAATCAGTGAAGAGTCTTGAGGGACTCAACACTTAAGAGAGAAAATATCGGAATAAAAAGGCTTCCAATACACCTGAAAGGTTCTATTCATTAAGAACTGAGGAGAGAGTGTGAAATGCTGATTCTGATATATCTATAGCTGTTAGTCTGTGCTATAATTTACTATGGGAAACAGTCTCAAATGTGGCACTAAGATCCAACAGTATTGCTGTGGCTGTGCCACCACAGTCCAAATTCATTTTCAACTCCTCAACCACGAGTAGCAGCTCTGTTTCAGTACTATGACCTGCTCAGAAGCCCGTTTGGGAGTGATGGAGCAACCCGTTTTTTCACCGAAAAGCAGAAAGGTGCATATTGGTATTTTTTTCCAAAACCATTCCCATTATGGAAAGCAGAGATATTAGTCTATAGTTTTCCACTGATTAAGGGTGCAATGAGGACTTTTTTAGGATAGGCTTTACTATAACACTTTTCCAGGAGGGTGGTACTATCCCTGATTGTAAGGAGTGATTAAGTACCCTTAACAAGTTTAGGAAGATGACTTTCCCTCCCAGCTTCAAAATATGGTGAGGAGCGTGTCCACCAGAGACCCCGATTTTACCTTGTTAGTACGACCAAGAATATCTTTTTTCTCTTTTTCATGAAACAAGGAAATGGTTTCCATTTCCTTGATGATTGAGTTTGCATTTCCATTTCCATATCTTTTTAAATAAACTCTTTAACTGACGTTATACAATTTTTTGAAGGGTTGGAGTGTCTACTTGCTGCTCCTTAATTCCTCATGATACGGAGTTCGCGCCACATAGAGCAACCATCTTCCTCTGTTGTGTCTTCCAATGCCCTTAAGAAGCACAGTGTGTGTGTAACACGTGTTGGCTGTATAAGAAATTAACCGCTGTATAAGAAATTAACCATGTGAATAAATAAAGAAATCATCACAAGAAATTCTGTTGTCTTAAACTATTACTTATCTCAGTATTGTATTTTGATGTATTGTACTTATCACACCATTAGGGTATATATATGGTGGTTGTGTGACTCTCTGTATCCGTGTGAGTGTGGCTGTGTGAGTTATGTGTGAGTGGCTATATGGCTGTGTGAGTGGTTGAATAAGTGTATGGGTGAATAAGTAGGCATGTGTGTAGCTGTATGGGTGTGTGAGTGGCTGTATGGGTGAGTGAGTAACTGTGTGAGTGCTATATGGGTGACTGAGTAGGTATGTGAGTGGCTGTATGGATGAGTAACTGGGTGTGTGAGTGGTTGTATGGGTGTGCCAGTGGGTGTATGAGAGGTTGTGTGGAAGTGTGGGCCGAGTGTGAGTGGTTCTATGGATGATGTCATCAGCGATGTCATTTGACATGTCATCAGTGATGTCATGAGTGATGTCACTGACCATGTCATGAGTGATGTAATATGTGAGATCATAAGCATTGCATTGTGGGGGCGTACGTTATGGTTAGCTCAGGTAACTATAACTGCTGAATATCACTTGTTTTTATGAGTGAAATCTGAGCCTAACTATAATGTTTCTGTAACCTTTGTTTTTTCAGCGAATTTCTATTTTTTTTAGTGTTATTTCCTAACTATAACATCCTTGTAACCATTGGTTTTTTTGGGTGAATTTTGGAAGATTTTTTATCTTTATTTCCTGACTGCAACCATTGAGAGTGGGTTTATGGGTCTGTGAGTGGGTTTGTGAGTGGCTCTATGGGTCAGTTAGTGAGTGTCTGAGTGGCTGTATGGATCGATGAGTGGGCATTTGAATACTTGTATGGGTCTGTCATTGTGTTTGTGAGTGGTTTTGTGGGTGTGTGAGTGAGTGAGTGTGTGAGTGACTATGACGGTCAGTGAGTAGATGTGAGAGTGGCAGGATAGGTGTGTGAACGTGTGTGTAAGTATTTCTGTAGTTTTCTGAGTGGATGTATAAGTGACAGTATAGGGGTGTGTGTGTGGGTGTGTGAGTGGCTGTTTGGGCTTGTGAGTGTATGTGAGAGTAGCTGAATGGGTGTGGGAGTCGGTGTCTGAGTGTCTATGTGGGTATGTCAGTAGCTGTGTGAGTGAATGGGCCAGAACAGAACCTCACATGCCCCTTTATCCAACAAAAGTTCACAGTTTTGCACAAAGTGTCTACCCAACTGGCCTCCGTGGCCCGTGCAGGTAAGAACAGTGCGGTAGTGGGGCCAGGTGAGGGGGAATTTCAAAGGACGATGACGATTTAACCATTCATTTATTTTTCTCATGATGGTCTGTTGAAATCCCACCCACCTGGCCCCACTGCCCCACCACTCGTACCTGCACAGGCCGTGGCCGACAACTGGAGTACTTTGCATTGGCTAATTAAGAAGTGCTACCTTGCTGGATAAATGTCTAGTGCATAATATACACTACAGCTGCATTATTGACCAGGAGGAAATGTCTCAAGTGACCTTGTGTGCATGCAATTTCATAAATATGATTGTTCCTGGAGGTCTTGATCCACAAATCTGTGATAACATGAATTCTTTCTAGAGAAGATGATGAGACTACAAAGAGGGGAATCTTCACCAAACAAGGATACTTCCTCTTAGCTTTGTGAAGTAAATTCTACTGTGTTTGGTGGCGATGTCCTCGTATTCTACTGCCTCAAGTACACGTCACTAAAATCAGTAGGAAACGCTCTGGGGGGCCTTTTGGTAAGCTGTCCATTAATGTGGGAAAAGAAGGGAAGACATTTGCATACTACTAAGGAAAATGGGGCGAGGCCAAAGAGCCGGACCACACAGATGATTTTGGGCATTTGCATACTCATGGTAATTAAAAGGAAGAACCATGGACTCTGCTTTTACCAGGAGATGGCAAGGAAGAAACCATTTGTCACAGTCACTACACATCAGACTCTGCTCCAATAGATCAATGATGCATTCATCTCCATTAAAGATTTCAGTTTGTTTTCAACTTGGAATTGCAGAGGAAACAAACTTGCTTTGTCTCCACCAAGCCCAAGAAGTTAGGATTATTTGTACTTTACAGAAGTGGAGCTTTAACTGGGGCACCTGCTATGTTTATATTTGTAGGTGTTTCCATTGAATCAGCGCCAGAATGGAACCTCATTTTTTCCATGAAGAGTCCACAGTTTTCTCGAAAATGTTTATCCAACTGGAGTACTTTCTACGGTTTAATTAGTAAATGCCACCTCCTTGGGTAAATGTCTAGTGTATATTTGATACTATAGCTGCGTAAAGGACCACAAGGTAATGTCTACAGTGACCTTGTGTTGATTTAATTTCGGCAATGTGATTGTTCCTTGAGCGTCTTCATCCACAAATCACTGATAACATGAATCCCCATCTAGAGAAAAGGACAAGACTACAAAGAGGTGAATCTCCACCAAACAAGGGTATTCACTCTTAACCATATGAGAAAGTGCTTCTTTGCTTGGTGCAGATGTTCTCGTATTCCTCTGCAACAAGAACGCGTCACGAAAATTGGCGGGAAGCACTCTGGAGGACCTTTCGATAAACTGTCCATCAACGTGGGAAAAGGCGAGAAGACCTTTGTATTTTACTGAGGAAATTAGGATGAAGCCAAACGGCCAGGACTTGCAGATGATTCTGGGCATTTGCATACACCAGGTAGTGAAAGGGAGAACCATGGACTCTGCTCTCATCAGGAGAAGACAAGAAAGAAACCACTCGTCACAGTCACCCCAGATTAGATTGTGCTCCAATAGATCAATGATGCATTCACCTTCTCCCTGGGGCCTGGCATCTTGATCCTGCCTGCCCTGGAGCTCACCCAGGGCACCCTGTCTGCAGCACCAGTGACACGGGGAGCCTCAATGCCCCCTCCGTCCCTTCCGGCTCCCCACCTCCAGAGGGAGCAAGCATTGCTCCCTAATGTTGGGAGCAGCAAAGAAACACTGCTAACTGCATGTGGGAGCAATTTGTTTATCTATTTTCCTGTCTGCTTTACAGCGGGCAGGAAAACAGATGAAAAGCCTGCTCCAAGCGGGCAGGAGCAGTTTTCCTGCTCCCGTCCAGTGGGAGCAGACTTACAGTTTCCTCTCACTTCACAGAAGCTATTAAAACTCCCACCAAGCAAAAGGAAACTGTTATCTCCTGAAGGTGGGCACCTTGGGAGATAGGGAGTTAACCCGGAGAGGTTGTGGTCTTCGGGCCAAATACAGCCTGTAAGGGGCGACGTAAGGCCCCTAACCCCTTCATGTTATATTTTTGGCCTCAGGGAGGCGGTGGTCACCGGGCCAAACTGGGCCAAGAAGGGGGGTACATGATTTCCCCCTACAAATTACTGTTGAAGCCCTGGGGAGGTGGTGGTGGTCCCCAGGGCTCCTATAAGCCCTATGAGGGGAGTCCATGCTGCCACCCTTATATTGAATAATTAAGCCCTGAGTAGGTGGTGGTCCCTGGGGCTTAATCTGCCCTTGGGGTGGGGGGCAGCATGTGCTCCCTTTTGTTTAATTTATGCTGGACTCCAGGACCTGTCCCACCCAGGGACCGATGTTTAAGCAAGCGTGGTAGACCGCGCTTTTTAAAAAAAAAATTGCTTGGGATTTGCTAATCTTTTCTGATTTTCCCCTCAAAGATTTTGACAAAAAAGTCTTTTTGGCCTCTGTGGGGTACCTGGGGTACCCCATAACCAGGCTTAGGGGGTCAGGGTATTCCTTCACTGCCCCCTTCTCTTTGTTAATGTTTTTGTTTGGGATTCAGCTGACTTCTTGTCCCTTAATGACTGCCAACTCTTCCTGGTTGAAGTGTTAGCAGCTAATCAGATCTCTGCTTGAGATCGGTAAGCTTCTCAGAGGGTCCGCAGCCCTAGATATAAAAATGTGGTTTTCTTTTAATAACTCCAAAACTACTGAACGTATTTACACCAAATCACAAAAAGGGATCTTTCTGGACCAAGAGCTAGCGTTCTGACAAATTTGGTGTAATTTCGTCCTGCGGTTCAGGCTGTAGTTATGTTCAAAATCCCTATGGTAATTAACATGGGAAGCATACTTTTTCTTTTTACCCTGACCCTTTTTCTCAATCCCAGCTTGACAGATCACCCCAATACTTTGCATGCACAAGTAGACCCAAGTAGGCATGTTTTGGGGAAGATTTCATGAAGATTCATCAAATTGTGCCAAAGTTATAAGCCAGTCAAACTGATGTTCTTATGGATGGAAACTATGTCCTAACTATAACTTTCTACTGGCAACCGCCATATATATATATATACATACAAACGTATCCTTCAGCACCTCAGGGCAATCTCAAACCAGGATAACACCTACCCGGTTGCACGACATTTTAAAGAATGTCATCAATCTGACAATCGCTTGGTAAAATATTTTGTAATTGACACTGTACCACCAAGCAGAAGGGGTGGCAATCGAGAGAATAAACTCAGAAAACTCGAAACTAGGTACATCCTAAAGTTAGATACCAAATACCCTTCCGGTCTGAACGCTACTGAAGACTTATACACATGCTTGACTTAACTCCAAGAAAGATAAGATCTGGTCACCATATGATTAGAATAGATACAACTAGAAAGATATTTTCCTTGCAGACTTAGAAGGTTCAATCTTAGCACCAATCGATGACACTGGTAGCTAGTAAACACCCCCTTTTTTTAACACACTGGTTTTAACTTTGCAGTCCTATAAATTCGCAAATGAAAAACATTAATTTCTTGGTTTTTTTTTAAAAAAAATGTGGTCATATATTTTGTACAATTATTTTAAGGTATTTATAAGATTTTGAAGTCTTAATCTTTTAATATATTTATTGTGGAATTTGCTCTCCGGTTTGTACCTATCCACATGTCTCATTACAGGGAAAGGTCGACAGAGAGATAGTATATATATATATATTTTTTTATAAAGTATTTTTAAACAAGTATTTTTTTAAAAGGTATTCTCAGGTATTTTAACACCTTTTATCTATTTATCAGCAAATTTGCAAAATTCTACGACTCTGACTTGGACACTTCTTACTAAGGTCTGGCAGTACAATATGTTCAGTCGTAGACTACACCTTATTTTGTACAGACTATATAACAGCATTGATGCACATATCACATTCCCTTTTGATATAGGACTTAACCAGTGTCTCTTTGAGTAAAACATATTTAACCTTACTCTATTATTGGTGCATTAAGGCTCGGATAGTGTCCCAACAAAAACACAGTCAAACTGGTTTGACGAAAGCATACATAAATATGGGGACACTACTATTTATCTTTCGACCCATCCATCGGTCATGCTGCTTTCACTTTAAACATATGAAACCGATATAACCAAAGAATCGAAATGTAACGAATTATTGCAAAAAAATGAAAAAAATTTGTTTTATACACAGCATACACTCCTAGGCTGTCTTTGCACACATTTTGCACTCCACACTTAAGCACTTTTTTCAATCAACAATTGTGGTAGTTTATTGTTATTGATTTTAATTTGATCGTGACGTACTAACCAGACGATAAGACAACGTTGACATTTTACAACAGCATACAAAGCTTCAAAACATGTGGCAATATCTGTCAATAATTTTATAAGAGTATTATTTAGTCATTCAGGTTGATATGATATTTTATGTAACCTTACCTGTTTTGTCAACAACGAATGTGATGTCTGTTGTTCATGTCTATGACGGGATTAGCGGAGTATGCTGATCACGTGGTCACGATCTCATTGGCACTGTCACTTTAAAAAGGTGTTCTTTCTCTCAGTCCACTGTCATGTGATCAAGGCTCAGGCGAGCCGAAACGCGTTATGGCGACAGAGAAATAAAGACTATATGCACTACAAGTTGGGTCCGTGCCTCTCTCTTGTGGAGAATCGTAAGCGGGGAAAAGCTACGGAGGATTAAGCGTGATATACATATATATGTATATATATATTCAAGCTCCACTATTCCCTCGTCTTCTGGAAGGAAAACGGCACTCACCGGACTTGATTTCAGCAAGGTTTAATCGTTAAAACCGAATGCAAAACAGACGCGTTTCAGAGTAAATCCTTCTTCAGTGTTTGCATTTCGCGCTGTGAGGCGCCATTAAAAAGAGACACATTGGTCGGCATAAACACAAACAGGGGACTTTGACGCACTGTCTTTCCATACGCCATTTTGGAGTGGTGATTTATCCATTCATCGATATGTTACAATTGGTAAATACAACGTTAAATTCTATTACATTTCGTCAATTCATTGAAACATGTAATCATGTCATAAATACCAAAAATTTGATAATAATCTCGCCGTGTATCGGCTGTTTGCAACCAATAGAACATATTGCACATGCCCCTAGTTTGTCATTATAGCGCCGTGTATCGGCTAATGCTTCCCCATGTCTCAGGTTCCCAAGAACACAATAATTAATCATGACGACTTTTGATTTCATAGAAAATGCTTATTGCCCAGGTGCACCGCCAATTCTTCCCCACCATTTAACCCATTCGGGGACTTAGATTGGAGATCTATGATGTATCTTGATTCTAGTCTTCGCAATTTCAATACCCTATCACCTCCCCTGATGTTGAATGGGACACAGTCTATGCTGAAGTATTGCAACAGATCCCTGTTGCTGTCATGTTTGAAGGCAAAATGGCGTGCCACAGGATAATTAAAATCCCTCTTTGTAATAGCACGCATATGCTCCAGCACTCTCAGTTTTACACAATGTATTGTGCTCCCTATGTATCTAAGTCCACAGGGACATTTCAGACAATAAACTGCATGTGTGGTGTTGCAAGTCATGAATTTGTTAATCTTTTTGGCTGATCTTAAGCCTTTTATCTCATATGTCAGCACCCTTTTACTGAATGCGCAGGCCTTGCACCTCCCACAGGGGAAAAAACCTTTCATGTCATTTATGGTTCCCTGTCTTGGTGGTACAATATCTAAATGGCTATGCACCAGACTGTCTTTAAGTGACCGAGCCTTTTTGAAGGTGATTAAAGGTGCTGTTGGAATGTCTGCACCGATAATCGTGTCGGTCTTTAATATGTGCCAGTTTCTCTTCATTATTCTCCTCAGACTGCTAGCATCCTCCGAAAAGGTAGTTATCATTCGGAATTTGCCGGTTTGTTCTTTGCGAACCTTTTGCTCGAATAAATCCTTCCTGGGTATTTTTTCCACTCTTTTGAGAGTGTTCTCGAGGAGACCTAGGGTATATCCTCTCTCTAAAAATCTATTAAGGCTTGCTGTAGCTGCCAATTTCAAGTTGCTTTCTTTTGAACAATTCCTTTTCAGTCTGAGAAATTCCCCGTACGGAATGCTATTCTTTAATTTTTGGGGATGACTACTGGCAGCGTGTAAGGTGCTGTTTCCAGCGGTCGGCTTTCTATATAGGGCTGTTGTAATTTTACCCTCCTGTATCACAACCCTTAGGTCAAGATAGTTGGCTGCCACTACACTTATCTCACCTGAGAATTGTAGATTAACCTCATTCTTATTCAAATGCTCTATGTATTTCTCCGCTTGATTTACCGACCCATTCCATACTAGGAAAAGGTCGTCTATGTATCTGTACCACGATACTATATTGTTGGTCCAGTCTGTGTTAGCCTCAGACCATGCCACCTGCTCCTCCCACCAGCCCACGAACAAGTTCGCGTAACTGGGGGCGAAGCAGGTGCCCATCGCGGTACCCGAGATTTGTCTAAAGAGGTCCCCCTGAAAAATAAAGATATTATTGAACAAACAAAATTCAATGAACTCCAACAACATCTTATTATGGGTACTGAATTTCAAAGGCCGTTTTTGGAGAAAATATCTGACCGCATTCATGCCCTGTGTATGGTTAATACAAGTATATAAACTTGTGATGTCCAGAACAATCAGACAATAAGATGGTTGCCAGGTAAGTTCCTCAATGTGTCTAATGAAGTCTGTGGAGTCTTTGATGTATGACTTCAGTCCAAGTACAGCTTCAAATAAAAAATGGTCTAAGAACCTAGAGAGATTTTCTGTTAGACTACCCATGGAAGAAACAATCGGTCTACCCGGGGGTTGATTTTTGTTCTTATGCACTTTGGGTAAGTGATAAAATGTGGGTAGAATGGGATTATTAGTTCTCAAAAACAAATATTCGTCACAGTCCAACATAGATTGCTCGTACCATTTTTTTATTAAAGCATGTAATTGCTCTATGCTTTCCTGATACTTCGCAGGTGTAGTCACCTCGTAACAATTCTTATCTCCCAATTGACGCATGGCTTCTGCCACATACATGTCTCGGGGAATTAACACAATGTTCCCTCCTTTGTCAGGGGGGTTTACAAATAGTCAATTTGTCTTGTTCCAGATCTTTAATGGCGAGTTTCTGAGCTTGGGTTAGATTGTCTTTGTTACGAGTCTTTACGTTGTTGTTTCCTCAGAATTTAATCAGCTCCTTAATGACAGTTTTGGAAAAGGTGTCTATGGCATCAAAGGGCATCTGTGGTAAAAACTTGGAAGGCAATTTCATGCCACTTTTTGGTGTTTCCTGTGTTATGCCAACCCGTGTTAGTCTTTGACTCATGGTCGTCGCGGACTCTGGTTCTTCCATGGTCCCTTCTTGGTGCAGGTCCTCTAGAACTTCCAGAGCAACTAAATCATTGCCAACCAGGAGATCAGTGTTGTTCTGTGATTTAAGTATTTTTGTTTCTTTTGGTGTAGGTTTCAATTTGAAGTGTTTATGTAGTTTTAATTTGCGAACAAATGGGGAAGAATTGGCGGTGCACCTGGGCAATTAGCATTTTCTATGAAATCAAAAGTCGTCATGATTAATTATTGTGTTCTTGGGAACCTGAGACATGGGGAAGCATTAGCCGATACACGGCGCTATAATGACAAACTAGGGGCATGCGCAATATGTTCTATTGGTTGCAAACATATACACGGCGAGATTATTATCAAATTTTTGGTATTTATGACATGATTACATGTTTCAATGAATTGACGAAATGTAATAGAATTTAACGTTGTATTTACCAATTGTAACATATCGATGAATGGATAAATCACCACTCCAAAATGGCGCATGGAAACACAGTGCGTCAAAGTCCCCTGTTTGTGTTTATGCCGACCAATGTGTCTCTTTTTAATGGCGCCTCACAGCGCGAAATGCAAACACTGAAGAAGGATTTACTCTGAAACGCGTCTGTTTTGCATTCAGTTTTAACGATTAAACCTTGCTGAAATCAAGTCCCGTGAGTGCCGTTTTCCTTCCAGAAGACGAGGGAATAGGCTTGAATATTGTGCGGAACACCGCCGCATTTTGGCACCCGCCCTAAGGAGTGACTCGTACCCCGGTGTACTTGGAGCGATATGTATATATATATATATATATGTATATATATATATATATATATATATATATATATATATATATATATATATATATATATATTATCTACTGGAAGTCGCCAGTAGATAGTTATAGTTAGGACCGTGTTTCCATAGGAAATCCGCAACATTCTATTTGGAATAACTTTGGCGCCGGTTGACGAATCCTCGCGAAATTTTCAAAATAGGTGAGGCGCTCCGCTCCGCTCCTACCCTAAAAGTCTCGGGGGGATTCGTCAAGCGGGGGCTGAGAAAAAAGGGTGGTCCCAAAACGCATTTTCCCCATGCAATTTTCCATAGGGACCTTTAGTCCAAGGTACAGCCCGAACGGCTGAACAGAATAACTTTAAAATTGGCAAAGAGGTAGTCCTCAGGTCAGGGATGTGCCTTTTGCAGGTCTGGTGTCAATCTGTTCAGTAGTTCCTGAGAAAATCAAAAGTAAAATCATATATATATGTGGGCGGAGCCTAACCACACATCTCATCCTGAGATCTGATTGGCTGTCAGCACTTCATCCAAGAAGTGTTGGCAGCCATCTTGGGACCAATATACATGATAGCACCTCATTAAAAAGCATTGCAGTTAATAGAAGGTTTTAAGAATTTAGTTACATTATAAATCATTTGTTGATGGTACCATACTCATTTTAGGAATTGTGGTATGTTCTAAGGTGATTTCATCATGTGAAAAAGCCTTCTGCTGGGATATCATGATTGAGAGAAAAATATTTTCTCATGCTTTTCCCACAGAGGTTTGGAAGGTGATCTATAAGCTAAACTGAGAGCTTATTTTCTGTAAATTCACGTTATCTTTCTCAGTCATGTGAGAATGAAGTCTGACATTCTCAGTAAAACATGTACATCCAACAAGGGCAGAGACTGTCAGTTGATTCCTTTGTGTTCTACTACAGCTTCCCGGAGTGTTCCAAAGAACAACTAGAGCGCTAACAGTCCTACTTATGATAAACGTATGGCACACCTGAAGCCATCTTGCTTGGATTAAAGTGGTAACTCTTAAAACATTTAATTTAAAAAGGAACAAAATGAGGGGGTTCATTTTTCTATAAAAAGTATGATTAGTGCTGCAGAAAGAAAAATTAGGGCACATTTTGAGTGACTTTTCAAATCCTCTTCTATTTCATTAAAAAATTCTGACATGCAGACTGAAACATGCACTTTCAATACCAGCAGCAGTTTTCCCTGGTGAGCAGTAGCTTTACTACAGTGATCTAATGAGCAAAAAAAGTGCTAACATTCTGAATTCATGGCAAATGTGTGACACATCTGAATGCCTTCTTGATGGAATCAAAGTAAAAAACTGAAAGTATTTCCTACTGAGGAGACTGCAGTAAATGAGGAAATTAGGAAACTTCATTATGACAAAAGTATGGCACACCTGAAGCCATCTTGATTGGAATAAACTGGTAACACTTAAAACATTTAATTTAAAAAGGAACACAATGAGGGGGTTCATTTTGCCATAGAAATTATGATTAATGCTGAAGAAAGAAAATGAGGGCACATTTTGAGTGGCTTCTCAAATCCTCTTCCATTTCATTAAAAAATTCTGACATGCAGACTGAAACATGCACTTTTAATACCAGGAGCAGACTTCCATGGTGAACAGTAGTTTTACTACAGTGATCTAATGAGCAACTAGAGTGCTAACTTTCAGAATTTATGGCAAATGTGTGACATATCTGAATACCTTCATGATGGAATCAAAGTAAAAAACTGAAAGCATTTCCTACTGAGGAGACTGCAGTACATAAGGAAATTAGGAAGCTTCATAACAAATAAATCTCCCAAGATGGCCACCGGAGACAAAAGAGCCCAAATGTAGCCCAAAATCACCCAGATGTAGCCCAAATATAGCCCAATGACAGAAGTGTGCAAAACACTTATTATTTTGTGTTTTTGCAGTGTTATATAGTACAGACTCGTCAGGTATTGGAGTGCTTTACATGAGCATTGGTTACATCACACAAGAACAAATTCATTTTGGTTGTAGACATGGGGAGACTAAGTGATTTGACCAGAATCACAGAATGTCGAGCTGAAGCAGAAACTCCAACCTGGTTCCCCAGTTGCAAAGTCTGCAGTTCTGGAAGTAACACCACATCCTCTCCCCTAAGTGCAACATTTAATCAAGTGGTCAACTGGATAAAAAAAACATAAAGATAACAAATAATTTAAAAGTGCTTTGTCGCTATTTAAAAACTTAGAAAATACGTCCTTATTTTAGTCTTTTAGAGCACTAACCATAATTTTGATGCCAATAAGACCCTCTCATATATGTAATTTCTAAAGGAAATGCTCTAGGTATTACAGTTTTGATTACATCAAGATGACGTCAGGCGTTCCACACTTTTGTAATAAATATAGAATGTTAGCAATCTAGTTGTTCATTAGGATACTGTTGAGAGGCAGAGGCCAGGGGCACGGACTCTGAAAATTGAAGGCAGGTAGGAGGGTGCAAAGGCAACAATTTAACCACACTGAGCAGGCAGGAAGGGTCGTGGCAGCACAACAGACTATGGAGGGCAGTGGAAAGGGGGGCAGGGGCAACAAACCAACAATACAGGACTTGCAAGAGAGGCTGTGGCAATGTAATAGACCATTGTGGGCAGAAGGAAGAGGCAATGGTAGTACAACCATACATGCCAACAGACCCGATTCAGCCAGGAAACGTCCAATGTTTTTAAGCTCAAATGGGCTTTATTTGATCTGTCTCCTGTCTACAATCTCCTCTTTTTCAATGTAACTCAAAGGGGAAAATCAATACCCCAGTTTTTTTTTTAAATCTCCCTCTTACCAAGCTCAAAATGTTCGCAAGTATGGTACATTGGATCATGGAAGGAAATGGGGTAGGGACATGGACTTGGATAACAGAGGACAGGAGGGACATGGAGAGGTGCACCAAACTGACCCTGCAGGGCAGGCATCAGGGTTTGCAGAAGCACAAAACACCACACAGGGCATGCGGGACGGGAGTGCAGCACAACAATTCATAGAAAGCAAGAGGGAGGGGACAGGACCATGCACATGGACAACAGAGAACAGAGGGGCAAGAGGCAATGGTAGCTAGCTGACCATAATGGACAGACAGGAGAGAAAGCTGCAGCATAACAGACCATAAAGGGCAGGAGGGACGGATCAGGGGAATTACAATGGAACAGACAAGCCAGGAGGGAGGGAGTAGGGGTCTTCACATGTAAACAGAGGGCTGGGGGCAAGGGGGCAGGGCAGGAGCAGCAAGATGGCCATGGAGGTCAGGCAGGATGGGCACTAGAAGCAAGACACACCATGAAGAGCAACAGTGAGACTGTGAGGGCATACACACAGACCATGGAGGGAAGGTGGGAGGGGGTCAGGGGCAGCTAACGGACCACACAGGGAAGGTGGGAGGTGCCATTGCAGCACAGAAGACCATGCATGGCAAGTGGGAGGGTTAGTGGCAGCACAATGGCTATGATGGGCAAGAAGGAGGGTGCAGGGGCATGCACAAAGGACGATGGAGGATAGAAGGGAGGGTCATGACCTGTGCACAGACAAGAAAGTTCAGGGGAAGGGGCCTCACAACAGACCGCACGGGGCAGGCAGGAGGAGCAGTTGCAGCACAACAGACCAGGGAGGGCAGAAGGGTGTGGCAGTACAATGGACCATGTAGGACAGGAGGAAGAGGATAGGGGCATGGCATGTGGACAGGCAGGGTGGAGGTGGCAGGGACAGGTTACAGTCATCTGACAATGCTAGGCAGGTGGGAGGGGAGTGGCAGCTCAACAGAACACTCAGAGTAGATAGGAGTGGCAGGTCCATGGAACATGGTGGGCAAAAAGGATGGAGCAGGGGCATGCACAAAGACATCGGAGGGCAGGGGGAAGGAGAATAGGGGCAGCAAGCTAAGCACAGAGTTTAAGCAGGAGGTCAATGATGGGGCATAGAATTGGGCAATGGAGGGCAGGAGGAGTGGACTGGTACATCATACTAAATTGAGGGCAGTGGCAGCACATCAGACCATGCATGGCAGGAGGGAGGAGGCTAGTCCATGGATGCACACAACAGAGGATAGGGAGGAGGGGGATGGGGCAGCAAGCTAACTGTTCAGAGAAGGCGGGTATTAGGAACTTTATTGTTTTTAAAACGTGTGTCTGTGCGAACTACTTAAAATATGAACAAGTGGGGGCGTGGTCTCGCCGCGGACGATGTGAGTCGCACATCGCTGAGGCTCCGGGCCGCCGCCATGGAAAACAGCCTTTAAAGCGGGGCGGTGGATGCGGAGACGAGTTAGCCGGGGGGGGACTGGCTGGATATCGACAGCGGGCAGCTGCCAGGCGCCTTAGAGACTCCCGACACAGGCTGTGGCGAGCAGGGGTGACATACGAGGCGAAGAGCCGGCGGGAGAGACTGCGACCGCCATCTTGGCTGCGCCTGGCTGACCGGGAGGAGTGCCGCTGGAGAAGCCGCGAGGCCGTGTGACGGAGCGACGGCGACGTTGAGGCGGCTGGGGCCGTGTGACAGAGCGACGGCGACGTTGAGGCGGCTGGGGCCGACGGAGAGGCGACTCGAGGGAGATCGGGCTCGGTGACGGGCACGGACGCCATCTTGTGCTCTGCGGCTGGCCCTGGCCCGTTGTTGCGGCTGCCCGTCTCGTGGCGCTAAAGAGGAGGCGGACTGTGATGAGGCCTCGGCCCTGACATTGGTACACGGAGCGGTTTGCTGGGGCTGCCTGGGGGGCACCAGGCCATAGCCTACGACTCACTGCACGCGCGGAGCTGCTGCCGCGTGGCGCTGCGGGCCCTACTGCTGGCGACTGGGGCCCCTGGACTGGCCCGGCCGGGCCCTGACCGCGGCGTTGTCCTGCCGGCCTGTGACGACCTTGCGCCTGGAGGCGCCGGCCATCAGTGGAGCGAAGCAGCGACGAGCCACCGAGCTGAACGGCGGACGACACCTACAACGACGAGAGCTGGTAGGCCGGGACCTCCCGGACGACCTGGGTGATTGCTGGAGGCCAGAGCGGAGGCGGGGGCCCGAAGGTGAAGGCGAACGACGCGGGGTGTGCGTGTGGCTGTGGGCTGGCCGGGGGCTGAGAGACACTGGCTGCCACCTTGACTCGCCTCGCGGGAGAGGCCTAGCCCACACGGCGACTGGACTGGGGCCTGGGCCTGGATCGGGGGGCGCTCTAGAAGGTAACGCGCCCAGAGGACGACCGGCGCCCTGATGTCCGTGGCCTGCTGCCTGCACCTGCACCCCAGACGATAGTCTAACGTTGGGCTGGGTGAGGTCCGCTGACGAGCCCTGACCTGAGAGCTGGTGGCGTTCGCCACGGGCGTGACGGCCATCCCTAGCGCTGGAGGGCCTCTCTTGGACGGCGTGGGAGCTCAGCCCTGGGACAGTTTAGCGGCCGCACCGCTACGTGGAGTTGGGCTTCGAGGATCTCCTGCGTTGCGGCGCTCTACGCCGCGGTATTGTCGTCTGCGCTCACCCCTGCGCCCCTGTGGTTCTGAGCCGGGAAAGGTGGGGCTGGCCATTCGCCACACGACTGCGGGTCCCTGAGCTGCTGGGGGCTGCTACCCCCACTCACTGTGAGGCTGCTCCTGAACGCGGCCACGCCATGACCCGTACGAAACAGGGGAAGGAGCCGCCGGCAACCCCCAAAGACGCCTCTGTTAAGGACTTGTGGACCAAGCCTGCCACATCGTCACAGAGTGTGGAGCCATCGGGGGCCGGGGCCTCGACAGCCCCCGTCACGCAATCCTTCATGACGGCATTCATGCAAGAACTTAAATCGGAGATTGGGTCCCTTCGCTCTGAAGTCCAGGCATGCGTGAAGGACCTTCGGAGGGACGTGGGAGAGCTGGGTGGCCGAGTGGATGACTTGGAAAAGACCCTGGATGCACGCACGGAGGACCAAGAACACCTATGGCAAAGGCTGGCGACCTTGGAAGAACAACATGTTGAGCTCCAGATCCAACAGGAGGACTTGGAAAATAGGGGGCGCCGGAACAACATACGCATCCGGGGGGTGCCGCCTGGGGCAGAAGGGGCAGATATTATGTCCTTCGTGGCGGACTTACTCCATGACATCCGAGGGGATGATGACACCTCGCCGCCCACACTGGACCGCGCTCACAGGGTTTCAGGGCCGATGGGGAGGCCGGGCCTGGTCCCTGACATCTTGACACGGGTTCACTTCTTTGTTGAAAAGGAAGCCATTCTTCAGGCGGCCAGAGGCAAATCCGAAATCCTCTGCGGAGGGAAGCCCATTCAACTGTTTCAGGACTTGGCCTCCACCACTCTCCGGCGACGCCGGGACTTCAAGCCCATCACTGCCAAATTGAGGGAGCTCAACATCCGCTACCAATGGGCCCATCCCTTCGCCCTCATGTTTCAGTGGGAGTCCAAGCGGCGGGTGCTGCGCTCATATCGGGAAGCGGCCCAACTCCTACAGATTCCTGATTCACCGCCGGCCAGCCCCGCGCGGCGCCCATCCAAACTCAGAGTCCCGGCGAAGCCGCAATGGTCCACGGTGCGACACCCTAGACACCCACCGTCGCCGGAGGGCAGCAGGGCCTCCCGGGACAAGCAGGACATTATCGAACATATCAAATCCTTGGAGGGCTCCTCCTCGCCGCTGGGCTCCCAGGCCTCTGCCGTTAAATGACCAACGCCCATCGCGGATCTGCTCACTTGACTGCATTTACACTATTGAGCTGGCTGAGACGACCGGAGGCATGGCCGGCTGTGGACTGCATCTCTCCCCCATTGCTAGCGCCCTAGACGCCTCACTCGGAGGCGCACCGTCATCTCCTCTACGGGGCACTGTCTCTTAGGCTTGGGCGGCGGCCCGGGCTAGACCCTCGACACCATAACTTTGCGGTTCAACGATGGCGAACCCCCCATCCTATTTCTGGGAGAGTGACATATCCGAGACAGCCTGTGCCATGGTGCCTGGCTACTCTCTTGACTGGAATAGGCTCTTCCGGCCCTGTTGGCCGACTACAGGTTTACATGGTTGTACTTGTTCTTATTTGTTCTCCTCCGTAACCTCTTTCCTTCATTACCCTTGGCGGGGGGGACATGTGTTTGGGTGGGATGCTCAAGCGGGTGGGGCCCTACTGGGGATTCTACGACAATGACTACCATCTCTACCTGGAAGATTCTCTCTCTCAATGTGAATGGGCTCAACTCTCCCAACAAACGACGCCTCATCTGGCGCTACCTCCTCCTGCAGAACCCCGACATCATTCTTCTTCAAGAGACTCACCTCCTCAAGTCCGACGTGGGCCGGATGGCGCATCCGCGCTTCCCCCTTCAGTTCTGGTCCTCGGCTCCTTCAAAGACGGCAGGGGTGGCGATCTTGTGCCGGGCGGGGATATCCCGGGGTGATTCCAAGGTACATAGAGATGCGGAGGGGCGGTTTCTGCGGGTGGATATCAGGCGGGGCTCCCGCGTTCTGACACTGTGTAATTTATATGCCCCCAACCAGGGTCAGGATCTCTTCTTGCGTAGGGTAATCAGGGAACACCTGGAGCCGGTAACCACAGACCTCATAGTCGGGGGGGACTTCAACTGGGTGTGGGACGCGGAGCTTGACCGTTGTGGGGGCGCTTTTCACGGGGTGGGGGCCATGTCTGCGGCGGTGAAACGCTCCTTAACCGCCTTAACCTTAGTGGATGTTTGGAGGTACCACTCTCCGGGGTTGCGCGACTACACCTTTTACTCCCATGTTCACCGCACTTACTCCCGCATTGACCTCCTTCTCGTATCGCACTCACTACTCAAGGACTCCATCTCGGTGTCCCACTCCACCATCTCGGTCTCGGACCACGCCCATGTCGAGCTGCTTCTGCGGGAGGGTCCTCCCCACCCGCTGCGTCCGCACCGCTGGCGCTTCCCGGACCACGTCCTCCGGGATCCAGTGGATAGAGAGGAGCTCCAAACGGCTATCCTGGCATATTTCGAGGATAACGACCTGCCGGGGACCCCTCTCCCTATCCTTTGGGACGCCTTCAAGGCCACTATACGGGGCACTCTCACAGCCTTGGCGGCTGCTCGAGCGCGTGAGGCCCAGCTCTATGAGACAAAAACTACGAGGGAGTTGCAGGTGCTCGAGCAGATGGACAAAGAGCGCCCGCTGGCGACGCACAAGCGCCGTTTGGCCGTCCTGCGGGGGCAGCTCCGCGCACATAGGGTCAACAAGGCTGAGCGCGCTCTGCTGGCACTCAAGCAGCGCTACTATGCGGGGGGCGACAAGGTGGGTGCTGTTCTGGCGCGACGTTTGCGGACGCGGGCAGCTACGGCACATATCGCGAAGCTACAGAAGGCGGACGGGTCCTGGGCCGTTACGGAATCGGCGAAGCTCCAAACGTTTCACGACTACTATTCAGCCCTTTATACTGGCGACCCCCCCGCGGCGGAGCTGGTTGCGGAAGCCTTAGATGCTTGTCACTGGGACCCGTTGAGTGGGCATCACTCCGGGCTTCTGGAGGACTCTATCACCCCGGCAGAGCTGGTTGGCGCTTTACGCGACCTCCCGCTTGGCAAGGCGCCCGGCCCGGACGGGCTCCCGGTGTCGTTCTTCCGCGCCTTCTTACCGCAATTACAGCCGTACCTTTTGCGCCTCTTTAATTCTTTTGGGGAGTCGGTAGGGCCTTCAGCAGATATGACAATGGCCGACATAACGCTCATCCCGAAGCCCGGGAAGGACCATACGCTGTGCTCCTCCTACCGGCCTATTGCCCTGCTGAACACCGATTTAAAACTATACACTAAAATTCTAGCCAAGCGGCTTAGCCCTCACCTCCCCAATCTCATTGAGCCCGACCAGGTGGGGTTCATCCATCAACGCCAGGGCGCGGATAATGTACGGCGTATTGCGCATATCGTCGGGAAGGCCCAGCACTGGAATATCCCGGCCTGCCTGTTGTCGCTCGACGCGGAAAAAGCGTTCGACAGGGTGGACTGGACCTTTCTTCGAGCAGTGCTGCGGAAAATAGGCCTGGGTCCTAAGATGGTGGCGCGCATTATGGCCCCGTATATCTCGCCAGTTGCCAGGGTGCGGGTTAACGGACAGCTCACGCAACCTTTTTCCATCTGCAGAGGCACTCGGCAGGGCTGTCCCCTATCGCCCCTATTGTTCGCCCTGGTGGTGGAGCCTCTGGCCATTATGATTCGGCGGTCCCCTGATATCTGTGGTATAACCCTTCGCGGAGTGCAACACAAGATTGCTCTCTTCGCGGACGACCTCCTTCTCACCCTCTCTGAGCCCCTGCGCTCACTGCCGGCGGTACACTCGCTCCTCCGCACCTACGAACGTGCCTCTGGGCTCAAAATTAACCACACCAAGTCCTGGGCCCTTAATATCTCAATCCCGGCCGAAGAGCTCCCAGCGATTCAAGTTTCGGCCCCGTATCAGTGGGCGGACGCGTCTGTGCGATACTTGGGTCTTAACTTGACTTCAGACCTGGCCACTTGGACGCAAGCCAACTGGCAAGACTACAAAACCTCTGTCCTGGCTGACCTGCGGGCGTGGAGGGCCTTACCGCTCTCCTGGTTGGGCCGCCTAAACACAGTGAAGATGTCGATACTGCCAAAGGTCCTCTATCTATTTCAAACACTGCCAACTCCGATTCCGGAACATCAAATACAGGGGCTCCAACGTGAGCTCAACGCGTTTGTGTGGGGGGGGGAAAAGCCACGGTTCTCGAATAAAATCTTGAGTCTCCCCCGGGACAGGGGCGGCCTGGCCTGCCCTAACCTCCTCGAATATTACTGGGCGTCGCACCTTCGCTGTATCCTGGAGTGGGGGGCGTGGGAGAGTGAAAAGGTGTGGTTCCACATGGACAGGGCAGTCACCTGCCGGCCGCTATGGGACCATGCCTGGCTTCCCCGGGCGGCCCGACATCGCAGCGCCTACATGGCCGTCCCTACCAAAACGGTCCTGGAGATCTGGGATAAAGTGGCGGTGAGTAGGGGCTTGACCACCTTTCCATCCCCACACACCCCGATTGCGCGAAATCCACAGTTCCCGCCAGCATGTCAGACACCCTACTTCGCGAACTGGACAGAGTCGGGCTGCAGGACGATACGAGACCTGTTTTGCGGCGACACTCTCAAAACCTTTGCACAGTGCAAGCAGGAATTTGGGCTCCTGGACGGTGACAAATACCAATATATACAACTGCGGCACTGGATACAGGGCTCGGCCCTGACGCCGGCGGCCACGCGACCCTACACGCAGTTCGAGCAGCTAGCGCGGGATTTAGGCAACTATAAGGGGCTCATTTCCCGCATCTACAAGGTGCTGCAGCGCTCGCACCGGCTTGACCCCCACCCCTATCAGACGAGGTGGCACTCCTCTACTGGCTCGGGCGTCACCCCTGCCCAATGGGCCCGGCTTTGGGGCGACATCCCTAAAATACTACGTAGCATCCCTCAACAAGAATCGGCGTACAAAGTAATGACCCAATGGTACTACACCCCCGCCAGACTCCACAAAATGTTCCCCAATTCCTCTCCCCTGTGCTGGCGATGTACCCAGGCGCAGGGGGACTTCATACATATTTGGTGGACATGTCCACTTCTGAAAGTCTTCTGGAAGGAGGTCCTCAGCCATGTAAAAAGGGTGCTCGGGTTCCCCCTTCCGGAGGATCCGCTGGTGGTCCTTCTGGGGGTTAGACCAACAACCCTGAGAGCCATGACGGGTCGTGATCGGCACCTTAGCCTCCACATGTTGGGCGCTGCAAAACAAACAGTAGCCCTTCACTGGAAGAAGCCAGAGTCGCCCTCTGTAAACGTGTGGTTTACCCGTCTGTGGCAAGTGGTGGCGATGGAGTTTCTCACGGCGCGTCTACAGCTCCGAGACGCCAAGTATAAGAAACTCTGGAAGCCCTTGATGGACTACCTGGGGCGGCTGGAGCATGCTCGTTTGCAGCCGCCACGACTTCGAGCCCTGAAGCTCTTCGATGACGTGCTAGTTCCCATGGACCCGGGGGGGTTCTGGAACACCGCAGGGGGTATGTAACGTAACCCACTAGTGAGCGCCGACCCGGAGGGAGGGGAGGAGACCCTGCTGTTAGCGGACTACACTCTGGAGGGCCCCCAGCTGCTGGTGATAACTGAGCGCGCATCTTTTCTCCCTCGCCATGACTGTCGCCCTTTGCGATGGTCCACACCCTCCCCCTCTTCCCTTGTTCTCTCCCCCTGGTTGTTTGGTCGCCACATTGGCAATCTTTGATGTGGGGAGTGGGGCGCTACTTACTGCTCTGTGCATCATTGATGAAAGGTACCTGACTTGCGCAGCACCTCCTTTAGGTGCTATTCGCTAGCATATGCTGTGACCCTACCATCGCACAATTGGGACACCCCCACTGCCTTACCCTAACGCTACCTGCCCGGCTGGCCCGGGACGAGTGGGACATTTCGTTAGCCATGGTTTCTAGCCTTTAAGAACTGTCTCTACAGGGTTGCTGGGCGGGAGGTCTACTGAGGGTTTAACGCCACTAAGGCACACAACCTCTGAGAGTCCATGTACCTGTGGGGGCCGGTTTCTGGGCTATAGATAATGTTCCTGGTGCTAAAGCATATGCCTGTATCCATGCCAACGAATAGTCACCTGCTGCCGGCCATTGTGGTTGTAGGCGAACAAGCTGTGTATGGATTTTTGCACGACCGTTAAAATCAATAAAAGTTGGTTCAAAAAAAAAAATATGAACAAGTATGCAGCATAATCTCACTTTTATTCAGGAAGAAGAGGGCGTTTGTGACTGTGACTCCGGGCTCACTTGGCAGAAACACCCCCTGGCCCTCCACCCCCTATCGCAAAATGTAATGCCCGTGAAAAGGGTAGGTGAACACAGTGTTATATAGAACATACTCCTGAGAGCACGATTGAAAATTAAAACTAGATATAGTGTATGGTATAAACTATGCACCAAAAAGTGTGATATAAGATGAACCGGGCGTGAAATATAATATGCAATACATTGTGCGCAATGACAGTTTCATTGGAGAGCGCGAGATAGCACAGGCACTAGCGCGTGCTATGCGATATGTGCCTTGGAGTGTAATATGCACAGGGCAGTGTTGTGGAACCTAACTAGTCTCTAAAGTTGTAATATAAAATATGTGCTGGGGAGTGTAACGTTGCATATGCACTGTGACAAAGATATGGATCCCAGATTGTAATATGTATGGCATAGCACTGTGCGTTATAACATAGGCATCGAGGAAGGCACGTTAGATGGGGCAATATAACCCGTGCGAAGACAAGTGTGGCATGACATATTCACGGGTGGTGTTACAGTGCACATGGGCTAGAGAGTGTCATAGCATATGCAGTAGCTGGTGGAATACAACACAGAGGTGTGTGGCACTCGGCAGGCAATGGTGGGTGTAACACAGCATTGGGCTCTGCCAGGAGCGTGCTGTGACTCTCAAGTGATGTTCGTCCCCTTTCCAGAGAGTAAAATAAAATGTATTACACATCCGGCAGCGGATGTGTGTTTTATTAACCGTGAGGGGGGTTTCTTGCATAGTTTTGGTCGAATTCTTGTCGAATCCCCTTTGAATGGCTTGGTGTGCATGTGTATTAAATGTGCCCGTCAATAGCTACCCATGTTTGTATAAATAAACGACAAGGGTGTCTACCGGGATTAGTCACGGTAGGGCATCAGACATGTCAGAGCTTCACTAGTGGTGTAAATACATTCCACGTGCATTCATTGTATGCATAGTCGCCTTTTAATGAATATCACCCAAATCGTCATGGTGATAGGTACGTACGGTTTGTCCAGCATGTCCTAGGTGTGTCTATAAATATATATTTTTTTTTAAATAATAAAAAACAGTGGCCGGCCCTGGGGATTGAGGTCAAAAAAATATAATTAGGAGACAGGCCCTGGGGGATGGGGTAATCAGGGCCAATAAATTAGAATAAGAAGGGGAACCACACAGCCCCCATTCTTAAAAAATTAAAATAAATGAAAGACTGGCATCGTGCCGGAGGCCACGCCCCCTCCTTGCAGCACTCTGCAAACGCGCCCCCTGGCGAGTTGTAAGTTGGGGAATTAATTCCTCTTCAATACTGAGGGTCCCTGAGGGCCAACTAGCCCAACAGGCATCTCCAGTATGCGCCAGGGAGCTGCGCTGCAGAGAGGTGTTCTGAGGGCAAGCCCCTTTTTACACCTCTCTGCAACGCAGCTCTGTGGCACTTACTGGATGTACCTAGTGGTCTAGTTTGACCCTAGGGACCCTTAGGATTCAAGGGGACTTAATCTCTCTACTTAGAACAGCCACAGGGCGCGTTTACACAGTCGTGAAGGGAGGGGACGGGGCCTGAGGTGACGTGTGCAAACACGCACTATGGCACGTTTTAAATTGGAGATATAATTTCCCTTCAATACTGAGGGCCCCTGGGGGCTAACTAGCCCACCAAGTGCTTCTAGTAAGCGCCACTGAGCTACATTGAAGAGAGGTGGTCCAGGCCGTGCCACTTTTTACACCTCTCTGCAACGCAGCTCTGTGGCACTTACTGGAGGTACCTAGTGGGCTAGTTGGACCCTAGGGACCCTCAGGATTCAAATGAACTTAATCTCCCAACTAAAAATGGACACAGGGCGTGTTTACACAGTGGTGAAGGGAGGGGACGGGGCCTGAGTTAACGTGTGCAAAAACGCCCTGTGGCCTGTTTTAAGAGGTAGTTTTAACCCCCCTGCCCTATTATATACTAGGGGCTTACAGAGGAGGTCATGCTAATCACAGGGGGACCCCAACGCATAATGTTCCCTAGTGTATGTAGGTGTTTTCACTGTATTCTAAGTGTCTTTTAACATAGCACTGGCTCTAGGACTGGTTAGTCAGACTCAGTTACCACCAGTATCTGTCTGAAAAAGTTGAGGGTACAGGATGATTTTGCAACAAGGATTCTTTCTGCTCTTCTTTTTGTTCTTTCTGCACGTTATCCTTCTTCCTGCACTTTTCTTCGTCTTTGAGGACTTCTGTTGCTTCTTTCTGCACTTCTTTTTTTTCTTTCTGTGCATTTTTTCTTCTTTCTTCACATGTCCTATCTCTGTAGGCATAGTTAGAAATTAGCATTTAAAAAACCTTTGAAATTCACAGAAAAAAACATAGGTTTCAGGCACGTTATAGTTAGGAATTAGCATTTAAAAAACCTCAGAAATTCACTGAAAAAACCATAGGTTTCAGGGGTGTTATAGTTAGCTGGACTTTTCACTTGTACAAAACCATTGAAATTCCCCCGTTATAGTTAGTTCAGCTAACTATAACTCGCGCGCCCGCAATGCACTGCTGATGACGTCACATATTACATCACTCATGACATGGTCAGTGACATCACTCATGACATCACTGATGACATCTCAAATGACATCACTGATCACATCACTGATGACATCATCCTTGTGATAGAGTGGCACACCTCCTCTCACCCTAATATAACCTTTGATACACACATTCAAAAATAGAGACTAAAATGTTCAAAACAATGGACATACCAATACCAGTTACAACAACCTCTTCAGTAATTCTAAGATCCACATACACATCCACTCATTCACCAACAGTCCTATACAGTCACTCATACATGTACTCACTCATCATATGTACTCATACACCTATACATCCTGTTACACAATGCCACTCATCCATAGAGTTACTCACACACATAGTCACTCATGCTAATAAAGAATCAAACATACATTTACTTACATATACAGTTATACACACACCACCACACTTACTTCTACGGAAACTTACACATACTTAGTCTTTTAAACAATCACTTATAGAAACACATACGTATTCATACAGGAACTCTTTCAATCTCTCACTCTCACATATACTCACTTATATACACCAATAGTCACATATACTAGTTTAAAACATATGTAGTTACTCATAAAGACACTATTGAGACAGTCATTCACTCACTAACACACCCATACACACACTCATCCACCCATACAGTCCTGCACACATGCTGTCTTCAACACATACAAACAGTGAGTCACTCATTCATGCACCTATGCACTACGTAATACCCCCCACCGAACCATGCAGACACTCAGACTGATACTCAAAAAACCAACTAATAACCTATATAGACACCCATGTAGCTACTCACCAACCCATGCAGCCACTTATACACAAAGTGAGAGACTGATACAGATATTTACATATTTAAACAGTACTCACTAAGCCATGTATTCACTATGATACACTTAATCAGTCAGTTACACAATCAATTTTTCAAAAACAAATCATCCATTTAGACACTTATATACCGATGTATTCTTCCATCATTGTTTAGATATACATATATAAAACATATTTAATTTTCTGAAAAACAGACATTCACTGGATGATGTCATCAGTGATGTCATCAGTGATGTCATTTGAGATGTCATGAGTGATGTCATGAGTGATGTCACTGACCATGTCATGAGTGATGTAATATGTGACGTCATCAGCAGTGCATTGCGGGCGCGCGAGTTATAGTTAGCTGAACTAACTATAACGGGGGAATTTCAATGGTTTTGTACAAGTGAAAAGTCCAGCTAACTATAACACCCCTTAAACCTATGGTTTTTTCAGTGAATTTCTGAGGTTTTTTAAATGCTAATTCCTAACTATAACGTGCCTGAAACCTATGGTTTTTTCTGTGAATATATATATATATCTCCGGACTCCACGTAGTGCCCCAGGGGTCCCCGTGTCACTCACCACGAGCCCGTGGCGGTATCCGCTCGGCGACCTCGTAGGCAGTCAGCTGGTTACGGCAAAACCTCTATCCAGGAGGGGGTCTGTGAACCGGCAACAGCCATTCACCGGTAAAACTTGAAGCAACTCGCAATTCTTTTTCCTGATGGAAAATCACGGGCACAGACCACTGTTATACCAAAACAGTTTGCTTTATTTATTTCCCAATGTCCAGACGCGTTTCGGCCGTCCAAGCGGCCTTGATCACCTGTCCACACGCATTGACAGACCCTCAATTTAAAGTGCTAGTGCTCATTACATTTAGAGTAGACATGGAAGAGTTACTATTGATCTCGTCATTTTTACATACTCATTCATTGCTAATGCAAAACAATTACCAAGAAGGTGTACTTGGAAATACTGCTATCACATTATTGCAGAGTGGAAGTTTAAACCCGGAAAACCTATTAAGCCGTACCCAAGATATTCCTCTCGTTGACTGTATTGAACAGACTATGAAGTCCCTTCTACTTCCGGTCAATGAGAGGCTTAAGGTCTTATCAACAAGGTTGGATAGGCTTGAACAAGGTATCCTCGACAATTTCTTTTCTCTGAAAACATTAATCAAGTTGCATTTAAAAAATAGTTCTACTTCTGTTGAACAGAAGTTGCAAGACCCATTGCCAACACCTATTGTTGTCACCTCGAATAATAACGCCCCCTCTGGGAATGTGGATAGTAGTAATCTCTCAGCACAAAATACGAAAAAAGGAAATAAAACGAGTAAATGCCCAGTAACAAAAGGTAGCAAGGTGCTTAGAGTTAGCGAAACTCCTCAATCCAAGGCTGCTATTAACGCCCCTAGTAATGGACCAACCCCTGAGAGCAAGGGAGCTAGTACTGCCACATCCTTACAAAGCTTGGGAGACAAAACTACCTCTAAGAATGCGGCGAAAACAAGGGCAGAACTGACCAGCAGTCTGGGTAAAGTTGATAACGAACAGTCCAGCCCTCCCTACATCGACCTACCTCTAGCTAGCATGCCTTACGTGGTAGTTCTGGTAGGAGTTCCTCAGCTGCCACCTGGCAAAATGGAATCATACCCTGAACTGAAAAACAAAACCATCCACTATCTGAATAATAGCAGACCTGTACCGAGACAGATAGATGGGAAGGTTCTATTTGTTAGAAGAGTCGGTTGGGTAGGTAACAGAGTCAAGGACGTTTTCGGCGATTGTATCTTAGTTAACTTCCGTGATACACGCGCCGTGAAGTTCATTTGTAATCATCATAATGAGTCTACCAGTAGTATAATCAGAACAGTTAGTTTGGATCATTTCTATCCTCGTCAAGTGCCCCAACTTCAATGGCAAAACCAGGGTAACAAATTCTGGGGTAGGTCTACAAACGAGTATTGCCCTTATTCCTCCTTTAACTTTGGTAATAGGGGGGAATATTTTGGTCCTGATTTAGGGTTTTGACGTACTCATTACTCCCCATTATACCCACAAGCTAACTCTTTGATTGACCATCTGCCCCCGGTGGTCCATCTAATGGACCAGGGAGGTACTCTGGACCCGGAAACATCCTCCCAGTATATCCCGGTATCTGATCTAACTAAAGTACTGTCCAAACCTTCTAGAGACCAACTGGATTCACCATTAAATTGTACTCCTGTTACCATGGAACCACTTAAAGTTATAAGTTGGAATTTGGCAGGCATAAATAGGAAATTGGGCTTGCCAGAATGGAATTCTTTGGTAGAAGAGCATAAGATCTGTATGTTCCAGGAGACCTGGAGCCTGAAGCCTCTCCATAGAGTTGGGTATGTTACCTTTTTCTTGCCTGCAACATCCCCAAGTACAGGGAAGGGCCGCCCCTCGGGGGGCCTTCTTATATGGGTGAGCACCTTTCTTGGATGTCATATCACCCAAAAACAGACCAATTGCCCAGACATCCTAAGAATTTTGTTGAGAGGTCCTAACAGGGGGCGAGCCCTTGAGTTATTTAATATTTACGTCAGGGGCACAAAAAATGGTTCTTCTTCCCCAAGAGTAACCATTCTTGAAAATGAGCTTAGAGCCTGTAATGACGGGGCTCAAGTCTTGGTTGCGGGAGATTTTAACTGTTCATATGAGCCCCTTGCGACCGAGGACATCCTGGATTTGGCTGAAGATGATGCAAAAAGGGGCATACCAGTGCTAACTATTCAACCGATCAAAAAGTGGTCCCAAAGGGTGATACAGTTAAATGCACTGACTATGGAGTTCGGGCTAAGAGCTGCTAACGGCCGAACAATTTCGGACCCTATGGGTGCTGCTGATACTTATAATAGGATGAATCATACTTCAAGGATCGACTATATCCTTCTTGATTTTATACTGTGGAAATCAGTTCAGGATATGGCGGTCTTACCCACTGTTGAAAGCGACCATAACTTGTTGTCTTTAACCCTCAATAATTTGTGGCCAAGCAAAATAAATGGAACAGTCCATAAGCCCGCCCCTAAAGTCTCCCTATCTAATTGCGGGAGGCGATTGAAGTGGAGTAAAATAGCCCTTGATGAAGTCAAGCTTAATATTATAGATCAAACATTATTAACTTCACAATCAGAGTTGGACGTTGTTGCCCAATCTCCTTCTGTATCTGGTAGGGCAACACTTGTCTTTGAAGAAACAATTAAAACTATAGGAGAATTATTCTTAGAGCAAGCGTGTGGGGGTAAGCCAGCAATGAATTCGAAGCCGAAGGGCACACATGACTGGTTTACACCTGCATGTAGACAGGCAAAAACAGCCCTAATTAAGGCTATTAAAGGCAAGTCACAACTTTCGATACAGTATACTAGAAAGGACTATAAACGGGTGATAGCTAGTGCCAAAAAGGACTGGGAAGATGAGTACTGGCACACTCTAAAGGAGGCCAGTTCCGGTAAAGATGCTAGACGCTTTTGGGATACAATTAGAGCTCGGAACAGACCAGATAGTAATCACATCACATGTAGTATTACCAGTCAAGCATGGTTTAATCACTTCTCTAAATTGTATACCCGTCAACAAGGGCCTAGCGTTGCAGCTATATCTAACTATTCTGTCCTGGAGGGTGACACAATTGAGCCTGATTTCACAATCAAGGAAGTGGAGTGTGCCATTAGTACTATCTTGCCCCAAAAAGCAGCTGGTCGTGATGGCATCCCTGGTGACTTGCTTCGCCTTGACACCCTAAAATGGGGGAAGCTTATCCACTCCCTGCTCGTTGCTATTTATAAAGGTGCCGCAATCCCTGAGTCATGGAAGGGAGCAGAGGTCGTCCCCATTTTTAAAAAAGGTTTAAGGAACGATCCCTCTAACTACCGCCCCATAAGCCTATTAGATACAACCCAGAAGGTTGCTGGGAAGATTCTATTGGGGAGGATATTACAATGGATTGATGAAAATGATATCCTCTCCGATTATCAAGCAGGGTTTAGAGCTGGTACAGGTACGATAGAGCAAGTATTTAGACTAATGTTAATTTACTGGAAGGTTGTGGTTATAGGCAAAGGCAGTCTTTATCTCGCTTTTATCGACCTAAAGACTGCCTTTGACCTTGTGCCTAGGGAGAGTTTATGGGGAGTCCTCTTTAAAATGGGCCTCCCACGTTATATTCTTTCAATGTTGGTGAGGCTCCATGAAGGCAATTTTGCCCAAATTAGATGGGCCACACAGGGCGAGAAAACAAATAGAATTCCGATAGATAGAGGGGTCCGCCAGGGATGTGTTCTTGCTCCCACCCTTTTTTCTTTGTATGTTAATGGTGTGGTTGAGCATCTGCTAAAAGATCCTTCAGATGAACCATCCCTGGCGGGCGAGCGTGTTCCTACCCTCCTTTTTGCGGATGATACGCTCTTGTTGTCTAAGTCCCCAAGGGGCCTCCAGAAGCTCCTTAATAACTTTCAGATTTTTTGTATGGAGCGGGGTTTGGTAATTAATACTGACAAAACTAAATATTTAGTGATGAATCCCCCCAAAAAACTTACACGTCCTCCTGTGCTGAATTCTGTACCCTTGGGTAGGGAGAAGGTATTTGATTACTTGGGCATACGCATATCGCATACCATGCAGTGGACCCCGCATTTATGCAAAATGCTCCTAACCCATAAGAGGGTAACCGGGGCTCTGCTAAAGGAACAGCGTCTCTGTACAATAAGACCAATAGCCCCTGTTATTGATATTTACAAAGCAAGAGGAGTTAGTTCTGCCCTCTATGGGGCTGAACTATGGGGCACCGATAATATAGATGAGTTGTCAAGGTCGGAAAACAAATTTTGCAGGTCGCTGATGTCACTTCCTCAGGGCACGCCTGTGTTACCGTTGATGCTTGACTTAGGCTGTCGTCCGATTGGCGATCTTGCAAAACTTCGACCATTGCTCTTATGGGCCCGGCTATGGCGAGTTCCAGAATTGGCCAAATATGCTAAAGGGTTGTCTGAAATAATGTCACTACCGGGATGGTACAAGATAAAGTGGTTAAAAGATGTAAAAGCTTTGCTTGGTGATCTTGGACTAAGTGAAGCGTGGGCTGGTAGGTCCTCTCCACCAAAGGCAATACTAAAGACCATGTATTGGAACTAGGTCATGTCTCGAACTAACGCCAATCATTCCCTGGGTAAACTTTCGGAGGATTTCCTAAAGTTCAAGGATTTACCTATTCGGGAACTTTATCTGGATATTATTGGGAAACCGCTAGATAGGGCTCTTTATTTCAAGTTTAGGGTCGGGACTCTTCCATTACGAGCTTTCACAGCACGCTGGAAACTCCCGGCTCAGACAACCGCACTTTGTCCTTTCTGTATAACCAGCCCTGAGACAATAGCACATTTCATGTTCCAATGTCCGGAATACATGAAACCAAGACAAAAGTGGCTTAAAGCATTGTGTCGACTGTTAGGCACTAGGTCCCACATTGAGGCTCTGCGTATCCTAATGTCAGATTCGCGTCCACTATATGTTTGTGGCCGTTCTAAATTTTTATCATGGGCTTGGTATCTTCGAAGTAAAAGGCTTAAATGTATTGTTTAATCTGGTTTTAACTAATAATCTATATTGATCCTTTTAACTTGTGCAGAATGTATGCATTTTTTGTTAAATTCAATGAATTTAGAGATTGTTGTAAATAGCTTTTTTATCCCTTTTTATATCCAGCTTTTATGATATGTCTTTATCCAAATAAAGCCCTTTTGTCTTGACTTGACTTGGAAATTCGAAGGCTTAAATGCCACTGAATTTAAGCCTTCGAATTTCCAAGTACACCTTCTTGGTAATTGTTTTGCATTAGCAATGAATGAGTATGTAAAAATGACGAGATCAATAGTAACTCTTCCATGTCTACTATAAATGTAATGAGCACTAGCACTTTAAATTGAGGGTCTGTCAATGCGTGTGGTCAGGTGATCAAGGCCGCTTAGACGGCCGAAACGCGTCTGGACATTGGGAAATAAATAAAGCAAACTGTTTTGGTATAACAGTGGTCTGTGCCCGTGATTTTCCTTCAGGAAAAAGAATTGCGAGTTGCTTCATATATATATATATATATGTATATTTTCTACTGGCTGTTGCCAGTAGATAGTTATAGTTAGGACCGTGTTTCCATAGGAAATCTCAAAATTCTATTTTGAAAAACTTTGGCGCCGGTTGGCGAATCTTCGCGGAATTTTCAAAACTAATGGGGCGCTCCGCTCAGCTCCTACCCTGAAAGTCTCGGGGTGATTCGTCAAGCGGGGGCCGAGAAAAAAGGGGGGTCCCAAAACGCATTTTCCCCATGCTTTTTTCCATAGGACCTTTAGTCGAAGGTACAGCCCGAACGGCTGAACAGAATTACTTGAAATTTGGCAGAGAGGTAGTCCTCAGGTCAGGGAAGTGCCTTTTGCAGGTCTGGTGTCAATCTGTTCAGTATTTCCTGAGAAAATAGCATTTAAATGCATATAAATATCTATACGTGCGCACCGTGCGTGCATGGTGCGCGCACATGCACGCACGGTGCCGTGCGCGAACGAAATTCTGATTGGTTTTTAGATGTCAGTCAACATTCGAATCGGTCGAAATCAGGAAGTGTTGGCCGCCATTTTGTCTCTCGCACTGAAAAGGAAAGGGGGGAAAAAAGGTGGAAAACGTGATAAGGGGGCAGGGAAGAGAGTTCCTGACCCCCTAGCCTTTGTCAGGGGGTCACAGAAGGACCCCCCAGGGGGAAAAAACATTTCATTTTTTGTTTAACAAATCGCGGGGTGCGCGCACGGTGCGCGCACGGTAAAAAAAATAAAAAAATATATATATATTAAGAAATACATAACTTAGCATTTAAAAAACCGTACAAATTCACTTAAAAAACCATAGGTTTCACACACGTTATAGTTAGGAATTAGCATTTAAAAAACCTTGCAAATTCACTTAAAAAACCATAGGTTTCACACAGGTTATAGTTAGGTGGATATTTCTCTCGTAAAAAACCAATGAAATTCCCCCATTATAGTTAGATCAGATAACTATAACTCGCGCGACCGCCACTCTATCACAAGGATGATGTCATCAGTGATGTCATGAGTGATGCCACTGACCATGTCTTGAGTGATGTAATATGTGACGTCATCAGCAGTGGATTGCGGGCGCGCGAGTTATAGTTATCTGAACTAACTATAACGGGGGAATTTCATTGGTTTTTTACCAGAGAAATATCCACCTAACTATAACCTGTGTGAAACCTATGGTTTTTTCAGTGAATATATATACATATATATATATATATATATATATATATATATATATATATATATATATATATATATATATATATATATATATATATATATATATATATATTTTTTTTTTCTTCACAGAAAAAACCATAGGTTTCAGGGGTGTTATAGTTAGCTGGACATTTCCCTCGTACAAAACCCTAGAAATTCCCCTGTTATAGTTAGTTCAGCTAACTATAACTCGTGCCCCCGCAATGCATTGCTGATGACGTCACACATTACATCACTCATGACATGGTCAGTGACATCACTGATGACATCACTGATGACATCTCAAATGACATCACTGATGACATCACTGATGAAATCATCCAGTGAGTATGTGTTTCTGTAAAGTTTTAATATGTTTTATATATTTATAGTGAAAGGCCTATGGAAGAATGAGTGGGTGTATAAGTGTGTGAATGGATGATTTTC
This sequence comes from Triturus cristatus, assembly GCF_964204655.1. Classification (NCBI taxonomy): domain Eukaryota; kingdom Metazoa; phylum Chordata; class Amphibia; order Caudata; family Salamandridae; genus Triturus; species Triturus cristatus. The sequence continues at coordinate 476,484,939 of NC_140594.1, read as the reverse complement.
TAGGTGCGTAACTGACTCTATAAGTGAGTCATTAAATGTATCTTACTGCAGACTAGTGACTAAACTGTGTGAATGTCTGTATGTGTCTGTGTGTTGGTGTATAAGTGGCTGCATGATTTTGTGAATAGCTATATGAGTGTCTATATGGGTTATTGATTGGTTTTTCTGGGTATCTGTATGGGTGCCTGAGTGTTTGTGTGGGTAGGGTGTGTGTGACTCTGTGACTAGATGTGTGAGTGGGTGATTAAGTGGGTGCATGGTTTTAAGAGTGCATCTGTGATGGACTGTATGGTTGGGTGACTGTATGAAAGGGTGTGTTAGTGATTGAATGTATATCTCAGTTGTACATGTGTCAGTAACTACATATGTGAAACGCAGTGTATATGTGTGTAAGAGTATATAACTATCTATATATGAGAGTGTGTGATTTTGGGAGTGGCTGTATGCGCCATAGTGCAAGGATATCTGTATCATGTGTAACCCTGGGCGTGACACTACGCTTCGCCCACATAGTGTACGTAGCGCTGCCTGCTTCGCAGTTTTTGAAGTAGGCGAAGCAGGCAGCGCTACACACATGCCAGGGTGAAGCAAAGCTGCCTGCCGCCCACCACCCGCCTCCCGCCCGCCCTCCTTTTAAAACATACACTGAATGTAAAATAAATAAAAGTAAAGACACTTACCTGAATCGCGGCGTCTCCGGGGCTCCCTCTTCCTGGTTTCCAACTTCTTCTGACAAATGCGCGGACACCCACGCATGCGCATTTCTCGCAAGAAATGCGCATGCGCGGGCGTCCGCGCATGCGCATTTCTCGCAAGAAGTTGGAAACCAGGAAGAGGGAGCCCCGGAGACGCCGCGCTTGAGGTAAGTGTCTTTACTTTTATTTATTATAAATTCAGGGTATGTTTTAAAAGGAGGGCAGGCGGGAGGCGGGTGGCGCGTAGTGGGGCTACGCAGAGCGCGTAGTGTGCATAGATTTGGGAACACTACACGCTGCTTCACGTAGCCCCACTACGCCCACTACGCCCACCCTTAATCATGTGCTGTTTGTTTTTTCTGCAGGAAGACACATAATTTGTTAGTATTTTTATGAGTAAGTGAACTTGAGTGTGTTTAACTGTATAGGTGAGTAAATTGGACTGTGATTAATTATTTGCATGACTGACTAGATGTGTCAGTACCTCAATGGATGATTGGCGGTGTGTGAGTGTCTATATAGGTGTATAAATACACAGAATGACTGTAAGTATGAGTGACTGTAGAGGTGAGTGAGTGGAGATGTATATAGACCTAAAAGTCAATGAGTGGGTGAGTAGTTATTGGTATTGGAGTATCTTTGGTTTTCAAAATGGCCGTCTGAAATTTTGAGTCGTGTATCAAAGGTTATATTAGGGTGTGAGAAGATGTACTAATTTATCACATGGATGACGTCATCAGTGATGTCATCAGTGATGTCATTTGAGATGTCATCAGTGATGTCATCAGTGATGTCACTGACCATGTCATGAGTGATGTAATATGTGACGTCATCAGCAGTGCATTGCGGGGGCGCGAGTTATAGTTAGCTGAACTAACTATAACAGGGGAATTTCTAGGGTTTTGTACGAGGGAAATGTCCAGCTAACTATAACACCCCTGAAACCTATGGTTTTTTCAGTGAATTTCTAAGGTTTTTTAAATGCCAATTACTAACTATAACGCCCCTGAAATCTTTGTTTTTTTCAGTGAATTTCAAAGGTTTTTTAAATGCCAATTCCTAACTATAACGTGTATGAAACCTATGGTTTTTTCAGTGAATTTCAAAGGTTTTTTAAATGCTAATTCCTATCTATAACTTATCTCTGAAGATATCATGAAAAGCATTCTTTTTTAAAAGTAGGGTGCACATTAGTTTTGTGGAAAAGCATCTTTGTGATTGGTTAAGAAAAAGCAGTTTCAACGTGGAGTACATATCATAGGATAAAATTTGCTCAGCTCAACCACACCTGCTACTTGCATTTGGAAGGCACTGTTCGAACTTAAAACAATCGCCAACTTTTAACCTGCACGTGTCGTTAAATGTTCAAGAAAATGTTACAAAAAAATATCGTAAAGTTTAAAAAAATGTATGAACTTTTAACCTGCACGTATTGTAGAATGTTCTAGAGAGTGTGTTGATAGAATACGTTGCACTTCTGACTTCTATGTGTTGTTGAATATTTTAAAAAACGGTTCATATGGAAAATTAAAAAAAAACCAATAGAGAAGTTTTGAAAACTAAAAGAATCAAGGAACTATTCTAATTTATTCTTTACATGTATTTATGTGTGCAGCAACAAAATTATAGACACAACAGCAATAGGAAGAGGAAGAAGCAGGGAGTGGGGGGTGGGGGGAGATGGGCAGAATGGCACACATGCACAATTAAGTACAACACACATATAGACTAACAATGGCCAACATGAAACCCACCAACAAGGAGCACAAGTCACACAACCTGCCAACATCACACCACTGAACGAGCATAGAAGTGAAAACCACGCTGCATTCATACAGGATGTGTACAAAGGCCAGTCGTTGGTGTTGTGGGAGATCTGTGACCGTGGTCATCATGGATGAGATGCCCAGCATGCCCAGCCCAGCATGTGGCACATGGTCGAGTTCACTGTGTGTTATGTTGCCAAACGGCTGCTCCTCCCTCCCACGAGCCCCCACACTTTTGTACGGTGAGCTGTTGTATCTCGTGCACTCGTACGGCACGTCATTGTAATGCCTATTTGCGCATGTCCTGCTACATTCCAACTACAACATCACAGTGCCATTTGGAGGTGGCGCATGCCACTTTACAACATCGACTGCTGCGGCTCTTGTAACAGGCCACACCAGAACACAGAGACACATTTACCGCACTTCCTGTACACGGTCATGTCCGAGACACCCCGTTCCCCTTGCCGGATAGGCACACCCCTGCACTGACCTGTGAACGACAGACCAGCACACGCCAGTTGTGCATGCAGGAGGATGCATACGTAGCTACACATCCAGGCTCACTGCCAATGCTGAGGTGACAGCACACTGTGATGTTGCAGGGCTCGTGCCTATCATGCTAAGACAATGACCACAGGGACACACTTACTAAGATGTGGGTTTGGGGGGCATTGGCGGTCCTGGAGTTGTTGAGATGAGTCTTCTGGCCCTCATGGGTATCCCTGTATCATGCTCATTGACTCTATGGCACCTGTGGGTGTTCTGGTGTGGCTCTTGGCTGTGTTCCCTTTCATGGTGCAGGTAGTTGTCCTGCTTAACACCAGCAGAAAGCAGGTGTACAATCCCTGGTGCTAACGTGTCTTATCGCCGGAATTTGTTTCACATTGCAATTGGTGTGAAAGGTGTGATGTGATTTTTTTCGTGTGCACAACAATATACGAACTGAGCAGTGTATCTCGTCAAGATCCCGCACCTGACGCACTATTCCCAATCAATATAAATACAATGAGATTTCTTAATAGATTTTGTGTGTACACTGTAAGTGCAGCCGATACCTCAGTGCAATACAATACAGGATTTTAGTATTTAGAATAAATCGCAAAGGTGCACCTCGTATCTTTTTGCACGGGAACGGCTACGCTCCATTTCATTATCAGCACTTTATCGGAAGTAAAGTTGAGATAAATCTAACACACTATTCAGAAGTTGGTGCAAACTGCAGATATCACCAGTATTCCAGCGATAAGTGCCCCAAAATTTAACACCATGGGGGACTCCATCAAATAACATTAATAAGAACAAGAAAGAGTCACACAGCAGTTAAGAGAACAACCAAAAATATTATTAATTTTTTTTTCAAACTTTATTTTTTATAATATTAAATATAAAAACGATAAACTATTTTCAAACTTTATTTTTTTATTAACATAAATATAAACAATAAACTAATAAACAAAATGTGACAACAATAATACAAAACAACAAGGCGGAACACTCCTGTGGGAACCACGGATGTTGACGACAGAACCTGGAAAATCAGAAAGATTGTTAAAAAAAAAACAACATGGTATTCTCAACAAAATACCACAAGAAACAAATCACAGATATATAAAATAAATACAGCTAACAAAATGTTATAAGTTTAACTTACAAAAACTGTAAATGTTGCCGCTTTAAAATATTTACCGAATCTGAGGATTTTTTTTTGCAGAAGGCACCACGCCCACAACGGTTTTTCTTCAGTGGTGAAGGAATGTTTAACTTTTTCCAAGGGACAAACAAAGACCAATGCCACCTTCTTCATTCGCAAGATTTGCCAAACAGTTCTGTTATGAGGGTATCCTAACAAAAAATACTCGTGCGGCACAGCAAGCATGATGAAACACCTAAGGACCCTTCATCCAAACAATCTTGCCCAAGAAGAGTGCAAACAGATGAGAAACACTCCTGTTCTGTATCTGTAAAAAAGAATCACAAATAAATGTATATTAATAACTTTCAAATGTATACTATTCCATTACCGTACAAACACATTTTATATAAAAACTGACTAAGAAACTATAGCCCTGAACCTCAAGTGTGACGATCGTTAAAACACTACATGCATAGTGCATACTACTTTGAAGCAGTTCATGCCCTAAAGCCTACCTCACTAAAAGACTACATGCTGACTAAATGATTACAGTACTATAAGGAGACACACTGGGTGAGTGACAGGGTGTTTGCTAGAAGAGTATGAATACTAACTAGGGAATTGAAGGTGTGAAACACAACTGTGTAGGTGATTAGAGGACTGCATCCATACTGCATAGGCATTTAAAGCAGTCCATGTGCTATGGCCTGGCTCACTGCATGACTACTTGGGTACTGACTGAATGATTAGAGTACAGCAAGGAGAGTGCCTAGGTGAATTTATAAGTGCTAGGCTTTTCGCACAGGGAATGGATTAGTACTTGGTACTGAATGGGTCACTAGAGGAGTGCAAAGGCAGTCACAAGTGCTGGACTGTATGGATACTGACTAGAAAATTGAAAGTGTGAAAGACAAGTGTCTAGGTGGTTAGAAGACTGCATGCATAGTGCATAGGGGTTTGAAGCAGTGCATGTGCTAAGGCCTGGCTCAGTGTATGAATACTTAGGCACTGACTGAATGATTAGAGTACTGCAAATATAGTATCTTGGTGCATTTATAAGTGTTTGGGTTTTAGCACAGTGAATGGATTAGTACATGGTGCTGAATGGGTCACTAGAGGACTGCAAAGGGAGTGACAGGGTATTTCCTGGAAGTGTATGGATACTGACTAGGGAATTGAAGGTGAGAAAGACAATTGTGTAGGTGGTTAGAGGACTGCATGCATAGTGGATAAGGGTTTGAAGCAGTCCATATACTAAGGCCTGGGTCACTGGATGAGTACTTGGGTACTGACTGAATGATAATTAGAGTACTGCAAGGAGAGTGCCTGGGTGAATTTATCAGGGTTTGGCGCAGTGAATGGATTAGTACATGATGCTGAATTGGTCACTAGAGGAGTGCAAATGGAGTGACAGGGTGTTTGCTGGAAGTGAACGGATACTGACTGGGGAATTGAAGGTGTGAAAGACAAGTGTGTAGGTGCTTAGAGGACTGCATGCATAGTGGATAGGGGTTTGAAGAAGTCCATGTGCTAAGACCTGGCTCAGTGCATGAATACTTAGGCAGTGACTAAATCATTAGAGTACTGGAAAGAGAGTGTCTTGGTGAATTTATAAGTGTTTGGGTTTTAGCACAGTGAATGGATTAGTACATGCTGTTGAATGGGTCTCTAGAGGACTGCAAAGGAAGTGACAGGATGTTTCCTGGAAGTGTATGGATACTGACTAGGGAATTGAAGGTGTAAAAGACAAGTGTATAGTATGTTAGAACACTACATGCATACTGCATAGACATTTGAAGCAGTCTATTTGGAACTTAGAAACTGATTAAATAATCAGACTACTTCTAGGACAGGGCTTAGGTAAAACTTTAAAATTTTCAGTTCTGCCACAGTGAACAGAATAGTACATGGTACTGCACCTTAGTGTCAAACCCTGACTCATTTTATCAATGCATAAGCAAAGACTAGCTTCTAATGCTACTAAAACTTGACAACATGAGAGGTTTTAAATTAGTTATCTGTCAGCAAATACACGATGTTTCCAAATGCTTCTCTCACAGTGGTTCTCAAATGCACACAGACTCACAGTGTGATTCTAGACAACAACCACTATACCTAGGAGTTTACCAAAAATCATTCACTACTGTGGAAGTGGTAAGCGAACTGCAGACAATCTTCATATTTCAGGACTGCACTTTTATGTCAAAGCCTGACTCATATAATCAAAGCATAAGCAAAGACTGGCTTCTAATGCTACTAAAACTTCACAACATGACCGGTTTTAAAACAGGTATATGTCAGCAAATACACGATGTTACCAAATGCTTCTCTCACAATCCTTACCCAAATGCACACAGACTCACAGTGTGATTTTAGACAAGCAACACTATCCTAGGAGTTTACCAAAACACATTCACTACTCTGGAAGAGTTAATGGTACTGCACACAATCTACATATTTAAGTACACCACATCAGTGTCAAAGCATGACTCATTTAATCAACGCATAAGCAAAGACTGGATTCTAATCCTACTAAAACTTCACAACATGACAGGTTTTAAAACAGTTATCTGTCAGCAAATACATGATGTTTCCAAATGCTTCTCTCACAGTGATCCCAAATACACACTAACTCACAGTGTGATTCTAGACAAGCACCACTATCCCTATGAGTTTACCAAAACTCATTCACTACAGTGCAAGTGGTAAGGGAACTGCACACAATCTACATATTTCACAACTGCAATTTACTGTCAATGCCTGACTCATATAATGAAAGCATGAGCCATAACTGTCTTCTAATGCTACTAAAACGTGACAACATGACATGTTTTACAACACTTATCTGTCAGCAAATACACGATGTACCAAACACTTCTCTCACAGTGGTTCCCAAATGCACACAGACTCACAGTGTTATTCTAGACAAAGAACACGATCCCTAGGAGTTTACCAAAACTCATTCACTACAGTGGAAGTGGTAAAGGAACTGCACACAATCTACATATTTCACTACTACACTTTAATGTCAATGCCTGACTAATTTAATCAACGCATAAGCAAAGACTGGCTTCCAATGCTACTAAAACTTGACAACATGACAGGTTTTAAAACAGTTATCTGTCAGTAAATACACGATGTTACCAAATGCTTCTCTCACAATCCTTACCCAAATGCACACAGACTCACAGTGTGATTTTAGACACTCAACACTATCCTAGGAATTTAGCAAAACTCATTCACTACTGGGAAGGGGGAAGGGAACTGCACACAATCTACATATTTAAGTACAGCACATCAGTGTCAAAGCATGACTCATTTAATCAACATATAAGCAAAGACTGGATTCTAATGTTACTAAAACTTCACAACATGACAGATTTTAAAACAGTTATCTGTCAGCAAATACATGATGTTACCAAATGATTCTCTCACACTGATCCCAAATACACACTAACTCACAGTGTGATTCAAGACAAGCACCACTATCCCTATGAGTTTACCAAAACTAATTCACTACAGTGCAAGTGGTAAGGGAACTGCACACAATCTACATATTTCAGGACTGCACTTTTCTGTCAAAGCCTGACTCATTTAATCAAATCATAAGCCATAACTGTCTTCTAATGCTACTAAAACTTCACAACATGACAAGTGAAAACAGTTATCTGTCAGCAAATACACAATGTTACCAAATGCTTCTCTCACAGTGGTTCCCAAATGCACACAGACTCACTATGTGATTCTAGACAAACAACACTATCCCTTGCACTATACCAAAACCCATTTCTTCATCTAGATGTAGTACTACATTTTAGTATAGAAACATAACATAGCTCATTTCACAAATTCATAAACAATGACTGGTTTCTAATTCTACCAAAATATAAAAACTGCACAGTTATCTGTTTACAAACACATGAAAAACACAAATGCTTATCACAGAATGGTTTCTACATGCACACACATTGTAGAGAAAAAAGTACTCCCTACACTTTAGCAGGAAAAATACATTAGTCTGATTAAAATCAAAATAGTCTACATACATCCCCTCACAATTAAATAACTCATCTTTCAAGTTCTTTTGTAGATTAAGAAGTATATCAATCACTCATCATATTTTCTTTTACAGAATCTCTGCACTGTGCACCTCTCAGCACAAGCAAAGAATGAATAAGCGCACCCACTTGGGATTATTCAGATGGACTACAATCACCATGAGGCTTTGGGATAGCCACGCCCACGAGGGCGGGTGTATGGAATTTAAACTGTGCGTGTGTAGCACAATGTTTTACTCCTTCTATATTGCCATTGAAGAAAGGATTGAAACTCCTAAAACGCGTCTGGCTAAGGAATGTGATGCCTGAAACTTGCTTGGGTGACTGCTGGCGAGTTGGCGATTAATAAGATATTGAACTTTATTCAAGCTTCCTGTGGCCTTCCTCTGTTGGTGCTACCTGGTTGTTGGATTATTACGGCTTTGCACGGCCATGGAGGAGGGCTCACCGCTGGCATGCGGGTCCGACTTTGCTCCAGGCTGGAGCGAGATTTGTCGGGATGAAGGAGTTTAGGTCACAGTTCAGGGCTGTGACCTGCATGAAGTTCGTTCGTCTTCTACAAAGCAGGGCAGTCACGTCACCAAGAACAGTGCACCAACCCACATGGGTATTGATTTTGTTTTAATACTGAGGAATGAATAAGCGCACCCACTTGGGATTATTCAGATGGACTACAATCACCATGAGGCTTTGGGATAGCCATGCCCACGAGAGCGGGTGTTTGGAATTTAAACTGCGTGTAGCGCGATGTTTTCACTCCTTCTATATTGCCACTGAAGAAAGGATTGAAACTCCTGAAATGCGTCTGTCTAAGGATTGTGATGCCTGAATCTTGCTTGGGTGACTGCTGGCGAGTTGGCGATCAATAAAGATATTGAACTTTAATCGAGCCTCCTGTGGCCTTCCTCTGTTGGTGCTATATAGATATATATATATATATATATATATATATATATATATATATATATATATATATATATATATATATATATATAATATATATTTGCTGAAAAAACCATTGGTTTCAGGGACGTTATAGTTACAAATTAGCATTTAAAAAACCTTTCAAATTCACTGAAAAAAACCATAGGATTCAGGGACGTTATAGTTACAAATTAGCATTTAAAAAACCTTAGAAATTCAGTGAAGAAACCATAGGTCTCAGGGACGTTATAGTTAGTTGCACATTTCACTCGTACAAAACCATAGAAATTCGGCCGTTATAGTTAGTTGAGCTGACTATGACTCATGCCCCCGCAATGCACTGCTGATGATGTCACATATTACATCATTCATGACATGGTCAGTGACATCACTGATGACATCACTGATGACATCTCAAATGACAGAACTGATGACATCATCCAGTGACTGTGTGTTTCTGTAAAGTTTAAATATGTTTTATAAATATACTGGCCAAGGTATATTGAAGAATGAGTGGGTGTATAAGTGTGTGGATGGAGGATTTAGTAGGTGTGTGACTGACTGTATAAGTGAGTGATTAAATGTGTCTTACTGAATTCAAGGGTTAGTGACTAAACTGTGTGAATGTCTGTATCAGTCTGTCTATTGCTGTGTAAGCTGCTGCATTGATTGATGAGTAGCTACATGAGTGTCTATATGGGTTATTGATTGGTTGACTGAGTATGAGTATTTGTATGGGTGCCTGAGTATGTGTGTGGGTGGGTAGGAGGTGTGTGCCTTTGTGCATAGATGTGTGAGTTCTTTATTCACTGGGTGTATGGGTTCAAGACTGCACGTGGAAACAGCTATATGGGTGGGTGAATGTGTGTATGGGTGTGTTGGTGAGTGAATGGATATCTCAGTGCTACATGTCCAAGTAACTATATATGTAAAACGCAGTCCATGAGAGAGTTGGAGTATATAAATGACTATACGTCAGAGTCAGTGATTGTGAGAGTGCTGTATAGATGAGTGTGTTGTTGTATCAGTGATTGTATAGGAGAGTAAGTATATGTTAGTATCACTATGAATAAGTGAAGTTTTGTGTGTATAACTGTATAGCTGAGTAAATAGAAGTGCGATTGATTCTTTGCATGACTGACTAGATGTGTGAGTAACTTTGGATAAGTGGTGGTGTGTGAGTGTTTGTATAGGTGTATGAATGCCTATAATAGTGTTGTATTGATGAGTCACTGCATGTATGAGAAAGTCTATGGGTGAATGAGTGGATGTGTGTGTAGACCTAGGAATCAATGCGTGCATACGAAGTAACTGGTATTGGTGTTTCTATTGTTTTGAAAATGGAAGTCTGTATTTTAGAGTGGGTATATCAAAGGTTTTATTAAGGTATGAGGAGGTGCAACACATTTTCACATGGATGATTCCATCAGTGATGTCATCAGTGATGTCATTTGAGATGTCATCAGTGATGTCATCAGTGATGTCACTGACCATGTCATGAATGATGTAATATGTGACGTCATCAGCAGTGCATTGTGGGGGCGTGAGTTATAGTTCGCTCAACTTAGCATAACAGCCAAATTTCTATGGTTTTGTACGAGTGAAATGTGCAACTAACTATAACATCCCTGAAACCTACGTTTTTTTCAATGAATTTCTAAGGTTTTTTAAATGCTAATTTGTAACTATAACGTCCCTGAAACCTTTGATTTTTCAGTGAATTTAAAAGGTTTTTTCAATGCTAATTTGTAACTATAACATCCTTGAAACCTATGGTTTTTTAAGTGAATTTCAAAGGTTTTTTAAATGATAATTTGTAACTATAACGTCCCTGAAACCTGTTTTTTTTAGTGAATTTCAAAGGTTTTTTAAATGGTAATTTATAATTATAATGTTCATTAAACCTACAGTTTTTCAGTGATTTTAAATTATCATTCCATTCTCAACCTGGTGAAAACAGCTGATATCGCCAGTTTTCCAGCGATAGCTTCTGCCAAAATAAATCGCCACAAATGAGAGCAACATCTAATTCTAATAATATGCACAGTAGGTGTTCCTATGCACAAATAACATGAAAACACCACTTCCCGACATTTTTAACCCCTTCGCCGCAGCACGAATTTTGCCGCGGCGCTAGGGGGTTTGAAGGCAGCGCGGCGCCCCCATGCTTGTGACGGAACCACTCCGTCATGAGTCATGGGCGCGCTGTGCTCATGACAGAGTGGTTCCGTCACGACTCCGCCCACTGCGCTAATCGCCCGCACAGGCGGGGAATTAGCGCAGCGTGGGAGGAGCGGCCACCAACGGCCGCAGCATGACGGAACCACTCCATCAGGAGCACACAGCGCCCGTGGCTCATGACGGAGTGGTTCCGTCATGAGCAGGGAAGGGGTTAAGGAGCAGCCAAATCTGCGGTGAAATCCAAAAACAGGCAATAAGCTGCGTTTGCAGTAGGAATGTAACATCTGCCTTTTACTGGTGTAAAGTAGGACTACCTACAGTGTGAAAGGGAGCCCAGCCCAGAATCACATCTGAAGACCAACACATGTCATAGAGCTACTGATCATGCACCTCCCATACCCAAGAAGGCCACAAAACCCACTGCAGCCACCCTCAGGACCTCCCCCCAGACCACCCTCCCACTACCAATGAGGCAGCGCACAACAGGACAGCGTACGGCATGGCCCCTCAGCCACACAATAGCTGATTGTTGCAAGATGTGGCAACCAAACATGTGTGAAGGACGCAAGTCACCCACCCATAATAATGCACACAATACCAAGTGTAGCAGTGATGTGCTGGACAGACCTCACTATGCAGAGCACAAACCTCTCCATGTGTACATATACTGCTGGTGCTTGTAGTGTTGTGGATATTGGACTCAACCATGTTACCTCAGGCAGTGGGGAAGATCTCAGTCATGTACCTATGTTGTTGTCCCCTGTAAGCAGAAGCGCAGTGGGCTGGTCCAACGTACGCCACTCCAGCGTAGAAGTGTGAATAAATAGGCCGGGGCTCTGGGCGTGGTTCACTTGTGTGAAGGCCAACGCGTCTGCCAGAGCGGCGGCCCTCACCCTGCCATGTGGCTGCCACCATGACCGCGGGCCTCCTCGACACAAGCCCCCTGCGAACACAGCGGCACAGCACCGCAGAGTTACGTCTGTACACACTACTGCCTTCGATCTACACGGAGGACAGCAGGACTCACAATTCAGATGGAGTTGCGATTGCAGATGACACAGTCCAGTAGGCAAAACACATTGCTCCCAGTGCGACCCGCCCGGACCACGCATCATAGCAGGCTGCGTACACGCTGAGCCCCAGAGGTACCACTAACTCAGTGCACAACAAGTCAATGCCACGTGGCCTTACTGAGGCAGAATTCATTAGACAAAAGACATTGCTACCAGTGCGGCCCACCCGGACCACGCATCATCGCAGGGTGCGCACACGCTGATTGCTTCAGGTGCCACTAACTCACTGCACCACAAGTCATCGCCACGTAGCCTTATTAAGGCAGAATTCATCAGACAAAAGACATTGCTACCAGTGCGGCCCGCACGAACCATGCATCATCGCAGGCCCCACACATGCTAGTTGCTTCAGGTGCCACTAAGTGTGCAGCTCAACTCAACACCGCATGACTGTGGGCCCTTGCTGACCGCTGCCTCCGTCCTACACTGCGGTCAGCAGGGCTCACAATAAAAAGTGAGTCTTGATTCATTAATTACAGAGTCCAGTAGGCAACTAACTACAACCTCTTCGAAACCTAAATATTTTCCTTTTAGTATCCTTGCTTCAAGAACTTTTTTTACATCAATTATAGCATTAGTACAATGACCAAATTCATCTTGTAAGTCCAAAGGAACACTGAATGGCAGTCTACACTGCGGACAGCAGAGCTCACAGTTCGAATTCAGTTTTGATTTATTTATTTCAGAGTGAACTGTACTCTATATCGTTGGATTTTCTCAAGAGGAAGTCACAAAAGGCATTCCTCGATGTCTGTGCTGACTACTGCCTTCGATCTACACTGCGGACAGCAGGGCTCACAATTCAGATGGCTTCGCAATTGCAGATGACGGCGGTGCAGTAGGCAAGCGGCATTGCTCCCAGTGTGGCCCGCCCACACCACGCATCATCACTGGCTGCGCACACGCTGAGCGCCACACCTACCACTAACTATACAGCTCAAGTCAACGCCACGTGGCTGTGGGCCTTTGCTGACCGCTGCCTCTGGCCTACACTGTGGTCAGCAGGGCTCAAAATTCAAATTCAGTCTTGATTCATTAATTTCAGAGTCCAGTAGGCAACTAACTATAACGTCCACGAAACCTACATATTTCGACAACGTATTCCATACATATTTCATCTTTTGTTACCTACACTGCGGTCAGCAGAGCTCACAATTTAAATTGAGTCTTGATTTATTAATTGCAGACAGAATTGTACTCTATGTCCTTGGATTTTGTCAAGAGCAAGTGACAAAAAGCATTCCTCGATGTCTGTGCTGACTACTGCCTTCCATCTACATTGCGGATAGCAGGGCTCACAATTCACATTGAGTCGCAATTGCAGATGATGCAGTCCAGTAGGCAAGAGACATTGCTCCCAGGGCGGCCTGCCCAGACCACGCATCATCGCTGGCTGTGCACACGCTGAATGCTTCTAATGCCCCTATCTCAGTGCAGCACAACTCATGGACCCTTTATGATACAATATTTTCTGTATAATTTCACATCCGGTACCCCTACCTCAGTGTACCACAAGTCATGGACCCTTTACAATAGAATCTTTTGTGTATTATTTCACATCTGGTGCCCCTACCTTAGTGCAGCACAAATTATTGACCATTTATGATTGAATCTCTGTGTCTGGTCCAATGATTACTGTTCTACTTGTTGCCAGCTCCAAAAATTCCGGGAGGGCTGCCTTACACTCACACCACATGCATCCAGCACAGACATCGCTGGACATGTGACCCTGGTAATAAAAAGGAGTCGAGCTCACGTGCCAGTACCCAGTTACACTATCTATCTGTGTCTGTGTGTTCATTATGCATGCAACATGCTGCCCCTGGGCCCTACCACATTACATTGTGCTCTGGAGAGCGTATGCAACCAACTTACCTTTGACAGCGGGAGAAAACTTTGGTTATGTAACTTTGTCTCGGTCATTGTACAATTACGTACGCAGAAACTGGAAGATTAGAGTACTGCAAGGAGAGTGTATAGTGAATTTATAAGTGCGTGGGGATTGGCAGAGTGATTGTATAAGTACATATGTTGGTGCAGCCTAACTCCAACAACGTGCTTGTCTCTAATTGGCTGCCCTCCATGTCCCAAAAACAGAATTTTGGACTTTGCATGGCCCAGTATTGCTACAGCTGCAATACTCCACTGAATGTGCAATAAACATTCACATCCACACAGATGTGTCATGTCCACCATCTTTCTTGTGTGGAACTATGGATGAATGTAGGGTCAGTGATTCCCCGTACCTTCCAGGTTAGTCATGTTGTGGGACATGGCTCACAGAGTGACACATTGATGCTTGCGACCCGGGTGACGGCAGCACTACAACAAGAACACCCGCATGCCAGTGTTGCCAGATTTTTTAAGCATTCTCTACCCCAAAGACAACCAAAAAGAAGCCCAAAGTATCCCAATATTGCTACTTTATGGAAGGAGGAGCAGGGACATCATCAAGCAGGCGGTGAATGCATTGGAATTGATGTTGCAGCAGGCTGCCAAGTAAATATTTGTCTAATAAAGCGCTTTAACATACTAGTTTGCTGGAGCGCTGTATATATATTTATAATCTGGCAACTAGCACAAACCAAAATTTTACCGCACAACCGGAAAAAATATAGCCCAACTGTGCGTGATCTAGCCCAATCTGGCAACAGTGCCGCATCAGTTGATTCCTCATAGAGCTCACGATGGAGCCACGCCCATAGCTTCGGAGTCACTCTTCACAGCCTCATGCAGTACTGGCATACGCCAGGCCAGCCCACTCTGCTTACGCTTACAGGGAAGGACAACAACGCTACATGGCCCAGATTTTCATTGTAGTGATCTGCTGGTCACAGGTGTAGTTGTCATTATGCCACAGCCACTCCCTCACGGCTGGTATACACCCACACCACACTCATCCAGCACAGGCGTCACAGACACATGACCCTACCAATAACAAGCATTTGCAGTGCAAATGGGTCTTGCATTTGTGAGTTAGAGCTGTTAACATTGTAAATGGCAATGTTTTTTACCTACACGTTTTATTTTTTGAGTGAATGTATGTAGTGTGCAAAATCCCTTGGAAAGGTCCTGCACTTCGTAATAAATATATTGAAAAAGACGCAAAGTGTGGATTGTGTCAATTGCTTGGCACGTACCTTATGGGTGAAGTGTCGCTACACATGTACCCCGTGGTGCTTTACTAATGCGAAACTCATTAATAAAAGTAGTGCTTACAGACTAACCGTCGGGATCGGAGCATGTGAATCTGAATCCCAGCTTCTCTTTCATTTTCTAGGCTATTTGACTCACTCTCCTGCGTCTTGGTTATCCCCCAAACACTGGGAGGCAATGAAGTTTGCCAAGGGGGCGGGGGCCTGGGGGGCTTCGGAGGTACATGAAAATGTATTCATTGCCTAGTAGTCAAAGGTCGCCCAGTGCTATTAGTTAAAAGTGTGCAGATTTCATTAAGATAAGTACTTTACTCGCATCAATAAGAAAATCAACATTAACTAAACAAAATGCCAGAATGCGTGTCAGATTTTACATTGTTTTAGACAGTACTGGTTGCTTAGTTTCATTGCATTAATTTTTGTATTTACTCTGTTACATCACATCCAAAGTAGGTTACCTGACCCCAAAGCCCCGAGTTGTTAAATGACCCATAGAAGGGAGTGTTTTACAGTTGAGCAAATGTGTCCAAATGTAATTTTGGTAGTGCCATGGAATGATCAGCCAATGATGTACTCGATGAGCAGGTATTTAACTACACGTTCAAAACGTACGTTATTGTGGCTGTTGTTTGTTTGTACACAACCACCTCTCTGAATGTGGTTATTAACACAGAGCTTCATCTACCAGACAGTGCTCACAGAGGGGTGACTAAAGCACCGAACAAAATGTATTTATTTATCCTGAGTGTGAAGGCACCCAGAAGGCTTAGGTGCCCGCCCGGTGAGGCTAGGGATCCCAGCGCTTCTACAGACTCTGCCGTGCTCCTCTGCACCAGCAAGGCACAGTTCAGAATCTGCTGCTTCTGCTGAGAATAGGTGAGGGGTTGAGGGTGGGGCATGCGGGAGTTGCCGGCAGTTTTTCCGGTTATTGAAAGTGATGATTCTGACATGAGGCAATGGAGAATGACTTTGTCTGTTTGTCTGCACCAGTCTATTTCTCTACCATCTACTGGGCTCACTGTCATGTATCCATCCATCTCTCTTTGTTAGAGGTGCGCGAGCCAATATATTAATTAACAGGTAGAGCCAGCCGGAGACGAGCCAAGCATATACCAGCCAGTGGGCAAGCCGCAAAAATAATCGGCATGTTAATCATACAGTAAACATGATGTAAATGTGCGATAATGTCTTCAAAATTCAAAAAAGTGCATTTCTTTAGCGCGTCACCTCAGTACACAAGATTATAGCACTGAATTGAGAGGAAGTTATTAAAAGTGCTCGTTTTAAGCATGAGTTAAAACACTGCCGCTCCTCCCACCCGACAACAATGCCATTTGTGAACTAAGAGGCATCAGTTGTTGTGAATACCCCGAATGTTGCCTAGAGTCTTATTATATTTAGTGTAACATTAAAATCTAGTTCATTAAACCGAAAAATAAGTTTTTGTACAGCACTCATCTTGAACTCGCATATTTCAAGGTGGCAATAATAAAGATGAAAACAGAAGTGCCGGTAAGCAAGTAAACACAAACGGGAGTGGAGGGTGAGAAGTCTCAGACTGACAGAGGGGGCGGTGGGGTGAGGAGACAGGGAAGAAAATAGTGTTAGGAGTAAAGGGGCCAATAGCCGTGGAAGGATACAAATGATGAATGAGGAGGGATTAACAAGCCTCAGACCAATCGGAAGGCAGCATTGAAGACAAAAGCCAATGGGCAGAGAGTGGGCGGAGATTCCATGAAGCTTCCACATTACAGTATATACTGCATGTCTTGCAAAGCAATGGCAGCGCATTCACGCTGCAACGCTAGGTGAGACCTAAAAGAAAATATTGTCAGGAGTAAAGGGGCCAATAGCCGTGGAAGGATACAAATGATGAATGAGGAGGGACTAACAAGCCTCGAACCATTCGGAAGGCAGCATTTAAGACAAAAGCCAATGGGCAGAGAGTGGGCGGAGCTTCCATGAAGCTTCCACATTACAGTATATACTGCATGCCTCGCAAAGCGATGGCAGCACATTCGCGCAGCAGTGCTAGGCGAGACCTAAAAAAGACCGGGCACACGTGCTCTACGCCATTTTAGAGTTGATCCCACCGCATGCACTGTCATGGCCCGTCCCGGTGGTCTGGACACCTCATGTAGGCCTGAGCCACCGAACAGGAAGGCCTACCGCCATGTGCGTGGCCTCACTGGTCACTGAGTTAGTGGCACCGCAAGTACTCAGTGGGTGTGCAACCTGCGATGATGATCGGTGCACTAGTATGTCCTCTGCTATGGCAAAATCAAGACACAGCCCCAATTGTGAGACCTGTTGGCCTGCAGAGCGGGACTGCATGATGTGGGGGGTGCCCTGTCCATGAAAAGGTGAGCAGTGAGGCCTGGGTGCGCAGAGGTGGTCAAATACGCCTGGGCGTCGGGAGTGGATACACAAAGGCGGCACAGTGATTTAGGCGTACACAGTCGTATATACTCTACCATTACTAATTCGGTACTATGTTTCAGATGTGGGAGCTTGAGGGCTTCGCTAGGTCCCTGCACATGGTTGGAGACACAGCGGTGGTGTAAAGGTGAGCTGTGAGGATTTTGTCAACTGTATGGGCACTCACTGTCCCTCTTTAGCTCTTCCTTTCTGACTTTCACACTCTTTCTCTCTCTCTTCTTCTCACACTGTTTCTCTTTCTCTCTCTCTTCCTGTGTCTCACACTCTTTCTCTCTCTTCCTATCTCTCACTGTTTCTCTCTCTCTTTGTCTCTCTCACTCGTTCTCTCTTTCTCTTTGTCTTCCTCTCACTCTTTCTTTCTTTTTCTCTCTCTCTTTCTTTCACTCTCACTGTTTCTCTCTTTCTCTCTGTCTTCCTCTCACTCTTTCTTTCTCCCTCTATCTCTCTTTCTCTCTCCTTTGATCGATGCATGACACACAATCTTTCCTTACTTTTTGTCTTGCAGGCCTGCGATGATGCGTGGCCATCCTGCAATCAACACTCAATCTGAATTGTGAGCTCTGCTTTACCACGTGTACACAACGGGTGAGGAGGTTTCTTTGGCACATGGTGGGCCCTCTTCGACACATGCTGGTGGTTTAATGTGAGCTGAGAGGCTTGTTTGCGCAGCGGCGGGCAGTCACCTCCTGGCAGTGGGAGTCGATGGGATGCAGCAGCCTGGGTGCACAGCGGCTGTCATACACCTCCGGGGAGTGGGAGTGGATGGGGTGCAGCAGCCTGGGTGTTCAGCAGTGAGTAGACATCTCTAGGCACTGGAAGTGGATGGGGTACACTAGCCTGGACAGTGATTTAGGCATGCACAGTTGTATGTACTCATCCATTACTGATTACATACTATGTTTCAGATGACTAAGCTTGAGGGCTGCCCTATATCCCGGCACGTGGTTGGAGACACACCGGTGGCAGAAAGGTGAGCTGTGAGGATTTTCTCCACAGTGTCAGCACTCACTCTCCCTCTCCATCTCTTTCTTTCTGTCACTCACACTCTTTCTCTCTCTCTCACTCTCTATCTCTTCCTTTCTCTCTCTCACTCTCTATCTCTCTTCCTCTGTCTCTTCCTCTCTCATTCTTTCTTTCTCTCTCTTCCTCTCTCTCACTCTTTCTCTCTCTCTCTTCCTCTTTCTCACACTGTTTCTCTTTCTTTCTTCCTTGTATCTCACTCTTTCTCTCTCTCACTCTTTTTCTCTTTCTCTGTCTTCCTCTCTCTCTTTCTTTCTTTCTCTCTCTCTTCCTCTCTTTCACTCTTTCGCTCTTTCTCTCTCTCTCTCTCTCTCATTTGCTGGACGCATGACGCACCATCTTATCTTTCTTTTTGTCTTGCAGGCTGTGATTCACAAATTGTGCACTTGTATGTACTCATCCATTACTGATTCAATACTATGTTTCAGATGACTAAGCTTGAGGGCAGCCCTATATTCTGGCATGTGGTTTGAGACACACCAGTGGCAGAAAGGTGAGCTGTGAGGATTTTCTCCACAGAGTCAACACTCACTCTCCCTCTCCAGCTCTTCCTTTCTGTCACTCACACTCTTTTTCTCTCTCTCTCTCTCTCACTCTCTATCTATTCCTTTCTCTCTCTCAAACTCTTTCTCTCTCTCTCTGTCTCTTCCTCTCTCTCTCATTCTTTCTTTCTTTCTCGCTCTTCCTCTCTCTCACTCTTTCTCTCTCTGTCCTTTTCTCTCACACAGTTTCTCTCTCTCTTCCTCTATCACACTGTTTCTCTCTTTCTCTCTTCCTTGTATCTCACTTTTTCTCTATTTCTCTGTCTTCCTCTCTCTCACTCTCTCTCTCTCTCTCTTCCTCACTCTCACTATTTCTCTCTCTCTCTTCCTTTCTCTCACTTCTTCTCTCTCTCTCTTCCTCTCTCTCACTCTCTCTCTCTCTCTCTACCTCTCTCTCACTCTTTCTCTCTCTGTCTTCCTCTCTCTCACTGTTTCTCTCTATCTTCCTCTCATTCTTTCTTTCTTTTTCTCTCTCTCTTCCTCTCACTCCCACTGTTTCTCTATGTCTCTCTGTCTTCCTCTCACTCTTTCTTTCTTTTTCTCTCTGTCTTCCTCTAACTATTTCTTTCTCTCTCTCTCTCTCTTTCTCTCTCCTTTGATGGACGCATGACGCACAATCATATCTTGCTTTTTATCTAACAGGTTGTGATTCATGAATGGACATTCCCCCCCAACACCACCACAGCTGAACGCGTGTAGAACCTGCGATGATGCGTGGCCATCCTGACAACGCCTCAGAAAGTTGCTTCGACATGTGGTGCACCCTCTTACACACACGCCGATGGTGGACAGTGAGCAGAAAGGCTTCTTTCCGCAGCAGTGGGCAGTCACCTCTGGGCAGTGGGAGAGGATAGTGTGCAGCAGCCTGAGCGCACAGACACCTCTGAGCAGTGGGAGTGGATGGCCTGCAGCAGCCTGACTGCGCATTGCCAAAATAGAGAATTAGGCTTATGCAGTTGCATGTACTCTGCAATTACTAATTCTATACTATCTTTCAGATGACTAAACTTGAGGGTGCACTATGTCCCGGCACGTGGTTGGAGACACACTCAATTGTGTGTCTTTTGCTTTCTCGCCCTATGTGTGCCAGGTATGCCCAGACGTGGGTCCTGGGCTCACTGTGCCACTGGAATCAAGCTATCCTGGCTGAACAGGGGTGAAACCCCGAAACCAGTCCTAGGATGCTTGTTTCCGGTCCAGGGAGGACCTGGCTTGGCAGTTCGGGCTGAACTGTTCCCATGAGGCACAGGGTCAAGACTGATTTGCAGATGGTCAGGTCTAAACTGGGCTGGCATGGTGAGCAAAAGAATGATGGATTTAACCCAGATCTCTTGACTGGGGTTGATGTTTTGATTTGTTCTGCATTCCGTCCATCAATTGTGTGTCTTTCAGAGACACACCGGTGGCACAAAGGTGAGCTGCGAAGATTTTCTCCAGTGTCAACTCCCTCTCCATCTCTTCCTTTCTCTCTCTCACACTTTCTCCCTTTCTCTGTCTCTTCCTCTCTCTCATTCTTTTTTTCTCTCTCTTCCTCTCTCTCACTCTTTCTCTCTCTCTCTTCCTCTCTCTCACACTGTTTCTCTCTCTTTTCCTTGTATCTTACTCTTTCTCTCTTTCTCTCTCTCACTCTTTCTCTTTTTCTCAATCTTCCTCCCTCTCACTCTTTCTCTGTCTTCCTCTCTCTCACTCTTCCTCTCCTCTCTCACACTCTTTCTGTCTCTCTTCCTATCTCTCACTGTTTCTCTCTCTCTCTTCCTCTTCCTCTCTCTCACTCTTTCTCTCTCTCTCTTCCTCTCTCTCATACTGTTTTTCTCTTCCTTGTATCTCACTCTTTCTCTCTCTCACTCTTTCTCTCTTTCTTTGTCTTCTTCTCTCTCTCACTCCTTCTTTGTTTCTCTCTCTCCCTCACTCTTTCTCTCTTTCTCTCTTTCTCTTTCTCCTTTGCTGGACGCATGACACACCATCTTATCTTTCTTTTTATCTTGCAGGCTGTGATTCACAAATGGTCCAGCGATGACGCAACATGGCTGTACATAGTTTTATTTGTTGTTGTATTTTTTTAATAACATTTTTAATATGTAAATCCATACATGACTGAGATTCTTATTTGTCCAACCTAACATGACTGTCACATTTGTTTGTGGGGGGTGGGGTTGAGGGGGGATGGCTGACAAGGAGCTCCTGCTGGGGGATATCGGAGCAGTGTTGGGTGTCCGAGCTGCATGATTGTTGCCTTCATTGCATCTGTTCTCAGAGACTTATGAGCCGGTGGGCTGGCTCATAGATGAAGAGCTGCGAACCGACTGGCAGGCTCATAGAGGGAGAACCGCGGCCCGTGAGTTCGCAGAGGGAGAGCTGCAGTCCAGCCCACAGAGGAATACCTGAGGGCTGACTGGTATAGGGAAAGGTACGTGCCATCGGTTTCCAAAGGGATAGCTGAGGAACAGTGATGTGGGGAGAGGAAGCGTGAACGGGGTATCTCGCAGAGAGAGACCTGTGGTATATTTCCAGTCTGGGCTTCACTGATACAACTGTGGGCCCGAAAACTGGCACCCGAAGAGCTGTGAGCCGACAAGTGGTTCGCAGAGGGAGACTTGCGGGCCCAAGAATGTTGTTGGAGGTAAGCTATTGATGGGGGAAAAGGGTGAGTTACCTTCTGATGTAGGGAGACGCAGCGTAAAAGAGGTATCTCGCACAGATATATATTAAATTGCCCCCGGGACCTTTCTTTTATATTTTCATTCGATGCAAGGCACAAGATGACTGCTAACACTTCCTGGTTTGAAGTGTTAGCAGCCAATCAGAGGTAAGCTTGTGCTCGGGAGTTAGGCACCATCCAGATACATATATCTATTTTTCCTTTAATATCTCAAAAACTACTGAACGGATTTACACCATTTCAACAAAAGCACACTTTCTGGACAAAGACCTTTTTCCCTGCCAAATTTGAAGTAATTCCGTTCAGCAGTTTGACCTGTAGCCTTGTCTAAAGTTTCCTATGGAAAATGCATTGAGAAAACACTTTTTCAGTCCCCCCTTTTTCCTCAGCCCCCCCTTGACCAATCACCCTGTAATATGTCTTCGCAGCTGGATGGCTCCGGTCGTGGGTGCAAATATCTCAGAATAAACTTGCTTTCAACCAACAACCAACCTTGTACGTCCTCAATACACCCCTAAACATTCAAGATACGAGCTGATCAAAAAAGAGAAACTTTCTGGAAAATTTAGCAATGATTCGTCAAATGATGCCAAAGTTATAAGCACATGGAGGCCTCCAGGAGGGGGACCGCGTAACCCCCCTCCCAACATGGGTGAAGCCCCGGGTCTGCGGGGACCCCAGTGGGCCCCCGCAGCCCCAGTGAGCCCCCGCTATTATTTTTAAAGAAAAGGCCCCTGGGACCTAGCCCACCCCGGGGTCTCATTAAAATAAAACGTGGGAACCCGCGACCCCAGCGCGAATTGTGCAAATATATATATTTTTTGTAATGCTTTCTTTGGCCCTGAGGGTCCTTCTGGGACCCCCTGAGCAGGCCTAGGGGGTCAGGGTGTTTCTACCCTGCCCCCTTCTCTTGTTTTATACCTTTGTTTCTCTGTTTTTTAGTGACTCGCTTCTACCGAGCCACAAGATGGCTGCCAACACGTCCTGGTTTGGAGTGTTGGCAGCTAATCACAGTGAAGCTCGTGCACGGGACTTAGGCTCCGCTCAGATATCGAAACTTCTATTTTTCTAATTTCTCAGCAACTACTGAACAGATTTACCACATTTAAAAAATAGGTCGCTTTCTGAACCAAGCTCTACCTTTCTGTCAAATTTGGGGTAATTCCGTTTAGTAGTTTCGGCTGTAGCCTTGGCATCTGAATGCAAGTGACACAGATGCGGGATCACTTCTGGGACCTCAACCAATAGTAACATACAAAAAAACGAAATTCCTAAAAGACCTAATGGTAAGAAGCCACATTCAAGAAACAAAGAAAACAAATTGGCTAAACGAACAACTAAAAGGCTTCAAAAGGTGCAATTCATGTAAAGCCTGCAAAATTGAGAAAAATATGTCCAACATTTTAGATTACAATGGCAACACTAACAAAATCAACCATAAAATCACCTGTAACACCCAATATGGTATCATAAAATGCAACTGCGGGCTAAGATACAACGGGAGCACAAGTTGCACCTTAAAGAAACATATTTTGGAGCAAATAAGTGCCGTAAAAAATAAGGACATCTCCTATGCCACAGCGAAACATTTGGCTCAATGCCAAAAAGGGGACTGGAAATCAATGAGTTACTATGGCATTGACACAATACCTCCCAATGAACGCAAAGGCAATAGGATGAAACAACTACGGCAATTAGAGTCACGATACAACATCAAGCTCAGGACTAATACACCGAAAGGAATGAATAATGATGAGAACATTTTTGTGCACCTGGTATAAGAACTCGCATGGTTACCTGAAGAGAGTATGCTACTTCCAACACTTGTAACAACTGAAAAATTGTAGGCTGGACAGTTTAGATAAGAACAACAAATTAAATGGGTACTAAACCCTAACAAATGAAACTGTGTGGAAAATTCTGGTATATATTGATGTCATGTTGCCAATGAACTATATGCCGCAACCTGAATAATTATACATGCCATAAAAACACACGAAACGCCTAAAATATCGACAGTAGTTGAAAATTCCTTTTTGTAAATAAAGTTTCATTGAAGGCACTACAGATCACACAATGCCACATTAAAGGAGTGGGTACATATAGTGCATTAGAAGAAGGACTCACTAACCGTGATCACGGCCGATTTGAGGCTGCAACGCGTTGGTGGTGTGTTGCTGGATTAAAAGCTGTTGAAATTCAAGCTCCGGAGTGCTGCATCTTTTGTGCAGAAAATTGAAATTAGGGTCTGAATCCGGCCCCTACGCAAGGCACCCGCTGCTGTGTGCACCGAACGACTTAGGATTCCTTTGAATACAATATATATGTATGTAGATATGTATGTATGTATGTATGTATGTATACATATATGTACGCATGTATGTATATATATATATATATATATATTACCTACTGGCGGTCGCCAGTAGGTAGTTATAGTTAGGACCACGTTTCCATAGGAAAACCTCAACATTCTATTTTGAATAACTTTGGCGCCGGTCGACGAATCCTGGCGAATTTCTCAAAATAGGTGGGGCGCTACGCTCCGCTCCTACCCTGAAAGTCTCGGGGGGATCCGTCAAGCGGGGGCTGAGATAAAAGGGGGGTCCCAAAACGCGTTTTTCCCATGCATTTTTCCATAGGACCTTTAGAACGAGCTACAGCCCGAACGGCTGAACAGAATTACTCAAAATTTGGCAGAGAGGTAGTCCCTAGGTCAAGGAAGTGCCTTTTGTAGGTTTGGTGTAAATCTGTTCAGTAGATTCTGAGAAAATAGCCTTTAAATCAATATATATATCTGAGCCCGCTTACGGTACGCTTACCGTACGCTTACGGTAAGCGTACGGCGGCGTGCGCGAGCGCGATTCTGATTGGCTGTTAGATCTTAGTAAACATTCGAATCGGCTGAAACCAGGAAGCGGCGGCCGCCATTTTGTGTATTTCACTCTGAAAAAAAAGAGTGAAAACAAGGAAAGGGGGCAATGAGGAGAGTTACAGACCCCCTAACATTTGTAAGGGGGTCAAAGAAGGACAGAAAAGTACAAAAAAAACATTTATTGATTTTAAAAAAAATCACGGGGTACGCGTACGGTAAGCTTACGGTAAGCGTACGGTAAAAAAAATAAAAAAAAATAAATGAAAAGCAGATTTAAGAGTTTAGATATTAGGGAGCTCTAAAAAGAGCTGTTGTGTTTATGAAGTCATTTTTTTAGTGGTACCTACAAGTAAGTACCGATGCAGAGTCTAAGGTTCAAGAGGAAGACTCTGTTCCCTTCATCATTGAAGTGCACACCATCTCCTCTATAAATGTCTTGCATGTCATAACGCAAGTTTTTGTGGTAAATGGCACCCATACCATAGTCACGGAGGAAAGCAGAAACAGATTTGTTGACGTGCTTTCTTGCTTTGTCAATCTGTGGACAGAAATGATTGGACCAGTTCCATTTTTGCCTTTGGCATATGTTGGAAAACACAAAGGCAGTTTTAGGGAAAAGTGTAAACAGTTGTGCAAAGGTGTCCTTCATAAGCATTTCCAGACCTACCCCAGTCAAAGTGCCTAGGTCATTGCCACCACAGTGCACTATTATGAGGTCAGGGTGTTGGATTTGAATGAAGGATTTCACCAATGGCATCAATTGGTGCCACTTTAACCCTCTCTGACCAATCCATTTAATGTCTACATTTGGCAAAGCAAGGTCTCTCACCATATCTGTTTTCTCTGCAAACTTTTCACTCCAGAAGACATAGCTGTGCCCTACAATCCACACTGTGAACATCTTCAAAGGAGAACTGGATGCACTCAGGAGGTGTCTTTCAGTAGAATGGCAATATGAAAAGAAAGACAGTTTGGAAATGGAGGCATACATATTTTTTAGAAAACAAAAAGAACTGATTGGCTGTTTCATACCATTCTAGAAAATAAACTAGGCTGTATGTGAAAATTAATACAAGCATGTTTTGTATTGGTACAAAAAAATGTGTAACCAAAGAACAGTACTATGGATTTGCTGTTAGGTTTGAAAAGTCAAGCACTCTTGCTCTGTGGAATTGAAACATTGTGTGTCGAACTTCTGACCTAACTGAACACAGCAGTGTTCCATGAGCTGTTGCTATGGTAGCAGGCAGAAGTCAAGTTGGGGGAAGGGTACTAGGCAGAAGTCAAGTTGGGGGCAGGGTACTTTTGGAAAAGGGTTGGTTTTCAACCAATAGAAATGTGTGATTACATTTAAAAAAAAGGGGGAAGCACTGAGATTTGAAACTTACATGTATATGTGTGGAAAAATAGAGGGAAAGTTTGCCATTATCTGGTTCTGCTGAGAGGAGACAGGTGAACAGAACAGAGATCCTGGCTCTGATAATCTGCTGTTTGAGTGTCACATTTCTTTCAGAACTAACTAATTTTAAAGGTGAGTTTTCAGTTTGAGAGGGTATGTATGTGGTAACTTAAGAAATGAATAATAGAAATGGGAATTGTTTTTGTTGTAGTTACACATGGTGGTTTCATAATGTGTCAGTGTGTAAAAGTGATTTACATTTGCCCCTGAAAAAATAAAAGAGCAGTAAGTGTGCTTTGAAATTGGCAAAGAAATTTCGTTTTGGCACTAATGTGAAAACATGACTCTGTGTGCATAAAAGAATTATAGACAGAGATTTATTGCGTCTTGCTCTGGTGATTTCACAGTTGCATTAGATGGAAAGGGGGAGCGAATTTTTGGGGGAAGAAGCAGAGGCTTAGCACACACCCATGTCCTTGCCGTGTATAGTCATGCACAGTATGTACAAGCCAGTGGGGTTTTCAGGTTTAAGTCTGTAATGCAAATACATTCAGCATCACTAAGGCTGGTTGCCCTTGGTGGAGTGTAGGCAGTCACAGAGAATGCACATGGTGGTGGTCTGAAAAAAAAAGAGCTTGGACACGTGCAATTAAATAAAGCAAAAATAGTGGTTTCATAATGTGTCAGTCTGTAAAAGTGATTTCAAATTGTAAAAAGAGATTTTCACTTGCCCCTGAAAAAATAAAAGAGCAGTAAGTGTGCTTTGAAATTGGCAAAGAAATTTCGTTTTGGCACTAATGTGAAAACATGACTCTGTGTGCATAGAAGAATTATAGACAGAGATTTATTGCGTCTTGCTCTGGTGATTTCACAGTTGCATTAGATGGAAAGGGGGAGCGAATTTTTGGGGGAAGAAGCAGAGGCTTAGCACACACCCATGTCCTTGCCGTGTATAGTCATGCACAGTATGTACAAGCCAGTGGGGTTTTCAGGTTTAAGTCTGTAATGCAAATACATTCAGCATCACTAAGGCTGGTTGCCCTTGGTGGAGTGTAGGCAGTCACAGAGAATGCACATGGTGGTGGTCTGAAAAAAAAAGAGCTTGGACACGTGCAATTAAATAAAGCAAAAATAGTGGTTTCATAATGTGTCAGTCTGTAAAAGTGATTTCAAATTGTAAAAAGAGATTTTCACTTGCCACAGAAAAAATAAAAGAGCAGTAAGTGTGCTTTGAAATTGGCAAAGAAATTTCGTTTTGGCACTAATGTGAAAACATGACTCTGTGTGCATAGAAGAATTATAGACAGAGATTTATTGCGTCTTGCTCTGGTGATTTCACAGTTGCATTAGATGGAAAGGGGGAGCGAATTTTTGGGGGAAGAAGCAGAGGCTTAGCACACACCCATGTCCTTGCCGTGTATAGTCATGCACAGTATGTACAAGCCAGTGGGGTTTTCAGGTTTAAGTCTGTAATGCAAATACATTCAGCATCACTAAGGCTGGTTGCCCTTGGTGGAGTGTAGGCAGTCACAGAGAATGCACATGGTGGTGGTCTGAAAAAAAAACAGCTTGGACACGTGCAATTAAATAAAGCAAAAATAGTGGTTTCATAATGTGTCAGTCTGTAAAAGTGATTTCAAATTGTAAAAAGAGATTTTCACTTGCCCCTGAAAAAATAAAAGAGCAGTAAGTGTGCTTTGAAATTGGCAAAGAAATTTCGTTTTGGCACTAATGTGAAAACATGACTCTGTGTGCATAGAAGAATTATAGACAGAGATTTATTGCGTCTTGCTCTGGTGATTTCACAGTTGCATTAGATGGAAAGGGGGAGCGAATTTTTGGGGGAAGAAGCAGAGGCTTAGCACACACCCATGACCTTGCCGTGTATAGTCATGCACAGTATGTACAAGCCAGTGGGGTTTTCAGGTTTAAGTCTGTAATGCAAATACATTCAGCATCACTTAGGCTGGTTGCCCTTGGTGGAGTGTAGGCAGTCACAGAGAATGCACATGGTGGTGGTCTGAAAAAAAAACAGCTTGGACATGTGCAATTAAATAAATTTTTAAAAAAGGTTTCATAATGTGTCAGTCTGTAAAAGTGATTTTCACTCGGCCCGAAAAAAAAAGAGCAGTAAGTGTGCTTTCAAATTGGCAAAGAAATTTCGTTTTAGGACTAATGTGAAAACATGACTCTGTGTGCATAGAGGAATTATAGGCAGAGATTTATTGCGTCTTGCTCTGGTGAAAATAAGGCAAAAATATTTTTTTGAAAAAAATGTAAATATGTATACTGTATTATAAATTGTTAAAAAAATATTAATTCTTTTTTCTTTTTTTTCAGATCGATATAGAAAATTTTCGAAAACTACAACCATTTTTAAAACTATTTTTAAAAAAAACAAATGAATAAATATTTTTTTGAGTGAGTATGGTAAGTCAATAATAATAATTGTAGTCTCTCAAGGACCTTGTAATGTGATAATTGATTTTTAGTGTTTTTTTTAAAAAATAAAAAAAAGGTACGCGCACCGTACGCGTACGGTAAAAAAAAAAAAAAAAAGGTTTTAAAAAACATATGTAAAAAAAAGATGAAAGATAAGGTTGGCTCTTAAAAGAACCGTTGTGTTCATGCAGGGACAGAGGAAAGGAAGCATGGGAAAATCATTCAAAGCTACAAATGTGCTGATCTATTTTGTTGTTCACTAGGGAAACACTGGTCTCCCTATGACAAATTAGACCTTTACAAAATGTGCAATGAATATCAACCTTCCGAAATCGAGGGTTGATTTCCAGAGGGCCAGCAAAAGGAGATTCTCCCCCCACAGATGAAGGGCTCACCTGACCTGCAGAAGAAGGAGTCTGCCCTGCAGATGATGGTCCAGGCTGAGCTGCTGTGGATGTACTGGCTCGTCTTTCTGAAGAGTTACCTCCAAAAAGATGACCATGTGTCCTTCTGTGTACTTCCTGGAGGTGTCTCTTCATGGTGTGATTCCCAAAGGAATACTTCCTGTTAGGATTACCTCTAGAAAGTACACGCTTACACAGCTTGCAAGTAACTAAGGGTGCATTCACCTTTTGCTGGCCTTCTGGAAAAGTAAAATACTCCCAAACGTAAGAAGGCTTTACTTTCCTCGCTCTCTGCCTCAAGACAGTGCTGCTGGTGCTAGCCTCACTCTCAGAAGAGCTCTGCTGTTCTGCCATCGTATCCCAAAGACAAACCAGCTCCTTCTCCCAAGGGATCACAAGCAGAAATGAGGGGAATGGGTGTGGTGTAGGAGAGTTCTAGAACTGAAAGTAGTTTCAACCAATCAAAAGTTGTGTTTCAAGATCACATGACCTACCGTACGCTTACGGTACGCTTACGGCAAAAAGTACGCGTGCGCGTAAAAAAGACACGCGCTTGCGCGCATGCGCATAACAGTCATTTCCCGGCACTTCCGCGTAACGTGCGCGTGTTGCGTAAGCGCGCACGCGTCCCACGCGCAGTACGCGCGGCTACGCAAAGTACGTAACTATGCGCAAGCAGCGTAGATAGATTACGGACGTTGCGTAAACCGTACGCTTACCGTGAGCTTACGGTACGCGTACTATAAAAAAAAAAAAAAAAAAAAAAAAAAAAATCTGGAAATACATTTTACATGTTTATTTTAAAAAATATATATAAAAAAAATATTTAAGGATTTTAAAAATTTAAGCATAGTCTTTATAAAAGATAAGAAAATTAAATTAAAAATATGTTTGAAAAAAATGAAGAATAAAAGAAAAAAATAGCATTTAAAAAACCTTGCAAATTCACTGAAAAAACCATGGGTTTCACACACGTTATAGTTAGGAATTAGCATTTAAAAAACCTTGAAAATTCACTGAAAAAACCATGGGTTTCACACACGTTATAGTTAGGAATTAGCATTTAAAAAACCTTAGAAATTCACTGAAAAAACCATAGGTTTCACACACGTTATAGTTAGGAATTAGCATTTAAAAAACCTTAGAAATTCAGTGAAAAAACCATAGGTTTCACACATGTTATAGTTAGCTGGACATTTTACTCGTAAAAAACCAATGAAATTGCCCCGTTATAGTTAGTTCAGCTAACTATAACTCGCGCGCCCGCAATGCACTGCTGATGACGTCACATATTACATCACTCATGACATGGTCAGTGACATCACTGATGACATCTCAAATGACATCACTGATGACATCACTGATGACATCATCCTTGTGATAGAGTGGCAGACCTCCTCTCACCTTAATATAAGCTTTGATACACACATTCAAAAATAGAGACTAAAAATTTCAAAACAATGGACATACCAATACCAGTTACAACAACCTCTTCAGTAATTCTAAGATCCACATACACATCCACTCATTCACCAACAGTCCTATACAGTCACTCATACATGTACTCACTCATCATATGTACTCATACATCTATACATCCTGTTACACAATGCCACTCATCCATAGAGTTACTCACACACATAGTCACTCATGCTAATAAAGAATAAAACATACATTTACTTGCATATACAGTAATACACACACCACCATACTTACTTCTACGGAAACTTACACATACTTAGTCTTTTAAACAATCACTTATAGAAACACATACTTATTCATACAGGAACTCTTTCAATCTCTCCCTCTCACATATACTCACATATATACACCAATAGTCACATATACTAGTTTAAAACATATGTAGTTACTCCTGAAGACACTATTGAGACAGTCATTCACTCACTAACACACCCATACACACACTCATCCACCCATACAGTCCTGCACACATGCTGTCTTCAACACATACAAACAGTGAGTCACTCATTCATGCACCTATGCACTACGTAATACCCCCCACCGAACCATACAGACACTCAGACTGATACTCAAAAAAACAACTAATAACCTATATAGACACCCATGTAGCTACTCACCAACCCATGCAGCCACTTATACACAAAGTGAGAGATACACTTAATCAGTCAGTTACACAATCAATTTTTCAAAAACAAATCATCCATTTAGACACTTATATACCCATTTATTCTTCCATCGACCTTGAGATATACATATATAAAACATATTTAATTTTCAGAAAAACACACATTCACTGGATGATGTCATCAGTGAGGTCATCAGTGATGTCATTTGAGATGTCATCAGTGATGTCATGAGTGATGTCACTGACCATGTCATGAGTGATGTAATATGTGACGTCATCAGCAGTGCATTGCGGGCGCGCGAGTTATAGTTAGCTGAACTAACTATAACGGGGCAATTTCATTGGTTTTTTACGAGTAAAATGTCCAGCTAACTATAACATGTGTGAAACCTATGGTTTTTTCACTGAATATATATATATATATATATATATATATATATATATATATATATTCACTGAAAAAACCATAGGTTTCACACATGTTATAGTTAGCTGGACATTTTACTGATAAAAAACCAATGAAATTCCCCCGTTATAGTTACTGTAGGCAACTATAACTCACGCGACCGTAATCCTCTGCTGATGCTAATACTGTATTTAGACACTTATTTGCCCATGTCTTCTTCCATTAAATTTTAGCTATACATATATTACAAATATTTTTTTTTCATAAAGACACATGTCATCAGCAGAGGATTACGGTCGCGTGAGTTATAGTTGCCTACAGTAACTATAACGGGGGAATTTCATTGGTTTTTTATCAGTAAAATGTCCAGCTAACTATAACATGTGTGAAACCTATGGTTTTTTCAGTGAATATATATATATATATATATATATATATATATATATATATATATATATATATATATATATATATATATATATATATATATATATATATATATATATTACCTACTGGCTATAGCCAGTAGGTAGTTATAGTTAGGACTTATTTTCCATAGGAAATCTGCAACATTCTATTTGGAATAACGTTGGTGCCGATTGACGAATCTTCGCGACATTTTCCAAACTTTTGGCCAGCTCCGTTCAGCTCCTATCCTGAAAATTTCACGGTAATTCGTCAAGCGGGGGCCGAGAAAAAAGGGGGGTCCCAAAACGCATTTTCCCCATGCATTTTCCCATAGGACCTGTTGACACAGCTACGGCCCGAACTGCTGAACGGAATTACACCAAATTTGGCAAAGAGGTAGTCTTCAGTTCAGACTTGTGCCTTTTGCTTAAATGGTGTCAATCCGTTCAGTAGTTCCTGAGAAAATTAGAGTTAAAAAGATAGATATATCTGAGCGGAGCCTAACCACA
Organism: Triturus cristatus; assembly: GCF_964204655.1. Lineage (NCBI taxonomy): Eukaryota > Metazoa > Chordata > Amphibia > Caudata > Salamandridae > Triturus > Triturus cristatus. The sequence continues at coordinate 476,452,241 of NC_140594.1, read as the reverse complement.
CAGCTCATCGTGAGATCTGATTGGCTGTCAGTACTTCATCCAAGAAGTGTTGGCAGCCCTCTTGGGACCAATATACATGTTAGCACCTCATTAAAAAGCATTGCAGTTAATAGAAGGTTTTAAGACTTTAGTTACATTATAAATCATTTGTTGATGGTACCATACTCATTTTAGGAATTGTGGTGTGTTCTAAGGTGATTTTACCAAGTGAAAAAGTCTTCTGCTGTGATATCATGAATCATGTTTGAGAGAAAACTATTTTCTCATGCTTTTCCCAAAGAGGTTTGGAAGGTGATCTATAAGCTAAACTGAGAGCATATTTTCTGTAAATTCACATTATCTTTCTCAGTCCTGTGAGAATGAAGTCTGACATTCTCAGTAAAACATGTACATCCAACAAGGGCAGAGACTGTCAGTTGATTCCTTTGTGTTCTACTGCAGCTTCCCAGAGTGTTCTAACGAACAACTAGAGCGCTAACAGTCTTACTTATGGCGGGCATTGAGCTATTAGGATTCTCCCTACAAGAACAGAGAGGGAGGCTCCTTACAGGGATGGTCAGTTATAGACCCCCAAGCTGTAATGCTCAGGTTCAGGCGCTCTTGGATGTCGTTGCGGCTCAGTCACTGACCCACTCAAGAATGCTGCTCTTGGGGGATTTTAATATGTGGGAGAATGGTGCTCATGATAGCCATTTAAGAGACTTGACGGAAATTTGTGAGAGTCTTAACTTGCATCAGTTGGTCCAGCAACCTACCCATCAAGGTGGGCATATTTTGGATCTTCTGTTCGCTGACTCTAAAGAAACTGAGGTGGTTAATATCCTACCTCAGACCTGGACAGATCACTCGTTGATCCAGTTCCGGATTTGTATACCGGAAGGTAAAATAAGCAGACTGCCTCCTGCTACATATCGTATGGGGAGAGATTGGGCAAAACTCATGAGGAGCAGGGTTGAGCCACTTTTTCAAAATCTGCCTCCTTTTGATCCTCATGAGTCAGTGGACCTAAATTATCGTCTGTATCAGAACTACATTGTTGAGGTATTAGATCAGCTTATACCTCTGAAACGCCTGAAGGCCAGAACAAAGCATTCCGCGCCATGGTTTACTGAGGAGCTGAGTATTATACGTAAAGCTTCTCGGCAGGCAGAGAGGAATTGGCGAAGGCATTATGATGAGCATGATAAGGTGGCTTTTAAAAAAGTACAAGCTCAGTATAAAGAACTGCTGACCAAGGCCAAAGTGGACTTTTTCCTCAATTCTATTCTATCAGCACCAAATAGCGCCAGAGCTCTTTTTAAGATCATTAGGAACATCTCTAATCCCACTAGTGTGGGAAATAAGGTGGTAGCATCACAGATGTTATGCAATAAAATCGCCTCCCATTTTGAGGAGAAAATTGCTAATATTGTAGGGGGGCTTACCATGCCCGACCCCTCTCCGATAAATGCTATTGGACAATCGCCCCTGGTAGAACAAGGGGGAGTAACCTCACTGGAGCACTTCACACCACTCACTAATGAGCTGTTTAGTAAATGTGCACAGAATGTGAGGTCAGGGTCTCCATTAGATCCCATACCTAACAGGATCTGGAAAGATCATGCCTCGGCTTTGTTCCCACGACTTTGGCAGATATGCTGTCAATCCCTGAACGAAGGGATGGTGCCTGAAACATGGAAGCTAGCTGTGGTTACTCCACTATTAAAAAAACCATCTCTGGATCCAGGAGACCCTACTAGCTTTAGGCCCATTTCCCTGCTACCTTTTCCTATTAAAATCCTCGAAAAGGTAGTGAGTAGCTCTCTTTCTGGGTATCTGGAGGAGTTCCATCTCTTGGATAAGAGCCTGTTTGGCTTTAGGCCGAGTCATGGAACGGAGAAAGCCCTGGTCACGGTGCTGGATAACCTCCGGATGCGGGCTGACAGAGGCCTCTCATCGGTAATGGTCCTTTTAGACATGTCAGCCGCATTTGATACAGTACACCACCGAATCTTGCTGAACAGACTGGAGCATTTGGGAGTTAAGGGATGTGCCTTGAGATGGATACGATCTTATCTCACAGGGAGACAACAACTGGTTTCCTTGCCCCCTTTTACCTCCAGCAAGTCCTTGGTGGAACATGGGGTCCCCCAGGGATCGGCCATCAGCCCCATTCTTTTTAATATCTATCTGCAGCCATTAATTCCTATCATCAAGGCGCATGGGGTTGACATTGTCAATTACGCGGACGACACCCAATTGGTGTTCTCACTAGAGGGAAAGGATGCCATAAACATGGAAGAATTCCAGAAATGTATGAGTCAGACCTCGGACTGGCTCAGGGCTAACTCCCTGCAATTTAACGGAGGCAAGACTGAGGTGATCTACTGTTCCCCAGCGAGAGTAAGGGATATGCCTTTTGACTTTCGACTGGCCCCAGATATGGATCCCATTGTCCCTGCGACTTCGGTGCGGAATTTGGGGGTCATGTTCGATAATGATCTGCAAATGACTTCGCAAGTAAAAAAAACTGTGGGGGTTTGTTTTGCCCTTATGAAAGCTCTACGGCAGATTCTACCCTTCCTGCCGATGGAAAAAAGACCTTTGGTAGTTCGCAGTATTATCCTGAGTAGGCTGGACTACTGCAACTCTCTGTATTTAGGAGCACCTCTTTACATCTTTCAGAGATTGCAGAGGGTCCAGTCTATGGCAGCCAAATTGGCGCTGCCTAGGAAACGTGACTCATCTACCACGCTGGCGCTTCAAGAGCTTCATTGGCTTCCTATGAGGGAAAGGGTCAAATTTAAATCCCTGTGCATTGTCTATAAAGCGGCACATGGCCTTTGCCCTTTTTCCTTACAGTAGAAGATCTCCTGGTACAAACCTCAAAGAACTCTCCGTTCCTCGAACGCTTTTTTGTTAAACACCGGCAGGATTAAGAAGGCCAGAATGGGAGGTAGAGCTTTTAGCACTGTGGCCCCACGTTATTGGAATGAACTCCCGCTGAATATCAGACAGGCTAACTCTCTGATGGAGTTTAGGCGAAATCTGAAAACCTGGCTCTTCCCTAGGGAGGGGTCTATGGCCTCTTTACACCCCTAGTTCTGGTTTAGCTTCCGCTCATTTATCTCCCCCCTCTATCTGTCTCTGTTGATGCACTTTTTGTTGGTTTAAAGGTTCTATTCCATCACAGTCTATGCGCCAAGATACCCGGTGGGTGATAGCTGCGCGGTATAAAAACTAAATACAAATACAAATACTTATGACAAAAGTATGGCACACCTGAAGCCATCTTGATTGGAATAAAGTGGTAACACTTAAAACATTTAATTTACAAGGGGACAAAATGAGGGCGTTCATTTTGCCATAGAAATTATGATTAGTGCTGAAGAAAGAAAAATTAGGGCACATTTTGAGTGACTTCTCAAATCCTCTTCTATTTCATTAAAAAATTCTGATATGCAGACTGAAACATGCACTTTTAATACCAGCAGCAGACTTCCGTGGTGAGCAGTAGCTTTACTACAGTGATCTAATGAGCCATTAGAGTGCTAACATTCAAAATTTATGGCATATGTGTGACATATCTGAATACCTTCTTGATGGAATCAAAGTAAAAAACTGAAAGCATTTCCTACTGAGGAGACTGCTGTAAATGAGGAAATTAGGAAACTTCATAACAAATAAATCTCCCAAGATGGCCACCAGGGTCAAAAGAGCCCAAATGCAGCACAAATATCACCCAGATGTAACCCACATGTAGCCCAATGACAGAAGTGTGCAAAACACTTATTTTTTGTGTATTTGCAGTTTTATATAGTGCAGACTTGTCAGGTATTGGAGTGCTTTACATGAGCATTGGTTACATAACACAAGATCAAATTCATTTTGGTTGTAGACATGGGGAGATTAAGTCATTTGACCAGAATCACAGAATGTTGAGCTGAAGCAGAAACTCCAATCTGGTTCCCCAGTTGCAAAGTCTGCAGCTCTGGAAGTAACACCACATCCTCTCCCCTAGGTGCAACATTTAATCAAGTGGTCAACTGGATAAAAAAACATAAAGATTACAAATAATTTAAAAGTTCTCTGTCGCTATTTGAAAACTCATTAAATATGTCCTCATTTTAGTTTTTTAGAGCACTAACCATAATTTTGATGCAAATAAGACCCTCTCATATATGTAATTTCTAAAGGAAATACTCTAGGTATTACAGTTTTGATTACATCAAGATGACGCCAGGCGTTCCACACTTTTGTAATACATATAGAATGTTAGCAATCTAGTTGTTCATTGGGATACTGTTGAGAGGCAGAGGCCAGGGGCACAGACTCTGAAAATAATTGAAGGCAGGTAGGAGAGTGCAGAGGCAACAATTTGACCACACTGGGCAGGCAGGAAGGGCAGTGGCAGCACAACAGACTATGGAGGGCAGTGGAAAGGGGGGCAGGGGCAACAAACCAACAATACAGGACTGGCAAGAGAGGCTGTGGCAATATAATACAGCATTGTGGGCAGAAGGAAGAGGCAGTAGTAGTACAACCATACATGCCAACAGTCCCGTTTCAGCCAGGAAACGTCCAATGTTTTTAAACTCAAATGGGCTTTATTTGATCTGTCTCCTGTCTACAATCTCCTCTTTTTCAATGTAACTCAAAGGGGAAAATCAATACCCCAGTTTTTTTTCCAAAATCTCCCTCTTACCAAGTTCAAAATGTTCGCAAGTATGGTACATTGGATCATGGCAGGCAGGAGGAATTGAGGTAGGGACATGGACTCGGATAACAGAGGACAGGAGGGACATGGAGAGGTGCACCAAACTGACCCTACAGGGCAGGCATCAGGGTTTGCAGAAGCACAATACACCAGACAGGGCATGCGGGACGGGAGTACAGCACAACAATCCATAGAAAGCAATAGCAAGGGGACAGGACCATGCACATGGACAACAGAGAACAGAGGGGAAAGAGGCAATGGTAGCTAGCTGACCATAATGGACAGACAGGAGAGAAAGCTGCAGCATAACAGACCATAAAGGGCAGGAGGGACGGATCAGTGGCATTACAATGGAACAGACAAGCCAGGAGGGAGGGAATAGGGGTCTGCACATGGAAACAGAGGGCTGGGAGCAAGGGGGCAGGGCAGGAACAGCAAGATGACCATGAAGGTCAGGCAGGATGGGCACTAGAAACAAGACACACCATGGAGAGCAACAATGAGACTATGATGACATACACACAGACCATGGAGGGAAGGTGGGATGGGGTCAGGGGCAGCTAGCTGACCACACAGGGAAGGTGGGAGGGGCCTGGCAAGCGGGGTTAGTGGCAGTACAATGGCTGTGATGGGCAAGAAGGAGGGTGCAGGGGCATGCACAAAGGACCATCGAGGATAGAAGGGAGCGTCAGGACCTGGGCACAGACAAGAGAGTTCAGGGGAAGGGGCCTCACAACAGACCGCGTGGGGCAGGCAGGAGGAGCAGTTGCAGCACAACAGACCAGGGAGGGCAGAAGGGTGTGGCAGTAAAATGGACCATGGAGGACAGGAGGAAGGGGATAGGGGCATGGCATGTGGACAGGCAGGGTGGAGGTGGCAGGGACAGGTTACAGTCATCTGACAATGCTAGGCAGGTGGGAGGGGAGTGGCAGCTCAACAGAACACTCAGAGTAGATAGGAGTGGCAGGTCCATGGAACATGGTGGGCAAAAAGGATGGAGCAGGGGCATGCACAAAGACATCGGAGGGCAGGGGGAAGGAGAATAGGGGCAGCAAGCTAAGCACACAGGCTAAGCAGGAGGTCAATGATGGGCCATAGAATTGGGCAATGGAGGGCAGGAGAAGTGGACTGGTACATCATGCTAAATGGAGGGCAGTGGCAGCACATCAGACCATGCATGGCAGGAGGGAGGAGGCTAGTCCATGGATTCAGACAACAGAGGATAGGGAGGAGGTGGATGGGGCAGCAAGCTGACTGTTCAGAGAAGGTGAGTATTAGGAACTTTATTGTTTTTAAAATGTGTGTCTGTGCGAACTACTTAAAATATGAACACGTATGCAGCATAATCTCACTTTTATTCAGGAAGAAGAGGACGTTTGTGACTGTGACTCCGGGCTCACTTGGCAGAAACACCCCCTGACCCTCCACCCCCATCGCAAAATGTAATGCCCGTGAAAAGGGTAGGTGGACGCAGTGTTATATAGAACATAGTCCTGAGAGCACGATTGAAAATGAAAACTAGATATAGTATATGGTGTAAACTATGCACCAAAAAGTGTGATATAAGATGAACCGGGCGCGAAATATAATATGCAATACATTGTGCGCAGTGACAGATTCATTGGAGAGTGCGAGATAGCACAGGCACTAGCGCGTGCTATGCGATATGCACCTTGGAGTGTAATATGCACAGGGCAGGGTTGTGTAACCTAACTAGTCTCTAAAGTTGTAATATAAAATATGTGCTGGGGAGTGCAACGTTGCATATGCACTGTGACAAAGATATAGATCCCAGATTGTAATATGTATGGCATAGCGTTGTGCGTTATAACATAGGCATCGAGGAAGGCATGTTAGATGGGGCAATATAAACCGTGCGAAGGCAAATGTGGCATGACATATTCACGGGGTGGTGTTACAGTGCACATGGGCTAGAGAGTGTCATAGCATATGCACTAGCTGGTGGAATACAACAAAGAGGTGTGTGGCACTCGGCAGGCAGTGGTGGGTGTAACACAGTATTGGGCTCAGCCAGGAGAGGAGCTTGCTGTGACTCTCAAGTGAGGTTCGTCTCCTTTCCAGAGAGTAAAATAAAAAGTATTACACATCCGGTGGTGGATGTGTGTTTTATTAACCGTGAGGGGGGTTTCTTGCATAGTTTGGTCGAATTTTTGTCGAATCCCCTTTGAATGGCTTGGTGTGCGTGTGTATTAAATGTGCCCGTCAATAGCTACCCATGTTTGTATAAATAAACGACAAGGGTGCCGGGATTAGGCACGGTATGGCGTCAGACACGTCAGAGCTTCACTAGCGGTGTAAATACATTCCACGTGGATTCATTGTATGCATAGTCGCCTTCTAATGAATATCACGCAAATCGTCATGGTGATAGGTACATACGGTTTGTCCAGCATGTCCTAGGTGTTTCTATAAATATATACTTTTTTAAAAATAATAAAAAACAAACGCCGGCCCCGGGGGATGGTGTCCCCGGGGCCATAAGTGGCCTGAGGAGGAGGGCAACGCAGCCCCCCTCCTAAAGAATTACAAAAAAAAAAGGCCATGACCCGGGGGTTGGGGTCCCCGGGGCCGATTAAGACCTTGGGAGGGCCAAATTAATTTTTTTCAACAAAACAAATTAGGGTGCAGGCCCTGGGGTATGGGGTCCCCAGGGCCAATAAATTAGAAAAAGAAGGGGGGACACACAGCCTTCCTTCTTAACAAAATTAAATATATAAAAGACCGGCATCGCGCCGGAGGCCAAGCCCCCTCCTTGCAGCACTGTGCAAACGCGCCCCCTGGCCAGTTGTAAGTTGGGGAATTAATTCCCCTTCAATACTGAGGGTCCCTGAGGGTCAACTAGCCCAACAGGTATCTCCAGTATGCGCCAGGGAGCTGCTTGCAGACAGGTGTTCTGAGGCCATGCCCCTCTTTACACCTCTATGCAACCCAGCTCTGAGGTGCTTACTGGAGGTACCTAGTGGGCTAGTTTGACCCTAGGGACCCTTAGGATTCAAGGGGACTTAATCTCTCAACTTAGAACGGCCACAGGGCGCGTTTGCACAGTGGTGAAGGGAGGGGACAGGGCCTGAGGTGACGTGTGCAAACACGCTCTGTGGCGCATTTTAAGTTGGGTAAATAATTCCCTTTCAATCCTGAGGGACCCTGGGGGCCAACTAGCCCACCAGGTGCTTCCAGTAAGCGCCAATGATCTGTGTTGCAGAGAGGTGGTGCAGGCCTGCCCCTTTTTACACCTCTCTGCAATGGCGCTTACTGGACGTACCTAGTGGGCTATTTTGCCCCTAGGGACCCTCAGGATTCAAGGGGACTTAATCTCCCAACTTAAAAAACGGCCACAGGGCGTGTTTACACAGTGGGGAAGGGAGGGGACGGGGCCTGAGGTGACGTGTGCAAACATGCCCTATGGCGCGTTTTAAGTTGGGGAAATAATTCCCCTTCAATCCTGAGGGCCCCTGGGGGTTAACTAGCCCACCAGGTGCTTCCAGTAGGCGCCACTGAGCTGTGTTGCAGAGAGGTGGTCGAGGCCGTGCCACTTTTTGCACCTCCCTGCAACGCAGCTCTGTGGCGCTTACTGGAGGTACCTAGTGGGCTAGTTGGACCCTAGGGACCCTCAGGATTCAAATGAATTTAATCTCCAGACTAAAAACGGCCACAGGGCGTGTTTACACAGTGGTGAAGGGAGGGGACGGGGCCTGAGTTAACGTGTGCAAACAAGCCCTGTGGCGCGTTTTAATTTGGGGAAATAATTCCCCTTCAATCCTGAGGGACCCTGGGGGCCAACTAGCCCACCAGGTGCTTCCAGTAAGCACCACTGCGCTGCGTTGCAGAGAGGTGGTCTAGGCCGTGCCCCTTTTTACATCTCTCTGCATCGCAGCTCTGTGGCGCTTACTGGAGATACCTAGTGGTCTAATTGGAGCCTAGGGACCTTCAGGATTCAAGGGGACTTAATCTCCCAACTTAAAATGGCCACAGGGCGTGTTTACACAGTGGGGAAGGGAGGGGACGGGGCCTGAGGTGACGTGTGCAAACACGCCCTGTAGCGCGTTTTAAGAGGTAGTTTTAATCCCCTGCCCTATTATATACTAGGGGCTTACAGAGGAGGTCATGCTAATCACAGGGGGAGCCCAACGCATAGTGTTCCCTAGTGTATGTAGGTGTTTTCACTGTATTCTGAGTGTCTTTTAACATAGCACTGGCTCTAGGACTGGTTAGTCAGACTCAGTTACCACCAGTACACGTCTCAAAAAGTTGAGGGTACAGGATGATTTTGCAACAAGGCTTCTTTCTGCTCTTCTGTTTGTTCTTTCTGCACGTTATCCTTCTTCCTGCACTTTTCTTCGTCTTTGAGGACTTCTGTTGCTTCTTTCTGCATTTCTTATTTTCCTTTCTGTGCGTTTTTTCTTCTTTCTTCACATGTCCTATCTCTGTAGGCATAGTTAGAAATTAGCATTAAAAAAACCTTTGAAATTCACTGAAAAAACCATAGGTTTCAGGCACGTTATAGTTAGGAATTAGCATTTAAAAAACCTTAGAAATTCACTGAAAAAACCATAGGTTTCAGGGGCGTTATAGTTAGCTGGACTTTTCACTCGTACAAAACCATTGAAATTCCCCTGTTATAGTTAGTTCAACTAACTATAACTCGCGCGCCCGCAATGCACTGCTGATGACGTCACATATTACATCACTCATGACATGGTCAGTGACATCACTCATGACATCACTGATGACATCTCAAATGACATCACTCATAACATCAGTTGACTTGGGTGATTAGTACCAGCCCAATGGAGGTCTGGAAGTCAAAAATATTTCCAAGTTTCAGAGACTATGGGAGAAGTCCAGCTTTACACAGCTAAGGGTCCTAGGGCTTCAGGACAGGATTTAAGGGTCAGAACTCACTCAACCAGAGCCTAATATCAAGGTTTGGTCCAGGTCCAGTTGCAACTGGTCAGGTGGGCACTCCAGGAAAAAGGCCTCTTGCAGTTTGTTGTGTCCCTGAAGACACACAGGAGGTCAGCCAACTGCCTCTTGGTGCCCACTTCTTTGTCCTGGGTACTACTGAAAGCAGGTTCAGTCCTTAAAGTCTTCACACAGGTCTCAAGCATCAGGTGCAGTCCTTCTTCTGTTCTTTGACAGCTCAAACATGTTTTCTAAGGATCTGGTCATGAGGTCCATTTGTGTGCACTTCATTAGCCAGTGGGTGAAGGTGCCTCCTGGATACTCCTTAACCAATATCAAAACATTCCTGGGGGGCAACTCCACCCACTTTTATAGCACAAACTGTTTGCCTTGCTTCAAACTATCCCAGAGTGCACTATCCTAAGGGTAGTTCAAGATGGCACAGTCCTTCTGCCTTTAGAGGGAGCTTGTTGTCCAGTCAGTGGGGTGTTTAGGGAAATCAGCAGTCCCCTCCTCCTAAGCTACTCTCCCCTTACACTAAACTATGACTGGCTATACCTCACCTCTGCTTCTTTCAAGTTAATGAAGTTCCACAAACTTCCACAGCTGCCATTCCTGAGCTGATAGGGATAATGTACCACACACCCAGCTAGTCCCGTCACAAGTCCTAAACCATTTTGCTGCTCTGGAAGATGTTTTCAAACCTCATTAAGTTCTAGCACTAGCAGGCGCATCTGCTGGTTAATGCAAATTAGCAACCCAGAGCTTCAGGCGGGAAATGATAACATTCTAAAAGTTACTTTCCTAAATATGTATTAAAAATCTAACTTTATCATTGAATTTTAATAAATATAACAATTGTGGATGAGCCATTTCTGTAGCGTATCCCAAATCCACAATAGCAAAACGAATATTTTAATCTGCACTCTAGTTTTCCTCATAGGCCAGCCAGGGCCTTCCACGGTGGAAAATGCTTCTGGGGGCTTGTCACTGGAGGTACATGCCAACACTAAATTTCTACATGTCCCACTTTTAAATACTAAGCACACCACCTTGTGGCTACAATGTCTACTTAGGAGTCACATTAATATTTAAAAAGGAAGTGTTTCTCTGTCAAAAGGGTTATTTTGACAGATCAGACTGCAGGTTTAGGGTGCACAGTCTACACTGGTAGGCCTGAAATCAGGCTTTCATTGTCACATTAGTGGATGGCACAATAAGTGCTGCAGTCAACAGGTGGCATTTAACTTTGCATGCCATGGGTTTACTTTTACACTATGCAATATAGCCATACAGTAGAGTCAATTATGTCAATTAAGGATTAGACATTTTTACTTGTTTTAGGGGACAGCTGTGCCCCAGTGAGCAGTCTAAAATCCACAATAAAAGTCTGCAAAAATTGCAATGTCCATGTAAAAAGGAGTGTATTCTCGCATGGCTGTTAATGTACCAATAAAAGTGCGAAAAATGAATACCTGTGTGGAAGATCTGTGTCAGTTAGCCACAGCAAACAGATGGTGCTAACTCTGCACCTTTAAATGCAGACAAACTGTAGAAACAATGTTTCTCCCTGTAATGCCCAATTTATAGATACATTTGTAGATTGCTATTATACCACAAAGTCCAATCTCCTCTAAATAGAAGGTGTGGAGTTATTTTCCTCCACAATGAAATTGAGCATAGGAAAGCTCCTGAAAATTATTCTGAATATGTTTTTCTAACATAGAAGAAGGCTGTATATCAGCAAAAACATGAACTTCACTCGAAGGGTCGGGTTTGGATAGTTGTATGCCACAATATTAAGTGTCAAATAAGGTCCTGCAGAAATATTGACTACACAATATTGACTACTCCAAGAGAATCAAGGTAGGTGTATGTAGATAACTGTAGATGTAGTATTCTTAGCTCCACAACTATGTGCCGTGAAGATTTATGTTTATTGCCAAGGTATATAGAGGTGGAGTTAGGAGTGTTGAATCTATAATCACCTATTTATACTTGCCACGAAGACACAGTAGCAGTCAGTATTATGCACTTAAAATTCAAGCACACAGTGAGTGTAATAAAAAATGTGTAATATGTTATGTTGACTGTACTTATAGAGCACATGGCTGCCCCAGCAACGGGGCCCAGCACTAAATCTAACAGGAACAGAAAGGGAAGAGAATTAAACTATAGGTTGGAGAAAAGCCATGTCTTGATTATTTTCCTGAATGCCTAATGATCCTGCGTGCCGCAGGCAACCAGAGGAATGGAATTCCAAAGGGCGGGCGCCATAGCCTTAAACGAGCGCCCCCCAGCTCTTGTCCTACGCACTCTCGGGACACAAGCCAGATGCAGGTCTGCGGAGGGCTGGGCTCGAGCCGGAACATACAGCAACATACATTAACATACATTAGACATTATAATATGGTACCAACCAGCTGAATTTGGCTTGGTTCTGATATTCTGGAAATCATCTAAATTTGCCGAGAACAACAAAATTGGACTGGAATAGTTAATAGAAAACCAGGAACATTCATTCACGTCAGTGAAAAAACAGAACTTCCAAAATGTTACCGACAAAACAAAAACTTTAAACACACTTAAATATACTACCATGACTTACTTCAGTGAGGGTACATGTAACACACTGTGTGAAACCAGCTGCTTCTTTGTGCTGCGCAACAAATTATCAAAGGGATACAACAAATATGGAAAAAAAGAAAAACAAGGGCTTTAGACCTTTTCTGAAAAATAGTCACTTTGTAGTGTGAGCTCTGTTGGGAGCCTGTCTGGGAGAGTGGGAACCAGGCGTGCAAAGCTTCTTCTGCTCTTCTGGGAAGGCAACATCTATGAAGGAACAGGAGTGCATGGGCAATGAAGCGAACATTGCCAATTGGGGCATACCTCTGAATTCTGTCCCAGAGGCAGGCAGGGGTCAGAAAGTGAAGGCACTTAAAGAGAAGACATGCTACCTGGACCTTAATCTGGTTCTTACTGGTAAACAGTCAAGTGCTCTCAAACCACTGGAGGTGCAATGGTGCATCCGAGGCCCGCGGTCAGTGCACGGCAGCGTCTCACGTGTCCTAGAAATGCTACATTTGTTTCATTGGAAATCTCAAATAAAAGGCGTTGCAGGGGTCTAGTCATGTGTTTACGGTTTCTCCCCAGCTGTGATCAGTGGTAGAGCACTTCTAAATAAATCCTTCATGATTCACTCACATGAGGATGCAAAGCAAGGCAGGAAATTGACAGGTATATATAAAATGATGGCAATATAAGCACTGCAGGAAGCTGTCAGGACTTTAAGTAACCTTAGGTATTGTGGTAAAATGCAAACACTGAAAGTGTTTTATGACACTTTATTTGTTGTAGGAAATTGTCATGACTGTACTGAGACAATTGTAGGCATTGAATAAAATGTAAAAATGTATGTAAGTTTAAAGGTTTATTAAATTGCACTCGTTGTGTATTTGAAGCGCAGGTTCAGAAGGGAAGCAATGCATACAAATTGTAAGCATATTAAAACTGGAACACACGTTGAAGATGAAAACATTATAGAAGTGCTAGCACTTTATGAAACTAAAAGCAGTGACCGAAACTGTAAGCACTGTATGAAAATACCCGATGTCTCGGGTCTAGTTTGCGCTACATAAAACTCAAAAAAAAAAATGTTTTTAAAAAGTAAAGTATGGGAAAGCACTGTTTTTTGGAATCAAAGCATTCCATGAAACTGTTACCACTGTACTTACTCATATACTCCTACAACGAGAACCAATAGTAAAGAGCAGGTGATGACCTCAAGGAAACATTAAAAAACAAAATAAACTTCGAGGAAATGCTAGCTCCACAGGAACTTACAGGTGCTTTTCCTGCACAGTGTTCGCTTGGCGCCATTCTGCAGAAGGCTAAAATACCCAGGGCAGCTTCACTGCAAGCTGCAACCTGCAACCACGCCTAATGAAATCTGAAATAACAAGATCCTCAAAATAGCACTTCAGACACCACTCATTACCACTTTCATCAACGACTCTCTGGATCAATGGAAATCCACAAGCAGCTTAAGCATCCCACTATCTTTTCACAGCAGAAGAAGCCAGGCACTTACCAGGTTAATATCCTTCATACAGTGGTAAACCTACTAGCCTTGAGTGGCCCAGTGGGCAAAAAACAGAGGGTGAGGATTGAGCTCTGAATGATTTTAATTCAAGAATTCCTGTCATCACTTTGTTATTTGTTGCAGTGAGCACACTAGTCTCACTTGACCTAGAGGTGGCACATGCAGACGCAGAATGAACAGTCCCTTTTTTTAACAAACAACAAAGAAATTATACCAACCACAGACCAGAAGAAGGCCCAAGCCCAACAAAACCTAACAATATTTCAAATCTGTTAGAACACCCGAGAACAAAATAAAAAAAAGCCACATGCTTAAATAAAGTGGACATGTGACCAAGATGAAAATATTGCATGCGCACATACAACACAAGCAGAAACCAAACACAGCATACAATGAACAGCCATAAGAAAGAAGCAAGAAAGTTTTGCTTTAAAAGATACCAAACCTCACAAGCTAACCACTTCCTTTGCACTGGTCATTCTTCACAGTGACATCTGCACTGAAATGGGCTACAAAAAACAGGCTGGTACAACCATCTGCTCAAAGGCAGCACACACAAGATTCCACAGCAATGTCACTTACATCAAAGTAGAAATATCCCCTTTACCAGCAAACATACTTATCTACGTCCTGGTGTCTACCACACTCAAATGTAGAGCATCTCAAGTGGTTGTAACAAATTCTCTTAATCACATTCTTCAGTCAGGATATATGTCCAGTGTTGCTAAGTGTTCAAGCAACACAGTGAAGCCTACAAATTCACTGTACTGAATTGCACAATGGGAAACATGGGGCAGGGCCATATCTACAAAGACGGGCATGTCGCTGGTGGGACTCAGTGCACAAGCAGGCAGTGCGTAACCTGGGGGTAGTTTTTGATGACAAGCTGAGTCTGGAAACGCATGTAAACAAAACGGTTGGAACATGCTTCTCCCTCATTAGAGCACAGCGGAAAATACTCCCTATGCTACCTATGACCGCCAGGGCTCTCGTGGTGAGAAGCGTCATTCTGAGTCAACTGGACTATTGTAATGCTCTGATATTGGGTGCTCCTAACTTTCTGATCATGAAACTTCAAAGAATTCAGATGATCATGAAACTTCAAAGAATTCAGATGATTGCTGCAAAGCTAGCCCTGAAGAAGCCACGTAGATCTTCTGCCGCCGTGTCCCTTAAAGAGCTCCACTGGCTTCCAATACCACAGAGAATACAGTTCAAGACATTATGTATTGTTTTTAGGCTCTGCATGGACTAGGGCTGGCGCCACTGCAGAAACCATTTGTCTGGTATGCCCCCACAAGAAATCTCTTAGCGCACCCAGAATTAGAACCACTAGGTTTGGAGGTAGAGCATTTAGCTGTGCAGCCGCTCATTTATGGAACAAACTCCCACCCAATCTTAGGCAAATAGAAGAATCCCTACACTTCAGAAAGAAGCTTAAAACCTGACTCTTCCCAAGGGTGTAAAGCAGAACAGTCATCCTCATGGTAATACGTGCATATAGGGGAGCTAATGTAACCTCAGCACCAGGATACCCGTGGGGTGATAGTGCGCTTTATAAGACTGCATTACATTACATTACACAAGTAGTGTACCTTGCACGCACAGTCTCACACCATTGTGCTGAGGTGGGTTTATTCTGCAAGAGCAGAAGCATACCCTTCCAGTACAAATTCCAACATCCAGACAAATTGTACAGTTGGACACGCACAATGCATTGTTTTTGGGAGAAATGAACATATTTACGTTGGGGTTTTGCCCTGTGTCTGTGTCGTTGTGTGCTCTTATTGATTTGTGATGTTATATTTATTAATGATAGAGTAATCTTAGTGTGAGAAGTGCTGCGGCTCAACGAAAGCAAAAGGCAGAGCAGTGAGCATCTAATCTCCTCGTGGGTTGTGCGCCCTAGCTCTGGCTGTCCATACCAACTTATCATCTTTCTGACTATTGTTCACACTTACTCATATCAGTGAGCTACATTAGGAAGTATTTATCATATAAAATTATAACCCATACATAGTCACTGTATCCTAAACATAGAGGTACATTTTAAATCGGGACTAGGTTTGCTGAAGTGTATAATCTCAGCACTGCTTTAGGGTCTTGAAGTATATTTTATTTTCCCCCACAATTTTGCTGTGTCTTTATTAATTATGAGATTTCAAGTCGTATATATTGATGTTACCCTCATGAACCCTTGAATGGTCTTCTTACCTAAATTAAACATAACACGCACTAGAACCTAGAATGCCCTAAACAAGCATTCTCTCTGATAGTGAATTTATGGGTGCATACCACTTTCACATGGGAATTGTGGGAGGTGGTACCCTCGTCTATGTGTCAAATTTTCCATCCATGTTCAAAATACACCTGTATAATATAACTAGACTATAATATGCCCAGATTCATTCTCTGCTTTCCAAATACGTTGTATGTTGTATTGTTTGTTGAGATGAAGACGTAGGAATATGTGTCTTTCAGTAGGATGGCTGGTTTCTAACAGATTTGACACTACCCTTTGACAACCACTGTAAAAAGTTGAAGGTAATTGTCCAGGGTTTATTCTGGCTTTTTGGATTGCCCCACCTCTTCAGCGCAGAATTTTCAGATGCTGTACTTTATTCTGAAGAGGTAGAGCTTTGAGATATAGCTAAGAGAACCCAAGAGAATATATTCATTCTTCATAGTTTGAAAGAAGAAGACAAGGGGAGAGGAGTTGGCCTAACGGCTGGGGCGCTCGACCTCGGACATGGGGAACTGGGTTCAAGTCGCTGAACATCCTGTGATTCTGGGCAAATCACTTAATCTCCCCATGCCTAACAAAAAATGAATGCGTGTCCTCATGTAACGTTACTGGTGCTATGTAAGGCGCTCTGATACCTGATTGGATTCGGGTCAAATTCGCGCTATATAAAACTGCAACAACAAAAAAAAAGCAACATACATGCCTTGCTCCGTTGTATCCCGGTCTGCTCCATTTTGGTGAGCCTGTTTTTTGTGTGCCTCATTTTGAAAGAACAAGCCAAACTAGTGTGTCTCTAGACTGCTTTAGCTCTGCAGTCTTGAATCACCAATGGTTGTGAGTAAATGGGGCTGTGTCCCTCCCTTCGACCTCTTCACATTCAGTTACATACAGAATTGCTTTCAACATCACAGGATTTTGGCCTCTCCCATTCACAGTTGGATACATTTGAAACCTACATTGTGGGAAAACTTTATATACTATTGTTAACTTATCTTTCAAGGTAAGTATAAATGGAATTAAGAATAGAAATTATATACTTACCTTAAAATGTGGTGGTGGTTCAATATAGAGGATGCGAAATTATTGCCTTATGAAACATACTGCAAGCTCCACAGTCCTGAAAACTCAGTGGCCAGTAACTAAAGTAACTTATTTATTAAGTACATTTTCACTTGCGAATTGCTTCTCTAATTCAGTTTATATGTGTTTGTTAATCATATCAACAGATACATATAAATTAAAATAAATGATAACTGATGCTCTTGGTAGTGATTGTTCTCGTTTGTTTACATTGCTCCCAGAGTCAATGAGGCATTGCAACAATATGCCCTCTTGGCAAGGTCTCAGGAGTAACCATGTAAAGCTGCCACTGTTATGTGAACGCCATGAATAATGACATACTGGCATCCCGCGTTTAATTTGTGCATTGGTGGTGGGTACCAGCACTTATTTCTGAGAAGGGTGATACATGTTTCATCATCGAACTTTGCACCAGAGCAACAGATAGACAGAAAAGGCAGTGTCATCTTAAAGGTTTTTGGGGCTTGGGTAAAATGTTTTGTGGCCCCCTGTTCGGAACAATTTTGAACTTTATTAGCCATTTTGTGCTAATTGAAGCTAGCACAGTGCCCAAAATATTAAATTATGTTAAACTCTAAGTAACTGAATAGATTATATGTGTCTTACCTGGGACTCTCACAAAATCCCTAACATTGCATTGGAGTGGGGAAGAAGTTGACACAGAGGAATAGGTGTAATATGGGAGAGAGATATCACCTCCCGGAGGGGGGGGGGGGGGGGGGGGGAGGGGGGCTTTAAAGTTTGGAGCCCTGGGCTATTGCCTTATTTACCCATGTCTTAAAACTGCCCTGACAAAAGAGAGGAAGGAGGAAGATGCAGATAGGAAAGCAGGAGGAAAAGGAGAGAGCTAAGATAAAGAATAAGTTTCAAGAGTGAAATAAAGAGGAAGAAAAAAGCATGTAGGATAGAGGAAGAAAGAGGCTATCAAGACTAGGCTGCTCCTTGAAATCTTCGACTTTCGGCAGAACGAGTACCTAAGAAAGATTTTGGGCGCCTACAAGTATCTTTTCTTTTTCCCTTTCTCCTTTTTTCTTTTCCTTCTTTTTTATTAACAAATTAAGCTCTGCTGTCATCTCAAGGACTGGTGTCCTAGGAGCCTGACGCTGCTTGCATTTAAATGAAATATCTACTGGTACAATTCACAGAGCTCATGGCGATTGCCTTGGAATAGCTGCATGTAACTTGCTCAAGCCCTGTCAGGAGGGATGAAAGCAAACAAATAAGGGTTGTCCTGAAACTTATAAAACAAATTGGCTGCTGGCTATGCATCTTACTGATGTAAGCTGTTTCTGCTCCCTCCAGTCCCTCTCTGGTCCCCTGTGCTTCCTGACAAACACGGGAGATGAATGTTCCTTTTGTGTTTATGTACATTGCATCGCAGTATTCGGCTTTCTTCTTTACAGAGGGAAAATATCAGTTACTGGAGTTTCCTTTAATTTAATGGCGAAATATTGATTTCCCGAAGTTTATATCTCGACCAAGATTTAATGCGGGAACTTAAGTGAGCCATATTGTCGCCAGCCCTGGCCTGTGTAGGTAAGAGCAGTAGGGCCGGGTGGGGGAAGATGGATTTCGACAGACCACAACGTGGGAAAACTAATTATTTATTTAATTTCCCCTCTAAATTAAATTGTGTTGCTGCATCTCTCTTCCGGGTGCGTTTCGCACACTCTTCAATTCCAGGCATTTTTCCTTCTAGTTCTCCTTTTCTAATCAGTTTCTTTATTTAAATTTGTATTTTCTTTTCATATTCCTTTTGTTTAACGTCTCCTCCTTTCTCTACCACTTTCTCTCCCTCCCTAGTTCCCTTCTTCCCTACTCTTTGCTCCACCTCTCTCTCACTGTTTCTTTCTCTCTGTCACACTATCCATTGCACTATTACTATCAATCAGTGTGTCTCTACCTTCGTTTTTTATTTTGTGTGTCTTATTGTCTATATATTTCTCTCTATCTCCGCTCTCTTTCCACATCAGTTTTTTTTATCTCCTATCTTGCTCGTCATCTTTCGCCCCTCTTCCGCTTCTCTTTCTCTCTATTTTTCCTCTGTCTCCCTCCTCTATGTTATGGTATGGTATGGTATAGTACAATATGGTATGATATAATATATTCTAGTGGCTAATTCTCGGGCCCACATCTTGTGTGAATGGCCTCTTGCTGCTTTGGCACATATTGCATCCACATCCCTCCACAGGAAACACGTGACTGTTGAATCCTGTTTAATGATCCATGCCTCACTGGCTTCCTGAATTGAAAGTTGTCCTCAACACTTATCAACGGAAGAGGAATTTGTTCTGTAGCTTGATTCATGGCTTCATACAGACTGCTGCTGGTACAGAATAACATTTATCTTCCACTCATGTCATCAAGTCTCTGGAACACCTCTTATCTACCAACCATGGATATGTACCTAGAAATGTGTGAACATTTCTATTAACACATTGTTTTTCTTCATGTAGACCCTTTTTAGTTTGGCATAGAGACAGCGTGCTATATTGAGGGCGTCAAGTAATAAAACAAATGACAAATAAAAAAATACACGCATAAATACATAAATAAAGGACTTTTTAACCATCCCTACACATCCAGTGGTCAGTTCAATTGTCATTCACATTTTATTTCCATCCACTACAGCATGAGGTAGTAGGTCAGCCCACTTCAGCCACTGGCTCTCTTGAACTGTGAGTGACAGACTTTTCTTTAGTAGATGTGCAAAAATTGCACATCAGTGCCAGTGCTGGTGTGCCAATGCTTTACTTTCACAATGTTTTTTCTCTTCATTCCTTATCCTTTTTTTTATAAATCCTTTAAGACATTCTTGTTTCATTAAACCTAGCTTCAGGGTACAGTAATTCATACCCCGTAGTATATTTTTTTTTGTCTTAAGGAATCATAAAAAAATATTGTTATTTCTTCCTTGTAATGCATAGAAATCTGTAGTACTGGCTTTGATCTTATCCCCTCTCGACCACTCCAATTCCAGCAATCTTGGCCTGCCTATCTGATATATCACCTTCAAGTCATCTAAAATACCGTGAAGCGACTACTGTTCACATTCTCTAAACTCTCGTCCGTTGCAATCTTTCGCAAGCAACTGCACTGGCTCCCTGTAAAACAAAGGTTATCTTTAAAGCGTTAGCAATTGCTCATCGCAGGCTTCATGATTTAGGTCCTAAATACCTGATCTCGAGGATCCAAGAATACTGTCCCGCGAGATCCCTGCACTCTGAGAAAGCTAGACATCAGATTGTTCCGCTCTTTAAGAAAAAGAGGCAAAAAGGCTCTTCTTTTTGGTAGCCTCTTGCTGGAACCAGTTCCCTTTTCAATTAAGAAACACCATGAATGAGACTCCATTTAGGGAAAAACACGCTTATTCAGTGACTAATGCTTCTATACCTGATATGCCGTATTTAACGCCAGGACCAGCCACGGCCTGTGCAGATAAGAGCGGTGGGCTGGTGGGGCTGGGTTGCGGGGATTCGACAGACAACCACGAGGGAAAATTAAATAAATAATTAATTTTCCCTCATCATCGTCAGACGAAAGCCCCCCCACCACCCCAACGCTCTTACCTGCACTGGCCACAGCTGGCCGGGATACTCTTGAGTAGCCGTGCACTCTTGAGATACATTCATTCATTCTCCCGTGATGTGCATTAAAACTAAAAATTGTTGCTATATCTGTTATAGCTAGAAAGCACCCGTACTGTTCTGTTAAAATTGTACCTGACCAATATATTTTTCATAATTTAACAATTGTATTGCAAGCATATGTCAGCCATGTTTAGGTGGTAAGCTATTTTCTTATTACTTTTCCTTTTGGCCTATAAACTTGCATTAAAAATAAATAAACATCTCACCAGCTTGCCAAGGCCAGACCCATTGACTCTATTAGTGATTATTTTGACATTTTAGGACATAATACAACATGGGACACACTACTGCATTGGTATCAGAAGGTATTGGGCCCTATGGTAGGATATTCATTATCAAATCACATGTGCTGCCACTGTGCAGAGTTCTCTATAGCACACATTGTTGTGAGTCTGCCACAATGTTGGAACCTGCATTGAGGTTCTTGAAGACTGGCTCCACGTGCAGTTCCACATCTCTTCTGTGAATTCCAGCATGGAGGCATATGCAGAGCATATAAAGAGCATCATCATCACATACGTTACGTAGGTCACCTCCATGAATATCTAGGTCAATGTCATAAACATTTATGACACATGACATTTCACAGATTCCTCAAAATAACATACACATAGCTATTAAAAGCCACTTTCCCTCTGCCATAAACAGAGACATAGCTTAACATACAATGCTGTGAATTGAACTTACCATGACTTCTACACTGATCTCCTTGTGTGTCAGCCTTTGTAAAGGCTTGGCCACTAGGGAAAAGTTGGGTAGCCATTGATGACAGTAGCCCACTGTTCCCAAATACATTTTGACCTATTTCTGAATTTTTGGCGGTTTCATTTGCAGAATCCCTGATATTCTCTATGGCGAAACCTTTCTGACTCTTTTCTCAATAAAATGACCAAGCTACAAGACTTCTTTCAAATAATACTGCAACTTACCGGGGGTCACTTTATGTTCATTATCTGCCAATAGGCTTAACAATGTAATTGTGTTAGTTTTGCATACTTCATGAGTATCTGATGCAAACAACAGATCGCCAATATACTTAGCAAACACAAGGAAATGATGGATGGAGCGCTGAAACTTTTCAGACACTCCATCATCGATCTTTAGCTCACTTCGCCTCCTCAGTTCAGAACCAGCCATATGCAAATCAGTCTTGACCCTGTTCCTCATGGGAAAAGTCCAGCCCGAACTGCCAAGCCAGGTCTTCCCTGGACCGGAAACAAGCATCATGAGACTTGAGTCACAAACCATGAATTGGTTATTAGCCTCAAAATTCCCTGTTTTTATAGGGACTTTCTCAGTAAATGGATTACTCATTTGTTGATTAGCAACTCCAACAACTTGGATACTTCTTCCGGAAAGGGGTTGGTCTGGAACTTCCACTGTTTGTACAGTAGAATGGGTAGCACCAGTATCAACCAAGAATGATACAGTGTGGCCATTTAGCTCACCATCAACATATGGGCCACTCTAGTCTACCACCAAGTCTGCGCCATGTGCACAATCTTCCTCTCCCCTCAGGCACCATCAGGCGGAATGATCGGAACCAAAATTCTCAATGGTCTTAAACATCCTATATTGCTGGTAATGAATGTTACCCTGAAATGCATTATGATTCACATTCAGAACTTGATTTGAAATTAATCTGGGACCAGCAGCAGCTTGCTGTGGCATCCAGGGTTGTGGAACTTGCATTCAAATGTTGAGTTATTGGCCTAGGTACTGTCTGCAGCTGCATAGAATTACCCTTCTGCGACTGTGTTAACCCTGGATTCTGACCTTCATTTTCAGGAGTAAGATGTAATACTAGCTTTCAATGCCCCAGCTTATTACAATAGTGGCACAGCTGGACCTTTTCAATGTGGCTACATCTTTTCCAGTATTTGGATCAAGCGGGATTCCCCTATCCCTATCTTGGGATTGAAATCCACATCCACCTTCCGTGGAAGGAGCTCCCTCCAGGTACATCCCCTGCATAGGGGGTGCATTTCCAACAAATGACGGATCTTGACACCCTCTGAGCGGCTTTTTCATCTGTGCAACCATGAGCTTCTCCTTTAATTTCTTCTGCCTCATGTCAATCTCATTGTTGCAATACTTTGCGTATTGCAAAGTTTCATCAATCAACTTATTCTGCCAGCAAACCAAATGCTGCTGAATCATCATGATATTCTCAGGTCTCAATCCTGTCACAAACCTAGACACAACATTTTCCATGTCCTTATGCTCCAATGTTTCCATACCACTACACTGTTTGAACTCCTGCAACAATCTCTCATAATATGTATGAATCGTCTCTTTAGGTTCCTGAGTCCTACGGTCAATCTTGACCCAGTCAACATCTTGGGGTGAGACTTTAGAATTCAACCACGTCATCTCCTGGTCATACTTCCTCATTACTATGGGTGACAGACCATTAATCAAAGGGTCCTATGCTGCTTCTCTCGCAGGCCATTCTTTAGCTACCTTATATGCTGTCCACAAATCACTTGTAAGTACAACATCAAATAGCGTATTCAAATCTGTCCACAAAACTGTTGACATTTTTACAAACCGCTCAACTTGCTTGTGCCATTCCACAGATTTCTCTCTAAACCTATGTAAATAATTAGTAAATGATGCAAGATCACTCCTATTTCAAGGTACATGAACATAACCTCCACTAGGTACTTCTTGCAAAGGTAAAATTGTAGTACCTGCCCTCCCCCTACAGAAGGAGGTGGTTCCCATACTGTTCTTTTAGGACTTTTCTTTTTTGACCATTTAACTTCCTATTTATCCAGAATCTCCCCCAAAAAATGGTATTTTCATATTTTCTAAGTCTTGGTCAGAAAAGCAAAGCCGGTAATTTTTCTGTAAAGCTTTGGTTCATTCCAAATCTACTTCATATTTCTGAGCTATTTCAGATAATATTTCATGAGCTTGTCTTGCTCTCCTGGTAAAATCCTTGCTCATAAACAAAACCTTGTTTTGTTGATAAGCGTATATTCGAGCCAATTCAAAACTTCCACTTATCATCTCACCCAATTCAAGTTTTAGTTTAACTACATCCACCAAATTTACTTTCAATGTTGACTTAATCATCCTGTGACTTACTTTCTTACTCCTAATCTCATTTGAAGTGGCACTCTGAACCTTCACCCATTAGTCTAATTTCTGAGCATCAAGTATATGTGGCGCCTCAGAAGCTATAGGCAGTATTTTCTCTAGGCATGCTACTGTGCACATTCAGAGGTTGCTCCCATATGAGTGACAGTAGCGGCTCCTGGTGGGAGTGCTGGGGGTGGTGAGGTGGGGCAGGGGAGGGGCAGGGTGGGGGGTAGTAAACCACGGAATATGGCAGAACGGCAGTAACTACATAAATAAATAAACAAAACAAATTAGATTGCACACGCTGCTTCGCCATTTGGCGTTGCAATGTGCACAATGTAATTCGTTTTATTTATTTTTTATTTATTTACTTACCGTATTCCGTGATTTACTGCCCCCCACTGTGCCCCTCCCCCACCGCCCGCAGCACTCCCACCAGGAGTCGCTACTGATGAGTGAATCTATTTCTGGCAATCCAGGAAATGAATTTAAAAGTCCTGATCCAAGCTGATTTGTTGATAGATCTGCACTCAAAATGGGAATAAGCTTCACATTTGAAATAACTGGAGCCTTCTCTGGGGCTCACGTCTCAGTTGGAACCTTCATATCACATGTAAAGCTCCCTGTGGAGCTGGGAGTATATATAGGACCTACAGGACCAATAGTAACTGAGACCTTCAGAGCATCAGTAATATTGAAGATATAGAAACATTTGGACCTCTCGGACCTCTCAAATAGCCAGGGATACAGATCCTCGATCTCATGCCCATCATAATTTGATTTGTATTCATAGGAGTAACCCCCAATACATTAGGACTCACATTTACTGTGCTGTAACAATTCCAGAATTTCCACTAACATTAACGCTTCCACATTCCAGTGCTTGGCTTTCATTGTATGGAGGCGGGCGCTCCGACAACAACACATCTTGAAGACTGTCACTAGTATCAATATCACGGTTTTAACCTCCCTCAGCTATCTCCTTTGCCCATTTCCTCTCTCTCTCTTTTTCCCTCTTGCCTGTCCCTATCAAACTCCTGACCCATCAATGCTGGATATAACTTAGCTACCTTTATCATGTCTGTTCTCCATCTGTTCGGTTTTACATCCCATCTTGCATCTGCATATGTGCGCACTGCCTTTATAGCTCTTCCCTGATATCTTCTCTTTTACATGAGCTGCATGCTCCCAAGCATTGAGTGCTTCAAACTGTGTAGGTCTAAGCTGTGGTTTCATTTAATATAAAATCATTCTCAAGTTCTCAATAATCCATATATTAAATGTACCATAGCGTGGAAACGGCAATGTACCTTCTTTCTCAGTGATCCTGTGCCATTGTTAAAGTGAAATACAAGTGTGTAGCCTTACATTTATTGCCATATAATGACCTTCAGTATCCCCAGGTGGTGCCTCTTCTCCCTCTATGACAGGTATTGTAACATCTCCCTTAACCAAATCCTGTACTGCTTTAAAACATTTCAATTTTGATTAGGTATATCAACAATCACAATCAAAATTGTTCATTTCAAACAGGAAATAACAATATTCACACTACTTGTGTGTAGAATTAGTAATCAATACCAGTGCGACACCCTATGACGTTAACAACCAATAACAGCGTGGTTTTACACCAACCGACCAATCCCAGTGCACCACACTGTGTCATCAGTCTCACTCCCTTCAGCAGTTCACCCTCTTTCACAATTTTCACGAATGTAGCTTTATTCAGAAACAAGCATACAAACAAATGCAATGCAAATAGCCGCAAATAACAGTTGTCTGCTTTCGTAAAGAAATCGACAGAATACAAACACACAAGAAATATTTTCATCCATTCTAACACACATTCGAGTGAAACCTCGACCTGGAGGGAATCACCCTAATAAGTACAATTTTCCTCTGTACAAAGGTCCACTGCACTAATCATACTTCACTATCAAACATAAAGATAAAGTCCCTATCTCAATTGGGCTGCCGACGATATTTCACGAAATTCTCCACAAAACTTTAGCAGACAATCACAACACATTGTTTTCAACACTTTTAATGTCAACCTGGGTTCTTAGGCCACATCGGACCCGCTAACAACCTCAACTACTCCGCATTAAACACCAAATACACACGACATTTACAACACCTCTGCTAAACATCACACAACTATTATGACACTGCATGCTAAGCACAACCCATGCATACACAACCTTATTGATACTCACTCCTCTGCTGGTACTACTCCACAACCAACCACTGGAACTTTGTTGATCTTTCAAATCGAAACATGGACTCTGGATTTGGAGGGGAACTAAGGCTGGGACTTTGACTGTTCTCATGTAAAGCCTCCTAACTCCCTCTCAAGACCTAACTATCCTCTGCTACCATTTTGATAACGCATCAGAGGCGAACCCCCTTTCCTACCCCATGCAATGGAAATTTCATTGGTGCCTAAGGAACAAAAGGAGTTAGGATGACTTTCAGTTTACAATTATAGTGCAACCCATTTGGTCACACAGTAAAGGTAAGAGTCAATAAATGGGATTAAGTATAGACTTATTACAGATTCAGAGCCAACATTATATAAGTCAGTCTCAGAAACATAGCATTGAAATACAGGATTACCAATGAAAAGCCGAATCTACGCACAAAGTTTATCCTCAATACCAGAAAGGAAATGAGGAATTCAGTGGCCACAGTACAAAGAATAATACAGTTTGATGGTTAGAATACAAGTTTTGATCCTCCTGCCTATGATGCATGAGGAAATACTAATTCTCCTTATCCTCCCCAAACTAATTAATGCCAAAGAGAAACATACTTAGATCAAATAAAGTAGAAAGGTGTCAGCATAGTAGAATTTCTGTAAGAGATCTCCAGGGAAAGAATATTGCATAGCATAAAGCCACACAACAAGAGTAACACATAAAGGTCTGCACCTCTCCTAGCTGGCAAGGAATCTGAACAAAACTAAAGTGTGTTGCCTTGTTATACCCACAGAAAGAACTCTCTAGTATCTCATATCAAAGGTCTCAATAGTGTTTACATACTACCGATACTCTTTAGCAGCTACACTTGTAATTCTCTTCTTTGATCCCATCAATCAGAACCACCTTGGATTCCACCCATCTCCCTATTTCGTACAGACTGTAGTCCTCCCTTTGCTCTTCCATCTTATTGTCCTTCCCAAGAGTACTCCCTTTGAGCTTCCCTATCTCGCTCATTCAATGTGCCTTTCTCCATTTATTGGATCATGCCACTGCACTTGCAGAGGAAAGAAAAACATTACAACCGAAGCAAACATTCACGTTGAAGGTTAAAAATTGTGAAATCCAAATGCTTAAGGCCTTTGGTCAATTTTAATACATCAACCCACTCAATACGAACTGTAACTGCGTGATTACAGATATATAGGCAGTTGCATTATAAGTACAAAACGCTATTCTAATAGATACATTTACCATTATAGAATAGATGCAAAATAATATTTAAATGAGTACGTGATACATAAAGGTTAACAGTGTTATTCAGACCACAGATGTGTACATATATGTGAGAACTGCAACACATTGTTACTGTAAAGAAAATCGTAATATGCACCCACATATAAATATTGAGGCTGCACTGTAAATGCACTTTCTATATTGCTTCAAGTGCACTTCACTTCATTAATCATTTAAGTCACATGAATACATGAGGCCATAATTGAACATAGATGTAGCCTAATCAATCATGAAAGGGTGGAGCAAAAATTACGCTGCTCCACTTGCATATAGATCTGCTGCTCACAATACCAACACTCCTTCAGGGCTTTGCACCCTCATGCCTGTTCACAGCATAGTCAGTTGGAATCAGAGGTGATTTAAAACGTGGCGCCAGCTTATAAACACCAACCCAACTCGCTTATCACATTGTCCAAAAACCAGCAATTGTATAGCATTGGAGTGACTAGAGGTTCACACCTGGATGTCAGCTGCAGTGAAACGTGTATCAAAAGTTTACCCCATACTCTGTGTGATTCTCTTATCAATCCCATATTCTTCCCGAGATGTGCATAGGGCCGTTCCCAGGGACAACTCTCTAAGTCAAAGAGCGCCCTTTGAAGTGCACTGGAGAGCCTGGTTCCCCCTTCCTCTTTTGTGCCCCACCCAGCTTACAGGAATGCAGCAACACAGAAATCTGTTTGGGGGATTCCCCTACCTCCTCACCTCTCCTCTCCTCACGTTCCTCCAGTCAGCCCTGTGTCTCCCAAAATGAAACCTAGAGTATGTCATGTATTATTGCCTTTATAGGCACACACATACTCAGCACATGGAAATAAATACATGCACTGCACAGCACTGAATTATACCTGTATTGTACTATTCAAAGGGACACGTACACCCAGCATATATGTAACACATACTGTGCAGCACGGCACACCAAACCTATGAGGTAAAAAGGAATTGAGCACACAGCAGTGGAGCTTCAAATAAGTGAGCCAGTGACAAAGATAAAGAGGACCTTTTCAGTCCTACTGATCACTACACGTTATGCTGTAATCACTGCGCTCGTGATGCTGAACTCCTTATAAAGGTGGAGTTCTTTCATCACTATGAAGCCAGCACTATGGGAACCCCTCCTGGTCTAAAAAGACTGCAATTTGTGAGCCAGGCCTATGTCATGACACACATGTAAGATCTGTGTTCGCCCAAGGCAACAAAAATCAGCATTTGAGATCCAGACATCATAACAATTGGGGCAACCAGGGAAGGGGTACATGTCCATCACCTTTGAGGGGCATCCCAACACACACACAGACTGAAAAAAAGCTTTATGAATGCAGCCTTTTCTCCTCAACATGAAATTGCTAAAATTCATCTGGCACTGATCAGATTAGTTACTAGACATACCACATCAGATTTATATTTTTTACTCCCTTGAAAGTGAGAGATTTTGCACCTCTCCAATGAGCACATTTGTACTAAAGTTCTTCCTGATTTTTGTCCATGGGTTGTGTTAGACTTGGCCCTTTTTGCAGGGTCATCCCAGAACATTTTGCCTTCATCTTGGAATTTTGTTCTGACCTGGAGTTGGTGGTCTACACCTGTTTGGGGTATTTAATTTACCTATCAGTCCCTTGTAAAGAGGTATCTCATATACCCAGGGCCAGTAAATTAAATGCTACTGGTGGGCTCGCTTATCACATTGTCCAAAAACCAGCAATTGTATAGCATTGGAGTGACTAGAGGTTCACACCTGGATGTCAGCTGCAGTGAAACGTGTATCAAAAGTTTACCCCATACTCTGTATGATTCTCTTATCAATCCCATATTCTTCCCGAGATGTGCATAGGGCCGTTCCCAGGGACAACTCTCTAAGTCAAAGAGCACCCTTTGAAGTGCACTGGAGAGCCTGGTTCCCCCTTCCTCTTTTGTGCCCCACCCAGCTTACAGGAATGCAGCAACACAGAAATCTGTTTGGGGGGATTCCCCTACCTCCTCACCTCTCCTCTCCTCTCCTCATGTTCCTCCAGTCAGCCCTGTGTCTCCCAAAATGAAACCTAGAGTATGTCATGTATTATTGCCTTTATAGGCACACACATACTCAGCACATGGAAATAAATACATGCACTGCACAGCACTGAACTATACCTGTATTGTACTATTCAAAGGGACACGTACACCCAGCATATATGTAACACATACTGTGCAGCACGGCACACCAAACCTATGAGGTAAAAAGGAATTGAGCACACAGCAGTGGAGCTTCAAATAAGTGAGCCAGTGACAAAGATAAAGAGGACCTTTTCAGTCCTACCGATCACTACACGTTATGCTGTAATCACTGCGCTCGTGATGCTGAACTCCTTATAAAGGTGGAGTTCTTTCATCACTATGAAGCCAGCACTATGGGAACCCCTCCTGGTCTAAAAAGACTGCAATTTGTGAGCCAGGCCTATGTCATGACACACATGTAAGATCTGTGTTCGCCCAAGGCAACAAAAATCAGCATTTGGGATCCAGACATCATAACAATTGGGGCAACCAGGGAAGGGGTACATGTCCATCACCTTTGAGGGGCATCCCAACACACACACAGACTGAAAAAAAGCTTTATGAATGCAGCCTTTTCTCCTCAACATGAAATTGCTAAAATTCATCTGGCACTGAACAGATTAGTTACTAGACATACCACATCAGATTTATATTTTTTACTCCCTTGAAAGTGAGAGATTTTGCACCTCTCCAATGAGCACATTTGTACTAAAGTTCTTCCTGATTTTTGTCCATGGGTTGTGTTAGACTTGGCCCTTTTTGCAGGGTCATCCCAGAACATTTTGCCTTCATCTTGGAATTTTGTTCTGACCTGGAGTTGGTGGTCTACACCTGTTTGGGGTATTTAATTTACCTATCAGTCCCTTGTAAAGAGGTATCTCATATACCCAGGGCCAGTAAATTAAATGCTACTGGTGGGCTTGCGCCACCCACCAAAGTAGCCTTTCAAACCTGTCCCAGGCCTCTGCCTTTGCAGGGCCTGCACGCCCAGCTTACTGCCGCTGTGACGTGGCACATAAAGCGGATGCCACGTCTGTGACTCCCCTTTTACTACATATCAGTCACCCCTAAGGTAGGCCTCAGCTAGCCCTATGGGCAGGGTGCGCTGTAGGTAAAAGGTAGGCCATGTGCCTTAAATGTGTGGCATGTCCTGGTAGTGACAAACAGCCTATTTGGTTTCTCACTACTGTGAGACTGCCCTCTCGTAGGAATGCATTGTGGATTCCTTGATATGTATTTCAGTGGTAATTCCTGATATGAGAGGGGTGGTGTGGTCAAGTTTGGTATGTTTGGAATAGTGGTAATAAAGGCTGCGTAATGGTGTTTGCAGATTTATTATCACTATTTTAGAAATGCCACTTTTAGAAGTGGGTATTTCTGTGTGCTGTGTGTCTTTGTGCTTGTCTGTTATGTATTGCATATCTGGCTCTGGATGACAGGGGTGGGGGAGGTGCAATGGCTTCAGAGGGGCTGGGTGATTCAGCGCTAGGCTGAATAGCCAGATTCACATTTGGAGTAGTGGGAGGAGTAGCGTCTGACCCTGAATAGGACTGTCCCTGCCTTCCACAATGCTGGCTCCGCCCCCCTGTGGTGTATCTGGGGCCAGAGCCTACACTAACAATGAAGATTGTTGTGCACCTAAAAGAGAGATGTAAGTGCCCCCCAGAACTGGCTTGGTCCGGGCACAGAGCCCTGTGCCAGGGGGGAGAACAAAGACACTTGTAGTATAAATGTTATAACAGATGCCCAATTGGCCCTGTAGTGTACATAATCTCTGTAAAGTCATACTAGGTGCCAGGTGGCACAGTGTATATATGTGATTATGTTTAATGTTTTTTATGAGTAATACAAAGGCTACTTTTGATACAACCTTGAGTGGAGTTTTTTTTGTGGTGTGCCTAGTGTGTCGCTGCTGCGTGTCTGTGTTGCACAAAAGCTTTACACATTGCCTCTGGGATGAGCCTGACTGCTCTACCAAGCTACCAAGGGGGTGAGCAGGGGTTATCTATGGTGTGTAACTTCCTTGCCCTGACTAGAGTGGTGGTTTCTGCCTGGCTTAGACGCATGCCCTAGCCAACCAGGAATCCCAATTCTAGCATTGGTTGTCAGAGGTGAAGATGTGACTTGCGTTTACGCAGTACCACAGTGACACATGGTTGCACTACAAATTCTGCATTTAGACAATCACGTGTTTGGGGATTTTTCCAGATTTTTTTTACTTCCCCTCAAAAGTGTCATTTTTGAATTGTGTTTTCCTGCGCTTCAAAATCTCTGGTGAAGCCCCTATAATGTCAGTCATGTCTCACCTCGGTGATCCAGCAGTTGTTGTGACAGAAAGTGCATTTAAATGGTATGTTTGGGGGGCGTGTCCAAGATGGCAACTGTGCAAGACGTGTCTTATGGTATCACCGGCCCGCCGTGCTTCAGCTTTGTAATAGCACCCAATCAGCTGCCATTGCTGGTCGGAATGCGAGAGCTGAACTTTGGCAGACACCCGTGGGTCCGCTAAAGTGAGCAGCGGATGCCGGGAGCGTGCAATTCCTGAGAACACCGACCGGCCGGAGAGGACCCGGAGGAGTTGCAGCCTGGAGCACCGAGGGGAGGAGCAGAGATCTCCCTGCAGCCGCGGCGGACCTGGAGGCTGTCCTGATCGACCGCCGAGCACTAGTGCAGTCAGTGAGCAGCGCCCACGCCGCCTACAAGGACAGTGCAGGTTGCAGTGCTTTGATAGCGGCCCCCGCTCTGGTGCGTGTTTGTTGCATGGCCTGCTGGTGCGGATCGGATTTCGGAGTGGGAGAGAGCCCTGTCAGTGGCCCAGCGACGCCAGTGTGGGCGACCAGGAGTAACCTGCAGGCAAAAAACCTTCAAGAGTGGGAATGGCCTGCTTGCTCTCGAGCCACACAGTCGGCAGAACTGGGTGGAGAAGACTACTACAACACCTTGAAGGATACGGCCAGAATGCGTGCCACAGATCCCGGTGAGTGAGTGGCGCACAGCTTGAGTGGTGGCACGGCCTCCCAGTAGGCAGGTTTGCGGAGCTATCCTGCACCTGCTCTCAACACCACACGGAGCAACACGTGAGTGAGTCCCTGGGGAGATGGAGGGCCTGCTGGGGCCTGTGAAGATCCTAAGAGCCCGCGCTGCACATACGGGGGCCCTGCCTAACCGGGCCTGCCGGAACGCTGGTGGCGATTGGCTTTTTCACCAGGGGCCCTCTGGCTGAGGTGCTCCAGTGCAGTGGCGGCAGAGGTGCAGGTGGTCCAGCTGGGCCCGCCCGACGCCCTTCAGCCCGGCGGTGGGGCTCCCTGGCCTGGTCTCCACCATCCTGAAAGAGGACACCTGGCCTCCACGTGAGGGGTGTGACTGGGCTATACGGGAGGCCTATTGAACGGGGGAGGACACCACGTGGCTCCATCATGGTGAGTGCCAGGCTAAAGAAAGAGCGTTCTGTGAAGGACATGCTACAGAAACAGACGGCACAGGGCTTTGCAGGCAATGAGGAAGGGGCGCTGACTGGGTCGGCAGACAGAGCGTACGCACCAGCGACAAAAGCCCTCATGACATTGCTCATCTTGGCGCTCAGGGAGGACCTACAAGAGCTCAAAGACCAACTGGCGGCAGACCTCAAGGAGGTGCGGCGAGATGTCTCAGAGATAGGCGACAGGGTGGCGACCCTGGAGGAGCAAGAAAATGGGCGAGATGAAGAGATGGAGATGATGCAACAGGAGATACTCATGCTTAAAGAACAGCATATCGACCTCCAGGGCCAGATGGAGGATTTGGAGAATCGCTCCCGACGCAACAACATCCGTAACCGGGGAGTGAAACAGGGGGCCGAGAAAGGTGACATCGGAGAATTTGTCCAGGCCGTCTTCCGTCAGGTGCTGGGTCCGGACCATACGACTGAGGTGCAGATTGACAGGGTCCACCGAGTGGGACCGCCTCGTCGGGGTTCGGTCCCGCCACCGGATATCTTGGCCTGCATCCACAGCTTTCAACTGAAAGAACTTATCATCCGGAAAGCCCGAGATTCACACCCCCTACAGTTCAGGGGATACTCCCCACTACTCTTCCAGGACCTGGCTGCCATCACCTTGCTCAAGAGGAGGGAATTCAGGCCAATCACCTTACACCTCTGGTAGAAGGGGATCCCATATGCCTGGGGGTACCCTTTCCGCATTATCTTTAAATACAACGGCAAAGTGTGACAGCTTCATTCGTTGCAGGAGGCCAATGACCTACTGGGCCTCCCTCCCTTGGAACTGTCGTCCAGCCAGCACGCAGTGGCTCCCACGAGCAGACATAGACCTGGACGCTGGCAGGTGGCGGGTAAACTCTCCCCATCGCACAAACCGGACACAGAGACGATGGCGAAAGAGAGAGAAGGGGTCCTGGCATCATTGACCCACAGCCCTGCCCACTCGTCTTCCACTTGACGACCTGTTGGGTACTACTGCAGTGGGGCTGGTGGGACACCACCCCTGGACTTTGCTAGTGTTGATTGGGCACTAGGCCCTCAAACCTTGTCACCCTGACAAACTTTTGTCACTCCTGCCTGGTAGCGGTGGTCCCTTTCTCAAGTTCTTTCATTTGGTTCCTGTGCAGCCTTGCCTTGGGCTGGTCTTTGTTTGTTTATAATGTTTCTTGTTGTGCAGTTCTTGGGGTGTTTTTTTTCTTCGGGATAGGATGGGTACTCTCCCCAGTGAGCCCTTTATCTAGCACAATGCCCCTGTCCGGTGTTGTCAATCTCCCTCACCTTTGGAGCTCCTTTTGTACCCCGCCTCTACAACATCATCCAAGGCCCAATGGTAGCCTATCCGTTCTCTTTCTTGATGAATGGCCCTTAAGGTAATCAGCTTCAACACCCAAGGTCTTAACAACCCCACTAAACGGAAAGCGGTCCTTTCGATGCTTGAGAACTCTGGGGCTGATATTTTTCTTCTCCAAGAAACCCACTTGCTCCATAGTAATACATACCGCATGCGCCATGTTCACTTCCCCTTCCAGTTTTGGTCCTCCGGGAGCAGCAAGCGGGAAGGGGTGGCTATCCTGTTTTCCATACACTTCAGAGGTTCTGTGGTGGGACCCGTTGCTGAAATTAAGGGGCGCCTACTGGCGCTGCGCTTCCATGTGGGCTCCTCTTTCTGCACTATAGCCTCCATCTACTCCCCTAACGACTGGTGTGCTGCACGACTGATGTGCTGCACACTCCCGATCCCATGGTGGTGGTGGGGGCACAACCTCAATTTAGTGATGGATGCTGGGTTGGATCATTCCGGCTCACGGACAGGGGGGGACGTGTGCTTTATCGGCAGGAGGCGGCGACTGGCTGCGCGATATTGGTATTAAAGATGCTTGGCGCTGCTTGCATCCTGACGAGCGGGACTTTTCTCATTACTCCACGGCACATAAGACTTATGCCCGTCTGGATCATTTCCTTGTTACTCCAGCAACTTGGGCACTCGTCACAGACTCCACCATCGAGGCCCGCTCCATGTCTGATCACGCACACATTACCCTGACTCTGCACCTTCCTTCTGCGTGGTCTCCCCCCACTTCTCACTGGCGGTTACGAGACTCACTACTTCGGTCTCCGGACGTGGTAGACGACATCAGGCGTTGTTTGACCGACTACCTAGCAACTAACGATGAGGGCTCTACGCCACTCTCGTCGGTCTAGGAGGCACTCAAGATGGTCACGAGGGGGGCTTTTATTTCCAAGGCGGCCTACAAGAACAAGATTAGGTGGGCCAAGCCTGCAGAACTCAAAGCAACCGTTAGAGAATTAGAGGCTATTCACAAACGTACTGGTGCTCCCAGAATCTGGCGGCAGCTGGAAACAGAGCGCCTCCAGCTTCGACGGTTGGATCTTGATCGGGCTGAACATGCGGCGGTCCGCTTGAAGCACAAATACTTTGGCGGCTCTAATAAGGGCAGCCGCATGTTGGCTCATTGTCTGCGCAGCCAGCAAGAAGCGCAATCTATCAAAACGCTTCGGGGTGAGGGTGGACTGACGATAGCGGACGATGCTGGTATATTGTCTGCCTTCCGATCCTTCTACCAAACTATTTATGCTGCGGACACCTCCATGTTGCCCGACCCTAGTGAGTATCTGCAGGGCGCGGCAGTACCCCGTCTTCCGAAATGTGAGGCTGAGGCCCTAGACGCTCCCATCGGCATTGATGAAGTGATCTCTGCTATCGCTTAGATGAAGGTTCTGAAGGCCCCTGGGCCGGATGACTTCAGCTCCCCATTCTATAAAACCTATTGCGTAGAACTCGCACCGTTCCTCACCTGTTTAACTCCTTTGTTGACATGGGATCCCTTAAAGCCTCTATGCTGCAGGTCTCTATCTCGGTCATTCCCAAACCGGGGAAGGATCCAGAACTTTGCAGTTCTTATCGACCGATTTCCCTGTTGAATATAGATGCAAAGTTGTTCTCAAGCATCTTAGCACACTGGCTGAATTCCCGAATGCCGTGTTTGGTTGACCCAGACCAGTCCGGTTTTATCCTGGAAAGACAATGTGGGGACAATTCCAAACGTATCTGCCATTTAGTCGATAAGGTGCAGTGGTCCAAGGAGGAAGCCCTTCTGTTAGCGGTCGACAGGGAAGGCTTTCGACCGAGAGCATTCGCCATATCTATTCGCTACTCTCGAGCGTTTTGGTTTGGGACACCGGTTTCGGAACTGGGTAGCAAGCATTTATAGTGCTCTGACAGCGGCTGTCCAGGTCAGTTATGTACTCTCGGATGACTTCACGGTGGGGCGAGGGACGAGGCAGGGTTGCCCCCTTTCCCCCTTGCTTTTCACCCTTTATATGGAACCCCTGGCCCAGCAGCTTCGAGACAACCCTTTGGCACAAGGAATCCCATTCGTTCTAGATCACCGTCTCATCAGCCTCTATGCTGATAACGTCATTTTCTCGGTAGTGCACCCCTTGACCTCCCTACTGGCTATTGTGGACGACCTACGGACTTTCAGCCAGGTTTCTGCCCTCCGGTCTTGCTTCGCCTTTGACTGGATGTCAGATGGTATCACCTACCTTGGATTGGTCCTCCACAAAAGCCTCGCTAAAACGGCGGAGGTGAACTACTTTTATCTCGCATGCGCACCGACCTGGTTTTGGGAGACTGTCTGCTGTTAAAATGAATGTGCTACCAGGAGCCCTGTATCTGTTCCAAATACTATCCCTGGAACCCCCACCTCATACGCTGCGTCACATTCAGACAGCGGTCGAACACTTCGTCTGGGGCCAGATTTCGCCTCCGTTGCAGAAGACCCTGCTTCAGCGCCCCAAGAAGGAGGGGGTTCTCGCCTTCCCTAACATTTACTGCTACTTCCAAGCTTCACTCTTACGATATCTTGTGGAGTGGAACCGTCCCATGACAGAGAAGCACTGGGTCTTCATGGACCAAACGCTAGCAGGCCACCACATCTTGCGGGACACCTGGCTGCCGAGATCTGCGCGTGCATGGGGACTCCATTCCTTGCCCGTCACTCGCCCCACAATTAAGGATAA
This sequence comes from Triturus cristatus, assembly GCF_964204655.1. NCBI lineage: Eukaryota > Metazoa > Chordata > Amphibia > Caudata > Salamandridae > Triturus > Triturus cristatus. Next base: position 476,415,408 of record NC_140594.1, on the reverse strand, counting down.
CCAGAGACTTATCTCTGAAATATACTCCTTTCTCACAAGGGCAATTCCGAGAGTCCACACAGTGAGGCAGAAACGTTGGGAGGCGGAACTGGGTCGCAAATTGACTGACAAGGAATGGGAGGATGTCTTCTACAGGTCTCACCACACAACGCACTCCATGGGCCATTCCGAAACGGCTTTCAAAATTGCATCAAATTGTTACTACACCCCTGACCGACTAGCTAAGTGGCGATACCGCTGTGACAGCCTCTGCTGGCGGGTATGCGGTAGCCCTGGAAGGCTTCTCCATCTGCTATGGCACTGCCCACTTACACGTTACTGGGAGAGAATCCTGTACAATATTGATAAGGCTTTCAATACATTCATTCCCAGACTACTGGCTTACACCATCGTAGGCCTACCTAATGCATTGACCTTTCCCCTGCGTTCTACAAGAGGGAGACAGATGGCGCTTGTGCTGAATGCTGCACACCGGGTGATACTGACAGGGTGGAAATCTGACACGCAATGGCTACATCAGCTCTGGAATCTGTTGGGAATGGAGAGACTCTCAATGTCGGCTTTGAGGAAGGGCAAAGACTATGCCAAGACCTGGGCCCCCTTCATAGCCATCCTTTCCACTGAATTCAGGGAACTGACCTGCCCTAGCTATCTTTAAATCCTGAAGTTAATCCCTGAGGTCACAGCTACCGCCCAGTAGGGCTGCAAGTAACTGGACTTTCACATGCCTATAGCACATTGAAGTTCCGTGACACATAGGACACATTGGCTGCCCCATATTCCTTCTCTGTTCTTGCTCAGTGGGGACGGGGGGGGATGGGATTTTGTCTTTCCTTTTGTTTCCAGTTCTTTGTTTACAAATGGAATAAACTTGAGCTTCTATCACCCACAGGTGGTTGCCGACTGTCACCCATGAACCCATGGCTCACTGGCCTGCATGTTCACACATTCGCAGAGTGGGCGGTCTGCTGTTTCCCTTCCCTTTAGACGAGGCCGGCCTTTTGGGTTGTAGGCAACATGCTGTGTTAATTCTTAGTGGGAAGGTACCTCTGGCTTTGTCGTGCTAACATGAACGGACCAATACTAACGGGCTGTAGGCAACACTGTCCTCTTTGTCTTGCCATGTATTCTGCCAATAAAAACAGATTTAACACTAAATGGTATGTTTGGAATAGTGGTAATAAATGCTGAGTAATGGTGTTCGCGGATTTATTATCACTATTTTAGAAATGCCACTTTTAGAAGTAAGCATTTCTGTGTGCTATATGTCTTTGTGCCTGCCTGTTGTGTATTGCATGTCTGGCTCTGGTTGACAAGTGCTGGGGAGGTGCAGTGGCTCCAGAGGGGCTGGGTGAGTCAGCACTAGGCTGAATAGGCAGATTTGTATTCGGAGTAGTGGGGGGTAGTAGCACCTGACCCTGAATAGGACTGTGACTGCATTCCACAATGCTTGCTACGCCCCCCTGTGGTGTGTCTGGGGCCAAAGCCTGCACTAACAATGAGGGCTGTGCACCTGAAAAGAGAGGTGTAAGTGCCCCCCAGAACTAGTTTGGACCTGGCACAGAGCCCTGTGCCAGGGGTGAGAACAAAGACACTTGTAGTATAAATGTTGGGGCTGTGACCCCATGCTTTTGGTACCAACTTGGAGCTGTGTTGCTGAAAGACTGCTGGGCGCCAGAAGGAACCGCCATGTGAGCTGCCCTACCTGGGCCCTGCTCTGCCCCTTGTGACTCTGGGGCTCAGCGCAGGAGAAGCACTTTCTGTGAGGGAGAAACTACAAACACTGCCTGCTCCCTGTTCGGTCTTCAAGCAGGAGACCAGTGTGGTGCTTCATACTTGTCTTATTTGCCCTGGACTTAGGTTTTGAGCGCTACATGCTTTTGTCCCCTAAGCCCGTGGTGTGGGCTCTCTGTGCCAATCGAGAAGGAGCGCAGGCTGCTCGGGCCACGCAGCACAACAGCCCTTTCCTAGGCCTGGCAGAGAGAGGAAGCTGTGCCACTATCCAAAAGTCAGACAAAGCCAGCCTGACTGTGGGTGGAGCCTCCCCGGTGAGAGGAAGCCAGGCAGTAGCTGCGCCTAGTTGTGGGTGGGCCACTGCCGTGACACGGAGAACAGAAAGGAGCCAGGGTCAACGGAGGCTATGCTCCGTGTGTGCTCCAGACAAGAGGAAGCTGCATCGCTTCCATTTCCAGACCGCACCTGAAGGCAGTTCCCTTCAAGCACCGGGTCACCAGAGAGAAGGAACTCTCCACGAACACAGGACCGGCGAGAACTCCGCTTGAAGTCCTGCCGCCGAAGCGTGGTGCAAGCATAAGAACCTCTTGGGCCCCCGTGGGTGCCTTGGGGACCAGAGGGCCTATGGTCACGGGCCACATTGTTGTTTTTGGCTGAGGGGCCAGTGGCAGACCTCACTTGGGTGCTAAAGTAGCACCGACATTACCCCCGTATTTCCGACAGTACACAGCTGCGCCACATGGCCACGGGCAGCTCCACAGTTGCATGGTGTTGGGGGTTCTTCCTGGCCAGTGGTAATACCGGGTGAGCCCAGTCGGGGCCCCCGGATCGGGATGTACCACAACATTCCTACAACTCCTGAAGGGAGCAGGCGGAGGCTCATGGGAGTGGAGAATTATTGCCTCACAGAATGAAGTGTTGTGCCCTGATGTGATTAGGTTCTGGAAGATTCTTTCCATGACCTGCACATCCCACAAGTGTTTACTACGGTGATTTGCCTATGTCTAATGGGGGCATGATGGGTCTATGAGATATGGACCGGCTGGATATGTCTGATGAGGTATGGGCCTAATGTGATTATTATACTGTGCATAATATGCTCTTAGGTAATGTTGTTATGTTCACGCATTGGAGATGCACATGATAGGTGTACTACAAGTGTTTACTGTGGTGCACTGTTGCTGATACCTCTGCCTAATATGTTTATGCTAAGTGTAACTTTAACAGTAGTTACTGGTTGTTTTCACTAACTGAGTGGTGATGTTTTGACAGAGGCCCGATTGGCCCTGTAGTGTACATAATCCCTGTAAAGTCATACTAAGTGCCAGGTGGCACAGTGTAGATATGTGATCACGTTCTAATGTGTTTTATGAGTAATACAACAGCTATTTTTGATATAATCTTGTATGAAGTTTCTTTTGTTATGTGCCTAGTGTGTCGCTGCTGCGTGTGTGTGTTGCACAAACGCTTTACACATTGCCTCTGGAATAAGCCTGACTGCTCTGCCAAGCTACCAAGAGGGTGAGCAGGGGTTATCTTTGATGTGTAACTCCCTTGCCCTGACTAGAGTGGTGGTTTCTGCCTGGCTGAGGCGAATGCCTGGTACAAATAACAATAGCTGAGAATGGTCTCAACACTGGGATATCAATCAATGCATTTAAATCAAGATTAGCTGAAATTAATGAGGAAATGTATGAGCACAAAGATTTTCTCACGAAACAAAAAATCACGAAACTTCAGAAAGACATGAAACGCTTCAATAAAGAAAAAAATTATCCCTATACAAAAGTAGACCACGTTTTTGTGAACTGCGACATGACCTATGAAGAAGGTAGTATCAATCCATCAAGCAGATCAGGATCGTTTGGTACTGACACTAGTTATGAAGGAAGGAGGAATGCCCCAAACGCCAGAGGGTTACAGAAACAACAACGTCCCCCTCTATTTCAGAACTTCCCACAACAACCGTTCCCACCACCTATTTACCAGGGTCAATGGTTAGGACCCCCGCCTATGTGGAACATGCCGCCTACACACCACTTCCAACCTCCTCAGTTCCAACAATTCCCGAACACCCCTTTTCACTACAGAGGGAGGGGCAAAGGAAGAGGCAGAAGAAGAGGAGGCAACAAGACGGTCCAATGGCAGGACCCAGAACCTATAACGACATGGAGTCAAACGAGAGGACAGAAACCGTAGTGGTCAATCTATCGTCTAGACAATTCACCCCAGACGAAACCAAACTGCTGGAGAAAGGCCTAGGATTTGTCCCTACACCAGCAGAAGACTCTTTCAGATTACATCAAGAGCTGCATCAATTGTTTCGCAAAGTTAAACTCAAGGCTTTTTTCCAAGACAAACCAGAAACTACCACCACTGTAACTGGCCTTAAAAACCATCCAAGCTTACCCCCACAGCAGCAATGACACCTCACGAGATTCTTACATATGAACAAGCTGTCTTAAAAGAACTGACATCTATGAACTATCAACAATCTTAAAACAACCTCTCTAAAGTAGAAAGACTCACTCTGAAAACCATTACCGATGACTCCGCTACCATTATCAAACCAGCAGATAAAGGCGGTTCCATCGTCATTCAGGACATAGGCACCTATGACAATGAATGCAAGCGCCAGCTATCGGATACAACATACTATGAATCTATCACAGCTGATCCAACCAAACGCCTGCTTACTCTGATCAAGAGTATGGTCAACAAAACTTCCGTGGAAGGCTGGCTCTCACGACAGGAAGCAGATTTCCTCATCAACGAAGAACCACATACACCGTATTTTTATACCTTACCTAAGATCCACAAAGGGACCAACCCTCCTCCGGGTTGCTCGATTGTCTCAGGAATAGACTCGGTCCTTGAACCACTTAGGAAATTTTGCGACTTCTACCTACGACCGGTGGTTAGCAAAACCCCTTCCTACCTCAGAGACACCACTGAAGTCCTAAACCTCATTGATCAGTTTCCAGAACTCGGTAACATTGATCTCCTGGTAACGATGGATGTGGAAGCTCTGTACACAAATATTCCACAGGATGCCACTCTTGAGGTTCTTGAAAGCACTCTACGTAACATCGACCCTTGGCCTTATGAAACACCGGTCACCTTTATCTGTGATTGCGCTTCTCTAGCGCTCAAAGAAAATTTCTTTGCCTTTTAGTCCCAACTGTTTCATCAAATACAAGGTACCAGTATGGGAAGTACATTTGCTCCTAGTCTGGCCTGTCTGTACATGGCCCATTTTCAGAAACGGTACATCCAAAATGAGACCAACCCATACCGCCACAATATATTATTGTGGTGGCGTTATATTGATGACATTATTCTATTCTGGAAAGGGGAAGAATAACTCTGCATTACATTCTGCAACTGGGTCAACACACTAGACCCCTTCCTTAAATTCACTAACACCAGATCAAGGCACGAGGTACCCTTTCTCGACCTCCTCATTACACTGACTAATGGTTCCCTACACACCACGAACTATAGGAAACCAACTGACAGAAACAGCCTTCTTGTCTATGACAGTCTTCATCCTAGAGCACTCAGGAATAATCTTCCGGTGGGCCAATTTCTCCCTCTTCGGAGAAACTGTGACACTACCATTGAGTTTGAGAAACAATCCACCATCCTCAAACACAGCTTAGAGTCACGCCACTACCCTAAGAGAATGATTAATCTAGCCCAGAAGAGGCCCCGTAACAATCCTAGAGCAGCTCTCCTTGAGACCAAACAAAGGTCGAAGTCCGACATTATTACATGCGTTACAACATTCACTCCCAGTTCCAATTTTGTACAGAAAGACATCAAAAAGCATTGGGATATTCTCAAGACAGGTTCCTTCCAACCAGGACCACCACCATTATTTGCATTCAGACGTACTCAGAATTTGAGGGATTATCTCGTCCACACTAGACCTAAATCTCCACTCGTTCGTCAACCCACACTGTGGACTTTACCGCCAGTAGTGGGCCACTATCCCTGCGGCTCGTGCACCGCATGCAACAAAACCACTACATCAAAACAAATTGATTTGGGCCTTAGTACTCCTTGGCGCCAAATGAGACACACTAACTGCAACACTAGTAACTGTGTTTACACCATCCTTTGCCCCTGTAATAAGAGGTACATTGGTATGACAACAAGACCAGTGAAAATAAAGATTGGTGAACACAAAAGCACGATCAGGCGTGGCAAAATTAACACTAGGCTACTGAACCATTTTTTTGAGCACAAACACCCAGCTAACAGCATACGTTGGACAATCATTGACTCCAACCCCAACTGGACCACAAAAACCCTATTCAGGCAAGAACAACGCTGGGTCCACAAACTTAAATGTGAAACAGTAGGGCTTAATGATGAAATCCCATGAACAGAGTTATTCTTCTAACTTTGATTTGAGGTTCACCTTTTTCAATCCCAGTATACCTGATCGCATACTTTTGAACGTGATCCTCACCTGCTTCTACCAGTCTTTCTTTGTTAATGCTACTTGATATTCTCCTTACGACTAGTTTCTGTCTCAATACTGTTTTTTAACTGCTCGTTATCAATTCTGAATACACCCTCAGTACAATCTCTAATTATTTTATTTTATTGTCTTTTGCCTGTGTATCCGCACTTTCAGAGGTATCACTCATTTTCTACCGCATTTGCAGCAATGGCTTTTTTAACAATACACATAACGTCTACCACTATGTTTCCTGCATTGCCTTTTGTACACCTGAATACTAGGCTAAGATGGCCGCCTTTACAACATTTATCGCTTGTTCTTACATCCCATTACTAGCGCGCTATGCACAAATAAGCGTGATTAGTCCAGATGTAATGTAGTCCTAATCCCCCTCATTCTGTTCTCTTTTTGATTCCCCCCTTTTTTGAAATGCCTGTTGTCATTTCTGACAATTCCTTGTTAATCAGTAGTGATTTTATTCATATAATTTTTCCGGATTACCCACTTTACTTGTGGAGATCTCTCTTATTCAGCTGGATTTTTTTGACATAGCCCATTTTCTTGACATAGCCCATGAGTAATGAATAAAACACCCGTTACTATTCTCCTTAACTGTCCCTTCTACACCAGGCTAAGATGGCCGCCCTCTTGTAATTGATATTTAGTTCTGACTTACTATTAATTGCACGCCATACAACACACGCGCTGTTAATCCTTACGCGATGACGTCATTACAGGAAGCATACGCCTACTCCGCCAACTACGGCTTTCTCTACATCAGATATATAAGGATAGTATTTCATCCTTATCTTCTCCCTCCCGGCATTCGCGACGATGGGTTAGGTCACACCACCCATTATCAGGCGAGAACAAGTAAGTGCACACTAGCGCGGCGCTTCTTTTCTGACCAGTAGCCTTGGCCATGCACTCGACTTTGGTTATGGTGCTTCTTTGTGCCTTTTATTATGATTTATTTGTACATCTTTTAGTCTCTCAGCCCGACCATCGGACGGTGCCGAAGGAGTCCTCTCTTCTACTGGAGGGGTAGGCTCTATTCTCTGTTGTTGTTTGCGCCGTTAGTTCGCTAAGTTTTATGCACTTTTGGCTATTCCTCTCTAGACCATCTGTATTTTAGTTCCCTTTTCACAATCCGCCTCTCTGCCCGGACACGCACTGGTACCTTTGTCTTCTTACTTTTTTAGTCAGGCACCCGCGTGTTAGTCCCCATTAGCACCTCTTACCAATACAGAGCGCACCCTCTTACTAAGGCCACTGTTTCTGTCCATATATTATTAAATTTATGACCCTGGCTCTGGGTTTGTGCACTTTATAAGCCGTATTATACTATATTTCTGAGTACTCCTTTTATATATTTGTATATAAACTTTTTATTGATGAGTACACCAGCATGAGAATCTTCTTATTGGTCACTACTGAGTAGTGCATGTTTTGTGAGTTTGTGTTCACACATCACCATACAGGACATGGCCAAGATCAGTATTAATTTAGTTAATATAGTGACTATATATGTTTGTTTTTTCTCTCTCTCTCTTTATTATCTTTTCCAGGTTGGATTCAAGTCCTTTAAACTAAAGCACCTTCAGCGCATGGACGCATCTTCCTTTAATTCTGATTCACAGGCTCCTCCTGGAATCCGGTTTTCTTTATCACAATTTTCATATCCTTATCACCGGTCCTGACGAAGCACAAACGGATCCCTTATGGACCACCAGAGTGCGCAAAACATATTGACCCCATTACGTATTCTCAATACTATCACATTTATCCTGTGAACAGCAGCTAGTTATACACCTGCCCTCTAGATTCTTTTCCGAAGAGGTACTCCAGGATCCACCCTTTTTTAATTTACAGACTGGACACGTGAAAAAAAACTTCGGTTCAGGGTTCCATCTAGTAATTTTAACACACTCATCCCTTTCACAAAGCCCTCATACACCCATGCACAACTGCGGCGACTCCTTAAAAAGATCTCCATGAAAGAGCCCTCTTGCGAGGCCCGTGAGGGACTGCAGCGCCACCCCTACGAGGAGCATCGCCCTATGATGAAGCATGACACCTGCTAGGGTGTGTGAGGGCACTATAAACTATAGGAGCAATTCCTCTATCACTCACACTAATTTAATTTACGTGTGTGTCACTCTCACCTACCTGGTCTTGATTCTTTTTTTGAGGAACAGTTACCCCTTTGTTTAAATGCATGCCCTAGCCAACCAGAAATCCCATTTCTAACAGGTTGCACATTGGTTTCATGGTGCAGGGCACTTCTCTAAAACGTTGAGTAGGGCAATGAGTTGGCTACTATGCTTCACCTTTCCCAACTCTGCTGACGTAGTTTAGGGAGCCTAGGGATACTCGCGCTTGTTTTATTCTTGCCAGGCATTTGCTCCAATTGGAAGCATTGTACAGCCTTCCTCTGAGGAGACAAGGTATATAAGGTATTTCAGGCCCATCTCTACGGGCATGTGTGGTGCTGGACAGATGTGCTGAATGGGAGTGCTTGGGCCAGGAACAAGGTGATGCAAGTCCAGAGTTACATGTGTGGTTCACAGAAGTGGGCCTGTGGATCCTGACACCAATGGACTTTAGGGCATACCAAGATGGCGATTAGGGTGAGGCTGACATTCAATGTCCCACTGACCTTCAGCAGGGTAACAATATGGTGTAGGTTGAGGAATTAGCAAACAGTGCACAATCCCAAACCAGGACTTCTCCCTTATTTACTTTTTGTGGGCTAATAAGTAAATGTGGCGTGCCAGCCCATTGCATTATAACTACCAATCTACTCTTTTGAGCAAATCAAAGTTACGCTTCTCATTCCGAAACTTGTTTTTCACTGTGTCCAATTGTTATGCTATAGGTTTGGTTAATCTCGGATTATTTGTGCCTGCCTCACAACTTCATTGCATTATTTGTAGCGAGTTATGTCCAGCCACGGTAAACAAGAAAGCTATGTAAAGACGAGTCCCATCTATAGAATGGATTTGCACTAAAAGGGTATTTGTGTCGTTGTAGTTTTTACCTTCTGGTGCTTTGTAACCACTTCATTTACCTATTTATGAATTTTTATAGCCCTGCACGACACCATAATCAGTTCAGGGAGCTAAAGAAATGCATACAGAATCAGCAACATGAGGAGGGAATCAGTTAACAGATGGCTTCAGGAGCTGGTCCTTGAACCAGTATTCATCTCATGCTCTTGAATAACTCCATTTTCAAGGCTTATCTGACCTGCAGGGATTTACAAACGGAGGAAGCATATCTACAGAAAGAAACAGAAGCTATTAGTCCAAAGATAAGCCTGCAGTTGATATGACACTCCCCAGCGTCCTGCAAGTGACTGCACCTGCCTAAATACACATGATGGTGCAAGTAATGCACTGCTGGACTGGGCGCTAAAAGCAGGCCCGGTAAATGTGTTCATAAGAGCCACATAGTTTACTGTGTGAGAGCGGCGAGTGAGTTCAACCATCTCCAAGAGGATTTGGAGATGAAAATATATACATGGCTGTATGAAAACAGTGGAGTCCCTCAGGATGGGGCCTGATACCAAATGATAGGGCCCACTGCGGAACGTGATGAGGGGCCCCTAAGTCTTCCATTTCTCTCAAGGGGCCCCATGAAGGGTTTGGGGCCCCTTGGAGTGGGGGATGGGGGGGCTCTGTGCTTTAGGGGTTGCAAAGGCCTGTATTACGTTCTTGCCTTGGGACTGTTTATCAGGCTGAACAGTTAAATAGCCCTCCGTCGATACAACAATAGCCCCTGGTTTTAAGCTTGCTGGGGTTTTTAAACGCATCCCACGTGGCCAGTCCAGCCATAAAAAGGGACGTTTTAAGGCGTGGTCAAAGTTGGCAATTGCCCAGGGCCCCCAGCTTCCAAGGGGCCCCGTGAAAAAGTTAACTTTCTCTCTAAATCACTTCTGTGTACTTTTGTACATTAATCTGTAAAATAAAATTCATTATTAATATTAGGCAACATAGGACTTGAATTAGTAAAAAATAGGTAATAAAATTCAAAGTTGTTCCAAACAGGGGCCCTCAAAATATTTTCTTGCCCCGAGCCCCCTAATCCTTAAAATGACACTGACCATAAAGGTATGGTTAAAGGAAATTATTCATTCGTGAGATGCAGTTTTAGAAGCAGTAGTGAATTGCTCGTTACCATGAAGTGTTGTGGTGTCCTGCTTGCCAGGTCGTCCATGATATCACGCAATGCCGAGGAGATGGTGGTACCTTGTTTGTGAGTTAGCACAGTGACCAGGGCTGAGCTTGCAGGTACAACTGCTACTGGTGGGGTCATTCCTCTGACAATGTTACTTCCACAAACCCGCTTTCTAACCAGCTACCTGTCCTTTCATCATCTTTAAACTTGTGTTACAAAAATGGCAATGACTAAAGTCTGGAACTGAAGACTGTAAATCCTCAAAAGCACTTTGAGAGAAGAAAGAGGAACTGTGAGGCAGAATTTACGAACGAGTGACCAAAACTAAGGGGCAGAGTTCCTAAACAGTCACCCAATGCAATGCAGCAGCCAAAAATGCTGCACTGCGTTGTGTGACTGGGAGGAAGCAGAACAGCGCCACATCTACAGAGATATGGCACTCTCCTCCCCTCTCACTAGTGCCAGCACAGAATGTGCTGCTGTGCGCCACACACACACTTTTACATCATAGTGCAAGGGTATTCGTACAAAATATCAAGATACATAAATATCGTGTTGGAAATATCGTGATACAGAAACATCGTGTGCAAGAATATCATTGACAAGAATATCTATTTTATGGTAAGTAATATCAATGTAAAAAATATCTAAATCATTAATATTGTTAACAAAAATATCTATGTTGTTAAAATCGATGTTAATATCGTTTACAAAATTATTGTTGTTAATAATATTGTTTTTTAATTATTCCTATGTATTTTAATATATTCAAGCTCTGTTTGCCCCCACGATTGAGTTGCACTCGGACACCGGCGAAAGGTGGCAAGCCTTTATTTTCAGTACGTGCTGACAACTGCCTGCTGCTTTTCAATCCAGTCTCTCCCGCAGCATGCCTGACGCGTTTCGGAAATTTGCTTCCTTCTTCTGAGGCTATGAGATGTTGCAGGTAAGATTTGTGCTCACCGAACCATGTTGCTTCTTATTCAATGCTACTTGACACGCCCCCAGTTGGGCGGGTTCCATAACCAGATGGCATTGTGGTCTACATGGTCCTGAATTAAAGTCCATAGATGGACGCACTTGTTACTGGGGAAAACACAGTCCGCGCCCTCAGATGTATTTTAATATATATTTTAATTGCATATGTTATAAATTGTTTGTATACTTATTGATAATGTTTTTAATATAGTTTGTACATTTTTTGTAGTTTTTAAATTTAATGTAATAGTTGATTGTCATTTTTTGTACCATAGCCGGTTGTGGGGTTTATAGGGGTACAGGGTGGAAAGTAAATCCATTATAATTACTTAATAATTAATTTTGAATTAATTGTATTTATTTAATTGATAAGTATTTATGTTCATTGTCTAATTCATTTGTTTTAAGTTAAGTTTCGGGTGTAGTGTAGGTTGTGGGTTTTGTTGGGGTATAGGGTGGAAAGTAAATTATTTCTAATTAAGTAATAATTATGTATTATTATATTTACTTAATTAATTGATAATTGATTATGTAAATTGTGTAAATAATTTTCTTTCTATTTATTTTGGCTTGGATTGTGGTTTTTTATGGGTAAAGGGTGTGTACGAAATTAGTTATAAAAGTTAATAATGCATGTTAATTTATAATAATTATTTAGATGTTCATTAATTATGTAAATTGTGTAATTAAGCTATTGTTTAAGTTATACATTGGGTGATAGTTGTGGGGGTAAAAGGTGGAAGGTTAACTAAGTACAATTAATCTATTAATAATTAATTATCAATTGTTTGATAAATATTTATGTAAATTATGTAATTAGGATTTTTTTTAATTTGCATATTAGATGTGGGCTGTTGGTTTTATAGGGATTACGGTTGGGAAGGTAATTAAATAGAATTATTTTACTATTGATTAATTATTCTTAATATTTTAATTGATAATTATTTAAAATGTGTAAATATCACAAATCTAAAAATGTATTTTAGCTGTGTGTTGTGCTGTTTGTAGAGGTGTAGGATAGGAAGTTGAACACATTTAAAAATAATTAATAATTCTTTTAATTATGGTATTTATTATCTTATGTGTTCATAGTGTTGTGATTTTTAATTGTAAATAACATTGTATTTTTTGGTTGTTATTATTTTGAGAATATAGTATGGTATTTTAATTATAATATTAATATTGGTGTTAATTTATAATATGTATCAAACATTGTAATAAACATGGAATTTGTTTATTTTTTATAAAAAATTATACATAGAATTCTTATATTTAAATATTTATATTTTTTGTTATTTAATATAGTTTTGAAAATGCTTTATTTTCTTGAAGTGAGCTAGTCTGTTTCTAATGATCCACAGAGTGCAATGGGAGTAGTACATTTTACCCCTCAGCAAACCAACACGTTCTTTACTGTTGCACTGACTGGAGTGGGAACAGTACATTTTACCCCTCCGCAGTCCAACACTTTCACTTCAGTTGCACTGACCAGAGTGGGAATAGTAAATATTACCCCTTGGCAATCCAACATTTTCCCTACTGCTGCACTGGGGCGGCTCCTCCATTTGAGCAGAGGAGAGTCGCCCTACAGTCCCCAGATCTCAAAAGTAAAATGGTAATAAAGTTTCTTTCTTACCATTTTATGTTTCAGCAAATTTGACCTGTCCCGAACTAAGGGGCCGATTATGATGTTGTGCGGAAACTTTTCACCCGACTGGTGATTTGCGGTCCGCACGACCATTTACGATGCTTCCGAACACTGTTCGGAAGGACTCCCATTGACTTCTATGGGAGCCTGTCTTTCGACCGACAACACCGGCTCCTATGGGTAAAATGGGTGTCTGCACAAATCCTTGCACCCTGTCGCGGGCACCCCATGGTGCCTGCCACACAGTGCATGGTTTTACAGGGGGTCCCTTGGGTTCCCCCATGGCCCCAACCAGTGGCCTCAGGATGAAGGGGGGCCTGCTAGGGGCTCCCAAAGTCACTTTCCGACAGCCTTTTTGTGTGAGACAGACCAACTTGGGGAGGCTGTCAGAATCCAACATCGTTATCGGTCGGTCCAAAACGCTGTCCTTAGAGTTGTACGAATTGGCGTCGACCGACTCAGATTCTCCGAGTGCCGGTCAAAACTGATTCGGAATGACCGAACGGTTTCCCTTCTGATCTCGAGCATCGTAACTGGTCGTCCGGAAATGTTTCTGACTGAGTCGGGCAAATGGGTTCCGACACAGTCTAGGGGAATCCGACTGTCGGTTGGACACTTTCCGTACAACATCATAATCAGCCTCTAAGTGTCAGGACGGGGCGGGGCTTGTGCTGCAGAGTAGCAGCAGCTTGGAGCTGTGCACTTTAAAATGTGCATGTCTCTCTGGCTGGTCTTCTTGGGATGGCTAGCCAGATATGCGCATTTTAAAGTTCTCTAACCTAGCTGTCTTTGAAAGCTGGGTAAGAGAAAGAGCAGGCCTCCAGTGCTCTTAGGAGTACTGAGAGAGCCTGCTCTATCCAATCCTGGTGCTTTTCATATGCTGTGAGAGCAGCACCAGGATTGGGTTGTGCAGTTTCCTGGTCTGGAGCTTCCAGGCGGAGAGAAGACACCTCAGCTTGGATTACATCGCGTGGCAAGTTAAAAAGGTAAGAACATTTTTTCTTTTTTTTGTGCCCTACCACCCTTGGTACAAGCCAGCCACCACTGCTGTTGCTCTTAGTTGAGTGGGAATAGTAATTTCCCCCCATCTTAATTCAATGATTTCCCTATGATTGCATATATTGGAGTGGCATTAGTCAATTTTCCCTCTCCTGTGTCCAACGCTTTCCTTACTGTTGAAGAAAAATGGAGGTGGTACCAGGAAAGAAGTTACGAATCCACAGACGTAAACTTATTCAAAATTAATCATTTTAATTCTTCTTCATATAAAATATGAGAACACACAGGACAACAGCCAACGCGTTTCGTTCCTTTTAATGGAACTTCATCAGGGCATAATGAAGTATCAATTGCAATAGAGTTTTACTAATAGTTTCCAGAATGACGGTCATCCAATAATAACCAAGGGAAGATGAGTGTAATGTAATATATCTGTTTCTTGCACCACTTTCTGACGTCAGTAACAATTCTCTTTTATTTGTAAAGCGCCATAGATGTGCACAACACTAGTCGGCTGTAGGATCTTTTGCTTATCAAGGCTTTCCTTACTGTTGTTTATATTGGAGTGGGAATAGTAATATGTACATCTCCTGAGTCCAATGCTTTCCTTACTGTTGTATAAATTGGAGTGAGAATAGTGTGTCTTATTTGTTGTGTTTTATAGTTTAGTTTATATTGTTTAAATGTATATATTTTTATATGCGTATACAAAATTATAATATTTTTAATTAGTAATATCTTTACTATCTAATATATTTTTGGTAAATTGAAATTTTTATATATTGTTTACTTTTTTATTTGTAATTAAATTGGTGTGCTTTTTTAATTATTTCATGTTATTGAGCATATATATATATCGATACCAATCCCGATAATGTAAGAGGCTGTCAATGTAGGGCGGTCCTCGCACAGGGTATCGGAGCCCTGAAATATAAAGATCCACAATTCTTCAAGCTTATAAAGAACGCCAGGACACTTTGGAAATGCAGTGAATGATACCGACTGCACCAGCAACGCGTTTCAGCTTTCGCCTTGCTCACGCTGTGGCTAACGCAGAAACAGCATCTATTTTATTAAGTGTAATAAACAATGAAAAAGGACAAAAAGTTTAAAGCTCATGTCTTTACAGTTCATTGGTGGCCATCTTAGAACAGTAAAATTTCAATAGAAATGTATCTAATCATGGCAGTGATTATTCTTCATGTTAAAGAGAACAAAAGCAGATTAAGCCCAAGTGGGCCATAAATATGAACAACAAAATAACGCTGTCATCATCATGAAACTAATTAGATTGTGACAAAAAAATATATATATATATATTTTTCAAATGAAATATCATCGTATAGGTCCTCATTGTGTATACAACAGAATACATGATATATTGTATGTTGATTGGAATTGCGCCCAAGTGGGCAAAAATTATACTCAACAACCTAATTAGAACGTTGTGTTCCCTTGTACTTGCTTCAACATGATTAGCCTGATCTGAAATACCCCATCTGAAAGATGTAAAAAAAGAGAAAAAAATTTTTTTTTATGTAAAAACATTACTTGAAAAATTGTGTTAAAATTAGAAACATACAGCTTTTGTCAAGATTCTGTGGGCCAAATCATACCATATACATCACCATAAAGTTACAGAAAATGAACCTGGAGGTCAAAAAAAGATTTTAAAATTCATACAAATTTAATATGTTACTGCCGTAAATGTACCACTAATTCCTCACTGGAATTCAATCCCACCGGGGACATAGTCTCCAAATCAATGATGTATCTTGATTCCAATTGGCGTAATGTTAGCTGTCTGTTGCCTCCCCTTACACCAATTGGAACTTCGTCAATAACCACCATTTTCAATAGTTCCTCCTTTTGAGAATGATATTCAAAGAAGTGTCTAGCCACTGGATACTGTCTATTGTGGTGTCTGATAGCTCTGACATGTTCTAACACTCTTTTCTTGGCACAGTGGATAGTGCTCCCAATATAGATCTTATTGCAGGGACACATGAGTGCATAGATACAATATGCGGTGTTGCAACTCAGAGCTTTTTTGATTTTAAATTCTCTGCCACTGTTGGTAAGGGTAAGTGTCTTACAATCTGAACTGTTTTTACATGCTTTGCACTTTCTGCAACACCGAAAGCCAGGACAGTTAGTTCCCAGTTTTGCATCCTTGCTGGTAACATAGTTGGAACATATCTCATCCCTGAGTGACTTACTTCTCTGAAATGTGATTTGGGGACAACTGTTAAGGTGTTTCTGAAGATTGGTGTCCGTTAATAAAACATGCCAGTTTTTATTTAGTATTCGACGAATACACTGGGCTTGACCTGAATAGGTAGTGATGAATCTGATGGTTTCAGTGGCTGATTCAGATTTGTTAGGATGCAAAAGCTCAGTCCGTGTAACCAACTCTACTCGTTTACAAGCCTCAGAGATAGTTTTTATACTGTAGCCTCTCTCTTTGAATCGGCCAATCATGGCATCCTTTTCTCTATCATACAAGCTAAGAGAGCTACAGTTGCGTTTTGCCCGTAATAATTCACCATATGGAATACTATATATTAGCTTCCGTGGGTGGGCACTTGTAGCGTTAAGAATGCTGTTACCTGCTGTGGTTTTACGGAAAAGTTTGGTTTCAATGGAATTGTTAACAATCTCAACTTTTACATCCAAAAATTCAATCTCTCTAGTATTTATGTTTTCTGTTAAGGCAATGTTGAACTCATTATCATTTAGTTTGCAAATGAATTCTTTAGCTGACTCAATATCACCCTTCCATATGATGAAAATATCATCGATGAATCTCAGCCACAGGGCACAGCATTCAAAATTGGGGATCGTTGACACAACCTGCTCCTCCCACCAGCCCATTACCAAATTGGCATAACTGGGGGCGAAGCAGGTTCCCATGGCTGTGCCCTGGGCCTGACGGTAAATCACATCATCAAACATAAAAAAGTTGTTTGTTAAACAAAACCTGATCATGTCTAGAATCATTTCTGAATGAGACCATAGGGAGATTGAGCGGGTCTTCAGATAGTGCCTGATAGCTTGCAGACCAAAATCATGGTTAATACACGTGTATAGATAACATACATCTAGGGTTATCAAAATGAAATCAGATTCCCAGTGAATGCCATCTATAATAGTCAAAAAGTGTGTAGTATCCCTAAGATAGGCTGGTAGACTTACCACAAATGGCCTTAAATAGTGGTCGATAAAACGAGAAGTGTTTTCTAGTAGAGAGCCCATTGAGGAGACAATAGGTCTACCTGGGGGATTCTCAGGATCCTTATGCAGTTTTGGCAATAAATACAGTATAGGGATACGGGGAAATTGGCATCTTAAAAAGTTATACTCTTCCCATTCCAATAAACCCCGTTCCCTCCAATCTACAAGCAAGTTTCCATACTCCCAATTAGATTTGGATATTGCCTTTTTGTCTGAAACATTGTAGCAGATCGTATTAGTTAACTGTCTGTATCCTTCTTGTAAGTATGCACATTTGTCTAATACGACAACATTACCTCCTTTATCGGACTGTCGTATAGTTATAGTCCTATCTTGTTTCAAATCTTCTAATGCCTTGATTTGTAGTTCACTCAAATTCTTTTGAAAGTGGGGGAGTTTGTTATATCTTATTTTCTTTAAATCAGCTAACACCCCTCTCTCAAAGACATCAACCGCATCACATTCAATTTGAGGTAAGAAAACTGACTTAGGTTTAAACCACTTCCTGGGTTGTCATTTATGTCAATTTCCAACTCTCGTGCAATTTCGGATAAGTCAACATGCAAATTTTGTTCCTGTTGTGAAGTTAAAATATTTAACAATTCAACATCAGCTACATTCAGATTACTGAGACCATCCCTGTCAGTGTCTGGCTCTCTAGGCACACATTTAGTATCAAACCATTTTTTTAATTTGAGTTTGCGCGAAAAATAAAACAGATCTATTCTGGTTTGGGCAAAATTCAGATTAAAAGTAGGGCAAAAAGACAAACCTAATCCCAGAAGATGTTTCTCTTCCATTGACAATACTCGTGATGAAAGATTCACTACAGTCATTTTGTCGCTTGCTTGCCCCTTGTTGTCATTCCCACTGGGGTTGTTGTTTCTTGTCTTCCTGCATTGTTTGGCCTTCTTGTTCCTCTTGTTCTTCCTCTGCCTCCTCGCCCTCTCCCTCTCGGTACATTTTGTTCGTAATTTTGTTCTGTCCTTCCCTGGTTCATCATCTGAAACTGTACTAAAAAATTCGGTTTCTTTTGTTGAACTTGATTTAGAACTGCCACAGGAGCATCTGATAGACTGCCATCAGAGATATCACTCTCTGTGATGTCTCTGCTTCTGGTCGGCGCACTCGAAACATGGGTTACATTTCCTTCCTTATCAAATAAATGATCATATTTTTTATGAAAGGTGAGGGTCCGACCTGCTTGGTAGTCCTTGTAATCCCTCAAAAATTTGCGCTGTTTCTTTGCTGTAATCTCTGCTTCTAGTTTATCCATTTTAGTTGAAAGATTTTTCATAAAGTTATCAATTGCCTCCTGTGTTGTTAATGACGTTAGGATTAGGAGCAATGAATCTATTTCTTCCAACAGCTTGCTACGATCTTTCAGTGCATATTTAACTAAAATGCGTAACATGGTTAATGAGCAAGCGTTTGAGTTGCTGGACCACTCCTCTAACATTTCTGGGTCAGGGTCTTCATACGTAGGTATTGTGAAAATACGTAACCCTCTAGGTACCCGTGATACTTCTATGTATCTTTGGAGTGATTCCGCCTCCCACCATTTGGCAAGTTCCTTACGATGTAGTTTTTCCAACTGGTCGAATAATGCATGTATTCTAATCTCCTCCGTTATCATAGTGCCTGCATTAGAATGATTTGGACAAACCATCTGAAGTTGTAAATAACAATTTGTCTGCTGTGTTTTTTCGTTTAGCCTCCAAAGCTGCAGCCATCCTTACAATCTGAAAATTCTCCCACGGACTGGATTTAGGTATTTACTCTTCGTTTGAAACGGAAAAAGGTGAAGAAAGGGGGAAAAGAACTTAATGTTTTACACAGTAGTGAGACTGAATTGTTAATGTTCCATCCCATTCATCCATTAACACGTCAGTCTTCTATTCCTATGACTTTCCCTCGCAGTAAATACCTTTGAAAGTCCTCCTTAGTACACAAGTGTACACATTTGAGTGGGGGAGTTGCAGACTGTCCCAAAAAGCATTTCCAATGCCGTCGTGAGGTTGCTTAAATCCCCATGTAATCGGCGGCTCCCTGCGTTGATGGACGCGATATGAGAGGGTAACGGTAAAGTCAAGACCCGGGATGGATTTCACCCGACCTCAACAACACAACACCGCAGCGCGCTGCGAGTGTGTGTCGGAGAGTAAGAGCGCAGCACACCCCGGAATCCCTCTCCTCCTCACCGTCTATCGCAGATAATTTCACGTGCACTGGTCTTCATCCGTCGTTCTGTACGGCGGTTTGCAAAGTAGTTTCCGGATCCCTGCGCACCAGGGTTCCACGTACCAGTCACGTAGTCCCGCAACGGTCAGCCTCTAGACCTCGTAAACATCGATACCAATCCCGATAATGTAAGAGGCTGTCAATGTAGGGCGGTCCTCGCACAGGGTATCGGAGCCCTGAAATATAAAGATCCACAATTCTTCAAGCTTATAAAGAACGCCAGGACACTTTGGAAATGCAGTGAATGATACCGACTGCACCAGCAACGCGTTTCAGCTTTCGCCTTGCTCACGCTGTGGCTAACGCAGAAACAGCATCTATTTTATGAAGTGTAGTAAACAATGAAAAAGGACAAAAAGTTTAAAGCTCATGTCTTTACAGTTCATTGGTGGCCATCTTAGAACAGTAAAATTTCAATAGAAATGTATCTAATCATGGCAGTGATTATTCTTCATGTTAAAGAGAACAAAAGCAGATTAAGCCCAAGTGGGCCATAAATATGAACAACTAAATAACGCTGTCATCATCATGAAACTAATTAGATTGTGACAAAAAAATATATATATATATATTTTTCAAATGAAATATCATCGTATAGGTCCTCATTGTGTATACAACAGAATACATGATATATTGTATGTTGATTGGAATTGCGCCCAAGTGGGCAAAAATTATACTCAACAACCTAATTAGAACGTTGTGTTCCCTTGTACTTGCTTCAACATGATTAGCCTGATCTGAAATACCCCATCTGAAAGATGTAAAAAAAGAGAAAAAAAACATTTTTTATGTAAAAACATTACTTGAAAAATTGTGTTAAAATTAGAAACATACAGCTTTTGTCAAGATTCTGTGGGCCAAATCATACCATATACATCACCATAAAGTTACAGAAAATGAACCTGGAGGTCAAAAAAAGATTTTAAAATTCATACAAATTTAATATGTTACTGCCGTAAATGTACCACTAATTCCTCACTGGAATTCAATCCCACCGGGGACATAGTCTCCAAATCAATGATGTATCTTGATTCCAATTGGCGTAATGTTAGCTGTCTGTTGCCTCCCCTTACACCAATTGGAACTTCGTCAATAACCACCATTTTCAATAGTTCCTCCTTTTGAGAATGATATTCAAAGAAGTGTCTAGCCACTGGATACTGTCTATTGTGGTGTCTGATAGCTCTGACATGTTCTAACACTCTTTTCTTGGCACAGTGGATAGTGCTCCCAATATAGATCTTATTGCAGGGACACATGAGTGCATAGATACAATATGCGGTGTTGCAACTCAGAGCTTTTTTGATTTTAAATTCTCTGCCACTGTTGGTAAGGGTAAGTGTCTTACAATCTGAACTGTTTTTACATGCTTTGCACTTTCTGCAACACCGAAAGCCAGGACAGTTAGTTCCCAGTTTTGCATCCTTGCTGGTAACATAGTTGGAACATATCTCATCCCTGAGTGACTTACTTCTCTGAAATGTGATTTGGGGACAACTGTTAAGGTGTTTCTGAAGATTGGTGTCCGTTAATAAAACATGCCAGTTTTTATTTAGTATTCGACGAATACACTGGGCTTGACCTGAATAGGTAGTGATGAAGCTTTAAACTTTTTGTCCTTTTTCATTGTTTATTATACTTAATAAAATAGATGCTGTTTCTGCGTTAGCCACAGCGTGAGCAAGGCGAAAGCTGAAACGCGTTGCTGGTGCAGTCGGTATCATTCACTGCATTTCCAAAGTGTCCTGGCGTTCTTTATAAGCTTGAAGAATTGTGGATCTTTATATATATATATATATATATATATATATATATATATATATATATATATATATATATATATATATATATATATATATATATTCAGTTCCTAAAGCGGGTCATTAGGAGGACGAGCCCGTTGTCAGTTGGTGCAAAGTGCCGGTACGCCCAAAGCCGGCAATATTATATATCCAATCCGCCAGTAATATGCACACTCGGAGTCACAGGTGTTTCAAATAGGCAGTAGTTTAATGTTCGTAACGCGTTTCAACCGAAGTCTTGTTCACACGAACGTACATGCACTTTTACATCATTATAAATAAAGTTTGTTGAGGTGAATTCACCCAAAAAGTGACAGCAAAATAGGACTATACTTTCAGGTAATCTGTTTTGATGTTACGTAGCGGCAGACATGTTGGAATGTGCAAATCCACATTTTACAGATATAGTTCATCAAGTTAGTTTTATACCGGCATTCGTTAAATACTGAATTATAGAC
This sequence comes from Triturus cristatus, assembly GCF_964204655.1. Lineage (NCBI taxonomy): Eukaryota > Metazoa > Chordata > Amphibia > Caudata > Salamandridae > Triturus > Triturus cristatus. The sequence goes on along the minus strand of NC_140594.1, from coordinate 476,393,664 downwards.
ACTACAAACATATTTCTGATTCTGAAACATAAGGGTTATACAAATCGCCATATTTTTTATATTTAGCTTGATGTAATCTTCTATTGATACATACATTACTAATTCATGTATTTTTGCAGTATCAGGAAACACCCGTTTCATCATCTATGAACACGCTCTAGTGGCTTCTTAATACACATTGAGTGTCCATAGTCAGAAGAAATTTCATCGGTCTAGTGCCTAAGATGCTTATATTCTATCCTCTCTATACTGGTTTTGCACTAGTCAATACTTATTGCTACATATAGATATACCAAGATCATATTCTTAATTAATACCCTTGCCCCAAATCGTGATATAACAAAGTGTAAAAAATTGTAAAATAATTTTTTATGGAAAAAATGAAATCAATTGTTTCATTGAAACTAATAGACATTTCAATATACAAAATTCTCTTATCTGAGTTTTAATGTTGTCCCGAGCCCGGGGAAGAAAAGGTTAGGGAACCCGTGAGATGATCAACCCTTGACTGGGCCCCTTCCTTTCCTCCTGTAAAAAACACAAATAACAGATATACAGTCATTACTTTCTGTCTTCAAAGGCAACATAATTTCCCTATAAGCAAAATACATACTGTTCATTCCTGTAAAAGTATAACACCTCTTCCCAGAATTTCCAAACGATTTTTACTCAATATGGAGATGTGAAGCTAGTTCCTCGTCAAGGTTGTGTCCCCCAGGGAATCTAGTTTCCAAATCTAATATCCATTTCGATTCCCGTTGTCTTAATCTAAGATCTCTGTTACCACCTCTTGGCCTTGGCGCGCACGGTGAAAAACCTGATTTTTTTTTTTTTTAATAAATACATAACTTAGCATTTAAAAAAACGTACAAATTCACTGAAAAAACCATAGGTTTCACACACGTTATAGTTACGAATTAGCATTTAAAAAACCTTGCAAATTCACTTAAAAAACCATAGGTTTCACACATGTTATAGTTAGCTGGACATTTCACTCGTAAAAAACCAATGAAATTCCCCCGTTATACTTAGTGCAGGCAACTATAACTCACGCGACCGCAATCCTCTGCTGATGACGTCAGATATTACGTCACTGATGACATATGTGTCTTTCTGAAAAATAAATATTTGTAATATATGTATAGCTAAAGATTAATGGAAGAAGACATGGGTAAATAAGTGTCTAAATACAGTGAAGTAATATCTGACGTCATCAGCAGAGGATTGCAGTCGCGTGAGTTATAGTTGCCTGCACTAACTATAACGGGGGAATTTCATTGGTTTTTTACGAGTGAAATGTCCAGCTAACGGTTAGCAATTGGCAAATAAACAACGAACTTCAATCCAAACAAAAGGGGGTTTATTCAATTCATAAAACCGCCGTGACGCGTTTCGCCACTGTCGTGGCTTGTTCACTCAGCGATACACCGTAAAAGGCACCATTACATACTGTCGCCTATCATAAACAAAGAAAGAGGACTGTTACCTCTAAAAATGGCTAGGAAACACATTAACAAATCGGTCGCCATTTTTGCAAGTGCAAAATACACGGTTACAAACAGAATATAAACGTCAAATGGCACCAGTATTTACGTAGCAAGGGGCGTTTTTACATAGACAAAATTGTCAATAAAGTTATATGAACATTTCTATATGATACATGAAAATGTCAGTACATAGGAAATAATTCGTGTCCATATGTTGGGAATAATTTGTTCACTTGTGTCGAAATATATCGTATTTTTAACGAACAAACTTAACATAACTTTGATAAGATTATGACATTCAGTATTTAGATCGACATTAGAGCATTGCTGTCTAGTTTTAAATTCATATCTGTGGCCCTTTGGTGACGAATGCCCCTTGTTCCACATAATGTTGCGGAATTTATGATCACATTGTTTCTTAGTCAAATATAATATAAGAAGGGTCTAATTATATTATGTTTGACTAAGAAACAATGTGATCATAAATTCCGCAACATTATGTGGAGCAAGGGGCATTCGTCACCAAAGGGCCACAGATATGAATTTAAAACTAGACAGCAATGCTCTAATGTCGATCTAAATACTGAATGTCATAATCTTATCAAAGTTATGTTAAGTTTGTTCGTTAAAAATACGATATATTTCGACACAAGTGGACGAATTATTCCCAACATATGGACACGAATTATTTCCTATGTACTGACATGTTCATGTATCATATAGAAATGTTCATATAACTTTATTGACAATTTTGTCTATGTAAAAACGCCCCTTGCTACGTAAATACTGGTGCCATTTGACGTTTATATTCTGTTTGTAACCGTGTATTTTGCACTTGCAAAAATGGCGACCGTTTTGTTAATGTGTTTCCTAGCCATTTTTAGAGGTAACAGTCCTCTTTCTTTGTTTATGATAGGCGACAGTATGTAATGGTGCCTTTTACGATGTATCGCTGTGTGAACAAGCCACGACAGTGGCGAAACGCGTCACGGCGGTTTTATGAATTGAATAAACCCCCTTTTGTTTGGATTGAAGTTCGTTGTTTATTTGCCAATTGCTAACCGAGAGCGCGAGTGGGACTCCGTTTGAATGAATATTGAATTGCCGGTTTTGCTCCGCCGGTCTCGCGCCACCCTATAATTGATTGAGGATACGAAAGGAGGATCTTGGTTTATATTGAATGCAGTATCCTTTTGATCGGCTAAGAGGAATATTTTGCCATGAGGAAGGACGTCACAACCACGCCGTTTTGAACGAGAGAGACCGCACGCTATCCCACGAGGACCGGGATACACCGTGCAGGTAAGAGTGATACACGTTCATGTTATGGGTGCGTGGAAGAATGCAGTGACTATATGTAGAAGCGGTCTAGGAATATCATTGGTATATAACTGGTAAATCGCCAACAAATCTACCTGAGCAGTGACTGTCTCTGGCAGTGTGTATTATTATTTCAAGGACACACATATTCCCTTAGACCTGGGGAACTTTGCATTGACAAAGGGAACGGCATTGGCATAGGCAGCGAATGGTTCTTTCCAAAATCACGAACTTTTGAATATTCTTCTCACGTTGAGATAATCGGATGGATGAGGAAAAAGAACGCAGAGATGCAGCCCAAGCACTCTTTGCGAGGGCACCTGGTGTTGCTAGACCTGTTCAGACAAGGGCAACGAGTGATGATACGATCAGCAGCATACTGAAAAGATTTGAAAAACTTAGCAAACAAGAAATTTCCAAGTGGTGGGAAGCGACATCACTTCAGGATTACATTGATAAATCCATGATACCCAGAGGATTAAGAATATATATAACCCCCTCGTATGATTCTCCTGATTCTAAAATGCTGGAGGAGTGGTCAGCAAACTCAGCTTGCAGCTCGAGGAATATGCTAGTAATACTGGTCAAATATGCATGGTCAGACAGGGACAAGATCAAACAAGAAATGGAAGAAATCAAGAAAAAGTTGGACAGCCATGATGACCAAGATACAGTTGGCAAATACCTGGAAGAAATGAAGAAACAACTAAAAATAATGGAAGAAGACATCAAAATGAGGAAACAACGAAAACTACATAGAGACTGTGGGGACTATGAGTCTGGTAGAGTTCTAACATACAGTAGAAAGTATGATTATCTGTATGAGAAGAGGAATACAGTTGAAACCAATGTCAACGTTAATCAACAACAGAGTTTACAAGTAGAAGATATCGCTGAAGTCAGTGATACCAACACAGAGGAATCGGTTGTGAGAACCTCAGAAAGCTCGACCTCGGACACAGAAAGAAGAATCTACCCAAAACCCACTTTTTTAGACGAATACCGGTTGATGAAAGAGAACCGGCACACAACAAGATCAGCAACGAATCAAATGGAGAACTCTCCGAAACCGAGAGGAAGGGGCAGAGGAAGAGGAAGGGGTACCAGAGGAAGAGGAGGAAGAGGACAAGGCAAAGAAGGAAGAGAGGAGAGAACTACGGAGTACATGGGAAAAAGACAAACTCGCTCCAAGAAGAACTAATGATGGATGATCTAATGGTAAATCAGACTATAGTTAATCTAAGTGCTAAAACCATCAGCGACAAAGTAAAACAAACTCTTTGTTTAGGACTATCCTTCTGTCCTTCAGTTCCTATGAATTACACTGAAAGTAAAATTGATGTGTTTAAATTCTGCAGGAAAATGAAACTAAAAAAGTGGCACAAACTGAAGCCCCCAAAAAACAAAGAGACATTACAAATATCACGTAATACACAGGAAGAGGTACTAACCATTGGTGACATAGATACTATGATAATTTTGCATGAGCTCCAAAACAATCCAGATGGAACAGGTATGAGCTCAGACTCTCTAACCATCCTAAATGAATTAGAAGTACAACATGACAAAGTAGCATGTAGCAACTTCAGACCCCAATCCACTTTTGTCCCCAGAATGGGCCATGATAACATCGATACATTTCAGGAGCTAGTTAGTGCAGACATGCTGAAATTCAGAATGAATAATTGTACGAAAAAAATGAAAAAATTTAAATACAACCTCACTGCGACCCAGAAGGAAGCAATTAAAGATCTAGCCTCTGATGATAGCATCATAATCAGACCTGCCGACAAAGGCGGTAACATTGTTATTTTGCCTAAAGATATGTATATTAACGAGGCCTTAAGACAATTGAATGATGGTAAAACATATACCAATGTAACACGGGCTGAATATAATGAGAGCATTAACAAAGGGTGGGAATTGCTCAATGATTGGAAAGACAAAGGCCTGGTGGAGTGGGAGGAATTCTGTTTCCTGAAAAAAGATTGTCCCATTTTACCGGTTATGTATCTACTCCCAAAGGTTCACAAAAATAGGCACGATCCCCCAGGCAGGCCGATCATTTCATCTAGAGGAAGTGCCCTCGAAAATATCTCACGATATGTTGACCATTTTTTACGAGAATTTGTCTTCACCCTCCCCTCCTACGTAAAAGATACAAAAGATTTTCTTAATAGAATCTCAGATCGTGTATGGCAAGAAGATTACATCCTTATAACTTTGGATGTAAACTCACTATACACGATAATAGATCATGAACAAGGGATCCAATCCTGTGCTGAATTTCTGAAACGTAGGAGTCTTGATTTACTGGAACACACAGGCATGATTTTGGACATGATTAGATTCTGTCTCATGAACAATTTTTTCATGTTCAATGGCAGGATCTATAAACAGGAACACGGGACCGCGATGGGTACGTGTTTCGCGCCTAGTTATGCGAATCTATTCATGGGGGCATGGGAGAAAGAGACCCAGGCCAGAGTAGATTTACAACACGATTTTACTAGGGTCATATTGTGGCTTAGATATATCGACGATATATTTTTGGTATGGCAAGGAGAAGAGAAAGAAGCTGTACATTTCGTCGATAAGCTAAACCACAATAACAAGAACATCATCCTAACCAGCACTATTAGCAGAGAGAAAGTGGAATACCTAGACACATGTGTCCAAGTGAAGAACAACATTGTACATACGATCTTATATCGTAAATGTACAGCTGGGAACACTTTGCTCCATGCTCTAAGTAGTCATCCTGACAGTTTGAAGTGGAGCATCCCTTACGGGGAATTACTCAGAGCTAAGAGGAATTGTAGTTTAGCATCAGACTACCAGAAGGAAGAAAGAATAATGATGGAAAGATTCAAAGCAAGAGGGTATCCATCATGGGTTCTTAAAAAAGCAACAGAAAGAGTCAAATCAGTTGAAAGATCCAGTACTCTAGCACCTCCAGAAATGATTACAACACAAAAGGAAGAAGAGGGAACAGCTAGACTGATCATGTCATACAATGGACACTCTACCCAAGTCCGTAAGATTGTACAACGACATTGGGGAATCTTAAAAAGTGATTCCATCATAGGCAAAACTTTACCAACACATCCTATGATTACCGACAGGAGGGGACGCAGCTTCAGGGACGCTCTAGTACACAGTGATCTCAATTCTAATCTAGAAAATAGAGGTATTGATTTACCAGGCTTTTACCCGTGTGGCCATTGCAAAGCCTGTGGGAATAGCAAAATGGTCAAAACATATCTAAACACCAGCACGGGGACTATGATGAATATCTCACAATTTGTGACATGTACCAGCACTTTTGTCATTTATGTGTTGGAGTGCCCTTGCAAGCTCCGGTATGTGGGTAGTACCACGCATATGGCAAAAAAACGAGTGCTTGAACATATGCGTGCGATTACCAACCAGGATAGACAATATCCCATTGCCCGTCATTTTGCAAGTTATCATTTCTCAGATCCCTCAAAACTCACATACTATGCTATTGAACAGATCACACCCAAAGTCAGAGGGGGGAACAGGGTTTTAAGACTTAGACAACGTGAATCCAAACATATAATAGGTATGTGTACCCTGTTTACGAATGGCTATAACCTTGACGAAGAGATGGCAATACATCTTCAAAATGAATGAATGTGTATATTGTTTGAATTTGATGTTATATTTTTCTCAGTGACTGATTTACATTTGTATGTATTATCTTCTTAACAGGAAGAAAGGAAGGGTGGTATGGCTGACCCAGATTGAGATCTCTGCCCCTTCTCCTCAGATCATCCGACGGTTCTCTTTGTGTGAGATAAGACCATATGGTTCTTAATTTTAATATACAGGTGATATAAGGGACTAAGACACCATGCTATGATAGCCTTACATACATTAGAAATCCATACATTTTATGCAATCACCCACTAACAAGGGTCTAATTATATTATATTTGACTAAGAAACAATGTGATCATAAATTCCGCAACATTATGTGGAGCAATGGGCATTCGTCACCAAAGGGCCACAGATATGAATTTAAAACTAGACAGCAATGCTCTAATGTCGATCTAAATACTGAATGTCATAATCTTATCAAAGTTATGTTAAGTTTGTTCGTTAAAAATACGATATATTTCGACACAAGTGAACGAATTATTCCCAACATATGGACACGAATTATTTCCTATGTACTGACATTTTCATGTATCATATAGAAATGTTCATATAACTTTATTGACAATTTTGTCTATGTAAAAACACCCCTTGCTACGTAAATACTGGTGCCATTTGACGTTTATATTCTATTTGTAACCGTGTATTTTGCACTTGCAAAAATGGCGACCGTTTTGTTAATGTGTTTCCTAGCCATTTTTAGAGGTAACAGTCCTCTTTCTTTGTTTATGATAAGCGACAGTATGTAATGGTGCCTTTTACGGTGTATCGCTGTGTGAACAAGCCACGACAGTGGCGAAACGCATCACGGCGGGTTTATGAATTGAATAAACCCCCTTTTGTTTGGGTTGAAGTTCGTTGTTTATTTGCCAATTGCTAACCGAGAGCGCGAGTGGGACTCCGTTTGAATGAATATTGAATTGCCGGTTTTGCTCAGCCGGTCTCGCGCCACCCTATAATTGATTGAGGATACGAAAGGAGGATCTTGGTTTATATATATATATATATATATATATATATATATTTTGAAATATTCGCGAGGATTCGTCGACAGGCGCCAAAGTTATTCAAAATAGAATGTTGCGGATTTCCTATGGAAACAGGGTCCTAAATATAACTACCTACTGGCGACCGCCAGTAGGTAATATATATATATATATAATATAGTTATACTATTACATTTGAAAACATGATTAAATTATAATATAAATTGAAATTATTAGTTTAATAATATTTTTTTATTAGATTTATGTAAATAGACATATATATTAATATTATATATGTATTTTATTTTTGAAAATAAGTACAATAGTTATATATATTTTAATATAACTGTTACTTATTGATATATTAATCAAATATTTGTTTATCTAAATATTGTTTGCAATTAATATTAGCATTTTGGTCAATCAAAGCACAAATCGCATGAAATTTATATTTACCTATTCTTGCTATTTGGATTTTTCCTAATTCATTTGGCTCTGCATAACCAAATTTAGCCGTTAAATTGTCCAAATAAAGCAGGTTAAAGCTCAAAGTCCAAAAGTTCTTTGCTCAGCACGTTACAGTCCCAAAGATCTCCATAGGACCAGAAATCGTGCAAGCATTTGTCATCGCCTGTGGGGTGGATAGAGGTTTGCGGTCATCAAGTAAGAAGGCAGCATCAGCATCATCTGGTGAATGGAAAATGGAAAAATGGAATGCCCCTCCCTATTCTACTGCCCTTTTTATAATAAAATTCGGGATAACATGAAACATTCTTAGGCTAAGAAGGCCGATGATTGACTAGTTGGAAAAGTCAGATTTTATTTATTTATTTATTTATTTATTTAATGGTTTTGTAAAGCGCGTAGTAACTCCGAAGAGCATCCCAGCGCTGATCTGCTTCTCCAGGGGTTTTGGCCAACTAATGGGATTATATTTGCGGGAAAAGGAAGGTCTTTAAGGTCTTTCTGAACTGGAGATAGTTCGGTTCAGTCCTAAGTTTTCGGGGTAGCTGGTTCCATCTCTTCGCCGTGTGAACCGAGAAGCGACGGCCACCGGTCTTAGCTTTTCTCACTCTAGGGACTACAATGAGATTTTCAGAATTGGACCGGAGATCCCTCTCTGCTTTGTAAGGAATTAAAAGTTCTCTCAGGAGAGGGGGACCGTTGTTGTTGAGTGTTTTGTGGGCCAGACAGAGGGCTTTGAACAAGACCCTTTCTCTGACTGGAAGCCAGTGGAGAGAGTTGAGGGCTGGCCTGGCGGAGGATCTTCCAGGTGTGCCCGTAAGTAGGCGGGCTGCGGCATTTTGGACTTTCTGCAGTGAATTCAAGGTGGCTTCAGGAGCTCCCAAGTATATAGCGTTACAGTAGTCTAATCTTGCCAGGATTAGACCCTGGATGAGGAGCCTCCTTGCGGTCTCTGGGAGCAGGGGAAAGATCTTCCTGCAGGCTCTAAGTAGTCCAAATTATGTTCCTGCAGTTCTCTTTGCCTGGGTTCTGAAACTCATGTCCTTCTCAATCCACACACCCAGGCTCTTGACTTCTTCCTTAGGTGCGGGAGGATCCCCAAGGCACCTGGGCCAAAGGTGAGGTGGTAGGGAGGGCCCATTGTGGCCCATCAGGAGGATCTCAGTCTTGGACCCGTTCAACTTTAATGAGGAGAGATTCATCCATCGGTGGACTTCAGAAAGGCAGCTGTGGAGGTCGGATGGGGCGTGGTGAGGGTGGGAAAGGGTAACTACCAGCTGAGTGTCGTCGGCGTAGTTGATGACTGACACGCCGTACGAGCTGACCCTCTTCTCCAGTGGGGCCATGTACACGTTGAAAAGTGTAGGGCTCAAGGATGAGCCCTGTGGCACTCCACACCGGAGGGGGATGATGGATGAGCAGCTGTCGTGTTCCCGCACCTGGAAGGAGCGTCCAGTCAAAAAGGATTCTAGCCATTTCAGGGCCAGACCCTTTAGTCCGATCTCTCCCAGTCGGTGGATTAGGGTGGGATGGTCTACAGTGTCGAAGGCCGCACTGAGGTCTAGGAGGATCACTGCCACTGATCCTCCCGTATCCAGAATGCTTCTGGCCTTCTCCACTGCTGTCAGGAGGGCGATGTCGGTGCCCTGACCTGGACGAAACCCTGTCTGGGAGGCCGCTAAGAGGTTGTTGCTTTCTAGGTAAAGCGATAGTTGTTTATTTATCAGCTTCTCAGCGATCTTGCTGTTTCCAGGGAGAAGGGATATGGGCCTGTAGTTGGCGAAGTCCTGCGGGTCTAAAGAGGGTTTTTTCAGCAGACCTTTGACTGCTGCCGCTTTCCAGCTGGGGGGGAAAATGCCCTCTGAGAAGGAGGAATTAATCAGGGCCGTGAGGGGGGGATGATGGTATTTGACACTTTTTTTAGGAAGCGGAGGGGGGCAGGATCAAGGGGAGAACCACTTTTAATTGCGGCCAGCATAGCTCCTACTTCTTCCGTTGTTACGGGCCCGAAGGTGTCCAGGGAGGGTTGGAGGGCTGGTGGCAGTGGAGGGTTGGCGGTAGTGATGGTAGGATCCGGCTGTGTGGGGTCCTGTTCGGGGGGGGGAATGGTTAGGAGAATGTTTTGAATCTTCTCATCGAAGAAAGTGGCTAATTTTTGGCATTTGGTTTCCGCTGCTTTGGGGTCGAGGGGTTTGAGTGGGGGGTCAGGGGCGTGGAGTAGTTCTTTTAGGACTGAGTAGGTTTCATGTGCTGAACAGGCCGCGTTTTTAATTCTGTCCTCGTAGAAACTAGCTTTGACGCTACGGAGCTCTTTTTTATAGGATTTTACCGCGGCGCGGAATGCCTCTTTCCGTTCCTCGGTTTTTTCCTTCCTCCGGTTACGCTCATGTCTTTTGCACACCTTACGTAGCAGATTGAGTTCCGGGGTATACCAGGGTGAGGGGTTGACTCTCTTGATGTGTCTAAGAGAGTGGGTTTTGGGCAGGATGGCGTCAAGCGATTGAGTGATCCAGGTACTGAATTTTTTATCCCCTTCTAAGGTGTTATTGGGGGGATGAGGAACGTTTTCTCGGAGTTTGGCTGCCCAGACATCTGGTTCCAATTTTTGCCATTGTCTGGAGTACGTTCTAATTTTTGGGAGTGGCGGGGGCACAGTAATAATGTCCCATACTAGGGGAACCAAAAAGTGGTCCGTCCAGGGAAGGGGGATATGGTCAAGGGATCTAAGGTTGGGGATGTTGGAAAGAATGGGGTCGAGCAGTTGCCCTTTTTCGTGGTTGGCCTGTGGGTTTTTAAGATCTAGGCCCATTGAGGTAAGATCCTGGAGTAGTTCATTGGCCAGTTTGTCGTCTGGGTCCAGGAAATGTACATTGAGGTCTCCTAATAGTAGGTAGTTAGTTGTAGACGTGCATTTGACGGAGGTCTGGTCAGCAATTTTGGTCGGAAAGTCCCTTAAATTGCCTGGTGGGCGATATATCAGCGTTCCTGATATCGAGGTGACAGGGGAGATTGTAATGGTATAGTGGCAGCTTTCATAGCCCTTGATGTTGCCATCAGACGTTCGACAGGTAAAAGTGTCTTTGAGGATTATTGCAAGTCCACCTCCCCGACCCTCTGGTCTGTTCTGTGAGCACATAACGTACCCGGGGGGGAGTGCTAAAACAATGTCTGGGCCACTACTGGGGGTAAGCCAGGTTTCTGTTAAGAACAGAACGTCTAGGCTATTGTTGGTAATTAGGAGGTTTACTTCTTGTGCGTGTTTCACAAGCGACCTGCAGTTAAGTAGACCTAAGAGTAAACCCTTTGATGCCACGGTCTGGTTGACGGAGTTACAGCGGTCACAGCCGGAGAATTGTGTGTCTCCGGTTAGGATGCGCGAGCAGGAGGGATGTTTGTTGGTGTTCAAGGCTAGCAAGTCATCCCGGGTGTAGGTCAAGTTGTTGGGGGCTGCCACGGCCAGAGTGACAGGGCCTAAGGCCGGCTGGGCTCGGACGGGCCCAGACGGGCTTGCCTTTGGCGCGCCTTCGGCACGCTGACGGCGCGCCCGCTGCGCCCGTCCGCTGCGCGTCCGGTGATTACACATCTTTATGGGTGGAAAGGGGCCGGATGGGCGTGGCCTGAGAGTGGGCGTGGCCTCAGTTCCTCGCCGTGAATGGCGTCCAAATGTTTGGTTTGTTCTTGAATCGGTGCAGCGAAGGGGTCGCTGTTTGGCGTGTCTCAAGCCCGCTGTGGGGGTTCTTGCCGGGTGAGTGCGCAGTTAAAAGTACAGGTTATTTTTAAAGTGACACAGAAATTACAGTTTTAAAAATTCAATCGTCTCCCGGCTTCCGCCTCAGGAGGTTTAGCAGTTCTGCTTTTTAGCGCTGTTGATCGCGCTTTTATACTGTGGTGGGTGGGCGTGGCCTTAGAGTGGGCGTGGCCTCAGTTCCTCGCCGTGAATGGCGTCCAAATGTTTGGTTTGTTCTTGAATCGGTGCAGCGAAGGGGTCGCTGTTTGGCGTGTCTCAAGCCCGCTGTGGGGGTTCTTGCCGGGTGAGTGCGCAGTTAAAAGTACAGGTTATTTTTAAAGTGACACAGAAATTACAGTTTTAAAAATTCAATCGTCTCCCGGCTTCCGCCTCAGGAGGTTTAGCAGTTCTGCTTTTTAGCGCTGTTGATCGCGCTTTTATACTGTGGCGGGTGGGCGTGGCCTGAGAGTGGGCGTGGCCTCAGTTCCTCGCCGTGAATGGCGTCCAAATGTTTGGTTTGTTCTTGAATCGGTGCAGCGAAGGGGTCGCTGTTTGGCGTGTCTCAAGCCCGCTGTGGGGGTTCTTGCCGGGTGAGTGCGCAGTTAAAAGTACAGGTTATTTTTAAAGTGACACAGAAATTACAGTTTTAAAAATTCAATCGTCTCCCGGCTTCCGCCTCAGGAGGTTTAGCAGTTCTGCTTTTTAGCGCTGTTGATCGCGCTTTTATACTGTGGCGGGTGGGCGTGGCCTGAGAGTGGGCGTGGCCTCAGTTCCTCGACGTGAATGGCGTCCAAATGTTTGGTTTGTTCTTGAATCGGTGCAGCGAAGGGGTCGCTGTTTGGCGTGTCTCAAGCCCGCTGTGGGGGTTCTTGCCGTGTGAGTGCGCAGTTAAAAGTACAGGTTATTTTTAAAGTGACACAGAAATTACAGTTTTAAAAATTCAATCGTCTCCCGGCTTCCGCCTCAGGAGGTTTAGCAGTTCTGCTTTTTAGCGCTGTTGATCGCGCTTTTATACTGTGGCGGGTGGGCGTGGCCTGAGAGTGGGCGTGGCCTGAGTTCCTCGCCGTGAATGGCGTCCAAATGTTTGGTTTGTTCTTGAATCGGTGCAGCGAAGGGGTCGCTGTTTGGCGTGTCTCAAGCCCGCTGTGGGGGTTCTTGCCGGGTGAGTGCGCAGTTAAAAGTACAGGTTATTTTTAAAGTGACACAGAAATTACAGTTTTAAAAATTCAATCGTCTCCCGGCTTCCGCCTCAGGAGGTTTAGCAGTTCTGCTTTTTAGCGCTGTTGATCGCGCTTTTATACTGTGGCGGGTGGGCGTGGCCTGAGAGTGGGCGTGGCCTGAGTTCCTCGCCGTGAATGGCGTCCAAATGTTTGGTTTGTTCTTGAATCGGTGCAGCGAAGGGGTCGCTGTTTGGCGTGTCTCAAGCCCGCTGTGGGGGTTCTTGCCGGGTGAGTGCGCAGTTAAAAGTACAGGTTATTTTTAAAGTGACACAGAAATTACAGTTTTAAAAATTCAATCGTCTCCCGGCTTCCGCCTCAGGAGGTTTAGCAGTTCTGCTTTTTAGCGCTGTTGATCGCGCTTTTATACTGTGGCGGGTGGGCGTGGCCTGAGAGTGGGCGTGGCCTCAGTTCCTCGCCGTGAATGGCGTCCAAATGTTTGGTTTGTTCTTGAATCGGTGCAGCGAAGGGGTCGCTGTTTGGCGTGTCTCAAGCCCGCTGTGGGGGTTCTTGCCGGGTGAGTGCGCAGTTAAAAGTACAGGTTATTTTTAAAGTGACACAGAAATTACAGTTTTAAAAATTCAATCGTCTCCCGGCTTCCGCCTCAGGAGGTTTAGCAGTTCTGCTTTTTAGCGCTGTTGATCGCGCTTTTATACTGTGGCGGGTGGGCGTGGCCTGAGAGTGGGCGTGGCCTCAGTTCCTCGCCGTGAATGGCGTCCAAATGTTTGGTTTGTTCTTGAATCGGTGCAGCGAAGGGGTCGCTGTTTGGCGTGTCTCAAGCCCGCTGTGGGGGTTCTTGCCGGGTGAGTGCGCAGTTAAAAGTACAGGTTATTTTTAAAGTGACACAGAAATTACAGTTTTAAAAATTCAATCGTCTCCCGGCTTCCGCCTCAGGAGGTTTAGCAGTTCTGCTTTTTAGCGCTGTTGATCGCGCTTTTATACTGTGGCGGGTGGGCGTGGCCTGAGAGTGGGCGTGGCCTCAGTTCCTCGCCGTGAATGGCGTCCAAATGTTTGGTTTGTTCTTGAATCGGTGCAGCGAAGGGGTCGCTGTTTGGCGTGTCTCAAGCCCGCTGTGGGGGTTCTTGCCGGGTGAGTGCGCAGTTAAAAGTACAGGTTATTTTTAAAGTGACACAGAAATTACAGTTTTAAAAATTCAATCGTCTCCCGGCTTCCGCCTCAGGAGGTTTAGCAGTTCATTAATTTTTACATTATGAGGTTCTCATGGACTTTGCTGGTTCACTTCCTCTGTCCATGTTGCCCTTATGCAACATTGTAGAAGTTTTGCTTGTATGTCCCAATTGTTCATTTAGACCAGATTTTACTGACTGAAATTTGGCAGTCCTCTATGTTCCTATCCTTGACCAGGAAGACTGTGACTTGGGGTCGTCTGGAGGTCTACGGAGCCATCTGAGTCTGCGCAGTAGGCATCGCGCTCACAAGACGGTGGCCACTTCTGAACCAGTGGCGGACGGTGACATTTGAAAGTGGTGGGCGTAAAATGTTTTTCATACTTCAGCATAGTGAGCGAGTGTAGCGAGCGTGCCCGAACAACCTAAGGGGGGTTCTCCCCCCAAGAAAATTTTGAAAAAAGAGTGGAAAAATGGTGCAGAAAGGTTAATAAAGCAATGAAGAAAGTGCAGTTATTACAGTAATAAAGAGATCATGTCATATAACATAGGTAGCTGCTTATTCAGTATAACCACAGAGCTTCATAGCAGACTTTGAGATATAATGCATTTCTGAGTACCTCACAGGTGTTTTTTATTTAACAAACAACTAAACAGGTGGTCGGAAACTAGCAGCATTGAACATACATATGTTTACTTTTTGTATCTAAAATCAGCACGTCTGTCTTTAAGAGCAGCAAACTTTTCAATTACTTGAACGTTAAAATCAGAGATATTTTGAACTAACTTGCTCTCTATAGAGAGCATTGCCAAAGCATTCAGTCTTTCCTGAAGCATGGTGTTTCTTAGGAATGTCTTAATCCTCTTTAAGGCGGAAAAAGATGGTTCTGCCTCTGCTGTTGTCATAGGAGTGGTTATGACAATTTTAAGTAAAGTCACTGTCTCTGTAAATGTCTTTTCCATATTAAGTTTATGAATTAAAGTCAGCAAAGCCCTGGCATCTCTGGCATTTCGGTACACAGGCATTGAGTACAGTACAGTCAGCTCACTTTTGAGGTCCTCTTGGTTGAGCATAGGATAAGCTTCCACAGCCTCATGCAGAGCATGCTCAGGGAAGGATTCACCATATTTTGCAAAGTTTTGACTTTCCAATAATGCGGCACTCACCAAATGTTTTGTGAAAGCAAAACGTTCTTGTGCATGCACAATTACAATGTCACATATCTCCTTTGCATTTCGGACCAGAGTGGTGATGTTTTTCCTGTGGTTTGCAAAAATTGAAGCCTCTGGCAGTTTGCTGTCTAAATTGTCAACCTCATTTCTCACTATGCTTATGCGCTCGACAAACATAGCTGTATTTCTTTTCACAGAGACAGTATCGATCTCTCGTGCTTGTAACTGATTGTTTAAATTTTCGACAGCTGACATTATGTCTTGAAATAAAAACAGAAAGAACTGAAACTCTCTATCTTCTAGTGTTCTAGCAAAGCCACGGGCTTCACTTTGAGTTTTGAAATCAAAGGTTTCATTGACTTCTATATTATGAAAACATTTCACAAGGTCCTCCCTATATTGATATATTAGTTGGACTGTACGTATG
The DNA here is from genome assembly GCF_964204655.1 of Triturus cristatus. Classification (NCBI taxonomy): domain Eukaryota; kingdom Metazoa; phylum Chordata; class Amphibia; order Caudata; family Salamandridae; genus Triturus; species Triturus cristatus. The sequence goes on along the minus strand of NC_140594.1, from coordinate 476,378,055 downwards.
TTAAAGTTCCAACGAGTTGAGGATCCCCTTGGAACCCTTTTGTCCACAATCTCCTGAAGTGCTTCCGTTCTTTTTGGGGAACGTGAGAAGAATGCTGCCATGCCTCCTACATCCTGAAAGAAAATTCGTGTCTCGGAGATCTTTGATACTGCCTGCTGCAGAATAAGATTAAGTTGGTGGGCGTAACAGTGCACGTAATGAGCTTAAGGGTACACATCTCTAATTCTTTTCTGTACTCCACCAAGGCTTCCACTCATTACGGACGCACCATCATAGCTTTGTGCAATAAGTTTTTTTTTTTTGGTGCACCTCTGGAAAAATGAAGTTCAGTTGACGCAGTATAGCTGCAGTAATGGTTTCTGCAGTAGAGTCTCTTAAATGAGTGAAACCATAGAACCTCTCCACAACATTATTGTCATTGTCCAGGTACCGAAAGACTAATACGGACTGTGTTTGTGTGGCCACATCAGTGGTGTCATCAGCCTGAATAGCCACAAAGTCTGTGTTTTGTAACTCTTGGACAATATGGCTTCTCATAATTTCGAGCATACACTCAAGGAGTTCATTTTGTATAGTTTTAGAGGTGCCCTTAAAGACTGTAGCAGTTGCTAAATGTGCTTCCATTTCCTTGTCTATGCTTGCTATTAAATCCACAAGGCCTTTGAATATTCCTGGATTTGTGGAATCTTCAGATTCATCATGGCCTCGCAATGCCAGTTCGAAAGCACCACAGAAACGAATGCAATCAATTATTTTTGATAGTATGTGCCTATTCCGATCAACTGCTTCATTGTGTTTCTGTATTGTTTGGCGGTATGCACTGTTTATATGCTGCTCAATCGGTGTGTCTCCCAACATTCCCAGTCTTGTCACGTTTTCCATATGCTTTCTTGTGTGTGCATGTTTTTGATTTTTTCAGACAGATGCTTCAAGTCTATCACTCCTTCTCTTGTCCAAGGAAAATCACCATTAAACAGCAAGCAGGGGAAGCAGAACAGTTTGTTTCTTGACGGACACCCTGTAAGCCATTCAGCTTTTGTGTACCAGGTGTTTGAGAATGTACGTGTGTACAATTTTCCTCTGTCCCGGGTAACTTGTTGTAGTTGTAGGTCTGGCCGATCAGGTCCTAATCTCTTTATATGTAGTTTATCTTGTAGTGGCCGTGCATGGAATGACCGTGTAATTAATTGTTCTACCGTATTCATCATGGATGTCGATGCTGTCCTTACCAATATGAAAGAAGCCTGTCAATAGTCAAAGTACAACGTATAAGATTTGGTGCAATAATATCAAATTTCAGTATAAGTACATCTATCATGTGGATTATCGCAATATATCTCCAAAGCTCCCCTTTGGACAACAGGACTGCTAAAAATACAGCCTTACTGCCTGCTGCCTCTGTGTGCCATAGTGGTTGCTGAAGACACTGCAAAAGAGACTGTTTGAGGGCCTTGAACAAGGCAAGGAAGGAATAGATAGTGCCTTTAACAACCGTTATTGCCCAAAGCACAGGGCTAAGGCTCAGTATTAGTAAATGCTATCCACTGAGAGAACAATCTTCAGAATGTGCACCCACCCCAACCACCATCTAGAGTGACCAGTGACCACAAACATAGCCCTAATTCCAATCTAAGAAAAGATATCATCAGTTTCCTTACCTTTAACACTGTTGTTTGCTGGGTCGTAGACGGGATGAAAGAGCAGCAAAGGAGGTTGGGTCCTCCTGTTCTCTGTCCAAAAATTGCCCAAAAATTAGGTAGTGGACCGGTTCAGTTAATGTTTCAGGCTTTACCAGGTGCTGAAAATAAAAATATAACAATTTATTTTTGAAACATTAGGGTAATCAAACAAAGACTGGGGGGGGGGGGGGGACATAACGCTACAATTTTTACCTGCTTGCAGTTTGCATGCAGCTCTTAGATGACAGTTAATAATAGCTCACTGTTGTATGTTAGGATTACAACTTACAAACTGCAAGTAACAAAATGATCTCTCAAATGCAGTGACTCACTGACCTATTTACATCATGTGCATTTTGTGATCTGCATTAACCTTCTGAAGTTCTGCGCTACCTTTCCATGAGTCAAAACTTCCATTACACAAAACTGTGATCTCTCTCTAGGCAAAACATTAACAATATCCTCACAATATGCTCCTCATGCACACCAACACCCAAATATACTACAGACATTATTAGATAGTCCATTTCACCCTCACACACAATAGATCACCAGTGCCATGTAGTGGGCAGGAGGATGCCCTCTAAAACGACAACTCAATACAAACTACTGAGTAATGCTTCTAAACAAGAGAAATGGCACAGTTCATTCTCTCACTCATTCAGATACAAAACTCACATCAAAGCGACTCTGTGCAAACTTAGACTCAGAAATGGCACATAAGCGGCTCTTCCATTAATCCAGTAGGGATAGCTGTTAACCTGAATACACTGAAAAGTCCCACAGTTCAACAGAGGTGATAAAAAGACCAGACTACCATGACTCTGCTCAGCGAGAAAGGCCAAAACCTAGGGGTAGAACAATTAATTACACGGTCATTCCACTTTGATCTAAGCAACGACATGAAACAGCATAAAAAATGCATAAGCTGGAAGAGACATATACATAACATAATGAGGCAGAGCTGCCTATGACTGAATGCCTCAAAGACTGAAAACGTGGTTTTCAGTGGCTCCATTGAGTACACACTGACTTCCCTATAGCTGAATGGGGTGAGACAAAGTTCAGAGGATGCCAAGGGATGTTTAGTATAATTCTGGGAAGACTGAGCTAAGGCAAAAGGCCTTGTAGAACTGGCAACGTTAGTGAGTCTGCTCTTCAGCCCATGATCAGCAGTTATTGCTTTTTTATATAAATGGTTGAAAAGTAAACGAGAATATCAAACTTGTTTTGCAAATGTGTGCACTTCGTACAAAACTGTCAAACCTCTGTCATTCTGTTATCAATAACCACCACTAAGTCAATGTGTACAATAAGGAACCAAAATGATAAATAAAAGAAATTGTAGCTGACAGTGTGGACCCTGTGTAGGCCACAACACGTCACTAACGGAACCAGGGGGGGAACGGGGAACCGAACCTGCGTAACAACTTAGATCAGCCAGAGGCAGAGAGACAGACTCCAGACTACTAGTACTAGACGACGTCATTGCCTGCACCTCTCTGATTCAAGGGACCCACCGAGCGCTGCTGCTGCACTGCCAGGGGAAAACTTGAAATGCAGTGCGGTAAAGCTAATGACGATAACAGTCCGGGCGGGGGTAGAAGCAACCATCCCACTATGAACCCTGTCAGCCGTCCGTGATGCTCCGCTCTCTCCTCTCACCTCATGCTCTAGCTCCCGGCTCCCGCCAAGCGTGTGGGCAACAAGCACGGCATAACGTAGGTGGGTGGCAAATGCAATACACAGACAAAGTTGAATAATATATAAAGGAAATCTCGCACTGCTGCAGCACGTGTTGTACATACTGTGTGTACAAGCACGTACATACTGCTGCCACCTGTTCTTTAAATTAAGGAAGGCTGCAAGGGTGAGAAGACAGGCTGCAAGGGAAATAGGACTGAGTGGAAAAGAAGGAGCACACAGTAAGCTTTGTTATTACGTTGCTGCCCGCATCTACTAGTCCCAGAACCATATCTTCTCGCTGCCAACACCCATGTACTGTTGCTGTGCCAGTTTTAGGAACATAATAATCGTACTGTAAGCCGTGACCCAGAATACTGCTCTACTACCGGCAACGTGCAAGAGATACTACTCTGCTAACAGTATTTTAATTTAATTTGAACACAACTGTCTTCACTATTCAGAAACTAACAAGAAATCAGCCTCATAATACCTGCATGATCCGCGTCACTCTCCATTTAGATGTATTGATCGACCTCCCATCAACCACTCAGGAGGCAAAAGGTAGCATTCAACCTAAAGGCGGCCTTTCTAGTGAAACTCTACTCCCTAGATGCTGCCTTAAACAAATAAACCCACATTGACAGATAAATTGTAACTTGCAGCACGATTTGCAACCAAGAGTCCTTAAATGCTAAATACAAGAGAAAAAGACAGTTGGAATGTCTCCCTCACACAGCTACCAAACATTAAGGTATCCTTCCAAAGCCAAACAGCAGAGAATGGGCGCAGCTTCCCTTAACCCCCATCTGTCTTATAATTAGATTAATAAAAGTGGACAACCGCTAAATGATTTCCACCAGCTCCCAGCTAACTGTTAGTGTTACACACACATCAATAAAAAAACTTACATTATATGGAAAGAATAAGAATTAGATGAATGGATAATGGGAGAACGATTGCCTGACTGAGCTTCCTCTCTCTGCTCTGACTCTCAGTCTCACTCTCTCTCGACGACTCGTGCTCGTGACTGCCTGACTGGTGAGGTGACTCGACAGTGTGCAGGCGCACTGGCGCGGTGACGTGGTGCGCCGATAGCGTAGGAATGGCCAATCACTACTGCAGGGCTTCACATTGCCGCAGTGTGATTGGCCATACGCGGCACCATGAGTCATCATGATGATGACCATGCTGCTGCACTGCGCGCGCGGTGAAAGACAGCCAATCCTGGCGCTGCATTACCAGTGCCACTGCGCCAGCAGCGCCAGGATTGGCTTAAGAGCAGGGTTACTCCCTGCCCATAATGAGACCCGGGGGGCTGCGTCATGAGAAGCACCCTCGGGTCCCAGTCGCCACTGAAGTCAATGGGTGCTATAGCACTACAGCATACACACGTGTGCGCATGGTCGGGCCAGGATTCAACAATAATAGCCCAAAACGTGACATGCGCAGTGAATTGAATCAATGTCTGCTGCGCTATTCCCACGTCAGCGGCAGCCCCGCCCCCACACACACCCACAGACTGCTGCGAGTGAGTGCGCGGCACGCGCTCGCTTGTCACTGACTTCACACTGCATCCTGCACTCTACTAGTGCGCTGCGCTGCCATTTATTGATTTGCAAATATGATTGGCCAATTGGGGGAATTATAATTTATTATTTGTGTGACTGTGCGTGGGCCATGGGGCAACGCCCCAATGCCCCCAATGGACGCACCGCCACTGTTCTGAACTCCATTTTGGATGCCATATTTTGGTAGGCCCAAATGCCAACTTAAGCGAAACAAACACAAAAGAGTAATTAATACAAAGAAATGAAGATTCTAATGTTAAACCCTCACAAATCCCTTTATGTTTTAGTATTTTCCTAGCTTTTAGCGACATTTAAAGCAATAACACTCACCCTTACGGTCCAAAACGGGAACGCAAACATCACAAAAGCAACATAAATCATGCGATATCCTATTACCACATGTACTACTATTAATATGCGTACATAATTTAGTTATTAGAGTTATTCTGCCGTGCAAATAGCAATAAGTCCCACGTGTAATTGGTGTTTACAAAAATTGCAAAAGGTTGATTAGTATAACATAGCAATCCGTTAGTCAAATTATAATATAAGTAGGTTATATAATTAGTATTTTCATGCAAAATAGAGGAGGCATACAAAATTTTGCTTTACCTGCTCCATCAATGGCACAATGTTGAACTATGTTATAATGCATTGTATGGTGTTTTGCACATGTGCGGAATTTGTGTTGTGTCTGCTTCTTTTGATGCATGTCTCCCCTCTGTTTTGACAAAGAAGAGGTGTGTGGTGTAATGCTTGTCAGGTTGTCCATGAAATCATTGAATGATTCCAAGTTGATGGTGTTCTTTGGTTGGCGGTTTGCTACAGTCACCAGAGCTGAACTTGCTGTCAGGGTCAGACAGCGACAAAAAATCGTCCCGGGCATTGAAAAAAAAGTGGCCCTCATCAGCAAACCTGATAGCTAAAACTGGCCCACATTTGTAAATCAGGCCAGTTTTGAACTTGCAAACACATGCTGCATGGGTATTTTGCAAGGTGTAGATGATTTTAGGGATTTGTGTTTACTGCAGGCCATAGTGGTAATAATATCATGGAATACAACAGTAACAAGCTTTAGCAAAGCCAATAGGTCTCGCCCTACGCAAGAACTATTGGCTTTGACAATGTGTTTTCATGATGTGGTACACCAGTGTGGCTGCTGTTCAGCATTGCTAAAAGTTAGTGGTGCAGAGTGTCGTAGAGTGGAGGAGTGGAGTGTCGAAGAGTGGATTTCTTGAAGTAGAGTGTCGCAAATGGAGTGGGAAGTCGGGTGTCACAGAATTCAGAAGAGGGGAGTTGAGTTCAATGGTTCAGTGTCAGAGAGAGTTCTAGAGTGCAGTGGCATGGGGTGGAATAGGGTGGAGCGGGTTGGAGCGGATTGAGGTAGTGGGGTAGATTGGATTAGAGTAGAGTGGGTGGATTAGATTGGAGTAGAGTGAGGGGGATTGAGGTGAGTGGGGTGGATTGTATAGGGTGGATTGAAATGGGGTGAGGTGGACTTGAGTGATTGGATTAGATTGGATTGAGGTGCTTGCATTGGATTGAAGTGATAGAACTAGGGTGGGGTGGATTGGATTGGATTGGAGTGGGGTAGTTTGGAGATGGGGTGAAGTGGAGTGTTGTGGAATGGAATGGGATGGATTAGACTGGAGTGAAAGGGAGAGGATTGAAGTGGGGAGGGCTGGAGGGATTGGAGTGGGGTGGGCTGAACCTGGGTGGGGTGGACTAAACTGGGGTGGGGTGAATTGGATTGGGGCAGAGTGGGGTGGACTGGAGAAGTGTGGGGTAGATTGAAGTGGGGTGGGGTGGATTGAGATAGTGGCGTAGATTGAATTAGAGTAGAGTGGGGTGGATTAGATTGGAGTAGAGTGAGGGGGATTGAGGTGAGTGGGGTGGATTGTTTAGGGTGGATTGAAATGGGGTGAGGTGGACTTGAGTGATTGGATTAGATTGGATTGAGGTGCTTGCATTGGATTGAAGTGATAGAACTAGGGTGGGGTGGATTGGATTGGATTGAAGTGGGGTAGTTTGGAGATGGGGTGAAGTGGAGTGTGGTGGAATGGAATGGGATGGATTAGACTGGAGTGGAGGGGAGAGGATTGAAGTGGGGAGGGCTGGAGGGATTGGAGTGGAGTGGGCTGAACCTGGGTGGGGTGGACTCAACTGGGGTGGGGTGAATTGGATTGGGGCAGAGTGGGGTGGACTGGAGAAGAGTGGGGTAGGTTGGAGTGGGGTGGGGTGGATTTGGGTAGATTGAGTGGGGTCCATTGAAGTAGGGGTGGGGTTGATTGGAGTGGGGTGGGGTTATTTGGAGTGGGGTAGATTTGAGTGGGGCAGCGTGGATTGGATTGAGGTGGGATGGAGCAGGATTGACTAAATTGGATTGGAGAGGGGTGGATTGAAATGGGGTGGATTGGATAGGGTGGATTGGATAGGGGTGGGGTGGACTGGAGTGGGTTGAATTGGAGTGGGGTGGTATGGATTTGAATTGAGTGGGATGTATTAGGTTGGATTGAGGTGAAATGGATTGGGGTGAGGTGGGTGGGATGGATTGGAGGGGGGTTGCATTGAGGTGGGGTAGATTGCATTAAGTGAGGAAGATTAGGAGGGTTGGATTGGACTGGAGTGGGGTGGGGTGGAATGGAGTGGAATGGACTGGATTGAGTGGGGTGGACTTTATTGGGATGGATCGGATTGGATTGGGTTGGATAGGAGTGGGTTGTATTTTCTGGAGTGGGCTGAAGTGGGTTCAATTGGAGTGGTGTGGACTGGATTTGGATCTAATATGCCGGGTCTGGTGGCTCAGTGGACTAATGCGTCCATTGCAGGGGCCTGTGTTCGACCTCATGGTCACAGGTTCAAAACCCAGTGGGTCCACTCAGCCTTTTATCCATCTGAGGTCGATAAAATGAGTACCATTGAGTTGGGTAACAATGAACATCTGTTATTCAGCGCCAAGAGACCTCTGGGTGAACGTGCGCTTTACAAATACACATGTTATGTTATGTTATTTGAGTAGGGTAGATTTTCGTGGATTGGACTAGAGTGGGTTGAATTGGACCGGAGTGGGTTGGATTGGAGTGGAGTGGGGAGGATTGGAGTGGGCAGGATTGGATTGGTGTGGAGTGGGGTGGATTTGAATAGAGTGGGGTGGGGTAGATTAAGGTGGTTTGGGGTGGGGTGGATTAAGGTAGTTTGGAGTGGTGTGGATTGGATTGGTGTATGCTTGGATTGGAATGGTGTAGGTGGGGTGGATTGGATTAGAAGGGGTGAATTGCGATGGAGAGAGGTGAATTGGATAAGAGTGGGATGGATTGGAGTAGGGTGTGAGGATTAGATTGGATTGGAATCGAGTTGGTGGATTGGAGTGGGGTGGGCTGGATGAATTGGATTGGTTTGGATTGGAGTGGGGTGGGTTGGACTGGATTGAATTGGAGTCAGGTGGGTTAGAATGGAATGGGGTGGATTAGAGTGGGGTTGGTTGGATTGGAGTAGGGTAGGTTGGATTGGAATGGGGTGGGGTGGATTGGACTGGAGTGGGGTGGATTGGAGGGAGGTGGGTCAGAATAGAGAGGTGTGGATTGGATTGGAATGGGTGGATTGGGGTGGAGTGGGGTGGGGTGGATTGGATTTGGGTGAGGTGGATTGAATTAGAGTGGAGTATATTGGATTGGGCTGCATTAGGGTGGATTGGATTGTTGTGGGGTAGATCGTACTGGAATGGAGCAAATTGAAGTGGGGTGAATTGGGATGGAGTGGGGTGGTTCGGGATGGAGTGGGGTGGATTGGATTGGGATGAGATGGATTGGATTGGGGTGAAGTGAGGTGGATTTTATTGGAGTGGGGCAGATTGGATTGGGGAGGGGCAGGTTGGATTGAGTGGGGCAGATTGTTTTGATTGGTTTGGAGCAGATTGGAGTGGTGCAGAATGTTTTGGGTTGGAGTGGGCAATTGTTTTGGTTTGGAGCGGGGCAGATTGTTTTGGATTGGAGTGGGGCAGATTGTTTTGGATTAGAGTGGAGCAGATTGGAGTGGGACAGATTATTTTTGAATGAAGTGAAGCAGATTGTTTAGGATTGGATTGGGGCATATTAGATTTGGGAAGATTGTTTTGGATTAGGGTGGGGAAGATTGGATTGGGGCAGATTGCTATGGGGTGAGGTGGATTGGATTGTAGTGGGTAGATTGGATTGGAGTGGGGTGGGTTAGATTGGATTGGAGTGGTGTTGGGTGGATTGGATAGGATTGGATTGGATTGGAGGGGGTGAATTGGGAAGAAGTGAGGTAGACTGGATTGGAGTTGGGCAGATTAGATGGGGAGGATTGGAGTGGGGCAGCTTGTTTGGACTGGAGTGGAGTAGATTATTTTGGATTGGGGTAGGGTGGATTGGTTTGGGGCAGATTTGAGTGGGAAAGGTTGTTTTGGCTTGTAGTGGAACAGATTGTTTTGGATTGAGTGGGGCAGATTGTTTTGGATTGGAGTGGTACAGATTGTTTTGGATGGGAGTGGAGCAGATAGGAGTGGGAAAGATTGTTTTGGAGTGGAGCAAATTGTTTTGGACTGGATTGGGGCAGATTGTGGAGGAATGGAGTGGGGCAGATTGTTTTGATTGAGTGGGGCAGATTGTTTTGGAGTGGGGCAGATTGTTTTGGACTTGAATGGGACAAATTGTTTTGGATTGGAGTGGGACAAATTGCAGTGGGCAGATTGTTTTGATTGAGTGGGGTGGATTGTTTTGGACTAGAGTTGGGCTGATTAGATTGGGGCAGATTGGAGTGGGGTGAGGTAGATTGGATTGGAGAGGGGTAGATTGAAGTGGGCTAGAATAGATTGGTGTGGGGTGGATTGGAATGGAGGTGGTGGTTTGGGATGGAGTGTGATGGATTAGATTGACGTGGGGCAGATTGGAATGGGCGGATTGGAGTGGGGCTGATTGTTTGAATTGGAGGGTGGTGGATTGTTCTGGATTGGAGTAGGGCAGATTGGAGTGGGACAGATTGTTTTGGATTGGGGTGAGGCAGGTTGTGGTGGCTTGGAGTGGGGCAGATTGGAGAGGAGCAGATTGATTTGGCTTGTGGTGGGGCAGATATTTTGGACTGAGTGGGCAGATTGTTTTGAATTGGAGTGGAGCAGACTGGAGTAGGCCAGATTGTTTTGGATTGGAGTGAGGCAGATTGTTTTGAATTGGAATGGGGCAAAAGGGGATAGATTGTTTTGGATTGGAGTGGGGCAGATTGTTTAGGATTGGAATGAGGTAGATTTGAGAGGGGCAGATGGTTTTGGATTGGAGTTGGGCAGATTTTATTGGATTGGTGTGGGGTGAATTGGACTGGAGGAACGTGAATTAGGATGGAGTGAGGTGGATTGAATTGGAGTGGGGCAGATTGGATTGGGGTGGATTGAAGTGGGGCAGATTATTTTACATTGGAGTGGGGCAGATTGTTTGGATTGGGGGCAGCTTGATTTGGACTGCTGGATTCAAGTGTGGCAGATTGTTTAGGATTGGAGTGGGGCAGATTGGTTTGGTCTGGAGTGGGACAGATTGTTTTGGATTGGAGTGGGGCATATTGGAGTGGTACAGGTTGTTTAGGATTGGAGTGGAGCAAATAGGAGTGGGTTAGATTGTTTTGGAGTGTGGCAGATTGATTTGGACTGGAGTTGGGTAGATTGTGTTGGACTGGAGTGGGGCAGATTGTTTTGATTGAATGAAGCAGATTGTTTTGGAGTGGGGCAGATTGTTTTGGACTGGAGTGGGGCAGATTGTTTTGAATTGCAGTGGGCAAGATTGTTTTGATTGAGTGGGACAGATTGCTTTGGAGTGGGATAGATTGTTTTGGAGTGGGGTAGATTGTTTTGGACTGGAGTGGGACCGATTGGTTTGGATTGGAGTGGGGCAGATTGTTTCAAGTGAGGCAGGTATTGTTTTGGACTGGAATGGGGCAGATTGTTTTGGACTGGAGTGGATCATAATGGTTTGGATTGGAGTGGGCCGGATTGAAGTGGTAAAAAAAAAACGTACCCAGAGGGGTTGCGTCCCTTGAATGCACAGCTAAATGAATGCACAGCTGAATGCCAGAAGGTTATCTGGTGCTTCAAATTAATGCCAATGATTATTCAAAAAATTACTTAGTTGAGTATTTTATTCATTAACAATTCTTTCATTCAAGGATTTCTTCATTCAAGAACAGAGTTGTCTAATATGATTAACATGTCCACAAAAGCAGTGGTGAAGTACATCACAAGTTATTCGTCATCCAAATGCATTTCGGGCAGAATTTGCCCTTCATCAGGGTAAATAGATCTAAAGTGAAATGTAAAGCAAAGTAATGAAACAGCTGAAGAAGAAAAGAGTATCAAGCGTTATAATACAAGTCAGAGTGATCTTATCCAGTCAGAAAGAAAGTGCATTCAGTCGAATTAGAACCGTATTAGAAGAGTGAAAAGACAATCTGAAAAGTGCCTGGATCCCTGTAAACATGCGTGTGAATTGTGTGAAAAAACACAATGATGGGAATCTAACTCAAATATGTTAAAAAGTGACAAGGATATTACAATGATGGTGATTAAATCACATAAAACAATGAGATGTTAGTTCCTAAGGTGCCGAAACGTGGTGTACATAGATGTTAATAACCCAACTCAGTGAGCGTAATATTATCAATCCATGCCGCTTTCACGTGGACTACAGCGAATACATGCCGGCATGTGATAGTTAACAAAAATCACTACATTTTTAAACCGATGTAACTGTCTAGGAAACGTGTAATCCAGCATCACGCATGAACTCCAGTAACAGGAGTCGGATGTACCCGGAAGATAAGACGTGTGCATTTAAAGATAGAAAGCAGAGTATTGGCCAGATGTAAAAAGGACCGTCATATTAGAATACTAAATGCTCGGAAGTGAAAATAAAAAACTGCTACAAAATGAATAAAAGTGAAATAAAATAAAAATAAAAGGACACTCAGTATTTCCGAAACTAAAGAGTGTGGTGCATTAAAAAATATATTTAATCAAACACAAAGAGAGAAAGGGTAGAATGGAACCACTCCCGGTCCCCTAAAGAATCAATTACAACAACAAAAGAAGGAGTAATTCCAAAACAATTATGAATTAATGCACTGAATGAAAACAAAGGAGTGAAAATCTTTATAAAAAGAACCCTCACTCACCAACCTAGTTGGTGATATGCTTCATCATAGGGTCCCCAAGCGAACGGCCGAATGCCTCTCGGGTGTGCTACAACACCTGATTACAGCGGAGCAGGTTTGGTTGTGCAAAGTGAGTGATTAGTGAAAAAAGTGGTTTAAGATTGCCTTTATCAATCCCTTACACACTTTATAGTGGAAAAATAAGGCAAAAGAGGATGTCCTATTAGGTTCAATTGGCCATTGACATCCATAGATGTATTAAGTGACAAGGTCAGGTCCTCATGTTTCAGCCTCAGGGTGCGTAATTGTGAGGCTTTCTTCAGGACCAGTAATGAGACGAGAGTTATGCACTCACTAAGGTGCACCCATCACTGTGTCATAGATTGACCGCAAACTTACGGTTGAGCTCTCAGCATTCTCCGAAAGGAAACAGTTTATAATCTGGAAGAAAAAACAACAGCATATAACAATATACAGGTTGTTCTTATACAGAACGTCGTTCTCAGCATTATTGTATGTACCCATGCTATCACCCGTGCCTATGGTGCCTATTTTCTCAAGTATTGTGCACCCACGCCTCAAGGTTGATTCCTTAGTGTTTATCTATAAGGAGGGGTAAAGTGAGCACAGCTACCCATTTACCAACAGTCACTGACAACTGACTGGGAAAAGCTGACTGAACAGAAGAGAAATAGGATTAGAACAATCATGCATGGCACGATCCTTACTGAGTTCTTACAAAATATTACAGCTCCTAAAGGCCTCATAGTAATGAATGCACTTCAAATTTTCCTAGAGGATTCTACCTTTAGGAAGGATTGGGCCCAGATTGCGTGGCATTGCACATGCGACTGGTTGTCCTAAACTTCTACAGGCCGCCTTTTTTAGGGAGAGGCAGAAGGGGGAAGGGGAAGGAGAAAGGGAACTAACTGGGAGGAGAACGACCCAGTAGGGAACAACACCAGGAGCAAGTCACAAGAACCACAAGCAGGGACGAGCAACCACAGAGTTTGAATGCAAACCTTTCCTCCCTCACCTTAACACCGGCTGAAGAAAAGGTTCTGAATAAAGGTTTGGGGTTCGTACCAACTGCACGATTAGACAAGTTCAACCTTCACTGAGAACTTGCTGAGTTTTTTAGAAAGCTTAGACTGAAAGCTTTTTTTGAAAAACAAGGGCCAAGAGATGACTCTCTCAAACTGTGTGAAACAGGCTTACGTGTAAAATCTACATTTTGTCCACCTCCCCACACCACTCCGGTTAAACCCTGACATTTGAACAGGCCATGTTCAATGACATTGAAAACATGGAGGATAGAGATAATTTCAAATCATGAGCAAGGAAGAACCTAAGGCCGTCAAACAACTACAGAGCAATGACACCATCGTGATCAAACAGGCAGACAAAGGCGGAGGGGTGGTTGTACAAGACAAGTTAGACTACCAGAAAGAATGCAATCCCCTATTGGATGACAAAAACAACTATGCACCCTTAAGAACTAATCATACCCAGGAGCTGAATAATAAAATCAGAGCCCTGGTAGATTCTGCTGAGATGAATGGTCACATCTCTAAACAGGAGGCAGATTTTTTGGTAACAGGGGACACAAAAATCCCCTATTTTTACAGGTTACCAAAAATACATAAAAACAGAACCCCTCACCCGGGCCGACCCATTGCTTCTGGTAAAGGTTCCCTATTGGAGCCATTCTCACGATTCTGTGATTTCTTTTTAAAACCACTTGTACAGAACACAATTACTTACCTCAAAGACACTAAGAGTCTGCTGAACCTCCTAAAAGAAATCAACATAGACAATGACTCAACTATTCTAGTGAGTCTGGATATAGTGAGCTTATACACGAGCCTCCCACAAGATGATACTATAGAAGAGATCAGTAGAGCACTGGCTGAGGCTGACTGGGATTTCCAGACGCCAAAATACTCCATAATTGAGTGTGCCAAACTGGCGTTAAAAGATAGCTTTTTTTGAATTTTAAGGGGACTTGTTTCTCCAAATAAACGGTACTTCCATGGGGAGTACCTTTGCCCCTAGTGTGGTAGGATTGTATGTCCACGACTTTGAAATAAATACAGCCTCAATTAAAGCAACCCCTATGGCACTCACACATGTCCTTGTAATCTGACAAGGACCAAATGATTTACTCTCTGTGTTCCTCACATGAATTAACAGTTGTGACAGGAATCTAAAATTTACGCATTCCATTGACGAAAGACAAATGGTTTTCTTGGACATAACCATTACTAAAGAGCAGGGCAGATTGGAAACTAGAACATACCACAAACCCACTGGCAGAAATAACTTTTTACAATTCGATAGCTTTCCCCCGAGGGTACTGAGGGAAAACCTGCCTTATGGACAATACCTCCGCCTGAGGAGGAATTGCAGGCTAGAGGACTATCAGACTCATGCGGCAGTCTTATCCAAAAAACTGACGACCCGTGTCTACCCTGACAGAATACTAACCAAATGCCAAAAACGGGCCTGGAATCAGCCCTGAGAGGCCCTCCTAGAGGAGAACCCTAAACCTAACAGCGAAATTCCACTTACTTGTGTGACCACCTACTGCACGGTTTCAAACTTAGTGACTAAATCCATAAATAAACATTGGAAAATCTTACATACTGGCAACAGAAAGTGGGAGAAACCTCTTTTATTTTTTAAGAGAGCGAGGAGTCAGAGACTCTCTTGTCTCGACCCGCCCTAGAAACGTGGACAGAGATCAGACCACCACAGTACTTAATGCTTGGGGCCTCCAAAATGTCAGTGGTCATTTTCTCTGTGGGAATTGTAGTGTTTGCCACCTTACAACACCTGCCAAAAGCCTCACCCGGGAACCTAATAAAACCTGGATACTCAAGGCACACCACGAACTGTAATTCAATGAATGTGGTTTACCTCATCACGTGCCCATGTGGATTGAGATATTTGGGGATGACCAGCAGAAAGGTCAAGCAACGTATTTGTGGGCACCGCAGTAACATCAGGTGCAAAAGAAGCACCACCAATGTGACTGAGCATTTCTTACAAGCATTTCATACTACCAATGACCTGAGGTGGACAGTCATAAAACAGATAAAAACTGGTGCCAGCAGGCAACATCTTCTCTTAGAGAAAGAACAACGCTGGATATATAGGCTTTCATCACATAAACAAGGGCTGAATGATAATGCCCCATGGAATTTACTCAATCACAATTAGAGCCATTATCACACCATCAGACCAATTGGCCATAACCTACTACAAAACTCAAACAAGAGAATGAGGGGTGAGAGGAGAAACGTCCCTCCTCGACCTCCCGCACAATATCTTAATCACAACCTAGAAGAGGGACACAAAATCTTGAAAATAGAAAGTTTGTGTGGGGTAAATACACAAAAGTGATTAAAACTGCCCTCACACACAGCAAGTTGTGTCATGCTTCATCATAGGGCTGCTAACACACCTCCGCGCAGACCAACGCTGGAGGTGGAGCAATAGGGAAGGGGGAAGACAATACAACATAAATTCAGAAAAACTAGATCACACGTGAAAACAAGTGCAGATATAGTGGTTTAAAACTGGTATCAGGGAGTCCCTATTACAATTTTAATACTGGGTACCCTGTCCAGTTTAAGAATTAACTAGTGGATGCTGGGTTGGAGAGCTTATAATGAGACACCAACCCCTCCACTCTGCAAAACCGTCGACATGTTTCAGCCGGAAACATGTACTACCCCGGCTTTCATCAGAACTCTCAACAATATGACCCCTTAGGTATTGACCCTACCTCCATCAGATCCAGGAGTAAAGGACAAGTCACCATACTGAGACACTGCTCAGTTTTAATGTGGTAGAGTACCTTGCTCTCCAAGAGGAACCTGTAAAAGAATTAAAGATAAAAACAGGTAAAGTGCAAAGTGCAGTACTTCATACATAACATCACAGTGTTTCACCCCCACGCACACTAAAAAAATAATTCGACCTGTAACACTACCTGCTCAAGTCCTAGAGAGAGGTATCTGGCGGAGTGTTACTATAAAATCAGTCGCTCCTGTCGATTGTAAAAGCAATCAAAACGCACAAGGTGTTAAGATTACATCACGTAGTTTAAAAATGAAGTTATATCAATTGTGGGTATCAATGCTGGGAGACACACAGTTAACCATCATTATTCCATCATGTTGCGCTTACCAAGTTAATTTGAACTGGTGGGGGAGTGAGGACAGCTCCCAATAGTCACAGTTTGTTGCACATGAGGGAACGAAAGATGGTTAAATAAAGAGAAAGGTTGAGCAGTAAAAATCCAAACGAAGCAGCGTGTGATCGAATTATAGGTAAAAATATATATCGTAGGCAGCTACCTTTTTTTTATAAGTCAAAAAGTGCCCCAACTGAACAATTTAACCAGAGGACCTCCGGAAAGGAATGGATGCCGCCGTAAAATTGAAAATCACCAGTGTCAGCCGTTTACAAGTATCAGCCTTGTCTACCACTATATGGTTTAAAAAGCATGAAAAGTCTGCCTTGAGCAGTGCCTCCAATCCCTCACTTACTTCATCAAGGGTAGCTGTGGCTACACACACTTTGTCTCTCCCAGTGCCGCGTAGAAGGGCAAGGTGGTGCTGCCGGGGTTCCCGTTAACTGTAGCTGGCTCCACCCACGTTAATGTAAAGACCCCACGTGACCGTCGTTATCCGAAAGAGGGTTAAGACTAGAGCGTCAACTTTTGTTATGATTACCCTTCATATTTGTGGCACTATTCTTCAGTCAGTGATGCACCCCGTGCACCCGTAGTGACCCGTGTGCCGCGAGAGTAAATCCAGCGATAATTTTAAGAGTCTGTAGTTATAGTCCATAGGACTACATAATATGTTTCCACATATGCACCAGCTGTTATTGGCTCCGCCCACTGGTGTGTTAACAACCTATATGATCACCGTCATTCAGTACATGCTTAGAAAAACTGGTGAGATCATAACTGTGATTTCCAAATACTTGAGGCATCTAATATAAGCATTGGGAGTGCATAAGAGTCTTATTACAGGCAGAATTAATATAGAATAGCTTGTTCTGTTGTTTGTGACTGTGCTATGTCAATCTATGTCAAGTTAACAAGTCTTTGTGATCATGGATGTCAATGGCCAATTGAACCTAATAGGACACCCTTTTTTGTTTTAATCTTCCCTATTTTTCCAGTATAAAGTGTTTTAGGGATTAATAAACCACTTTTTTCACTAATCACTCACTTTGCACAACCAAACCTGCTCTGCTGTAATCAGGCATTGTAGGACACCCGAGAGTCATTCGGCCGTTCAGTTGGGGACCCTATGATGAAGCATGTCACCATCTAGGTTGGTGAGTGAGGGTTCTTTTTATAAAGATTTTCACTCATTTGTTTTCATTCAGTGCATTAATTCATAATTGATTTGGAATTACTCCTTCTTTTGTTGTTGTAATTAAAAATATATTGCCATAATCGATTCCTTCAAGGAGGAGAATGGGTAAAATAGAATGAATACAGAAACCAAAATAAACTGCTCCAAAAGATTCAAATCGGAATTCAAAGGTGAAAGTCGACAAAAAAATCAAACCAAGACAAATGTAACGAAAAAGGAAAGGTTCCCAAACGACTGGAGATAAGGCTAATTATAAAAAAATATATATATATTACACCGTCATTTAATCCATGTGGCTTCAAAAAATCTAGTTTTTTCATTAAATAAAGTTCTTTTTGTAAAAGGTGTTTGTGATTGTCTCTCCCATCCTTGAAATCGACAGTTTCATGTATCATGTATCGTAACTGACTGATGTTGTGATTGAACGACTCAAAATGTGCAGTAATGGTAGATTTTGCCTTGTGTGTTCTGATGTTACTTTTATGTTCATTCAGACGAATTTTGATTTTGCGTTCTGTTTTGCCAATGTAAATCAAACCACAATGGTATTTTAACAGGTATAAAACATTCTTCGAGTAGCAACTGGCTGTAATGTGTATCTTAATCTTATTTCCTTGAAGTGAATGGTTTATATTGTTTCCTTATAGAATATTGTTACAGTTATTGCAGTTCAAACAAGGAATGGTACCTTTGTGATCACTCATGCTGATGACGTTTTTTGGACTAAGAAGGTGTAGTGGAGACGGAGTTCCATGTACACACATTGCTATGTTAGCATAAGCGCTTTAGAAATAAGACGCCATCTTGCCACTTTGCTGCTTTTGCACACAACACTGCAGGTAGCTGTTATTACAAGAAAAACTGCTTGCTTGCTCTTTCTTCACATGAGAACAGTCTGTTCACATCCCTAGACGTGCACCGCGACCTTAGTCTGAACACTGTGTGCAGAAGTCGTCAAGGTCAATCAACAATGTATGCTTTTGAATTCAGGTTGATCGGCCCAAGCTCTAGCCATAACACGCACACAGCTGCAAATATCTGAAATTCGGGTGCCTTTAATATTGCATTTGCATGCATGATTCAGACACTTTGGAGACAACCTTTTCCAAAAACAGAGCAGAGCTGATCCCGTGATGTGATTCACCTAAGCTGATATTTACGGTATGGGTTTCCCCATTCAAGCCTAGAGACCTTCTATTATTTTCATAAAACTAGCTTACTAGCAAAGGGAGGGTGGCTATATTCCACTATCATTTGTAATATGATTTCTCCCTTCATTTTCTATGGTATTGTAACAATGCTGATGGTTTTGTTTTTAATCATTTGCCTGCTTATGTTAGCCAAAGTACTGCACCTTAGGGCACGTAGTTAAAAATAAACATTTTAAACTTTACAGTGTCTCTGATTACTCTTGTTGTGGACTGATATGAGAAGAATAGCGAAAAGGTGTTTCTGATTCCCACCATTCCTGAGAGTACTCTAAGCCACTTGTTCTGGGTTGTCTAATCATTGGTAGCTTTGAGATGATAAGGAGAACGAATGAGACCCTGATGCTAGTTGGATAAGGGTTCTGGGTACTGAGGTGAGTTTTTGGTACACCACAATTCACTGAGGTCCTGGTTTCCTGAACATAGTTCTGTGCATGAGCAGAATCCCTGCAACATGGTGCACCTAACGTTTGGTCTTATGATTGAGACGCCTTAGTAGTGCTTATATTAGTCCACAATACCCTCATTCTTGTTTCCGGTTAGCTGGAGTGACGGTTTAAACCTACCTACTTAGTTAATATATAGGTTCTCTCAAGCTTGACAATTAAAAAGGTTTCGTTTTTTCTTATACCCTTTTTGTGCTACTGTTCATATAGATTGTTTTTCTTCTCTGTGTCCTAATGGCTGAAGTCGCTATTGCATAGTCGCGCGCCTCTCCGGCGTCATTTGACGCAGTTCGGGGTGCCTGACGATGGGATGTCTATTGTCTTTGTAGTGAGTGCCGATGCATTGCATCCCTACGAGCTGTTTTACTCTTGGGTTACTTTGCCGGAGGTGAATGCGGACAATGGTACGTTTCACTCATACACTCCTACAGCAGTCCCTGCAAATTACACGCCATATAGGACGCAGGAAATTCCAATTTCCGCTTGGCAGCATCGTATTTGGTTCAATGGAGCCCTCCCTCACACAGTTACACTGGTTCGTTTGGGTCTCTTGTCCATTCCAGGGCCACTTGGCCAGTATTGTTCGGATTTACACCACATCCACGTTATTTGCAAGCCATGGTGGATGAGTTACGTCAACTCCATACTGCCTTGATTGTGGTACATCGGGCTTTAGTGCAATACGTTTCACGCAATGTCCAGGTAAGGGCACCTGCGGTTGCGGGGCAACCAGCTGGCCCGGCCGGGATTACTATTAGTCCCGTCATGGTTAATTCGGTAATGGGCAAGCGCCCCCAAAATAAAGACGATAGGCCTTATTGGCTTGCTGAGAAATTTGACCAGCTGGAAGCAGTTTTTCCTAATTCTACTCCTGTGGAAAAACACAGGATTCTCACCATTAGTTTGCAGAAAGACTTGGTCCCAGAGGTAGCTGATTGTGATAACTGGGGTAAAGTGTTTGCAGCAGTCTACTCAAAGTGCTTCGGCACCCCGTCTATGGCTGTACTGCCCTCCGTGATCAAACGTGTTCAGGATCAACACGGTCCGGAGGCGGCGGTCAAGTTAGGGATAAGGCTTGTCGGCATGTTCGGCGTAGTTGCCACGCCCATCCTTGCTAATGTCAAGGGAGATGCGGTTAACTTTCAAGTGTCGAATGCGCTGCGCCTCATCGACAAAGTCGATAAACCCCGGCAGTTACCAAAAACTATAGCGGAGGCTTATAAGACCATTGGCTGCAATAGTTTAGGAGTTAAGCCTTTTGTTCAGACAACAACGACACAACCGCAAACTAAGACAGGGACGTCTTATAAAGACGACCGTCCAGCTTTGCCGAAACAAAATTGGAAAGCAAAAAAACACGGGAAGCAGCAACAGAAACAGGGGTCTCGTCCCGCGCCGCCAGTCCAAGCGACTACTGAATGCACATATGATTTGCGCGATCGCACTAGGATAAGGTCTCCTGATAGATTTCAGGTTCCTGAACAACGTTCTCCTCGTTCTTCACAGGAAACATCGGTCTCACAGTCCGGTGAAGGAGAACGTGGCAAAGGTCGGAGTGCCCAACAAGGACGTGAGCAACCCGGCCAGACTGGCGGTAAAGGCAAGCAGGACGAATTTGCACGACGACGACCCCCGTTTCAGAAGAAGAAAGTTACTGCACTAACAGCGAGGTATGCCACAGATAGTGAGAACATAGCTTCGGAACCTGACATGGGCACTAAGGCTGCTCGACAGCACAGCAGAGGTTACAGTAGTGCGGCAAGCACTGCATCCATATCTGAAGGCGACAGCAACTGAAACATTTATTACTGTAGAAACTGCTGATACTAGAGCGGCTCCCCCTGACAGACTATATGACCTAGTCCTTTTAATAGAAGGTGACATCCAACGTACCATAAAAGGGATTTTTTTGGAAAATCTGACCTCTACATATGACATTCTGTTAGCAGAGGCAGACTGGCCACCAGCTTTTGTTTTGGCTGCTCCTAGAGGGGAGGAGGTAATCCTTCCATCTTTCGCACACACTGTGCCGAAGGATCAGGCACAGAACTTTGCAGAAGAGTGGGCTCAGGTACTTGCTCCGGCATTGTACCGTACTCAGGTTGGGTGGGACAAGTTGTCGCCTAGCCATGCGATTCCATTATGGTCTATGCCCCAGCTGCAACCCCAATATCCCATGCGCCGCGAAGCTAGATCACACGTCACAGAAATCCTTGGACAATTGGAATATCAAGGTGTTATTGAAACATGTGTGTCACCCATGAATAATCCTCTAATCACTGTAACTAAACCTGATGGGTCGTACCGCCTAGTTCTGGATTACCGGCATTTGAACTCTCATTGTTGGACCTGTGACCTACAGAATGCCCACAGTTCTGCCCTCGTTGATAGTCTCGTGAGAAAAAGGTTTAAGACTACACTTGACATCTCAATGGCTTTTACAGCCATAATCTGTCCTCGATTAGTAGTCTATGGACAGCCTTTATTTCCGGCGGCAAGCAATTCCAGTTTAAAAGATTAGCCATGGGCTACAAAAACAGTCCGGGTGTCTTTGCCGCACGTGTAGTCTCTCTGTTAGAGAGCATTGACCCTGATGCGTACTCGTATGTTGATGATATCTATCTCACAGACGACGAATTATGGCCGCATCTGTGTCGCGTTGACCGTATCGTTGTCATGTTTGCGGACTTCGGTTACAAATTCAACTTTGCAAAGACACACATTGCAGAGTATACAGTGTTGTTTTTTGGCTATGAACTCAACAACGAAGGTCGAGGATTAGCACCTTACTTCCTGGAGAAGTGCACCTGTTTGCGTGCTCCGACAACACTGAAGAAACTACAATCTTTGCTGGGTTTTTTAAATTTCGGGCGTACTTACATTCCCGATTATGCCCAGCGTATCAAGTCGCTATTTGCCTTGGTACAACCTTCTTTTTCCAAATCGAGCTGGCTGCCTGAACATTTGGCCATCTTGCAATTTTTGCAGGCTGATCTTCTTGCTTCGAAATACTTACTGACGCGTGATAATCACACTAACCTGGTAATAAGAATTGTGCCGGGCGCAGTGGGTTTCACGTACTTAACGTTCAATGAGGACTACACAGTCCCCATTGCATGCAAATCTCACTTGTACACTTCGGCTGAAATGCGCTTTTCCACAGTCGAGAAAGTGTTGACTGCAGTGCAGATGGCGATTCTGAAAGAGAGAGCTCTGTCACATGGGAAGCGCATGTTGGTTGTCACACCGTATCCTGCCCTAGAGGCGGTAACGAAGGCCAGTGTACCTAATTCTAAAGCTTTGCATCCACGTTGGATACAATGGGTCACTTCCTTGACATCGCCGAATGTTACTTACGTCTTTGATGCCCCATTGCAGACTCAGGAATATTTGCAGTATGAATTTGTTCATCCAGCTCCTCTGTCCTTGCGCCCGCTTGAGGATTACCATTGTGTCATTTACACTGACGGTTCGGTGCAACCAGCGACGGAATCAAACCATGCTTATTCAGCAGCCTGCGCAATAGTGGCTGGTACTTTCATGAATGGTGAATTCAAGTCTGATGTCGTGCACACGCAGTCATTGGGTGATTGTACCACCCAGTTGGCAGAGCTTCGTGCTCTGGTGCTTGCACTGGAGTTTGCTGATCCTCGAGTTACTACTCTTATAGTGAGTGACTCTTTTTACTGTGTTGAGTCTTTCAACGACAATTTATTCTTTTGGTCTCAAAATGAATATCGTGATTCCAAAGGTAGCACAATCAAGCATAAAATGCTTTGGGTTCGAGTCGCAGACCTTAAACAACGTCTGCCGCTTGTGAATGTAATTCATACTCTTGGGTACCAGCGAGTGGGTGTCCACGCTGTCGCGAACAGCTTAGCTGACGAAGCAGTGAAAACAGCAGCGGCAACATATCTAGTAGCAGCAGTTACAAGATCCAAAAGTAAGATTGATGATGACATCTTGGTAGCTATTACTGCAACAGAGAAGGGAAGTGGTTACCCTAGAGGTTTCCCTTCTAAATACTCTTATCATTTAGGCCCTG
This sequence comes from Triturus cristatus, assembly GCF_964204655.1. Lineage (NCBI taxonomy): Eukaryota > Metazoa > Chordata > Amphibia > Caudata > Salamandridae > Triturus > Triturus cristatus. Next base: position 476,354,872 of record NC_140594.1, on the reverse strand, counting down.
ATAAAGTTCCCTATGTGAGAATTAATGATGTTGGTGACAGATTGATTCCCAACGCGGACTGCAGACTTTCCTTGATAACAGCGGCTCACGAAGGTATGGCTTCTGCACATGCCGGCGTTTCAGCGACTGTTACTCTCTTACAACAACGTTACTGGTGGCGCGAATTGTGACATCTGCCAGCAGATAAAACCTTCGACTGCTGAGCGCCTACCTCAAACACAGTTGTACATATCTAATAAACCACTTGGGTGAGTTTATTAAGATCACTGCGGTCCTTTTTCCACTGATACTGCGTATAAGTACATCTTAGTTGCAGTGGATTCGTGCACACGTTTTATTTGGGTCTGGCCACAACGGAGTGCTGATGCTCGAACTGTTATCAGGGATTTGCGTGTCTTTGTGGGAATTTTCGCATGTGGTACCCTTCATTCTGAACAAGGTCCTGCGTTCGCCTCTAATGCGTACAAAGAAGCCATGAGAAGTTTGGGGGTCGAAGTCAAATTTTCATCTCCATACCGGCCTGAGGGCAATAGTCTTGTGGAGCCAATGAACCGTGACTTAAAGCAATCCCTGACAGCTAGGGTTTTAGGTACTGGCAGAAACTGGTTGGCCCATCTGTATAGCGTTCAACGTGCACTTAATAATCTCCCTAGAAGGTCTCTGGGTGGACGGACCCCATACAAAATGCTCTTTGGCATAAAGATGTTTGTCCCGGACCTTGATGGTCTAGACATGGCTGCGTCAGCGCACCCTTTGACGTAGATGATCACTGTGCTGTATTACAGAATCTACAAGAGACCAGAGACAGTCTTGCAAAGGAACACTTGCCCTCCACAACTGATGCTGCACTTCAGATTCCGGTAGTTGGCTGGCTACCTCGAGTTGGTGACCTGGTCCGTGAGAAGGTGGTGAACAAGAAGGAGTTTGGCCCCTCTTATCGGGCTCCAGTACCAGTGCTTGGCATGCAGGGTACAAGAACAGTCATTTTACATCCACTTCCTGGTCGCAAGGATAACAGGTACATCTCCATTGACAATGTCAAACTACATTGAGTGGCCGATTCTTCTTAGTATGACTCCAGCGGTCTATTGTCCGGCAATGCTGAGAAATTCTGTTTTGGCTCCGGCGACTACCAACAGGCCGGACATTGCCATCGAGATGCATACAGTTACTAATCCTTTACTGACTCCACCGGCTGGTGGTCCAGTTGAAGATACTGAGTATACTTATCCCACAGATGTGTCGTTGCCTGGTTTACAATCAAGTGCAGTTGACCAGTCACGTTTTTCATTCGACACTAACTCTATGACTTCCAATGCCCCATCGAAAATTTCTATTTTTGCTGCTTGGTTTAAAAGACATTTTTTAATTCCCACTTGGACTTACATTTGGCTGGTGCTTATAAGTATTTTTTTGTTTATGTTCCTTGGATTTGTGGTTGTATTTTTCATCTAGTAAGTGGACACTATCTCACCGAAAGACCTACAATTAGATTAATTGATGGAACTTTGGCACCCCACTCCTCGTCACACATCATGAAGAGGGACCAGACTTTTGTGAATATTACTGCCTGGCCTGTGTTAGATGGGATGCTGTTAAATTTCAAATTCATGGTCCCACAGAAGTGATTAATGTCCCCAATGTAGTCCGTGTTTCTATGGGGGATGTTGTGAAACAAAACATTTGCTCTGATGATTGGGATGTCCAAGCCGTAGAGGCTCTGTTTTCTGATTTGAAATATTATGCTGCTTTTGATGCTGAAGATTTGTATTTAGACACAGCTAATTATGGGGAGTTGTTTTGCTACCAACATTATGGCAATCATTTTCTGCATAAAGCGAATACATTTAGGAATTTTGTCAACCATACGCAATGGGAACATTGCCCAGCGCCCATTGAAGGCAGCTCCAAAACTTTAGTGAACAAATTTACATATTTTACTGATTTCAGTGTATCTGAACCTGAAGCCTTTTATTTTAAAGTGGCTGCTGAGTCAGCTTCCAAAGTTAGACTGACCCACACAAAAGTATTGTATTCCAAGCCCTTTTTGGGTGAATTGGCTATATGGGGCTATGAGCTGTGGAAAGATACCATTGATCTTAAATCTGTTTGGGGTTCTAAAGCGTGGCAGGTACAAGGTACGGAAGCTCTGCATCGTGCTCGCCTTATCCCAAACCACATTTTGTTTTTGAATTCTAGCATTTTTCAAACCACCTGCTTTGGATTGACTACTTCTAAAAAGAAGAATTCCCCCTCTATTCCTGATCTGGGTGCTTACCCAAAATGGAATAATCACACAGATCTGTCCCTTGATGCGTTGCAGTCATTCATTACCAATACATCCTTCCACATTTCCAACCTAGACCATGAAGGGTGGTTAATATGGCAGAAGAGCTCAGACTCCTGTCAACATCGTTTTCTGGGTCTATACCCTGGCTATACACAGGTTAGAGTGGACCCCCGATTTGAATCTTTCCATTCAGTTACTACCTATTCTGTTGGGAAGTTATGTCAGAGCTGGCTAAAACATTCCACCTTGGCATCTATTAAACTTCATTTATCAAAATTAAATGACAAAATAGATTTGAATGATTTTGTTAAGGGTCCTGTGGGTGGCAGGTCCAAAAGATGGGTGTATGCTATTTATAACAAAGTTTGGAAATTATCTCAAATTGAAGCTGCTTCCAGATTAAGAGCTATTGATCAAGCAAATTTGGACAAAGTGCTAGCTGTCATCGATAATAGCATTAACACCCTTTCTTCCAGAATTTACACATTAGATAATATTGTTTCCTCTGTTGTGGATATTGTACAGGATGATGTGTCTGTTTTGTACCATGGTCAAAATCAATTGCGTTCCATAATGCAGTTTGTATGGACTTTGCAAACATTGAAGGCTGGGAAAGTTCCCTGGGACTACATAAATACATCATCTTTATTCCTGCCGTTTAATCTGACTGCAAAACAACAGTTCATGTCAATGAAAGATGCAACATACTCATTATTGCATATTGAAAAGTTGGAACCTTTACCTTTCTCTGTGGCCGAATCGAACTCAGCTGTGTGGCTTATCAACGGTTTAATCACCTTGCCGTTTCCATTGTGTAAGTTCAGTTCATGTATGAAACATTATGCTCTAGGCAGATATGAACCATTGGGTACTGCTTTCCTGCTTGAAGTTTGGTCACTCCCATTTACATACAGTTACATGAGAGAGGGTAAAGAAGTTTATTTAAAAGGAGAGGAATGCACTTCCACACCTGATCACTCCGTAGTCTGTAGGCACATCTAATTTCATGGCGCCTGCAATGTTCAGGCACCGAATTTAGCTTGCTTTCTGAAGGGAAATTCTGTGCCAGCAATTACACCCACTTTTACTTTATTAGCTAATGGTAGCTATTTGCTTTTAAATAATGAGGCATGCTGCGGGATGCTAGTGGGAATTCCGTACATTGTAACTGTCTTACAACGCGTAGTCTGCTGTAAAAATGTCCTTTTCCCGCCCCCGCATGGGAGACTAGATGTATCCATCTGGCCTTCCATTCCAACCTTGAAAGCAGAGTTCAACAAGATGAGCAGAATAAGGGCTCTATTGTCTCAAAAAGAAGTCGCTCTGACTTCCTCTCGTGAAACATTCGTCCTTCACGTGGCAAACACCGGCACCGAGGTGCATGCGCTTTTAAATACTGATCTCCCCCTTCATTTCGGTGCTCCGATTCATACTATATTCAATGCCTCGTCAACAACTAGCTTAGTACATTTTTTCAAAGTTGTGGGCTCCGGCCTCGTGACCTCCTTCCAAACAATATTTGGTGTGATACCGGCATTTTTTCATTCTATTTTTTTCAGCGTCTTCGGCGGGCTTCCGTTGATTCTCACCCTGACTGCTAGTATGCTCCTGTTGGTCTGCTTGCTGCGCAATGGCTGCACGATTTGTATCACACGACAGCCTGCCCAGGCTGCTTCAACTGCGTAACCGGATGCTAGACTACTATGCAACATTACCACTGGCCACTTTAAGCGTAGCATATTGATTATCCTTCCGGTTCTCCTACTATACTTGCGTGCAACCTGTTTTCCATTGCCTGGATTGTCCATTCAAATGGGCTCTGGATTTGTGCCTGTCGAACTCGGCGTCTCCTGCCCTGGATTATGATCGACTAATGAGTCCCTTAGTGGCTCATGAGTTGGACTGTTCTGGCATCGGGATTATGGCCTGTGGAGCGGCACATGGAGTCCTAGGGAAATGGGATATATATTCGGCAGCTTATGACTTCTTGACGAGATGTTATCTTGAAGAACACGCAAGTTGTCCTCTGATTGTGCTAGAGGCTCCGGTTATCGAGGACCATGTATGTTCATTTACTTTACTGGACTGGATGGCGGAAAGTTTTACAGCACATTATAATGACTTCCTCTTGGTGGCAGTTGCTACTTATTGTGCTTACACCGTGATGGATTGAATTGGGGGTTGTCCTTCTTCAGCCAGTCCAAACCCAAGTTTTTTTTATTTTTTTGTTTTACTACACATTAGGTTCTGTCAAGCCTCTGTTAGACGTTTTAATTACTTGTTTTTTCTAGCGCGTTTTCGAACTGTCACTACCAATTATATGGATTGGCAATGTCAGATCAAACTTGAACTCTGCATTCCTACTTTGCTTCCCTATTTTGTTTGTGGTCCGATCAAGGGAGGGCGTAGTGGAGATGGAGTTCCATGTACACACATTGCTATGTCAGCATAAGCGCTTTAGAAATATGACGCCATCTTGCCACTTTGCTGCTTTTGCACACAACACTACAGGTAGCTGTTATTACAAGAAAAACTGCTTGCTTGCTTTTTCTTCACATGAGAACGGTCTGTTGTTCACATCCCTAGACGTGCACCGCGACCTTAGTCTGAACACTGTGTGCAGAAGCCGTCAAGGTCAAATAACAATGTATGCTTTTGAATTCAGGTTGATCGGCCCACGCTCTAGCCATAACACGCACACAGCTGCAAATATCTGAAACTCGGGTGCCTTTAATATTGCATTTGCATGCATGATTCAGGCACTTTGGAGACAACCTTTTCCAGACACAGAGCAGAGCTGATCCCATGATGTGATTCACCTAAGCTGATATTTACGGTATGGGGTTCCCCATTCAAGCCTAGAGACCTTCTATTAGTTTCATAAAACTAGCTTACTAGCGAAGAGAGGGTGGCTATATTCCACTATCATTTGTAATATGATTTCTCCCTTCATTTTCTATGGTATTGTAACAATGCTGATGGTTTTGTTTTTAATCATTTGCCTGCTTATGTTAGCCAAAGTACTGCACCTTAGGGCATTAAGTTAAAAATACACATTTTAAGCTTTACCGTGTCTCTGATTACTCTTGTTGTGGACTGATATGAGAATAATAACGAAAAGATGTTACTGATTCCCACCATTCCTGAGAGTACTCTAAGTCGCTTGTTCTGGGTTGTCTAATCATTGGTAGCTTCGAGATGATATGGAGAATGAATGAGACACTGATGCTAGTCGGATAAGGGTTCTGGGTACTGAGGTGAGTTTTTGGTACACCACAATTCACTGAGGTCCTGGTTTCCTGTGCATAGGTCTGTGCATGAGCAGAATCCCTGCAACAAAGGTCTTTGATGTTTTCGCTGCGTTCATAGGCAAAAAGAAGAGGGTTGTTAAAAATGCCTTTAAAATCAGGTTCAAATTGTAACATTGGCCAGTGTTTTTGAATAATTGTTTTTTAATCCTGTGCTTCGGGTAGAAACTTTTGATATCAGAACGGTTCTGTTGGTTTTGGCTTGTTGTTTGTTAGAAGATAATAGTTGATTGCGAGTTTTAGTCAATGTTCTGATTAGGGCTTAATTAAGTATTGCTGATGGGTACCCTCTGATTTTGAAATGTTCAGTCATGTTACTCATTCTGTCATCTAACTCTTCGGGATTTGACATAATCCTTTTAACTCTCAGTAATTGCAAATATGGTAGATGCGCTTTGAGGGAATTTTGGTGGAAGCTGGTATAATGTAACATGTTGTTACAATCAGTAAGTTTCCTGTATATGTTAGTTTCGAATGTATTATTCACCAAGGATAGAGTTACATCAAGGAATGTAACAACAGAGTTACTGATGTTGTAGGTGAAACTAATGCAGTCATTGATTTTGCTCAGTGCTTCAATGGATGAAGTTAATTCCTGTTTTGTACCTTTCCACAGTAAAAAGATGTTGTCAATGTGGTGAGGTTATCTTATCAAATTGCATTGGATAAAATGTGGTCAATCTCAAATTTGTGCATGAATAAATTTGCATAACAAAGAGCTGCGCAATTGCCAATGGAAGTTCCAGTCAACTGTAAGAAGAATTCTTGATTCCAACTGAAGTAACTGTGATAGAGAGTGTAATGGAAAAGTTTTAATAAGAAAACCATCAGGTCTTTATCAATGTTAGTGTTAATTAGGAAATGTTCCACAGATTCCATGCCCAAGTCATGGGGAATTGAAGTGTATAGCGCTTTGACATCAATCGTTCACATCAGGACATTCAGGTTTGAATCATTTTCCAATGCTTCAATTTTCAATAAAAATTCTGTAGTGACTCCAATATAAGTAGGCATGGTTTATAACAGAGGCTGCAGATGTTGGTCCAGATATTTTCCTACTGGTTCATGGACAGAACCCCAAGAAGATACAATCAATCTGAAAGGTGGTGCCACCAAGTCTTTATGAATTTTTGGCAACATATAAATACCTGGGCATCTCGGATGTTCTTGAATCAAGTTATCGTTTGTCTCCCTCAGTGATGGTACCGTTGATTAATGCCATGTCAATGATGTTTTCTAATATTTTCATGAATTTACCAGTAGGATTGTGGTCGAGTTTTAAATAGGTGGAAGTGTCCGAAACATGTTCACTGACCTTGTAACTTTAATAAACAGAGTCCATTACGACCAAAGCACAGCCTTTGTCAGCTTTGCAAAACGTTAAGTTACATTTCATGGCTAGTCGACGAATGAATTCTTTTTCTTTGTTAGTCAAATTGGTTTGGTGAATTTTCTTGGACTTGACTAAGCCTTGTATTTCTTTTTTGACAGTGGTTTCGAAAGAATCCAATATTTATGGCTAACAGGAGCCATATATGAACTTTTGGGTTTCAGACCTTTGAATGTACCATCTTCTTTAGGCGGTTGATCGCCAAACACATTTTCAAAAATGTTTCTTAAACAAAGGGTCCACATGAACTTGAAAAAGCTGACTTCAAGAATCCAGAATGTTGGAATGGTGCGTGGGGACAAAAGATGTGCCCTTTTGAAGTGTGTTCATTTCTATTTGGCTGAGTGAGTAGGAAGATATGTTAATAACCACATTTTTTTCATTGTTTATGATTTGTAGCTTCTGGTCACCCTCTTGAATTTAAGCAAATCTTTGTTTGCTGTTCCTCCTGGTTAATCATTTCCTGAGGGGACTACCTCTAGAAAAGGAGCCCCAGATGTTGACTGTATTGCCAGTGTTTCCTCTGTTGGTTCATCGATTGATCCTTAGGCTGTTCATGTTGTTGTTTCCTTTTATTGAATGAATTGAAGTCACTATCAGCTGAAGAAGTTTCTGTTTCAAATGATCTGTTCGGTGGTTTGTTTTGTCGCCTTTTGGCATAAGTATCTGCCTAATTATATACCCATAATTTATAATCAATGGTATCAAGTTTACATTTTCTCAATTTTCACTCATTGATTTCTTGGGTGGGTTGGTCCAATTGGCTGTTCTTCAGTGGTCCTTGTTGCTGAAAGTTCACTCTTAAATTGATTAATTTTACGGGAGAGTTCCTCTAATGACTTGGAAAGTTGAAGTGAGGCAGATTGGTTTGATTAGGTGGTTTGAATAGGTAGGGCAGATTGTTTGAGACTGGGGCAGATTGTTTTAGATTAGGGTACATTGTTTTGGACTGCTGGATTGGAATAGGTAGATTGTTTTGGATTGGAGTGGGGCAGATTGGTTTGGACAGGAGTGGGGCAGATTAGAGTGGGTTGGGAGGATTGGATTGCGGTGGATTGAAGTGAACTGTGGTGAGTGGAGTGGACTGGATTGGTCTGGGGTGGATTGAATTGAGTGGGGTGGTTTGGATTGAGTGGATTGGCGTGGGATGAGGAAGGGTGGATTGGAGTGTTGGAGTGGAATGGAATTGGACAGATTGGATTGGGGTGGATTGGGGTGTACTGCACTGCATAATATTGAAAATTACACATACGAAAAAACAATGTTGCTTTACAATATGTAGAACAAGATAATTAAAATCTTCTGAGAACAGCGCCCACGAGCAAAAACAAAACAAAATGTGAGATGGGCCTGATGGGAGCGATAGAGACCACTGTGTTTAAAACTCATTACATCTGCCCCTGGCAGGAGAATTCCTGTAACTATTCTACTTTCAATACGCCAGGTCAATCGTTGCCGGTTAAATGCAGTTGGGTGGTGGGCAAGGACGTGGGGGAAGTTGACAAACAATGGAATAGGGAAAATTAAATAAATACGTAGATCCTGTTCCGTCGTCTGTCTACATCCCCCCGCCCCACCCCACAGCCTCACCGCGCTTACCTACACCTACCGCCACTGCAAAAAGCCCCCTATTAAACCAGCCACCTGGCAGTTTAGGAGATCTCTACAACTTCTTTTTACAGAAGGTACATAGTGCATTTTGCAAATCACAAAGTCAGAAAATTATAAAAATTCAATTACCAATGAGAAAAGTTACAAATCATGTCATGCTCGCTCTTGCCTGAGGGATGTCTGTGGAAAATGCTAGCGCATAGCTGATGTTTTCTTCTGCTTCTGTGAGTGATGTTGGACAAGTCTATTGCACGCGACATCCTTATTTTTGTATTTCGTTGCTATGTAGAGTGCAAGTGTTCACCCAAAGGTATCATGGTGTCGCAGAAGATTTATTGTAGTAAACCCTTGAATGATTTTGTGAACTGTGAAAAAATAGAACCATGTTTTTAAAGATATCCGGATCTTCATTAGATCAGTTTCTCATCAAGAGGGGAATGGCAGATGGTTCCACTGTACAGCAGTCACAACTGTAAAAACCTTATCTCTGACTCAGCCCTGTTATTTTAAGGTACTCCGATCAGGAATTGTCCATCGGATCCTGAGGAAAGAGAAGGCAGTGCCATTTCCAACCTCTCAACAGCAGCATATGTTTCTGATTGTGAATGGATTGATGTACCAGGCGCATGGTTATGAACAAAATCACTTAGTGAATAGGCGAACCAATGTGTGGAAGATTGTCCTGTAAATTACTTAACTTCTTTTCAAACCATATCACACCATCTTGTATCTCTTCAGATGTGGACATTTTCCACAAGAATTTTCAGGGATCACTTTGTGCAGACCAAATTCAAAGACTAATCAGTCATTATAGAATTGTCTGTTATGGATGAAGGAAAATACAATGGTAATTCTCAAATATACATTTACAATACAAAGCTGATATACATCTGTGGCAGATCAGTACAAAACACCAAGAATAGGTGATTCCTCACACAGTTTTCTTGGAGCTAATAGTTTTCAGTTTGCATCTCTGACCGGTTGTTCTCAGATTTCTAACAATCCCAAAATAAAGAAAACAGCATTCTTCTGCCCATAATTTTTAAATTCATATGAATGTGTCAGGGCTTATTAAGTAAAAAGAACAGATGATGGACAGAATGCTGAACAATGTAAACATTCACCCCAAGTCATAGATCTGGCTTTCTTTAATCCATCATTTTTTGGCTCGCCATGCCTCCCCAGCTTGGAGCCAACCATACGCAAATCAGTCCTGACCCTGCTCCTCATGGGAACAGTCCAGCACGAACTGCAAAGTCAGGTCCTCCCCGGACAGGAAAATAGTTTCCTGGGACCGGTTTCGGGGTACTATAGAGAGGACTTAACAATGAGAAATCAAGGGGAATGAAAAGTTCTGATTGTAAATATGACACATGTGCAACGCATCAAACATATTGGTCATTTGTGAATGCAAGTTTAACTTACACATGTGAATGGCTTGATTTTTTAGCGCAATCAGAATTTGCAGTCATAATTCACTTTACCCATGCCGAATGTTACCTCAGAGATGAAGTAAAATCAAGCATGATTAAATACTACCAGAGAGATGTGGATTAGGTGTTCCATTGTAAGAATGTCTCAATGGGAATTATTCAAGGTGTGCACCTATCAAAAGCAGGAGAAAATCCCATGCCAAGCTGGGGATTGACTGGGAACATCTATGAGGAGTGTACGTCAGAATTTAGCATACAGAAATATCACCTGAAATAAATAGTGTGTTCTAAGACTAAATATTGTTTACAAAATATTGCTCTACTGGTTGTAGATTTTCTATTATTTACTGACCTACATTCAAGACTCTATAACAATTGAAGACACCATGGAGAATGACAATATTGACTGTGTCTAAGACCACGTCTCTAAAAATAGCTGTTTGGACACAGTCAATATCTTGTGAATTATTTGACAATGCTCTCACTCCCTAAAAAATATGTTTTAGAGCAACAACGCCCCAAACATATTGCAGTTTTGACCTGCCTTGATATTTAGTCTGATGCACTATTACGACTGGTGCGATATGTATCATCTGACTGAGCCACAGCTCTGTGTTTGCAGTGCAGCTCCGGTGTGACTTGACATGGTCTTTCTGCTGCTCTAGATATAATAGTCCTGCACAGGACAAAGGGCATGTTTGGAAGGAGTCACAAGAACACAGATTCAAAAATATTCAAGAGGCCTGATTTGATCTTTCACTGGGCTGTGTATACAGGAATGGGGGCCTGCAAATGACATTTAGGGGCTGATTACTATGTGGTTCGAAAGGCTCCGACAGACGGTTGGTGCCTCCCAAGCTTCATCGGAATGGGCCGGTCGGATTCCTTTCTGACTGCCTCATTTTGATAGAGGTGGTCTGAAAGGAATCCGACTGGTCATTCCGGCTGGTTTCTGAGGGGCTCGGTGAGCCCGTCTGCCAGTCGAAATGTGGCAAGTAATCTCAATGGTGAGCCTTTCCGTCCTTGAGATTACAATGATGGTTTCCGACATAGTTTCCATGCCGGTCTGTCTGACATGGAAACCATGTCGGAAACTGTCTTTGGGGGTCCCCAGTAGGGCCCCCTGATGCACAGCCTCCGGTTGGATGCCGAGGGTGCCCTCCAGTAGATTCCTGAACTTGTGGCAGGCACCTTGAGGTGCCTGCCATGGGGTGAAGGGATCAACTGCACCTCCTATTTGATTGTGGGAGCATGCATTACGGCCGGTTTATGGCCAAAATATATGCTCCCTTAGTAAAATGTAGGAATGTGACTGAACAGTGCTCGGTCGCATCCTAATGAGGCGGTCGGGACCGTCGACCGGGAGGTGGTCGGTCCCATAACCGATGTGGTGTCGGGCGGAAGTGATGCCGTCCGACGTCGTAATGAGGGCCTAAATCTCCATCTCTGCATTTGTTTTGCTCTCACAGACTGCCTTCATCGCAGGCTTCAATCCTAAAAGAACCAAGAGTCACCCACCATAAAACGTGAAAAAACATTCAGCAGTCCAAGGGACCATTAGTGCTACTGAACAGTACATTAGAATATATGGCTGCACTAAGTACCATTTATTAAATGATCATTTCTAAACATGAACTAACAAACATTCATGTCCAGCCAATCCCTGATGACAATGCCAAGAGTGAAACGGGAGGCAAGTCAGTTGTCATAGGCTCGCTGTAAGTGACCTAGATTGTTATCATAGATAGAGCGATATATTAATCTAGTAATAAATACAGATCGGAGGTTTTTGTACAGCACTCATCCTGAAATTATGTTATTAATGATGCTCTCAGATATGATGATCTGAGAAAAGGAGGCACAGTGAAGTAGGTAATTGCCTAGGATCACACACTTTAATCAAGCGCTTTCACCAATATTGAGTCTAGGTTTCCGGGTTTCACATTGTGGAATACAGTTACCAGGTTCCTGGCTTGAGGACAGTTTGAGTCTCTCCTGTTGGTTGGAGCCTTCTGTGGCTGTCCACCACCACATGATATTACCTTTCCCAATCAGAATGGCTGCAGCAGGGTATAGGCTGACTGCTGCAACCTACCTGGGTTATGCCTAAGGCTCCCTTTTTTCCGTTTTTACTGATTTTTACAGATAAATACAGACAGAAAACCATGAATTTTCTTGTCTGTATTTATTTTAAAATGTGAATAAAAAAGAAAAGGGTGTTTTTGGAGTGATTCTAAATACACTTTGCCATGACTGGCAGGCCAATAACTCTGTGGATTGATAGGTAAGGGGGTTAAAAAAAAGGTATTTTAGTAAAGACGCTTAAACAGCTGTAGATGTGCACAAGGCTGATACTGAAATCTGCATATTTTTATATGAGTGCATTGATTTATCTTCTGCGGGTGTTCATATCACTGAAACCTGGAAGGCATTCAAGCATGACTGCATATTTATTTGTTAAATAAATGTGGAAATCTACCAGTTTCAGCTTTATTTTTTCATAAAACCCATAATAAATATGGATAAATTCAGATAAAGCAGACAAAAAATAAATATTGATAAATGCAGACGGAAATGTCCAAAAAATAAATACCATAAAACTGGGAGCCCTAGTTGTTCCCTGTGCTTTATCCCCTTGTGTGCCACGCCCTTTCCCCGCCCTGTGCCGGGCGTTGCATTAGCGGGCGGGGTTCATGACGAGCTGGACTCATCATAGGCACAGCGCAACCGCGGCCCATGACGAGTCCAGCTCGTCATGGGCACAGAAGGGGTTAAGGGAGAAGAAAAATGCGGAGGGCCAAAACATATGTATGGCATAAGAAGTGTATTTAGGAAACCTCTTCAAAAGATGTGGCCTATGTAATTAAAAGCATGGCCTAGTGTGAAATAAAATCCTGTGCTCAACAAATTTGTAAATTGAGTTTTACTGGGCAAAGGAAAAACAAATTCACCAGGCAACAAGAAATGTAATACCAGTTTATCAAGCCCCATTTTCCTGGGACATACGTAGTAAAGTACTTGACAAGGTAGATGTAAAAAGTAAGTGGCTCCTTGACCATGTGCAATCACTGCACCGGAAGAGTCACGTGTACAATAGGGTTAACTCTGTTATTGAATTGGAATGAAGTAGTATCCTTGGTTCTTCATTGGTAAACATTATCCAATGTCTCCCTTTGTTCTAGCGTCACAAATGGAACTTTAGGTGACGTTGTGTTGCAGCTCTGGGGCGAGGCAGTCATCACAACACTGTTTTCAATTCAAAGCACCGAAATAGACCCTATGGCCCTGGTTCAGTTACTGTCCTTGCTTTTTGTTTTTCTTGTTTTTTGTTTACCAGGACTTTTTGTTTTACCTGGGCTCAGCCTCGACAGATCCTAGCCCACTTTAGCAACTGCTGGTGTCACTCACTCCAGGATTATCAGGTAGATATATTTGAAGGTGTTTCCACCCGGGAAAACAACGTTTCCAATCGCATAAAATGTGGCATTTCTGTATCCACAATTAATTTATGATAATTTCCTTTGCGGAGGGTGACTCAAGCAGGCAGGCCCGTTTGGGGTGCACATGCCAAGCTTTATTGCCCCTCAGTATTACTTTTCTGTGCCTTTTATTTCCCTGCACCAAGTCTATTCTTTTGTTCAACAGAGCATTTGGCACAGGCCAAATTACATCATGTCTGCCTACACATCAGTCTCCCTCTGCCTGCTGGATCGATCTGCCACAAAATGGAACACAGCGGGGCGATTTTCTAGAATGTTCTTTTTAATATCCATTAGACCACTGCCTTCATTCGTCGCGGGCCATATGCACAAATTTAAAAGGGCTGCTGAAAAGACTAGCGCCATTTGAGGGAAGGGTATTATTGAGTAAATGTGTGATGTAACTCGTTTAAAGCATGGGGCCATGAAAGGAACTTAGGCGGGAAATTCCTTCTAGCGTTATTACGGCTGCATGCCCGGGTGACGCAGCGCGCATAGCCTACGCGCGGCCGTCCCAGCGACATTGATATGGCGCCGGAGGGCCCTAAAATAGTTTTGTACATTCATAACTTCAGCAATTAATAATTTCTGGGACTCGTAATATGGCTCAAGGTGCGCCAGACATGGCTGGGGGTTTTTATTTCACTCCCGGAGACCTGTAAAGCAGTGGACTTAGAGGGGATTTCTGGTCTGCTGTGGCCCAATAGCTGAAGGGAAGGTGCACGGGCAGTTCGCTGCTGCCAGAGATTTATGTTCCTGCTTTCATTGCAGCCTAGAGATTTGGCAGCCCACTGACCCTGGAAATATTAGATCCTGCAATGGTTGTGATACCCTTTTATTGGACACGTTCAGGAATAATGCGAAGGTGTTGGAGTCCATTCAGCTTCCTTTCTGTTTCTCAGGCATTTTTTTTCTTCTCTTGACGTTATGATGGTTGGAGAAAGGAACTGGTTTAGTGCGAAATATGGAAACACCTCATATTAATAATATTAAGCTTATAATACCAACTGTAAATATAATAATATTAATAATAATGTTTATATCATTCTTGCTGCAACATTCGCAAGCTTCTAGAACTATAATTAATAGGTGTTACTATTTCCCAAATCATAGCTCCTACTGTAATCGGCCACAGAAGTTTGAAAGTTTGAGTCTGTCCTGCTCAAAATTATAACCTGCCGGTTGTGTGCCGCAAAGGCTCAACCTGCTCAGCTATCTTGACAGCTTAAAAGGAATACATTAACCATTAGCCGAACAGGTATCAACACGTTTTATTGGCTACGCCACATAACAATGATTGACCAACAACATTGTTTATTAGTTTTCAGATCCCATTTGTCGGCCACTGCGCTGTTACCCATTCCAGGTGGGTGCACAGATATTGATCAGTTTCTCTTTTTGGTGCTGATTCCAAGTGGTCTTTAAAAGGTGGAGTACTTACTGCCGCTGGTAAGTACCGATAACCCTGGGATGCAGAATTTAGAAGGTGCAGTACATTGATCTCATTCTGTGGTTTCCTGAGGAAGTTCTACCTGTATCAGAGTTTTTCAGGATATCATGCTTTGCCTTCGTAAAAGTTAGCAGGTATTAAATGCTGAAATTTAGCAGGAAAACACCTGTGATCCAATATTTACTACACATATTGGAACTCTGGTGTCTGAACAAACAGGAATTTGTTTGCACAAGGGGTTGGAATTTACTACCCCACTCAGAATCAGGGCCTTAGTGTGTTTCTTCTCTGTGTGTTTGAGATGACCCTTGGGGAGTAAAAATACTTTGGGGCTTATTTATGAGCCCTTGCGGCACTTTTGCCACACTGGTGCGTCACTTTTTTTGACGCACCAGCGGCGTAAAAATGTGCCATGTTGCGTCATATTTAGAATGTGACGCATCTAGGTAGATGCGTCACTCTGTAAACCCCTGCGCCATATTATACCTGCGCCAGGTATAATGTATGCAGGGTGGACGTTTTGACGCAAGTGAGCCTCGTAGAAGTGACGCAGTGAAATCTATTTCATTTCACTGCGTCACTTCTAGGACGCAAATGCAACAATATCTTAAACCTGACGCAGGCACATTTGAAATGGAACTTGCCCATGTGAAATGACCCATAGCTGGAGTTGCGTCACTTTTGTGACACAATCCAGCAATGCGTCATTTTTGAGCCTACAGATACGTCAGAAATACTAACGTATCTGTAACACCTTGTGACACAATGCGTCATACTGTAAATATGACGCATCATTGGTGTCACAAGGAGGGCGCAATGAAAAGTTACGCATCGCTGTTTTCAGGCAGCGATGCGTCACTTTTCATAAATGAGGCCCTGCTAGTTTAGACAGAGAACTTAAAAGAGTGTTACTGTATCCAGCACCGGAAAGTAAAGTGTGAAAATGCAATATAAATATTATTTGAATAAGAAATATGCATAATGCTGGAAACGTGTATCAGTTATACAAGCGTCAATACACAAAGAGATAATATGAATTTCTCTGTGTACATATTCTGTTCAGACAGGGACGTGAGCAAATTCTGAAGATTCCTGCTTCAAGTCTTATACATTTGAGATATAAAGTTCTTTAGTACTGCTCAGCAACAAGATCTCCACCTTCAAAGTATTTAGGCTAGGCTAATTTAATTACACAACTTTTGTACATAATTTAGACTCCCTTGACTTTCTCATTCATGTGTCATACTGGCAAACGGAATACAGAAGTATATTGTAGCCTACAACTTGGTTAAAACAAGAGGTTTGTCCCATTGCTTATTTAATGCTTGACTTCTTGAGGGTAGAGTGAGTGTAGTAAGTAAGTAAGAGGTTTCTTGGCAATTTAAAAAAACTATATTAATGTACAATTCCTTCAAAATATTTTTAACATAACTAGTTTGTGACTATAGTTATTTTTTAGGATCTTTCTGACAGGCACAGAGTATTGCGCTTGGCTACTTCAAAGTATAAACCAAGGTATGAGAAGAGGCTATGCACAATAAACAATTAAATATGAAAACTACAAAGACACCAGATCAGATCTACCAGCAGAACCATAGCCCTGCGACCACCTCTATAATGGCTATCATCTCCGCTGCTACTACTACTACAGTACTTTCGAGGAATTCTCCAACCCAGCAGCCATGGAGAACACCATCCACCTCTCTCAGGATCTCTGCGAAACTCTATCAGACTACTTCCACAGCAAGATCTCCACCATCTACAACTTCGACCTCCAACCGACTGCCCTCAACAGCCTCAACATAACAGCCCACACCAGCCGAATGATCACCTGGTCTCCATTCGCGCACCACGCAGACCAACACAGCCATCATGACTTCCATCCACTCCGGGGCACCCATTGACGCCTGTCCCCACGGTCTCTTCAGCCTTGGAGTCAACCAAATCAGCACTGAACTCACCAGCATCATCATTACCTCCATCACCACAGCAGTCTTCCCCGACAGCTAAAAACATGCAGAGGTCAGACCCCTCCTGAAAATACCCTAGGCTGACCCCAACGAATTAACAAAAATATTGACTGATCTCCCTGGTACTCAAGAAGGCCATCAACCAACTGCTCACCAAATACCTGGAACAAACCACCTACTTGATGCCTCCCAATTAGGATTCTGTGCCAACCACATCACTGAGACCACACTTATCGCCACCACAGATTATATCCGAAACCTCCTCGACCACGAAGAGACTGTGGCCCTACTCGTCCTCGACCTCTCTACAACATTCAACACCGTTTCCCACCACACCCTCATCAACCAACTCCACAAAATCACCATACAGCAAAACACTCTCAAGTGCATTGCCTCCTTCCTTACAGGATGCACTCAGAGCATCCGGCTGCCTCCCTTTACCTCCAAACCCAAAGACATCATCTGCAGCATACCCCAAGGATCATTCCTCAGCCCCACCCTGTTCAACACCTACATGATCCCTCTCGCAGACATCATCAAATCCCACAGCATAAGCCTAATTTTATATGCAGACAACACGTAGTTCATCCTCTCACTCACCAAAGACCCGTCCACCACCAGAACCAACTTCTGCAACAACATGGCCAACGTAGCCAACTGGATGAGAGACAACTGCCTGAAACTCATCTCTGAAAAGATAGAAGTGCTCCCCTACAGGGATTACAGTTCTGTATGGCACCACAGCTGGTTGCCAGCAGAACTCGAACCAACACCCATGCAACAGACCAAGCACGACACCTAGGCATCATCCTGGACAGCGAGCTGACCATGAAACGACAAGTTAACTCAGTTGCCTCCTCTTGTTTCCACACCATTTGCACGCTCTGCAATATCTTCAGATAGATCCCAATCGACACCAGGAAAACTGTCCCTCAGGCTCTCATCACCAGCCACCTCAACTATAGCTACGCTCCCTATGTCAGCATCTCCACCCAGCTTCTCCGAAGGCTTCCGAGCATACAGATTGCCGCTGCCAGAATTGACTTAGGCCTTCCCATACAGCCCCACATCACCTCAAACCTCAGAAACCTCCACTGGCTCCCCATTTAGAAGAGATGCAAGTTCAAGATCCTCAGGCACACCTACAAAGCTCTACATGATCAAGACCAGTCTACATCAACCATCGACTAAACCTCCATCTTCCTGCACGACACCTGCACAAAGGCAGTCTCAAGATATTAACATATTTCATTTCTAATTCCAAATCAGAATGGGGTGCCTCTTTCACATCCCCACATATTACCAATTCCTAATGGCCCACAAAAGTTATTTTATGTGTCAGAAAAACATTTCTGATTGGTAAAACTGATTTGCTGCTTTGCAAAAGGATGTTTTGTGTTTGCAAGCCCAGTGTTTTTGTGAATCACAGACTTTAATGTAATAAAGCACCTTTTTATATGAGTCATAAAATTATTTGAGGGTTAGGGGTGAATCAAAAACTGCTTCTGCATTTGCAGTCAATATCTGTTCAGATAATTTAGTCACTCATATTGCAATGGGAAAAAGGTTAAGATTGGAAAGGTGACAGGCCTCACTGAAATGGATGTGGTGTAGTGTGACTGTGATGTAGTTTCTATGTTTACTACAATTAGCTTTGGACTTGTAAAAATGGCAAAGAATTAAACGTTTAGGAAGTGAAATGTTATAGAAAGAGGGTAGGATTTTATATAAGCACCTGGTGGCAATTAAATGTGCGTGATACCTTTTACAAGTTCTCAACATGAACATGGTTTAAGTGATGATTTTGTAATGAGGTGATAAAGTGGGTATTGTGTGAGTATAATCAGAAGTCTGGAAAATATTTTAAAGTCAGGACGTCAATAAATAATATTAATTGATCAGTAACAGGTGCCTTACCAGTCAACAGCAAGTCAGACTAAGTAATTGAGCAGGTGTGATTTAGCAATCTGCCCAGTAATAACACAGAAACTTCTCTAGTGCATCTGCACTATTTTTGATCTTAGTTGAAGGATTCACCTAACACAGACCATCAAATGTTCAACTTTGTGCCTCAAAAACAAGACAACAGCATATACCAGAATAAAATGAGATGCTTGTACACATAGTGAATAGTAGACTTAGCATAAGAGCACAGTAGAACTAGAGAGCTACAAATGTAAGGATTTAAGTGAAAATATTCCCTAACAGCACAACGCGGCAACTATGGGTTTCTAGTTGTGCCGGACCAGGACAGTCACAAGTGCAGGCCAAACATGATGAAGTGTGGGCCAGATACAGGAACCAATTATGTCCACTGAACAAAGTACATTAAATCAGTGTTGCAGAGTGTTGCAAGATTCCACAAGGAGGATGCATCATGTAGGAGTGGTTCTGATGGGCTGCGAACTGCCAGGCGAGGGTCTGGATTGAGGATGCGTCACACAGCAGTGATTCCAGGATACTGCAGGGCTGCGGTGTGAGGTCCTGTATTGCAGATGCATCGTGCAGTAGTGGTTAATTGGAATTTCGGGGAGGTGATGCGAGGTCCTTCATCAAGGACGCATCCCATAGTGGTGATTCTGAAGAGATGCAGAGTCCTGCATCAGTTATACGTTGCACAGCGGTTCTGATGTGGGGCTGCGATGCATCGAGCTGTGTCGGTTCTGCTTGGACTACAGCTGGGCTCACAGAGCACCTTCAGGCCATCTTCCAAAGGTCTGGGGCTAGGGTGGTACCGCTTGTGGGGCAAGATAACCACATATAAAGTCCAGATGCCTGGTTCAAGGTGGTAGGAGCCTTTTTTGTCCAGTCCTTTTCACTCAGGCAGCAGGGCAGCAGGACAGAAGAGTAGCAGAGCCAGTCTTTGTTGCAGAGGTCCAGAAGTAAACTGAAGAGTAGAGTCTGAGGGTTCAATATTTATGCTTGCTGCCAACTTTCAAGTAGGAAAAGGTTCTGGAGGTTTCCACCCTCAGACTTTTTTGGGAATTTCATGCCTCCCTGCCCTGGCCCCAGCTTGTATGGGGGCACAGAAAACTAGTGTCAAACACTATGTGAGTGAGCTTTGGCAGAGACTTTGTGATGTTCAAGTGTGGTAGGGGTCAGCTCTGCCCCCTATCAAGTCAGAGATGGCTCATCCTACCAATACCTATTCCCCCTTAGTCTCACTGTCTGGGAGTAGTACAACTGCCAGCTACACCTAGTCATGTGACCCAGGATACAGACTGCAGCCATCAAATGGTTAGGACAAGAAAATGCCAACTTTCTAAAAGTGGCATATTCCGAATTGTGATTTAAATTCCGACTTTACCATTAAAGAGGGTTCTAAATAATAATTCTTTAGACACTAAACTCGATATGCCTACCTGCTCCCGATTGAAAGTTAGCACTTAATAAATGTAATAAGGTAACCCAATGATATCCAATGTTATCCTTGCAGTAGAGAATAACAAATGTGAGAGTTTTTCAAAACCAGCGCATGTAAAACTTAAAAGTACATGTCTAACTTTTTAAATACACTGCATCCTCCCCTATGGATTTTTTAGGGCCCGCCCTATGGGTGACATATGTATTAAAAGGAATGTTTAGGCCTGGCAAGAGGTTGATTTTACCAGGTTAAATTGGCAGTTTAAAATTGCATACACAGGCTGCAATGACAGGCCTGAGACATGTTTGAAGGGCTGTTGAAGTGGGTGGCACTATGAGGCCCACTAGTAGCATTTAATTTACAGGCCATACCACTTTACAGTGGACTTATAAGTGCATTAAATGTGTCGATTGGGTGTGAGTAAATGCACTTTATCACAGGTTAGCAGTGGTAAGTGCACGGAGTCCTAAAGCCACCAAAAAGGATATCAGCAAAAATGGAGGAGTAAGGGAAAAAGTTTTGGGAAGACCACCCTAAGGCTAAAAGATCTAGCAGAGCAAACAGCTTAGTTATTTTCTCAATATGATTTCTGTGATACACACATCCCTAGCACAGAGAACATTCTTGCCAATCCATTGTCTAGGCAGAACACTTTGGTTGAGGACTCTAAAACTCCTGTACATTTTGCTTCCTGAAAAAATTGTCTGTCAAGGCCCTTTTAACAGAATGTGAGAGATGCTCACACTGATATTTCTCCATAAGACCTTGATGCATTGCAAAGTCAATTACCCTTGGTATACCACCAAAATCTGTATTTTTTCAAGCGGGCCTTGTTGATCCCTACTAAGGTCCTTCAAACCGAGGTCTGCAACCGTTGGACCATCGAAGGGCAACCTGAGATTCTCACCCAAGTCTAGCGCTTATGCCACAACAGGTCAAGAGGAGGGGGATCCGCAATAAAGTGCAAAGTGCCAGAGGTAAAGTAGCAGTGGCAGAACCTGTAAAGTACTTGACCAGGGGTATATATCATGCAGCGCAGGGGGCAACATTAAAATAACAGCAAACTTTCACCATAAAGGGTAAGTTAGTAAGCAGCTAGAAAGGGCTAAGTGCAAAATGCAAGCATTAAAATGACAACAGAATTACGATCAGATTTCATAATTAGGCATGGATGTGATAAAATAGAGAATTAAACATCACAGTAGCCAATGACTAAAATGTAATGGATACCATAAATAAAAGTAGTCATCTCTACAATCGAGGGCATGCACAGTCAGTGCTTAATTTAAGCCTGGGATTTCCGGCGCTAAGCAACAGCACTTAATTGGTTTCCAGTGCTCAGCACCGGCACCTAATTATCAACACCATATTTGAAACAGCACACCACATGGTGGCGCTGCTCATCTAATTTAGAGATGAGCAGAACAACGGTAGTTTACGAATACAGTATACAGTAAAATTGCTAATACCTGCCTCCCCAGCCATTCCTTTAGCTTTGGGGACCTGGAATAACCTGAACTGTTGCATTTACATGCAAGAGATATGGTTACTAGTTGTTTTGGCAGCAATGACAGGGGCAATGGGTGGTGCAACCTGCAGTGGCCTCCCGGTCAGAACCCCGGCACTTAATATTTTACAAATTAAGCACTGTGCACAGTGCTTTCTAAAAGTATCAGTTGATTCAGAGAGTTTATGTGCCTTTATGGTGGGCAGGGCATCCTGAATTCCAATGTGGAGCTCATGCTGGTACCACTCACTCGGTGGGGCCCCCAGGCAGCAAAGTTTCTTAGCTGCAAACCCTACACTCTTAACCAACAAACTATTCAAAGTGATGTTATCAGGGTTAAGGGAATCAATAATGACCCGCTGGCATGAGAGAGTACCCAATGTGCTCCATTCCCAATTTAAAGAGTTTCGTTCATTAGGAAAACTGGGCAGCTGCAGATGATGTGTTCAAAGGATTCATCATACAAGCCACACCCCCTGCACAATATTGATTCCGAAAGCTAGCGCAACTTCGCTAAGGGGTATATTTACAATACCCTATCGCTAACGTGGCTTAACGCTGCCTTGTAAATAAGGCCCCTTTCACTCTATACTTAGCATGAGAGGGGAGAGCAATGGGTGTTGCTGTGGGCGCAATACCCATTGATTTTGCTGCTGGCCAATTTTTACAATGGTGCCATAAATATGGGGCAGCACCAAAACTAAGACCAGGGAAAACCTGGTCTTACCGTGGCGTACATGGAAACAGCAAATCACCATTGATTGTTCATGTGCAGGAAGGTATTCCTTCCTGCACATAAACAATCATTTTAAAAAAATTACCTTTTGCAACTTCTATGTGTGCTGCATTAAGCAGCATACATAGAAGTTACAAAACGCCATTTAAAGATTGTTTATGTGCAGGAAGGTGGACCTTCCTGCACATAAACAATCTTCCCCTCAACGCAGATACCCTTGCACTATGGTGCAAGCGTGCCTGCACTGGCGCTATGCTGCTAAGTTTAGCACCAGCACAGGGGGGAATGCAGGGCTGCACCATATTGTTGTGAATATGATGCAGGTCTGCATTTCAGAAGTGGGGGAGTGCGGCGTTAAGCCACGGAGGCTAACGCTGCGCTCCATCACTTCGTAGTAAATATGCCCAAGTGTTTTAGGAATGGCCATTCCCCGAGTATAAGGGCCATGAATCTTACTTTTTTTTAAATAGCAGGTTAATGCAGAGCCAGAGAGCTTCCCAAGATCAGGGACTGGCAGAAAAGCTGAGGGCAAAGGATGTGGGCAGAGGGCTTGCAGCTACAGGGTCAGGACATCAGGGAGGGCATGAAGCATAAAGCTGTTGTGTAGAAGACGTGTTCCAGCCAGACACAGGAGCTAACAAATTCTTCACAGCAGTTGTTTGCAAGATTCATCAAGCCTGTCTCTGTTGCTTGAAAGCTTTCCGTCATTAGCGAATGTGATGTTTGTGCAAGGCACCACCGTTCCGCACCGCCAACACAATTAACACATCCAGGAGGCTAAGCAACGCCAACACAATTAACACATCCCTAAGGGCATTTGTCAATCAAGTGTCACTTTTTCAATTACCACTTCAGAGATCTGTTTGCCACAACACCCCGATAAAGGCACTTGTTCTTTTATGGAGTCTCGTTAATTTGTTTGTAAAAGTGCCAGAGTCAAGCACTGGCACTGCTGGTGCTCAAGGGGAACCGGGGGAGCGTGCATGCCACAGCAGGGCTCTCTATGAAAATACCCGCAGGCAGCTGCTGTATGTGCCCCAACATCCACCAATATAACAGAGCAACATTAGATGGATTTTGTCGTTAGTACATTAAAAGATGTATAAACACATACATTGATTGGCAAAAATGGCCCCATCACCAAAAGTCAGTGGTGAATTGATATATATGGTAAGAAGCAAGACGCTTGTCTATACTCTAAAACAGCGTATAGGACAAAAAAACGGAGACAGGCTTGTTGAGCTAAGATGGCGCTCTAACCTGCCAATCACAGCAGTTTAGCAAATAGCAAGTACTGAAGACTCCATCTTGAAATGATGAATACAAGCATCTGTCTGCATATGTATAAAATGTTAAGTTGAATTACATTATGTGAGTGAGCTTGCACCAGGCACGCTTGGAGCAACCAATGGCGTGTTTTTTACTCACGTCTCTTGAACGCATGTTGACAGTCCATAGCAAGCATAAAGATTTTTTTTTTTCAATTGCATTCTGCCAATAAGGAAAAGCCTCTTTCTGACACGTCGAATTTGACAGTGTTTTTATTCATTATGAAATGAAGATCTCCTGTTTTTCCACCTGGGCATGCACAAGTACAACGTTGTCTTCTGATTGTTAAGTTCTTTCCCGTAGAATTAAAATGACCCATTTCTTTTTATAACTTGTTTCTGTGGTTGCGCGAGGTATCTATCCTAAATATCATGACAGTGTAAACTGAAGGTAGTGTTCTCTTCGGGTTTTTAACTTAAATTTCACTGATGAAGTCTTATAGTCATACAGAGGCTACTACATCAGTCCTAGCAGGCTGGGCTGCCAGGTCCTCATGGTTGCTGAGTGGCTCACTGACACAAGACAACCTCCACATGTGAGCATGACCTCTCACTTCATCGTCCCATTTGGGGGTCTGCTCCTCTTCTTACAGACAGCTTACACTTATTTCAAGGTAGGTTGAAACAATATGGTTTCCCCAGATATAAATCTGGTCGTAAAATATACATTTTTACCACATTTTCTTCCTCTGAAGGACTGCGAAGATGCCTCCATTTTAGGAAAATCAAAGGCGTTTAATGACAGTGGAGGCTGTAACTGACAGTGAAAATTGAATACGGATGGGTATGCAGGTTCACCCTCAGGTTTGCCACCTCTTTTTGAGAGGAGGAAAATTAAGCTCAGAGAGAGTAAAGGTGAGCACCTTTGATTTGCCATTGTTCATTGTACAGCCAGAGAGAATATGAAACTAGGTGACACATTGTTTTTCAGCCCATCCAGATCTCTACTGAATCAGTTGGCTTCCAGGAATGAAGGCTCCATATTCAAATTGTTTCTCCAGCCCAGCCCACCATCTCAAAGTTGTGAAGTGGGTGCCATGGTAGGGCAAGTACATCTGTTTGAAATACATCTTTGATTTAGCACCCTTATCAAATTTGGCCACATGCCATTAAGCATTCGGCATTATGGAGCAAAGGATGGCTTTGCCCTCTCACTTCTATGAAGGACGTTCCATATCAATGCCACAAGGTCAGGCTGTTATCATCTCCAGATATACTTAGATATGTTTAAGTCCAGATACAGTTACAGTTTGCTCAGGGGTATAATAATCACAGCTGCTGGTGGCCTGCATGACTGCACCCTTGGAATAAAAGGTCACCACACGAGACCAAAATCCTTTATATTCACGCTAAAACACAAATAAATCAGGGGAATACAAAGGTGACTAGTGATTTCTTTTTGCATGCCCTAAAATTCATTCTGTAGTTATTGGATATCTTAATATCTTAATCCCCCAATTTTTGTACTGCTTGGATTTTTTTTCACTATGAGCTACATGTAGTTGTTCTTGTTGTCGATCCCTTCTTGAACGCTCTCATTCTGACTGCCTTATCTAAGAGTTAGCATAAGTGTCTTCCTTGTCTGTTAGGTTCTTGAATCACCAATTGGTGACAGTACATGACACAGTCATGTAGCTCTGTGTGTGCTCAAGCCTTATTGCTCCTCTTACGATGATGCTGATCATCACAATGTGATTGGTTTTGCGTTCTAAGCACTCACCCCCAGTCAACTGATCTGGGTTTAATCCATCATCATTCTTTAGCTCACTCCGCCACCCCAGTTCAGACATGGCCATATGCAAATCAGTCTGACCCTGTGCCTCATGGGAACAGTCCAACCCGAACTGCCAAGCCATGTCTTCCCTGCACCCAAAACAAGCATCCTGGGACCGGTTTCATATGTAGACAGTGGCACAGGGGGTTAAAGAAAGGTGAAGAATGCAAATCCAGCTCCACTATGTTTTGAACTCAGAGATGAAGATGAAGAATGAAAAAGGTAATACAAGCCCAACTAGAAGTTACAGAGCCAATGTGAATGATACTAGTAGGCCAACTCATGAATATTGATGAACTGGACTAGAGGTATTAACCACTACTGTCTCAGCAACTCTGTATTTCTGCTGATCAAGTCAGAATACTGAAGAGGCACACATACAATCTAATAGAGAGTTCTCTATGCATTCCTGACACCAATATGTCTACATGAGATTCATTTGCCATTTTTCTATTTGAAGATCCACCCAGACATATAAATCCATGATCATCTGGTGTCTACCCAGTCTCTTATTTGTATCTCGCCCAAACGTGGCCAGAGAGTGCTTCACCAAAATAAAATATAGAAGTGGCAAAGAGCTTTAATGGTCCAATAGTTTTATCATTAGACAAATTACGCATTTCACAATGTTCTCAAGGGGTCCGCTCTGTCCCCAGTTCATCTATACTTGCAAATATGGACTCTGAATTGTTGGGCCTATCCACTGGTTTCAGATTTTGCAAATGATACAAAAATCTGTTTATATTTGTATATTGAATATGCTGAAGTTTAAAATGTGTCTCTGCACATAAAATCATTGGATGTGGAACAACTGTTTTAAGAAAAGTGGCAACAAGATGGCCATCTTGGTTGGTCGATACAGGCCAAGGCACTGGCCAACCAATTTCCGGTTGTCCTGCCTATGAAATTGTTTTGACTCAGTCTCTGCCATTAAAGACTTAGATTTCCAATTGAAAGGAAGTTATGACTCATTCCCCAAGTAAATGTGCTAACAAATTTATGCATCTCTCACCTGAAACTACTGTAAAAGTTTTTTCCCTTTCTTGATACTAACCACAGAAAAAAGTGGTGGCAACTTTTATTTTGACAGATCTCCACAAGGGGAACTTACTCTACTTGGGCAAATTGACCTATATTCATTGCAGAATGCCCAGACTCCAAAACATTGGTAACAACATTAAAGATTATGGACCTAATCACATGTGGTCCTTTGCATTTCCGAAAGGTGACAAGGTCAATTTCCCACGACTAGATACATGTGCGATCTTCCTGTATTTGCACATTCTCAAGGGGGATTTTCTTCATTTATATCAGGGCACTCCTTGTCGAAGTGAAGGAATCCTTTTTATTCTTTCATCTGTTCACACTGCAGAGACAAGGGCATAGGTATAGATGCCCTTAAGAGTGGCCGTAAATTTCACTCATTATGTGTTTGGCGTATCTTGTTCATCCCTCTGGGGAAGGTTTTGGAAGGTGATATGAGGAGGGTCACAGCAATTTTCTACTACGCCTGTAGGAGTTTGCCTCCTGATGTCAGGATAGTGCTGTATGCAGTGTTGCAGAGCCCACACTGAGGGCATTTACAGTTCTACATTCAGCCTTTCGAGTGGGGTCTTTGGTCCTTAAAATGAAGGGTATAGTATGAGCTTGTGTCTTCTAAGGTCCAACAGGCCAGCGGATATTTTTCACATGAACATGCACACTGGGCACAGTGCATCACCATACCAATAATACTTCCCAAGTTTACCTAAATTAGGGATAGAATGTAGCATAACGGCCAGAGCTGCTGACTATGGAACTAGGCAACCTGGTTCAAGTCTCAGAGTCAGCTCAACATCCTGTGATTCTGAGTACATCACTTAATCCCCCCATGCTTACCAAACATGAATGTGTCGTTGTGTAATGTAACTGGTGCACATATGAATTTCTCCAATACCTTCGGGTCAGGTTCACTCTATATAAAACTGCAAAAAATAAAAAATGGCAAATCTACACACAATGAAACTTATTCAAAAACTTTCTTTTGTAGTACAGTTAGTAGGACTACATTAGTACTACTAAAGAACCACAAGTTGCAATTGAGGAAACCTACAAGTGAAATCCCCACTTTCACCTCTCATTACTTTTGTATGGGGAAATTCTCACGCATGTTAGTTTAATATTTTGCTGGAAAAAGGGGCATACTTACTACTAAATGAGAGGGGGTTAGCGAGGATTAAGGAGGAGTGTAGGGAGGGTTGGGAAGGGGCATCCACACAAAAGACTAACCCTATTGCTATTCAAAAACTGTACTTCTAAACCTATTACAGTCAAAAAGGGACCACAACTGTAGTAAATGCGCATCCAGCTAAGAGCTGGAGTAAGTGCAGTCACACATATGGCCAACCACTGGTACTGGAACACTGTCCCGTAGGAAATAATGTAGGTAGGGACTTAAAATAAAACTAAAATAGGATATAAACATCAATTCAATTCAATTATTTAAACTTGTTAAAATATAAGTACATTTAATTTAATGGTAGAAATTATATAAGAATAAAACATATGTATTATTTAATTTTAGTAAATTTTAGTAAGTTTTTTTATTTGAAAATTAACATAACATTATTTTTTTAAAATCTGCTTAAAACTACTTTTACTTAATTCTATACATCACTATATATTTTGTTTTACTTCAGCTGGGACATTTTTAATTTAAACTTCAGAAAATGAATTTGAAATCAATTTAATGTTTACAATAAATAGATTTTGAATTGTAATTAAGTTAATTGAGTGCTAGCATTTTTCATTTTCTTCTACATTTAAAATAAATATATACAATTCATTTACATCCATATCTAACATAAATATATTTGTACTAGTTTTCCCCCACTCCACCACTGAGGTGGAGATCTCCGTATGGTAAAGCATAGGGGGAAGTAAAAAAAGTTTATTAAACTGGAAAACAAATCAAACAAATATTTGTATGATAAACATTATTGTAAATTGATGTTTTATATTTATTTTAAATGTAGAACTGAATCGAAAATTCTACAACATTATTAATTTAATTTTGAATTAAATGTTTAATTAACTTAAATATATTACATTACAATAAATATTAAAATAACATACTTTTTAAAGATTTATTTGAAGAAAATCCCCCCTTAAGTAAAATGTTTATATTCATTTATTATGAATTAAAACTTACGAAAAGTTATATGCAGAATTAATTTAAAATGATTGAATTGTCTTTTTTAAATTAAAACTACTTTATTTTTTAATTAAAAGGTTATCAAAATATTTTATCACAAAGTAACTTTTTAAATTATGTTTATGTTTGCTATCATTGATTTAGCTTTATATATAGATAAAAAGTTGACATGAATTTACTTAATTTAACAATATTTCCTATGTGGTTCCCTTTTAAGTTTCTGCCTCCTTTAAGTTCTACTATTATTTAACCCCTTCAGTGCCCATGACGAGCTGGACTCGTCATGGGCCGCGGTGGCGCTGTGCCCATGACGAGTCCAGCTCGTCATAGACCCCGCCCGCTAATGCAACGGCCGGCACTGGGCGGGGAAAGGGGCGGGCACTGAAGGGGTTAACAAAAACAGTGGTTCCTGTGGACTGATATGGTAATATTTGGTAATTATCAGCACAATCGCAATACAAGGGTTAGAGTCGGTACCAGAAGGAGAAGTAACCATACACTACTCAATGTTTGGTATTTACCAAAACATTTATATATGTATATAATGCAATAAACAGTTACAAAAACCATTGAATGCATACACAGTGAAAAGTGTCCCCAGTGAAAATTGGAAACTACAAAATAGTGACAATTGTGACAGGAAAGAGGGTTTCCAAAAAAAGGTAAAGACGACCATGAAATAATGACTAATAGAGACAGATTCCTTATACAATCATAGGAGCTGTTGAATGGTTCGCTTTAAAAGATTGTCGATGGCGTTTCGACCCCTGTGACAATAGGGGGTCTCTTCAGGACCTAATGATGAGGGGACATCTATGAATAAGAGAAGTGAAATAAGGAAGGCGTAAGTGTGAGCATAGGAAACAACTAGTAAGAAGTATGGATAGCACTAGAATAGGCCTGTACCTAGTCGGTAATTTGTCAATGTGACAAAGGTGCACCACAGGACCGTGATAAAAAGGGAAGGGTTACTCACATGGGACCCAGCTGGGCACTGTGCGTATCAAAGAAAAAAGGAACACTATAATTGCTGTTAATGTATGTCTGTTGCACAAATAATGTTTGCATGGGCAGGCCACCCCTATTGGCCTTGCTGCTTCGCAGTGCCACCTGCCTCTCCGGTAAGACTTTAACCTGTCCTCTCTTTATCGACTGAAAGCAGTCACAGTTTTTTCTCCAGACTGCACTTGTAATTTGAAATTGAAACCCGCCGCCTTCCTGAACATTGTTCAGCAGGGTGAGAACCTGATAAAATGTTGCACCCTATACTCCGGTGAGGGTGCACCATTGACACTTTATGGATCTCACACTGTTCGGAATGTAATTGGCCAACTCTTGATTAATGCAATCAATAGGTGTATTGGTGTATTGGCAAGGGGTTGGCTTGTTTTGTTGCCTAGGAACTACTGCCAACCACTTTGGACACCTTGAGTGGCCTTACGTTACTATCGATAAGGAAAAGAGGGAAACTTCTAAAGCCTGCTTGGGGGGGAGGGGGGGTACTAGGTGAGACAATTCCTTCCTAACATAAATTAAAAGCTCATTATCATGGGTACTTGGAAGGCTACAGAGGGACTAGCTAAAGGGAAATCATCGAAGATAAGGAAAAGCACAGCTGAGAATTGTACCATTGAAGACATTGATGACCTGATTGAAGAGGTAGAATCAATGCTAAGCAATAAATACAAAACAGCTAGCAAACGCAAAACAAAAATCACTGTCTTCTATAGCAAATGCGCACCAGGTCCCCATATAGAGAGCACCTCAAAACCGGGCCAAACAGAAGCAACTATTGAGACCTCATCCTGTGTACCAGGTTCCTATCAATCACTAGCCACGCATCCCACCCAAAGCGATTGCGATGCCCTCCAGCAAACTAACTCCTAGTGCCCTAGAGGAGCTAATCTGCACCACTAGAGGCAAGGAGGCCCCATTGGTCACTACCTGCTCAAACAGGTTCTCTCCTTTAACCTCTGCACTAGCGTTAGCCGACGATTCAGTGCATCACCTTACACAGAACCCTAACCCAAATGTGCCTTCACAACACGGTAACCAACAAATAAAAGCTAGTTCAACCCACAGTTTGCCCAAAGTGCCCACAAAACAGGTCCATGGAGCACAAATTAAATGGTGAATAGCCAAAGTAGTAAAGTTACTCAAAAGAGTACACTTATGCATTTAACTTACTCCCAAGTGTCGGTTACCTTTGTAAATAGCCCTGGTTGTCTTTTGTGGCACATATACAGTTCAAGTCCCTGTGCATAGTGCTCAGAAAACTCAATTATATTGGCTGATTCGTCTTTTCCAATACGTTTAGGGTCAGATTTTTTGAAAGGCATAACCTCATCACTGCAGTGTTACAAGATTCATACCAACACATATGCAACACGTGCGCTTACTGTATAGCCTAACATCGGTGGTCTTTAATAATGAAACCGTCAAAAGCCATCTCACTGTTTGAAAAAGATTAATTAAGAGGGTGTAATCCACCCATGCAACTATTGACGTATCCTTTAATAAAACACTGAGAGGTCACTTTGATGGTGCTTAGGTTCCTAAACAAAGATTAGTATAAAATATTAGAACATTGGAATGTTGAGAGCTTCTTTGAAGACAATGAATTGACTCAGGGCTAGTAATGGCTGGTATACGGCTTGTGTTCCAACATTCCAATGTTTGTCTTTCTGTTTCTCACTTTTTATTTTTTAACAATCTACCCCAAAAGGGGGATGTAGCGTGTGTTCAAATAACCTTATAAATCATGGGGGCCTGCAATCCCTGTACAAAAGCCTGCCCCTAATTTATTTATAATACATGGGACTCTACGTTCCCTGTATAAAAGCATGTCTCTAATTTCCTTATTAGAGTTGAGATGTGACATCCCTAGTCACTTGTAATATAGAAAGAAGTCGCTGCTCTACTGTAACAAGTTATTACAGTTGAGTGGTGACCTCATAATGCTCGCTGCCAGAGCCAGCAGCCTGGGTGAAAGGCAGGTCACAGGGCCTAATTAGAGCTGCAGCATACACAAGGAAAATGGGAACTGGATTTCATTCACATATGTTTTTTTAAAAGAAAAAATATTAATTAGAAAGGAAATATTTATGGCAACATGTTGATTTTTGTATGCTTTTGGTCACTACAGGAAAGATAGAATTTCTGCATGTTTTTAAACATTGTGAGCAACAGCATTTTCTAACCCTGAGTTACATTAAATTGTTTGTAATATCTTATTGCAAAACACACTGTCTTTTGGTGTGTTTAATTTCATTGCACACATTCTGAGTTACATTTTTTTGTCTGCAATTAACGTGAAAGAGCAAGACACAAATGATTTAGGTAGCTTATGGGAATGGTTCTCATGCAACCATGTGTTATAGGGAACCAAATGCCCCCAGTCACACATTAAAAGGATATTATTGCAAGTCAACTCCGAATTGCATGAATTTATGTAGATTATTGGCCTTCGTCCTTATTCTTCTGTATGGTGATGGAATTCCTCGCTGACTCCTAATATCCTTATAATGTGAGACAGCGGGTACTTTATCCCATATATTACAGTTGAGGTTTGATGTCTCTAGATACCTATAGTAGCAAATTCACATAGCTGCTCAGTTGTGATATTATGAAGCCTGCTGCCAGAGCCAACAGCCATGGTGAAAGACATGTCACAATCTATGTTTCCTTTAGGCTGCGCGCCTGCCGCGCGCGCAGCCTTGCATTTCCTTGCGCCCAGATTGTCTATGAGAGCACCCAAGCCATTTCCATGATCAAAAGGGACAACAAAAGGACATTCTGCCGTTTCCACACAGCAAGAGTTTTCACACCGGCTGCGTTGCTGATGAAATGTCCTTTTACTGTCTCTTTAGCCAGGTGTAAAATCTCCTCTTTGTTCTGTGGCAGGCTGCGCTGCAGGAGGCCCAGAAAATCCCCAAAGACAAAGGGGCACTGCTTTAGTAAGTTTAAGAATGGAGCATTTCAGGAGGCAGTGTGAAATAAACGCGTTACTCCGGATTATTTTGTTTAAAGACTTGGCTAATACTTTTTTGCTGGGCCTCCTTTTCCTTCAATATGGCATATGAGAGAATTATCGCATATGAAAGAGCTCGTTCAAATATGTGATTTCAGGATGTTTTAGGGTTGTGCTGTGCATTCAGCAGTTTTCAGGCAACAATAAAATGTCAAGAAAGCACATGATTAATGTTCCTACTGGAGAGAGATGAATCTTTGTCTAGTGGCAATTTTGACTTATCATGAAGTAGTGTAGAGGGTTAATATGCCTGCTGCAAAGAACATGTACCATGCAAATAACAGAAATGTACTTATGTGGATAGCTCCAGTGGTTACTGCTTTTGTCACAGGGATCCTTTTGATACTTGCAATTCATAAATTACAATCCTAATATAGCACAGTGAGCTAAGAATTGTTATCAAAGAGCTGCTTGCAAACTGCATTGTAAAGGTTAGAACTTTATGCTTTTTTCCAGAGCTTTCATTGTCCTAATGTTGCTAAAAATGGTTTGTTTGGGCGGAAATAGGGGTATATTTACAATGGGACGGCGGAGCATGGTATTAAGCTCAAAATGTTAACGCCACGCTCCACCATTCAAAAACTCAGGGATGCACTGTATTTACAAAGGTTCCGTGCACCTCTGCGGTTTCACTAGTGATGGCGCTAAAGTAAGCTGCCTAGTGCCAATGCAGGCACCCTTGCACCATAATGCAAGTGTGCCCACGTTGAGGGGATGATTGTTTATGTGCAGAGAGGTGTCCCTTCCTGCACATAAACAATCTCAAATGGCGATTTGTAACTTCTATGTGTGCTGCATTGAACAGCACATATAGAAGTTGCAAATCGTAATTTTTTAAATGATTGTTTATGTGCAGGAAGGAACACCATTTCTATTTGTGCTGCACAAATTAGGCACACAAAGAAACAGCAAACATGAGGGGAAATAAAGCATTTCTCCTCGTTTCGCCATGTTAAGGCCAGGTTTTCCCTGGCCTTAATTTTGGCGCTGCCTCCTATTTACTCCACCCTTGTCAATAGGGGGCAACGTCAAAATCAATGGGTGTTGCTGCAGAATGCCCGCCACAACACCCATTGCGCATACCTTTCATGCTAAATATAGCGTGAAAGTGGGTCTTATTTACAAGGCGGTGGTAAGCCTCCTTAAGTGGCTTAACGCTGCCTTGTAAATAAGGGGAAGCCCCTAATGCCACAGGAACGTCGTTAAAAGTGACGTTCCTATGGTGATTGGGGCTTGTAAATATGCCCCACAGAATCTTAATAGTAATGCTAAGCCCAACCACTGGGGCCAATCCCAACCACTGGGTTGAGTTTTAAATCCTGAGTTTGTGCTTCTCCAGACCAAACACTCAAATATACTGCCAACTAGTATCGATGACATGTGATTCCTATATCCTTTAATCCTAATTGCCCTTTGTAACATTTTCTATAGACTGATAGATTGTCTCTGTATAATGTACATGTGTGACGTAAAGTGCTCTGACACCCAACACTGGTATGAGGAGTGCTGTACAACAAATTGATGGTGTGTGAGAGGGGGCGTTTGAGAGATAAAGTGTACTGTTGGAGGGTGGTAGTGAGGAAATCCGTGGAGAAGGAGGTCATTGGGTGGCCCCTAAAAAAGATTGTCGCACGTGTGCCACCAGAGGCACTATGTAAACAGTGTGTTGCTCGTCGTGGATACATACCATATATACCATGAACTCAATGTTTGATAGTGCTGCTGTTTAAAGATTTGTACTTGTCTCATTCCCATTAATGAGTCGGTTGGCATTTTTATTTTTTATTTAACAAAATGTACTTAAACAGTTTGCAGAGGGTTTAAAGTGTCCACTTAATTGATATGGGAATTCTTTGAATAAATGATTTTTTAAACAAAATATATAATTTTTTTAATTTAAAATCGAAAAACAGTTTTTATCTTAATATAAAATTATCACTGTGCTTGGTGTTGATCCAGGCCGGGTCCTGCACTTCTGACGCCAGCCACAGCTAGGGCTGGAAAAGCACAGCTCCAAGATCTGTTTGTGCTGTGTGCCTCTGATCTTACTGACATAGTCAGTGGATTGATTCCCTCGCCACACGCTCCACTAGGTAGCTGTTGCCCCCTGACACTTCTAGGTTCTGTGCTCGAGACCACAGTCCCTGGTGGTCCAGTTTATTTATTTATTTTAAAGGTTTTCTATAGCACTGGCTAGACCCAGGGGTATCAGAGCTCTTTACAGGGGTGTGAGGAGGTACAGTATTCAAAAACATTTGATCAAAAACATTGCAATAAGAACCACTATAACAAAGAAAGCTGATAAATATGAATGCTATTTGCAAAACAACTATATTAAGCTAAAGTGGGTAGTGAGTAATTAGGCTAGGGTGGGTGGGTGAAAGTGAAAAAGAAGAGATAAAGGAGGGGGACAAAGAGAGTAAGAGTTAGGGGAATAGTATATCAGTGGGATGCCATGCGTAAGGCTAGATGTCATATGTAAAGATAGAGTACAGGGAGGGGGGTTAGGGGGGAAAGTATCGTGAGGGAGGGGAGTTAGGAGGGAGAATGTGGAGGGTAGAGAATTGGAGGGTAATAGAGGGGAGCCTGACGGGGGCGCGAGTGTGAGAACAGTGTCAGAGGTAGGTATTATGGATCCCAATATTTGTTGAGGAGGTACTATTTGAGTTTTTTTAAAAGTTGAAGTAGAAGGGGTTGCAGCGTAGATCTTTAGGCAGGGAGTTCCAGATGGAAGGAGCATTTCTTCTTTAACAAGGGAGGGATAAGAATGAGGGCATTGGTGCTCCTCATCGGTCAGGCGCAGCCTCCTTTGTGGAGTCTGCCTTCGATGGGTAGCCGTTTGAGGGTTTTAAGGGTGGGGGAGATGTGGTCAAAACATTTTTAGTCAGAGATAAGTCTAGCAGCTAGGTTGAGCACAGATTTGAGTGGTGCAAGGTGGACTTTAGGTGTTCCAGCGAGGATAGCATTACCAAAGTCGATTCTAAACAGGATCAGCTATTGCCGGGATGAAGGGTTTAATTTTCTTGAGATATCAGAAAGTGAAGAGTGCTTCTTTGGCTGGGGTTTTTATGTGGGGGTAAGGGCAAGGCTATTGTCAATGGTGATGCCTAGAGATTTAACTGAATTCGAAGTGGTGAGAGAGCAGTTGAGAGCATTAAGGTCAGATATCCAGTCTTGTATGGGGAGTGGGTTGTTTTTAGGGTAGAGAATGATTTCGGCTTTTTTAGGGTTTAGTTTGAGATGATTATGGTGAAACCATGATTGGATCTTGGTCAGGGTGTCATTTAGGTGTAGGACATCGGAGTGGGATTTAATCTTATAGTAAAGTTGAATGTCGTTGGCATAAAGGTGGTAATTGATTCCTGCTTGTTTGAGAATGAGGGTGAGGGGTTCCATGAAGAGGTTGAAGAGAGCAGGAGAGAGAATGGATCCCTGGGGGACACTGAGGGAGATTGGAGTGGGGTAAGAAAGGCCGATCTCGATTTTGATTTGTTGGGTTCTGTATTGGAGAAAGGAGGTGAACCGGTTGAGGACATGGCCATTGAGGCCAAAGCGGACTTTAAGAGTGTTAAGTGAGGCAATGTGGTTAACTGTATCAAAAGCAGCGCATAGGTCGAGGAGAATGAGAAGGCAAGACTCGCCATTGTCGAGTGAGTGATGTATGTCGTCCACTATATTGAGCATGGCAGATTCTGTGCTGCATCCTTTTCTGAAGCCAGATTGCAGTGAGTCAAAGAGGTCGAAAGCGTTGATGTGATTATCCAGTTGGAGCAGGGCGCATTTTTCAAGGGCTTTGGAAAGCAGAGGGAGGTTAGAGATGGGTTGGAGGTCATTTGAGTCGTTGGGATCTGCGTTGGGATTTTTGGGGATGGGTGTGATTTGACCCAGTTGGAGGGAGGCGGGAACACACCCCGTGGCCTGGGAGGAGTTTTTAATGGTGGTCCAGAAAGGGGAAATGATATGTTTTAGGTCTTGGACAAGGTTAAGAGGCAGAGGCTCTTTGGTGTGGGAGGATGGTTTTAGCTTGGCGATGATGTTATAGACTTTGTGTTCAGTGACGGTGAAAAGTATGCCAGGAGGCATTGTTTTTTGTTGCTGGGGGAGAGAAGGGTTGGATTCAGGTGGGAAGGTAATGGAAGAGTGATGGGAAGGGACAGGAGGAGGATTTGAAGGGGATGGAGATTCAGGAGAAATGTCATAAGAAACTAGTGGGTTAGGAGAGAGGGGATTTAAGAGGAAGGATTGGTCTATTTTGGTAATTTTATCAGAGAAGGAATTAGCAATTTCTTCGCATTTCTCATTAGAGGCCGTCAGCTTTTGGGGAGCAGAGGATGCTTGGTTTTTGATGATGCTGAATAATTCTCTAGGTCTTTTTTTGGCCCTATCAAGCTGTGTGCGGAAGAAGGCGGACTTTTCATTGAGGATGTGTTTTTGTAGTTGGACCTAGCAGATCAGAGGAGGGCTAGATGGGAGGGGGACGGATGTTGCCTCCAGGTTCTTTCAGACTGTCTAAGAGAGCATCTTTCATTGTTGAGATCAGAGTTGAACCAGGATTTGGAAGGTAGTTTTTCTTTGGGTTTTTAGTTTGGGAGGAGCCACTTGGTCTAGGACCTCGATAACTGATCTATAATAGTGTTCGGTGAGGGCGTTATCATTTAGGGAGAGGGGAGCTAGCAGGAATTGAGCTTTGAGTTTCATTTTTAGTTCGCCGGGGGGGATAAGATGAAGGTTTCTGGTCAGTTTCTTGTATTTGATGCTTTTGGCGTGGGGGTGCGTAGTGGTGATCGTGAAAAGGATGAGATGCTTGTCGGACCAGTCAATGGGGATGATGTTGGAAAGGGAGGCCAAATCATCATTAGTGATGATGGCATCAAGAGTGGGCCCTTTGGAGTGAGTTGGAGAGTGACAAATTTGTTTAAAGTATCCAAGGAAGAGATTTTTACAGTTGGAAAGTGAGGATTGGGTGAGGAGGTCGGAAAGTTCCTCTGCGAAGGGAAGTGATTCGCCAGGAGGATGGTGGATATTATGTTGGCGAATAGGTGGGGTGCCCAGAATTTAAAGTTCTGCTCTGAGGTATTCAAAGGTGATAGGGTCAGTGTTCTTAGCAAGCGAGAGTTGAAGTTTGTTTTTAAAGATGATGGCTAGACCATCTCCAATTCTATCTAGTCTATCTTTTCTGAGTATGGATTAACCGGGGGGAGAGTAGGTCAAGGATAGATGTAGAGTGATCATTGAGCCAAGTTTCTGTAAGGAAGGCAATGTCAATGTCTTCGCTGAGGATGGTTTCAGCTATTTCAGTCGCATGCTGGACAGCTGAGCGGCAGTTAACCAGCATGCATGTGAGGGGTTTCAGGTTGTTTATAGGGGGAGGGTATGATTAGATAGCGGTAAGTTATGTTGGGGGTCTAGGGGAGACGGGGGAGGGAGGGATTCTCCTCGTCCCCAGGATCACTGGAATGGTAGAATGGGGGGTGGAAGGGTCAGTTGGATAGTTAGGGAGGTAAGGGTTACAGAGGTCAAGGAGGTCTGAGGGGGAGAGATGGCTCAAGGCACGGGGGGCCTATGGGAACAGTTGCAGCGGGAGAAGGTTCTCCAATGTTGAAGTTTGGAGGTGTTTTGTGAGTCATGGCTTGGGGAGATCGCACAGTTTAGGAGGATTTCAGAGGAGAGGGAGTTAAAATCTTTCCTGAGTTGAGAGAGTTTGGACGACAAGTTAAGATCCTTCCTGAGCTGGGAGAGTTCAGATGACACAGTAAGGAGATAGCTTTCGATGTTAGATAGAGTGTGAGTTAAAGGAGTGATAGGGACTGATAGAGAGAAGGTGTTGGGGAGAAGAGTAGGATCAGAGTTGTCTGGAGAGAGCGGTCTGTGGAGTGTCTGGGTTGGGAGGCCGGGGGGGTGGAGAGGCGTTTTCAGGTTGGTGGACGAAGAGAGGTCCGTCTGGTCAGAAAGGGAGTGTATAGAGTCATAATTGGTGTTCTGAGATGGTAAGGGGTCAAGAGGGGAGAGTGGGGAAATAACATCCTGGCTAAGGGGGGAAGGTAATTTGGAGAAGGTGAAATTGGTACGGGCAGTCGAATAATAGGCACTGCGGGAGGAGGGTTCTGGAAGGAGGCAGTGAGGTAGGGGGGTGTGCCTAGTGGTAGGGGAGATAAGTCATTAGAGAGATAAAGGGTTTGGGAGACTGGGTAAGCTGTTGAGGTGTCCAGATGAGGGAGGGATGCTAGCGAAGGGGGGTAATTGGAAGATTGGGTTTAAGAGACATCATACATAGTAGAAGTGTCTGTAGGGTGAGGGGTTGGGGACAAGGAAGGGGAGGGTGAGAGGGTGTCAGTTTGTTGGGAGGGTGAAGTGTTAGGAGGTGGGATGGATAGTAGGTAGGACAAGGTGCTGAAATGTTGTTCAAAGATGGTGAGGTGATTTTCAGACGCTTGGATGATGATGTTACTGGTTTTGAAAATGGAGATGTCTATTTCGCCGAGGAAAGCAGGGGAAGGGGAGGTAGACTATTTAAAACCATACGGGATTTTACATGATTTAGTGATGGGGAGGTGGTGGAGGAAATGCTTTTCCATTTAGAGGGACGTTTGGAGTAAAAAATGTAGTTGGTTTTTATTATGGAGGAGAGGCTAAGGTAGTTATCGACAAATAGAGTTTCATGTTGACCAATAAGTAGTTTGTGTTTAAAGTTTTTCTTGGCATTTTTGGGGAGATTAAGGGGGGTAGAGGTTGGACCATGAGTTCGGGCCATGTCTAGTGATGGGTGAGTCTGTGGATTGAGTCTGTAGTCTGTTGTAATGAGAGGGTGTGTGAGGGGGGCATGGTAATTAGATTAAGGAGGATAGGGGAGGGGGAAGAGGATGGATGGGAAGACTTGATATAGGTCATAGAGAGGTGGGAGGGACAGAGTAGGAGCAGGGTGAAGGTGGGCGATTAGAGCAAGAACCAGAGGGGGGGACGGCTATGTTAGGGGGAGGAAGTAAGGGGATAGTGTTGGAAGGAGAAGAAGCGATAAAACGGAGTCAGGTGACAGGTTGGCTTAATCAGTCAATACACATATTGAAGAAACCTGGACAAGTGTAGGCACAGGTAGGAATAAGGGGAAGGGAGAGGGATCAGAGCAAGGGGGAAGAGAAATGGTATAATCAAAGAGGGTCAGAAAGAGTAACAATCAGAGTAACACAGGGGGCTAGAATTACAAAGGGGAAGAGCGAACAGAAGTTTACAAATTTCGACTAGTAGAGAGCAGGTTGGGGCCAGGGGAACATAGTAAGGGGGGGACATTGAGGATTTATTGAAAAACTAAGGGTGATAAAGGCAACAAAAAGTGAGCAATATGTAAAACAGGTAGTAATTACAATCACAGCTAATAGAAGTTAACCACAATAGAAAACAATACAAAAGAGCACAGAGGGATAAAACCATTGATAAGAAAGACAGTAGTTCCACTATGCAAAAATAGTTAGGCAGTAAGCACATTAAATGACAGTATAGATTGTAAAAAAGGACCGTTGATAAGGATCGTAGGGTCCTCACCGATGGTGGAGCAAAGGAGGGTCCGAGACTATGAGGAGAATACGAGGCGACGGGCGTTACAGGGATAAAGACGGAACCAGCACCGAGTCTGTGCGGTAAGGGGAGGGAGGCGTCGATAGCAGAACATGAGCAGCGGACGGTGATCCTGTGTCTCAACAGTGCAGCAGGGGAGTCAGCGAGAGAGCTGAGCCTCAAATAGGGGCAGCGGACGGAGAGGAGCGAGTGTCATGAGACGGGACATCAATGAGGCTCAGGCATAAAGACCCTACATCTCAAAGCGCAGCAAGGGAGTTGGCGAGAGAGCTGGGCCTCTGCGGCCAGAAGCCACAATGATCGTTACATGGTCGGTGAGTCAGGGTGAGGAGGCGCCGGACCCCAGCTCTCCATCTAGGCCCACGAGGGCCTGGTCTGCGGGGTCACGAAGGTGCCAATATGGTCACCGTGGTAGCGGCCATGGATCTCACCTGAGGGAGAAAAACCCGGAGAGGCTGCGCATCAGCGGGAAGGCTGATACTCTAGGGTTCGTGACCGAGGTAGCCGCCATTTTTTTTCTTTCGTGATTGTTAGCCCGCTCGGTCCAGAGGGGCACCCTTTTTCAGCAAGGCTCGGTGTGCAGTGGAGCAGCACAACCGAAACCTGTCCGGTACTGTCATTGAGTCGTCAAGGCGTCGATGGAGGCGATTTGCATCCTATCCGGGAAGTGGGCTTCTAGGGCTATTGGACCCGAATGGGAGTGGAAAGACGCCGTGGCTCAGCCAGGTCTCCACGGTACTGTCCAGCAGGCCCGAGTCCAGCCCACCATCCGCGACTACAGCTGCAATCTTCCGAATTTGAGAGGTCTGTTCCAAGAAGGACAGTCTCCCCAGAGGGGACAAGAGGAAGATCCAGGCTCTTTGGTGGGCCAATCGAGTCGGGGTTCAGCTGATTTACTGAGGGACGTCTCCAGTCCGAATCGGCTGTCTCTTTCTTCTTGCGGTTACGAAGGGTCCTTATCGGAAAAGGACGCTTCAGGACTGTTCCAGTGAGAGCAGCGGAGGACTCAGACGACCAGATTCAATCCAGACACCGGGCGATGCAGTGGACCCAGGGCATGCTCGATGGGTCTCCGGAGGTCGCAGAAAACGGTAAGAATTAAATCCGTTGTTATGAAGTCACATGAAGTTACATAGGGGTCGGATGGCCGGGTAAACCAGGGGATAAATACCGATTTGGTAATCCCCAACTTTGGAAGAGCTCCTCTTCGGTGGCCTTCTTGGAGTATCAGTGGGAAGCATCTCTGCTTCTGGCAGGATGAGGGAGTAGTAGAGGAGAGCAGAAAGGGAGAAAGGAAAGTGGGGAAGAGGCGCAAGGAGACAAGACAAAACCTTTAAAGAAGGGAGG
The DNA here is from genome assembly GCF_964204655.1 of Triturus cristatus. NCBI lineage: Eukaryota > Metazoa > Chordata > Amphibia > Caudata > Salamandridae > Triturus > Triturus cristatus. Next base: position 476,313,093 of record NC_140594.1, on the reverse strand, counting down.
AACAAGATAAAGACAAGCAAGAGAGATAGAGTGGAAGTGGATAGGGATAAGAAAAAGTGCGAGGAGGAGATAAGAGACTCATGATGATAGCAAAGAGAGAGGAAGGATACATAGAATGATAAGGGAATAAGATTTAGTGTCACTAGAGCTCAGATGTGCAAGGAGCCCACTGCACCCCTTTAATGAGTGTCTTTTATTACCAACCCAAAGGTAAGGGGAAGTCAGTTTTTTTTTGGCATAGATTAGGGCTGATGGTACCCTTGCTAAGCCACTGATTTTGGTAGCTCGTGCACGGCACACCCTTGCATATTAAGTTGTTGCTCGTCTTCAGAGCACACAGCCTAGCCTGTATTGCACTGAAGCACCTTTATTGCCGCAAATAAAGGAAAGAAATTAGAGGCAACATTGGTCACAATATATAATTGCAGCTGCAGTTTAAACAACAAAAACAAGAACTGGATTTTCATTATTATGACCTGTTTTTCTCAAATGAACAGAGATCAGAAGAAAGGAGATATTTATGTCTATATGTTTATTTTTTGCTCATCATAGTAACAAATCACTATCTGAGTTACAATATTTAATCTTACATTATACAGATTCTAATATCTTATTGCACAACTTATTGTCTTTTAGTGTATTTAATTTCATTGCTCGCATTCTGAGTTTTTGTTTTTTTTCCAAATCTTTATTCGATCTTAAAAAAGCACAAGATCATTAAAGTACATAAAATTTAATTGGATAAAAATGGTTCAATAAAAGAAATTATCCCAAACAATATATCGTTCCGGCTATTCATCCATATATACATCATCTTTGGCACCAAGTTAAAACAATTGATAAAGATAAAATTAAGTAGGCAACCCCATCAGCTAGTTACAGATCCACTTGTCTCCTTTTTTTCATGCATGCCAATAATAAAGATGCCAAAGAGAGGCATACCAAAGAGTTTGGAAGTGATTTTAAAAAGTAGAATGCTACACGACAAGACCTAAAATGATGAGCTTTACAAATCGGAACAATAAAATTCTGCCTTTCCTGATGATAGAACCTACAAAAAAATAGAACATGAAGATCACTTTGGGGTGAATGGCTATCACACGGACATGCAGAAAGTTCTGAGTGTTTAAATTTCTTGCGAGGATAACCTAACATCAATGGGATCAAGTTAAGACGGAATCTCAAAAAAAGTAATTTATGGTGTGGGATAGTAACCTCTGCCAGATAGAGATAACCTCCCTCGTGCACAGATGGAATTAATTCATACACGAGGGCTGACCTTGTTTGGTAATTCCTTTCCCTCCTCTGATAGTGAGCCCGTGACATATAGGTGTCGATCAGTCTACATCTTGTCTTGATGTGGTCATACAGGTAGGTGGGTCCTTAAATTGTTGGTTCAAGTCAATATCCGTCAATTCCTTCTCTACATATTACAACCATTTAATCCTGGTGTAGTTCCCTGAATTTAAGATATTACTATAATATTCTGGGTAAGTGGGACAGTGTCCCTCCACCAGATAGAGAACCAGCGGAGGAGTGGCACTAGTTTGATAGCATCCAATATGTAGGGTAAGGCCAGTTCTAAGTGTAGGACGTAGTTGGAGTATGTTTGAGGGAGAGAGGTGAAAGCTTTAAAAAATGTATTTTCTATGGCCTGGAGGGAGTCACTAGGTGCCAGCCCCCATACCTCCACCCCATATAGGGCTGCAGTCTTAGTTTTGGCGTGGTAAATCTTTTTCATAGGAATTAGGGGTTTTGCTCCCAATCTTTTTGAGAAAGATTTTAATGGCATTAGGCTTCTCTCCATGCCCATTGCTCTTCCCTAAAGCAAACTAGACCACGATTGGTATTTGTCAAAGAGTATACCCAGATAAGGAAAGACTCCACTACTTCAATTTTCCCTGATTCCATAAATAAGACTGGGTTTTTTTCCCGTTTCCCTGCCCCAGCCACAATTATGAATGATTTAGACTGGTTAACCTGTAGGTCAAGTGACTGCATTAAGGATGAATAAGCCAGTATCAAACGCTGGAGCCCCATCCCCATTCTGGCCATCAAAACAGCGTCATCCGCATAAGCTAAGACTGGTAATCATTGGCGGTATATAGATACTGGAATGTCCAGGGCTGCGTCTTCGAGATGTTTACCTATACCGTTTGTGTAGATTGAAAAAAGAAACGGTGCGAGGACGCAGCCCTGCCTTACCTCTCTGAGGATCTTGAATGACCGGGTACACTCCCCGTTTCTCCCATAACGGACTGATGAGGAGGCATTGGAGTATAGTCGGCAGATAAAATCAAGTATCTCCTTATCAATTCCCATCTCCTCCATATGTGCCAGAGTCTAGGGTGGGACACACAGTCGAAAGCTGCGGATAAGTCCATACATGCAAAGTAGATTTTCCCACCCTTTGCTCTGGCATATTTGTCCATAATAAAGGAGAGATTTAGGCACTAATCCATTGTTCCCCTACCCTCCTGAAAGCCATATTGGAACTCCATTAGAATATTTTTTTCCTTTGCCCATCCCTCCAATCTCGACAATAGAAGATGGCCCATAAGTTTGGCTGTCATATCTATTAAGGAGATTTGTCAGTAATTGTGTGGGTCACCTTTAAAGCATTCTGAGTTTAATTTGTTGATCTGCAATTAACATGAAAGAGCAAGAATTACTAACTGCTTTTGATGAATTTTATTTTGCACTGCAAATTCAGCTTTTATTCTTCATGTCTGCAACCATACCATCTCTTTCATATGAAAGAGTAAGACACTGAGGTTTTAGGCACGTTTTGGCAATGGTGAAGGTGTGACCATATATTATTGTAAATAAGGTATCCTCTGCCACTCCTTGGAGTTCCAGGACTTCATAAAGGATCTCAGCTTGTGACCTCCTTCCTTTATATAGTCATGGAACTCCTTGGTGGCTTGCAGTATCCTTATAATGTATGACAAAGGGAATTTAGCCCATTTATAGCGCTTCTGCATTAGGCTACAACCCTTGTTAAAGACCTTCACCCTTGTTATTGAGTCAGCGCCCTTAACAACAGTTACTGCCCTCAACAGTGACCTATGATGCTTAAATAGTAAAAGTTCACATTTATGGATGTCTACAGTAGTACACTGGCAAGATATAGACCTCTTAAGGACTATTTCTATAGAGCTGCATAAATAACAATTATAAGCAACATGACATTGTTTTTTAAGAAACAGGCACTTTGACACATCAGTCTTCTAAGACCATGTTCTACACGTTATCCACAATGAATTTATGTAATCAATACTTTCAATAGGGGTTATCATTGGACACACTGATTCTCTGGGTACTATTAAAATGCATAAACATACACATAATGTCCCAGAAAGGGACAGTGGAAGCAGAACCATGAACCCTAAAGTTCAGGACACCCCAAAACTTAGATCACCTCAAGATTTAACTCTGGTGGTTTCTCTCCAGGGTAGATCTTGTAATAACAGTACCCTCCTTGACATCAAACTAAACATTAGTTGAGAATAGTGATAAATTAGTAACTGGGACCACTCAATAACTGAGTTCTGGATAAAGAGAAAGTTAAAGGATTTTCTTACAAAATCTCAAAAATTAAGCACCACAGAATAAATGTTAAATGCCCTGAAGGCTTAATTGAAGAGTACATAGTCAGAAATCAGAATTAGTCCCAAATAAACAGCAGGAAAGTCATCTTGCTCACCCCTCATGTACATGAATTTAATTGAGAACTATTTGCTTTTATTTGTGAAGAGCAAATTCATTCATCGTGTATCATTCCACTTTGACTGCCCTTAGTGGGGGATTGCTTTGTGGATGGCGAGTTTACAAACAGTACTTGGCACTTTAGCAAAGAATTATCTGTGCCATGGTTCTCTAAGGAATTAAGGAATTGAGTCAGCTTTGCCGTAGACAGGAGAGAAAATGGCACACTAAGCTAGATATTAAGAGAAGGAAAAATACAAGGCCCTTCTTGTCACACACATGGCCATGAATTTCAAAGCTAAATCTTTTTACTATACAGCTCAAATAATTCTAGCAAACACCTCCACTAGGTAGCTTATTAAAGTGGTTAAGAACTTATCTGACCCTCCCCGTGAGCAGGAAATAAATTCTTCACAAGCTTTCTGTGACAGCCTGGCTACGTTTTTCAGGGACAAAATCCCCAACAATTATGCTTAATTTAGTTTGGTTACAACTTCACTGGAGGATGGTCTCAGCCAAGTCATTTCTTGTGATACTCCCCGGCTGCTGTTGTTTCCTCCGATGTCAGCATCTCAGGTCAAAGAAATCCTTATTAGGATTAAATCTGGTTCCCCGATTTACCCATGCCCCCCAAAGGTTCTGCAGTTGGCTCCTGACCTTGTGGCTGAGTTCTTGCTTAAAATGTTTGATTACGGCCTGCGACTTGGCAGTTTCCCTGAGGGATGGAAGGAAGTAATTGTTATTCCACTCCCTAAAAAGCCAAACATAGATCCTGACATATTGAAAAACTACTGCTCGATCTCTCTTCTCCCCACTCCTGCGAAAATACTCGAGAAACACCTGAATTACATGTTAATTAAGTACATTACTGACCATGATCTCTTGGACCAGGGTAGGATTGCTGTCTTAGTCCTAGCCTTTGGAACTATCTCCTCTTCGCATATGGTTAAGTGGCTACAGCTAGTAGGTGACAAGGCATTTGATCTGCTTCACTCGTTACTGGTTGAGAGACGTCAGATTGTTAGGTGTGGTCAGTTCAGAGCTAAGGCCTTTAGTCTCCCTTGTGGAATACTGCAGGGTTCCACGCTTAGCCCCACTCTTTTTAACTTGTATGTCATGCCACTGGCAGCCTAGGTGAGATATTTAGGTTTCCAAGTCTCGTCATATGCCGATGATACTCAAATCATTGCGTCTTTTACTGATAATCTGTCTCAAACAGCTGAGAGTTTTAAGCATTGTATGACAGATGTGAGCTGCTGGATGAAGAATAATCTTCTTCAGCTGACTGCTGACAAGACCGCAGTGAATGCCTTTGGAGCTCAACATTCTGTATGGTTAGAGCACTGGTGGCCGGAGTCATGTGGGTCCCTTACTTCGCCTGTAGATTCAGTGAAAAACCTTGGTGTATTACTGAATACCTTTCTTCATTTTAATCTACAAGTAAATCACAGCACCGGTAGCTGTTCCTTATTATTCATTCTCTCAAGAAGCTCTTCCCTTCTATTCATGAGGAACTTCGCAAAGAAGTGGCTCTTGCACTGATCATTAGACTACTGTAATGCCATGCATCTGAATATTGACAACTACTCATTTAACAAACTCGAGATGGTGCAAAATGCAGCTGCGGGACTCATCCTCAACATCCCAAAACACCTTTCTTTGAAAGAAGGCCTTTGGAATCTGCACAAGCTTCCAATTAGGAAGCCTGTGATTGTTAAGGTACTCAGTAAAGTGCACCTTGAGCGTCATGATAAAGGACCACTTGCAATCAGGGCCGCTTTTCACTGGTATTGGCTGGCGAGGCTTCTGAGGTCAGCCTCTGGCAAAAGAGTGGTAGATGGGGAGCTTGCTCCTTCTCTGTATCAGCTGCTAAATTATGGAACACCTTGCCTAAACATATCGCTGAGAATGACTCCTGCGTCGCCTATCAAAAACATTTGACAAGACCTGGGTTTTCACATCCTAGGCCTGCTCTTTCAGGATGTAGTAGAACAGTTGTTGTTTCCTTTTATTAGGTTTCGCCTGCACGGCACGTGCACTTCGCTTGAGAAATCTATTGTTATTAATATAAACTTAAAAGAGACTTACATCCCGCCTCCTCCCTTTCCTGGCTTCTCATTGGTTCCTGTGTGTGCCACTTGCCTTTTCTCCATTTTTTGCGCTGTAGCATATTTTCCTCCATTTACCAATGCTTTTTCCTCGTCTGCTTCTCTTATCAGTTTCCTGTCGCAGAAATACTGCGAACATCTGCTTTGGTGGAGCTATATTGTTATGTTTTATATAGGTACCCTAATATAGGCCCAGGTAACATCATACCCTTTCACATACATCACCTCCCCTACACTACACAGTAACAAGCTTTTTTAGGATTGAAACTTTATCTAGTTCCAGTCCTGGGCACAGAAGGAACGTTTCCTTGAACAATGGCGTTCTATGACTTCATCTTTAGACTTAGAAAAACAACAGGAGCGTAAACCCGTAAACCTCGTTGAGAGGGTGATAATGTAAACAACAACAAAAACTCTCAACTGGTATCATTCAACACAGACATACATTGCATGTAAAAAACATTACAGAAGTGATAAGGAAGACTCAGAAAAGGAATAAGTTAAGAAAAAGACAAACTGTATTGAATCAAAAGTATTATCTACATGAAGACATGTATAGATTTAGTTAACAGGATGATGAAACAATTATCACAGCACTGTACGTAAAATGAATATACCATAAAGACAACCCGGACTTGTACTTGGTGCTTAAAGTGTATGTGACACAAAGACGGTGACGCAAGCGACAAGGTGAGATCAGCAGGGGACGGCGCAACGTGAAGTGAACGTGAATAATAGAACAATAATTACAAGGGTTCTGAATTCAATTTAAACAATAAAGATAATTATACATTGATTTAAAGAACCATAAAGCCATCAATTAAGCTGAAAGGTCGGCGGCGTTTCGATCCGGATTAGATTAGGATCATCATCAGGACTGGGTTGTAATATTCACAACAGTGCTATATGGATGAAAGATACTTCGAGTGGGGAACTGTAGAAGGGCAGGTACAATATAAATTCTGGGAATTGATGAAAAAGGGGATGGGGGAGGAGAGCTGGATCCGGTTAAAAAGGGGCGATGTAATTCCGCGAATCTGTAAGAACGAGGATTAACTCGTGGCCAAGGAGGCAAGGTGAGTCGTCAGAGTGTAGTAGATCTCGCACCAGGGCTATGTTCGTATCAAGCAATTTGGCCAAGGGAAGTAAGTCGATGTCTTCCGGTCAAACAGGTTCCAGGGTCCTGAATACCTGAGCAGGGAAGGAACAGGGCAACAATCCCAGAAATGAAGGGGGGCGTGGCTGCCTAATGAATAGGGCGTCCGTGGGGGTGTCTGAATCGCCAGGAGTCCTGCGCCTTGAATTACTCGGCAGGAGAATTCTGACGACTCACCTTGCCTCCTTTACAATTTTGTCGTCTCCCCCAGGGTATATAAATAGCTCTGAGGTATTTTCAGCAAGGGTAACAAAATTACTCGAAAAATGTGATGAAGAAGCATTGTCCTATGTGGATGATATTTATCTTACGGACAATGACTTAGAGAGGCACTTGACCAGGGTGAGCACCATTATTATGCGATTCGCCTCTGAGGGCTACAAATTTCTCTTTAAAAAATCCAAAATAGCCCACCTCAATGTCCTATTTTTGGGATATGAGTTGTCAAGTGAAGGCAGCTCACTTTTTAGAAAAGTGAGCGCTGCTCCAACCTCCAAAATCAATAAAAAACTTACAATCAATACTGGGATTCATAAATTTCGGCAGAACATACATTTTGGATTACGCAGAAAGAGTAAAACCTTTCTACGACTTAATAAAACCTGACTTTTCAGTTAGACATTGGAAACAGGAACACAAAAATATCCTACGTTCACTACAAGAAGACATAATAGCTTTAAAACACTTACAAACATGCGTAAACGTATGCCACTTGGTGATCCATGTAATTACGGGTCAATGCAGGTACACCTGCTTAACGTTCAATAAAGGCAAAACAGTACCGCATACAAATCACACCTGTACACAAACGCAGAAATGCGTTTCACTTCAACAGAAAAAATCCTGACAGCAGTTCAGACTGTTGTAGCATGAGAAAGAGCACTGGCTCAGGGGAAACGCATAATTGTCGCAACCCCGGTACTGGCTTTAGAAGCTGTTACAAAGGCTAGCATTCCGAATGCAAAAGCCTTACATCCGAGATGGATACAATGGGCTATTTCTCTTACAGCGACGGACGTTGAATACAGATTTGATTCAAGTTTAAAAACACAAGCATTCCTGCAATACGAAAAAGAATATCCTCTACCTAATGAAATATGGCCTCTACATCAGTATAGATACATAATTTACCCTGATGGGTTCTGCGCAACCAGCCATAAGGAGTAAGCAACAATACAGCGCAGCATGCGCGATTGTTAAAGGCTGCATGCGGGATGGCAAGTTCCGTCCAAGTTGCACTAAGATGCAATTTCTAGGAGACTGCACAACACAGTTGGCTGAGTTAAAAGCATTAGTACTGGCACTAGTGAATATGAATCACGAATTCCCCACACTTATCGTGTGTGATTACTTTTACTGTGCGCAATCGTATCATGAATACTTATACCATTGGGAGCAAAACGGATTCAAAGATGCAAAAGGTGGCACAATTAAGCATAAAATGCTATGGGAACAGGTGGTAGAGTTGAAAAATTAGCTACCAAGGGCTCACGTGATTCATACACTGAGTCATCAACGTGATGGTGTTCACGTTGAAGGGAATTCATTGGCTGATGAAGCCGCAAAGGGCCTCCGTAGCTGCAATCACTCGTTCAAAAACGAGGATAGTTGGCAAGATTATGGTTGCTGTCATTACTTCGCGCAAAGGCAGCTCAGCAGTACCAAAGAAATTTCCACTCAAGTACTCCTACAAGTTAGATGCAAGCACCATTCCATATGCTCAGATTCCTGGAGTGGGGGATAGAGTAATACCAAATAAGGATTGTAGACAATGTTTGATTGTTGCAGCACACAAGGGTTTGGGCTCTGCACATACAGGTGTTACAGCTACTATTTCCTTGTTGAAACAGCACTATAGGTGGCCAGATCGAGCAAAACAAACTAAAAAATATGTCTTGAAATGCGACATATGTCAACAGAAAGAAGGGTCCTTCATGAAACGTTCAGCCTGATCCCATTGTTAGATAGCATAAGACTGTCCATTTGCGTGCTTTTATCTGAACCAATGCCGCCCTTACAAAGTAATGGGTGCAGTCGATTCTTGCTCCAGATTCCTATGGGTTTGGCCTCAGCGCTCAGCTGATGCTCAAACTGTTATAAAAGATTTGCGAGTCTTTATAGGGACATACGCAGTCGGCACGTCACATTCTGACCGTTGCCCGGCGTTTAGCTCTCTGGCTTACAAAGAGGTCATGGAAAGTATGGGTGTAGCAATACTCCTCTCCATACCATCCTGAGGGAAATTTGGTTATGGAGAAGAAAAACCTGGACTTTAAGCAATCTTTAACAGCTAGGGTATTAGGCAAGGGCGAGAGTTGGGTCAATCACTTTTATAGGATACAGAGAGCACTCAACAATCAACCAAGAAGTTCTCTAAGGAGTGTCACTCCATATGAGGTCCTATTTGGGATGAGAATCTGGGTACCTGATCTTGATTGTGAGGGCACAGTGGCGGATGAGAAACCATTTGATCTCCATGATCGTTTGGCTGTTTTACAGGATCTAAATTAATCCAGGACACAACAAAGTAAAGTCCACAAAAAACAACCCGCCACTGGGGAAGTCAAAACAGTCACGGCAAGACCTGTCTGGATCCCAAAAGTCGGGGATCTGGTCAGAGAGAAGATAGCGGACAAAAAAGAATTCAGACCATCCTACAGAACACCTGTACCTGCCCTAGCAATTCAAGGAACAAGAACTGTACTTTTGCCGCCTCTTGCCGGGAAAAAAGAGAAAAGATTTGTCTCAATTGACTTAATCAAACCACACTATCTGGCCGTTACTAAGCAATAGGCCTCGTGGACTCCACAGTAGCAGATGCCCTCCTCTCGCTACAATCCAAGAAGTGCAAACAGAAAGACTCATCACGTTTGAAGAGCCTCCTGTACGGAATGAAGGAATATGCAACAATGCTATGGAACTCGTTCCCCTTGAACCTGAAGTTCAACTTCAAAACAGAACTCAGAATAATTAACACATTGCAATCAGACCTATTACAGATGTCTAAGTCAACATGCCTAGACAAGAGCAAAATGCGATTTCAACAAATCCCGATGCAATTCCAACAATTGATCGAACTGCTTCTGGCTATTTCATGAACTTTGATACATTTTCCTTGGATCCAAGTGAACCGGAAACAACGCCAGCTAAACAAGCATACAAGCAACAAATCAAGAACTTTCTGCACTTTCTTCAAAAGACATACCTGGTATCGCCTTGGGTAGAACTCTGGGTAATTACTGGGATACTGTTTTTTCATTTCTGGCTAGGCTTAGTTATAACTTTTAGCATGCTTATTAATGGACGATATCTTCAGCAAAGCTCCACAGCCCAAAAGGTTAACCTAATCCTGAAACCTCATCAATCAATACATCGTGAACAAAAAGACTTGTCAACAGTGAACATCATAGCAGTTCCGATACCGGACGGTATAGTATGGGACAAGGTTGATTTCGACGTATTCGGCCCGACCGAACTTTTAAAACTTTCTCATGTATTTAAAATTTCATTAAGTAATATCATTACCTCCAGTACATTTTCTGACGATTGGGACACTGAACTGTTAATAAAATATTGTCTGATTTAGAAAAAACTGCAGCATTTTCTAATATTGAAATGTTAGAAGTTTCTTCATAATATGACACAAACATTGTACTGTTACCAACATTATGGTCATCGTTTTTTACACAAATCAATCACACCTAGAAATCATTTTGAGTACCATCAATGGGAACATTGCCCTACACCACCAAAAAGTAGTTTGCAGACATTTGCACAGACATTTTCATATTTTTCAGGGTTTACCACAACTGACCCGACCTCATTTTATTATAAGGTTACATCGACATTGGCACTGAAAATTATGATGACTAACACCAAACAGATTTATTCTGCTTCCTTTATTGCCCAACTGTCTGAATAGGGTTATGACCTATGGAAGGACACAATAGACTTAAAATCAGTCTGGGGTTCTAGGGACTGGCAAGTCCAGGGAACAGAAGCGCTATTTAGAGCATGCCTCATTCCACAGCAGATGATATTTCTAATCGACACTGTGCAACAGACATCCTGTCTTGGAATAGCCAAAAACATGGATATGAACACACCTCGGTTTCCAACACCATCACAGATGGAGGAGTGGCAGAATTCAACGTCACAGGAAGGGGCAACAGTTGATGACATAATACAGTACAATAGAACAGACCCTATTCGCAGAGAATGGTTGGTTTGGCCCTTAGACACAAACAGATGTCATAAAAGGTTCTTGGGTATTACCAAAGGGTTTAGCATCCACAGGCCAGACCCAAGCTATGTACAAAGAGAACACCCAGGGGTAGTGACATCCTATAGTGTTGGGAGGTTGTGCCTTGATTGGCTAGAAACCTCAGCACTCAAAGAAGTGAAACAACACTTATCCTTACTCTCATCGGACATGGATCTTAGGGATTTTCTACAAGGTCCCAGGAAACATGGTCAAAAATGTTTCATATATGCTGGCATCCTTGCCGCCTACAATGAAATCTGGAAAATATCCCAACAAGAGTCTGCGTAAAGAATACGGGAAATAGTCAGTATTACCTTAGAGAAATCTCTAGCTGTAGTGGATAATGGGTTAAAAACTTTGACATCCAGGAAATTATTTTTTAGGCAACATTATGTCTTTGGCGATAGACATACTAGAACAAGATTTGGCAATATTACAACACAGGCAATCTCAGTTACGTTTATCATGTTATTAAGCTGGACGCTGCAATCTTTGTGTGAAGGCTATGTGCCTTGGCGTTTTATCAACAGTATGTCTCTGTTTGCTGAATATAATCTAACAGATAAAAAGGTTGACATGGCACAAAGGGGAGCTAAATATACAATGCTGAGTATTGAAAAACTGGATAGACTACCATTTACTGTGGCAGAATCACCATCTACTGAATGACTAATCCATGGCCATATAACTCTACCGGTCACTACTTTTCAGTTTCAATATTGCCTTGAACAGAGGCAGGCAGGCAGGTATGAAAAAATGGGTAAGGAATACATTAAGGAATCCTAGGAATTACCATATAGATTGTGATGCTGGAGTGGGGATCGTGAAGTGTTTCTTAGTGGCATAAATTGCAAGAACGCTTTAAGTGGTTCTCTCATGTGCCTGGACATTTTTATTGCACAGACAATGTAATGTTTCGGTAGCAAACTTGTCTTGCCAAATGAAAGGGACTCCAGCTGCCGTGATTACAATGGTATTCGAGTTGCTCTCGAATGGGAGTTACTTGATGCCGAACGATCAAGGTTGCTGCGGTATGCTTCCGGGCATTGCCTATCTAGTCACTCTGAACTCCAGGGTTACTTGCTGTATGCAAGTATTGTTTCCCCCAACAAGTACAGTCAGGGAGACGCCACTATGGCCTTCATTGAATGTTTCTTTTATACAATTTGATACTTTAAGCAGACTGAAAGCCATGCTTTTACAGCAAACCGCCGCTCGAGAGACCTTTGATCTTCAAGTCACAAGGACCTCGACCGAGATACAGGCACTTACACGTACAAACTGCCCCTTTCATTTTCACAGAAATGGTGAGTCGTATCTTTAACATGTATGATACGAGTGGTCTGTACACCTATTTAAGAACATAGGGTCAGGATTTCTGAGCACCTTTCAGACTATCCTCGGAGATATTCCAAATTTCATACGCTCCGTATTTGGAAGCATTTTTGGAGGGCTACCTCTGATCCTGCTCTCAATAGCTGGACTCCTGATTGTCATTTACCTGCGAAGCAATGGACAGCCCAATCACCAACGAGATGGCAAAAGCTCTCCTGAAGTGGAAACACAGTGAACTCATGGTACAACATCTAGGCATGCCTCGCCTAAGGGAACTGAGCACCTCTCGGTTCCTATTGTTTAGTCCAGTCTGGATGAACAGCATCTTACCTGTTCTTCGAGGCTTGTTTTGCAGTGAAGAATGCGTGTTGGACCTCTGTCTCACACTAGCGAAGGACACGCCTGCAGATTTAAACACGAGGCTGGAACCTTTGAGGTACCATGCTCGGCAATGTCCCCAGCTTTTTCTTATCCTGATGGCTGCATTCCTCGAGAACCCGCAAGTGTCTTTTACAACTGGGTTGAGCATCAGCTCTACCACTAGCACCCAGGTATCGACTACAGCACCAGCTGCCTCTACACCAGCTATTGGTAGCACTGAATTTCATCTATGCTCCATTGACATACCCTGTGAGGAGTTACAAGGTCCGTCCCCTGCGGCAGCAAGCAACGACGATGTTCCGGCTCCCAGCCAGGACACTTAATCTATAATTGGCTCATTGTGTGCTGGGAAAGAATTCAGATTCTCTTTTTCGTTTCAAACTCTACTAACATTGGAACATTTCCTAAAATTGACACTTTCGCTAGAAAAGCATGGCCTTCTAAAAAGCTTGTAGTGGTTTGAATTATATAAACAAACTCGTTTAGGACTGTGACTTAAGGAACAATTCCGAATAACTAATTTTCAGAAAACGTTTTCCCTTTTTCACTACCTAGTATAAATTTATGGTTTGCTAGCATTTTATTATCGTTGACTATTCATTCGGAAGAGAAGTGGGTGTTATGTTTCATATAGGTACCCTTATATAGGCCTGGGTAACATCATACCCTTTCACCTACATCACCTCCTCTACACTACACGGTAACAAGCCTTTTTAGGATTGAACCTTTATCTAGTTATAGTCCTGGGCGCAGAAGGAGGGTTTCCCGGAACAATAGCGTTCTATGACTTCATCCTTAGACTGATACAGTATGAATGAATATTCATAAGGGTTCTTGGATACCAGGCTGGGGCTACATCCACCTGCATAATATCTACATGCAAGGTTCATCCCATACGTCAGCCTCATACCCAACAATGGCTAATTCAAGAAACAAGGGACAAAGGAACCTTAGATACTTTCTGTATGAATACTGCACCTCTTGCTAGTGTTAGTTAGAGGGAATCGAGACTTCCAAGCCGACACACTAACCAGAGACGCTGAGGCTCCTGCATGCTGACGCTCCAGCTGACATTGGTCTAAACATCCCTTGCGGGGTGTCTAACTCGAGACCAGAACAGGGTCCCACACTCTCTTGCTGCAGGTAATGGGGTTAGAGTAAACCTAGAGGGATTCTTGGCTTTACCCCTACTCACATGCTAGGTACACCTAGGTACATCAAGATAGGCATCATAGGAGTATGCACACTTTTATCATGCATTTTATATCAATGTATTTGTTCATAACTATTGCAAAATGGTAGATCTGTACTTTCCTATATTCACTGTACTGCTAATCATATATCTCTTCTACTATCTAACGGTTGTCGCAGCACATATATTTTACACTAGAAGAACAACTGTGCAATAAATACTTGTTGTAAACACGGCCGACTCTTTCTTCTGTGTAACTCTCTGAGACAAAGTAAGTGAGCACGAGTGACTGAGCGAAAAGTAGTACATTGTTTTCACGATCCTGGGGGATCAGGCTTGTCATGTTCTAAGGTTGCCAGAAACTATTCTCTCCCCGATAAGAGGAGATTCTAGTGGCACTATGAGGTAGCTAATGCAAACAGGCTAACAGATCCGGTGGGGGTGCTCAGAGATAGTCTGCCACCAATCCTACAGTTTATGGTATCCAAACGCACAGGTCCTGTATGGGTAATATAGGAACAACACTACAATATTTTCATAAAATGTTGTCTTTTATTCTTGCAGCATATTTATTTAAACAAATTATCACCGGAGAGGTAAAGTGATTTGCATAGAATCACAGGATGTTGGGCAGCACCGACGAGACGCGAACCGGTAGCCTCAGCTCGCTAGTCAGCACCTCTGGCCGCTGCACCACATCCTCTCCACTCCAGTGTTATCTGCTAGTGAGGGATTTCTTTCTGCCAGACGATGGTTGATGATAACAAATCTTTATGCTTTACATAGGCGAAACTGATGCATTACCAATGCGTGTTTCTTCTCATTGTTTGTAGCTTAGAAAGGTGTCTTCTTGCTCTCTCTTTTTGGGGATCCTGGATAGGGCTTTGGAATTCCTTATGTGCAAGCACCTTGAAAGCTGCAGGTTAAGTGCGCTTTACAAATCTCATTTTATTTCATTTCACTTATAATGTTGCAGAGAATGCTGTGGTGTATACGCTTCAGACGTCACAGAAATTTGATATTTTTTATTGACTATGGTGTCTAAAAGGACCAGCTTTCAGGCTGTTTGCGGCATACAACTTGGCATTGTTTATGGATATTGAGATTTGCGTACATGATGTACGACACTGAAACAACCGTCTCAAGCTCTACATTGCAACAGGAAGCTGGCTACTTCAGGCTTGCTTATTTTCTCAGTGTTTTTCAACAGAGGTGCACCTTAAGGAGAATACCTCACATTTTTCTTTTTTTAAGTGTAGCGATTTTTCTTTTTTTTTTTAAATGGAGAGTCAATATTATGAATAATTTAACTGTCCCCAGCTGTATACAATCTGACTGACAATTTTAAATGCTGCTTGGCTCCCGATGACATGTCATAAAACACCTCACCTTCGATCTTGGGTTGTGCGGTGTCTCCAGCCGGGGTGCCTTTTTCAACCTGATTATTTATGTGCAGTGGGGGGAGCCATTTAATTGCACATGTAATCCCAAACGGCCTGCTATCCCTGTGTAATCTGTTGTTTGGTGATCCGTGACTAAACTGCTGCTGGTTGAGGCCTTTTTAATCTGCTGTGCACTGCACCTCATACGTTATTTTGTAATTGCTGGTGATTAAATATATTGCGTGACAACTCACATGTCTTGCAGTTGCTTCGAAGGGATTTTACTGTAAATGGTTGTCACAGCACCATCAGTATTTTCCCTCTTCAAATGGGCGTTCAAGCTGTTTTGACCCTACATCAACTGGTGTAAATGTTCATTTTCAGCAGTGCATGTAGCACTCATTGAAATACAAAGTGGGTTGCCGAGGAACACAGAATTTGTTCAAAAAGAAGCAGGAATAAAACTTAGATCCCCTAGGTTCAGGGTTGAAAATTAAAGTTGTTGGCCTTTGTTCTGTTTCCATGAATGATTTCCTTTTATTCTTGTCATTATGATGTTCATAATTATCACTTTTTCTCTTTTTTTTCTTCGGGGGTTGATCGTGTTTATAAAAAGTATCTGTTAGAAATGTGATTTCTGGTTGACTAAGGCTTGCGCCAAAGCCAGGCAGAAACCACCACACTAGTCAGGGCAAGGGAGTTACACGCTGAAGTTAACCCCTGCTCACCCCCTTGGTAGCTTGGCACGAGCAGTCAGGCTAATCCCAGAGGCAATTTGTAAAGCATTTTTGCAACACACACACAGCAGCAACAAACTAGGCACACCACAACAGAAGCCTTTGTATTATCATAAACACATTAGAAACCTAATCACACATTTACACTGTGCCAACTGGCACTAGGCAATATTCACAAGGGATTATATGCAGGACCAGGCCAATCGGGCAATGGTCAGAACTATCAGAACAGGTAAGTAAATATAAACCACACCCAGTAACTACTGGTACAATAATGACCTAAGGATTATCACAGTCACATTAGACACCATCCTACAATATCATAGCATGACATTAGGAATAACCACATTATGCCCAAACCTCATTAGCATAAACACATTATGCACTAGGCCTCACCAGCATAAACACAGTATGCACTAACCTCCTAAGCATAAATACATTACACATTAGATATCACCTTGGGGCAATAACAGTGGGCATAAATCACATCACGCAGTAGACATTACATTAGGCATAACATTATGCATAAATCACATTACGCATAGACCTCATAGCAATATCTGTAGGCATAAACACCTGATGAAAGGGGCATCACATTAGGGCTTTGCGCCCTGTCAACATTAAACCTGTCCCCCAGGCCAACTGGCCTCTAAAGGGAGGGCCCCAATGCCCTCTGTCCAGAATGTCAGGGCGGCTGCCAATGCAGCAGAATCCACGTGCGCAATTGCGCTGGCACCACTGTGCCTCCTGGGTC
The DNA here is from genome assembly GCF_964204655.1 of Triturus cristatus. Taxonomy (NCBI): domain Eukaryota; kingdom Metazoa; phylum Chordata; class Amphibia; order Caudata; family Salamandridae; genus Triturus; species Triturus cristatus. The sequence continues at coordinate 476,296,076 of NC_140594.1, read as the reverse complement.
CCCACTGGGACTCCCCAAACTGCTCTGACGTAAACATTGCAGCAGCCGCTAATTGCCATGCAGTTGTGAAGGAAATCAGGCCCTGACTGTGCCCTCTGGAGCCCCCAGTGGGACTCCCTAAAACAACTGTGGCCAAATGAGCACCAACAATGGGCCCCGAGTGGCACCACTGTGCCCTGTGAGCCCCCACTTGGGGCTCTAAGCTCTAAATCGCCCCACGGTGCAGCTGCCCACGCTCTTGCGGAGCAGCTGATGCAACAGTGAGCCTGGGCACCACCGTGCCTTTCTAAGTCCCACTCGGGGACTTTCAAACAAATATGGCCACATGGCAGCTGCCCACGCCGGTGCGGCGCAGCTGGGTATCACAAAGAGGCCCTGGTATGCGGGAGCCCCACTTTGGGGCTTGGGAAAAAAAAGTGCCCCCTTAATACAGCGGCCCACAATTGCCTTGCAGCTGTAAGACCACAAGAAGACTGGCAGTTGTGGTGCCTCAGCAGCATCAACCCGGCCCCCACTCACCGGGCTGTTTGGTTGGGGACTCCGGTCCCTCTTATTTCGCTGCTGACACAGTGGAGCTCTCCCTCGCAAGCGGGAGCCCCGCTTCACCTTCAGCATGTTCAGGAGAGCCCCTGCTCCTCGGGGACTCTCTCTCTCCTTCCTTCGCGGTGTCTCCAGCGGGCAGGACTTCACTGGACACGCTTTATGCCCCGCCCACAGTCAGGCATGGCTGACTGGCTTCCTGTTCGGGAGATCGGGCCGCGGCGGTGACTTCTCCGTAGTAGAACGCGGGGTGGGCACCCGCAATATAAATAAGCATAAAGCGGGGTAGGCTCCCACTCGGTTTGGCCTAACGCTCGCTCCTCAATACGGAGGAATCCCCACATCAGGATTCCCTCTGGAAGGATCGCAGCTCAGCGCTGCGGAGCCTTTGTGCTCCTTTTCCTTGGCAGAATTTGAATATAGCGCTCACAGGGCGCAAGGGCAACAAAAAGTTCCAAGCAAAAAGTTCTTCATGGTCCCTGGGGCATAGCTGGGCCCAGGGAGGCCACCACACAGGGCCCTCCAGCATGGAGGCAAGCCCTCGTGGCGGTTCCTACGGGGCCCCAGCAGCCCAGGGACAGCCCCAGAAAAGTCCAGGAACAGCACACCTGCACGGGGTCACAGCCCCTGTATTTATACACCTTTTGCCTTTGTCTGCGCCAGCAGAGGGCTTGGGGAACCAGCAAAAACTGGTTATGGGGGAAATTGGAGCACTCTGTTGACAGGGATCCTCTTCTCCATTGTTAGATGGGGGCTCGTCATCAGACACACCACAGGGGGTCGGAGCCAGCATTCACTAGGGCAGGCACAATCCTATTCAGGGACCAGGGACTTCTCCTCCCACTACTCCAAATGCAGATGTCCCATTCAGCCAAGCGCTGACTCACCCTGTCCCTCCTGGAGCCACACACACCTCACCAGACCCTGTCACTCAAAAGCCAGACATGCAATTCACATCAGTCACATAGCACACAGAAATGCCAACTTCTAAAAGAGGCATTTCAAAAATAGTTATAATAAATCTGCGCACACCATTGCGTAGCATTTATTATCACTATTCCAAACATACCAAACTTGACCATGCTGCGCTTCTCATATCAGGAATTATCACTGAAACACTTATCAGGGAATACCAAATGCATTCCTATGGGAGGGCAGCCCCACAGTAGTGAGAAACCAAAATGGCTGTTTGTCACTACCAGGACATGTCACACACTTAAGGTGCATGTCCTATCTTTTACCTACAGTGCACCCTGCCCATTGAGGTAGCTAGGGCCTACCTTAGGGGTGACTGACATGTAGTAAAAGGGGGGTCAGGACATGGCACACAGTTTAGGTGCCATGTCACAGCGGCAGTAACACTGCGCACACAGGCTCTGCAATGGCAGAGGCCTGAGATAGGTTTGCAAGGCTACTTTGGTGGGTGGCGCAATCAGCGCTGCAAGCCCACCAGTAGTATTTAATTTACCAGCCCTGGGTATATGAGATACCACTTTACAAGGGACTGACAGGTAAATTAAACAGGCCAAACAGGTGTAGACCATTCTTACCATATTTATCACAGAGAGCACACACACTTTACACTGAACAGCAGTGCTAAAGTCCCCAGAGTCCTAAAACCACCAACACCATGTCAGAAAAAAGGCTAGGAGAAAGGCAAAAGGGTTTAGGGATGACCCTGCAAAAAGGGCTAAGTCCAACAGTATCCTTTTGTTCTTTTTCAACCCTTTATTTGTTTATATCTTTACTGGAGATTGATATTTTCCGGATAAATGGAAATGATAACTGATTTAAATGCAACAACTGGGCTTGTTTTTCTTTCTTTTAAACTGTATTTTTCCACTCCAATTATCATTCTTTAAATGGGAGGCCACAGCTGATTTGCTGGCCTGTACAAAAATTATAAATATTCATGGAACACTTTTAACCTGCTTACTGATCACTACTCATTAAGACAATTAAAACTGTTCTTGGATTCCTGTTTTTTGTTAATGCAACTTAGGCAACTTGTCATTGAAAAGCTGGTTGGCAGATTCATTGCCTAGCCTGAACACTCATTTTTAAACTTCAGAATTAAACATCCAACTTCCATATTTTTCTTTCTTACGTCACATCCGAGTGAGGTCCTGCTGCAGATTGTGTCCATGCGCCACCCTAGGCAGATGTCTAAGCTTGCCAACTAATGGAACTAATTTCCAGGATAGCGCTTCAAGGCCACACAGTGTCTAGAAGTCCCATACAAAGGCTACACTACAAAACAATACTTAGTTATCAAAATTGATCCTACCAGTAAGAGATGGATGGGGGTGCAGGCTGCTTGATGGAATTGGTGGACAGTAGTGAGGAATTTTCCCCCAGAGTCCACCATTGCATCACAGATATTATGCAGTAGAGCAGGGCACCAGTTCTTTTAACTGCACTTAACTGACATAGCTGAGTAGCCCAGGGAAAATGTGGCCCCAATGCAGACAGTGCATAATCACAATGATAATGTATTGAGTAGAGGTTTATGCAACAGTCTGTGGAGAGAGGAGAGGACATTTTCATTCGCTGAAGAGACCATAACTTGAAAATGGTAACTCTTTTTTAGTTCCCAGCACTTTGAAAATGGGCTTTAAAATGTGAGGCTCTATGGGTATTACAAAGAGAATCATGACAGATGGGTATGGCCATGTTACAAGACTGTGCATGGCTATAAGTATTTAGAACGAAAAACAGCTCATTCTATCACCATCGTGCATGTCCCTAGTAAAGTGTAATTTAGTCAATACATAACCGAGGCCAGCATATATGTTTCATTATTATTTTATTGTTCACAACAAACATTTGAGATAGCATGTATAAGCAGTTCTAATTTTGCTATGAATTTGTTGTATGCAATGTGCAACTGTGGCGAAAGTTTATGTTAAGTTCGGATTTTCAGAGTTATCCTTCCTTTTTATTGATGTAAAAAGCAGTGCTGATGTTTGATCAGAGGAGAGGAAAGGCGTAGAGAAGTGGCATAGACGGGCCAATCTTTACTCTCTCACCCTTTACCTTAATCCTAAATCCATTCATTAACCTAATCTGAAGGTAACCATAACCCAACCCATAACACCACCAATTTAGAGTCAATCATGTTCACAGTGAATATATCACAAACAGAATGCAATAACCACAAACAATACCGAAAGAAAGTTGATAGAATAATAAATCAAATCATATACAAAACAACATAGCCAAAAATTAGCAGAAATGTATAGAAACCCACTTCCCAGCTTTGGGAAGGTGACATCATATGCAAGTTTTATACCAACAGTTAAATTATAGGCTTTTTAAAATGTTTAATCTCAATTAAGACCAGCTCAGATTCTTTGAAGGCGTTTAGGGGCTGTAGGGCCTCTAGCCTAAGTAATGGCTAGCTCACATTTGTACATTTGGCGGGTGATTGTCCACCACTTGGCCTCCTTCGAAGGGAGAAGGTTAATCCATGACCTAGCTATACATAACCAGGCAGAGACAATTATGATCGACATCAATGATCTAGAGCTAAGATTGTGATAAGTTTTATAACCCAGCATGATCTCCCTAGTGGCCAACTGAAAGTCATGACCAAAGTGGGGTATTACTAGGTGGATCACGCCTGCCCAGAATTCCTGAACTACTAAAGAACAAAACACCTAGTCCTCCCTGGATTTAGTTTAAATGACACAATATTTTTTATATACCCTTTCATGAATTGAAACACAAAAGATGGGGCTTTATAAATTGCCTATTATTCAAAAAGTTTTTTATTTATTACACATTCTTTTATTGTGTGATGGAGACAAACGTAACAAATACAAACATCTATATACAATATAAATGACAATACAATACAATGAACAGCACCCTAGGTAATTTAAACATCCAATCATCTACCATACTTGGCCAAACCATTCATACCAATAGGCTGACTCATACTCTACTAAACTAGAAGGCCCTTCAACAACTACTCCCTTTTGGGACACAGATAATTTATCCGTGTCAAACTTTTTAAGACAATTATTTTCTTATTAAACACTTAGAACCCGAAGAAAACATCAAGGGCAGGACTTTTTGTGTGGAGTGTGTAAAGGACCAACTGGTCGACTGGTCTACGCGTTTCAAACCTCTAACATTATGAGGTTCTCATCAGGACCCATAAATTCTGAAAAGAAAATCAAAAAAAAGAATAAAAAATGATAACTCTCAATTTTTATTTGGCATTTACAGAACTTGAGCCAGCCCCCATTCTCAGCCTGGCATACCCACCTTATGAATATTTATGCACGTGTGGTCTTAGCCTGCTTAATATCCAAAAGATTATTCAATCAGCTAGTGCCTGGAGCTGAAAACAACGAAATATGACAATAAACCTACTCGTCAAATACTTCACACACACAATGGACAGACGCACAAGGACAAGACAGTAAGTAGGAGAGTTGCTCACCCTACGATTTCAAATGCTTCCCAAATAGTCAGTTGGTCTAGCGTTCATGTGTCCCCTTTGTTGGGCGTAATCGGGCTTTTAATAATCCGCTGCCATCAAAGACTGTGAATGGAAAGAGCGAAGCGGTGAAGCTTGCGTGTGTAATAACGCTGTTGAACTAATGTGCCGATTTGAGCTTCCACATAACGTGGACTCAATAGATCATCGCCTACCTGGTGATTGCTTCTTCTCGCCATTCTACGGAGCCGTATACCTCAACCGGGGATTGCTTGAGTGACCAGGAAGTGAATTAGATCCTTAACGATAGGTGATGCGCATAGCATCATGGGAATTGTAGTTCTTTTCTTGGGAGCAATGGGAAATGTAGTTCCCATCTAGTCCATGATGTTGAAAACTTTATTAAACAGGGATTAATATCAATGCAAACGATTAGATCGTAATTATGCGATGAACTGTTGATGTGAAAAAATATAGTTTCCATTGGACCAATGTTACAAACGCTTAGTCAAAAAATATTTTATGTTTTGTTGAACGAATATATTGTTGGAAAAATCCCCCAAAAGGCAGATACCTTTGGTGAGATACAGAAATGTGAATTTATACACAGGGAGAAGTCCACTGATCCTATTCAAGTCGTGAGCGGTCTATATATTTCAGCTATTTCATTAAGACCGTTGGTCGTTGTGTTAAATTTCATAATTAGAAATGACTCTCTTTGACTCAAACGACCTTCCAAGTCACCACCACGTGGATCTTGCTCAATTTTGGACAAAACTGTCCACTTCAGATCTTCCTCACGGTGTTTCAATAGGCTCCAATGACTCACTAGTGGAGCATTTTCAACTTTCCGTCGGATCCTCGACTTATGTTGAATGATGCGTTGTCGCACTTCCTGGGTAGTCTTGCCTATATACAATTTAGGGCATGGGCATGTGACTGCGTAAATCACATTTTTCGTCCTACAATTAGTAAAGGCATCATGTTTCCAATAGATGTTATTAAAGGTGAATGTATCGCCTTCTATAGTTTGTTCGCAGCAAATGCAGGATCCGCATCTGTGATGCCCGACGATTGGAGGCAAAGCTAATAGTCCTCTCAACGTGGGGGGCTGTGGTTTAGGCAGAGCTGCTCTTACGATGAAGTTAGCTATGCTTTTTTCTTTTTTGAACGCGAATAGGGGTGGTGTGGAAAAGTCATTATGGAGATCTTTGATCAGGTGCCAATTTGACAAGACTAGTTTGCGAATTTGATGTGAATTGGGACTGAATGTTGTCACACAAACCGGTCTATTCGCTGTCTTCTTCTTTCTGCTTGTCAATAGGGTTTCCCTTGGTGTCCACCAGGCTCTTTTTAGGGAATGTTTGAGTAGTTTTCGTGGGTATCCTCTCTCAAGCAGTCGGTCTTTAAGTTTGTTGGCATGAAAAAAGTATTCTTCTTTTTGAGAACAATTCCTACGGATCCGTAGGAACTGTCCGTACGGTAAATTCTGCTTTAGGCTCCGAGGGTGATTGCTGGTGTAATGCAATGCCTTATTTCGATCGGTTGGCTTCCTAAAGAGTGTGGTTTCTAATTGTCCTGATAGGTTTTTTACTTGAACGTCCAAGAATGTTATTGATTTGTTGGAAGCCGTGCAGCTGAATTTGATGTCTCTCGTTCGTTCATTGAGCCATCCTACAAATTCATCCAATTGTTGTTCAGTTCCAGTCCAAATGAGAAAGATGTCGTCTATATATCTCATATAGTTAGAAATGTTAGTCGAAAAGGGGTTGTTTTCATAAATGAAATTATTTTCATATAGTCCCATGAAAAGCACCGCTAGCTCAGGGGCGAAAGGACACCCCATCGCCACGCCTTTTATTTGAAAGAAGAACTCAGAGTCGAAAGAAAAATAATTCTTCGAAAGTGCAAATTTGGCGAGTTCTAGAATAAAATCAGATGGAACCTGGACTGGCCGTTCTCTTTTCTCCAGGAACCATGTCAGTGTCTCTAGTGCTTGGTCCTGAGGAATCTGGGTGTAAAGTGACACCACATCTAGTGTCACCATTAGTTGATTTTTACTATCAAATTTGACTGATGTTATTCGGTTCAAGAAAGCTGTGGTGTCCTTCAGGTGGGCAGGGATGTCGTTGATGAAAGGTTTTAAGAAGAAATCTATATATTGAGCAACTGGTTCAATGAGCGACTCACACCCTGAGACGATTGGTCTACCAGGGGGGTCGATCTCGCTTTTATGTAGTTTTGGTATAACATAAAAGACTGGTATCCTAGGATTTTTATTTTGTAGAAAAATCCGTTCTTTTGGGCCGACGAAACCTTGTGTGTACCCTTCCTCAATAATTTGAAAAAGTTGACTTTGTAGCTCCTTGGTTGGATCCCTTGCAATTTTCCGATAACAGCTGTGATCCTCTAGCTGACGTAGCGCTTCTTTTTTGTATTTGTTTAAGTCCCAAATGACCACTGCTCCTCCCTTGTCAGCTTGTTTGACTACCACTGACCTGTCATTTTTAAGTGCCAGCAGAGCATCTTTCTCTTGTTTGGCAAGATTGTAACTGACGAAATTTTTCTTCTTTTCCATTGTTTGTATCCCGGAAAGAATGGTCTTTTCAAAAGTGCTGATGTCTTTAGGGATTTTTGGTCCTGATGGACAGAATAAGGATTTTCTCCTTAATCCTGTTATCTCTATTGGGGAGGTTTCTGGGGCATCCTGAAAGAATATTTTGAGCCGCAACTTCCGACAAAATTCAATTATTTCTAGCTTCAGTTTGACAAAGTCCGTTTGCCTGGATGGTACAAATCCTAATCCTTTGGATAGTACAGATAATTCTGCTTCTGTTAAGATTTTTTCAGATAAATTGAACACAGGTGAAGGAGCTAGCTCCTGTAGTATTGACGTCGAGTCCTCATTTCCCATGGCTGTGAGTAACGTAAGCGGCCTCTGCCCTGCCGCTGGCCTCGGGCTAAAAAACGCGGCCCTTGGTTAATTTGTTGATCCTGGTTTTGTTGTTTTAACCTTGGATTTATGTTTGTCCCTGTGTTGTCTTCCGACTCACCCCCTGAGGATGAAGATGTTGTGTCGGAGAAAGTAATAAATTTCTTTCTTGAACGTCCTCGATAGTTTTGCAAATAATTCCTCGATTCGTTGTTACTGTAGAAATCTTTGTTTAAGTACGGGTATGTGGATTCCAAAGAAAAATTCTTTTTGTCCGCCTCAAATTTGTTGCTTTTTTGAATAACCGTGTAGTCTTTAAACTCAGATATCTCCTTATCAACTTTTTCAAGTAATGTTTTGGCGTCAGTAAGACTTTGGTTGTTTCTAACTTCTGTTTCCAAGTCGGCTATTTCTTGTAATTGAACCAGTGACAACCTATGGGCTGTTTCAACAGTCAACACCATTAAATCCCGACTACATTTAGTCTCAATACAACTATAGCCCTTCTTGTATATCGGGTCGTCGATAAAAACTACTGGAATATTTCGTATTTGTAACCCTGATGGAATCGTTCCTTCTTTAAGGTGTTGTAATAGAAAATGACCATGTAAGTCTGTCCTAATTTGTTTTTTGCGTAATCGAATAAGTTTGTCAGATTCGTTCTGAGTTTTTGCAGTGGCACTCAAGGTGGCTGAAGCGAAAACAGGGGGTTCTCGGATCAAGTTCTGGATATGTTCCTCACTGTAAGCGAAGGCATCTTTTTCTGCCATCGTACAGCTTACTCATAAGGTGAAGTGACAAATGTGTTTGTACAAAAAACAGCCAATGAGACAAAAATACATATAAACAAACATATAGTACACACACCGCGCTTGTCTCTGAACAACAAAAGTTGTCACAATTACGTGGTAACTAGCTGACTACTACCATAAATGCAGCCTCGCGAGCCTGCGCCCGCACAACAAGCAACAAACCAAAACTGGGCTTTGGCTCAAAAAACCAGCAGAACTGAGCCGGAAATACTAAAGAACAAAACACCTAGTCCTCCCTGGATTTAGTTTAAATGACACAATATTTTTTATATACCCTTTCATGAATTGAAACACAAAAGATGGGGCTTTATAAATTGCCTATTATTCAAAAAGTTTTTTATTTATTACACATTCTTTTATTGTGTGATGGAGACAAACGTAACAAATACAAACATCTATATACAATATAAATGACAATACAATACAATGAACAGCACCCTAGGCAATTTAAACATCCAATCATCTACCATACTTGGCCAAACCATTCATACCAATAGGCTGACTCATACTCTACTAAACTAGAAGGCCCTTCAACAACTACTCCCTTTTGGGACACAGATAATTTATCCGTGTCAAACTTTTTAAGACAATTATTTTCTTATTAAACACTTAGAACCCGAAGAAAACATCAAGGGCAGGACTTTTTGTGTGGAGTGTGTAAAGGACCAACTGGTCGACTGGTCTACGCGTTTCAAACCTCTAACATTATGAGGTTCTCATCAGGACCCATAAATTCTGAAAAGAAAATCAAAAAAAAAGAATAAAAAATGATAACTCTCAATTTTTATTTGGCATTTACAGAACTTGAGCCAGCCCCCATTCTCAGCCTGGCATACCCACCTTATGAATATTTATGCACGTGCGGGCTTAGCCTGCTTAATATCCAAAAGATTATTCAATCAGCTAGTGCCTGGAGCTGAAAACAACGAAATATGACAATAAACCTACTCGTCAAATACTTCACACACACAATGGACAGACGCACAAGGACAAGACAGTAAGTAGGAGAGTTGCTCACCCTACGATTTCAAATGCTTCCCAAATAGTCAGTTGGTCTAGCGTTCATGTGTCCCCTTTGTTGGGCGTAATCGGGCTTTTAATAATCCGCTGCCATCAAAGACTGTGAATGGAAAGAGCGAAGCGGTGAAGCTTGCGTGTGTAATAACGCTGTTGAACTAATGTGCCGATTTGAGCTTCCACATAACGTGGACTCAATAGATCATCGCCTACCTGGTGATTGCTTCTTCTCGCCATTCTACGGAGCCGTATACCTCAACCGGGGATTGCTTGAGTGACCAGGAAGTGAATTAGATCCTTAACGATAGGTGATGCGCATAGCATCATGGGAATTGTAGTTCTTTTCTTGGGAGCAATGGGAAATGTAGTTCCCATCTAGTCCATGATGTTGAAAACTTTATTAAACAGGGATTAATATCAATGCAAACGATTAGATCGTAATTATGCGATGAACTGTTGATGTGAAAAAATATAGTTTCCATTGGACCAATGTTACAAACGCTTAGTCAAAAAATATTTTATGTTTTGTTGAACGAATATATTGTTGGAAAAATCCCCCAAAAGGCAGATACCTTTGGTGAGATACAGAAATGTGAATTTATACACAGGGAGAAGTCCACTGATCCTATTCAAGTCGTGAGCGGTCTATATATTTCAGCTATTTCATTAAGACCGTTGGTCGTTGTGTTAAATTTCATAATTAGAAATGACTCTCTTTGACTCAAACGACCTTCCAAGTCACCACCACGTGGATCTTGCTCAATTTTGGACAAAACTGTCCACTTCAGATCTTCCTCACGGTGTTTCAATAGGCTCCAATGACTCACTAGTGGAGCATTTTCAACTTTCCGTCGGATCCTCGACTTATGTTGAATGATGCGTTGTCGCACTTCCTGGGTAGTCTTGCCTATATACAATTTAGGGCATGGGCATGTGACTGCGTAAATCACATTTTTCGTCCTACAATTAGTAAAGGCATCATGTTTCCAATAGATGTTATTAAAGGTGAATGTATCGCCTTCTATAGTTTGTTCGCAGCAAATGCAGGATCCGCATCTGTGATGCCCGACGATTGGAGGCAAAGCTAATAGTCCTCTCAACGTGGGGGGCTGTGGTTTAGGCAGAGCTGCTCTTACGATGAAGTTAGCTATGCTTTTTTCTTTTTTGAACGCGAATAGGGGTGGTGTGGAAAAGTCATTATGGAGATCTTTGATCAGGTGCCAATTTGACAAGACTAGTTTGCGAATTTGATGTGAATTGGGACTGAATGTTGTCACACAAACCGGTCTATTCGCTGTCTTCTTCTTTCTGCTTGTCAATAGGGTTTCCCTTGGTGTCCACCAGGCTCTTTTTAGGGAATGTTTGAGTAGTTTTCGTGGGTATCCTCTCTCAAGCAGTCGGTCTTTAAGTTTGTTGGCATGAAAAAAGTATTCTTCTTTTTGAGAACAATTCCTACGGATCCGTAGGAACTGTCCGTACGGTAAATTCTGCTTTAGGCTCCGAGGGTGATTGCTGGTGTAATGCAATGCCTTATTTCGATCGGTTGGCTTCCTAAAGAGTGTGGTTTCTAATTGTCCTGATAGGTTTTTTACTTGAACGTCCAAGAATGTTATTGATTTGTTGGAAGCCGTGCAGCTGAACAGCAGGACAGCTGGCAAACATATGTACAATGTCTGCTGCATGGCAGCTGACTTCATGCATTGGATCTTTTTTGAATCATAATTCATGGTCCATTGAAATCTGTTCCGGTGTATAACAAAGCATACAGATGATCATAAACTGCTGCACTTCAAATTTACAGAGTGAACAGAGTGTTCAATTATTTCTAAAGCACTCTGGATCTTGACTGATGAGATCTCAGAGGTAAGCATCCTGCTTCCCTTAGAAGCGAGTAATGGACCATCATCGATGATTTGCAAACAGAATCTCTAATGTAGTGCACTGATCGAGGCTTTTCCAGGTACCCTATATAAGTAAGACAACATTTCTGATTCTATGAGATCTATAGAATCCTTGCACCCCATAGAAGTAATCCTGCAGCTGTGGATATTTAAAGAAAAAATGATGAGGAAGATCATCAAAAATCTGGAAACAGACGAATGAGCAAAATCCATTTAGGTCATACAACTGCCCTAGCTTTGCCCAGAATTTACCTATTGAGTAATGGAATATCTCGGGAAATGCTGGATTTCCCCACAGTGTCATATCTGCATGCAGAGTGGCAAAAGAGTACTTAGAGCAGATTTCCCTCCACATACAGACAATGTCCCCAACAATTTTAAATCATACCTATTTGTAGTAGTTGGGATCTGTAAGCCTACGAAATAGAAACCTAACATCAGGCACCAGAGTAAGTTGGTAACCCAAAACGGACAGTTCTGGTTCCCACTCAGTTAACAGATTGTGAATGCGACCGGCAAATGCTGCCCAAAAGTAAAGGTTAAAATTGGGTGATTGAAACCCCCTTTGTTTATACAAGAGTTTCAAGGAGTGAATAGCCTGCATAGTCCATCTATAGCCCCATATAAAGCTACTGATGGCACAGTTGAGCCACTTAAAAAAGGTGTCTGAAACTTAGAGTAGAATTGCCTAGAACAGATACAGGAATTTTGGCAAATTGGTTCTTTTAATAATATTGCAGCAGTCTATTATGCTGATAGGGAGCTGATTCCATGAGCACAACTTAGAAGTTACTGAGTGCAATAGAGGTTCATAGTTGAGTTTAAAGATATTATCCACCCGTCTATTCAGCCTTACCCCTATGTAGGTGGCTGTTTCTGCTATCCCTGGAATCGGATCCTCTGACTTAAAATTAAACAGTGCATGTGTTTTACCAAGATTTAATTTATAACCGGAGAAGGCTCCAAATCTATTAGCCTCGACTGGTTTAATACAGCCAGTGGATTAGTCTTAAACATAGTGATGCCATCAGATTAGGCTGTAATTTTAAGCTTGCAACGATTAGATATCACTGGCTGGATTCCTTAATTTAATAAAATGGACGTCAAGTACAGCTCAATATACAAAGCAAATTGGAGGGGGGAGAATGGGCACCCTTGATGAGTGCTCCTAAAGATCTTAAATGGTGAGGAGCAGTTCCCGCCATATACTAGCTTGGCCATAGAATTCCTAAAGAGGGATTGCACCCACTTTGTGAATCTGTCCCGAAAGCCAAAGAAACCCATTGTTACCCAAAGGCATTCTAACACCACCCAGTCAAAAGCCTTGTTGCCATCCAATAGGATCATACCGATTCTTTTATCCATTCTTTCAGCAACATCAAATGCAGTAATTTCTGAGTTAGTATGGCTTGTAGTATCCCTAACAGGTGCAAAGGCGTGTTGTTGAGGCAAGACCAGATTCTGCATTGGGGAGCAAGCCGGGTAGCTCATAACTTTTCAAAATCATTTCATCCAAATTGATCTGGGTGATAGGCCAATGGCCTCTGGTGGCTTGTCTTTCTTCAGAAAGACAGCAATGTTAGTGAGATTCCATGTGGCAGGTGCCTCTCCCGCTGTCAATGTACCCTAGTAAGTTAATTAATTCTGGTAGTGTGATATGTTATGTTATGTTAAAAATATTTGTAGAGCGCTCGTACACCAAACGGTTTCATGGCGCTGGTGGGAGAGAGACGGCAGAGTGTAAAAAAAACTGTGACTTACGAAAAGGCCTTTGTGAATAGAAGGGTTTTGAGGAGGGTTCTAAATCGAGAAAGAGAGGTTTCAAGTCTGAGCTCAATGGGAAGGGAATTCCAAAGTTGGGGGGCCAGGAAAGAGAAACTAAGGCCACCGTGTTTTTTCCGTTTAAAGGGGGGGGGGACGAGGAGGTTTGAAGGAGCAGAACGAAGAACGCGTGAGGGTGTATAGCGGAGTAACAGGGATGAAATAAAAGCTGGGCCAAGGCCGGCTAGGGCTTTGAAGATGGTACAGCCCAGTTTGAAGGTGAAGTGTTTTATTACTGGAAGCCAATGAAGGCTCTTCATCCGGGGAAGGACATGTTGATGTCTCGGTTGTTGAAAAATAAGTCTAGCTGCTTGGTTCTGAACCAATTGTAGGTGGTGAAGCTGGTAGACCGGAATGCCAATGTACAGTGAATTTGCATAATCTATGCGAGAGATAACTAGGGCCATGAGACCCAAGGTAAGGGTCTCAATGGTCAGAAATCTCCAGATCTTACAGATTCTGCGAAGATGAAAAAACAGGATGAAACCACTGCATTGATTTGAGCTTTCATGGTCAGGTCTTTACTTATAATGACTCCAAGGCTTTTCACGGAGTCAGCAGGTTGGGGAGGGTTGCCTAGAGAAGGTGGCCAGTAGCTGTCATTCCAGGGGTTGGAAGTATCGCCAGTCAGGACAAGCTCAGTTTTATCAGGATTGAGCTTTAATTGACTGCCATTCATCCAGTTACTGATGAGACATTAAGTAGTCTGAAACCTGGAGACAGACATGGCGGAGGAGTCAATAGTAAACACTAATTGAAGATCATCAGCGTAATTAAAAGTGGCCACCTCATAGTTGCGTAAGGAGCGAATCAAGGGAAGCATGTACAAATTAAAAAGCAAGGGGGAAAGAGAGGAACCCTGAGGGACTCCGCAGGTCAAGCTTACCCTTCTGGCTAGAAAAGTGTCTAGGCGAACAGCCTGTGATCCGATTCTCAAGAAAGGAAGAGATCCATTTCAGGGCAGTTCCCTGAATGCCAGCGTTCCTGACACGGTCGATCAAAAGATTATGATCGACCGTGTCGAATGCGGCAGAAAGATCTAAAAGGATAAGGGCCTGACAGTTGTTATTGTCAGCCCCCTTTCTGAGTTCGTTCATAACTGCAAGTAAGACCAGCTCTGTGGAATGAGCTGGTCTAAAGCCGGCCTGCTTGGGGTCAAGAAAGAACGAGAGTTCAATAAAGGAACTAAGGCATTTGGTGACATGGGCTTCTAAAATCTTACTGAGGTAGGGAAGTAGGGAGATCGGGCGATAGTTGGTGAGATTTGAAGGGTCGGCATTGGGTTTTTTAAGAATGGGGACAACATCAGCAATTTTAAAGGAGTCGGGAACTAGGCCTAGTTTCAAAGATTTATTAAGGAGTGCTAGAGGGGGATCAGGGCAGGAGAAGAATGCTTCTTGGAGGATGTGGGGGGGACAAGGATCTGTAGGGGAGCCGGAACCAACCTTCTTTACTAGTGCTAGCAATTCCTCCTTCGAGATCAGAGGTATCTGGTCTAGTACCTGCGAGTTCTTGAACGGGATCACAGAATTTGTAAGGGGAGCCGGCGGGGGGATGCTACTTTTAATAGTAGCGATTTTCTGCAGGAAGTAGTCATTTAAAGCATCACATAATTGTTGGGAAGGGAGAGGTTTGACAGTTACTCTATCAGGCAGGGAAAGTTCGTCCACAATGGCAAATATATCTTTAGTTTTGGATGCTGAGTTGGTGATTTCCTGAATAATGGATTTTTTATAGTCGTTTAAAAGACTAATGTACGTAGCTTTCCTATCCAAGGAGTAGTTGCGTCTCCAACTGCGTTCCGCCTGTCTAAGTGCTAAAGTGCTAATTTTCTTTTTTTTTAGGTCACTGGAAAACCAGCGTTGGGCGTCATGGGGGCGTCTAAGAGTGGATAATTTAAGGGGAGATATCGAGATATGTTTTATAAAATTAAAGCGGAATGATGTCTTCATTTGCTGCTTTTCTGGAAGGTAGAGCTTTATTCGCACACTCTACTTCCCACAGAGAAATGTCTCTGTGTAGTGCGGATACCTGGCTATCTTCTTAGCGGGGCAATCCAAAACCCTATAGATATTCCACA
Source organism: Triturus cristatus (assembly GCF_964204655.1). NCBI lineage: Eukaryota > Metazoa > Chordata > Amphibia > Caudata > Salamandridae > Triturus > Triturus cristatus. The sequence goes on along the minus strand of NC_140594.1, from coordinate 476,280,526 downwards.
AGGTCCGACTGACTAATTTATTGGGGCTGGATGTAAAGATCCTGATAGAAGTATGTAAGCTTCTCGGCAATAGCCTGGTGGTTGGTATGCAGAACTCTATCATTACCTTTGACCTTGATCTTTTATCAGAGATCTGATGAGCTAGTATTCAGCCTACATTTTCACCATATTCATACTGAAATACTTTATTTTTAATATAACTGGCGGCCACCTTTTCCCTGAACCTCCAATCTAAAAGACATTGACTTTCAATTAACTCAAGATATAGGGTCAGATGTACGACCCTTACATTTTGCCAGTCACTAATTGCGTCGCTATGTGACTCGCAATTTGCGACTTGCAAAATACAATTTACAACAGTGTCTCAGACACTGTTAGCGATTCCTAATGGGGTCGCAAATTGCCTGCCTCATTAATGTTCATGAGATCCGTGCTATTTGCGACCCCATTAGGAATGGCTAGCATTCCCAGTGATGGTGGCCTGCTGGGGTCAGCAGACCACCATGTCTGTGACTGCTTTTTTAATAAAGCATTTTTTTTTTTTAAATGCAGCCCATTTTCCTTGAAGGAAAACGAGATGCACTTAAAAGAGAAAACAAAAACTTTTCAGTTTCAGGGCAGGAAGTTGTCCCTGGGACCACTGCCTGCTCTTAAAAATATTTTTGAATCCATTCACAAAGGAGAAGGGGTCCCTTGGGGACCCCTTCCTGTTTGCGAGAGGCTTACTGCCTACTTGAAGTAGGTGGTAAACTGCGGGTGTTTTGAAGCCGCAAATGAGGCCGCAAAACAATGGAACATATGATTTGAACTTGCTATTAGGAAGGGACGCCCTTGGCACGCCCCTTTCCAATAGCGAGTTGCAACTCTATTTTGCAAGTCGGTAATTGATTACCGACTCGCAAAATAGGGTGTGTGCATGGGCCAGACCAATTTTGTGGTCGCAAATGGGCCGATTTCCCATTTGCGACCGCAAAAGAAGGTCATACATCTGGCCCATAGAGCTTTATCCCTGGATCTCTAGTTAGAATTGCTGGAGGATGCCGAAGTTCTAATTCCCCAATTTTCTGACAAAGCTGACTTACACCCTCCTGTGTGACCTTGTTTTTATTGAGAAAAAACAGCAGCATAACACCCCATATGTATGCTTTCATAGCATCCAACACAACCTGCAATGGGGTTGTTACGGTATTTAACCTAAAAATGTCCTGAGTAGCCCAGACAGATGAGTTCAATAATCTGAATTAGAAAGAATATAGAGAAGAAACGTAATCTGGTAACGTTCCCTTCTACAAGTGTTTACCTGAAGCATCAGAAATATTGGGTTAGAATCAGAAGTAATCTCAGGACAGACTTCCATTTCTGCACTCTGGATTAGCTGTACCCCAGCTAAGATTTTATCAGTCCTTGAATATTGTTTGTGGGGGAGGAATAAAAGGTATATCCTGGCCTAGATGGATATAAAGACCATACATCAGTAAGCCCATATAATCGGACAAATTCTGAAATAGATGCCATGGTTATTGGCATATGAAGGTGAGCAGAGTGATTAGTAGAATCTATCCCAAAATTCGTTTCACAGTTAAAAACACCCATTAAAATTAAATAATAATAATCCACATTTGTAAAGCGCGAACAATCACCCATAAGGGTCTCTAGGCGCTGGGGGCCATCGGGAAGATTAAGCAAGCTAACCGTGATCCCCAGATTCCGGAGTCAGTTGCCCTGGCCGCGGCGCCACACCTCTCCTCACCTCACCTTACCTGTCTAATCCAACAAGTATAATCAAAGCAAATCAAGCATCCCCAGTTCATCAAATTTTAGACTGTAGATAACTGAGCAATTGCCCACCTCCCCTTGAGTCAGCTGGAGTCTTAAGTACCTTGACCTTCAAAATGCCTTGCCGACATTATAGAAACCCCGTATAGAAACTGACTGTAAGGTGCTCATGAGAGTATTATAATCACGGTATTTCAATAATGAACAATCCTTATATGCCAAATGGGTCTCAGTTAAGCAAAGTAATTGAGGGTTATACAACATTATCTCTTCTCATACTAATTGCTGCTTATAGAACGATTAAGGCCAGCAATATTCCAACACATTAATTTCAATCTACCCATTGCAATAGACCATAACTACTCAGTGTAGCTATCCCATAATCGCATCCCAAATATTGGCAAATAACATAGCTAGTTGCCTCTCACCTCTGTATCTAAGGAAAGGAATCATTCCACTCTGTAGCTGTTAAATGGTAGCGGCAGTCGTAGTCGATAACCTTTCAAGTATTGCCCGGCGGTAATCGCCTCTTATACCATTCGATGCTAAACCAATAAAGAGGCAGGCGCCGGAGACTGGAAGGCAGGAAACAAAGTTTTATTCCGTCGGAGTGGAACACATCAGATCAGACAGCGAGGTATCGTCACGAGGTGCTCTAACTGCATCTCTGAGGCCCGGCCTCTTATACACAGGTTTATGACTTTATTGCAGGTTTATCATACATGGCACATTCTTGAGATTGTTTTGATACATGAAAGAACATCCTCGAAATCCCCACTTCGAGCTAGTTCCCACACATATCTATAGTGGAAGTCCCCACCCCACCCACAGTAGGAGATGGCTATCACACAGCTGGACATTCCGCCAATCCCCGGGGGTGTGTGCGACCGGTCGGGTCTCAGGGAGTGGGGGGCCTTGATCTACTGTAATCCCTTTGATGTGGGGTGTTTCCCTTACAGTAGGGGCAATAAACTGTATCCGCAGGGCTAGGTGATGGCCTGGGATCGGTTCGGACAATGGGGCGCAGAGGAAGGGGGTTATCAAAGAGATGCATGACCATGTATGGGATGTCGGTCAGGCGTGGGATGTGGTTTCATGGCAGGGTCGCGCAGGAGGAGAGGGTTTATGGCCCGTGTATGAGAGAGCGGGGGTGGCCGGCGCGCGGGGGAATGCTTGCAGCGCCAGGGGGACGCGCTGGCGATCGGTAATGAGCAGGGAGAGACCAGGGTGCCTAAAATGGCTGCCGTGCGCTTTCCTGTGTGTCGCGCTGGGGAGAGACAAGATGGTGCAGATAATGTTCAGTTTGCAAGCTAAATTTCCACATAGCTGTCAGATGGAATGCCAGCACTGTGAGGTATCTACCATGGGACCCCTGCCCACCTCCACATCCTGCACCCAAAGACCCAAGTAAAATCACCCACATAGTGCCCTGGCCAAGGGAGGGCCCGTCAACACCCAGGCGAGGCTGGGTTGGGGCCACCCTCTTGGTTCTTCGGGTTTCTAAACTTGGATTCTGGCGTCAAGCCCAACCCTAGTGAAGCAGCGTCAAGGTAAAGGCCTCTTTTTTTCCCTAAATTGGTCACATCTTAAGCTAAACTCCTCTGAAACTCATCTATATTCAATATGGGGAAACGGAAAACTGCCCTTGCTCCAAAAACAACTGACACTAATCTAGATGGCTTTCTTCAAAAGGCGGTGGGGGCACTAAACAAGGAAATAGAATTGGCTGAGAGTAGGCTGTCACTAGCCCCTCTCCCCCTAGTTATCGCCACTGCTACTGAGGACTCTCATACGGTAGCCATTGCCAAGCCCCCACTTTCGCCCTCTATTATCATCGTGAGTCAGGGAAGCCAACCCTCCACGCATGAGGAGGAAGAGATTGCCCCTCAACTAATCATGGAAAAAACTGGGTCTCTGAGTGTGACAGGAGGGAAGAGGAAGCAAATTGACCTGGCAGGGGTTGACGTGAACGGTCAGTCACCAAATGTTAAGTGCATGAAACAATCTCACCCTTTAGGTACTGCCTGTAATACCCATAATGGTGGAGGAAAAAGTGTACAGGTTGATTTGGACATATTGACTGAAAAAATCAGCAAGGTTGTAAATGATTCCCTGGAACCAATTCTTTCTCGCTTTGCTAGTATTGAAGAGCATCTTGCGCAACTTTTGCAGGACCCAAGGAATCACATAGCACTTAGCACTTAAAGATCAAAATGTGATGGACCCTCTACCTAGCCACAAAGATAAAAGGATAACTGATGAACTTTCTAGTACCTCCCCGGCAACTTTGGCACCATTGAATGGACTATCTATTATAGATAGTCGGGCCACTTTGTGGGAGTCCACCCTCACGGATACCAGTAAAAAGTTAATAGACATGAGAGTAAGGGAAATTGGGATGGTTGGGACCCATAACGGGGATTGACGAAGGAGGGGTCAGAAGGGGAGAGAGTGACTGGGATCTGGAATGCTTGGTGGGGGGAGAGAAAGGAGGGTTGGCTGGTTAGGCCCTACCAACAAATGCCTAGAAGGGGATTGCGTTGTACTTAATTTTAACGACGCTAGGTGCGCACTTTTGGGCTGAAGCACATTAGAGACTTACCTAATGATCAAATAAAGGCCTGTCCACTGGGATTCTTCTACCCCCCCCCCCCCATCAGGTAACTAGCAGGGCCTGGGCCAAAAAGATATTTTCCCCTCCAGTCCCTTTCATTTATCCACTCCAATCGCTTTGACGCTCTCTTTGGCTTGACAGATAGTGACTGACTGCCTGTGCAATCAGGCAGTCCAGTCGATCTGAAAAGATCATGCTTACAGCGCCCCATTTTAGGGAGAGTTGGAGATACTGACGATACTGGGAATAGGCAATTAACAAATGTATCTAGTCCCACTTTGCTAAACATCAGCAGCCCTGGCAATGATACAGTGAATACTGAAAACCTCATCCGGCACTTAATTCTGGTTTCTAATGAGAATTCAGGGGGGAGGGGTCTAGTATAGCAACCCTGCTCACCATGCCCACCACACAATAACAAGGGTGGGCCTGGCGAGTCGGGCACATGCTACCCCAGTGTAGAATCACTTCATGGAACATTGCAGTAATACGTGCAAAATTAATTAATGAGGATTGGGTGGAATATATTAGGGGCTTTGATATTATTTGCCTCCAGGAAACATGGTATCAGGCTGATATCGCGCTGGACGGTTATTGTTCCTTCAACATCCATGCAACACCCTCACCGGCTGGGAGGGCAAAAGGAGGGCTTGTGACTTTAATCTCTGTGAAATATGGGCACGTGCAAACCCTTGTTGTAAAGACCTCACCCTGGTACCAGCTAGTCCTCATTTCCAACTTGATTCAGGCTAAGATATTGCTAGTAAACTGGTATTATAGCATCTTTGACCAGAATAGCAGTCACATGATTGAGGACATATGTGCACTGATTAATAACATTGCGGGGAAGTGTCAGCCCTTATCTATCCTTTGGGTGGGGGATTTTAATTGTACCATTTGTTCTTTCAGTAACAGTGGAGTATGTGGGCTGCTGGATACTGAGGGTCAGCCACAGCCACATTTTTTCCATACACCACAAGGTGAGGCCTTGAATTCCATTATTACTGACAATGACCTAGGCCTTATTAATATTAATAATCTGGTCTGCAGTTCCTTACCCCAGTGTCCCACCTATGTCGTCGGAGGTAGAGAAAGCACAATTGATTTTATGTTTATCACGAGGAAGTATTCCCCGCTTGTAGGCGATTTCGAGGTGGCACCCAATATTGCAAGTGACCATAACCCTCTAAACGTTTTCTTCAGTATAATAGCTGAGGTTGGGAAAAGTGAGAGTTGCCCTATTTATTTTAATAAAAATAAAGGGATGAGACTGAATTGGGGTAAAATTGATCTCATCCAATTTGAAGCAAAAATTGTCACAACAAATTTAAACCTCATTATGAGTTGTCTCCAAGCTGACTCTCCCCCTGATGAGGTGGTTCATGATTTTGAACTGATCTGTGCAGGTGTGGCAAAAGACCTGTCCGAATCTGTTCGAAGAAGGGAACCCCAGGAAATGCAATGGTTTAACGCTGAGTGTTCCAGAGTGCATAAGAATCTTAAAATGGCCATCCATCTCAACCCTCGTGAGAGAACACAAATTAAAAATGTAAGGCAGACCTATAAGTGTACTATAAAACAAAGAAAGGATGAAATGGGAATATCTGGAGAGAGCCAGTGCACTGAAAGACTCCAAGAGTTTCTGGGATATAATTAATCGCCTCCTATTTAAGGACGGGCCTAAACCCATGGATTCCCTGATCCTAGGGGCAACTTGGGAATCCCATTTTTCAGCCATATTTAATCCAAAAAACACTTCAATAGTTGAAGGAAACGAGGAACCAATATTCGATCTAACCTTGGCCTCACAATTAAGTGCATCAATCACAGTGGCAGAAATTCAGGAGGCTTTAGCGAGGGGAATCAGCATGAAAGCCCCTGGCCCTGATGAGGTTCCCTTGAATTTGTTTAAAAGAAACCCCAAATTATGGGCACCCTTGCTAACTAACGCTTTCAAAGCTGTGGTGATTGGCCCCATTCCATTAAACTGGAAGGAGGCCATCGTGGTTCCAGTATATAAGAAAGGTGAGAGGAGTGACCCTGCCTGTTCACTAATCATCACCACTGCTAAGTTACTGGGGAGGGTCATCCTTCGCGTCTCGAGACTTGGGCGAATGGGACAGGGATCGTGTTCAGGTTGCAATATGGTTTTAGAAGGTGGCTGGGTACCACAGAACAGTGCCTCAATTTGTCCCTCATCATGGGCAAGTACATGAAGACCAGGAGGGTTTCTATCCATCTGGCCTTCATGGACTTATCCAGTGCCTTCGACACAGTCAATCGGGAGAAATTGTGGGGACTGACGGAGCACATGGGTTTTGAAGAAGCCCTTATATCCCTCCTTTATAGGCTCCATACCTCTACAACGGTTGCCTTACGATACGGCTCTTGGGGGGAAAAGACAGGGCCCATTGTCTCCACAGAAGGTTACCGGCAGGGTTGCATTTTAGCTCCATTCCTCTTTTTATTGTATACAAATGGTTTAGAGGCTTTTTTAATAGAGAAGGAATTAGATTTTCCTAAAATTGGAGACAATGCTATCCCACTGCTATTTTATGCAGATGGTACTGTTTTAATGGCTCTGGCAGCCAACAGCTTCCAAAAGTCACTAAACGCTTTTACCAATTTTATGGCAGCCTGGACTTAAAAGTTAATTTTATAAAATCTTATGTCATGGTGTGTGGCCCTAAAGTAACGAAAACAAGAAAATTTGAGGTTAGGGGCAAGACTATCGACAAGCTGCAAAATTTTACAAATTTAGGGAATATTTTTAACGATACTTTGAATTGGGATCATCTTATCACAGCCAGGGTACAACATACTAGTCGGGTTGTGGAGGGGTTATTTCGCTTTGCCCGCAAACTAGGCCATCAACCGGTGACAGAATTGGTTACCCACTACAAAGCCAAATGTTTGCCTGTGGCATCCTATGGGGTAAGAGTCTGGGTCTACCATAAAACCCGACAACTGCAGGTCCTGGAAAATAAATTTATAAAAATGTTTTTGCTGGTCCCAAATAGTGCCCCCACACTTTTTTGTCACCAGGAGCTGGGGCTGGCCTATCTCAAAGATTGAATTGATATTGCCCCACTGCTCCTATGGTCTAAGATCTGGTTATTTGAGGACCTAATGTTCTCAAGGGATGTAACTAAGGATTGTATCAAGTGAGATAGTGCATTGTCTATCCCCTTGCTCCGTTTTGTGAAGGACAAATTATATGAGTTAGGCCTGGGGCACTATTATGACAATCCTGAAAGTATCGCTACAAATGCGAAAGCTGTTATAAAAAAGGGATTTTATTCTAGGGCACACCTGCGTCGTGCACAAATGGTAGTATCAGGCCCCCGTGTTTGTTTCCCATAGAACAGCAATTGTATCTAACTTTTCGCACAAACGTCCAAGCACGATTATATTTGACTAGGTTCCGATTAAGCACATTGCACTTTTTAGTGGCATTCTCTAAACAATCAGGATGGGTTCACAGATTACCACCTTGTCCATGTGATAACTTGGCAGCTCAGAGCACTTTGCATTTTATTTTGTTCTGTCCCCTTTATGAAGAGCCTAGGGGGAAATTTGTAACCCCACTTTTGACGGAAACACGGCCATGTACCTATATTGGCGGTTTAAAATGTTTACATTTTTTGTTTACTTTAACCATTTGCATTGCAGTTTCAATTTTTATTAGAGTTGCAATGTCTATAAGAAAATGCTAGGAGTTATTATAGCCTAATAAAACCTGTGTAACCCTTTTATAAAAATTATTTACAGGGACGACATTTTATGGTTGATACCAGAGACGAACGTTTGGGGTATTCGACTTTAGGGTTCATATTCCCTCCAACACTGTTTGAACGCTATCTAGTGTCTGCCTTTTTATTGTTTGTTTTTATCTATGCCTTTTTAACCATGATATGTAAATTCTATTTTAGTAAGCATGTGTGCAAATGGTCTTTGGAACAGAATACATTTATTTTGACTGACTGACTATTACGGCACTGGCGATCCTCCAGGTCTTAAATTTTAGATTAGACCAGCAGCAGTCGGCTCCTATGACTTATGATAGATTTAACTGTGGCTGTCCCTGTTTACTTGGCCCCAGCGACCCACTGCTGGAGCTCAACCATTTCTGTATTAAGTGCTGTATCCTTTCCGGTCACCTCTGCCACAGACTGCTGCAGTGTCTGATTATCCACTTTGACTTGGGCATAGTGTTGCAGCACCTATGATCACTGAACCTGTAAGAGCTGTAAAATTGTATACAATGAGGTATTAGTTGATGCCACTGATGTAGAATGCCCCGAGAGGATACTGCCAGAGGAGATGAGAGCTGGTCCCTGAATCGGACTGACTTCAGGACTGAGAGGAGTGCTAGAGTGGCATTCAGGAGCCGATTGATTATCCTCCCCCCTTGAGGATTGGCCTGTGGGGTGCACCGTAGTCAGTCGTGAAATTTAAGCTTTTACTTACCCTTTGGAGCTAACCCAGTTCTGCATAGGGCTGCCATTAGTGTTACTTTTAATGTGGGGGGTAGCCAGATTACCATGCTGAGTACTTCCTTGAGAGTCAGTGCCTTTCTTCACATTACCTCAGCCTTTCTGACCTGGCTGTTTGCCTCGCCTCCCCTGCGGTGCCTCACTTGCATGTAGCACCACACTGCCAAACAGCAGGAGCAGCACGAGTATCAGACACAACTCAAGAGTTACCTTGTTGCAGTGTAGCAGGAGCCACTGCAACATTGTTGCAGATCACAGCCAGCAGTGGGGGAGCCCCCACAGAAGATGAATCTGACTCCTCAGCTTGGGCTGCATCCATTAGAATATCAGCAATTGGTGATTCTCTGCCTGGATCCGACTGATCCTCTATGTATGCCTGGAGCAGGCTGGCTGCAGTGCCAGATTTCAGAATCTTCATAATTGGAACAACCCCTTCTCCATCATGGACCAAGGGCTAGTTGCAGTGTCCAGAGTCTCTTCTGAGGCTGGAGCCGTTGTTACCACTGAATGGACCCCCCGCCCTCTGCAGAGTATGCTTGTCTGAGGCTACACCATACTGCTGATGAGGTTTGCGAGACCGTAGACAACCGTTCAATGCCAAATACACTCGAGGAGTGGAAGGCTACCACAAAGCCTCCATCCACACAGTTGGCACACCAGAATTCACCCCATATTGGTGGAGCATTAAACCACCAAAATTCCAATGGCATTGGGAAGCAGCAGGGTGGCACCAAGGGTATGGGAAGACACCAAGGGAAAGAGTGCTATCAGATGTGACTTCAGCCCACCCTCTTCCTTCCTTCTGCTCTCAAAGTAATTCATAGGCTTTGAGTGCTATTTACTTGTTTCTTCATTAAATATTTGCAGTGGATGAGGTGTTATTAAAGCTTAATTTGTTAAAACAAATATGCAGGGGCCCAAAGTTTTTCTTATTACCCCACTTCAAGCAATGTTGAATGTCGGGGTTGTCAAATGTTAAGGGTTCTTAGTCTTAATTCCAATTTAGGACTTTTTCTTCAACCACCCTACACTTTCTGTCTCTTTATCTCTTGCAGGTTCATTTTCATCCAATGACACTCTTTTCCTATCTTTCAGTTACTCTTTCTTTCCTTTTTCTTCTTGGCTCTCTCTTGCGCTGCGTGAAATTTTGATGATGAAAAACAAATCTCAGTCCCAAAAAACATCTGTTTGTGTCTGGCACCCGCAACAACCTGATCAAATTAAACAATGAGTGTTAGCCACAAATTATTCTGACCAGCAGCCAGTCTGACATCTTTTGTTCAATTTATAGAGGGTGCATCTGCCCTGCAGTTGTTATTTATGAGGCAGTTGTGATGCAGTTGCAAAATGGTGGTTTTTCATACCAGGGAGTGTGGTCGTGAAGCTTTTCAGTTTATGTTTCTATTTCTATGTGACGTTCTGCATTCCAGTTCTCCAATGTTATGGTGGCACCATAGTTGTGTTGATCCAAACTTACCTGTTAAAGCAATTTATTCTGTAGTGTAATGGTTCCAGGTTCCTCCAGGACACCTACAAATTGGCATACATTTAATGAAAAAACCAACATATCCAGGCTGTCAATGGGTGATCTCTGCTCACGTAAAATCACACAGATATGCCAGGCCTTGGTCACGCACAGTTCCACCACACATGTAGCCCTCCTAGATGAGGATGACTGAGCAGAGGCCCTGTCGGCCCCTCATGGAGACTCTGACTTGTGTGGCCTGTATTTAATCCAATTCAAATACCTACACAGGGCATGTTATACACAACACCATTTGAGGCATATGGGGGTGATCGATAATCCTCAGTGCTTAAGCTGTGGCTCTGAGGAGGGTGCATTTCTGTACACCATTTGGAGTTGTACAGCTTTACAGCATTTCTGGTAGGGCCTAACATCTTACCTGGCCCGGTTCTTTCCTGGGAGATCCCTCTAGATCCCAAATTGGTTCTCTTCCATAGTACTGTGGCGATCAGGGGGAACAGGTACAAGCAACATTTATTCTTCTTGGGCCTTACCTTGGCTAAGTGCGACATCACCCAGAATTGGAAGGCGGGCACTCCGCCTCTAATCGGTGTTTGGAAGAACGTGCTGGATTATTCTCTGGGTGCTGAGGTGACGGTATTCCAGGCACGTGGATAACCCAAAAGCATGCTAAGATATGGCAGAGGTGGGTAGAATATTGAGGTATCGTGCTGGCACCTGGGCTGCCCATCCAGACACAGGTAGACAGTGAAATACAGACATATGGCATAGAACCATGAGGATGTACCATACCTTTCTCCTGTGTATATTCTATTGCTCGGTGGGACATGGGGAAGGATTGGGAGTGGGTGTGTCTTGGCTGTGCCTTGCTTGTGGGGGTTGTTTTTGTATGTATTTTCGGTGACATCGAGCCGTCTGATGTTCTTGATGCTATGTTCATGTGAAGGCCGACATGGCCTTGATTTACCTATTGAAAACAATAAAAATTGTTGTGATACAAACCATATCTTAGCTGGGTTTGGGTTTCTTGATGGGAAATCACATGAATGAAATGACTTCACATTCATCTGAATGGACCAGAATGGAGATCACGCCACACCTTTGAATACAGACGACTCCCGGATCTTCTAGAGACTCTGAAAGATAACTCAGGATATGTGGCATCTTCCAAATTGTCCTGAGAAGGCAAAGACAGCCACAGTTATATATTTTTCAGCTGTTCATTTGAAACTAACCAAGACCACACGCAAATACAAAGGTATCAGTGGTTAAATAGCTCAGCTCGCACATCACAAATTCAGGGTAAGTTTAGAAAAAAACAGTGAAAATAATGTGTGCTCAAATAGAAAAACAATACCATGCAACCCACCTAGTGTTAACAAATATATGAAAGAGATCTTTTAAATATTCATAAAACAATAGTATATCCAGCGCACCACACAGTTAGAATATCTTGGTCTGTCAATCTGACAGGCCCAAACACTTTATTTCCAGAACACCAGGGATTTAGTGACACATAAATCGAAGTCCAAGGGTGAAGACACTGTGTCAAGTCTGTAGGTCCAAAGGCTTTTATTTTCCAGACATCCAACTAGTTGAAATCCAAAGATGAAACAGCCGACACATGTTTAGACGTTTGACCACTTTCTCAAGGCTCATGTGCATACAGTGACTCATTTCAGTTTTTTTAATGGTGGGCCATTTGAGGGACCCTACATGATGGGCTACGGTTCGAGTTTGATGTACATCAAACCAACAAAAGTACACTTTCTTAATCAGGTTTTAATGTTATGCCAAGTTTAATGTAAATCCATTGAACAGCTTGGGCTTCAGGTACCTGCAAAGTTTTCTATGCTTCCTAATATGTGAAAACACATCTTTTCACCCCTTATCTTTTTTTCTCCTTGCACAGACCTGCACAAATATTGCCATGCTGGGTATCGGCTGACTACATCAAGCAATTGGTAAGTTTTGTGCAAATCAGTTTACGGGATCAAAAGTTATAGGTAAATCCTAAGATAACTTTTCTGTGAAAAGAGCATCTGAACCATAACTACACAGTTGATATAGCCACTGTGTAATTTTGTTTATGTACGCAAGATATAATCGTCCTGAACCAACAAAAAATGTATGGAGCTCTCGATGTTTTACGTACTGATTCAGTTAGATCAACCCTTTCTTGCAGGATCTCGTTGGACACCAGACACACAGACACGCTTGCACCCTCCCAAGTTTGACTGCCTCCTCTCCTGCTTTTCATGTTACAACTGCGGGGACTGGCCATTGCAGTCACTGCCCAGGTTACAGGAGAAACATGGGCACCACCCTAGCTACCACACCACCATATCCACTCTCCTTATTCCTGTTTGCAATAAAAATTCATTAGTACATACCTCTTTCATGTATCCCTACCAGGGACCAGGGATTGAAGATCATAGATTTAAATCTAGAAAGATTTATATAGGATTCCCCAAGCTGATGTTACATGTGTGTGAGGTGAGTGGGCTTCATGTTGGTCCCCAATTGCACTGTGGGGCAAAGGAGGTGGGGTATGACCCTAACAAGTCATCGAGAACAAGAGAGATGAAAGAAATTCTGGCAATAGACAATGTCATAAAACATTCCCTCTACTGATAAACAATGTAAATCATGAACTGTGTACAAGCATTCCTTTAATTCCTTTAAATACTAAACTTGATTGAAACAATAATATGCACCGTCATAGCAGGACAAATCACTTTTGTTCTACCCAGTGGTGGACTCAGTCCAGGCCTGATTGCCAACGTCAAGACCCTTGGAGAACGAGATGTTTCCTGTAAAGCTTAGCAAGGATGCAAGCCCAGTGGCCCCTAGAGCTGCAAATAGTTAAAGAAAGATTTCAGAGTGTTTGCTGGGGGTTTTGGTGTTGTCCTCATCTCAGTGAGTGATGGCACCCATAAGCCTTGGTAGGCAGAAATGGAAATTGGGTGGAGAAGAGTAAAAACTGCGGGGTAATGAGAAGTACAACAGGTGGCGTTCCTTCAGCGGGCTGGAATCTAAGTGGAGACAGGTGCAGCACAATCATTTCAAAGGCATTGCTGCTCCGAATAAAAGTCGGAGAAAAAAACTATTTTTGTAAGAGTGTGGGAATTCCTCTCAGACAGAATGGCCTTTACACGATTAGGGCCTCAATGCACTGGCCTGGAGAACCAGACGGAAACTCTGCCCCAAGGAATCACCTCTATCGAGGGCACCAGTAGGTCTGGGGTGGAGGTGGAATTATTGGCTTGTTCTAAATGGGACCTCCAGGGCTCCCTAGATGGGAGGAACAGGAAGCAGTAATCCCCACCTCAATTTCAATGGTTATTCCTCTTTTCACATCTGTTATTTCCACCAGCCACACCACCTGCTTTCATCAAGAGACTTCAGGTGAAATGACCTGGCCCGTCTAATTTATATTAGAAATTGTAATTCTGATGGGACTCATTACTCTGTTTAGCGGCAGCATCGAAATTCAAACGCCGCTTGTAATTCAGTAAATTAGCGAGAACGTAAAGGGTTCTCTCTGGGCCCTCCAAAATGTCTGAGCCTTTGATAGACTGCTATCCCAGGGCAGAGTCAATCGCATAGGAGGGTGCATGACACACAAATGTATCTGCCCCGGGCTGGTGGCCTACCAGAACCAGCTTTTCATGTATTCTTCTCATCTTTTAGGGCAGTCTGCCTCTGAGAAGGGTTTCAGGTAGGTGTGTAGTCATCCCTGAACAAAATAAGCCACCTCACTGAGATAAAACGTGGCCCCTGGCCAGGTTGAGCCGATTAAATACATGGAAAACCTCTGGCCTTTTACTGGCTCTCAGGGTATTGTTAAAGTACAGCATTTTTGCAATAATCACTTTTTCGGGTATAGCTACTATAACAGCTGAAACTAATATAATAAATGTTCAGCATTACAGCAACAAAAATGGAAATATCATGAAAAATAAACCTGCAAGCAAAATAAAATGGAGGCTGCTAAGGTCAATGAGTATTATTTTCCACAGCTACCTTTTTTAGTAGTTGCTGTGCCTTGCAACAGTAATGCCTTACAAATGATGTACAGGGTTCGATAGAGAAGTATTTTCCAGATGGTCAAGACGGCAGTGAGATGCAAAGTCACCACCTCAACAACATCTCAAGCCCCTTAAGACGCTGCTATTGTTCAGCCATTTTGTTTTAATTTGAAAGGCAGACACATGGGTGCCAATTCCGATCCGGTAAAAACCGGGTACGAACCGTCGGACGGAGCCTTTTCTCCGTCCGACTCGTACCCGGTGCGAAATCCATCCGAAAATGCAAGTACGATTCATACGGAAACACCATTTCCGTACGATTCGAACAAAACACCGACCGAACAGAAACTAAACACAATTCCGATCCTGAAAGGAGCCGACGTGACGTCGGTACGCATCCAGCCTACGTTTCACGAACCAGGAAGTACGATTCGAACCGACGTCATCCCGCACGGAAAATATTTACCGGCTGCCAAAAACTGCCGGGAAATCAGGACGACACACGCAAGGAGCAGCTGGACGCGACGAACAGACATGGACCCGAACCTACGTGCCATCCCTGCCCTCCTAGCAGTCCACCTGGCGTACAGGAACCGACGCAGACGCCGCAGAAGGTCAGCACAACAACCAGGGGCAAAGGGGGGGGCAGGGGCAGGACACACAACACCAACACATGGTACCAAATCACACATGGCCTGGACATACCTGACCATCAGGGCCTGGTCACTTCCAGGGGGTGGGGGCAAGGCCAGCAACGCAAGCGTCCGCCACAACGGAAGTGGATGGTCACGCGAACCGGTACGTACCCTACCCAGGCCGCAAGAGCGTGGGTACGGAACGTACCACGCGTCCCCCTACGTCACTCCAACAATAGCGGTACGGCCCGTACCCACGTCAGAAAGGCCTTGGTACAGCTCGTACCAGCATTGCTGGGGTCATGTAGGGGTACGCGTGGTACGACCCGTAGCCACGCCCCCAAGGCCTGTGTACGGTGCGGACCCCACGGCCCGCAACAATGGTGGGACGCACCGTACCCACACACCAAAGGCATGGGTACGGCCCGTACCCAGGCACGCAGAGCGTGGGCAGGGGTATGTACGGACCGTACCCCCACCCGTGGAAGTACGGCCCGTACCCCCACCCGTGCATGTACGCCCCGAACCCCCACTCGTGTATGTACGCCCCGAACCCCCACCCGTGTATGTACGCCCCGAACCGCCACCCGTGTATGTACGCACCCAAGCGCCACCCGTGTATGTACGCCCCGAACCCCCACCCCACCCTGGTATGTACGCCCCGAACCCCCACCCGTGTATGTACGCACCCAAGCGCCACCCGTGCATGTACGCCCCGAACCCCCACCCCACCCTGGTATGTACGCCCCGAACCCCCAGCCGTGTATGTACGCACCAAACCCCCACCCGTGTATGTACGCACCAAACCACCACACCAGCCGTGTATGTACGCACCAAACCCCCACCCCAGCCGTGTATGTACGCACCGAACCACCACCCGTGTATGTACGCACCGAACCACCACCCGTGTATGTACGCCCCCGAACCCCCACCCCAGCAGAGTATGTACGCCCCGAACCCCCACCCGTGTATGTACGGACCGAACCCCCACCCCAGCCGTGTATGTACGCACCAAACCACCACCCGTGTATGTACGCCCCCTAACCCCCCCCAGCCGTGTATGTACGCACCGAACCACCAGCCGTGTATGTACGCACCAAACCCCCACCCGTGTATGTACGCACCTAACACCCACCCCAGCAGAGTATGTACGCCCCGAACCCCCACCCGTGTATGTACGGACCGAACCCCCACCCCAGCAGAGTATGTACGCCCCGAACCCCCACCCGTGTATGTACGGACCGAACCCCCACCCCAGCCGTGTATGTACGCACCAAACCACCACCCGTGTATGTACGCCCCCGAACCCCCCCCCAGCCGTGTATGTACGCACCGAACCACCAGCCGTGTATGTACGCACCAAACCCCCACCCCAGCCGTGTATGTACGCACCGAACCACCACCCGTGTATGTACGCACCGAACCCCCCCCCAGCCGTGTATGTACGCACCGAACCACCAGCCGTGTATGTACGCACCAAACCCCCACCCGTGTATGTACGCACCTAACACCCACCCCAGCCGTGTATGTACGCACCGAACCACCACCCGTGTATGTACGCACCGAACCACCACCCGTGTATGTACGCCCCCGAACCCCCACCCCAGCAGAGTATGTACGCCCCGAACCCCCACCCGTGTATGTACGGACCGAACCCCCACCCCAGCCGTGTATGTACGCACCAAACCACCACCCGTGTATGTACGCCCCCTAACCCCCCCCAGCCGTGTATGTACGCACCGAACCACCAGCCGTGTATGTACGCACCAAACCCCCACCCGTGTATGTACGCACCTAACACCCACCCCAGCAGAGTATGTACGCCCCGAACCCCCACCCGTGTATGTACGGACCGAACCCCCACCCCAGCAGAGTATGTACGCCCCGAACCCCCACCCGTGTATGTACGGACCGAACCCCCACCCCAGCCGTGTATGTACGCACCAAACCACCACCCGTGTATGTACGCCCCCGAACCCCCCCCCAGCCGTGTATGTACGCACCGAACCACCAGCCGTGTATGTACGCACCAAACCCCCACCCCAGCCGTGTATGTACGCACCGAACCACCAGCCGTGTATGTACGCACCAAACCCCCACCCCAGCCGTGTATGTACGCACCGAACCACCACCCGTGTATGTACGCACCGAACCACCACCCGTGTATGTACGCCCCCGAACCCCCCCCAGCCGTGTATGTACGCACCAAACCCCCACCCGTGTATGTACGCACCTAACACCCACCCCAGCCGTGTATGTACGCACCGAACCACCACCCGTGTATGTACGGACCGAACCCCCACCCCAGCAGAGTATGTACGCCCCGAACCCCCACCCGTGTATGTACGGACCGAACCCCCACCCCAGCCGTGTATGTACGCACCAAACCACCACCCGTGTATGTACGCACCAAACCACCACCCCAGCCGTGTATGTACGCACCAAACCACCACCCGTGTATGTACGCACCAAACGCCCACCCGTGTATGTACGCACCAAACCACCACACCAGCCGTGTATGTACGCACCAAACCCCCACCCCAGCCGTGTATGTACGCACCGAACCACCACCCGTGTATGTACGCACCGAACCCCCCCCCAGCCGTGTATGTACGCACCGAACCACCAGCCGTGTATGTACGCACCAAACCCCCACCCGTGTATGTACGCACCTAACACCCACCCCAGCCGTGTATGTACGCACCGAACCACCACCCGTGTATGTACGGACCGAACCCCCACCCCAGCAGAGTATGTACGCCCCGAACCCCCACCCGTGTATGTACGGACCGAACCCCCACCCCAGCCGTGTATGTACGCACCAAACCCCCACCCGTGTATGTACGCACCAAACCACCACCCCAGCCGTGTATGTACGCACCAAACCACCACCCGTGTATGTACGCACCAAACGCCCACCCGTGTATGTACGCACCAAACCACCACACCAGCCGTGTATGTACGCACCAAACCCCCACCCCAGCCGTGTATGTACGCACCGAACCACCACCCGTGTATGTACGCACCGAACCCCCACCCCAGCAGAGTATGTACGCCCCGAACCCCCACCCGTGTATGTACGGACCGAACCCCCACCCGTGTATGTACGCACCAAACCACCACACCAGCCGTGTATGTACGCACCAAACCCCCACCCCAGCCGTGTATGTACGCACCGAACCACCACCCGTGTATGTACGCACCGAACCCCCACCCCAGCAGAGTATGTACGCCCCGAACCCCCACCCGTGTATGTACGGACCGAACCCCCACCCGTGTATGTACGCACCAAACCCCCACCCGTGCATGTACGCACCGAACCTGCTATAAGAATGGGGTGTGCAAAACACCCCCAGCAGTGCCCAGACACAGGAGGGGTGGGTGCAGGGTCCTCCCAGCAGTGCCCAGACACAGGAGGGGTGTGTGCCTATCACTCCCAGCAGTGCCCAGACACAGGAGGGGTGTGTACCTATCACTCCCAGCAGTGCCCAGACATCGGACAATATACCCCATCAACAAGTTCAGTGACCTACAAGGGTGATACCCCAGATGCAGGCGGAGCCATCGCTGAGCCAGCATGGCTATATTGAAAGGCAACCCTCACACATCCAGGAAATGTAGACACAGCACAGCACAGCATTTGGGAGACACCCTGCAGGAAAAATGGCCTGGGCCACAGAGGACGGAACACACCTTGGGACAATGTCACCATACAGTGAGAGCAAACATGACCAAATACCATTTGCAGAGACCTTTGTGATGGCACGCAGATGGCAGGGTACACCCCATGAGCAGCACACTCCAACATTTCACAGACCCCTAACACATTATCACCACCCCAACGCAGGGAGCACCAGCACCAACAGCAAGTCCAGGAAAGCATCAGTGTGCAAAACAAAAAGAAAAGGCTTTATTCAGCAGGAAAATATATCAGAGAAAATGTCCACTATGTACAAGGGCCATGGGCCAGCCCAGCAGCAATGTCCGGGGGGGGGGTACACATCGGGACGTGTGTCCCCTAGCTTGCCTGCACAGTTCACAAGTCCATTTCATCCACAGAAGAGGGGGCATCAGGGGGGAGGGTGGAAACAGGCACCGCAGGGACAGGAGGGGAAAGGGTAGGTGTTGTGGGTGCAGGGAGGGATGAATCTGCCACAGGGGGGGTGCCAGCGCCAAAGGTGGAGGACAGAATGGCGCTGCACACGTCGGCAAGTTCCCCCAGCGACTCCCCCGTA
The DNA here is from genome assembly GCF_964204655.1 of Triturus cristatus. Classification (NCBI taxonomy): domain Eukaryota; kingdom Metazoa; phylum Chordata; class Amphibia; order Caudata; family Salamandridae; genus Triturus; species Triturus cristatus. The sequence continues at coordinate 476,261,253 of NC_140594.1, read as the reverse complement.
CCCAATCCAACCACAGGCCCCAAGGAGGGGGGGGGGGCAAAGGGATGGGTCGCAGCGCCACTGGGGGAGGGTGTGGACAGGGTGGGGGACTCAACTCCCCTGGCCGGGTCCCGCCTCCACCGCTTGCGGGGTGGTGTCATCCTGGGGCTGGGGGGCACACTCGCAGTGGATGATGCTGTCACTGACTGTTGGCCAGGAGAGCTAAGGGGAGTGGATTTGGAGGGAGTGGGTTGTGTGGAATGCGGACTCCCACTGTGGCTGCGTGTTCTACGTTTCCCCCCCGACCCAGTGGGTGTGCCTTCCTCACCCTGTGTGTGCGTGACAGGAGGTGTGCGCTTCGACTTCCCTGGTGGTGTGGTGCCTGTGTCTGTTGGGGTGCGTGCACGCTGACGTCTGGATGTGCGTGGGACAGGCACGGGAGTGGGAATTGTGGATGGGGCAGGGGTAGGGGGTGTTACGCAGCGCTGCAGGAGATCCAGTGCTGCAGTCAGTGTGGAGTCTATGGACCTCAGCAACTGCCGTTGGTCAGACTGCGCAGCCGACATGCCCTCCATGTATGCCTCCATCTGGGTCAGCACCTGGGTGTGGGCATGGAGGACATTTAGCATCGCAGTCTGACCAACCTGCAACTGCCTCAGGATGTCCACAGACTCCGCACTCACCGCAGCAGTGGTGACAGGGGCAGGGGGTGCGGTGCCTGGCAGGAAGGAGACATGTGGGGACCGAGCACGGAGGGAAGGGCCACGAGCATGTGGGAGGCCGGTGATGGAACCTGAGGTGGCGGGGGGATGTGGAGGGCTGCCATCAGCTGGGGGGGCAGACTCCGCCACCTCTGGGAGCTCAGCCTCGGACCCGTCTGCGTCATAGTCTGTGTTGGCAGTCAACAGGTCCTCCGCCTCACTCCCTTCGGCCTCCGTGCCACTCCATGTGCCAGACAGGACAGCACTGCTGGTACTGGTGCTCAATCTCTCCTCCCGGTCCGTGCTAGTGTCTCCTTCCGTGTCCCCCGGCGATGCTGTGGGCAAGGTGAAGAGACAGGAGAAAATCAGACACCTGTACACTTATGTCACATGAGTCAAATATACATAGGTCACATTGCATAGCCTGAAAAGCAACAGGAGTAACACCTACAAAACAATGTACACATGTAGGCCATGGAACACACAGTTTTTCTACCCACCATGCCACTGAGACACAATGGAGATCATGACACAACAGCAAATCACTGCACCTGAAATTTTAGAGAGGAGTCAGCCTCTGGGGACAAATGTGCACAGCACCTGCACCACACTGCGTCGTCAAAAAGGGATGAGCATGAATCATATCCATTTACTCTTGCCGCATGCTGCAAAGGCAATACATGAAACCAGGCCACACATGACAGGGTCACTGCACCTTGAGCGTATGTCCAGTCAAACATCACACACAGGCTAAACCCAGCAAGCAGGATGAAGCTTCTGACATGTAGGCCTTGTACGCACAAACCACCCACACCTGAGACAATCTCATTGAGACGGAGAAAGTATGTACACCTCTTACTCTGGGATGGAAACACATGGCCTCCACTAATTCATGACTGTAAACACACAGCCCCTGGTGGCCATGTCCACACATCATTGACAGGCAAACATCATCAGATTGTCTCAACAACACACACAGGTAATGCCCACTGTGAGTATGCACAAGCAAAATGGGTCCCCCTGTACAGTGGACACATGTAGCAACCTGTAGGTCCTAACAGTTGAGCCCAGGGTACAATGCCACCCTACGCAACCCATGGCAAAGACACAGTGAATGGCCATATTGTTGGATGACGCACATGATACCTAGGAAGAGGTGCCCCAGGGCACAGTAGTGCCCACACTCCTCCATGGTCCAGGATGGACATGACTGCAAATTAAGCAACCGTCCCTGCACTTAGCAGGCCTCCCACTCAGGCACATCATGTCAGAGGGCACACAATTGGACATGCATGCTGGAAGGCTGTACATTTTGGAGACACACCCCTATGTCGTGATTCACAATCAGTGCCAAGTGACATGGACACCACAATGACTGAAATTGGCCATGGCACACGCAAGGTCCCCATACCTGTGGCACATCACCCCCACACATGATGCTGATAGCATAGGGCACCTGCATGAACTGCCTGCATAAATAACCTTGTGCAAGAGTGGCGACAGACCAGGGAACACATTTCAAGGAGGGGAAGGGAGGGAGTGAGAACAGCACTGTGCTACTTTGTGGAGAAGTTGACGCACTGCACAATCAAACCCTGGCAGTGTATCCATGCAACTGCACACTTACATTGGCTGGGGACACACAACTGACACACATGTACCTACCCCCTTCCTGCTGCTGCCTCTCCTGTAGGCGCCTGTCCATATCGGGGAAGACCACCGCCAGCACACGCTTCTGGATGTGGGTCAGACGACGGCGGCCACGGTTCTTACGGCTCTCAGGTGAGTCCCCCAGCAGGAGCCGTGCAATCCTCCTCGTCCAGCACCGGATGTCCTGCCAGCGTTTCCTCACCTGAGACAGGCTCCGCCTCCGACCCTCTGTACCCCTCACGGCACTGACGGCTTCCCTCCAGATCTCCCCCTTGGCAATGGCGCCTACCTGTGAGGATGCAAAAGAGAGAATACATTAATCCACATGAGCAAAGACACAGAGACACACATATAGAACAATCCTCATTATGAACAGGCCATGGTATGCATGCAACTAATTGCACCTTTGTCATAGGGACATTATCCACTGTGGAAGGCCAAATGCACTACGTGCCAGTGGAAGCACACGGGTGGCATGAGGGGTACCACACACTCACTGACCAGGGATCACACTGTGCCTCACAGGCTACACCAGGATTATGTACAGCACCTCACAGCAGTCACCTGCCCCAGCACACTGATGCTACCTCAGCAGAGTACACAGACACACACAGGTACAGGACAATCACATGGCATTGCCAACTGCGGGTACACACCTCACTCTGCCCATGTGCCAGTAGACGGGGGTGTCACAGGTGTGGGGCTGGCTCAGCACGGCATGCACACAGCACTGCTCCCTGCTCACATCCGATGGCCAGGCCATATCCATCCCTCATGCTGCTTGTGTGCAACACTCCCCATATGCACTCACCCACATGACAGGGGACTAACACACACACCAATGTGCAGGGGACGAACACGGCCTTTGGACACTCACAGCACAGGTACACTGAACAAACACACATCCATGGGTACTGACACCTGTCACACTGGGGGGAACACAGGATCACATCAGGACTGTGGAAACAACATCCCCAGGAGGAGTATGCAGGCAGAATGTGGCATGCACCTTGCATTCATTGTCACAGTAGGCACTATGCAAGTGAGGAGTGCACACAGGAAACACAGCATGCTCTGCATGGGTGACATGAGGCCTTCCACACCCTGGGACCCACTCCAAACAACAGTGCATGTCTGTCACACATGGACACAATGCCAGAAGTCACTGTCACACAAAAGGGGCACAGTCTAAGCTAGTGGAGTCTGCACTCACCTGAACCCCTGGTCGACCATACAGGCTCTGGAACTGTGGGAGGATCACATCTATCAGGGCAAGGTTCTCCTCCTGGGTGAATGGCTGTGACCTCTCCACAGTCCTGGACATGGTGCCAGAGGAATCACTATCAGCAGCAGTGGTCATGGATGAATGGATGTGCAGGCAAGTGCTCTCTCATGGGACCTGGCTGCCTTATATATGCCTGGCTGGCCTGTTCATGTATAGGAGTACAGATTGATTGGTCAGTCACATTAGCATCCTACGTTTCATCCAATCCCTTCAAACCTACCCCAGTGTGTGGCTTTGCATGGTTTCAGTTTTGATAATGATGTCAAGTCAACATCCACATTGCAACAATGTAGATTCTTTCAAACTGACTTCTGCTGTGCACCTGGTGCTCAAATTCAAAAATTTAACTCAGTCTCCATGGCAACCATCAGGCATTTAGGCCCTTATACTTGTCCCTCATGTGTCCCCTATGTGTTTTCATACATTTACACACAGGTACGGTGCGTTCCACGCCCTAGGGCACCCCACAAGCAGTGATACCGACCGTACATGCGCTTGTACGGTCCGGATCACAATATGGGCGCTGGCGTATGCGTACGCCACAGTAGTACGGACTGTACACGCGCTTGTACGGTCCGGATCACAATATGGGCGCTGGCGTATGCGTACGCCACAGTAGTACGGACTGTACACGCGCTTGTACGGTCCGGATCACAATATGGGCGCTGGCGTATGCGTACGCCACAGTAGTACGGACTGTACACGCGCTTGTACGGTCCGGATCACAATATGGGCGCTGGCGTATGCGTACGCCACAGTAGTACGGACCGTACAAGCGCGTGTACAGTCCGTACTACTGTGGCGTACGCATACGCCAGCGCCCATATTGTGATCCGGACCGTACAAGCGCGTGTACAGTCCGTACTACTGTGGCGTACGCATACGCCAGCGCCCATATTGTGATCCGGACCGTACAAGCGCGTGTACAGTCCGTACTACTGTGGCGTACGCATACGCCAGCGCCCATATTGTGATCCGGACCGTACAAGCGCGTGTACAGTCCGTACTACTGTGGCGTACGCATACGCCAGCGCCCATATTGTGATCCGGACCGTACAAGCGCGTGTACAGTCCGTACTACTGTGGCGTACGCATACGCCAGCGCCCATATTGTGATCCGGACCGTACAAGCGCGTGTACAGTCCGTACTACTGTGGCGTACGCATACGCCAGCGCACATATTGTGATCCGGACCGTACAAGCGCGTGTACAGTCCGTACTACTGTGGCGTACGCATACGCCAGCGCCCATATTGTGATCCGGACCGTACAAGCGCGTGTACAGTCCGTACTACTGTGGCGTACGCATACGCCAGCGCCCATATTGTGATCCGGACCGTACAAGCGCGTGTACAGTCCGTACTACTGTGGCGTACGCATACGCCAGCGCCCATATTGTGATCCGGACCGTACAAGCGCGTGTACAGTCCGTACTACTGTGGCGTACGCATACGCCAGCGCCCATATTGTGATCCGGACCGTACAAGCGCGTGTACAGTCCGTACTACTGTGGCGTACGCATACGCCAGCGCCCATATTGTGATCCGGACCGTACAAGCGCGTGTACAGTCCGTACTACTGTGGCGTACGCATACGCCAGCGCCCATATTGTGATCCGGACCGTACAAGCGCGTGTACAGTCCGTACTACTGTGGCGTACGCATACGCCAGCGCCCATATTGTGATCCGGACCGCACAAGCGCGTGTACAGTCCGTACTACTGTGGCGTACGCATACGCCAGCGGCAATATTGGCCCAGGGACCCTATACACGCGCTCCGAGCGTATGTACGGTGCGTATAACAACTGTCAGTGGTGACAGGCGGCACACAGACAGGAATGGAGCGGACAGGTATTGCCAAGGGTGGACACCAATGCATTGTCTGTGCAATACCACCTGTGTGTGACACAGGTGTGTCAGGATGTGATGTGGCACTTTACCCCTGAGGTGTGGGCAAAGCACATGTACGATGAGCTGTGTACACATGTCGTGTGTGATGGTGCGCATTGTACCACACATCCCCTGCACTCCTTTGACATGTGTGCATGTCGTACACACTAGTGGAGCCATGAGTCACTTGCATGTCCCAGTCACGGACACCCGCACCTGTCCCCTGATGCCAGGTACACGGAATATTACATATGACACGTGTATGGCTGCGTTGCATGCTGCAACCATGTCATGTGTGTGGCATGTCTTTCCATGATTTTGCTGTAGGTGTGTGATTCAATGTGTCAGCAGTTGCTGCTGCCAACATGTGTCTGTGTGTCGATGGGCATGGCACACTGTTCCGCACACCAGCCCACATATGTGATTTGCCATGAGGTGTGTATGTATCCAACTACACGGAGTATCAACACAAGTACATATCCACATGCTCCCTATGTATGTTCTGTCTCGACATGTACTCCTCAAAGGCAATGTGTGTGGCCTGTCCTATTCCTATGACATGTGACCAGTGCATATCGCATCCAACTACCTGTCTGTACCATACGCATACTACCTCTGCACATGTGTGGATGTCTGTGAATCCTGTGATGCGTGTGCATGTTCACTTACACTGGCCCACAGCTAGTCTCATGCCATGTCATCGTGATCTTGCCCCCCTCCGTTAGTGGCTGTCCCTTGGTAGGAGTGTAACCTGACTGGCGTTCGTGTCCAGGAACTGTGGCACAGACCTGACTCACAACGTGGCATATGTGTATTGGCTGTGTAACATGTGCTCAGTGCATTGACGATGTTGTTGTACAGTGCTCACTCTTAGGTGTTCCTTCCATTTCACTGCAGGGCTCCGCCTCTCCCTCGACGTATGCCAGACATTGCTGCCCTGCATGAACGGGACTGTATACGCCGCTACAGATTCAGCCAACGGTTGATTGATGAGTTGACTGGCCGGCTGGAAGCACAACTCCTCCCGCGCCACAGGTATCCAAGTGCACTGACACCCAAGTTGAAGGTGATGGCAGCCCTACATTTCCTTGCCACGGGTACGTTCCAACATACCATTGCTGATGTCGGGGGCATGTCCCAGACGATGTTCAGCCGTGTTCTGCATGATTTCTTAGAGGCCATGTTGGTTCACCTGGATGAGTACATTAAATTCCCAAATCGTGAGCAGTTGACAGATGTCAAGCGTGAGTTCTATGCCCTGGGAGGGATGCCCCATGTCATTGGGTCCATAGATGGGACACATGTTGCGTTGGTACCACCACAGGCACAGGAGGTGGTGTATAGGAATCGCAAACATTATCACTCCATTAATGCCCTTGTGGTGTGTCTGTCCAACATGGTGATTTCACATGTCTGTGTTCGCTTTCCAGGATCAGCACACGATGCCTTCATCATGAGGCGTAGCAGGGTGCCAGAAATGATGCTGCAGCTGCGGAACGAGCGAGCATGTATTGTTGGTGGGTAGACTCTGGCAGTTCAGTGTTTGGCGTCATCTTCCAATCTCACTGCCTGTGCTGACACACTTCTGTCCATGATGTTTCCTTGTAGGGGACGCTGGCTATCCCAACATGCCATGGCTGATGACGCCTGTCCGCAACCCCAGCACGGCTGCCGAGCACCTCTACAACAACGCACATGGGCGGACCAGGAGAGTCATTGAGAGGACGTTTGGACTTCTGAAGAGCCGATTCCGGTGCCTCCACAAGACCGGCGGAGCACTCCCATATGCCCCGGTGAAGGTGTGCAAGATCATCATCGTCTGCTGCATGCTGCACAACATGGCAGTGGAGGAAGCTGTTCCACTCATACTGGATCAAGATGACCAGGACCATCCACCCGTGGAGGATGAAGGGCTTGGTGACGGGGCAAGTGATGTGGAGGAGGAGGAGGCTGTGGAGGACATGCGGAGTCGGCTCATACGCAACTTCTTTGCTTAGTGGTGAGTTCCAGTGTCTGAGTGTGCACGCATTGGGCCGTGTGTGGCATGTGTTGCAATGTGTGTGTCCATCTGCATGTCTGCCAAGTGAGTCAGTGGTGTGTATTGAAGTGTCACTCAAGTGATGGCGCAATGGAAGGATGTTGTCTGAGGGTCATCATTGTCACCTGTCATGTTAACAACATGATACGTGTTAAGTACATGCTTGCGGATGTGCTCCTTTGTGCTGAATCCTTGTGTGTCTCTCTTCCACAGGTCCATGTGCATGCTGTCTGCTGGTGGCATTGTTGTGCTCCTGCTACTCCTCATGAACACAGCGACATGTGCTGATTCAGCGTCACATGCACGGGCAAGTGTTGAAATCTCCTCAGGGTAAGGGATGCCTCACGTCGTTTTGGGTGTGTGAATTGTTTGTAGTCTGTGTGCACTTCTCCGGTTCATGTGTGTTCCATTTGCATACATGGTGATCCTACATGGGGAACATGACATGGGGCAGGCTTCACCTGGAGCCATGCTCAGACTTGGTGACTGTCATGTGGCAGGGGATTGGGGATTGTGATGAGGCCATCATTGTGTGTAACACTGGCCTCGGAAACATACAGGTTGCACCGGGTTGACATGGTGTGTGATTGCCCCATCAGGGCCTCAATGGTGTATAGCGGCCTCTCCGTGGCAGCAGGGGGTGTTTAGCTGTTATCCGTCACTTGTGTGCCAGGTCAATGGGATGCCAGCATCTGTGTTGCAATGGGGGGTGCCAGTGTTGCTCCCACATGTACATCCACATGACCTGTGTATGTGTTGACAGAGTATCATTGTCATTCCAACACACATGACTAATAAATTTGTCCCTCTGTCTCCAAGGTGCCTCTTCCCTGTCAATGGTGCCCTGTTGCCACTGTGCGTGCCGCAGGTCTGGCATAGTTTTCATAGGTGGTGCATATGTGTCTATGTGTAGAGTGACAAGATGCTAGGGGTTTGTCAGGGAGTGGGAACTGTATTATGCACAAGATGCACAGTTCCATCCACCTCAAGGCAAGAGAGACCATCCCCCAGGGAAACTACAACATCTGTGTAGAATCCTACCCTGCAGTCTACGGACATGTGCCTCACGACTCCCATGGTACTTGTCCATATCCGGAGTGCATCTGCACAGCTCTGCTACTGCGTCGGGCAACCAGGCCACATCAACGTCCTAACGGGATGGGGGGAATGTTTCACAGCCAGCTGCAGGATGACCTTCTAGATCCACGCCCACACTCATGATGCAGCCCACAACCCCAACACAACCATGTGGCACAGTGATCCTAAACTGCATTCTGGCATCTCCATGCATCCAACCTTGGCCTAGCCACCATTCTCAACATCCGCCTGACGCAAGCATGCTGCACATTGTAGGGACACATGTCTAGACATACCTGGGAGCGGCAAGCCAGGTCACTCCACATGATCCCTGACCTCTGCGCATGACTGTTGCTCCCCTGAATGTGTCTGTAGCCACAGTTGTGCGGGAACCACTCAGCTGGTTGGGCCCAGCACAGGTGAGTTTGGTACTCCATGTCTGTATCAGATGAGACATTGGGACCCATGTGTGTCCTGGGCAAGACTGCGACCCCACGGTTTGGATGGTTGGAGTTAATTCTGAGATCAGGCATGCTTTGACTGTACGACACACACATGTATTGTAATAATGTAGAATCACGGCATCATCTTGTAAGTGTGATTAATTTATTTGTGGTGGGGTACGGGTTTGTGGGGATGACAAGAGGTGCACAGCGGGAGTGTAGAATCCAAAGTTCACTGGGGGAGTTGGTATCCTTGTCGTAGCAAAATGTCAGAGTCCATGCCACAGTCTTCGTCAACATAGGTCAGACAGTGACCAGCAAGTCCATGTGGCAGAGAATGTCATGTGCTGCTATTGGGCCAGAGGGCCAGGTGCCAGGCCAGGTGACCTGGGAGATGGTGATGTTCTGCTGACTCTCACAGTCTTTTTCGTGGACGACCCACCTTCCTGCGGGGACCCTCGGAAGCAGTCCGTGACGATGTCTGTGACGCTCCGTCGGATGAATCCTCCTCCTCCTGATCCCTCCCTGTGTCTGGTAATGGCCTTCGCCTGGTGCCACAGGGAGGGTTGCCCATGTTGTCGGCAATCCGACGGAGTACACCGGTCATTTGGGTTTGCACCGCCACGAGCTCAGCCTGTCTATCCTCCATCCTTCCTTGGTGTTGCAGTTGACAGGCATGTTGCTGGGACTGCAGGGTCTTCATCTCCTGGAGGGTCCCCTTGATGTCATTGAGGGTGGACGCAATCTGGTCCATGCCCCTGGTGTCACGCCGGTATGTATCCAGGATGTTGCTGACCTGGGACACTACCGGGTCCTGAGCTGCCTGGTCAGGTTCGCGCCTCCGCCGTCCTCCACTCCCGCCACCCCTGCCCACGTGCACCTGGCCTGCCGTTGTGGGTGCATCGGGTCTCCGGGACCCCTGAGGGATGGCATCTGCGTTGCCGCCTGCCTCCTCCTGGGTGCCCGGAGGACCGTGTCCCTCCTGGGCAGACTGGCTGGGTGGTCGTGTGCGGGCAGGGCTCCTGGACGTCTCCTGGGATGTGGCAGGAATGGGGGTGGTGGTTGGCACAGTTGTACCTGACGCAGGTGCTGCAGGTGGTTGGACACCAGAGGGGCCAGGTTGGTCTGGGTCATCCACGGAGTGGTGAGAGTCATCGCTGGCGGTGGGGTCATCATCCCGCGGAGCCTGGTCCTGTGTGACTTCCCCCCCAGTGTTGGGGGGTGTTCGTCGACGTTGACCTGTGTGTGAGAGAGACAATGTTAACAGTGTCACATGTGGCATCCATGTTGCATGCATTTCTGATTTGGCACTCTTCCTCTGGGTAGTTGGATCTGTCCTGCATTCCTCTCACAGTGCACTTGTGCATGGCTATGTCCCTTGGCCACAGCTGTCAGGGCTTTACGCATGTGTGAGACACAATCTTAGTTGATGCATCTATTTGGGTACACAGTCAGCAGTGTGGTGTGCGGGCGTAGCGAGCCATGCAGAGGCGCCTTACGTGTTGCACTGTACGTGGCCAAATGGTGTTTTGGCAAGGCAATTTGATGTTGCAGGTAGGGGACTGAAGCATTTGTGACAGGGTTCTTACCGACACGGTGGGTGGGTATACTGGGTGTGTGGTTAGGTCTGTGCCTGCAGCACGGATGGACTCGTGCACAGATTGACACATGGACCGGTCTTCATCTACGGAAGGGGGGGTTGAGGCACTGCCAGACCTGGTCTGCATGCACACAGTCCACCGGCTGACGAGTGGACATGGCCACACCACCCAAGGGTGATTTAGTCTCCCTGTGTCTCCCTTCCTCCCTCCCTCTGTCACCCTCCTCCCTCCCTCTGTCGGTCTCCCTCTGTCACCCTACTCCCTCCCTCTGTCTGTCTCCCTGTGTCCCCCCTCTGTCTCCTTCCCTCTCATTCCCCCTCTCCCTCCCTCTCTTTGTCACTCTCTGTCACCTCAGGCCAGCTTCCTGGGCACACACAGTTAGCCGGTCTTTGAATGGCCATTGGCTTGTTCATGTGAGTTAGTCCCTGTTCTCCGGGCACCCATTGGGCAGTGTGTCTGAGTGTAGGCTGCTGCTGTGGCGGTGTGTGCTGAGACTCTATCAGAGCGATGCATCTTCATTGTCTGCTGTTATGTGCAAATTGTGCCTTCAGACCCATGGCATCCTGCATGGCAGCCATCATTTGCAGGCAAGACAGTACTGTGTGGGTACACACAGTTTGTATGGCTGTGCCCTGGGCCATATGGGCTGAGGGCATTGTTGTGTGCTTGTGAGTTGCTCAATGTTAGTTTTGCTGCCCCCACTCCCAGCATCGACCACATCCTGTGTTGTGTTGGTGTTTTGTGTGGCCTGTGACTTGGCATGGCCCTGATTGATGCATGGGGCATGGAGGTGCCAGTGGCATGTGTGTGTTTGTGGAGTGTTGTTGTGTCCGGTGGTGGCTTGGGGGGGGTGGCATGCATGATTGATTGTGTATGGCATCCCCCCCATGTGAGGTGAGTTGTTTGTGTACTCACCAGGGTCTGGGAGTCCTGGCAGTCCGTGTAGTCCCTCCACCGCCAGCGTGGACATCACCTTCTCCTCCCAGGGATGGTATTGTACCGGTCTGGGGGGCGGCCCTCCTCCAGTGATGTTCCCCTGGTTGTGATTGTCAGTCATCTTCCTCTTGACCGTCCTCCGCAGATCGTACCACCTGGATTGGCACTCGTGCCTGGTCCTTCTGGTTGTCCCAACAGCATTCACAGAATCGACGATCCTCTGCCACATGGCGGTTTTTTCGGATATGCTGGTCTGTCTGACCAATGTCCCAAAGAGCTGTGGCTCGACTCTGAGGATTTCGTCGACAAGGATCTCCAGCTCCTCCTTTGTGAACTTTGGATTCTTGGTGGTGGACATGGCGTGGGGTGTGGTTGTGGGGGTGTGGGTGTGGATGGCTGTGGGTGTGTGGGTGTGGTAGTGGAGGTGTGTGTGTGAATGTGATGAGGGGGTGTTTGTGTAGGTGGTTGTGTGAAGGTATGCAAGTGTGAGGTTCAAGTATGGTGGTGTGGGTCGTCTGTGGGCTCTGGCAGCAGTGGGTCTGTTGCAAAGGCTCATGGTTTGTGTGTGTGGTCCATTTTTATTGGTCCATTTGTGGGTGTGGCTGTGTTTGAAATTTGTGTGGGTGTGTTATGAGGAGTGATTGAGTTTTGGGCCTCTGTTTGGCAGTTTGGCAGTTGCAGGTGAGTGTATGTGATGTTTGTGGGGTTGTTGGGCCTGTTTGGTGGTGTGGGGAAACTCTACTTGACTCTCCTTGTGTAAATATGGTTTGTCCGGGTTCAGTACGTGTTTTTTTGGCGTCAGTACGGTCCGTACATGCACTGGTGGGGGTGCGGTCCGTACATTCCCTGGTGGGGTGGTGGTTAGGTGCGTACATACACGGCTGGGGTGGGGGTTTGGTGCGTACATACACGGCTGGTGGTTCGGTGCGTACATACACGGCTGGGGGGGGTTCGGGGGCGTACATACACGGCTGGTGGTTCGGTGCGTACATACACGGCTGGGGGGGGGTTCGGGGGCGTACATACACGGGTGGGTGTTTGGTGCGTACATACACGGCTGGTGGTTCGGTGCGTACATACACGGCTGGGGGGGGGTTCGGGGGCGTACATACACGGGTGGGTGTTTGGTGCGTACATACACGGCTGGTGGTTCGGTGCGTACATACACGGCTGGGGTGGGGGTTTGGTGCGTACATACACGGCTGGTGGTTCGGTGCGTACATACACGGCTGGGGGGGGTTCGGGGGCGTACATACACGGCTGGTGGTTCGGTGCGTACATACACGGCTGGGGGGGGGTTCGGGGGCGTACATACACGGGTGGGTGTTTGGTGCGTACATACACGGCTGGTGGTTCGGTGCGTACATACACGGCTGGGGGGGGGTTCGGGGGCGTACATACACGGCTGGTGGTTCGGTGCGTACATACACGGCTGGGGGGGGGGTTCGGGGGCGTACATACATGGGTGGGTGTTTGGTGCGTACATACACGGCTGGTGGTTCGGTGCGTACATACACGGCTGGGGTGGGGGTTTGGTGCGTACATACACGGCTGGTGGTTCGGTGCGTACATACACGGCTGGGGGGGGGTTCGGGGGCGTACATACACGGCTGGTGGTTCGGTGCGTACATACACGGCTGGGGGGGGTTCGGGGGCGTACATACACGGGTGGGTGTTTGGTGCGTACATACACGGCTGGTGGTTCGGTGCGTACATACACGGCTGGGGGGGGGATTCGGGGGCGTACATACACGGGTGGGTGTTTGGTGCGTACATACACGGCTGGTGGTTCGGTGCGTACATACACGGCTGGGGTGGGGGTTTGGTGCGTACATACACGGCTGGTGGTTCGGTGCGTACATACACGGCTGGGGGGGGGTTCGGGGGCGTACATACACGGCTGGTGGTTCGGTGCGTACATACACGGCTGGGGGGGGGTTCGGGGGCGTACATACACGGGTGGGTGTTTGGTGCGTACATACACGGCTGGTGGTTCGGTGCGTACATACACGGCTGGGGGGGGTTCGGGGGCGTACATACACGGGTGGGTGTTTGGTGCGTACATACACGGCTGGTGGTTCGGTCCGTACATACACGGCTGGGGGGGGTTCGGGGGCGTACATACACGGCTGGTGGTTCGGTGCGTACATACAGGGCTGGGGGGGGGGTTTGGTGCGTACATACACGGCTGGTGGTTCGGTGCGTACATACACGGCTGGGGGGGGTTCGGGGGCGTACATACACGGCTGGTGGTTCGGTGCGTACATACACGGCTGGGGGGGGTTCGGGGGCGTACATACACGGGTGGGTGTTTGGTGCGTACATACACGGGTGGGGGTTCGGGGCGTACATACGCGGGCGGGGGGTGGTGGGGTGTTCGGCGCGTATGCGGGCACATGTCTCCATGGTTGCTATGGGAGTTCGGTTCGGACGGTGTTTTTTGCGTACGGTTGTGAAATGGGGAGGACGGGAGGGATCGTACTTGCGCAGTCGGACTTTATTTTTCCGCACGGTGGGTTTCTCGCCCGGGGACGTGTCGGTGACTTTTCCCGACCCGAGGACGTGTGGGGAAATCTTCCCAGTTCGATAGAGAAGTATTTTCCAGATGGTCAAGACGGCAGTGAGATGCAAAGTCACCACCTCAACAACATCTCAAGCCCCTTAAGACGCTGCTATTGTTCAGCCATTTTGTTTTAATTTGAAAGGCAGACACATGATGTCTAGTTTAGAGTTTACTGGCAATGGAACATCCTCAATTTTTTACAGGATATGCTAAAACCATTTGATAATCCATTGGTGATTTTCTTACTATTCCTACTTTAGAGGAATTTCTATGCTTTACAAATATTTTCAAATATCTGTTGAGTTTCAGGTAACTATCACCTCTTTTCCTAGCTTTTCATTATCAATACATTACTCAATGTGGCGGTACCTGTGTGTCTGAAGCATTCAGTGCTTTCACTCCTTCTCAAGCGTGATCCTAGTGGTGGCAACCTTACAACTCCCTGGTCACCTGGTACTCTACAACCTCTTAAGTATTTTCCTATTAGCCCTTCGTGCCAGGATATTGAAACTTCTGTTATGGGCAGAAGCACAGACCTGATGTTTGCCAGAATCAGGGACTTCTAGATGGTGGACCACAGCATGCATCACTTTGATTGGAGTTATCCCTTGGTTAGGGGGGTAGCTCGAAAATGGTTTTTAGTTTAAAAACCACACCAGCCAGTTGAAACGGAGATCTTTCTTCTCCAAGGTCATACAAGTCTCCTGCAGAGTGCCAAGGGTCAGTTCATCTTGTTTCTTTCTTCATTGTCTAGGTGGCTCCACTGGTGACAGTGCTTATTAACTTGTTTGCCAATAAAAAGTATATCCAGGAAAGGAAATCTGCAGACCAGTAGTATCGTCAAACTGCAATAAAACACTCCCCTCACTAGGTAACTCCAGGGACCTCCTTGTCCGGCCACAACGTATGGGAGTTTTTTTTAAACTTTTTGCTTTTTTTGTGCTACATGCTAACAATGTTTCAGCATTCTCCACTTTTCCTCATCTGCACTATTATCATTATAAAGTTGACAAACCAAAGCATCACAACCCCCTACGTAATTGCTATCTCCAGGATTGGCTTGTTCACTGGAATTTATGGAGGCTCGCTGACCAAAAGAAAGAGGAAACTGGAATCGATGCAAATATAAATGCATTATAAAATATATATTTATGGAGGTTCGCTGACCAAAAGAATGAGGAAACTGGAATCGATGCAAATATAAATGCATTATAAAATATGATTGTATGACATAATTTCGAAAGACAAAAATTCGACCTACAAAAATATCGCAACAAAAATATCGTGGTCAAGAATATCGACATCCTATCTACAACATGGTAAGTACAAAAATATCGATAATTTAATATCGATGTCAAAAATATCGTAATTCAAAAATATCGGTTTTTTTTTAGTTTAAAAATATATGTAAAATAAACCAAATAATACTTATAAATCAAAGAAACATAATTAAATATATTTTATAATATGTAAAATGTATAATAAATATATATAATTAAATGAAAATTTAATGAAACATATATATAATATATAATATATACACTTACTTAATAATTACTTTTAATAATAATTTCTGTAACATATAAATTATTAAATATTTATTTAAAATACCAACACATCTATACACATAAAACAATAACATTAATAAATATTAAATAATTACATATAGCAAATAATAATCAATAATTTTAATTTGAATATTTTTTATTATTAATTATATATTACAATAGCTAAAATATTACAAAACATATTTAATATCAGACACAATAAAACTACTAGTCCAACTTCAACAAAAACAACAGTAAGGAAAATGTTGGATAGCGTAGGGGTAAAAATAACTATTCCAACTCCCGAGAGTGCAACAGTAGGGAAAACATTGGATAGCGTAGGGGTAAAAATTACTATTCCAACTCCAAAGAGTGCAACAGTAGGGAAAGCGTTGGATAGCGTAGGGGTAAAAATTACTATTCCAACTCCAGAGAGTGCAATAGTAGGGAAAGTGTTGGATAGCGTAAGGGTAAAATTTACTATTCCCACTCCAGAGAGTGCAATAGTAGGGAAAGTGTTGGATAGCGTAAGGGTAAAATTTACTATTCCCACTCCAGAGAGTGCAACAGTATAGAAAACGTTGGATAGCGTAGTGGTAAAAATAACTATTCCAACTCCAAAGAGTGCAACAGTAGGGAAAACGTTGGATAGCGTAGGGGTAAAAATTACTATTCCAACTCCAGAGAGTGCAATAGTAGGGAAAGTGTTGGATAGCGTAAGGGTAAAATTTACTATTCCCACTCCAGAGAATGCAATAGTAGGGAAAGTGTTGGATAGCGTAAGGGTAAAAATTACTATTCCAACTCCAGAGAGTGCAATAGTAGGGAAAGTGTTGGATAGCGTAAAGGTAAAATTCACTATTCCCACTCCAGACAGTGCAACAGTAGAGAAAAGGTTGGATAGCGTAGGGGTAAAAATTACTATTCCAACTCCAAAGAGTGCAACAGTAGGGAAAGCGCTGGATAGCGTAGGGGTAAAAATTACTATTCCAACTCCAGAGAGTGCAACAGTAGGGAAAGCGCTGGATAGCGTAGGGGTAAAAATTACTATTCCCACTCCAGATAGTAAAACAGTTGGGAAAGCACTAGATAGCATAGTGATTCTATGAACATTATGACCAATTCAATAACTTGTTATAAAAAAATTGCATGTTAACAATGTTTTAAAAAAATAATTATCATTAAATACCAATTATGTAAAATAAATATTTAAATAAATACATTTAAATTACATCCCACACTATTCCCCCTTTAACACACAACACACTACTCATACAAAATACAGAATAGATTTAAATATCAATTTATCTCTTATTTACAATTAATAATACATTCTTTATAATTAATATAGTTATTAATTCACTAATTAATACATATTAACTACGAAATTACAAATATTCACCTATTAATTATTAATTAACAATACATTAATTAGCAATAACAACAAATAAAATACAATAATCAATTATTTATATTTACTATATTTAACTAACTAATAACAATTAATTAATAATAATTACAAATAAATAAAATATATCATTATTTATTTTATTTTAATTACATCCAACCCTATTCCTCTATAAACCCACAACCCACTACACATAAAAATTCACATAATTAATTTTAATTATCAATTAATCACTTAATAAAATTAAATCACCAATTAATTACTAATTAACAATTAATTAATTAACTATAACAATAAATAAATATTATTAATAAACTAATTATAATTTATATAATTAACCAAATAATAAATTATTTTTCCAATTAATAATTAATTAAAAATTATTTAATCTATTAATCAAATTAATTACCAATTAATAATTGATTACCAATTAATTAATCATAAATACCAATTAAACAATACATATTAATTCATTAATTATAATTACATTACTTCCCACCCTATTCCCCTATAAACCCACAACCCACTACACATAAAAATTCACATAATTAATTTAATTATCAATTAATCACTTAATAAACTTAAATCACCAATTAATTACTAATTAACAATTAATTAATTAACAATAACAATAAATAAATATTAATAATAAAGTAATTATAATGTATATAATTAACCAATTAATAAAATAATTTTACAATTAATAATTAACAATTAATTAATCAATTAATTACCAATTATTAATTAATTACCAATTAATTAATCATAAATACCAATTAAACAATACATATTAATTCATTAATTATAATTAATTTACTTCCCACCCTATTCCCCTATAAACCCACAACCCGCTCTGATACTAAAACGCTAAATTAAATGTAAAATAATTATAAATCTCTAAACATTTATAAATGTATTAAAATACATTACAATAATCTTTAACATACAAATAAAATACATATTAAATGACATTACACTAAATAAATATCGATATTATTGACATCGAAATTTTTACTTACGATATTACTTACATCGATATTAAGTACTTCGATATTATTAACTTCGATATTACTTACCTTGGGATCGATATTCTGTCCATCGATATTCTTGACTTCGATATTCTGTACCTACGATATTAAAAACACGATATTATTGTAGGTCGAAATTTAAAACTCGATATTTTGGCTAAACACCATAAAATATATAGGATGGGAAAAGCCAAGCTGTGAGGGTTGCTGATGCAGTTGGTTGTGCACTAGACCGAGCTGAAAGGGGTTGTGCAAATCGAAGCCCTGAATTTGACTCAGACGGAGAAAGTGTTGTTGTGGGTGGAGTAGAGTCAAATTCTGCTGAAGAAGGAAGTAGTGCACAGGGTACTCGAAGGGAGAGCAGAAGTGCCACTGAAGCAGAGAGAGTTTGGCCCGTGAACCAGAGACGGGTAAACTTGAGATTGGCACCTGGAAGAGATCTTGCCCCAGTTTCTGAAACGTCTGAATCTGAGCAAAGTGACGAAGAGCAAGCTCGAGTTAATTTGCGAAGGTCAAGGAGAGCAAGAGTGCCGTGTCAAAGGTACGCCTCACCAGAGTGGATATACGCTGTGACTGATGCCAGGCATACCAAGCACAGGGAGGCTGAGATCCCTGACATTGATCAGCAATTCTCCAAACTTGAAAATAGAAGTGTTGCTGAGAGTTCCAGGATTGGAAATCGAAGGAATACTGATCCTCAATATTCCGAATCCACCGCTTCTGAGTAAAGTTTGTGAGTTGATTCTGGAGACGTTAGTTTTTCCTACTTTTGCTATTGTACCACCACATCAGGAGTTGGTGATCCTCCGTCTTGACATTTTGCAAGGAGTTTTAGAGCTGTTGGGAGCGAATATCATTCTGGATTAAAGTAAAACTCTTTGTTGTACATAAAGGTCCAAAAGAAGAAGATAACCTAGGCCCGAGTGGAAGAAGAATAAAGTTAGGGACTTTCCATCAGGACACTGAAAGAGGGCTAAGGAAGTTTTTGTGGACTGTGTAAATAAGGAACTGAAAATTGCTAGGGGACTTCCAGCTTCAAGGCGTTGTGTGAACTGGTTTGACAAGCAATACTCGGAGGAGAAAAGAGACTTTTACATTGCTGTTGAACTGAAATTCTGAGAACGTTGCAAAGATGGCGGATGCTGGAATAACCCACCATAGAGCGAAATTAGTGATAGGTACACTTTTAGGGGTAGTGATAGCTGCTATAGTTGTGATAGTGGTAGCCTCATATATTGTTTCCCATGAGCAGGAGGGGGAGGTACAGGGGACACCTACACCTGCCACCTCTAGCCAGGCAAGACTTGAAGAGAGTCGTAGGTTTCATATGGATCTGTCTAGAAGTAACTTTAAGCTTAATGCTTATGCAAAGCTGTTGTATGAGTATGTTGATGCAATGGATGCAAAAGATTGCTAAGTGTGCATGCAGCTACCTTCTTCCGTGGAGGAGGGTATTAGATACCATCATCTTCCACTAACCTATGGGATTTCTTGCAGCTTACTGCTTAGCATCTTTTACAAGAGAAGACAATTTGAGTATTTATTTTCCAATTATGATGCAATACTTCCTGAAGTACCGGCATATAAGCCTTTGAATAAGTACGACTATTATAAGTCAGAAGAAAGACTTTGGAAGTATTTCATACCGACTTTGAGTTTGGATACGGTTTATGCTCACCGACATAATCTAACGTGTTTATTGTCGGACACTGAAAAGAAGTTTATTGGCCAGATAGAGGATAGCTATAGAAAACTAACCCAGACAAGGAATACAGGAGAGAGTCTAGTAGATTGGACTGATGAGCAGAGATCGTATAGATCTAAGGAAAGTTATGGACCCATAGAGCTAGATCAGGCGCAGAGGGGAAGTTGTGTGTGAGACGTCCTCAGACCTATTATGAAAAAGTCTCGGTAGGACAGAGTACGTGCGATCATACCTTTACCATGGAGGACTCTGATAAAAACTTTTTGCAATGTCCTGTGCAAGTGATTCCAACTGTGTATTTTGTTTGTGGAAGCAATGCCTATGTGAGGTTGCCTGCGAATTGGTATGGTACATGTTACTTGGCTATTATTTTTCCGAAGATTTATCATACAGAAGACTTAAATCTTTTGGAGACTGGACATCACTCTAAAGTGCGGAGAGCTGCAAGTGCAGGAGCAGTGATTGGTGATATTTTTGGAGCAATGATACCAAGTTTGGGCGTGGTTTTGAATGATGTGAAGATAAGAAAGTTGGCGACTGTGGTTGATGAGTTGTCAATGAATACGGCGAGGTCTTTGCTGTTAGTAGATGGAGAGATGTTGTCGATAAGAACTATGGTTTTGCAAAATCGTCTTGCTTTAGACGTATTATTGGCAAAAGAGGGTTGAGTCTGTAAATTGTTGAAAGTTCAAGAATGTTGCACGTATATTCCAGATAACAGCAAGAATCTGGAGAAATATATTGACAACATTACCATGATTCACCATAAGATTGCGGAATTGACTGAAGAGGCTGTGTGGGAGAAGATTGGTAAAGGATTTGTTCATGTGGGAAGTTGGATTGCGAGCTTGGGAAAAGGATTCCTTGGATTTGTGTTGAAGCCTCTTATCATTGTTGTGGTTTGTGTGATCTCCATGTGGGGTCTCATCAGAGCCTGTAAGTGGTACAGAGGAAACAGAGTTGAAAGAGCTCTTAGATCGAGTGAGAGGCAAATGGCTAGACTGCAGGACAGTCAATACCAGAATTTTAAGAGAATGGAGAGGTTCCGACAAAATAGAATGGCAACAAGCACTGTTTAGGTCAGTTCTTTCTCCAAGGGAATGAGGTTGTGATGGTGTGATGACATTTGTCATCACAAGGGGGAACTGATAGAGCGTCACAAGATTCTGAAATTTGTAGGGGTGCATCATATTCACCGTTAGTCAGCAGCCGCATATTAATCAATGTATGTTTAGAAGTGTCATAGAAATGTATTGATGTAATCGTTTAACTTAGAGGTGATTAGAAATGTAATAATGCTTTTGTGAGGATCAATGTTGCAAGTTATTGTGAATGTATACAACAAAACGAATAATCATTAGTTCCGTATAATGCAATGTATTAGGCTAAACGTGTGCCATGTTAAAGTTTACGCATAGGTTGCTTACTCACGTACATGAAAATAGTGAACTAATGCTTAGAGTGTGGTTTAATAGAGTGTTTAATGTGTAAAGGCCTAATCACATTTATGCTAGAGAGAAGGTCTGTTCATTCCTTATGTTAGCAAATGTTGTAGGCCGAAAAATGATTCCCTTGGTAAAGGCTTTGGGTTGCAGGGAAATGTAAAATCTTAAAGATATGGCTTTTCTCGTTCCCATGTTTCTGTTGCAGGTGCAAGGACATTTAGCTCATTAGAGAGAATAGATCTTTGTTTTAGGAGTTAGGATACTGTGAGAAGCCAACAGGGGAGTGCATTGGAATGTGAGATAGATACATTTGCTGCGCAAGGTGCCTGGGACCCAAGGTCAAGCTAACCGTCGTTGGTTGCAAGACAACTTTGTGGAAAACTACAGAGAGAATACCTGGCTGAAGAGGTGTGCCGAAGGACGTGTTCTATGATTTTTGGGTTTTGTATTAGGGACAGTGCCCCGTGGGTTGAGCAGATGAGGTTTAGACGGGAAGCTAGGAGGAGCATCTTAGAATGAGCTCTGACTAAGTGAAGGTATTTCTTAAGGGAGTCTTCACTTCTGACACCTTTTCCTTGATTCTCTTGCCTGGGATGGGAATGCTAAGTAGGGATGTCACCTTAGTGTAGGGACAGACTAACATTTTTCTTTTTGACTAATGATCCCCAATTTAGACATTGGTCATACAATCACCTTTTTGATGATTTTAGAATCTGTAATTCTTTTCGCTCTGAGTCGGATGAGAATCCTACGTAGGCTTGCATTTGTATTAGTGCCCATTTACCTTTTACACCTTGTTTTGAGGTGTTTGTATGTTCAGTTATTTTTGGTTGTAATAAAATCTTACAAATTTTAGATTCGGAGTCAGTGGTCCTTTCCAAATGAAGTCCAATTGTGGTAGATATATTTTGATAATTGTGTTCATCCCCTCCACACTATCTGGCAAATAAAAAGATCCTGGCGACCTGTGAGGATTCTTGGAGATAATCTGGTAGGCAAGAATCCGGCCTTATCAGCTCCAAGGTCACCGGAGCCAACAACCTCTAGGACCTATGGCAGTGTCATCAATTAATATAAATAAATCAGGATCAGAAAAGTGTCTGCTGCTGCCACACACCTTAATCCTCCCCTGATTTATGTCAACAACAGCAATAAAAGACACAAAAACACAACGATAAAAAATGTTGTGCTCCCAAGCCTTCCACTGCTCCTGAATCATTCCCATCTTTGTCACGAACAACACAAACAATGACTGAATAGAATGCTTCTGGGTCCTATTCAACTCCACCAAATTCACCCCATATCCTGAGGTTAATAAAAAACGAATATTGGGGCATATTATCAAGAAACGGCGTTAAAATTATCGCCGCTTTTGCGGCAGAAAACTGCTGCTAAAGCGGCGATAATGGGCTTGATAATATGCCCTTGAGAATTCCCATAGAAGCCCAGGTTCTGGTGTCAACATGGGCTTCTATGGGAATTCTCTGCGGCATATTATCAAGCCCGTTATCGCCGTGTTAGCGGCAGTTTTCTGCCGCTAAACCGGCGATAATTTTAACGCCGTCCTTGATAATATGCCCCATTGTTAGTTTACTCCTCTAGTATGCCGCAGCCATGCATACACTTTCACCCTACCACAAACAAAAGCGCAGAGGACCGGAACCTAGAAAACAATCTTGGATGACTGCTTATGCCTTCACAGTGAACCCATCTAAGAGAAATAAATGGAAAATAAAAATGCTATGAGTTTGCAAAATGAAATTGGAGGGTGACACTGTTCAACACAATATACAGTCTGGTGGCTTCCACTCTCTAAGCATATCCAAATTAAGCTGCAGACATGTGGCAGGGAAGGGAGTTGGATATTGGCCTGCAGTCTGCAGAGTACAATAAAGAGTTTGTTGGTCTCTAGGACACTTTTGAAAAGTGGCAAAATATTGCTTTCTGATTTGATTAAAATGTTGTGCCTGATATAGAACTGGTTGGTCATGGAAAATATTCCAGTTTAGAGAAACAATTACATTTAGAGGGGATTACCAGGCAAAATCACCTTACCAGGGAAATGTATCTCAATATGTTTCTCCAGGAAAAAATGTGAATACGCTACATATTTATCAGAAAAAATTGGACAGTGACGTTGCCACAATTTCTCATTGGAATCTTCTCTGTAAAGTTTTGTCTGAAACATGATTTTCAAAGCCGTTAACCAACTAGAAAAGTGGTGTTGCAAAAACAAAATCTTGATCCTGCTGGAATGTTTGAAAATGTTACAAGGGGATGAAATAGTTTTCGCAAACGCTGCTTCTTGCCGAAACATTGCCACGCCTTTAGTATGCATTAAGCCACTTTCGTGTGAAGGAGTATTTATGCTAAACAATTTGATTGACACAGGCTCATTGTGCCCAACTTATACACATATGCACTGCAGCACAAAACTGCGAGAGAGGCACTCATTTGCAGAGGAAGAGAATATAAATCGTAAAGTAGCTTTCTGCTCTATGGTAAATCACCACTAAAACAAAACTAATAAACATGACTCAATGAGCTAGCCATAAGTCCCATGGCGGCAATTTGAGATCTTTGTCCATTCTTCTGAGAATCAATTGCTGTCACTTAAGGAATACACCACGGCCCTCATTATGGGATGGCATGCAATTCCAAAGGATTATGAGATCTGCAGTAAAGCCACTGATACCGGAAGTTACACTCAGATACATTGCTTGTTCCGAGTGAGTCAAATTAGCTCCATTGTAAAACACAGGATGACCTTTTCAAGATTTCCTAGGTAATTCCTCAGAAGCCCCAATATTTACAGATTCCCTCAGTATCAATAATTCCAGGGCAGGGGGATGAACGGGGATGTAGGGTTGGGGTTGTGTGTGTGTGTGTGTGTGTGTGTGTGTTGGGGGGGTGATTTCCTGCAGAGAAAAAGGCCATTCGCAATGAGAGTTTAAGGCTGCCTGTCTCTCGCCTCTCCTCCTCAGCTACGCATACTTCCCTTAAAAGGCATACTCAGGGACCTCTGTCTCCTCTGCTAGTCTTATGCCAATGACACCCACATAAACAGAGAGACCTGCATACCCTGAAACAGTTGGCATCCACATCAAAAGACATGAACGCACTCGAGGAGCGAATTGGAGTAGGCAGCCTTGAATAGAATGACGCCCCAGAGCTAGCTTTTGGTCAGGTAGCGCTCTGGACAAACTTTGCACCCGCCCCCACTCGTCCTCTTTAATTATCTATGTTTCCCGGGTCAGGACGAGACGTATGGAAGCAACCCTCTGGAGGTTGCTGTATGGAAGCAGCCCTCTGGAGGTTGCCACCCTGGGCTTATGCCCAGGGCGCATATGATAAAACCCGGCTCTGAAGGCGCCAATAGGCACATTCTCATACTGGGCGTTGACATCGATAGCACTAACTGAGATGTTGCTCCTGTATCATATGCACCAACCCACTGACCTTCCTATGTGGTCAAAGGGAAGAGTCTACCTAGGGAGGGCCTTAGGTAAGCTCATCTAAACACACTAAAAGACCAAAGAAGCCTCATTCTAGCTGATGCCACATAGAGGAGGGGACCTAGGCGCTAGAGTAGCATGGGCCCTCAGCACTTGCCTCCACCAGGGATGTGTCACAAAGGACACAGAGGTCTATAAAGCAATGCGCGCCTATGAATTGAAATGTTCAAATGTTTTTCACAGGTTAGTCATGAATTGCAGGGTACCATTGTGCGCAGCCATGTTTAATATCCATCCTCAAAGCTACCAGTGAGGTGGAGATATTAGACATCGCTTCCAAATGTGGCCTAGATTGAGCACAAAGAAGAAAAGGCTTGGGGGACAAAAATAGAAAGTATAAAAAATAATAATAATGACACCGTTAGAACATTTTATTAGAATAATTTACAATTCATAGCGAATAAGCAATGAATGGAGGGGAATAATTTACCCCTGGCACATTTCAGATTCATTTTTTTCCACAGCCCTTTGCATATTCCTTTTAATTATGTTTGTCACCTAATGAGTGCAAAATGAATATGTACATACATAATATTCCATCCCATTGGGGGCAGCAGCAGTTCTTCCATTGCAGGGATTACAATCCAAAGAAGCAGAGCCAGGGCAGTGCAAGCAGCAAGGAGGTTTGATTGGCCAAGTGCTCCACGTAGCCTCTTCACCCCCCCCTTTCCTAGTTATTCAGACCCCCAAGAATACTGTTCTCTCCCACTGATTTGGGATATGATCAGTTGCATTTATACAGCATGGGGCTCTGATGCCCATTCAGTGAAAAGGTAGCGCTCTATTCCATACACTTTGGACCATGAGAACTCAGTGTAATGAATATGGACCTTCAGTCTCTGTCCCAATCGGATACAGTAGGCACTTCAGGCGCCTTCTTGCCAAGACCTCTCAGTGCATTACCAACTGTTTAATACATAATAATGTGCACTGAGGGTATGTGACTTTCCGTGGTTTCTAGGCACTGAGACACAGGATTGCCCTTAGCCAATGCTAATTAGTGAGATAATAATGTAAGGCATAATTATGGTTTTCCATTGATCATCATCATTAATTATGGACTGCAGGCTCAAGACGTGAATTATTTTTAAGTGAGGAATGGCTGGTAATAATAAGTGTAAAACGTGTTTTCTACATAACTAAAGCGCCACTGTGGCGCCATAGAGCTGTTTTGCAATGTACATTGTGTCAATTGATGGCTTCAGAAAGTTTTGCTGCAATCGCTGGGGGGAACTACTTTACATTTGTTTGTTTTTTGTTTTTTTAATTTTTGAAGTCAATTTCTTCCCAACGCTACCTCCGCTGTGATCGGAAAGTTGGCAGAGATGAATCGCATTGTGAGCTCGGTCGCAAGTCTTCTGGCTGCCGCATTGGCTGACTTAAGAATTTGTATGGATTGTCCACCAGGGCGGTGGGGGTAATTTCACCAAAGTTGCTGTATCTGCCATGGGAAGAGCCAGTTTGCAGCAAAAAGAATTTAGAGGGAAAATAACAGATGTCTGTTAACACTGAAGAAAATTCCGCCAATAGCAGGGAAAATATCCCCCAAAGTAGGGGTGCTCTGTGCCCACACAGTGGCCTCCTTAACATTCATGTGGCATGTTTTAAAACAGATACCTACCTTTTCCATGAGCGTCTTCAATCTACAAGGGTACCTGCACCCTGAGCTGGGAATCTCTTACACCAACGTGCTTAGCACACTAAACGGAGGTCTTTGGCCGACACAGATTTGGATGTCTGCACCTGAAGCGTGGCTAGTGACATGTTTATCTCTGTATTATAATATCTGAATACAAAAATCTCAGGGTATTTATGCTGGGAAAGCAACTACAATACAAAGAAAAGGAAAGGTGACAAGTAAGTATAAAGAGGTTGGGGGAAGGAATCATTTTGAGGTTATAGCACGGAAGAAGGGTAATGATAAAAAAACTGAGAAAGGGTAAGGCTAAAACACATCAGTTACTGTCATTAAAAAATATTAACAACATTAATAAAAATTGTTAAGTGATGGAAGTATAAGAAGGCGTCCTCATTCAATACATTTATTTTTAAAAATCACAACAATATTTTGAAAAAAACGATTAGAATATAATTAAATATAATATATAAAACCAAAGAAATCGCAGAGTGTAATCAGATTAAATCAATACTAATCACAATTAAAGTAAAATTAATAATTAATAAAAATTTGCTCCAAATATGAATCACACGTCCTAAGGGTAATCCCCTGAAATGAATCTTGAAATAATCAATATTCCTGACAAAAGCATTTGGAACCTCATGTCTGTCACTGAAGATCCACTATTGAGAGTGATAACATATCTGTATGTGCCGCAGGAAAACCCACCTTTTCTGGTGATATTTTTTATTACTGACTTGATACAAATTAGGCTGTAAATTAAGCACAGTGTTGGGAAATGAGTAAAAATAACAAATGTAAGTGCCATTTATATTCCTTCTGTTTTTCTTATCCCAGTCCTTATGTTTGAACATCAACCTAATCTTTCACATATTTCTTACTTGTCAACTTCATTAACCAGGCACTTAGGGCCCACTGAAGAAAGCTCCAATCGCCAATCAGGTTGTGCAGTTTGCAAACATACTTGTTTGCAAATAGGTCTGCAATTTGTGATGCGACCTGTATAGTAATAGATCTCATTGTAAATTGCGAATTCACAGGGGATCACAAAATGATATGTCTAATGCATATTATATAGCATTTAGTCACTGTCTACAAATGGCTATGGATACAGGGAGGGTGGGCTGTAAGGGAAAGCAGACCACTAATCTTGCATTTGCTTTTCCAAATAGGAAGCCTTTTTTAGTCGAGCATTCGAGACCTCTTGTATATACTTTAGTGTATATTTATATGTGTATGTACTTTGTGGGCTCTGGAGATCAGCCCTATTATGTGTATGTACTTTGTGGGCTCTGGAGATCAGCCCTAGGACTTGTCTGCTTCCGCTTAGGGACTTTTTCTCTGTTCAACTGCCTCTATTTAACTGTCTTGATAGAAAACGACCAGTAGAGGTCAGTAAAATACCAGAATTGCTTTCTGCTTGTTCAACTTCCTCTATTTAACTTTCTTGATAGAAAACAACCAGTAGAGGTCAGTAAAATACCAGAATTGCTTTCTGCTGAGGGACTTTCTTTTTTTAATTTTTCTGGCAACTGCCTCTCTTTAACTTTCCTGATAGAAAACGACCAGCAGAGCTCAGTAAAACACCAGAATCACTTTAGCATTCTCTAGATTACAGTCCATAAAAATTGTCTTCCATGAGCACCAGTAGAAAAATAAGATTTTTTCAAATCTTGAATTTTCAGTGATATGACCACCGAAGGCCCTGCTTTTATATGAAAAACAGAGCTTTGGGCTATACCATTTCCCGCTGAAAGATAACACTTCTCTCCATGTGTTCCCATACCTGGCATGTCACGCAGTTTGGTGCTTGCTTTCCCTCCATTTTAAAGAGCAGTAGATGTTTAAGCACCCAGGCTAATGTGCTGCATAGCTAACTACATATAGGTTTCCAGGGGCGAGACCGACTGCATTGCAAATGCTTGTTTTTAAAAGCAGCCAGTGTCCATTATGCTTAGGCTATCTGGTTTTAGGTTTAAACCTATAATAACTGATAAAACCCCACTGAAAGGAAAATAGGCATCACCGGTGTAAACATATAAACACTGAAAAAACACCTTTGCAACCACAAACTAAGTGCCATTCAAAGAAAGGAAAAGAGGAGTGAAAGAGACATTTTTATTTCTTCCTGAAGGGGCCACTACAATGTAACTTTGTTATACAAGGTAGCATCAAGAAAGACTGGGCTATCATTATTCTGCTTGAGTTTTGTTGTTTTGGGATGTCACTAAAACACTGTCTCTTCTTCCTTCTGCTTTTTTCAGTTTTGTGGTCTTTGGTCTAAAGATGCTGTGTTTTGAAGCATGTTTTAGGTCTTATTTAGTTATTTTATAAACTGTAGAGAATCTGGAAATATCAAAATCATATTTGATATTTTGGCTACATTTGATTTCACTGATAGGTAAAAAGGCTGGTTTCATAAGAATCTTTCCTAATATGTACCATCACATTTACCCACAGCCAGAGAATGGGTGAAATTCATTGATACACCAGCCCCCTTTTCTAGTGAGTCAGTGTTGAATGCAAGTGAATTGCCAAACACCCCAAGCTTTAAACATTCAATGCAAGATGTAGTGACAGATATATGTGATAAGAATGTTGTCACCAAGCATCTGAGATAGTGGTGAAAACATGACACCAGGCGTTTGGTAAAAATGGAACGCAGTGTCGCTTGGAATGCTGCTGAAAAAAGTTCCTACCAAGTTCAATAAAGATTGGAGTGATATTGTTTGTATTTGCAGTAATTCAGCTACATATGATGGTTTGTCAAAATCGATACCTGAGCTGAATCCCTGTAAGAGATCCTTGCCACTTGCTAGACGGTATGCTGAAAGCATCTTTAGAATCTTCAGAGTTGATGAACAATGCTATTGACTTTGTGGTCTATTCTGGGGCAGTAAAAATGTATTTAAACCTCATATACCCCATCAGTGCAGAAAGCAAGCAATAATTAAAATTAAATTAAAATTCCATAAACACCGGAAAAACACTGTTTCTGTTGTTTTTTGAATGGCGTGAAAATGTGTAACCACTGATAACCACTGTTTTTTTAAGGTATTGAAAAAACTGAAAAAACCCCACCAGAATTTACCAAAAATAGAAACTGAAAACAGGAAAGCCTAATTATGCTTTAAAAAAGTAGTTTCCAGCCTGGGAACACATCAGGGGTAGTAGGCGGTGGTTCCTTGCATCACTGACTGCCCCAAATGCGCTGGTGATATAATTCCCAAAAGGAAAGCTCTCTCCATGGACAGCTTCCCCTTTAAGACTCAGTTACCACTCTCTTTGAGAAGCTAGCAACTTTTCAGTGGAGTGTGACTACAATTGCGGTTCCAAACCAATGACACATGTCAGTTCAAATTGTAATAAGAAGTGGAAACTCTTTCATGCCCCTCCTAATTGCGATTCATAATGATTTGCAAAACCCATGGTGCAAGTGGGAAAGGCATTTCCAGCTTACAAAAGGGACTTCATAGCAAGTGAAAGTCCTCATGCCTTTGCAAGCCCGGTGATTATGTGAACAACAGCGTCTGTAACTGCAAAAAAGGCTTTGTGCCTCAAGCCCCTTGTTCTCTTCCATTTTATTCTGTAAAAAACCTTGGTCCCTCTTAGGGTCATACAACTAATTCGTACACCTCTTTGTTCTCCTTCTCATCTCCCCGTGATATGTTTACCCTGTCGATGTTCTGTACAGTCACAAAGGCCTGCACACCATCTCTACAGCCCCTCTCCTCATTGCAAAGATGCAGCTCACTCTCTCTACACTCCTGAGTGTGGGATCTGTTAGCAGGGTGTGGGATTTTGGCTCATTTGTTGCCAGTATGCCAGGTGACATTTGACTGCCACAGTTTCTCCAGCCAGTGCAATGGTTAAGAGAGAGAACATGGCTGAGTGTAACTTGTTAGTTCTCATAGAAATTGCAGTGAAGAGTCCCAATCTCCCTCTTATGAAGTTAAAACTTTGAGGTTCAGCCATAAAGAAAATTCCTCTAGTAAGTGCAAGCACCCTACCCATTATGGAAAAAGTTATCTCATGCATTCCACGTCCATATCTCTTTCCCAGGAGCACTGAAGTCCTCATATGTAAGCCAAAAACCACAATGCCTCACACACAACCTGTGTCCTCCTCTCATATGGAGAACATAATTGACCTAAGTTGGAGGTCATAGGCATGTGGGCCAATAGTAAATGTTTAAAAAGATCTTGGGTCACGTACAGGTGAATTATGGTTTCCTATAAGAAAAGACCTGGCAGTTGTGCAAGGTCATTCTCGCCTAAATTGATGATGAGTAAATCTGGTAATTCCCACAATGCTGGAAGAAGATGGCCTAATGCATGCCAATCACCACCAGCAAATGCACAGTCATAAACTCAAAAGAAAGACCCAGTTGTCATTGAAGCTCAACCTGAATGCTTGGTCTGTCTGTCTCTTAACGTTGGGTCACAAATCCAGGATTCCTGTGCAGTCTTTTTTAGCTGGGTCAGCCTTTGGAAAAGATGAAAAGCTTTTGTGCATATTTGTGAATGGGTCATGCTAACATAACTCCACACAGGAGCCTTCACCATTCAGGGAGCCCACAATTAAGGGGGGGGCACATTCAGCCCATTGCAAGCCCTGTCATTTTGTGAACAACAGTGTTTGTAACTGCAAAAACACACAATAAGTGATGGGTGGAATGCTTGCAATAAGTCTTGGAATAGCATTCCAACCCAATGTTCTTTTGCCCAACATGGATCCTCAGATTAGACCCTGCATTACGCAAATCAGTCTTGGTCCTGCTCAAATAGCAACAGTCCAGCCCAAACAGGCATGTCAGGTCCTCTCTGAACCAGAACACAGGCAACCCAAGACCTGTTTTGGCATGACTTGGCGTATTTAGTTTGGTGTAGCTTGGCTCCAGTGGCACAGTGAGCAAAAGACCCATGTCTGGGGATACCGTTGGCCGCTTAGGGTGTTACATCAAACACCGTAAGATGATGGAAGGACTGCTTTCAATAAGTCTAACCACTGGCAATTGCACAGGGTAGCATTTCGATCCATTGTTCTTTTGCAAATCATGCCACCTCAGATTAAACCCATCCATATGCAAACCAGTCTTGGTCCTGTCCCAATAAGATCAATCCAGCCCGAACTGCAAAGCCAGGTCTTCTCCAAAATGAAACACAAGAAATATAAGACTGGTTTTGGTCTCATTGCGCCTTATCAGTCCGGTGTAGCTTGGTTCCAGTGGCACTATTGGCAAGAGAAAGTTTCATCAACCACATGTGCTGCTCACAACTTCTGTTATTTTCCATGATGAGTAAAGTTATGATTATTCAGAGTAGCAAAGCCTTGATAGAGCAATGATGCCATCTACGAGAACATAGCGCCTGGCCAGAAAGAGGATGAGTTATATATCGATGGTTGTAGTTCAGGGAATAATTGACAGTGGCTGATCAATCAGGAAAGATACCATGAAGTTGTCTATGTGAGCTCTTCTCTGTCCTTCCAAACTCAGCAATGATTGCTATGACAAGCTGCCCAGTAAGTAAGCAGGTCCCAGGGCCCTTAGCAGAAGATATCTGAGGTCAAAACAGATGGATTCTCTGTTGGGATATATACAGTCCAACAGTGAGGAGTCCATCATCGGTCAAGCCACTTGCGCTTGTAGGTTTTGGACAAAATTGCATCCCAGTATCTTTAACATGCCTAGCCATTAAGCCCTGGTATGTTCTTTTGTCTTGATCAGGGGGTGTTTGAGGTTAACACAGTTTGGTTCTGTGGTGGTGTGCATACCTTTGCACCTCCAAGTTCCCAGAGTAAGTTTAGCATTAGTTTATGTCCAACACAGTCATTTGTTAATGACCAACATAGCACCTCAGGACCTCAGTAGCCAGATCATGTACACCTAGCTAGACCACCAGGCGCTGAGATTAAGTTCAACATCCAGTTGTGCTCAAAGGTGTTGGACACAATGTCATCCCAGGGTGTTGGCTGTGTCTGAAGGCATTGCAGTGGTGGCATATCAGTAATTTGAAAAGGACACTTTCTACTTTATCCTGATCAAATGAAATGAAGTGATATGAAAACGAGGTTTTAGAGCACACTATACCCCAAGGTGTCAAAGTGCTTTGGAAGGCAGTTTATAGCAGTCTGTTGTTGGTCAGAAGATGACCAGGGGTCTGAGAGGAGAAACGCCATGCATTCAGATGTTTTTTAAAAACAGCAAATGAGTCAAATCCAGAGATGTGAATGGATAGGGTATTCCAGTTTGGCAGTGGACACCGAAATGGAGCAACCGTCCCATCTGGCCTTCCAAAATATCGGAATTATTGCCTTCTTATGGAAGGAGGATATGGGGAGCCTGCTAGGAGTGGACCAGCGAAAGTGTGAGTTAAGTTGGCTGGGTCATTTCTTAAACATATTAAAGCATTTATCTTGTGGACCTGACTGAGGAATACCTTTTTTCTTTCCCAGATGCATCCCATTATACACATTGGTACAGACCCTGTAGAAAATGTCTTGAATAAACTACAATTCCACGTCTAAGGTGCCTTTTAAGACTTGCCAAAGGCAGAGGTGGAGACCCTTCACTCTATGCACTCTCTACCAACCCCTATATGTCTCTACATCTGCTTAGACTTACCTTTCATCACTCAGATCTTACACTCTCTACAGGGTCAGAGGTGTGGATGTGTTTGTTCACCTCCAACTTATAGCTGCGGCGTCTCCACGAATGCAAGTGTGACTGCCATGGTTCCTCTTATCACTCTGTGGTCACAAGATTTTTGGTGCCTAGGTAGGCAGGATTCAAGTGCAGAATCTCCTTTTTATCAACACTATCTAACCTCTTAAGATAGTTTCTGCCCCTAGCCTACTAGACCGTCTACTATTGGCTACACTAGAGCTGGAGAGGAAGATGAGGGACAGATGCTTGTCCTACAACTGCTGCACCGCGGAAGGATGTGGAGGCGATGGGAGACGAGTGGAAATGCTATGGATGGACCAGGCATATTTAGCAGCACCCCAATATTATTGGAATCAGTCTGGGGTGTTTCTGTAGGCCCTTGAATGAAAGAGCACCATCTGTGATGTTATGTGTTAGGCCATGTGCAGAACATTGGAAGAGCGTTTATATGGTTTAAAGAAAACTATAGCTATTGAATTTTTTTAGGCTTTGGGTTGTAACCAGAAAACCCCTTCAACTGAAGCTTTACAGGGAATTTTCAAGGATTTTGTTGGATTGATTAGTAACTGATCTTAGTGGAATGCCATAAATGTTTTAGAGTTTGGAATTTTATACTTCAGTAACTGCCCAAAAGATTCTTGTTTTGCTTTAACCGGCCTCTTACTCACTAAAGTTTCAAAATTGCTACTACCCCCCCAAAAAAAATTGAACATTTCAATTTTCAGCAATAAAAACATTTGAAAATTGGGAAAAACAGGGAAGAAAGGAGTCTGGTAAACAGAAAATAGTACAGAAAAAGAAAGTTGGAGAAAGAGCGGACGCGTGCATTTACTAGTCAGACAGCGATACTGAATAGATCTCTGGAGCACTTTTAAAATTCTATGTACAATTTTGCTATTCGTTTTTGCTGATATCGCTTTGTTTTTAAAACTGTGTGCTGGGGCTCCCTTACCTGCACTTATTCCTCATCTGTCAGTAATTTCCACGCCGCACTCCGGTCCACCACGGGGTTTCCCCGCTTGATTTGGAGAGTGCCGGCGCTTTGAAATCACGGCTTTCTGTTTGCTGGGGGCTGCTGGGGGCGGAGCGGGACTGCCTACATAAGTCACATGCCTTTCCACACATGCAGCGGACGCGCGCATTTACTAGTCAGACAGCGATACTGAATAGATCTCTGGAGCACTTTTAAAATTCTATGTACAATTTTGTTGTTCGTTTTTGCTGATATCGCTTTGTTTTTAAAACTGTGTGCTGGGGCTCCCTTACCTGCACTTATTCCTTAGCTGTCAGTAATTTCCACGCCGCACTCCGGACCACCATGGGGTTTCCCCGCTTGATGTGAAGAGTGCCGGCGCTTTGAAATCCCGGCTTTCTGTTTGCTGGGGGCTGCTGGGGGCGGAGCGGGACTGCCTACATAAGTCACATGCCTTTTCTCATGCGCAGCGGACACGCACAGTGGGCGCGTCAAAGGCAAGCCCGTCTGCTCCCATCCGCGGCCGACCGGGGCCAGGGGCCTGCCACTATGCCCGGTTTATCACGTACTCGGCAGCTGAACTTAGACACTTGCAGGAGACATGGACCTTAGACCCTAAGACCCTGACTATCCTTGATGAGTTAGGGATCTTGATACATGGGGACACAATATCAGAAATCACTCATGCCGGCGAAACCCTTACATACAATAAGTCCCCCTCAGTTACCATTACTCCTGAGGCGAAAGATATTACAATCAGCTATTTAAATACTCGCTCAATGGTAAAACATCAGCTCGAATTGTTTCAGCTTATTGACTCTGACAAACCTGATATCCTCCTCCTTACAGAAACATGGCTCTCCAATGAATCTGCCCCTGACATCTTAGCAGCAGTCCCTGAAAATTATTACATCCTTCAGTCAAACAGGCCCCCTGGTGAAGCTGGGGGAGGGGTTGCAGCTATTATACACCAAAAGCTTCATTTTACCATATTGAGGATTGCAAGTATCCCTTCAGTTGACAGTTTAATACTGAAATTTGAATAATTCCAGTCTCCTTTTATCTGCTGCTTATTTTATAGACCTCCCTACCCCATGCCCGCATTCCCCCAACTACTGGTATCACACTTAGCCATCAACCATGACAGGCTCCTTGTAATTGGAGACTTTAATTATTGGTCCAGCGATGTACGTGAAAGCATTGATTCCCCTGAGCTCACTGACCTCCTCTCCGGTATGAACTGCGTCCAACATATAAAGGTAGCCACCTACATAAAGGGGCATATCCTAGATCAAGCCTGGTCCTCTAATCTAGAAATTTCTAAGCCTACAGTCTCGCCTTGCACATGGTCAGATCACCATATTATCTCATTTACGATATCCAGTTTCCCCTCCCCTAAAAATGTACTGGAAAGAAATCACTTGGCAAGAAATTGGAACCGTGTCAACATTAACAATTTCTGCTCACTACTAACTACCACTGCCCCTATAGCACAGGAATCCCTCGACACTCAGGCTAATAACATCGAGACATGGCTTAAATCAGCAAGTGATCAACTTGCCCCTCTTAAGAAAATCAGAATAAAGCATCTTCATGATGCCCAACGCTGGTTTTCTAACGACTTGAAATTAAAAAAATTGGCATTACGGCAAGCCGAATGCCGATGGAGGCAAGACTACTCCCCGGATAAAAAAGTTCTTTATATAATTCAACTAAAAGAATATAAAAAAAGCCGTTCTCCAAACTAAAGTAGACTACTTCTCCCTAAAAGTCACTAACTCGGCCAACAAGGCTAAAGACATCTTCTCTATAGTGGATGAACTCACCAATCCAGACAGAGTCACTATGAAACTCGTTCCTTCGCAGGCACTATGTGACTCTCTCAATTCTTATTTTATAGAGAAAATTGTCTCTAATAAGGCCAGCATCCCTCTTTCTATGCCGACACTGCCATCTTCTGATTCATGTAAAAACCCATCTTCCCTAAATAAATTTCCCTTAATTTCAAAATAATTTTTTTTCAGTCTACTTAAAAGGGTCAGTTCTGGCTCCCTACTGACTGTTGCCCCCCTCATCTTCTACACGAAGCCTTTCTCACCTCCCCAGATCCTCCGCTCTTACTATTCAACACCTCCCTTGAATCAGGTATTGTCCCCGTCACCCTTAAATCCGCCGAAATTGTTCCCATTCTGACGAAACCCAATGCAGATCCTCTGGTCCTCAGTAACTACCGCCCTATCTCTTGGCTGCCCTATCTAGGCAAAATCTTAGAAGCCCACGTAACAGACTGCCTCAACCGAGTCAGTCATCTTGGCAGTCATGGACGAGCTCAGAGGGGGAGCTGACAAGGGCCTTACCCAGGCTCTGGTACTTCTTGATCTATCGGCCGCATTTGACACAGTCGATCATGGTCTCCTGATCGACCGTGTCGGTAACACCGGGATCCAGGGCCTGGCACTAAGGTGGATTTCTTCCTACCTCTGCGACAGATATCAAGCTGTTCGCATTGCCCGCTTCTCCTCCCACAAAATGAAAGTGATCTGTGGAGTTCCCCAAGGGTCTTCCCTATCGCCCCTCTTGTTTAATCTGTATCTCTTGCCTTTGATTCGCTCCTTTCACATAAAAATGGTCGAAACCTTCAACTTCGCTGACGACCTACAGCTAGTGTTTGACATTAACTCTTCCACCTCCTCAGTGTCTAACTTCCAATCTATCATGAGTTTTATCAGTCAATGGATGAATGGTAACCACCTGAAATTAAACCCCGATAAAACTGAGCTTATCCTTACTGGTAGAACTGCCAACCCATGGAATTCCAACTTTTGGCCCTCTATGCTGGACAACCCTCTTCTCCCCAGTAGCTCTGTCAAGAGCCTGGGGGTCTTGATCAGCAGCGACTTATCCATGAAAGCACAAATCAGCCTCCTCATGTTTTTACCATCTTCATAGAATTCGTAAGATCAGTAGATTCTTAACCACTGAGGCTTTAACTCTGGCTGTGCTAGCACTGGTAATCTCACGCATCGACTATGCTAACTCACTATATGCTGGTATCCCGGCTTACCAATTGCGTCATTTACAGTTAGTGCAAAATCAGTCAGCAAGGCTGATTTCCCATCTAACTCTGTGACATCATGTCACACCCCTTATGAAGAGCCTACATTGGCTCCCGGTGGCCAAACGCTGCGCCTTCACGCTAGGATGCACCATCTTTACAGCCTTAGCCAGGATAGGACCAGACTTCATCTCCTCTAGGATCCAGCACTATATTCCCTCCTGCAATTTGCGCTCGTCCAACTCTAATTTCCTGATCACCCCTTTATTTAAACGTAAAAAACATGGCGGGCTCAGATTTGCTGTCTTAGCCCAGCAATTTTGGAACTCGCTCCCCACGAACGTGAGGTTGGCAACCCCTTATGAATGCTTCAGAAAACTGTTAAAGACCTTCTTAATTTCTCAGTCATATCAGTAAGCCTATTATGCTGTGAATGCAGCTTTTCCCCTGACCTCAGCGCCATGAAACCGCCTGGTGTACGTGCGCTCTACAAAATCCTTTAATATAACATTAACATAACAAGAGAAATAAAGGGCGTTATGGGCCCCAGGTAAGAAAAATAGGGAGAAAAGAAAAATAGCACAAAACAACCTGAAGGAGACAGAGGGAAATATGGGATAAAGGAATACATGCATTTACAAAGCCAGTAGGTCTTGCCTTTGGGATGAGAGAGAGGAACGTGGAGTGCAGAAGGGAAAGAGAAACATATCGGCTGGAGAGGAATATGTAGCTATTAGGGGTGGAAGTATAAGGGTGAAAAAGCAATACGAAGGGAGAAGCACATAAAATACATTTTAAAAAGAATAACTTCTAGGCCTTCCCTCTTTTATCCCTCCACTCTCCTTCTCGATCCAAATAACAGACTAACATATCCACCGCTCAAATTACTTTCATATTTCACTATACTAATTCACCACTAATCCTTTATGGGTTCCGGTGTAGCGTGCTACTCACCGAAAAAGTGATTCAACACCTCATCAGGGGTAGCAAGAACTATATAAATGCAAACCTTTTCCCTCCTCTATCCCTTCACTATCCTTCCCAATCCAAATAACTGACTAACATTTCCACCACTCCAATTACTTTCATATTTCACTAGACTAATTCACCACTAATCCTTTATGGGTTCCGGAGTAGCGTTCTACTCACCGAAAAAACGCTTTAACACATCATCAGGTGTAGCAAGCGCTATATAAATTCTATTACAATACAATACAAGAGGTGATGGGAAGAATGTTTGCAATTAGTTCCACCATGCAACCTCAGTTTATTGGCCACCTCAACATAGGTGGCAAAAAAACGTTGGGTTTAAATGCTCGTCTGAGTAATTACCAGTGGTTAGACAAGCATTCTTCTCATCACCTTTACTCTGGTAAATTCAAAGAAACA
The DNA here is from genome assembly GCF_964204655.1 of Triturus cristatus. Taxonomy (NCBI): domain Eukaryota; kingdom Metazoa; phylum Chordata; class Amphibia; order Caudata; family Salamandridae; genus Triturus; species Triturus cristatus. The sequence continues at coordinate 476,222,720 of NC_140594.1, read as the reverse complement.
ACCAAAAAGCCATGCAGAGCCTGGAAAATAGTTTGCCTCCTCCTTTTTTCTAAGTGGCAAATACATTTTTGCTGACTTTTATTCCTGATTCACAGAGCATTTCACATTTCTGCTTTTTCAGCCCACCTAAAACAATTTGGCACTGGTTCCCAACCCTTTAGGGTGCTCCCAACCATTCAAGAGGGCCAATGAAAATCTGTGAGATATGGCAAATCTAGCTGGCCTTTGATCACATTCTGCACGGGGGCCGTCATTTTGCATTATGCCACTGGCCTCTCAGGCAGTATGATTAACCTATACCTAACCACAACACATGGCAGGACTGGTCCTGACCTTCATAGACTAAACAACTGCACTGGAATCCTAGGCACTGAATCCAATTGATCAGTAGGGAGTTGATGTGAATAAGATTTGTCTGGTCGACCAACATGGAAGTCTAATGGAGTGTGCTCCGGGGTTCATCCTTACTCTTATTTCATACATACATCCCCTGGCTTATGTACTAGAGCAGCATACCTACAATTACAGCTGTCAATGGGAGACTGTCAGATTCACCCGATCATTGAAAATTAAGGCAAAAATTAATCTAACATAATGCATTGTTTAAAGCACGTTGAAGAGCCAATGATTTATGAGCCTCAAAGGAACCTGAAATGAAATAGTGGTAATGGGTAGACCAAATAAAAATGGCTGTTCTATTTGCCCAAATCCCAAAATGTGAGAAACAAAAGTGCCATTTTTGATTCAGAACTTTTATTCTGGCTCAAATTTATGTTGTTGTTAACAACAATCCCATGAATCATTGCGGGACGAGGTTCTGACACCCTTCAAATGGAGCACTGAATTTTACAAAACCGCAGATCCCTTATCATATACTTGTTAGAGAAGACTGCAGCTTATTGAACATTAGACAATATGCTTACACTTTAGTTGGAAAAACAGAGTACATCAATGCTGCATCAAAAGAAGCTGTTTGCAAATTTTGTGTAATCATTTATGTTTGCATAATTGCACAACGTTTCTGAAAATTTACATGAAAGTATGCGAAAAGCAATTCTGACATTTAGTGCTATATTTTAAAATGTTTTTCTCTGAATACATAGCAAAAAAACACGTGTGCCATAAACAACAGCTCTCATATTCTGTTCTTTCTCATTGTTCCTATGCACCCATGATAGGATTTTTACTCTGACTGACTTGAAATTGAGTGATGAGGTGTAATGTCGTAATTTTGGGATTTTTCTTGAACAAGTGTAACACCAAATGCAGGTAAGAAGTATAAGAGAGAAAGAGGATGTGACAAAAGAAACGCTAAAATTAGCTCTGGCTAAAGCAGCAGTGGGTGAAGTATATGCTGAAAAGGCAGCTGGTAAATATTTGGCTAGGAGGGAAGAGCAGCATGAATATAGCGAACAGGTAGGACGAATCCTAGCGACTAGAACCCGGCAGGCGGCAACTCAGGGGCAGATAACAGAAATGATTACGGAGGCAGGGGCAAAAGTAAAAACACCAAAGGAAATCTGTACTGTATTTCAGAATTTTTATAAGAAATTATACAGCCAGAATAATGGGGATCCAGATGTAGCGGAAATTGAGGAATATTTAGATTCTGCCTCTCTAGATAAGCTTACAGAGGAGGACAATTACTCCCTTGAGATCAACTTTACCCCAGAAGAAGTACAAAGAGCCTTTAAGGATCTCCCATCAGGGAAAGCAGTGGGACTCGACTTAATACCGTTAGAATTTTATAAGAAGTTTTTTCTAACCTTAGAAGCAGACATTAATCGACTCATGGTTTTAATACAGAACGGTGCTGCCCCTCCGGAGTCTTGGGGAGAAGCTTCAATGGTGGTGTTTCTAAAAAAGAATAAAAGCTCTACGGATCCTGAGTCATATAGACCAATCAGCTTAATGAATAGCGATACTAAGGCCTATTCTAAAATCTTGGCAAACAGGCTGAGCTTGGTAATTGGGAAGATAGTTTCACCCTGGCAGCACGGGTTTATACCGGGGAGAGGCACTGCCGATCATATCAGAAGGGTATTCGCGCTGCTGGACGGTACTTCTGCCTCATGAGACCCTATGTCCTTAATATTGCTGGACGCTGAAAAAGCTTTCGATAGGGTCTCGTGGGGTTTTCTTTGGGCAACAATGTATAAACATAATTTTGGGAAAATATGCAGAGGAGCATTAAAAGCCCTTTATAGAAGTCCGAGCATTAGACTGAGAGTGGGGGGGGAGTTGAGCGAGGCAATAAAAATTGAGCGTGGGACTAGGGCAAGGATGCCCCTGCTCCCCTCTACTATTCGCCTGTTATGTAGACTCATTTATTAGACACATAGAAAAATATAAAAACATCTGTCCAATAGTGCTGAATGGATATGAGACTAAAATATTGGGATATGCAGATGACTTAGCAATTACATCATCAATACCAATAATAGCGATAGGGGAAATCGAGAATGAGGCTAAAAAATACGGACTTCTGTCAGGGTATAAATTTAATCAAGGAAAAACACAAATAGTTGTAAATCAATTTGCTGCGATTAACGATGAGAGAGTTGTAGAGTCCGTGGTTTATTTGGGAGTTACTATAACATCCGACCTATCTAAGGTTGTGGAGGAAAATCTGACCCCAGTAATCAAAAAGGCAAAATTAGACTTAGATAGGATGGACAATTTACGCTTAACAATCATAGGCCGCTGCAATGTTATAAAGATGCTGTTTTTGCCCAAGATTTTATATTTATTCCGTACAATTCCTTTATCATTTTCTAATAATTGGTTTAAGGAAATAGAGGGGATTTGTAATCGCTTCATATGGGCTAAGGGCAGAACTCGCAGAGCCATAAAGATGATGGCACTTTCTAAAGACCGGGGGGGCCTTGCAGTACCTGACTTTAAGGCAAATTATTTTGCGTCAGTCCTTCAGTATTGTAAAGGACTCCTCGGCGGGAATACGAAAGACATCTGGAGGGGTAGTGTTGGCATTGCGGATATATATGATCTCCTGGTTTTGGACTCTAATAAGGGTACTTCTCACATTCAAGGAGTTAAACTACTACAAAAGAACAAAGTTCAAGCTGTTGGGGGCGGCCATCTCAGTTTGGTCAATAATCCGGAAGAAAATTAAATTAGGGAGAATGAATTTTTATACCCCTTTATATATGAATGAACTCCTCCCAGAAGTATTCCACGATCAAGTGATGAGGCGGTGGGTTGGTACAATTGGAGATATCACGGATCAGTCAGGGTTAATATCATTTGAAAGGGCGCAACAGCTATATAATTTGGATCGGAGAGATTTTTTTAAATACTTACAGATAAGATCAGTTTTGCAGAGGAAACAGGCAGGTAATTGTAAGTATACTAGGGTAGATCTGATGGAATTTGTTCGAGATGATGAGGGATGTTCAATCTCTCAACTTTATGGTGCATTGTGCGAGTATAATGAGGATGATAGAGGAAAGGTATTTGATAAATGGAGAACTAAATTAGATCTAGTCGGGAATGAGGGCGAAAAATCACTTCGGCTTGGAAATTCTATCTTGAAGGTTGCAAACCTGCAAGCACAATACTATAAGACCTTGCATGAACTATATTATACACCATATAGAATAGCTCGCTGGGGTGGTACGATTGGGATCTCCTGCCCAAGATGTCAGAGTTTGGAGGCAGACACGATACATATGTTTGCAGCTTGCCCTAATTTAGATCCCTTTAAACTAGCTATGGAAAATTTCTTTAAAGATGAATTGGAGATTTCGATTAAGTTAACTAATGAGATTATGGTTCTTGGGGTGGCAAAGGAGGGACAGGAGGTACCCCATCAAGAATTTTTGTTTATTGCAATGACGCTGAGCCGGCTTTGTATCGCAACGGTATGGAAAGACTCTAACCCCCCTTCGTTTCAACAATGGCTCTCAAAATTATTAGCTATCTACACCCTAGAGAAATCTTTATATGAAAAAAAAGGAGTGAATGCAAGACAGCTTGGGAAACGGGTATGGGCCCCAGTTGAAAAATGGAAACTTAAATTAGATGGTTAATCTAAAAGGGGATAGGTACATGCTCACTTTGTCAGGACTAAAGTTGGCGGTGTTGAAATTGCTCGACTTTTACTTTTATGTTTCTTTACTTTTATTTTATTTGGGTTTTTTTTTCCTCCATTTTCAGATCTGTCAATTTTTCTTTTTTCGGTAATTATAATTAAATTATGTATTGTATCATGTTGTTTATTTTAAGAGACTAAGCCTTAATTGAAGGATTTCTGTTGTATTAGATATATATGTCAAAGCAACTAATTGTTTACACTTCATTTTTCTGATGATGAACAATAAAAAGACTTTTTTTTAAAAAAGGAAGTCTAATGGAGTGTGCTCCGGGGTTCATCCTTACTCTTATTTCATACGTACATCCCCTAGCTTATGTACTAGAGCAGCATACCTACAATTACAGCTGTCAATGGGAGACTGTCAGATTCACCCGATCATTGAAATTTAAGCCAAAACTTAATCTAACATAATGCATTGTTTAAAGCACGTTGAAGAGCCAATGATTTATGAGCCTCAAAGGAACCTGAAATGAAATAGTGGTAATGGGTAGACCAAATAAAAATGGCTGTTCTATTTGCCCAAATCCCAAAATGTGAGAAACAAAAGTGCCATTTTTGATTCAGAACTTTTATTCTGGCTCAAATTTATGGTGTTGTTAACAACAATCCCATGAATCATTGCGGGACGAGGTTCTGACACCCTTCAAATGGAGCACTGAATTTTACAAAACCGCAGATCCCTTATCATATACTTGTTAGAGAAGACTGCAGCTTATTGAACATTAGACAATATGCTTACCCTTTAGTTGGAAAAACAGAGTACATCAATGCTGCCTCAAAAGAAGCTGTTTGCAAATTTTGTGTAATCGTTTATGTTTGCATAATTGAACGACGTTTCTGAAAATTTACATGAAAGTATGCGAAAAGCAATTCTGACATTTAGTGCTATATTTTAACATGTTTTTCTCTGAATAAATAGCACAAAAAAACGTGTGCCATAAACAACAGCTCTCATATTCTGTTCGTTCTCATTGTTCCTATGCTCCCATGATAGGATTTTTACTCTGACTGACTTGAAATTGAGTGATGAGGTGTAATGTCGTAATTTGGGGATTTTTCTTCAACAAGTGTAACACCAAATGCAGGAAATTACATGGGATTACACCAGCGTAATGAAAATCTAACTTGGTCTACTCAAAAGCACCTTTCTTTCTGCCTCTCGGTGAAGGTCAGGATCAAATTTAAATTTCTACCTTCAAGAACATTAGGAAATTGGACAAATACGCCTTTATATTGTCCATTCTGCAATGCAAACCCTGCCTATCCACCAAATATTAAAAGACTAATAAAGGAACAGATCCTTGGAAGTGAAGGTCCTAAACTCTGCAATGCTCTCTCTCAGCCATAAGGTTGCAACCAAACTAAAACTTGAGAAGCTGCTGAATGGTGACCATTGTGTGTCTGAGAAGAAGGGTTAATTGTGTGTCTGAGAAGAAGAGTTACAGTCCCAACAACTCGACTCAAGGCCGACGGAAAACTTTCATTCTGCTGTAAATTTTGTGAATGCCAATATATGCGAATTTCTCAAACTTCCCAAAAGTTTGTATTATGCAATTATGTGTCAATTTTTGCTCGGGGAGACTTGTTCGTGCAGAAAATACTTTGCCAAGAGACATTTTGAGCTTCAACTGGTCTGCTGTCGGTATTTCATGTTACTTTATAATAGGAGACATGCCCTTTCATGAATATTTCACAAAATATTTGAAAAATGTAATAGAACTTCTAAAACAGTTATGCGATTTTGCACACCCTCGTGGCTCCTGCAATGTGCTATGGATACAATCACTCACCCACTACTCTTTCTATGCTGAGCATCAGTATGACTAAAGCCATAGTGCCAAACACATATTTTTCCAGCTACCTGACCTTACTAACCACACAAGCATCGTTTAGCCACCCATTTATACACATCATCATGTTACCCATGGGGCGTTGACGTGGCTAAATGCCACCATGCTGGTGTAATACAAACCACATAAATAAATAAATCGATCTAAAGATCAATTTATTGATACGTATTATTGCTTGTAAAATAAATGCTACTTGATGGGATGTAGCTCCTACCGCACATTATTTAGAAATTAAATAAAAATGTGGTTTCCCTGAAGAATTGATAATCTACATTGTGTGTGTTTTATTATTTCACCACTGCAGTGAACAGATGATGCAATTTAAAGATAAAATGAAAACAAACTTGAAAATAAATACAAATTCGGTTCATCGAAGGTGATCAGAAACTGTATACAGAGCTTGCCTTTTTGCCCTTCAACAAAGCTGCATTCTCTACGGCTAAAGCTGTGTCAGGAGGTATTGCACACTTTCCTGAAATTTATATCAACAGAAATCCAGGTCTCTGTGCACAGTGGGTGAAGAAGTTAAGTGGTGCCTTAACCCTGCTCTCCTTAGGCACACAGTGCACTGAAATCAGCTTCCAGGGCTGGAAAGCAATAATAGGAGCTGCGAGTCCTCTGAGGCTGTGGGTGAGGAAGGGGCATTAGAATGAGAAGCGAGCAGAAAAGTGCGACAGAATCATAACCAGAATCCGCGTCCATATTCGTGCCTTCAAAATACAGTCATTATATGTAACACAAATACATATGTTAAAACATATGTTGTGTGTATATTAAAGGTGTAGCGTGATTAAATCAATCAATGCCCAAATGCGGTGCGTATTGGTAATGGAGGAGGGTGGCAATGGCAGACAAATAGAAACAAATTTTACAATGTCTTAGCGGGAAACAACCATTACAACGCAGTCACTACAACGCACTACCTTTACAACACATTCATTACAATGCAACATCCTTTACATCGCATGCCATTACAACGCATGTCACTACAACGCATGCCACTACAATGCATGCCATTACAACGCATTATAAGGTAAGTAATGGGAAATAGTAATTTTTACCCCTACACTATCCAACACTTACCCTACTTTTGCACTCACTGGAGTGGGAATAGTAATTTTTACCCCTACACTATCCAACACTTACCCTACTGTTGCACTCACTGGAGTGAGAATAGTAATTTTTACCCCTACACTATCCAACACTTACCCTACTGTTGCACTCAAAGGAGTGGGAATAGTAATTTGTATCCCTACACTATCCAACACTTACACTACTGTTGCCCTAAAAGTATTATGCATTGTAATGGTATGCGTTGCAATGGTATGCATTGTAATGGAATGCGCTGTAAGTGTAGTTTCTAAAAATGCGTTGTGATGGCATGCGTTGTAAAATCATGCGTTGTAATGGATGTTGCGATGTAAAAACTGCGTTGTAAAGGCATGCGTTGTAAAAGTCTGTGTTGTAACGTGTCCTATTTGTATTAGCAGACAAGAACAATACAACAGGTCTTGGTGCTGTAGGCAAAATTGCATTTGGTCTCTGTCGCACGCCCCATACACCAATGAATAAGTCATTTTTTGTACTGTCTCTTGTAACTTTGAACCTTCTAGTGTTGCTGCCCTAAGGCTACTACCTTTCCTTGCTTTATAGAAGTGTCAGTGCTGCTACGAGGGAGACAAAAACAAACAAGTGCAAAGAGGAATAGAATGAGGGACTTTTTAATGTGTTTCTTTGAACGCTTCACTTGACGGAGGTGGGCTTTCATACATGCTTTGTAATGTAAATATTTAGATTTGATTTTTGGCTTTCCCATTTGACCCCATTTGAACCTATTTACTGTTCAGCAAATTTAGCAAATGTCCCTGTTTACAAAGAGGATTGATGAATCACAGTTGGGACATGTTTGCATGTGCTCCAATGCAGAATTAGTTGCCAATCCCTAGACAAGAGCAAATTAGTTAACACAGAGGCTACTGTGTGTTAATGTTGCAGTTAATTCCCCTCAGTGTTTAAATATATCGGGCCATATGTATCAAAATCGAACTTTGCGATTACCAAATAACCATTTTTACCGAATCGCTATCTGGTGATCGTAATTTCCGATGTAACATAGGAATCGGCAATGATTTAGCGAGTCCTTAAAATTTGCAATCGCACTTTGCGATTGTCAAATAACGATTACCTAAATACGAAGTCGAAATTAGGTAATTGCAAAATTGAGAATGTCACATTTTGGATTAACTTGATGACATCACAATCAAGTGGTGCCTTAGGGGACAACCCGCCACTGCCCCTGAGATGGAAAATAGACGTTGCGGTGCGAGACATATTGCAGCTTCAGAGGCCTCATCAAGAGATAGTGCCGAACCCACTCAATGGCCTAGTGGAGTGCGTGGAAACCAAAAGTGATATGGACATTTATCTATGTATGTTGTTTGTGGACAGAACCTTACATTTGTATTATCTGTGATGACACATTTGATTTTGCACAAATGGTGCAGAATGGCAAATCTTTGTTGGGGTGTTGGCATATTTAACCTATAGGCAAAGTCATAAATATGAAAATTAGCAGCAAGATCATGAAATGCATTGTCTCATTATTACTTACTTTAAAAATAATTGTGCATTATTTCAGCACATCCTTGTCTGCCTTCTGCTGCCCTTGTTCCATCTGCAGGTTGATGGGGTGGTTGTCGCTCATTGTCATCATCTGAATCAGACAGGTCGAGGGGTATGCCTCTTATTGTAGCTATGTTGTGCAACATGGCACATGTAGCCATGATTTGGCAGCTTGTTTCAGGACTGTACTGTAGTGCTCCACCGCTCTTGTGTACACATCTGAAGCAACTCTTATGCAGGCCAAAGGTCCTCTCTATCACATTACGTGTGCTTCTATGTGCTGCATTGTAATGGCACTCACTTGGAGTGGATGGATTTAAATACTGGGCAAGGAGGAATAAGCTTACAGCTTATGCCATGTCTCCTACAATGACAAGAGTAATTAATGATTCACTGTCATGAGTTACTGCTTCTGTACTATGTGCTAAACAGTGCAACAGAGATTTACGCTGTAGATATCCTTCTCCACATTCACCACCAATTAGCCGTGTGAAGATTCTGCTATGGTGAAAAATAAATTAATTGTTTGTACTACCAGGGAATCTGGCCACTATATCAGATATGATTTTTGAGGCATTGCATATCACTTGTATGTTTAATGAATGGCTACATTTCCTATCTCTGAAGACATACTCATTTACAGATGAAGGACTTATTGCAACATGTACGGTACAGTTTTAAAAGCACCGCCTGCAGAGTTCCTTGTGTATATACAGCAGTTTTCTCGGACAATAAAATCGTCAAAATATCTCTAGTGATTAATTTTTCTGCTGAAATTAGCTTGAGTTTTTTCTAGTGGCAGTTTTGACTCACCTACGGTAGTGCAGATGGATTAATATGACTACTGCAAAGCATTTGTACCTCGCAGATCACAGAAGTGTATTTTATGTGCATAGCTCTGTGGGTTACTGCTTTTGTCACAGAGATCCTTTTGTTACTGTGCAGTTCATAATTCACAATAGTAATCTAGCACAGTGAGCTAAGAACTGCCATCAAAGAGCTGCATGCAAACACACTTGCAGTCATATATTCAAACACTTAGGGCAGGATTACCAAAGATGTCGCTGGGTCTTACTCTTATAGTAATACAGACTTACTCCAGAATTTCAAGAGTAAGCCAGGAATTAGCGCGGCATTGGTACACACTTATAAGGCCCACAATGGCGAGACCTATTGGTTATGCCAATGCTTGTTTCTAGTTTTGATCATGTTGGTTTTGGTTCAGTGGTGCAGTGGTGTAGAATTCATCTCAATTCAGGGACCACTACAGGCATAACTGGGCCATGGCGTAAGCTCTGCATAATCAAATACATCAAATCTTTAGCTTCAGTGCAGGAATTTAGTATGAATTTGGTCTGGTGGCTCAGTGGACTAATGCGTACACTGTAGCGGCCTGTGTTCAACCTCATGGTCACAGGTTCAAATGCCAGCTGGTCCACTCAGCTTATCATCCTATGCCAAGATACCCGTCTGAGTGAATGTGTGTATTACAAATACACGTTATGGTAGCTCATACTTTTCCTATTCAGTTTTCAACTCCGGATATTATCCTCTGCTATTGAAATCTTCTAATTCTGTCTAAGTACTGTATTTCTCATTTCTGATATTGACCTCTTTGTCAATGTGTTGATATTGTGAGTATGAATTTAAGTGTGGCTCCACATTAAATTCATTATAGCCAATCAGCTTTCAAAGTTTGGACTATTTAAGATACTTGAGAATGCTTATTCATTCATATAATTATTGAATAGTTTGGCTTGTGGTACTTAGTAGTTAATTATTAGTTAAAATGTGTTATATTGCTTCTGTTCATGATTGTAACACAGAGCTTCCCTTCAATGGCTTACAAACACCTGAACTTCTTCTCCTCTTCATACAAAGGAGTACTACCTACCACCTATTTTCCCCAAAATGACAAGTGAGGACTGCACCTCAGTGATCTCGTATTCTTCCTCCATCAACAATTTTAACATTTCTACCATGGTATTTCCACAAATTTGGATAACGGCATCAACTGACTGAAATCATGATTCAAGATACTTCTGGGGAAGCATGGTTTGGGATCAGACACAACCTCCACGTGAACCATCAGGTCTGGTGCTTTTTCTGCTAATAATAGAAAATGTATTTTCATTTCTATATACTTTTTATGAGAATTGATATCCGTGGAAATTCCACAATTTAATTGCAAATCAACTGAAATGAACTAGATTCATCTCTGTTCTCTATCCCTCCTCAAAGAGTAGCCTAACAACATTTGGTCCCATGCTCCCAAAGAGTCAGCTTACTTGGTGGCTTCATACAGTCTCTATTCCCGTTCAGTTCAGCTCAACCTCCCCTTTAGGACTAGATAAAGTGTACTGAATTATTAAGTACCATAGAGCTGTAATTCCCTTGTGGCATTATATGTAAACACTTTTCAATAAACTACATTATTTTTTTCAATTTTTATGTGTTTGTTACCTCAATTTGCAGAATTGAGTGTTTGGTTGTTCTCAGGAGAAATTACCAAATCCTCGCTGGCACCTTAATGGAATCATATGCATAAGGAATAATATGCAATGTGGACTCTACTCTCTCATAAGTTGCCACACAAACTCTCCCATTTGATGAGCCAAAGTAGAATAAGCAAGGCATTTCAATTAAAACTGTTATTAAAGATAATGATAAGGTTTTCCCTGGAAATCATAGACATTTGGCAAATGTGGAAGCTAAAAAACTTAAGTGCCTCATTATAAGTTGCCCAGGGGGATATTGCTCTGGACAACTACAAGTGGGCTGGTGTTCCCGGGCCCAGGAATGCTGGGTCTGGACACATCAGACACGTTTTTAGAGCTCACCCGCAGACAGTGTGCATGCACTGTTGCTTTGTGATGGCCTATTGTGTCTAAAAAACTACTCTCAAAAGGGGCTTTTGGCCCATCCTTTACTTACCATTCATTGGCATCATTATCACTCTTCTTTGCTGCCTTCTAATTTGGCAGTGCGTGTGAGGAGTCACTTCCTTTTCTTTGCGTGAAGCATGAACCAAGTATAGATTGATTTATCTTAACTAGTGTCTGTCCATTGCTCGTGCAGTGATTGAGGTACTATTCATATTTTTATGTAGCGCAAATTCATCCTGAACTGAAGATATTGGAGCACATTACATGAGCACCAGTTACATTACACAAGTTCACATTCATGTTTTTTTAGGCAAGGGAGATTAAGTGATTTGCCCAGAATCAAAGGATGTTGAGCCAACTCCAAGTCTCTAACCTGGTTCCCTCGTTCCTATGTCAGCAGCCCTAGCAATAGTGCCACATATTTCTTCCCCCTCCCTACCACCCACTCCTTCTCCATTTGCCTTCTTAGAACTGCTTGCATCATGTTAGGAGACAAGCATTGGCAAAGCCAATAGGTCTCACCTATGCAGGATGTAATGGCTTTGTCAATATTTTTTACCCATTTTGTACAGCAGATCCCCTGCTTTGCAGCATGGCTGAAAGAATAAAAAGGCTATAATGCTGCCAGCCCTGGCCACACCATGCCACTGTACAACATGTCTTAAAAAAGATGAAAAGCCAAATACTAGAGCTATTTGGCTTTGTCCATGTTTGCTTTGTCATGCTGTAAAGATGCATGGCTGCTGTGCAGCACGGTTAAAACTAAACAGAAAAAAAGCACTATACCTTCCTAAATCCTCTCGAAGACCATGCCACACTCCAGCCCCCAGCTACAGTACTTCCCCTCCCAGTGGCAAAGGGACCATTATTGGGCCCACAGTCGAGAAATGACATGTAGATAGGGACCCGGTATTCCTGGGTCCACATTTTATCACCTCCATCCCAGGTCAATAACTTGCAATGCACATTTTTTTGCATGAAGATATTTGCCAGGATCAGAGAATCTGACCATGAGCTACTGCTTCAGACAACAGGCTACTTTTATTGAGGGTGTTAGTCAACCTCCTTAAATTTTCATACATTACCACATGCGATACAAGCTATTTTGTCTGATATATCAATATTTACATCAGACATGCTTACAGATGTACTGAGAGCTCAAGGTGCCACGTTTTCCAAGCATAAAACAGATGTTGAGTGTTGTGCTCTGAGCTCACTGTGTTTAAATCATTTGTCCATTAGTGATGATCATAAAGTTGTGACCATTCAGGTCCTGATTAAGAATTGAATAATAATGGGAAATCCTCTGATTTCTTGAAGTTATGAATTGTCCAAGAGAGATTACTCTGCTAGTGGATAATCCTCCAGGGAAACAATTCAAATCACACCATTGGTGATAATGTCCTTGACAGGGTCTCTGAGTGATAATAGTGCAGGTGACTTGCTATGTGCTGGAGATATAGTACCACAATACAGTGGATCAAATATCAACCACAAATATATTGTATCCTGCATATTAGCTACCAGAATATCATGAAAATAAGTATCAATGGGCACATTTTCGCTTACTATGCTTAACTCCACATGTATGTGTATTGACAACATATGGATATATATCTTCAAGATAAGTGGAAGTGGAGTTCAGAATAGTAAAGCTACACTTACCTGCATACACATACCTTCATAATTGCTGGCTGTTGCTATTTTGGTCATTATATTTTGTAGGATGATATTTCTGGCCTGAATATTCTGATATACATCCGTACTGGATGAATAAGCGAGGCAAGAGGGTGTTATTGGACAGGATTCTGAAAGTGAATGCTATGAGTACAGCACTGTCTTCAAAATGTGTATGGGATTTCAACAGGACAGTAAAATGGAAAATTTGACGCCTGATCTGATGCTCCATTTCTATTATGTGGAGTTTGAGTAGGCACCCTCTGCTTCAAGGCAGTGGTGGGGTTCCTTGGACCAGTTGTGGTTTTATTTATATTGTATATTTGTGATACATATGTACATTGTTCCCTGAACCGCTGTGGCTTCTACACAGTTTCTTAAACAGGCTGCACTTTGTAGTGCCTGGTTGCAGTAGATGGTTTATCATTTAATGGGAGATATAACCTGAACTCTGAAATTCCAGCTGAATAGCTATTCAAGTACGGAAGTACAACTGAAGTGAATGAATGATTTTGCAATGTAAATCCATTTATCAGGCAGTTAATGTGTACCATTTTTGCATTCATGTGCTATGAAGTCAATGTAAACCTTTACTTTGTATTTTGTGGTTGTTTGCTGCAAATGAGCAATGTGTAAGAAATGTGTATGGCATTTATTTGAGCCTGATGTAGTTCTGAATGAAGTTATTATGGCATGTTCTTCTGAGGTGTCGGGTAATGGTTGAAAATAAAAGTGTTAGCTATTCTTTAATTTAAGTCTGATAAGCATTAAGTAGAACAAAGTCTTACATTTGCACATTGATATATCCTTTTAAAGATTATTAAAATTATCTGTGCAAGACTATCATGGTGAACACCAAAACGTAACAACAGTGGTGAGTTGAGCACACGTCCACTCAGAGACCCAGAAAACCACTCACACACCCACTTACATACTCATACAGCCACTCACACACCCACTCATAGAACCAGAGAACCACTCACCCACTCATAGACCCACTCACATGCCCATTCACTTGCACACTCACACACGCACGACGACACACCCATTCAGCCACTCACACACTCACTCACAGACCCACACAGCCACTCACACACCCACTCAAATACCCACACAGCCAGTCACACACACACATTGACACACTCACCACACACTCTTTTGCCCACTTACACACCACACACCCACTCACACACCCAGGTTACAGGGATGTTATAGTTAGGAAATAGCAACAAAAAAGTAGAAATTCACTGAAAAAAACAAAAGTTTCTGAGACGTAATAGTTAGGAAATAGAATTTAAAAAAACCTTAGAAATTCACTAAAAACCCAAAGGTTCAGGGACATTATAGTAAGGTTCAGATTTTATATTTATAAAACCATAGAAATTCAGCACTTATGGTTGTAGTTATCTCAAGTAACTATAACTTGTTCTCTAAGGTAACTATAACTCACGCCTTCGCCAATCACTGCTAAATACCCCACATATTACATCACTAATGACATCTTCTATAACATCATTGTAATAGCACTGCAACATTTGCAATAAAGGTATTGATGAGAAAACTGTGCATGGCAGGGATGCATGTTTAGTTACCTTAGGTCATGAGTTATAGTTACTTGAGATTTCTATAACTGCTGAATTGCTATGGTTTTCTGTGTGTAAAATCTGAAGTTACAATTTGCAATTCTGGATTGTTATTTCCAGGAAGGGATACCTTCCTGCACATAAACAATCATTTTCCCCAAAGCAGACACATTTGAACTATGGTGCAAGGGTACCTGCGTTGGCACTAGGCAGCTAGGTTTAGCGCCAGCTCTAGGGGAAACGCAGGAGTGCGCTGCATTCTTGTAAATCTGGCGCATCCCTGCATTTTCAGTATGGCGGAACGTGGCGTTAGCAATGTTTGCTTAATGCCACGCTTCGCCGTTTCCTTGTGAATATGCCCCATAGTGTCTTCAAATCATTCCTTAAATTGGAGCAGCATTGAGGCGGTCCCGATGGATACGAGTGAATGGCTTGGAGCTGCACCTTTTCCCCTCAGCTGTGGAATAAATGCGATATAACACTGATGAGAAGAGGTAGGAGTAGGAAAACGGGAACTATAGAAGGGACGGTAAACACTAAGGCAGAGACATGCCCGAAATCTAAATACAGAAAACAGCAACAATCCTAGCAACTGCCGGTGCCTGCTCTCGCAACTCATCCATCACAATCCATCCCCTCCGATCAATTTTTCTACCTTTCCCCTACTGCCAGTGCTGGACTTAATGACCTCGGAGGAGGCCGGCGTGGGGAAAGTGGGTCAGCCTGAGCGCGCGGCCTTCCAATGTTTTATTTACACGCCATGTTCTTCCCTCTTCGAGGGGGGAGCGAGGGTTGGGCGATTGCAGCGAGGGAGAGACACAGCTCCAGCAGGGACCTGCTGCCTGTATTTTTTTAATTATTAACAGGGGAGGCACATGAAAAAGAATATGTACCAGCCCAGTCCCAGGTGTCAAGGAACAAATTGCTTTATGTGTAGGTGCGACAAAAGAGAGAGACAGGGTCCCTGCTGGACGCTGTGTTAAAATATCTACCAATTCTGTTCAGTTCTGTTGTGTTGTTTTGAGTCCGGTTATAATAAAAAAAGAGAATTTAAATTGCACTAGAACACGCTCGATTACCCTATTTTTATGTGCACGGAACGTTTAAATTGCATGACAGGCGCGAGGGAGCTTAAATATTATGTTGTTGTGTGTTATGTTGAGGTTGTAAGGTGATATGATGGCACGTATGAGCCTTCAGGGCATGGTAGGTCTCTGACAGAAGGGGCAAAGGTGGCCAGCAGAGCGCAGGGCCCTGAGGCAACAGGAGATATGTGTAGTTGATTCTTTAATTCATTATTTGTATGGCTCTCTTGGTGTCACCATGCTGTGCATCATGAAATAGCACAGTTAGAGGAAGCATAACATATACACCCACTACCCCCCTCCAATCCATGCAAGATCTTTGAGAACAACGATATTGAGTAACTCTTGGATAACCTCAACAGCCAAAGGCTTCTCGACCAATCAGAGTCGAGCATTGGTCCAGGGCATGGAACTCCCCTCATCAGAACTCAGGACGAGACCTTCAAAACACTGGACTAAAGCAAGACAGGCTACCTTGTACTTTATCTCATAAGACCAGAAGTGTAAGAGGAGACACTGCCTTTTCACCACTGAGAGGTAACATACGTTTTGGACAATTTTCCCTCATGTCTCATCACAAGGTGACCACAAGTATCAACCCATTCATAGTTTTACAGTAAAAAAATAGTCTTTCTACTTCCATCCCTTTTTGGACATCACGCGTGACTGTGAGCTCTTCTATTATGTCTATGCTGATGATGGTCATTTTTTCTCTGCATCACAAACATAACCAATACTAACGTCTAATCACTGCCAACGACTTTTCGGTGAGAAGGAATTTCATAAAAGTCAGTGGAAGCAAAGTTGAATTATTCTCTCTTAGCACCAAATGTACCACCAACTGCCTTCCCTCTGATGCAGCGCAATTTTCTTTCCCTTTGGGCTCTGGTGTAGTCATAAAACAGCATCAATGGTCATATGGGCAGTTAGTTATTTGCTGAATGTGTATTATGCGAGCTAACCTCAGTACATCAATTTCAATTAACAGTGAAACCAGTTTGCAACCACAAAAACGACAAAAAGGATGGTTTCCAAACCATAAAGGTTTATTAGCAAATTAGTAAAAGTTACAGGCTTTATTCATTTACTAAATCAATTCATCAGGTAAGCATGAAATCCAATATTATCAATCAATCCACCAAGATTTATCAGAGAGATGACAATGCAAATCATTAGGAAGTGCAAAATGTAAAACAGAAGAAGTATCAGTTCCAAAAAGGAACTTCCCTAAACTTCATTAAGGGGCATATTTACAATATTTTGGCATAGGGCATTGCCGCAAGCCTTCTAGCTTCGCTGCCCTACGTCAAAAGAAAAGGGCAGGAATGCACTGCATCTACACGATACGATGCATTCCAGTCCTTTCTGCCGGAGCACAAATTGCAGCCGAGCGCCAACGCAGGGTCCCTTGCACCATGGTGCCAGGGTGTCTGTGTTGTTGGCATGATTGTTTTTGTGCAGAAAGGGACACCTTCCTGCACAATAACAATCAAAGGAGGCATTTTCCTTGTTCGATGTGTGCTACAGAATGCAACACACGTAGAAACAGGAAAAAAAGAGGAGAAATGTAAACATTTATCCTCATTATGCCTGCTTTGGGAAGGCGTTAGTTTTGGCGCTGCCTTAGATTTACGCTATGTTGTAAATCTGGGGAAGTGCCGAAAACCATGAGTGTTGCAGGGAACACCCACAGCAACACCCATGAAATACCCCTTCCAAGCAGAGTAAGGCATTTTCTTAGTCCATATTTACAAGGCCATGAAAAGCCACACAGGGTGGCTTTGCGTGGTCTTGTAAATAGGGGCCAGCACACTGCACCTCCGGAGCATCAAAAAAGTGACACTCCGGTAGGGTAAAAGTGCTGCAGGGGCATTGTAAATATGCCCCTAAGTATCATGAACTGTCAGACTTGCCATCTTTGGTGTGGTTTCCCCTGACTTTTTGCCTCTACCCCCTGTTTTTTTATGCTGTGCTGGATTTTGTTTTTTGCTGGCTTAGATGCTTTGGGCACTTTGTCTTTGCTGATCAGTGTCAAAGTGCAAGTGCTCCTAGTGTAAATTGTTATTATCATTGGTTCTCTCTGATTGGCATATTTGATTTACTGGTAAGTCCCTAGTAAAGTGCACTGAGTGTGCCAGGGTCTGTAAAACAAATACTACTAGTGGGCCTGCAGCACTGATTGTGCCACCCACATGAGTAACCCTGAAAAGATATCTCAGACCTGCCACTGTAGTGTCCGTGCACAGTTTTATACTGCCCTGTCGACCTACGAAGAGCACACACTTGCCAGACCCTGACTTTCCCTTTTCTTACATGTAAGGCACCCCTACCGTAGACCAAAGGTACTCCCATTTGCAGGGTCAGTGTATGTAAAAGGCAGGACATGTACTGGTGTGTGTGACATGTCCTGATAGTGAAATACTGCCAATTTAGTTTTTCACTATTGAAAGGCTATCTGTCCCTTCGGATAGAATGGGGAATACTTTGTATCAGTTTAGGCTCTCTGAACCCAGAATTTAACAACACATATTTTAGTAAAGATGTTTTGTAAATTGTGTATTTGAAAATCCCACTTTTAAAAAGAAGGCATTTCCTTGTTTAATCATTCTGTGTATCTCTGCCTATTTGTGGGGTGACTGTCTGGTTTTGGAGTGACAGGACCTTGGGATGTGCATTCACTGTAGACAGCCACTGGGGGGGGGGAGGGGGGGTTGAGGTTTGCCTGGCCCTTATTGGATGACTCAGAGCTGAGCTGAATGGGGCTTGGCTGCATTTAGAGTAGTGAAAGGAGAGTTCCTTACACCTGAATAGGGCCTGTCACCCTTGCACAATGCTATCTCCACCCCCTGTGGTCATACTGCACCAGTAAGGATATAACGTTTGGAGTGGGCTCAGAAACCCTTGTACAAAGAGAACAAAGACAAAAAGGGGTATAAGTAGTAGACCTTAAACCCCAGAAATTTAGACTCGATTCAAGAGGAACATTTGCCAAGGAGAAGAGCTGAAGTGCTGTGAGGAGGATTACTGCCCCTTTGTTCTGTGTTTCTGTGTTGTGTGGGGTTGGCCTGCAGTTGCTGTTTCAGCTAAGGAAAACACAAATACTGGAGCTTTGCTGTGAACATGCTTGAAGAAGAATCTCCAAGGGTCTGTGTGTGCTGGTCTCCTGTTCTGAAGTCTCAGGGACACAACAACTTCACTCCCAGCTCCCCTGAACTCTGCTGCTGAGAGTTCTGACCTGTCAGGAGGTGCCTATTCCAGTACTGGACTCTGGAGGTTGTTCCTGCTGTTGGGAGCTGGAAGAAACCTGAAGAACTGAAGAAATCGACGCATTGCCCTACTTGCGGCGGTTTTTCCAACACAGCACCGCTATGCAAGAAGAATCTCCATGCATGGCTGCAGAGATGACACAGCGCCTGTCGTGGCTGCAAGAACCAACGCATCGTGGGATCGCAGCTGAAGAAACCGACGCAGTGTCGCTTGCTGCCGCTGCATCGATTGCCAGCACATCCCAGATTTCTACGCATCGCACCTGTGCAGCAAGGTTTCCCAACACATCACCCGCAGACCAGAACCGTCTTGGAGTCGAAGCATCACTTCCCCCTACAGTCTGGATTCGACGCATCACTTCTCCTGCATGCAGATGAACTGTTGCATCCCCTTCTCAAGGACTCAGTAACTGACACATCTCTTTGTTTCTCAACGCTTTCCTTCTCTGTGGTTGTTTGGCCTTCTGAACTTTGATGCATCAACAGGTACTTTATGTAGAATCACGCATCCATAGTTTTCTATGGCAACAGTTGCTTGAAACCTTTATACAAATCATATTCTTATTACAAGGATGTTGGATTTTTGTCATTTTGGTCTTGTTGAGTTTAGATAAAGATACTTTATTTTTCCCACACTGGTGTGGTGTCCATTTGTGGTGTTATCACTGTAATACTGTGTGTTTTGAGTACAAATACTTTACACACTGCCTTTGGGATAAGCCTGTCTGCTCGTGCCAAGATACCCTGGGGGTAAGCAAGGGTTATCTAAAGTGTGTATCCAACTTATCCTGACTAGAAGCAAGTCTCCCTATTTGGACAAAGGTACCTACCTCTGCCAACTAGAGACCCCCATTTCTTTTTTTCCATGTCATTTTTATTGAATCTTTCAAAATTGAACAGATATGTAAATAAACACAGTAATCATAATAGACAATAAGACCCCCCATTTCTAATAGGCAATCACTGATATAATCCTACAGGAGCATGATGGGAAGCTGAGATGTTCAGTCCCAACTCCACCCCAGACCTCAACTCCTCCATGACTGGTACACTGAAGGGTGATGCAGTGTCAGAGGGGAAAGTGAAATGGGGTTGAAAGAGAGAGAGTGTAAAAGAAGGTTGACATCGTAACTGATATCCGCCTCTCCATTACTCTTTCTACTCATATTAGTGAGTTTTACATGCCTGTTAGTCTCTAAATGTATGTATATGTACCTGATATATATACCTGGTTGTTCCCACTTTCCTGCCTTTTATGTACTCTCTCTCTTGATTCACTAAAAGTCCTGCTCTGCAGTGTCTTAAAACAAAGGAATACACATTGGTAAGCTGTTCATCAATAATCACACTCATAAGATCATTACCACTATAAATCACGTTACATACCAGGGTCTTGTAGGGTACTGATGGGCGGGATGCATCCTTGCCATAATTCTCCAGTTTTCCTAAAAATGAACACAAAGAAGTATGCATACAGAGATTTCCACAGGTTTCCAAACATATGTTGTTACCATACAATTAAAAAAAGATGATCAGCACTCAACATATATTTAGTTCATTATACAAGAAGTACAATCAGAGAACATTTTCATGTATGGCACAGACTCCATGTTAAATTTTCATTAAATTGTCCTTTATTTGTCTCGGTTTTTGTTTTTAATAAAAATCCCATGTAGCCAACTTATTTCGTCCCTTCACGAGACTTCATCAAGGCTTAAATTGTAGAATAATTTAGTCGAAAAATCCCCACTTTGACCTTATTAGGGCATCGAGGGTACCAAGGTCCATTTGTGTATTGCTCCAACCAGATCCCGGTGTTACTCCAGCTTGATCACAGTACTACTCCTTTCTTTATTAGAGGAACCATTCTGCCCTCTTTGTCAGGTGTTAGCCTCACTCCACCACTTCAGAAATGCTAGGCTGCACCATATTTACAAGAATATGGTGTAGCCTTGCGTTTCCCCCGGCGCTTGTGCTACACTTGTAGCTCCAACATAGGCACCCTTGCACCATAGTGCAAGGGTGTCTGTGTGCAGGGGAAAGTTTGTTTATGTACAGGAAGTTCCCCCTTCCTGTACATTAACAATCTTTAAATGCCATTTTGACACTTCTATGTGTGCTGCTTAATGCATCACACATGGAAGTCATAAAATGTGATATTATTTAAAGATTGTTTATGTGCAGAGAGGGGGCCCTGCCTGTACATAAACAATACAAGGTTTTTTTCTTTTTCCATGTGTGCTGCACAAGGCAGCACACATAGAAAAAGCAAAAACAAGGAGAAATAAAGTAGTTCTCCTCGTTTCACCAAGTTAAGAACAGGTATTCCCTAGTCTTAATTTTGGAGCTGCCTCCTATTTACGCTGTCCTTGGCAGCGTCAAAATCAATGGGTGTTGCAGTGGAACGCCCACCACAACACCCACTGCCCACCCCTTTCACGCTATGCATAGTGTGAAAGGGTACCTTGTTTACAAGCCAGGGTTAAGCCACGTTAAGTGGCTTAACGCTGCCTTGTAAATAAGGCAAGGCCCCTATTGCCATCACGACATCACTTAAAGTGACATTGTGATGGCGATAGGGGCTTGTAAATATGCTCCTAAGTATCCAGAGATGGCAAAGGGAATTCCTAAGCAGAAGGTGTGTAACAAAGAGACTCCTTAAGGCTAACAGGAAGCTCAAATAGACGTTTAATGTAGAAGATGAAGGGTCCCATCCACCAATGACAGCTGTACATAAACTGTTACTAGGAGTCTGACTCCTATGACATCCCTAACATTCTATCTCCATGGCACCCCTTGGCTAGCTAGTAAATGGGACATCCTGCAGGATGCCACACACCTCCCTTCCAAACAGCAAAAACAACATTAACAGATACATAACTATGTACACATAAAACCATGGCTAAGTGTGAAAGCATGATTTACTTCATAACAAAGTCTTTGAGAAAACCAGGAACCTTCACTTCTCTGGACGATCTTCTGGCTTGTCCTTCTGATAACGGGTTTGCACCAGAACTGAGATTTGAACCAGTCAAGTTTTCTGCAGCTTTCTTGGCAACACTTTGTTTGAGGACCACCACTCGATTCACATTCCATTTGCGAGAGCCTTCGGTTTTGACAGCATTCAACAAAACCTTGAGTACCCTCATAGGCTTTAAAAAAATAGTTGAACTTCCCATGGACACAGTTTTTGAATTAATAACACATCTCCCACTTTGACCTTAATGACCCTCACACTTTTCTTTCTGTTAAAATACTTCTTGCGAGCCTCGATTCTCTTTCTCTCCTTGAGCTTCCAACTTGCCCCATTATCTACTCACCCAAGGAGGAGCCACCAGAGTATTGGGATGTCTCCCTTTAAATAACTCAAATGGAGATTTTCTCGTGACAACATGGGAGAGACTGTGTATGCCTCAACTTTTTTGTACATCTCCTCTTTCCAATTCACACCCTCAGCCTTGGCCATGGAAACCATCTCCTTTAACACCCGGTTAAACCTTTCCACCATGCCACTGGTTTATGGGTGATAAAGGGAACACTGTTTATGCTTTACACCACAAGGTTTCAAGAACTGTTCCATCTCATTCGACACCAATTGCACTCCATTATCCGTCAGCAAAACACTCGAAATCCCCACTCTCCCAAACAAACCTTTCAGGGAATCCACAACATGTTTGGTCTTGATACCTGTTGAAAACTTCACCTCCGGCCACCTTGAGAACATGTCTATGAGCACCATCACATAAGATTCTCCACCACCCAAGTGCATGGGGCCCAAAATATCTAAAGCCACTTCTTGCCATAGCTGGACCAGGCGTTCTCTAATAATCAGAGGTTGAGTTTTGGGTTGGGCAGTCCTCTCACTCATAGCACACTGAACACACCCCCTAATTTCCCTTTCCACCTGAAGATCCATGCCTGGCCACCGATAGGGTAATCTAAGCCTTTATTTGGTCTGAGACATCCCTTGGTGTCTTGAGTGGGCCAGACCAATTAAACCTCCTCTCAAAGATAACGGTGGCACCAATCTTGTGCCCCTGAACAACAAACCATTTGTCATGGACAATTCATCTCTCATATGCTAATACTTCTCAGAGGCAACCTTCGCTCTTGATGGCCAACCACCTCTTAAACTCACAAACACATCTTGCATATCCTTATCATGTAACACGGCATCCAGCCACTCACACTCTGTGAAGCCACAGACCTCTATTTCACAAACAACTTCCTCGTCCTCCTTACAAATGAAACATTGGTCCTCCTCATACTCCCCAACAAGCCTAAAAAGAGTGTTGGCGACTTTGTTTTTCACACCCGGTAGGAAGTTGATCTCAAAACCATACTCCTGTAAGGACACTACCCACCTAGTGATCCTACTTGACACCACATCAATGTGTTTCCTTCTGAAGATTTCACCCTAAGGTCTGTGACCCATTCCAACTTCATTTAAAAAAAAACTATTACCCCACAACAAATTCTTCAGTTTCCTGGTAGCCCAATGTACTGCGAGTGCCTCCCTCTCGATCACAGAATAGCACAGCTCAGCACCTCGAAGGCTGAGTGAGAGGAATAAAATTACCCTCTCAACCCCTTGAACCCCTTGTTGAAGGACAGAGCCCAAACCCTTGATGCTAGCATCCGTAATCAACACTGAATTCACTTTGGGATCAAAACTCTGCAGCTTGGGAGCTTTATTCAATTCAACCGTCACTTGTTTGAATTCTCTTTCACAAGCTTCCATCCAGACAAATTCCACTCCTTTCCTGAGAAGTTTTTTCATGTTCTCGCACAAACCAGCAAAACGTTTAACAAACTGGTTGTAATACTCTGCCATGCCGAGAAACATCGTTAATTCACCCCTATTGCACGGGGACTTCAAGTTTTCTATGGTGTTCACCAACTCCCTTTTTGGCATCACACCTTCCCCTGTAATTGTGTGCCCTAGGTAGTCAATAGAACTTCTACTAAACGTGCACTTATCCAATCTGATGGTAAGATTAGAGCCATCCAACCTTCTCAAAACCTGATCCACCCTTGCATCATGTTCCTTATTGTCCTTTCGAAAGACCAATACATCGTCCTGGTATATTCTCACCCCATCAAGTCCCTTCAAAACCTCTTCTTAGGCCCTCTGAAAAACAGAGCCTGCAGATACTAAACCAAAAGTCAACCTCAAAAATCTGAAGGTACCAAATGGCGTTATGAATGCAGTAATTATTACAGTCTTATTTGATGGTGTGCAGACTTGAGATCTATACTGGAGAATACTTTAGCTCATGCAATAACATAAGCACATCTGAAATCTTGGGCAAAGGGTACCTGTCAACAATTATACATTTGTTTAACTCCCTTAAGTCCACACATAAACGCTGACTGCCATCAGCCTTGTGGGCAGCAACCACCGGAGCCAACCACTGTGTGCCCTCAACCTCTTCAATGACCCCGTCACATTGTAATTTCTCCAATTCTGCCTTCATCTCACCTCTGACTTTTCCTGTGACTGGCTTAGCAGAACATAGTCCCGAAGATAGTCAAGTTCCCCTCTAAGCACTTGAGGACATCTGCCCCAAGATCCTGCCTGAACTCTTCACCTGACTGTAGGTGAATCTCCTTAACTACAAAATTCCGTCTTCAACACAATAGGTGGAACACTGTTGAGATCAAGATTGACTCTCAAATCCCTCTGGTGAAACCAGCTAAGAATGCTGTCACCCTTTTGCGACATGTAGACTTTAGCACTACTATACCTGTCCTTATACTCCAATAGACCCCAGAAATAGCCAAACAGTTTTATGAGCTCACGTCCCTAGGCACAGGGTCTAATGTCAGGCTTGACTTTATCCTTGAGCTTGTCCATGTAAAATTCTGTAGAGATAATGGAGATTTTGGCACCAGAATCAAATAGCATATTCGTACCACCACCTTCAATTATAACTGCATCCACAAGAGCATTACTTTTGCATCCCATCACTTGCAACAGAATTTTCCCACAATCAAAATCTTCACCCACTTCGTTGTTATCACCACACCTGTCACAGACTTCATTGACTCCTTTTCTAACTAATTTGGCCTTACAAACAGTTGCAAAATGCCCCCTTTTCTTACAGTTGTTGCACACTGCTTTTCTGGCTGGACAAGACATATCATTGGCTAAACGTCCAGCCTTCCCACATCTATAGCATTTGGGTTGGAACACGGGTCTTTTGCTCGGAACATTAGTTACCTTTTTTTTCTTGTCTAACTCATTAGGTTCTTTTGTCACCACGTGAACAGACTCACCCTTGACCTCGTCTTTTTTAATGATCTTCACGCACTTGAGTGAGTGTTCAATTTGTTTGCCTATAACCAATACTTCATCCAAAGAAGGTTCGTCCTTCTGCCATAGTTCAACTCTTACTTTTTCAGTGTTGTACCCTAGCATAAATTGATCCCGAATCCTTTCGCCCACCAACCCACCAAACTTGCATCAGGATGCTAACTTCCTCAAAGTAGTCACATAGTTCTCCACTGTTTCACCTTCTCTTTGATTTCTGCATCCAAAATGAAATTGTTCTAAAATAGTGCTACCCTTAGGCAAATAGTGCCTATCTTGCTTCATAATGCACAACTCATACTCATTGAAATCTTGACCTACAACTTCTGGAAGATGGTCAAAACCTCTTGACCCTCTGTGCTTAAGCAATGCAAAAGAAGAGCGGTTTTGCGTTCAGCACTAAGTGAAGTTCCACAGACCTTGCCATATCTCTCAAACACCTTGCACCACTTCTCCCACCTAATTGGAGGATCACCAGGCATAGATAAAAAGAAAGGGGGAGCCAGTACATTTTGCATGTTATAAGCGTAAAAAGAAACAATAAATAATACATAAATACAGGGAGATCAAAGTTAAACCAAATAATAAGAATCACTTATAATGAGCAACACACTGAAGATTCACCCCAAAATATCAAACAGTATGCACAACAGAGACAGAATGTTGAACAATGTATGTAAATAACAATACAGAACAGGCATAACAGAAGTAATATCCAGTTAATGTTAATTAAGTGCATCGAAAAACATGATCCCCAAAGTATGCAATAGTTTGCGCATCACTGATGATGACATGAGAAAAAGAAATGTGACTAAATAAATAGTGTGCGCATCACTGTAAATAGGCCAAAATGGATGAGCACAAAGTAGGCAAATTAATTAAAATAAAAACAAATTACAGGAAGAGAATTACTACATAATGAAGTTGGTGTGCGTATCACCGTAAACAAGTGCACGCACAGTGAGTAGAATAGCAGGCAGGAAAGTAAGAAAATGGTGTGCGTATCACCGCAAATAAGGGCATGCACAGCAGGGTTGCTTACCAAAGCCCAAGATTGGTAATCATCGCAACTGCAAGTATCACCACACACAAGTGCACACAGGCAATTGTGCAGCTTGCTTGACGAAGCTCAGAGAATCCAGTGCGCATTTCACCGCAGGTGAGTGCACGGACGAAAACGGTACAGCCACAAATCTAAAATGCAGATTACACAGCGTCCCGCAGAGAAAGACTGCAGTAAAGGCACCGGACCGCAAGATGGAGTTGGCATCAGCTTAATGTGACGTCGTCTTTTCGCCAGGACCGTGACGTAGCGCGTCACTGACAGAAGAAGGTCAGAGCCTGAACAATACACGGAATTACGTGCAGACAAAGAAGAACGAGGTAAGTGTGGCAATCTCGTGAAGCAATTCATGCGCAGGGATGGCGAAAGCCGTTAAAACAATTCCGTGCCACCGAGTAGTAAAATAACATTAATGAGTGAAGTCACGTAGTGGATGAGAAGCCTTTCCCTTGCTGGCACTTTCCACTGCAGAAAAGAGTTGCTTGGTGTTGGGACCCTTAAATATCTTCAAAGTTAAATGCAGCTTGATATTTCAGATGATTTCAAACTTATATGGGGTCCATAAGTTCCGCTCGTCGCTAGTGTAACAAAGAGACTCCTTGAGGCTAACAGGAAGCTCAAATTGAAGATTAATGTAGAAGATGAAGGGGACCATCCACCCACGACAGCTGCTCCTCATAAACCGTCACTAAGAGTCTGACTCCTATGACGTCCCTAGCATTCTATCTCCTTGGCACCCTTGGCTAGCCAGTAAATGAGGCATCCTGCAGGATGCCACAAGGTGTCAGTCTTTAATGAGTCAAATTAAGGTTCAGGGGAAAGATAGACATAGACGTTTAAGAGTTTACCTTGAGGATCAAGAATATGAGATTTCAGCAGAATTAGGGAAAGGTCTTCCCTCAGTAAAGTTGGAAGGGGATCCTTGCATTCTCTCTTAAATGCCTTCCTACTTAACTCCTCCAAATTTGGACCAATCAGATTGTGCTGTCTTCCTGGAACAGGTTAAATCCCCATGTTACTATCCTCAAACAGACACACACACAGCTGTACAACCTTAAAAGCATCAGTGGTCCATCCTGCATGGTACAGGAGGATCTTTATCATTCCACACATGGTATAAATCATAACAACCATTCAATTAGACCTATCTATTCTAACATTTCTAAAGTAAATAATGAGCTACTCTTCTAACTAACAAAGTTTATTTTGTGAAAGCACATTTGACATCAACATTAGATTTAACTGTAAAAGACTTTTAAGTAACTGAGGCCTACTCGTGATTAGGCCAACTTAAGGAATACATTTGGCTAGGCTTGAGTCTACTATAACTAATGATTACACTACAATTACAAAAAGTGTTGCTATTTTATACGTATGTGGCCACACATTAACACACAAATTAAAAAGGAATTAGTAAAATTATAAAGCGCAAACTTTTACACTGTACCAAACCCCCCTTTGATGGCTAAAATAGCATTCAATGACAAATGGAGGACACTGTTGCAAAGGCAGGGTCAAAAAATTACACCCATAAGCCTTCTACTAAGGAGAAGCAAACAAATAAAAGAAGAGTCCTAGGTAGAGTGGGCCCATCAAACAGGGGAAAGAACATGTCTTGCCTCTTGTTGCCCTCACACACCCCGAGGGATGTCATGCTTCATCATCGGGCATTTGCTCCTCGTTTGCCCGGCGCTGCAATTCCCAACGGGTCCCCCAAAGGGTCGCTTTATCGGAGATCTTTTAAGGCATGCCGGATGGTGCATGGGGGTGTGTGGGTCCTATATGAGGGTAGTAAGGTGCTTGCATAGTGAATTGAAACTGACAAGGGGTAACCTATAAACAGTTATTTTGATGTAGTAACCCTCTTGGCAGAATAAAAACTCTGAATTAGAGTATAATCCCAAATGGCACATTATGCCTAGGTATCATAAAAACGGTCAACATGTTTCGCGCCTCTGTTGCCGCTAAGGTCATTGGCGCTTCTTCGGGACCAGGATATAAAAAGAATGGTGAAGTGCACCTGATGATTAAAAAGTGAAAACCCCAAATTTTTGGCAGGGCGGACTATTATGCTGCTCCTGACCAAAACCTAAGACAAGAAAGGAAAAAAGAGAAAGAAGACGTATATAACGTGCATTAGATTAGATTAATGCAACATAGTGTGCCATAATCGTGTGCACAACATATCAATGTCACAAAGGAAAATCAAAATAGCCATCACACAAGACATTTGAATACCCCAGGACTCCATGAGAACTTTATTGCCCATTGCTGTTTACGCTTTAAGTTCTACAATTCTCGCAACTCATCATAATTTCAAAATTGCTTATACTTGAGTTCTATTTCATCCCTCTTTCTTTTTGTGCCTCTACTCTCATCAATTTAAATCCCTTCACCAAAGCAAATAAGTAAATCGAACAAATACCAATTGTCAAAATGGGCCTTAATATATTCCCCGATTGGCATATTTAAATTACCTTTATATACCCATAGCATCTGGTATTCTCTGTGCCCAGGGCCTGTAAGTTAAATGTCACTAGTGGACTGCAGCACACATTGTGCGTCCAATAAAGTGACAAGGCAAAACATGTCTTCAGACCTGGCCATTCAGCCTGAGTGTGCAATTGTAAAACTGCAAATTTGACCTGGCAAAAAAAACTTTTACCTTTTGCAGGCCTCAATCTTTTTTTTTACACCTTCCTTTTTCATACTAGAAAGTAACCTGTAAGTTCGGCCCTAAATGCCCGTAAAGCAGGGTGCATGGTTTTTAAAAAGTAGGACATGTCTACTTAAGTAATACATGCCCTGGCAGGGGGAAATCTCCAAAGATGTGTATTACTGTGGGAAGGCTGGCCCCTCCATAGAAAAACACAGGGTTACATTATAACATCTCATGATGCATAACTTCAGTTGGGCAATAGAACAAAAAATCAAGGACTCAAATTAATTTACAATCAAATCTAATGGTAAAGTCAGATTTTAAATTAAAATTTTGAAAATTACTCTTTCAGGCAGTTTTCATTTTCCTGTCTAATGCCTCTAGTAGACCTTTCAGAGTTAATCCCTAACTGTCATTTGGCAGACTGCGGGATAGTGTGAATGGCTCCCAGGAAAGGTGACAAAAGGAATTTGGCTAGGAAGAGTTGTGCTCTCCTTCTGACAGGATGGCTTGGGGTGGACCCACTAAAGGCACAAGCTTTAAAGGAGCATCTCCTGTCACAGTCAGATGTAATTTACACCTTGCCTGCCCCTGCCATTCTCCAAGTAGCCAGAATGGCACTACCAATATTACTAAGCCAACTACCTATAGCAGAAAATTCTTTCCAAATTGCTTCCCAGTCACCTTTGTCTTCCTATTCCTTTAATTCCGTTGACACTCCTGTAATATTCTTTATATCTGTTTTGATTTCTTTGCTGTTGACTAGGATGTTTGTGCAGCATAGCTGCGCCTTCAGTGTCTTACTCTGCCCTCTTTTGCAAGCAAAATATCCAAGCCAAGTCTATTCTGCAAAACCATAGCCCTAATGGCTATTCTTTAGTAATTTCTAACAAAGCAGTGCTAACTAAGGTAGAAAGCTTTCTAATCCTTTAAAAAAAAAAAAATATTAATAATTTATTGATATTCAGACAGATATTACACTTAAATACGTATAAGAACTCATTTCATTATTTACATTTTGTCAATACATGCTAATTAATCCAAATTAACATTAAGAATAACAGAGAGAAATAATATATCCAAAACATTTATAGAAGCACGGGTAAATCTATTATACATTAACCTTACCCTTTTAGCCATTTAGTTACAGGAGCCCATCATTTTATGCCCCATTTTCTAGCCTGATATCCTTTACAAGTATACAAAGCCTGTTCAAGATTATAAACAGCTATAAAACGAGCCAGAAATTCGTGAAAATATGGGGGCAATGGATCCTTCCATCTGGTTGCAATAAGTAACCTAATTATGGTAACCGAGATGAATATTATGCTGATCTGAAGTTGATCTAGTTCTAACTTGCTATCATATCCAATCAACCTAAGCGTAGGGGTTAATTCCACAGTTTGGCCAAAGATCCTTGCCCAAAACTTAACCAGTTTGCATTTTATCAAAACCAGTTGTACACACCCATAAAACATATGGATATCCTCTGCTGGTCCTACCCCACATCTAGGACATTTGTCATCCTCCCTTTTCCCCCATTGAAATAATTTAGTCGGAGTAAAATATAAATTATAGATCGTTTTGTAATATTGTGATTTTAAATTAGCTGATAGGAGCATTTTTTTACCTAATTGTAATGACATACCAATGTCAACATCTTCATCTTCTAGTTTGTTGGTCCATTTTGTTTCAATTTTATCTATATCATCCTGAGCTTGCTCCAGCATCAAGCTATATAGGTGTTTAATTTTACAGACAGATTTCCCCATTGTTTCAAACAACGCTATTTTAACACTAGATATCGACTGTCTCATTTTAAGAACGACCCCCTTGATTTGTAAATATTTAAGGTAGTGCCCATCCGGGATTCCAACTTCTTTTTGCAGCTCACTAAACGAATATAATTGGCCGTTTAGCTGGATATCCCCCATTGTCCGTAATCCTAGTTGTTCACATTGTTTTGCTATAGCATCATAATACACAGGGGGAGACAAAAATGATTTCCAAATAGGTGTATACATGGTTATCTTCTCGATGTTCATGTGTTTTTGTATTCTGACCCAATTTTTCCAAGCGCTGACAATAATCTTAAATCGCACTTTCTTATAATAGCATGGTTCCACCTTACGTAAGAATAGTGCCTTAGCCTTTTTCCCTAGTACCAGTTCGTAAATTGTTGGGAGCTCTTTGTCCTGTACCTTATTAACATAATTTTCAAAAAAAAGTATACTCATTTGTTGTAACAAAGAAGCCTAGTGGTAAAAAGTTAAATTAGGACCGGACCACCCTCCCCGTGCTTGTGGTAAAGTAAAACATTTAAGAGCTCTCCTAACCTTACCATATTGCCAAATAAACCTACTAAATATTGAATCTAGTGTTTTAATTATAGATCCTTCTATTTCCACCGGAAGTGCCCTAAATAAATATAACACCTTGGGGAACATTATCATTTTAAGAACGTTCACCCTCCTTATAATAGTTAGGTGAAGTGAGTTCATTCGCCTAAGATCTACGGCTATTTTACTGATCACAGGGTCTAAGTTTATTTGAGCAATCTGCCTAAAATCCGGTGTAATCTTAACTCCAAGATACGTAGCGGTCTTTACTCTTCGATTGTCCGTAAAGATGACATTGTCGGTACAAATTATTTGGGTATTTGATTTATTCAATAAATACCCTGATTCCTTCCCAAATAAAATTGCAATGTCTTCAATTTCCCTTTTAGCTTGCTCCGGGTTAAGTGTTAATATCGCAATGTCATCTGCGTAAGCGAGTATTTCGGTTCTATGACCCTGGGTCATGATTGGGGCGATTGTCTCTGTCAAGAATTCCTGTCATACAAGGGAAACACGCCCTTATGTAAACAGGAGAGCTGTTACATAACTCAAGGGAAACACGCCCTTATGTAAACAGGAGAGCTGTTACATAACTCAAGGGAAACACGCCCTTATGTAAACAGGAGAGCTGTTACATAACTCAAGGAAACACGCCCTTATGTAAACAGGAGAGCTGTTACATAACTCAAGGAAAACACGCCCTATAAAGGGAGGAACCGGGAGGTACAACGCTGTCGGATATTGTGTTCACACCGACGTACCTGCTTCGTGAAGAGCAGTGTTCCGGAGTGGTGCTCCAGTAAGGCAAGAACGGAGGTAGGTCGAGTCGTTACTCCCTGGGCCGTGTCTTGCCCCATCGTCACCTGTGAAGGACCCGGAAGCTCTACCGGTCAACCATTGAGCTTCGCTTTTTGACTCGGCTGAGTCCAAGCGCAGTGGCGCTTTTGCTGGTTGGAGTCGTAACTCCCAGCCCGACCAGAGACACTGGGACTGCCAGCTGTAACGCACACCAGGAGGTGTTTGCCGCGTTACAGACTCGGAAGTCCGCAGGATCGATCGAGCGGCTGCTCTCGGTTCAGTCTTCTTGCTTGTGATTGGGGTATCGGTGACGCATCACCAGGAGGTGACTCCGCGTCCCGGTGCAGTCTGAGGAAGAGGTTGAGCGGCTGCTCCCTTCAGGTAGAGACCCCGGCTGGGTGTTTCCCTGACTCCTCGATTCTCCCCAACACTCTTCGTGCCCCTCACAGCCTACCGATTGGCATTGTCGGCCATTTCATTTCTGCCCTCTGTTGGCATACGCCGGGACCGGCGTATATGCAGAGGACGGTTAGGACCATCCGTGCTGTGGGCTGGTAACGTACTTAGCCTGGAGGATTCCAGTGACTATAACTTTTGTTTATTCTTTGTATTATATTTGCCTTCATTAAAACAACTAACCCTTCACTAGTGGTTGCGTCCTCATTGTCGTGTCTGTTAAACGATCCTGAGACGTTCAGGGCGTTACAAAATATCCGACCTTAATAACACTAACTGTCTCCCGGTCGATAACAGACATGGCAACACTTGATGATGTGCTGGCTGCTTTAGCGGCCATGCAAGTTGAAGTGGCTGCCTCTAGGCAAGAAACAGCCGATGTAAAAGCCAGACTGGATGCTATCCAATTGGACCCGCTCACGCCCAGCACCTCCCTCACGAATCAGACCCCTGCGGTAGTAGTGGAAATGCCGGTAGCCATCCCCTTGGCGACACCAGAGAGGTACAGTGGGGATCCTAACACAGTGCAGGTATTCCTCACACAAGTGGCGCTACATTTATCGTGCAAACCAAAGGCGTTCCCCACGAGTCAGGCTCGTGTGGCTTTCCTTATATCCTATTTGGCTGGAAACGCGGCACAATGGGCCGTACCTCTGGTGAGCAGGGACGACCCCCTCTTATGTGATTGGGGTGCTTTTCGCGAGGAATTCCTGAAGGTATTCGACAGAAGGGCTGACTCGTACACGGCGGACCGTGAAATGCTTGAGTTGAGACAGGGATCCATCGACCTGGTGCCAGGGGCCAGCGTTCCCAGCGGCAGGCTGTATGCCCTGACGGAGCCTGAAAACGTGCATCTCCGGGGGTACCTGGATAAACTCCTCAAGCTAGGATTCATCCGCCCGTCCAAGTCTCCGGCCGCCTCGCCACTCTTCTTCATCCCGAAGGCTAATGGGGAGCTGAGAGCCTGTGTGGACTTTAGGGCATTGAATGCGATAACCATAAAAAATCGGTACCCCTTGCCTCTCATCAGTGTACTTCTGGAACAGGTCAAGAAAGCTCGTATCTACACCAAGTTGGATTTGAAAGGGGCATACCATCTGGTGCGCATGAGGGACGGAGACGAGTGGAAGACCGCCTTTAAGACCAGGTTCGGCCTTTTTGAGTACCTCGTCATGCCGTTCGGTCTGTGCAACGCCCCGGCAGCCTTTCAGTACTTTTTGAATGAGGTATTCAGAGAGGAGTTGGATATCTACGTGGTCGTATATATCGACGACATCCTCATCTATTCGTCCAGTGTGGAGGAGCACGTACACCACGTCAAAGCTGTGCTCCAAAAGCTGAGGGAAAACATGCTGTTTTGTAAACTCAGCAAGTGTGACTTCCACGTCACATCCGTGGAATTCCTCGGAGTGATGCTGAGTCCAGAGGGACAGGAGATGGCAGAACGAAAGATCAAGGCGGTGAAAGAATGGCCGGTGCCCCAAAGCGTGAAGGACGTCCAAAGTTTCATTGGCTTCGCCAACTTTTACAGGCGGTTCATAGATGGATTTTCAGGAGTTGTGGCCCCAATCACACAGCTACTGAGGAAGTCCAAGGAGTTTGTCTGGTCCCCTGAAGCGAACAAAGCCTTTGAGGCCCTGAAAAGCGCCTTTGGTAAGGCGCCGGTGTTGGCTCACCCCGATCCGGATCTCCCCTACGTGGTGGAAGCGGACGCGTCGGATGTGGCGCTGGGGGCTATCTTGTCCCAACGCAACCACGACACAGGGGTGCTTCATCCCGTTGCGTACATGTCCCGCAAACTCAACGACGCCGAACGCAACTACCATATTGCGGAGAAGGAACTTCTCGCAATCAAGGACGCCTTCACCGAATGGAGGCATTGGTTGATGGGGGCAAGACATGTGGTATCGGTGTACACGGACCATCGGAACCTACAGTTCATGACGGCCACTAGACACCTTTCTCCCAGGCAGCTGCGGTGGATGATCTTCTTTGCGGGGTTCAACTTCCGCATCACATATCGGCCGGGGACGGAAAACCGAAAGGCGGACGCCCTGTCCCGTCAATCTGCAGTTAAGGAACCATTGCCTGCGACCGAGCGTTCCATCATTTCCCCGAGGATGGTATTGGGGGTTATCCAACCGGATACTTTCCTGAGGGGAATAAAGAGAGGGATCAGGTCATTCGCATGGCGGAGGTGGCTCCTCAGTCACAGAGAATGGCAGCTGAAGGACGGGATACCCCTGAAGGGCAGGTGCCTATTGATACCCACGCCTAGGCTAAGGAAACAAGCATTCATCTGGTGCCATGACTCTCCATGCGCAGGTCATTTGGGCTTTGAAAAAACGGTGGCTAGCATGGGACGGCATTTCTGGTGGCCAACCATGAGAGTGGATGTCAGGAGGTGGGGACAGGAGTGTCCTACGTGTGCTACCATGAAGGCCGACCATGGCCGAACCCAAGGGCTCTTACATCCACTTCCAACCCCGGATAGACCATGGGATAGCATATCACTGGACTTCGTGGTGGGCCTACCGGTAGACCAGGGGATGACGGCAATACTGGTGGTGGTGGATTACTTGACGAAAATGGGGCACTTCATCCCCTGCAAGAGAGTCCCTACGGCCGGGGAATTGGCGTCACTACTCCTAAAGAATGTGGTACGACTGCATGGATTACCTGGGGTGATCGTGTCGGACCGGGGGTCGCAGTTTACTGCGCAATTCTGGAAGACTTGGTGCACTGCGCTGCATGTTAAGACCGCCCTGTCCACCAGCTACCACCCTCAAACGGACGGCCAAACCGAGCGCCTGAACCAAACGCTCAAACAGTATCTGCGATGTTTTGTGGACCAGGGCAGGGAAGAATGGGTCGACTTGCTATGGGTTGCAGAGATAGCCTATAACAACGCCACTCACAGCTCCACACAGTCATCTCCGTTCTATAGCAACTATGGCCAACATCCCAGGTTCTTGCCATTTCTACATCCGTTCAGAGAGGACAGGATTCCCGCCACAGCGGACAGGGTGGCACACATAAAAGACACATTGATGCGCTCAAGGGCTGTCCTAATAGAGGCCAAGAGAAGATACAAGGCTGCGGCAGATAGGAAGAGAAGGCCCGGGCCACTGTACCGCACTGGAGACTACGTCTGGATATCCACAAGAAACATGAGGTTTCGAAAGAACAGTGTGTTCCATCCCAAGTACATGGGCCCCTATCGAATTACCAAGTGTATGGGTCCCGTGAACGTGAAGGTGTGCTTGCCCCAGTCATTGCGAATACACCCTGTCTTTCATGTATCATTGCTCAAACCAGCACCCTCCAAGCCGTCTGGGACACCTCGGCCGGTATGCGTGGAGTCGGAGGTGGAGTATGAAGTGTCGGGCATACGGGCGTCCAAATGGCGCAGGGGGAAGCTGTGGTACCTGGTTGCGTGGAAAGGCTATGGCCCGGAGGAGCATTCATGGGAACCGGCTGAAGGGGTTCATGCTCCGCGCTTGGTCTCCTTGTTCCATCGGCGTTTTCCTGCCAGCGCTGGACCCGTGGGGAGCCGCTGAGAGGGAGGATGTACTGTCAAGAATTCCTGTCATACAAGGGAAACACGCCCTTATGTAAACAGGAGAGCTGTTACATAACTCAAGGGAAACACGCCCTTATGTAAACAGGAGAGCTGTTACATAACTCAAGGGAAACACGCCCTTATGTAACAGGAGAGCTGTTACATAACTCAAGGAAACACGCCCTTATGTAAACAGGAGAGCTGTTACATAACTCAAGGAAAACACGCCCTATAAAGGGAGGAACCGGGAGGTACAACGCTGTCGGATATTGTGTTCACACCGACGTACCTGCTTCGTGAAGAGCAGTGTTCCGGAGTGGTGCTCCAGTAAGGCAAGAACGGAGGTAGGTCGAGTCGTTACTCCCTGGGCCGTGTCTTGCCCCATCGTCACCTGTGAAGGACCCGGAAGCTCTACCGGTCAACCATTGAGCTTCGCTTTGTGACTCGGCTGAGTCCAAGCGCAGTGGCGCTTTTGCTGGTTGGAGTCGTAACTCCCAGCCCGACCAGAGACACTGGGACTGCCAGCTGTAACGCACACCAGGAGGTGTTTGCCGCGTTACAGACTCGGAAGTCCGCAGGATCGATCGAGCGGCTGCTCTCGGTTCAGTCTTCTTGCTTGTGATTGGGGTATCGGTGACGCATCACCAGGAGGTGACTCCGCGTCCCGGTGCAGTCTGAGGAAGAGGTTGAGCGGCTGCTCCCTTCAGGTAGAGACCCCGGCTGGGTGTTTCCCTGACTCCTCGATTCTCCCCAACACTCTTCGTGCCCCTCACAGCCTACCGATTGGCATTGTCGGCCATTTCATTTCTGCCCTCTGTTGGCATACGCCGGGACCGGCGTATATGCAGAGGACGGTTAGGACCATCCGTGCTGTGGGCTGGTAACGTACTTAGCCTGGAGGATTCCAGTGACTATAACTTTTGTTTATTCTTTGTATTATATTTGCCTTCATTAAAACAACTAACCCTTCACTAGTGGTTGCGTCCTCATTGTCGTGTCTGTTAAACGATCCTGAGACGTTCAGGGCATTACAGTCTCATTCTCCATTATCATTTGGATAAATGGGTCTATGTAAAGGGCGAATAAAATTGGTGAGCAAGGGCATCCCTGCCTAGTTCCTCGAGAAACCCTTATCATTTCAGATTCTCTGCCCATTAACTGTAATTTCGCGTAGGGAGCTCAATACATAGCTTTAATTGCTGTGATGA
This sequence comes from Triturus cristatus, assembly GCF_964204655.1. Lineage (NCBI taxonomy): Eukaryota > Metazoa > Chordata > Amphibia > Caudata > Salamandridae > Triturus > Triturus cristatus. Next base: position 476,185,240 of record NC_140594.1, on the reverse strand, counting down.
CCCGGGGTCCAAACCCTTTAGCTACCAAAATTCCCCATAGATACTCCCATGACACCTTGTCGAATGCCTTTTCCGCATCCAGAAGGATCATAGCTAAATGCCCATTAGTCTCCCAAAATATGTCAAATAGGGCCACGGCTCGTCTTATATGATCTGTTGTATCTCCTCCAGGTACGAAGCCATGCTGCCAGGGTGACACAAGGCTCGCTATGACCCTCTGGAGACGGTTCACCAGTATTTTAGAATAGATTTTTGCATCCGCGTTTATTAGGGAAATGGGTCTATACGAGGTGGGCTTATCCAATGGTTTACCCTTCTTGGGGAAGATGACAATGTTAGTGCCCTTCCAGGAATCTGGCGGATTCCCAAGATGTTGTACTCCCAAAAATAGATCCCAGATCAAGGGGGCTAGCTCTTCCGGAAAGATTTTATAAAATTCCGATGGAATTTTGTCAGGGCCGGCTGCTTTCCCTGAGGCCAACTGCTGTATCTCTATTTGTATCTCTTCTAGTGTGAATTCAGTCTCAAGTCTCTCACTTACGTCCTCTCCTAGCGTCCTATATTCTTTGCTAGCCCTCACATAGACATCACTGTGGGGGCCTTGCTTCACCTCCATATAAAGATCTTGATAGAATTCATGAAACACTTTTACTGTATCCCCTGGGTCAGTATATAGAGTCCCCCCATTACATATTGAGGATATTTGGCTCTTCATTATTTTTTGTCTTGTCTTCAGGGCCAGTGTCTTCCCAACAGTTTTGCCATTTTCGTAGCACTCTGCCCTATGGGTCTGGTACCCTGCCGCAGCTTTTTGGGAGCAATAAGACCCTATCTCAGCTTTTACCACCGTGATATCTAATTGAGTTGTTGCTACTTCCATCCCCCGTACTATTTTACCCAAATGTTCTTTCTCCAGATCTCTGAGTTTGGCATATAACTGCTTAATCCTCTTCCCTTGTTGTAGTCTTTGGTTAGATACAAAGCTTACCATCTCCCCTCTTACTCCAGCCTTGAACGCATCCCAAACCACGTTACGCGAAGCACTATATCTATTCAGATAAAAAAAATCCCTTATCCAAATTTTGAAATAACGGATATACTCTTGATCAACCAGCAGGTTCCGATCAAATGTCCATTGTGTTTGGTACATATAAAGTTGCGGTAGTCTTAGCCTAAAGATCAAGGGATTGTGATCAGACATTAGTTTGGGCAAAATTTCAACCTCAGCTGCTCCTGAAATCTGTTTGGAGATGAAAAAGTAGTCCAACCGAACATATTTCTGGTGGGGGTAAGAAAAATAAGTATAGCCTGGATCAGTGGGAGATTTGCTGCCCACCCATCTATCAACCCATGGGTTTTGCTCAGTGATGCTAATGCTCGGTATACCTTGGGCTTCCGCCCTTGATATCTATTAAACGTCAAATTGCCTACTCCTAAATGAATATTAAAGTCCCCACACATTATTAAAGGTGTGGGCCAAGTCGCTAGCTCCATCTCCAAATCATCAAATAATTTAGGCTCATCTTGATTTGAGCCGTACACCGTGGCTATTGTTATTCCACATTCAAGCTCAGCCAGAGCCCACCTCCCTCCGGCATCACCCATTGTGCACCTAGCGAATCCTATTCGATTTTTAGCCAATATAGCCACCCCTCTTATATTGGAGGTTTGCGTAGAGCAGGCCATTAGCGAATAACCCTTAATCACAATTAGTCCCCTCTTTTCCCATGGTAGATGGGTTTCTTGGGATTGATACATTTGACTATTTCCATGGTCCTATCTCACTTACTCCTATCCCCTAAGCCACATATATTAACTGAACAAACAGTCATCGTACCCATGTAGACTAATGTGTTGTCCCTTTATTTTCATTTTATCTCTTTTTGCCCCTTGACATACAAATATAGATCGAGGTATATATGATTAACTCTCATTTCTGTTATTATTCTCAGCATTTTAGCACATTTTTTGAATTCTTTTTCCGTAAACTGTCTGAATTTTTTCCCCCTGTTTTGTGCCCCCCACCCAAAACCCCTTAGCCCCCCCTTCCCCCCTGCCCTGCCACTACCACCCCCCCACTCCCTCCCCTCCCCTCCCTCTCTCCCATCTTCGGGAAATGCCCAGACCGCACATCGGTCTGTTGGCAGAGATGGAGAGCAGTTAGCTGACACCGTGAATCACTAAACAATACCATACGGTACTTCTTTAAGGGGAATAGCCCCTGTCAATACAGATTATAATCAATTTTTTTTTTTTTTCTAATTTTCAAAAGCCCAAAAATACCAATCTTTAGAAGAGAAAGAAGAGAAGCATTATTACCCCATCCTTCCCCCCCCCCCCCCGCAATGGCTTCAATTCAGCCAAATCGTCGAGCAGTCATAAATAAAGGATCTCCTGCTTTCTCCAATTTGCATTCGTTTTCATCTTCGGTTGATATAATTGAGGATCCAGAGTCATTGGCTGAACACTCTGGGCCATCGGACAATCAATCAATCAATCAGTACATTTATAGAGCGCACTACTCACCCGCGAGGGTTTCAAGGCACTGAGGGTGGGGGGGGGGGTCTGCTACTGGTCGAACAGCCTGGTCTTGAGGTGTCTCCTGAAGGTGAGAAGGTTTTGTGTCAGTCAGAGGTGGGTGGGGAGGGAGTTCCAGGTCTTGGCGGCAAGGTAGGAGAAGGATCTGCCGCCTGTTGTTGTTCTTCTGGTGCATGGTACGGTGGCGAGGGCGAGGCTGGCTGAGCGGAGTTGGCGATTTGGGGCATAGAACGAGAGGCGTTTGTTGATGTATTCGGGTACGGCGTTGTGGAGTGCTTTGTGTGCGTGGGTGAGGAGCTTGAACGTGATCCTCTTGTTGACGCGGAGCCAGTGCAGGTCTCTCAGGTGGGCAGTGTTGTGGCTGTGGCGGGGGATTCCAGGATGAGGCGTGCGGAGGCATTCTGTATGCGTTGCAGTCTTTTCTGTGGCTTGGCCGTTGTCCCTGCATAGAGTGCGTTGCCATAGTCGAGCCGGCTTGTGACGAGGGCTTGGGTGACAGTCCTTCTTGTTTCCGTTGGGATCCATTTGAAGATCTTTCGTAGCGTGCGGAGGGTGTTGAAGCAGGAGGAGGAGATGGTGTTGACTTGCTTGGTATAGTGAACGATGAGTCCAGGATGAACCCTAGGTTGCATGCGTGGTCGGTGGGTGTCGGTGCTGTTCCCAGGGCAGCGGGCCACCAGGAGTCGTTCCAGGCGGAGGGGGATGGTCCAAGGATGAGGACCTCCGTCTTGTCTGTGTTCAGTTTCAGGCGGCTGATCTTCATCCATTTGGAGACGGCCCTCATTCCTTCTTGGAAGTTGGATTTGGCGGTGACTGGGTCTCTGGTCAGGGAGAGGATCAGCTGGGTGTCGTCGGCGTAGGAGATGATGTTGAGGTCATGTGCGCGGATGATGTCGGCGAGGGGGCTCATGTAGATGTTGAAGAGCGTCGGGCTGAGTGATGAGCCTTGGGGTACGCCGCAGATGATCTTGGTGGCCTCTGAGTGGAACGGGAGTAGGCAGACTCTCTGGGTTCTGTCGGTGAGGAAGGAGGAGATCCAGTTCAGGGCCTTTCCCTGGATCCCTGTGTTGTGGAGACGTGTTTTTAGGGTGCGGTGGCAGACCATGTCGAAGGCAGCTGAGAGGTCTAGGAGGATGAGGTCTGCGGTTTCTCCGTTGTCGAGCAGGGTTCTGATGTCGTCGGTGGCGGCGATGAGGGCAGTCTCGGTGCTGTGGTTGCTGCTGAAACCAGACTGGGACGGGTTGAGGGAGCCGTTGGTTTCGAGGAAGTTGGTCAGTTGCTTGTTGACTGCTTTCTCGGTGACCTTCGCCAGGAAGGGGAGCAGGGAGATGGGCCGGAAATTCTTTAGGTCCTTGGGGTCTGCTGTCGGCTTCTTAAGGAGGGCGTTGATTTCAGCGTGTTTCCAACTCTCAGGGAAGGTGGCAGATTTGAAGGAGCTGTTGATGATGTCTCGGAGGTGGGGTGCGACGATGGTGTCTGCTTTGTTGAAGATGTGGTGAGGGCAGGGGTCGGATGGATAGCCGGCGTGGATGGTGTTCATGATCTGGGTGACGTCTTCGGTGTTGACGGGGGTCCAGCGACTGAGGAGGGCGGTGGGGGGCGTTGGTTCTGCGGATGGTGGAGGCGTCTGGTTTGCGAAGCTGTCGTGTATGTCGGCGATCTTGCGGTGAAAGAAGGCTGCGAGGGAGTCGCAGAGGTCCTGTGAGGGGTGGTTGTCATTGGAGTTGGAGCTTGGGTTGGAGAGTTCCTTCACAATGATGAAGAGCTCCTTGCTGTTGTGTGCATTGTCGTCTATGTGCTCTCTAAAGACCGTTCTCTTGGCGATGCGGATGAGCTGGTGGTGTTTGCGTGTGGCGGTCTTAAGGGCCTCGAGGTTTTCCGCAGTCCGTTCTTGGTGCCAGGCTTTCTCTAGAGTTCGGCGGGATTTTTTGGAGTCCTTGAGGTCTGTGGTGAACCATGTGGTTCTCCTGCTGTTGTGCTTGTTCGGAGGGCTCTTGGTAGGGGCGAGGGTGTTGGAGCAGTTGCTGATCCACTGTATGAGGTTTCAGAAGGCAGTGTTGATGTCCGAGGCATTGGCCGGGGGGCCCTGGGCAAGGGCGGCGGTCAGCTGGTCAGTGGTGACTTTGCTCCAGCATCTTCGGGGGATCTGCGGCGGTTGGATGTGTGCAGTGAGTTTCTTGTAGGAGAAGTGGATGCATCGGTGGTCGGTCCAGTGGAGAGTGGTGGTGTGGCTGACCGTGACGTTGGTGCTGGCGGAGAAGATGGGGTCCAGCGTGTGGCCTGCGTGGTGAGTCGGGGTGTTCACTAGTTGATTCAGTCCGAAGTTGGAGAGGTTGTCGAGCAGGGTGGTGGTGTTGTTGTCGTTGTTGTTCTCCAGGTGAAAGTTCAGGTCCCCCAGGAGGATGTAGTCTGTGGTGGCGAGGGCGTGCGTGCTGATGAAGTCGGCGATGGATTCGTTGAATTGTGGGCGTGGACCCGGTGGTCTGTAGATGAGTGTTCCTCTGAGGGTGGTCTTGGGGTCGGTGTGGATCTGGAAGTGTAGGTGCTCGGCGGTGCTGAGAGTTTCTTTGGTGCTGGACGTGACTCTGAGGGTGTTCCTGTGGACGATGGTGATTCCTCCTCCGGGCTTGTTGGTACGGTCCCTCCGGATGATTTTGTAGCCATCCAGGATTGCAATGGCGATGTCAGGGGCCGAGGAGGCGTTCATCCAGGTTTCCGTCAGGAACGCGACGTCCGGGTCTGTTGAGTCGAGGAGGTCCCAGAGTTCGATGGCATGCTTGTGTATGGAGCGCGTGTTGAGTAGGATGCACTTGAGGTCGTTGTTGTTTCCTGGGCTGGTGTGGGAGGCGGTGGTTCAGGTCCTGGTGTAGCAGCAGTTTCGGCAGGGGAATGGTCCGTGAGTGCGCTTCGGGGTGGCTTGGTAGCAGGCAGTCGAGCGGCCGGTGTTGAGTGCGAGGAGGGTGGTGGCGTCGAAGGTCCGTCGTGCGTGGTGGGCCTGTCGGGGGCCAGGGGTTCTGGCGCTGGGCGCGGTCCAGCGCAGACAGGCGCAGACGGGCTTGCCTCTGGCACGCCTCCGGCGCGCCAGCGGCACGGCCGCTCAGCGACCTGCATTAAGAAAGGGTGGAGGGAGGAAGGAGCAGCTGGGAGGCGGGTAGCGGGAGCCAATGGGAGGGTGGGGGGCGGGGCCACAGGGGATGCAGCGGCGGGAAAGAGCGGGAAGCGGGCAGCGGGGAAAGGAGGAAAGGACGGCGAAAAAAGCAAAAAAGACAAGGAGGCAACTTTATTCACTCGGGGGGGAGCAGAGGGGAGCAGAGGCAGCACAGCGGGGGATCACGAAAAACGGAAAGAAAGCGAGGTAGACAGGGACACAACACAATCGGATGGACAGAAAACAAGCACAGATGAGCAGAGAGAGTGAAAGCAGACAGAACACAATCGGATGGACAGAGCAAGCACAAATGAGCAAAGAAAGAGAGAAAGCAGACAGAAACAGGCAGAGCAATACTTACAATACTTACAGCCCACCACTGGGCCACCAGGGATGAGGCACAGGCGGGAGCCTGTGGGTGGAGGAGGGCCTCGAACTTCCAGCAGTAGCGAGGGGCAGGGACACAGCACCAGCAGGGTGGGCTGATGCGGCGGGGGAGCGGCCTGGCCTGAAACAGGGTCAAGGGACAAGGAGAAGAAGCAATCATTAGGGTCTGCCTCCACTTCTAAGTTTATTAGCGACCCCCCCCCCCCTGAGGATTTAGCTTTTTTGTGGGGGTCCCTGATATCTCCAGAGCTACTGTCTCTATATCAGTGTTTATTGGTGCCATATCTGTTTCAGCCTCATTAATTTTCTCCTGACTGTTATGCTCCAATACGATCTTACTATATCTCTGTTCATTCCCCGCAACACCCTGCAATACATCTGCATACTGAGTCAGCTCAGGACTTACTTCTACTCTTCCAGCAGATGATTTATCCAACAGAGTCTCCTCTTCAGCCGCTGCTACATCCTTGCCCAGTGGAACTGCCTTATTAGCCTCGGCAGCCCCTGTAATCTTGGCTGTGACCTCAGGCTGTTTGTTCCCAGAAGCAGAAGCACGCAGCATTACCAGCACCGAGCCTCCCGGCGCCCGTCGTCCTAATGAAGCCCCGCCTCTTCCCCTGACTGAAGCCGGCTCTTTTTCCTTCTCCAGAGGCGGCTTGGTTGTAAGTGGCGTCCGCCGACCGCCCCGCTTCCCTTCAGGGCCCACAGAGTCCGTCACTGCTCCGGTCCTGCCCTTAGACGAGGTGGCTATTTTTGGAGCCATTCATATGGATGCCTTTCGCTGGCAGCGCCGGCAGCCGACAAACGCGAGCACTCGCTCCACCAGCAGTCCCAGCGCCGCGATGCACTCCTGCGGCCAATCCTCCCCAAAGCTACTCCTGAGTCCCGGATCGATGCTGGCCACAGTGTCCCAGCCTAGTGGATCGACAGGCATTACATGGGTAAGTGCCGTTTGATATTCTTTTGGGCTAATTTCCCCACTTTGTCAGGGATTCAGTTCACAGTGTTCATCGGCAGGTCCGCTCCAACGGCCTCAGGCGGCCGCCATCTTGCTTTCCCCCGTTTCTAATCCTTAAGTCATTCAAAACAAAACCCACAGAAGGAATCATAGTGGTAAAGATATCTTCTACTATCTGTAAAGCTCTGCTATGCTTAACTCTAACAGGAAATCAAACTTCTTGACTTCTCATTTTATCTACAATATGAACTTTAGGAAATACAAATGCTTAATAGCAAGCTTCTGTCCAGGTATTTTCACACACACAATAAACTCCAGGAATGGCAGGATCATTCCCTGCAAATATCTGATCTGTATAACCAAGAACTTCAAGCTAGTTAGGACATTAACTCAATCCCATCCTTTGAAAATTTGGAACATTCGCCCTGCTCCTAGTAAAACATAACTTTCCTTGGTGTTGCTAATCTAAACTCAATTTGGGTTGTATTTCAAATGTTTTGTATTTCTCTTCTTCTTTTTCCCATACATTCTTTGAATGATCTCGCCACCTTCTTTTCCTCTTTTCAATCTCTGCTCTCTTATCTTCCAGATTATCAATGAACTTTTTCCGAACTGGACTTAACGGACAAGTCCAATTCTGTGTATGGGCAGTTTCAAGCTTATATGGTGATCTGAAGAAATGCCCTACAGTATCCATGTCCTTCGCAATGGAATGTGGGTTCAAATGTTTATACTTTGGCACTTCTAACAGGACCAAATCATATTTGGAAAAATAGTATTCAATGTGACCCTGACATACAAAACTAAGAATTATACTAAATGAAATACCAAAAATAAGAGGAATATGATGATAGGCCATACCCTCCACTACAGATGGGGGCCAGTGAGTACAGACATAACAGTCCTTGGCTTGCATCAGCATAGCATCTCATGTAACAAAATGAAGAAAATGTTTGAAGAAAAATTTCCCTCTTTAACATCCTTATGCGAAATCAAAATAGTGAGGATAGACTTATGGTTGGCCTTATTGGGACCTGTTTCTGCAGGGGAACATAAACCTATTATCAGACTAATCACGAAAATGATAGTGACAATCAACACTATAGCCACCCCTACTTTACGTTTAGTTATTCGAAAGCTTCACCATCGTTTCTCTACAATCAGAATCTAAGAAAAATACAGCTGAAAGCAAAAGAATACTTACGACTTGTCATTCTGCTTGTGCAAAATTGCAAAACTGTGTCATTATAAATGAATATTTGATGGACAGTTGTCTTCATGAGTTATCCTTAACCTTTATGTATCTTATTCTAAAATAGTAACCGTACTCTTCCAAAGGTGTCTTGGCCCCAGGGAATTTCAGAATTCAGTACAGCTCAATTCATAGGCTCAGTTCATTTGTAGTGATAATAATCAGAAAGATACAAAATCAGACAATTTTCAAAGTGGTAGCCTAGTTCACAGTGGTTCTGCAGGCACCATCCATCAAAACAAGGTTCATAAAAGATCAGAACAATTTTATTTTCAACAAAGTACGTCCACTCCAGAGATTAGTTCCTATGATTAGGCATTGTTCTCTTCGATCTTCTGACTGCTGGCAGTTCATCTTCACTGTCACTTTATTAGCTTGGCTCAGTCTCCTCAGTGACAATCTGTGGAATGCATTCCACAGATACACTTGCCCTCAGTCTCTCATGACTCCTTGCCACTGTTCTCTTCTGTAGTCACCACTGGTCATATTGCTCATACCTTCTCCTGGATCTGGATTGTCATTCTCAGTTCCAATGGGTTGGTGCACTATGCTTACTCTTAGCTCATCTCCACAGGCTCCGCAGATGCCTCGGCTTGACTTGAAGCCCTTCATCGCTCTGTGGCTCTTGTTGACTTTGAGATACTTTGGTGCACTTTTCTCCTCCCTCTACTCCTTCGGGCAGGGAGAAGTTCAAATCAGTAAATCAGTGTTTGTTGTCACCACTTATTTTCCACTGTGTCTCACTCATTGAGTATGGGATGCTTGCACTCAGTTAGACATGCCACCACATTTGACCGCTGTATTGGTGACCATAATATCCTGGGAGGGGCCATGGCAATGGGGTTCCAAGCACAATAATTTTCTGATGTGCTTCTTCACCAAAACCAAGTCTTCTAAGACTAAGGTCCAGGCCATGGTGTTAACTCGAAAGGGCAGTTGCTGCTTATATCTGGAAAGAGACATAGCACACCACATCAGCCATCCCTTTGCAGTAGCCTAGAGATATATCATCCAAAATATTTGCAAGCGTATTAGCAAACACAGCAGGCAGCTTCATTACTCTCCCCATGAGGATTTCATGCAGTCACAATCCTGTCCTCCGATCAGGAGTACTTCTGAGACTCAACAACAGAGATAAAGCATCTGGCCACTTTGGGGATGTGGACGCACACAATTTGGCAAGACGGAATTTCAGCATCCCATTGATCTGTTCTAGGATTTGATTCCTCAGGCTGGTAACAACAATACAGTCTCTGCTCCACCTGCAAGGCTGCACACAGCATTTTCAGGACCTCATTATTAAAATGAGTTCCATGGTCTGACTCAACAAAAACTGGAAATCCGAAATGAGGGATTAATTCACACAGTAATAGTGGGGCTACAGTAACAGCGTCATTAATCCTAGTTGGGTATATCTCCACTAAGTGGGAGAAGATGCACACTTCAGCATTTTGTACACCATTGCACACAGGCATCTCAATGAAATCTAGCTGCATGCAGTTGAAAGGACCTCCTGATCTCCCTATAACTCAATGCTACTGGTATCCTTTTCATCACAGTCAACTGCTAGTATGTCACGCAACCATGAAACATATTTTCAGCCAGTCACCCTGAAACATAGGTTGAACCAATTCTGCTCAAACAAATGAATCATCGCATCTGAATCCAAATGTGCGGAACTGTAAAAATGTCTCACCTTGGGTGAAAAGCTGGTAGAATTGGCCTTCCATCTCCAGAAACCCTCATCTCATTCTGCACACACCCTGCTCTGACCCATCCCTGTTGTTCGCTCTCTGGTTCTTCTTCCGGCAATGTCTTGCCCTCTTCCTACCTATCAGCTACTGTTAGCAACATGTTCATGGCAGTCTCACTTTTGGATCCATTTGAATAGTCCCTACTCAAAGCACAGGACAACTTCGTCAGCATACTGGTTTCCACTGTTGACATAATCATTTCTGATGCTTTGTGCTGTGCATTTCACAACTGCTATCTCGAGAGGCATTTGAAAGGTCTCGAGCAGTCTCATGACCTACTTCCCAATGCTAATCAAGACCCAGAAGATGTCATAAACCCTCTTTGTGACCACAACTACCTGAAGTCGTGAACCACATGAAAGTTATACTATCAGTGTCAATTGGTCGATACAGAGCGGGCTCTGGTAAAAACAATCAATTCAGCCACCTGGGAAGAGGTTAGACCGTGCAAACACAAGGCTGATACTAAAACCTCTAGCGTGCAAACAGCATAAGCAGCTCTCATATTTCCCCCTTTGTTTCTGAGACAAAAACTGTCCACATACAGTACATAATCCGGCTCTACAAAGGGGTTATCTCTGACATTAGGCATTGGTTTGTTGCACAACTGAGTGATGTCGAGACAGTTATGTTCAACTTCCTCCCCATCCGCTTCAGCTCCAGGCAATGCTAATAATGTAGCAGGATTTAGGAACAAGCACTATTTTGATGTAATATCATCTGCTGTCAATATGACCTGCTCATACCTGGTGAGGCAGCTACTGGTCATGTACTGTGTCTTAGTACATGTTAAAATAACCTCCAAAGAGTGAGGTACCATCACAGTGAGAGGATGTCCCGTGGCTATACCATCACTCTGCTCTATGCTGGTGCTGACTGCCGCCACTTCCTTTAGGCAACCTGGCAACTCTGCAGCTGCTGGGTCAAGAGTGGCTGAAAAATATGCTTCAGGTCTCTTTGAATAGCCATTGCTTTGTGTATGCACTGAGGTAGCTCATCATTCTCTCTTAAAGCAGAATTAACTCAGTCTTTACTGCAATCTGGCATTCCTACAGCTGGGGTGCTGCAGAGACTTTCTCACAGCTTGAAGAAAGCATTCTTGCTTTCGTTCTCCCAAGTTGGTGGATCAGGCATATTTTTGTGTATCTCTGTAGAGGCTTTACCACCAGAAGAATTATTAGTATCTACTGGTTAAAGTAACCTACCATTTCCAGAAACATCCTGACTTATCTCTGCATAGTTGGAGGGTTCATTTCAGAATAACAGATATTCTCTGTGACACCTTCCTTTCTCCTTTCTCAATATGATGTCCTAGATACAGGACTGCCTTCTGACAGTATTGCAACTTGCTTGGGGACACTTTAAGTTTATTTTCAGCCAAATGATTCAACATGGCAACAGTGTCTTCTTTGCATGCTTCTTGTGACATTGAAGCCACTGGTAGCCACCGTCTTCGATATATTGAACTAGGACTGAATTGCACATCAACTTCAGGGTCTCCAGATTTCTTTTCAAGATGAGGTTAAAAATAGAGGGGCTCTCTGTATACCTCTGTGGAAGTCAACGCCATGCCAAAATTCAATTTTGGAACCAGAACGCAAAAATAAATTGACTTTTTCGTGTAGTGGGATGGAAAACAGGGTATCTGAAATAGTATTGTAGTAGGATTCGGTACCATGGGACAACAATATTATTCATCTTTCTTAACTCCTGAACTGATCAAAACTTGCTGTTAGATTTCTGCAGGCCCATTATTGGGGAATTACATGGACGCCTCAGGATATCTTTCAAAATCCCCTGCTCTATCATGGACTCTGTCATGAGGGTAATTTCAACTACCGTCTCTGGTGAGAGATTGTACTAGGGATTTCAGGAATTCTCTGCATTTCGTGTGACTGTGATTTGCTCTGGCTCTACATTTTTTATAAGAGCAAAATCTTTTCCTGAGAAATCCCAGACTTCAGGTTTAATGGAAGCTTCAGAACGAGGGGTAAATCTTATGTGGTCTTCTTGGAAAATAACCCAACATCTGATCCCTGTTTGGTCAGTTAATAGTCTACATCTTCATTGTGTGGCCTTAGCTCAAACCCTCCGGTGTACTATAGATCACATAATTTAACTTGCAGAGTAGATCCCAGCTTAATAGATTTACTTGATTTGAATCACACACCTCCTCAAAGGGACCTATCTCTTAAGGGACTTTAGCTCACACAGGGCTTACAATCTGTCTATTAGCAATGTCTACAACTTGGACTTGTTTTCCCAAGAGAGGTAGGTTTGGGACTTCCACTTTGCTTACAGTTGAACGGGTAACTCTGGTGTCAACATCTACAAAAGGGCCACTTTAGTCTATCTTCAATACTGTGCCAAGCACGCAATCATCCTTCCCTCTCAGCACCGCCATTGTGTCTGATCAAACCCATAGTCTTCAGAAGTACCAAAGACTAGGAACTGTTGGAAGCTGCCATGATTTTCGAAAGAATTCCGGTTAACTCTTAAAGCTGGGTTCACATTGGACTTCAGATTGTCCATGGTTTGCGGTGCCATTCAGGCTTGGGGGATCTGCATCATTGGGGCTCAGGACATACTAGGGTTCTAAGTCTCTGCATCTGCATGTTTTGTACTGGCATTGAATTTTCATTTTGCATATGGCCATTGTCTGATATTCTGTTTGGATTAAGATAACGCTCCCTCTTTAAATGATCCACCTTGTTACAATAATGACACGATAAGACCTTTTGAGAGTTGCTATATCAATCCATTATTCAGATCAATCAGCACACCATAATCTCTGCCTTGTGGAACACCGTTCTGATTATGCACTATCTCTCCTCCACATTGAAATCTGACTCCCTGCATTCCACCACCATCATCATGACTGTAACCTGCATTTACGATGTAAGGGCCATTGTAGAATCCCTTGTGTGCTAACTTTGTCTGTGCCAACATGAACTTCTCCTTAATCTTTCTGTTTCATTTCCAATTCCTCACTACAATACCCCTAACAAAGTATTTCATCCAAATATTTACTCTGCTAACAGATATCATTCTATTGAATATGGGAAATGATTTACAGACACAGCCAAAGAACAAACTGAGGCACAAAACTACTCAAGTTTCCTCTCTCAGGATTTTCAACACCATTATGCTGTCGATACACCTGAAGTAGGTGCTCATAGTAAACATACAGTGACTCCTTAGCTTCTTGTGTATTTCAATTTATTTTTAACCAATCTCTTTCTGTGGGACCATAGCTTTCAGGAATTATATTTCTTGGTCATATTACAGCATAACCTGAACTCAGGAGATGGAGCATTTGTCTGAGCTACCCTCAGGGTTCTGTATTTGGGCAGTGTACTGCCACTGTGCATTAAGTCCACAGATCACTAGGAATCAAAATAACAAAATGTTATTCAGATCTTCGCACAACACATTTGAAATCTTCACAAACCACTCAACCTGAGTGTACCACAAATCAGGATTCACCCTCAATTTTGGAAATTGATTTATAAATGTAGCCAGATCACAGCGACTCAAGGGCACATGCACAAACTCTTCTGCCTGCGCCTCTCTTAAGGGATAAGCCTTAATGTAAGAGTTACTTCAATTACCCTTTTTCCTTGTCCTTTTTAAATCCTCCATGTCTTTATTTCTCTGAGCTCATCTATCTTTAATGTTCTCTTGATTACTCTATTCTGATCAATAACTCCCTCAAATGTGCTTTCTCCCCAGGAGATCTCATGATATTCAGCATGCTGTTCTTTGTGTGCACGCTAAAGTTATTTCACAAAGTTTGATTGTTAGATAAGTCAATATTGAACCTTCTAACATTCCAAAGGCTTCAATAGCGCATCAGGTAACTTCTTTACAAAGGAACAAAAGTTCCGCTTCATAATATCCATCTACATACCTGGCCTCCAGATGTTCTTTGATGAACTTGTTCAATTCTACATTGAACCTAACAACATTAAGAGGCCTTGGAAATGCTTGTGCTATGGGACTATCATCATCCTCTGTAGTTCCACTTTCACTTGGTGTCCCCTCTGACTCGGATCATGCTCCCTATTCCAGAAGTCCAGTAGCACAAGGCGTACCAGACGTTGGGGATAGTACAAGTGGGGCAGGTGCTGCGTACTTGGAACCCAGACAATTGTTTATGAATCAGGAGTGTGAGGGCTAGCGGTGATCACTGGGTTTCCTGCTGTTGTAGCTGGGACAACAAGAGGTATTCTTCCTGTTTAAATTTGGGTCAGATTAGAAGATGCAGTTGTAACTCACCACTAGAATCACTATCAATGCTTACCTCGGATTATGCACCTACATTGCCCTCTTCTTTTGTTTTACCTCTTGTGCTCTTCATAAATACGGGGTACATCCTAACTCTCTTGATCATCTATATCCATACCATATGTATCCATAGCTGTTGTTCCACATTCCACTTTGCATCCATCCAACTACAAACTGTCCATTTAGTTTGGGTCGGATATTTCTCTTTGCCCTTTGCATGAGCAGCATGCCCCCACGCATTTAAGGCTTTATGCTGTGCTGGGCTAGGTGTGGGCTTCATGCCATTTAATACTCACCTCAAGTTTTCTATTATATTCAAATTAATGGTACAATATCTAGGAAATTTCAAGGACCATTCTTTCTCAGGGATATTGTTCCATTGTCTAAGTCAAATATATGTGTGGTGTCTGATGTTTATCACCATATAACGATTAGGCGTGCCCTCAGGAGGAGCTTCCTCGCCCTCATGGACAGGGACCCCTACATCAACCCTTAAAACATCTCTCAACATTCTAAAACATTTCATTTTTACTTTGATTTCAAAATCCACAACTTCAATTTAAACAAGCAGCCGTTCTCAATGAGTCACCATTTAATATGCAGTAAAATCAGTGTCCAATCTCAGCACAGCACAATCTATGCTGATCTTTCACAGCGCGGCACCTGCTGACATGATAACCCATACCAGCATGGCACACACACCAACCAGCCAATATCACCTAATAACGTCATTTGCAGCACCTCACAGCGGCTCTCCCTCCCTAGCACAAGCAATATTTTACAAACTGAAATGAATAACTGTTGTCTGTTCCACTAATGAAATGCACAGTTATCACTCACTCACTAACTCAGAGGATAAACAGGGGAATAATGCTTTCGAGATGTTATCACACACAAAAGTGAAATCTTGACCAGAAGGAAATCGCCCTGACAAGTGCAGCTTCTCCTCTGCGCAAAAGGATTTCGAGCACCATTTGCTGCTATTACAGCCAGGTTAAGCTTGGTTCCAGTGACACAGTGTGAAAGAGACCTATGTTTTTTGTGTACTTTAATAGTTCATGCTAAGTGGAAGGGTATACCCAGATATGGTTCCCATGAACACTGTGTCCCTGGAACCAAGCCATACCTGGCTGGTGAGCCCTAACTAGGGTGAAACTGGTCCTAGTTTGAATGTGTTGCAGTTCATGGACGACCTAGCTTAGCAGTTTGGGCTGGAATGTTACCACCGGAGCAGGGTCGCGAATGATTTGCATATGGCTGGGTCCAACCTGAGGTGGCATGGTGTGCAAAATAATAATGGACTGTGATGTTGACCGAGTAATTAGCAGTGGCTGAGGTTGATTCAAGCATTCAATCCATCACTGTTTTGTATATCACAATAAACTTATAAGCATACAATTTCACATTGCACTACCTCAAAACTATGCCCTGGTTTAGTCAATCCCATCCTGTTTCCAAGAAAGGAGCCTTGAGTCATATTCCTATTACAATTGAGTCTTGGCACTTATAGCAGATCTTTGGTTGGCACATCCTCCCAATATATATATAGATAAGTCTAATTTGAAATATGGTGAGTTGCTGGTTGAATGGAGTGAGAGGGAATTATTGGAACGGGAGGAATATAACTATCTTAAATGTCCCCACCCCAAAATCCCCATATTATACCTACTCCCCAAACTCCACAAAGACCCAGTCAACCCCCCTGGGAGGCCTATTGTCTACTCTATGGGGTCTTTACTAGAAAATACATCTCAGTTTATTGACCATTATCTGCGGCCTTTTGTGGTTGGACTACCAGCTTACCTAAGAGATACGACACACTTCTTGACTGTAATTGACAGGATTCATTGGGAGGCCAATTATACCTTGGTTACTCTTGATTTAGGTAGCCTGTATACCAGTATTCAACATCAGCTAGGTTTGCAGGCTATTAGACATTTTTTAAAGACACGTTCTATTTCGCTACTTTTTCACTCAGAAATGATCCTTAACATGATCGAATTTTGTTTAACCAACAATTTCTTTTTGTTTGATGATGTCATCTATCGGCAGTCACAGGGCACAGCCATTGGCACCTGCTTCGCCCCCAGATGTACTAATTTAGTCATGGGCTGGTGGGAGGAGCAGGTGGCCTCACAGTTGGATGAATTTGCTAACTGTGTCTTGTGGCTGCGGTATATAAATTCTGAGAAGTGGTGGCCCGCTTTGTTAGCAGGTCACGCGCGGGTTGCACAGCGTATGCACTTTGGTATTTCCAAATTAATACTCATCAACCATTGTAATCCAATTTTTATCAAGTTTATTTCTTTCCTTTTAAACATGTTTTATCCATTTCGTGAAGACATCACGTCAAAAGATGAAATCCGTAACGTTTTTTGGTTGTTAAATTCCGTGTATTGCCCATCCAGGCCTATACATGAATATATATTGAATTTCCGAATATCCACCAGATTCTGTACATTTTCATTACTCAATGTATTTCGGTTTTAGCAAAACCTTCCTCAGGAGTATCTATGAATTATAAAGATGTATATGTTACGATCACATAACATGAAACCCATAAAAAATATTTGTTTAAATTGTCTCCGCCTTAACAAGTAAATTACAAAACATTCTGATTAAATCACCTTCATAATCACCCAACTAAATTTTTCAACTTCAACTGAAAAGGTGTAATACATTGCGTGTGACCTACTAAATGAATCTCCAGATTCTCTCCATAATCATGACCTCGACAACCAAGTGCTTTTTAACCCCCACCCCATAAATCAACTGCCTATCAAAAACAATCCTTCACCAACTTAAAATCTTCCGTGCCCGATTACCCGAACCTCCCTTCCTCTTCATTCCTTCCCCTTCTCACTTGGTTGTCGAGGTCATGATTATGGAGAGAATCTGGGGATTCATTTAGTAGGTCACACGCAATGTATTACACCTTTTCAGTTGAAGTTGAAAAATTTAGTTGGGTGATTATGAAGGTGATTTAATCAGAATGTTTTGTAATTTACTTGTTAAGGCGGAGACAATTTAAACAAATATTTTTTATGAGTTTCATGTTATGTGATCGTAACATATACATCTTTATAATTCATAGATACTCCTGAGGAAGGTTTTGCTAAAACCGAAATGCATTGAGTAATGAAAATGTACAGAATCTGGTGGATATTCGGAAATTCAATATATATTCATGTATAGGCCTGGATGGGCAATACACGGAATTTAACAACCAAAAAACGTTACGGATTTCATCTTTTGACGTGATGTCTTCACGAAATGGATAAAACATGTTTAAAAGGAAAGAAATAAACTTGATAAAAATTGGATTACAATGGTTGATGAGTATTAATTTGTTAATACCAAAGTGCATACGCTGTGCAACCCACGCGTGACCTGCTAACAAAGCGGGCCGCCACTTCTCAGAATATTATGCCCTTGTGTGAAAGGAACGGCACACCATTCACGGGTGCTGCACGCAAAATTGAAAAAAAGAAAAAAAGAAGTTATTCTTACAGTAAAGTGAAATACACAAGGTGTGCTTCAGGACATTCTCCGTTTTGTTGCGGTATATAAATGACATCTTTTTAATCTGGAATGGTGATATCGATTCTGCTACTGCCTTTGTCAAAAAACTCAATGACAACATGTACAATCTGGTCTTTACAGAGCATATTAGCAGGACTAGTATTGAGTTTCTTGATGTTCTAGTGGAAATTAAAGATCACACTATACAAACTCAACTGTTCTGCAAGAAAACTGCTAGGAATAGTATTTTAAGTGCTTTTAGCTCTCACCCTCGTAAGTTGGTGTACAGTATTCCTTATGGCGAGCTGCTGCGCGCTAAGGGCAACTGCAGCTCTGAGAGCAGCTACTTGAGGGAAAAAGAAACTATGTCTCAGCGTTTTAAGGAGAGAGGTTACAGTCGCAAAACCATAACTGAAGCATGTAACAGAGTTGATGAAGTTACTCGTAATCAGTTAATACATCCAGTTAAGCGACAGACAGAGTCTGACATTTTGAGATTCATTACTACCTATTCAGGACAAGCGCAGGATGTTCACCAAATACTCCAGAAACATTGGCATGTACTGTTGACCGATAGTAGTTTGCAGAAGCATCTTAATAGCTGCCCACAAATTACTTTCAAGAGAAATCGATCATTGAGAGATGAGTTGAGTCCCAATCTAGTGACTAATAACATCAAACCCACGAATAGTAGTCGTCCTGGCTTTCGATGTTGTAAGAACTGCAAAGCCTGCAGTAACAGCATTGACTGTACTTCACTCTTGATTTCTAGCATTAGTAGGGAATTTGTGATCAAGAAAGCCCTAACATGCAATACTATGTATTGCGTACATGCACTTATTTGTCCATGCAATAAGGCATATATAGGCAGCACAATCCATCGTGCAAAAAAAAGAGTGCTTGAACACATCAGGGCGATTCGACACAATAACAGGCAGTATCCTGTAGCACGACACTTCTTTGATCACCACTTCCAGAATGAGAAACTCTTGAGAATGGCGGTTATTGATGCAGTGTACGGCAATGTGCGAGGAGGTAACAAAGTACTCCTTTTGAGTCAATTGGATTCTAGATATATCGTTGATTTAGAAACTATGACCCCTTTGGGTTTGAACTCAAGTGAAGAATTATCTGTTCATTCCAGAACTAAATTTCCATTAGTAATGAAGGATGTAATTTTGCTGTTGAAAATGTTCCGCTTTATTTTTTACTTTTTTAGGCATTGGGTATTCACTTTCAATGGGGCAATCGATTTATCAACTATCCCATCTGTGTACCGATTTTATCACTTGGAATCAATAGCCCACTTGGGCGGAATTGTTTGTTGCACATATGCTGGCTCTTGGAATTATGCACTGTTGGTATTTGATATAATTCTGTCAATATGCATGCCCACTAGGGCGGTATTTATGTATATATTTGTGGATTTTAATTGATAATTCACTATTCTGACATCATCGAGCTATTTGCATTTTTTCCAAACAGACGGTTGTGCCTTATGGAACTGTTGGTACCCTCACTATGATTATGTTATTCAACCACTTTATTTTGAGTGATCACAATATTATTGATTGATTAAATTGTAATAGGAATTAATTACTACGCAGTTTATATTAATGTGGTATCAATTACTTCCCAATGTATTCCATCAGGTTAATTCACAATGCTAAGATGGCCGCCCATTTAACGTATGAATTGTTCACAATCTGGTGTCACTAGTAGTCTCTTTTCTATGTTGTATAGCACTGGTTTAAATGTAGATGCAATACTGATTTGCTTCAAGAGTGACCAAGGCGAAAGCTGAAACATGTTGCATTTTCAGTCAAAAAAATTATATTCCTGCAACTTTCCAAGGTGTCCATGCCTGTCTTTGGGATTAAAGAAGTGTCACTCCAACGAAGAGACCAGAGGACACAGCGGGGACATTTTCACAGCGACCATTTTTTCAAAAATACAAGGCATAATGTATGTTGGCGTCTGCCTTCTTTGGATTGCTTTTTGCACTGGGTTACATTCGCTCCCTCCTTAAAATATATATATATATATATATGTGTAAACATCCTTGTTGCCAATCTATGGATATTTCAGTAGGAAAACCCAATATGCCTCGACCTAGAAAATTATCAAATCTTCTGTCTCCAAGCGATTCTCAAGACTGCAGCATTATTGGTAGACTGGAACTCCATATCACTGACAGATATTTACACCATCCTTCAACTCCTGGATTATCTTGAAAACCTTCCGTCTCACTTACAAATGTTTCCATGGGAAGATCCCAAAGTAGCTCAGCAACAAAATGCAGTACAGCATCTCTGTTCACATCCACACTGTCCATGTATCCCACAGTGGCATGACATAGGTCCCGAAAGCCCCTGCGGTGTGGGGGGGCCCTCGAGCTGCATGGGGCCCCTCAGCACAGTACTCTGGCCTGGGAGTTCCTTATTGAGCCCAGAGGGGGGCCCCTCCATGTACTTTGCAGGGGGGTCCCCTCAAGTTTTGTTATGACACTGGTACCCAAACTGCCTCCTCCTCTCCAGATGTTCTAATCTCAAATGTGTCAATATGCAGCAAGCTTTTCAAATGGTCTGTGCATTTGCCAGAAGCTACTGACTCTGTCTGCTCCTGTGTCTCCTGCTCCTCACATTCTCTCTCATTGCGGTCAAACATCCTCATATTGTCTCTTAATATGCTCCAAATCCCTAACATTGTCTGTCTATGTGCCTTAAACCCTTTCACTGTTTGTGTGCTTCAATCCTTTGCAGTATCTATTTGCCTCTATCTGTGTGCTTCATTGTCCTTGAAGGATTTGTGTTGTCCCAGCTCAGGGTCTGGTTCACAAAAGTAAACATACACTTTTGTGTAAGTTTTTTATTTTTTAGTATTCGCAGACCATAATACTAAATTTACCACTGTGGAGACTACGCACATAAAAAGATAGGCCTGTCCTTTATTTTTATGAGCGGAGTTCTCCCCCGACTATGGAGTTTCTGCATCCACAAATCAGTAAAATTAAACTCGTAGTTTGTGGATACCAGAAATATAGTAAACTTGCCCAGAAATGTAGTTTACCTTTAAAAATCAGGCCTTTATTGCTTAATTTTAGAATTAAATAAATAAATACATTATCAAGGGGTCCAAAGTTTATCTAAAAAGCAAGCCAGCAGCATGGCTGAACACCAGTGTTGCTGAATACCAAGGCTGCCTAGTATTGATTTTGTCTCAAGCCTCGTTCTTTCACTACCCTACTGTTCCTGTCTCTTAATCTTTTTCTTGCATGTTTTTTGTCATCCCTGCTTTATGCATTTTTTACTGCTTTCTTATCATTCTTTTCCTCCTTATTTCTCTCTTTTCTGCCATTCTCTCTCTTATTCTAGACGAAGTCTGATGATGAGAAATAAAACCTGGTCACTGAAAAGGGAGGCAGATGCCCACCACCTGTATCCAATGGCACAAATCATGATCAAGAGGCTGGCATTGTCTACGCATACCATGTCCTCACACTACCTGACCGTGTTCTCTCTTTGCATATCAGTACACGTCAAGCACCTCACCCTGTGTATCTGGTCCAAGGTACCGCATACTGTCTAAACACGGAGCCCAAACCCGCTCAGGCGTGATTAAAGGAGCTTTTGTTGGACCCCTCATAATAGAGTTAATACATTGTATGTATTTTTGCATGTTGATCATTTCTTCGCTTCTTTATGTTTAGCTTTGTGACCACTTAGGGCGTTTCTTGTTTTTAACCAAGACTTGTCCCAACCCAGTTTTAGAGGCATGCCTCACTTTTTCTCCCACATGTCATTCAGGTGTTACTTAAAGTCCTTTACCTTCATTCTTTTCTTTGGGAGCATACTGCAGTACCATGGGTGGTCATGTGCCGTGCTGGACTTTCTACTGCTCCTATTTGACAGTAGTAACTTACACTCATATATTTGGCTCAGCTCCCTGTTTCAGGGGTTGGAGACATAATTTAAGTGTACACTTTTGAGAAATGTTAAACTTGTAGATGGTGCATAGTGAAAAGTAATAAAATTATTCAAAAGTGTAAGAGTAAACTTACACATGTAAATGACTCACAAGTGTGTTACTTTTGCAAATAGTTCCAAATCATTTTTTTTCAGGGGTTTGATCTGCACTAAAACCTATCACGAACAACTTGCACTCACTTGCATTGAGACCAAGCTCTGACCATCAGCTTTAAGCTGCTTGAAGCTTCTGCATCAAATATACAAAAATAGTTGACAACAGTTGCGAAACGAGTGTTAAGATTATATTTATATCACCAAAATGATAATCAAGACGCAAAAACACACCAAACGTAAATGTTATTTGTGCCAGGGTGTCTTTGCACATTTTCTTGATCTTTTTAGTTCTTGTGTGAGACAGTGCATGCACTGCTGTGCATGAGATCTTTTGTTTCTTACAAAAAATCAAAAAAGTGCTTAGAACCCGCCAATTAGTAACATTGGTTACCTTCATTGTCTTGCTCATTTCCTTGCTCTCACTGGATAGTGTGTGTCGGTTTCGCTTTCTCTTCGTGTGTTTGTCCCTTTGATGGAGCATGGACCAAGTACTGGTTAATTTCTTTCTTAGTGTCCTGGGATTCTGGTACTTTTTTCTTCTTTCTTCCTCGCTGTTTCCATTTCATAATTGCTTGCACCCTCCCACCTCATGTCGTTGATGTTTGCCCCCCTTCCGTCATTGTTGCTTGCCCTGTTCCAGCTGTTGTTTGCCACCCTTCCCGTCGTTGCTGCTATTCTTCCCCTCCCGTCATTGTTGCTTGTTTTAAAAGCACATCTTACTAGTCAAGCACCACACGTGTTCACTGTTACGTATGTACACAAATGAAAAGTAGGCTGACTGCTGCAATGTATACTTAATAGCCAAGGAAGCCATTTTCAGATCTCCTCCAAGCTTTTGTATTTTTCATTTGTCTGCCAGATGGGTTTGACGCCATGTTTTTGCTCCGAAGTCTGGCTCATGAAAATGTGCATGGTGCTTGGACTTTGAATAGTTACAGAGAAGCTGTTTAGAATTTAAAGTCCGCACTGTTTAATAAGGCGTCTTAAAGTGTATTTGCTTCATTCATTCTGTTCTGGAAGGCGACAGTGTCCTGGAAATCAGTCTTATGTGCTAGTGCCATCTAAGTGCATTCTGGTTGTATGAAATAGACATTTTTGTATTGTGCCCTCTTATGCATATTGTCATTTAACCCAAAGAAGTTGTGCTTGTGAATCTACTGTGAAATGTCTTTGCACTCTAATGGAAATAGTTGGGGATGCTTAATAATGGCAGTTCAAAATTGAAAAAAAATGATTTAAGAAAATGTTGTCTGAAAAACGAAGAGGGAGTAACTCATCACTGCTAACCATATTGTTGACGTAGCCCAACTGTCCTGCTATCCATACCAATGTATTTTATGGATGCCTCGCACTGTGTGTCTGGGGCAGTGTAACTGGGCTAGCTGAAATCGACAACATCTTTATTCCAAATCTGACCCCTCAGTAACTTACATACTTGTACATCCTGACCCTGGCAGTAAAGGTTTGATACTTTTCTTGAGGATGGAGAACATACATGTATGAGGGTGAGCTGTAGCGCCTCGTCAGGGATATGTAACACCCCATAAATTAAATTGCAGCACAATAAATAAGACATTGACAGCGCATAGGATCGGGATCCATCTGTGAGAAAAAGAAGATGCGGTGCATGCGGTGCAGTGAAGAGCACCAATGAGGAGTGGTTACTGTGGCATCAAGGACCTAATGAATGGTTTAATAGTTCACCTCTCTTCCAAGTGGATTGGGGACATGAGCATCCTGCGGAGGTTTTATCTGTTATAGTGCTGCTGTATGTGGTAAATAGGACTGCATAACGCTTGCCCCCTATATTGAGGCGGAAGTCACCTCGCTGTACTACAGGAGTATTTCACATATTTGCGTTGTAAGTGCCGCAGTAATACCGAATGCCCTTGCTGATGTTTTGAACTTGCCTATTTTTTCCCTAAGTGTTCCATAGACTCATAGCCCAACAAACGTAGTGTGACATTTAAATGTCATATTTACACAGGCTCTACAGTTGTCGATCTGCGCGCACCCCCGCGAGGTTCTGACATTTGAACACAGTAACATAAACCTCACTTTCCAAACCAGATTGTCAAGGACATTTTGAGTTTAAGTATAATTTTCATTTGAGAAGTAAAACGCCAAAACAGGTCGCATGCAATTGGATGCCGGTGGGATGGGCATTTAAAACAAGCATTGGCAAAGCCAACCGGTCTTGTCTATATGAGTTGACTTTGTCAATGTGTGTTTTTTAACCACGCTGTACAGCAGTGCGACTGCTGTGCAGCATGCTTGAAAGTAAATTTTAAAAGTGTTATGAAGTGGCCAGTGTTGACTGCGTCATAGCACTTTTTTTTATTTACTTACAACCATTTTGCACAGCTGCTGAGCAACATGGCTAAATAAACAATGACCAAGCCAAATAGCTCTATTTTTTTGCTTTCTGACTGTATTTTAGGTCCTGTTGTATACTGGTGCGGCTGCAGTGCCGCATGGTTGAAAGTAAAAAAAAAAGTGCATGGAGATACTTACACTCCTACTAGTCTTGGGTAATTTATTTTGCAGAAAGTGAAAGTGAAACAGCAGGTTGATTTGCTTGTTTACTTGTTTTCACATCCATAACATTGCTACTAAAGTGTTTGTGGAACTTGAAATTTGGGTACCAGTTTGGTGGCCCGCGTAGTTGGTGGGTTCACAGATCACACTGTAATTCACCCAAATACCTTATGAATCTGTTAATAGGAACATATTTGCAATACACATTGTGAATCCTTTTCACCCGCAAAATGGGGGCTTGGAGGGCAGCTGACCATAGGCAGGTCTGCTTTCCCCCCCTCCCCTCCACCCTGGGGTTATTGGAAGGGTGGTGCAGTCCAGAGACTGCCATTTAATTCTGTGCTACTATAGAGCCCACCATAGCCCAACAGTCTATATAGGGGATACTTTTGGGCTCCCTGCCACCATTTTAGGTACAGGTAACCTGGTGGCTGGTGGCAGGGAGTCCATGGGCGATCGTTTTCAATTTTCTGGCTAGAGTTAATGTTTTGCAGTGCTATTAGGGCTTTAGAGATGGCATTTGAGGAGTCCAAGGTGTGGGAGGCAATGCGTCTTTTACACAAGGCAGGTCGCATGGACTGAATCACTGGTAGGGAGTGCGTGTCAGGCACATCCCGGCCAGAGTTCCAGTCATCTAAACGCATGGCCATGGCACTGATTGCCTGTTCACCCCCTTGCAAACTGTGGGTGGTGTCTCCAGAGACAAGGAAGGTGAGTGTACGGGCCGCTCTGCTACCAGGCGAGTGGGCTCGCGTAGCATGGGTAGGGGCGGGTCTCTTTCACGAGTGAGGGCCTGTCCGCAATGACTACGCAAGCACTCGCAGCCCCACAGCGGGAGGCGGGGCGGCAGATTGAGTGAAGGTGGATTCGATGACCGGCGGCAAGAAAGTCTCCACTGCAGCTGTTGCCCTGACTGAGGAGGAATTGGCAGCAGCCCAACCACATTTGCTGCGCATGTATGGGGCTTTTGCCGGGGGCAGTATATCAATGCAGGAAGCAGTTGCAGTCCTTCCTGTAGGAGCGACTTCAGGTGACAGGAGCACTGGGGGCAGAGAGAGGGCAGCAGGCAGGACTGTTGAGGGACCCAATGATATGGGGCATTTACTGGGGTTGGAGCTATGGAGACAGTATTTTTAGAAAGGATATGTGCCCCTACAACACCAGAGAGGAGCTATGAGCTGGGATTTGTTACAGAGGGCGCCACAGGGATTCAAGCACATTGGACAAGTGGGGTTCCTTGGGGGCTGGGGGGATCAGAAGGGAGTGGACTGCGGAGGTATATGCAACCCAAGTAGGGGTTGGAAATAGCAGGATGGTAAGAGAAGTGGCAGTGGGCCAAAGGGCCCGCTTCTGCATTAGTGGCAGCCAAGTTGAAGTAGAGTGGGGAGGAGGATGAAGGAGAGCTTGAGGTGCAGGGCAGAGAGGCCAGGGGTATGGGGTGGTATTTGGGGGGGGTGCAGGATGCAGCACGGAACAGGGTGGCTGGTCTTGGGTACACCAGTCCTGTCTTTTTTACAGGTCGAAGAGCGTAGCAGGTTTGCAGACTTGGGAGAGCTTGGTGCAGCTCACATGTGCTGAATGGAAGTGATGGCTGGGACCAGGGTGGTTCACTGTACTTTTCTGGGGATCCCTACACAGTTGGCAGAAGAAAGTCCGGAACGACCTTGTTGGTTCCACCAGCTGGATGGTCACGGGCAGGCTCCAGCTCCTTCAGCGCAAGAGACAGACGAGTGGCGTCGGCAGAATGGTATGGTGGGGTTCTTATGGCCCCCTGGACGCTGGGTGTCGGCCCATGTGTCAAGCGAGAGCAATGGTAACATGAAGTGGTGTAATTGCCCAAGAATAAGTTGTAATGTGCACCTGTTTCAATAAAGTGGTCTTTTTCATATCATACAAAGGGTAAGTGGTATGTGCTGCGCCCCTCTCTGCCAATTTCTCCATGAGAGTGTTCTGCATGTTTCGTGTTTTGTCAAAATCTTCTCACGTGCCACTTAATCCTACCGCAATTTGTGTTTACTGAAAACAATCTTGTGTGTTATCCTTCCACGCTCTGGCACATGGTGAATTTGCAACAACTGTATAAGGGGAGGCACCATAAGTCTACTGGGACTTAAAACACTGTTTTGAATAACAAGCTATGACAATTCTAGAAATCTTCTCCATGTTGTCGCACAAGACAAAAGCTAAGGTATCCTGAACACCTGTATAAACGGAAAGTGCAGACTAGTCCGTCGGCTGAACACCTACCTTCGTCTGAGAATTTTAAGTTACATGTCACAAATTCTATCCTTCCACTTTTAATAAATGAGTGCCAGAAAACGTTTTAAAAACGTGATATTTTGGCACCCAGAAGGCAATCACTTTGCGAGGAAGGTTTTATAATTGTAGAAGGTTGCAGTTTATTTACTTGTACGGTAAGGACAATTCCCTTTGCTTTTCTGATTACTGGGGGAGGGATGGGCTTAAAATCCATAATTTAAACTGCAACACTGGCGGTTTTAATATCAGGTACATCAAAGCAGAGGGGCGATTTGATCTTTCATCATCTCGCCTGTTGTTTACCAGCCTTCCTACAGATGCTGTTTGAACTGTAACACACCCCACACTTCCTGATTGCGAGGAGGAATTCCCCCAGGCCCCCTCCACGCTTTCACTTGGAAGCTTAGCCTTCCTGATTGAATGACGCCACTAACAAGCAGGGATGAAAAATTTAAGCGCGTGGTGTCGCGTTTCGACCTAAAGACTAACTCAGAATTAGCAGGTTTTTATGTTTTTTAAGGGCCCGAAGTCAACGAAAACAAAAATAGAGCTGTTTATTTTTACAATTTTAATTAAAAGATGTCACAAAAATACCTTCCAGAATTTGGTGCAAATTCTTTTCACCAGTGGCATTTTAATTGCAGAGGACGGTAGCTTGAACCTGTTTCAGAGCTTCTCTAAATTGGTTTTAAAATGCACTCCGGAGACGGAACGGATTTAGATGAGCACCGGCAGGCTCTCCAACTCTGCATTGACTGCGCTCAAAGTACGGGCACAGGGCCATGCGGAGACAAAAACGATCGTTTTTTATTTACGGTGGTATAATGAATGATATCTGCTGCTCGACTGTTCCAAACCCTTGTCTGACCTCCTGGGGGGACCAGTATTCTAATTTTGGAGTCCTCATCGTTAATGACGTCTTTCACGGAATAAAATGGTTTCTTGCACGTCAATCACATTTTTCATGTTTTTATTTATTTGTGTGGCTGTCTATCGTAGTAGAAAAGCCCAAGTGGGAGCTTAGGTCTAGGAACGTTTGTGAACCTAAATCACACTGTAAGAATACATAGCACGTCGCTGTATAGGTCTTACCATTGAAATTCTTTCACAGGGTATAGAATCGTGGTCCCAGAAGCAAAGACAGGTCTTCTCGTTCTTTATTAACTTTCTTCTCATTCTTTAATAACTTTACTTCTAGAGTTTTTGTGAAGGTCACCACACTTTCGACATCAGGTGCCCATCAATCATCCACAAGAACTTACATAGCCCTAAAAAACACAAAAACAATAATGGCTAAAGAGCGGTGGGAAACAAGAAAGCCCAACAACTGCAGAGTTTTGTCAGTATGCCTAGAACTGGGGCATCTGGAAGTTTCTTCCATGGCTGAGCAGGCGATGAAGAGAAATAACCGCCCTTTTTGGTGATTCTTTTAGATGTGTTTTCAATCCATTAATACATTTGACTTGCAAGTAATAGTTCAGTTTCATTTCAGTTCAATAAAATGTTCTTTGAGCCACAAGCTCCTACAGTTAAACAACAATACATAATATATACAGACTCTTAAACTATGAATATCCCTCAGAACACACATCATACTACACATTCAAGATACAAACTCTTAAAATGATTAGAAATTTCAACAAGGCGCAAGTTGCATTTGAAATAAGAAACTGCTTGATATCAATCCTGATCGTATATTTTTTTAAATAGGTTTTTAAATTTTCATTCGCAGAATTAAACAATAACAATAATCTATCAAAATATGAATTTTTGTTCAGTGCATCTTCAACCCACATCCACACAACTCTTCTGCATTCTTAAACGATGGAATCCCTAACAGGTGTGCATAAAGAGGGTGAAGTCCTATTCTAAATTTAAATATTGCCCTAGACATTCGTGAATTTGCGAGCTCTTGTAAATATGCAGGGGAGACATTTGATTCACAAGCTTCACATAAATCGGGAGTAGAAGGCTTAAGGTGCAAATACTGACTGTCACTTTCTCTTAAAGCCTTCCAACCCAACTCAGTCAATTCTTTCTTTCAATAGGCAAGAGGTTGAGCCAGATTAAAATTATTAACCTTCAAGGCGGCTGTCATGACGTGCAATCGTGTCCTTAACTTTTTTGCCCAGCTGAATTCACTTTTAGTTATCTTGTCTTTACATAACGTGGCATTTTTAGGGTGCTCTGATATTATCAGTTTGTTCCAAAGTCTCAGTCAGTGAACCAATGCGATGGAGAACAAGGATTGAAGTACGGTTTCCATTCTAATCTCTGAAGCCATTTCACATTTCAGTAAAGAAAATAGATTTTTTTAGGCAACCCCCTTCCATCTTTTCCTACTTTAAATAAGTGCTCAGACCCAGCAACTCCACTCCATATAAGGCTTGCAACAGGACCATTGCCTTGTACACCGCTAAGTCAAAATATAGACGATGGGCGTCCGTAATCCCATTTTAATTTTCTTAGCCCTTCAGTGGTTGGAAGGGTTTTGACATTTAGGTCTCTATAACGAGGCTGGCGGTCAATGGACCGACAGACTCACGGGGGTGCGGTGGCAGTCTTCTGACTGCCCTAATGCAATTAAGGCGGTCAGGTCTGCAGCTGCCATGGAACCACCGCAAAAGGAGGCTGCAGTATGCTTGGTGAGACTGCTGTGGTACCGCCAAGCATATTATGAGTTTCCTCTCTGCCACAGTTTTTATGGTGGTTCCACTGCCATGAAAACCGTGGCAGAGAGGAAACAAAGGGGACCCTACATGGCCCCCGGTGCATCATGCTATTTGCATGCATACAGGGGGCACAACAAGTGCTCCCTGAATGCTTGCACCCCAGTTCCTGCACGGCATGGACTTTACAGTTCAAGTGGTAAGTGAATGAACTTTACAGTCCATGCCGTGCAGGAACAGTTTTTGGCGTTTCCATTGAGGTGCCTATTTTCAGGGCACCGCCATGGGAACATTAAAGAAAAGCCCACCAGACACGAAAAATACTCATAATCTGGCTCAGCGGCCCGACCAGGGGTTTGGAGGTCCGGCGGCAGGGCTGACCAGGCGCCGTACCACGAAACTCATAATCAGGCCCTTAGTGTTCTCATGTGGTATGACCAAGAGAGTAATTTATTAAAAACATACCTAAATACTTATGATCTTTGGTTACCTCAATTATTAACAAATCTGTGTTGCTTCCTGCCAGAAGCCATAACGTTAGTTTTATCAAAATTAATTGTCAATTTATTCATTTGGGAGTACTTCTTGAATTCTACCAGTTCCTGTATTAGGCCGACAGGAGTTCTATCCATTATTATAAGTAAGCTTGGGCAAAGCACTACGCTACGCTCGCGTAGTTTGCGAAGTTTGAGCTACTTCGCACTACGCGAATTGCACGTAGCACAGTGCGAACACGCGTAGCGTAGTGTTGCGTAGTGCAGCGGTCATTTTTTGCTTGCTCGCGGTCCTCAATGTCAAGTTGGTGACCGCAAGCAAGCAAAATGACATCCCGGTGAGACTTTTTCCTCGTTCGCGATCAGCAACATCAAGTTGGCGATCGCGAGCGTGGAAAATAAACCTCCCGGAGAGATTCTCAACGCGAGGAGGTCAGGTTTCTCATTGCGAGTAGTCGCGTATGCTCGCGACCGCTCGCGATGAGAAACTACCAGTCCGCGTTGAGAAAGCTGCCGCTCGAGTAAAAATCTACTCGAGCGGCAGAAAACTACAGCTCGGACTGTGCAAGATGCCGTTTTCAATGATTGCACAGTGCCGGTTGCTTGTCCACACTGTGCAATCATTGAAAACGACGTCTTGCACAGTGCGAACAGGGTACTACGCAGTTCGCGAAGTGCTACGCGTAGCTCGCGTAGTGCACTTTGCGTAGCTTCACGTAGTGCTACTTCGCAAACTACGCCCAGGGTTAATTATAAGGTCAGTTGCATACAGGATGCAGGGTACACGAAAGCCTCCTATCTTGGGAGAAAAACAATGTGTAGCTACAAGCCTTTTGGGGAGGTCTAAGAAGAGGGCAAATAGAGTAGGTACCAGCACACATCCTTGGTGTAGCCAATTATTAATATTTATCCTCCTAGAGAGGCTGCCCCTAAAATTCAAGTCCACACACACCCATTTCCTCTTGTGGAGTTCTCTTAATACACATAGTATTTTACCCGTGATTTTCAGGGATTCTTATTTAGACCACAGTATTTCCCTAGCCACCAGGTCAAAATCAGCCCAGAAAACCACAAAATAGGAGCATAATGAACCCCCACCCTCTAAACATTTCTGCGCTATAGGCCAGAGGCTAAAGCAATGTCTTAAAGTGAAGTTCATCACTTTGAAGTCACCCTGTTCTAATGGAATCAGGTTGACCTCATCACTACACCATTTGAGAACATGCAAAAGTATCTTTGCATAAAACTTTTGCGCCCACACTGATTAGGCTGGTTAAACGATAATTCTTGGGATTTTCTGAATTACCTTTTTATGGATTTTTTTTTTATAGCCCCTTTCCAATTTTCTGAGTATGTCCTGGTTAAAGTAAACTACTTAAACACCCAACAAGCATATTGCCCTCCTATAAATATGAGCTTTTATTATGATTGCTGGGAGGTCATCCAGACCGGCCACTCTTGTTAGCTTAATCAATGTGATTGTATGTTTCACCACTGTTTCACAGAAAAGGGTAAGACGGTCTATATCAGCTAAAGGGCCTGCTGCTTTGACAACCCCTCTTTCCCCCTAATACATTAATGACAGATAGTTGAACCATGCCACCTCAGTAACCATTCTTCTAGCTCTTGTCTCCCTACCAGATGCACTAAATCTCATTAGTTTCCACAATTTCGGACCATTCTTAGTAATAATTACATACAGCATTTCCTCCCTGTTTTTCTTGTAGCAATGCACTTTATTTAGTCTTATCCTTTCTTTATAAAGATGATAAACTTTTCAATAAGAATTGCTGTCAATAGGTTGAGGTTTTGCCCATTTCAATCTCCTTAGCTTCTTTTTCAACTCCTGGCATTGGGAATCAAACCATGATGTCCTCATTTTACCCGACAACAAAGTACATTTGCAATTTAGGTTGTAATTTTATGGCAGTCAACTTTCAAACAGTTGAAAAATTCAATATTTATGGCCATAACTGTGTCTCTGGGCGATGTTACCAATTTGAAGATGACTTGTAAGGGAACATGACCACTTCCTGACAGTGCAGGTCCAAAATTAAAGGAATGTGCCCCACCTGTTTGAAGATATAGTCAACAGGGCGTATTCCGTTCCCCTGTTTGAATGTCTAGGATGCGGTGGAGTCTGATTGGAAGCAACCTTTCAGAATTTTTCTTTTTGCACTTTTCCCTCAAGCTTTGTTTTTTGGCACTTTGGGAAATTAGCCAACGGAATCGAATAAGCCCTCAACAGGTATCCTTAGCAACAGTTTGCAATAAAGGGCATCTTCCTTAAGGGATTTCAGAGGCATATTAAAATCACCCAATATAGCAATCAGAACCTTGGAAAACACTGTACAAATAGGATCTAATTTTCCTTGATATGGGGTAAACTGATCTGAATTAAAGGTGTTTCCTTTTGGGTTACATAAAGTCCCTAAGGCCCGACTCCATTTCATGTAGGCCTGACACCATCTTAGTTCATGGAGGCCAAACTCTTCTTTAACTTAGACAATGGAAGCTGCCATATTCCCTGATTTATGCAGAATCATTGTCATGTCCGCCTTTAAATGCAGATGTTGACAGACCTTATCTTTCTAGGAACTGAGATACTGTCAAATTCTTCAACTAATGACACAGATACAACATCTAATGCAACATTCATTTGGGTCAAATGTCTACTCTTCATCATGTCAAGGATAAATAAGAACATATACAGACATATAACCGAAATAATGTACTCTGAATTGATGTCCTTTTGCCATCATCTATGTCGAACATTCCTAAATTTAATTGAGAAATTCCGATTTCTGATAAGATTTAGAATATAAGGACTGTCACTTGACCATTTGTCAGGAGATGTCTTTCGCCCAGATTATCGCCCATGATTCTGCCAGAGACGGTCACACCTGCTGCCAGCACACTTTGCACTTTGCAGAGATAATACATCTTGCCTGAAGAATAAAGCTGTTAAAGCTAAGTCCTGTAGGAAGACCGACTGACTGCTATCACTGTTGGTGTTTGCCATTCGCAGGGAACATTGTCTTTAAGAAACAACTGATAAAGACCATCTTTGCTGTCAACAAGGTACGCAGTCCATCTCTTTTTTCTAAGAAATTCTAGATTGCAAGTTTCTCTGCCTTTCATACTGTCATAGTATAGCGCATTTAAGTAGGCATTAGGGTGTTAGGTTTTACATAATATTTTAAATGACATTTTAATAATGCTGGAAATGTTACTTTTATTCTCATTAATGATAACATGTCTTGTTGCTGCTTTTATCATTTTTTGTGCAGTTGTTTTAGATGTACTGAGAAACAGATTGTTCTTATAGTAATAAATACTTTAAACATAACATTTTTAATTCTTCTTGGTATAGTGTGTGATACTGTGAATAATAAAAGGTTGTTGTTCCCTCAGTGCCCGCGATCCCTTTATGGGATTGTTATTAACCCAAAAGCAATACTTCTATGTCAATTACACACTAAATAGCATCTTGCAGGGCTACAATAACTTGTCTTTCACATTCATCAGTGGTGCATTGAACTAAGTTCACCTGTGACACCCGTCACAAGGCACCCCTTGTAGAGTTACGCCAAAGTCTTAACTTATGTAACATGGGTTTCTGTACACATTTATAATAATCAAAATTCTTAGTGCTTCAATTTAATTACACAAATCCGTCTTAACAGCATGCGCCCACACACATTTGGTTAGAACCTGAGAAACTTCTTTAGCAATTTTGGTCAATACAAGGCAATTAGACCGCCTAAATTAGGACTTCAGCTGTTCAGTGTTGTGACAGTGTAGATTAGCCTAAAACCCAGAACTACCAATTTGTCCTCCAGAAGACATACAACATCATAATCTATGAGTATTTTTCTGAAAGTTTTAGAATGTAATAAGCTAATTAGCTCATGAATATTCCATTCAAACATCGAAAGGCTATCTGGGGGAATCTTAACCGAATTAACATCAATAAGACTGCTAAATTCCTGCCAAGCTTGACCCTCTGAGTTTAAACATATACATTTATTTACATCACTCTCCTCAAAAGTTATCAGCAAATTATCTTTCACTCGCCAACTGTTCTATTTGACTGGTTCTTACTTTGTTCTTCCAGACAGAAACTTAGTTGTCTTGGCCCGAGCCCTGCTTTGAAATTAAGAAGGGACTTAAGTGAGGGCATCGTACTTCTGACATCGGCACTACTCTAATCCCTTTGCCTTTTAATTTATTTTCTGCTACTAAAATTATTCTCGTAATCACATGGGAGAACAGTGTGACCTTTGTTACTTCATTTGATAATTGCCCTTCTATTAATCCCACTTGCTTTAGGTCACTTGAGGTAATCTCCTTTAAGGAAGCACAAGATTCAATGTCCCTAACAAATTTGATCTATTCAAGGGTCTCACCTTCTTCCTTTCTTCCCTTCTTTAAATACATCATGTTATAAAACTAACTGTCCCACCGGCTCCATTAGGCCTTCGGAATGTTTAGCCATATTCCTTGAGAGGTTTATTTTTTTTGTACCCGTATCTGCCTTTACATGGTCTTGATGGGCCTATTTGTGGGGTTTAGACCTGATTGAAACACTTAAATGGAAGCTGTGGTGATCCATTTATGGGGGAAAGATTACCATTACCTCTAGGTGAAACTCCTACTAATTGCTCTGAAGCATGAATGATCACTGGGCGCTGGTCAGAAACTTCCCACATTCGATGGTTTCCCAGGGATTATATTTTTGTTGTGAATGTGTTGCCCTTAAGAAGTGATAAAATACAGGAGCTCTTTGGTTCACTCCAAAGCCATTTTTCCTTGATCTTTGGGAAATGTTGTCAATGTTTGTCTAGGTATCTTTTAGTTTTAGTTTTGTTACCCTTATGGGACAAAGTACATCTTTTAAGGAATATGAAACAATCTCCAATTTTTTAATTATCATTGGGACCTTGCAGATAAATATATCAAAGACTACTCCCTCCCTTTTTTGGGGTTCTGAGCAACTTATCCCTTCATTATTATCCTTACAGACTTCCACCAGACGAACCATACAGGACTTTTTTGCCTTAAGTTCCCTGTATGCTTCTTAAATTCGTCGTTATGCAAAACAACATATTCTAATATCCAGTGTAGGGTTTTCTGCATAACAGTTAAAACCTACAGACCCCCAGGACCATGAACCAGCCTCAGCGACACCATTTGTATTTGTTAAGCCCATCAATCATCCCAAGGGACAACATGGCGCTGGAAAGCAGTATCCTGATATAGCAGTGAGCAGGTGGCCCACGGACTAAGGTACACATAGTGGAGGGTGCAGGTAACGATATTTATAGCCTAGGGAACAGTGTTGTTTTCAACTTCTTCCTGAAAGACACATATTCATCCGTGCGGCGCAGGTGTAAGGGGAGCTCGATTCAATGAACAGCTGCCAAGTTGGCAAAGGACCGGCCTCCTACTCTGGTTTTCTTAACGCGTTTAATTTTAGCCAGAGCGAGATTGCAAGACCTCAATTGTCGTGCGGGAATGTAAAAATCGATTTTGTCCTACAGAATTCGGGGGCCAAGCTTGTGCAATGCTCTATGTGCATAGCACAAGAGTTTAAACTTGGCTCTCTGACGTACAGGCAGCCAGTGAAGCTCCTTCAGGCATTCTGATGCCGAGCTATACTTGCTTTTATTACAGACAAGTTTAGCAGCTGCGTTCTGAATCATCTGCAGTCGGGAGAATAAATAGTCTGACATGCACACATAAAACGAGTTTCCGTAATCTAGTCCGCTGATAACTAATGCCTGAGTGATGGTGTTACGACAGTTTAAAGGGATCCATGGAAAACGTCTTCATAGGAGCTTTAGCATGGCAAAACGTTAACCACACAGGGATTTGACTTGGTCCTACATGGTGAGACTGTTGTTTGTGAGTATGCCCAGATTTTTTATGCCCCGTTTCAGTTCTGGGGCATCTCTAAGTGTCCCAGGCCACCAGGTATTGTTCCGTATTAGGTGAGCTCCTCCAAACAGCAATATCTCTGATTTCTCAGCAGTTTCAGGCAGTGTTCTGTCATCCAAGCTTCTGTTCCTGACAGACAATTATTTGAATTATTTCTTGCGTCCTGGTACCTTTCTTTAAAAGCAATTAAACGCTGAGTATCGTCGGCATAGGAGCAGATGTTGAAGCACCATTTCTTGCCTATTTTAGCTAAAGAAGAAACATGGGTATTAACAGAGTGGGACTCAGAGAGTCTTCCTGTGGGACGCCATTGTTGATGATTTTAGAGGTAGGGGAAAAGTGCCTATTTGGACTCTGTGTTCT
Source organism: Triturus cristatus (assembly GCF_964204655.1). Lineage (NCBI taxonomy): Eukaryota > Metazoa > Chordata > Amphibia > Caudata > Salamandridae > Triturus > Triturus cristatus. The sequence goes on along the minus strand of NC_140594.1, from coordinate 476,149,049 downwards.
ATTACGTAAAAAGGAATAAAACCATTGAAGGGCTTCGAATGAAGGCCTTTTTCATTTAGGGTGTTTAGTAGGAGGTCATGAGATACAGTAACCAATGCTGCCAACAGGTACAAAAGGATCAAGGCAACAGCCTTACCTTAGTCCACCAAGAATCTAACATTTTTCAATACTGCAAGGAGTGTGGCTTTTGTGCTATTAGAAGCTCTGAAACCAGTCTGAGATGGGTCCAGAAGTTCATTAGTTTCTAGGAAATTAGCCAGCTGTTTGTTGACCAGTCTGTCTAAGACCTTGGATAGATAGGGAAGTTGGGAGATTAGTCGGTAGTTTGCGTGGTGATGGGCCTCCATGCCAGCTTTTTTTAACAATGGAAATACTATGGTTTCTTTCCAGATGTCTGGGAAGACAGCCAAATCTAGGGATTCGTTAAAAATGTGGGTGATATATGGGCTTAAGACCATTGTAAACCGAGAAAAGATTAAGTGAGGGCATGGGTCGAGTGGGGATTCAGACTTGACCTCCGTCATGGCTTTTGCTACCTGTTCCACTGAGAAGGTCAGGTTGCCTAAGTGACCTTGTGCTTTGGGGTGAGGGGTCATTGTGTCCCAATCCGGTTTGTCAATGGATGGTTGGTATGTAAAAGAGGAGTAGATTTTAGAAATTTTAGCAATGAAAAAATTGATGATCATAATCTATTGAGGGAGTCATTGTTTGGGTAATACTGGTTGTTTTACACAGTTCTTTCACTATTTTATAGAGCTCCTTTAGTGAATTACTGTTGTCCTCTATACATTTTATGTAGTAGTTTCTCTTGGTGCATTTGAGGGCCTTGTGGTAGGTCCTCAATTCTTTTTTGTAGAGCTGTTTATCACTACCGTCTTTAGACAGTCTTCACTTGTTTTCTAGTGTTTTACAGTTTCTTTTTTGTAATTTGTGTTCTGGTAAGTACCATTTTACTTAAGGCTTTTTCCTGTCTGGTTTGTTTTTCAGCCTAGGGGCACACATGTCCAGTGTATTAGTGATTTCGGAATGTAAAAGTTCAGCTTCTGTCTGAATAAAAAGTTTCCTTAGAGTGTTTTGGCTGTTTACGGTGAAATGGGAGGTGAACATGTCAGGGGTGATAACCTTCCATGCCTTTTTTACTGTTGATGAGGGTAGGATCGGGCGAATCAGATTGGTGGGCAGCCTAAATTAAAAGAGATTAGGGAGTGGTCAGTCCAAATTAATCGTGCAACCTCAGGAATGTTAATAGGGTCTATGTTGGAGAACAGCAAGTTCAATGTATGACCGGCAATGTGTGTTGGCCCTTTGATTGTTTTAGCTGCAGTATCTGCATATCGCTCTCCAAGTGTTTAGCTGCCAGATCGTGGGAATTTTCATAATGAATGTAAAATCACCTATGGCTAGTAGTGCTTATGTTTTAAACAGGAGGGGAATAGTTGAGTCAGCAGTTCAGAGCTAAAATCCTGTTTATATCCTGGGGGATTAAACACTACTGCACCCCGGAGAATATTTTGATTTTTGCAAGATACTGAGAACACTAGGGTCTCGTGCTCACCTAGTACAGCTATTGGCTCGGGGAGACAGGTAAAGCAATCCTTTATAAGAATGGCTACTCCGCCTCCCTTCCATCCTTCGCTGTCCCATTTTAATAACTTTTAACCATCCGGTAGGGGTGCGGCTATGTTGGGGGAGTTGTTGTCATCCAGACAGGTTTCTGTAATAAAAACTAAATCGAGTTTTGACTCTGCTAGGATATCCCAGATTTCTAAGCAGTGTTTCAGTAGGGATCTTGAATTAAAATAGATGCACCTCAGCTGAGGTTTGACCTGATTAACTCCTGTCCTAGAATCCATCACCCTGTTCGCCATAGAATCTGAATACTTTGTAATCCTGGGAGACCTCAACTTTCTCCTGGAGGACCTCACTGACACTAACTCCACAGACCTCCTGGAACAACTGGACAACATTGTCCTCAAGCAGCTGGTCATAGACCCCATGCACGTAGCAGGATACACGCTGGACCCGCCTTCATATCCAGCAACAGAATCAGGTACAGCCACACCACCGAACTCACCTGGTCAGACCACTCCATCATGCACTTCACCATCGCCGGACCTCCCCGCACCACCCCCAACCATCACAGCGCCACCTCTAGCAACTGGCCCAGACTGCTGCAGAGGGACTGGCTTCAGCAAACATAGAGATACATTATGAACATTTCTGAACCAAGGAAGTTCCGCCCATGATGGAATTTTACTAGCAGGTGCAGTTAAAACAAAAAAGTACAGTAGGATGAGTTTCAATTCTGAGGCCGGGCACCCATTATCTCTATGCCAAGGTCATTCTGTCCGTGCCTACCTCTAGACTAGTGGGAGAAGGCCTCTATCTATGGGAAAGGTATGCGTCAATAATGACAGTGTATTCATTAGTAGAGCAAGGCTTAACCTTGGAGAAATGGAACTTTCCACAACCTGCTTCTCGAGGAGGGAATACGCAGTTGATGACATGATTCAAAATGGTGGCTAAACATAAAATGGTGCAGCGAATGCTAATTTAACATACGAACAATGCACAAAGGAAATAGCAAAAACATATTAATTTCATCACCATCCCTTCTACAGTAATTATGAACCTGGGGTTCATGATGCTCACTGCCCACTTCTTCAAACCCCACGTCAAGGCCACTGCAGCTACCGGCTTATGTCTGTTAAAATCCTTGAGAAAGCTTTCAAAATATCTGCCTCTGTGCACCCGCAAGGGAATTGTACACATATCTGCCTCTGTACACCCTCAAGGGAATTGCACACATACTTAGCATCTCCAGGTTGGATTATGCCAACATACTGTATTAAGGTGCCCCCCAGAATCTCCTGTCTCGACCGCAGCATGTACAAACTGCTGCAGCCAGACTTATTCTGAAAATTCCAAATCTTCAGTCTATCAGACAAGGGCTCAAAGAACTACACTTGCTACTGATCAACTCTAGGCTAAAGTTCAAAATGCCTATGATCACTCTTCGAGCACTCCACCAAAGGGGTCCCAGCTACATTCAAGACAAGCTTAAAAACTACTCTCCTGCAAGGGCTCTCTGTTCTTCTAACCCCAACCTCTTGTGCATCCACATATTTCACCGAACCAGATCTGGGGGCAGGTATTTCTCTGCTCTGCTCCAGGTCTCTGGAATGTTCTCCCACCCTTTCTCCATTCCATATTTTCCGAAGCCTGTTCAAGGCACAGTTGAAAACAGTGTTGTTCGGTGAGCTGTAGCCCTCCTCTATTACCTGTCTTATGCAAGTGCCAGGCCTCTTCTCCTGAGGCAACAGTTGCGCTTCACAAATATATCTTCATTCATTCATTCATTCATTCATTCAATCCTGGACTCTTCAGGGTGTCTAGCTTTCTGGAATGCCTAGGTTTAGTAGTTTTTCTTGGGTGCCATCCAAGTCCTGGCCCGAATACTGCAGCTAACCCAAATGACCAAAATGAGTCAATTTGTAAGGCAAAAAATGTATGTCCCCATGTTGCATTTTGGACCTACTGTGTCTCAGGTTTTAGGCCGAGCCACACAAGCGCAATACCTTTTTTATCGAGAGAAGTGTATAAATTGTGTATGGCAAGACTTTTGTGGATCTCCACAAATTCCAGAACTTTCCCTGACAGAAATATGAAGAAAATGCCTGGTTTTAAGTTTGCAGGGCATTCTAGGTAACACATTGTTTTGGGATCCACACAAGACACACTGCCCTGGACTCTCCCTGATGTCTAGTTTTCGGAAATTCCCAGGGTTAGTAGGCTTTCCCTGCATGCTAGCAGCGACCAGGCTTAAATTCCTTAACTACCCATATCTTCAAAATGGATACATTTTCATGGCAAAATGTGATGTCTCCATGTTCCTTTTTGGGGCCTATTGTGCTGCGGCCCGAAGGCCCTGCAACAGAAGTGGGGTGCCACTTCAACAGGAGAAGTGTGGGAATTCTGGATGGTAGGAATTTTGTGGAGCCCCACAGATTCTAGAACTTTCATGAACAGAAATGTGAGGAAAATTTGATATTTTAGTGTGAGGTTTGCAGGGTATTATGGGTAAGAAAACATCATGGAATTCATGCAAGTCACATCATGCTGGACTTGCCTCTGTATCTAGTTTCCAGAAATGTCAAGCTTTAGTAGGACTCCCAGGTTGGCGGTCAAACCTTGGCCCAAATATCGCAACTACCCACTTCACCAATATGAGCCAATTTGCAAGGCAAAGCTTTTTAGGTCTCCACGTTGTGTTTTGGGAGTTATTGTGTCACATTTGCGGGGTCCAGCCAAACAAGTGGGGTTCCATTTATATAAGAAAAAGTGAGGGAATGCTGGGTGAGTAGAATTTTGTGGATCTCTGTACAAAAATGTGAGAAAATGCCTGATTTTAGCCACAGTTTGGGGTTTGGTGGGCATTCTGAGTAAGAAAAAATCATGGAATCTGCACAGGTCATACGAAACTGGACACTCCTCAGTGTCTAGTTTTTGGTTTAATAGGTCTCCTTTGAAGGTGCCCAATACCTGGCCCAAATACCATAACAATCCACATCCCCAAAATGGGTCAATTTGCAGGGCACACATTTTATGTCATCTTGGTGCATTCTGGAGATTTTCTTGTCATGGGCTCATGGCCTAATCATATAAGTGGTGCACCATTTGTATCAGCAAAAGCCTTAGAATTCAGGATAGCAGAAAACATGTTATTATTGATTTTCTCTTCAGTTTTGGCTTACGAACGAAATGCTCATTGAATCAGAAAAAACACACTGTTCCTAAACCGCTATTCCTAAACTCAGAATCTTGGCCCTAATTCAAAAATGCATAGGTTTTCTGCATCCCCATTGTTCATTCAGAAGATTTTACTGTTTGAATTGCTGAATGGTTAGTGCACAATGAAATATCATTTTAAACTGCAGCATAGTTAATGGCTTTGGGTATGGCATGTTTTTAGACAACAAACAAACATCCTGGAACCAGAAAGGTCTGATTGTCTGACGAACTAATAGAATAATGCTTTTGTAAATTGGCCTCCAAGGCAAAAAATTACAGATAAAAATATTGTCACATATTTACATTTTTTCCCATTATTTTTTTATTTTTTTTATTTAAATGACTAGTTTCTTTGGGAAAAGCATGACCAATCTACACAAAGGTACCCTTGCTGAATTTGGAATTTTTCTACTTTTCAGAAATGTATGGCTTTCAGAGTTCAATAATGGGTATCAAACCTGTTTCCACCACAAACTGCAAGTAGGTAAAAATCACAAAAATAAGAAAAATCGATTAACACTTAGAAAAAAATGCAAATCCTGGGTTCAAAATCTATTTTTGTACCACTTTGCTTGTTCGTGAAAAACTGTGAAAATGACAACCTTGGCACATTCTGCCTTTTGTTGATGGCGTTTCTAACAGAAAAAACTAACTTTCTTACACAGTAATTGTTTTGCAGTTTTCAAAAATAATTGCTACATTTTGGCTATTTTTAGTTTTCTCCAGGGGAATCCACAAACTTTTAAATCTGCAGCTTGTGGAGAAAATGGACAAGTTTGGACTTGGATCCCTTTTGTGGAAAAAAGTTATGAAGGCTTAAGTGTGAATGCCCCGATTATCAAAATATGCTTCAGCACTGGTACTGGAAAACTTCAGTGGCTAAAGGGTTAAAATGCATAGTATCATATATCTATTTTCAGTCACTGCTTCTGCTTTGGGCTAAATACAAAGATACACATACTGTCAATACTTCTTTATTAGCTAATGATTGTGAACAATCAGAGAAAGACATTGCAAATAAAAGGAACCTGAAAAGAGTGATCTGTAAACTAATTGAAAGTTATTATTGTGCCCACAAAGTTCCTTTTCAACAACATATATAGACTCTAGCAGTTGTCAATGGGACCTCAGAACTCAACTGTTAATCATAGATAAGTGATGATATATGCTTATAATATACGAGAGCTTGCTATACATGTATTAAGGGGGAAACAGCCTTTACAACGTGGTAAATACATCGCATGCATTTGCCTTGCATTTTTTGGCACGCATTTTTTTACCGCAATTATGCATTTACATCGCATACCAATACCACGAATTTAAGGTAAGTTGGGCGGGGTCTCCCCCCACAAATACATTGTTTTTAAATATAAATACAATGCGTGGTATTGGCATACGATGTAAATGCATAATCGCGGTAAAAACATGCGTGCGAAAAAATTCGAGGCAAAGGCATGCGATGTATTTACCAGTGTTGTACCATCATACAACCATATTAAAGCCTGTCTCTATTTTTTGTATTGTAGTAAGGTTTTGAAGTCTCTAGTCACCAGTAATAAGAATAATAGGAAAATGACACAGCTTCTCAACTGTAATAAGTAATTACAGTTGAATTGGGACTCATAATGCCTGCTGCAGGAGCCAGCAGCTAAGGTGAAAGGCAAGTCAAAGAGCATAATTACAGCTGCAGTTTAACAATGAAAATGAGAACTGGCCTATAGTTCATCTGATCTGTGTTTATTTCTAAAATGAGCAGTGAATTGCAGAAAGAAAGGATATATTTATGGCAATATGTTTCATTTTTTCCACTTTATAACTAATTACAGGAAAGATAAAATATGAGCATGCTCCTGCAAATTTTGAGTTGCAGTGTGTTAACCTGACTTACACTAAACTGATTTTAATATCTCTGCACCAAATTGCCAACTGCTTTCTGGTGTGTTTAATTCTGCACCAAGAGTCCACTTTTATTCTGAATGTCTGCAACCATATTATCTCTTTCAAATGGAAGAGAAAGACACCACAGATGTATGCAGTTTGTAGAAGAGGTGAGGGTGTGACCATGTATCATAAGGAATAAAATACCCATTTCCATACCTAATAGCCAATAATTAATGCAAATAAAATAAATAAACAATTCAAACAAAGAACTTTAAAGTCACCTCACAACTCCAGGACTTTATAAAGGAATTTGGCCTTTGGTCCGATTCCCCTATACGGTCATAGGATTTCTCTGTGACTTGCAATACTCTCATAATGTAATGCAACTTGTACTCTATCCCATATATTGCAAGGACAGCCATCGTATCATTCATGGGGCAGCTATTAGTGATGCAGCTGGTGAAGTGGCATCTAGTTCCTCGGGTTTGGGGGGCATCCTGCGCTGAATTAGAAGCAGTTCATCAAACAGCTGCCTTCATGGATTTTTAAAGGGAAATAGAAGAGAAGACAAATGAAAGGGTGGAGAAAAATAGTTAGCAAGGAGAACAAGGACGATAGGAAAGGGATACAGTAGGGAGAGTTGAGATCCAGTGAGAAATTTTGGAGGAATTGGGTAGAGAAGGAATAGGAGGGAAACTGTAGAATATAAAGAGGAATGATGGTAAGAAAAGGATAGCGAAATGATAAAGAAGAGAATAGAGTGAGGGTGAAAGGTAGAAAGTAGAAAGATACAGGGGTCGAGAGAGAGAGGGAGAGTTGAGATACTAGAAAGGATAAAGAGGAACTCGAAGAAGAAGGAGGACAAGAGCATAGAGATAGGTGTGCAAGGGGTGTAGAGTGAAATGTTGGAAGTAGATAAAGATGGATTCAGAGATACTAAGTAGACTGGGTGAATGTAGGAGAGGGCGGAGATAGAATAAACAAGCATTGGCATAGCCAATAGGTCTCGCCTTTGGGACCTTATAAGTGTTTAGCCATGCAACAGTTGCATAACTAAATACTTATAAGGTCCCAAAAGCGAGACATATTGGCTATGCCAAGCGGCCGTGCGGCCGCGAAAGCGATCGCAATCGCGATCAAACATCAAAGCGGCCCTGCGGCCGCGAAAGTGAAAGTAATTGTGGTCAAGCGCGGCACACGCGCCCGCGCACATGCACTGTAGCTCTAGGCTGGCCTGGTAGAACTTTTTGGAGCCCTCTCAAAAAGTCTCGCCAGACCAGCGCATGCGCTGGGTCAGGCGAGACCTAAAAAGCACTAAAGTGATGCTGGAGAAAAGAAAGAAAGAGGTGAAGGTCAAGAGGCAGTACAGAATGGAAACATGCAGAGAATGGAGAGAGGAAGAGCGAAAGCGGAGAGATACGAAGTGGAAATTTGGGAGAGTGAAGAGTGCAAATTAGAAAGATACAGATGAAATGAGGGGATACTAGAGTGGAGATATGTGACAAAGGATCTGGAGATAAAGGAAGAATACGGGAGAATGTAAAAATGTGATGGAGTAAATTGACACGAGAGCTGCAGGAGGAAAGGAGAAAGGGGTCCATATGGAATGTGACCATCAGTGGAGAATGAGAGGGGAGATACAAATAGGGAGGGCTGAGAGTGAAAAGTAACGTGATAGAGTGGAAAAGGAAGAGAGAGGCAGGGACAACGAAATTCATATAATGAAGCAGGACACGGGGTTAGAAAAGAGATACAGGGGAGCATGAGCGTGGAGCATTAGAGCAGCAGGCGCAGTGCTCCCGTGCCCATGCGTATTCGGGACACATTTTACCCCAAATTGGCTGGTCTTTTCTTACTTCCTAACAACAGGGATATGGAACCCATTTCCCAACTTGCATTTGGGCCCATGTAACCTTGCTATGCCACTAGCATCACTGACAGATGGCAATAAGGAATTTAGTAAAGGAATCTATTCAGGGATTGCAGGCTTCCATGTGATATAATACTTAGGTTATTGACCATTAAAATACCACACGCCATGGACTTAATTGTGCAGCCGAGCTTAAAAAAATAGTATTATTTTTGATCAGCTCATACACATTCCTTTTCGCTACATCCATAGTTATATCACACCTGTCTTACACAAAGAGGTGTCGGAGGTACTGCAACCGAATTGCGTTTTCTTAGCAACACTTTACTCGCCAGTTTTTATCCATTTTCAATTTCCATATTATAGTCTTCAAATGTTTTACATGCTTTAATTTCGAGGTGGCATAAACAGGCGAATTGCTCCAGTGCCTTTCATCTGCATTGGCAAACAGGCAGCAGGGCACGCGCCCTGAAACAGGAAAACACGCCACAGACGCACAGACCCAAACCCCAGACACCCGTGTTTTGAACGCTGCGTGACATGCCGGCGTCTCAGCGGCAACTCCCCAACCACTTTGCGCTTCTTGAAAATGACCAGACACTGCGAAAATGTTAGTTAGGAAATCATATTGCACTGCAGGCGTGTGAAAAGGAAAACGACAAACACTTGCGAGGTGTTAAGAAACGGCGATCAATAATCTTGTGTTGCAAGAGCTTCCAAGCCAGGGTGCGACATCATCGAGCAGCGGTTTAATTGAGCTGAAGCAGGCGGCGCGCGGGAATGAGGCACGGTTCACGCGCAGCTAACAAGATGAACAGCCCTGCGTGTTGTTGCTAACTTGGTATTTGTTACGTAGATATTGACGGCGCACGAGGAATGCAAGGCCCATCTATTCTGGCCATTTCCCTGCCTGCTGCGCAATCGACTCCTTCAGCAGCCATGTCTTTGCTAGAACATTTGGACCACTCCGGTGTTTTTCCCATGCCTTTTTTTAGGTCTCGCCTGAGACAGTCACTTGCGAGACATATGGGCATCATTATAACTTTGTCCGCCCGCCACCACAACGGCAAAAAGGGACCACCTGGCAATCAGGATGCGACTGCCACCATGGCGGTCGCATCCCGCAATTTTTACATTGCGCGGGCGGTGCTGTAAGAAGCACCAGCCGCAATGTAAAAAATGCATGTTGTGCATTTGCATGCATAATGTGACAGGCACCGCGCGTTGTCTGCCACCTTGTGCATGCAAATGTAGGGGGGTACCATGGGTACCCCCCAAGTGCACCCCCCACCCCCCAAAACCCCGGGGGCCTGCAACGGGCCCTCAATACAAAAGACCGCCTGCCTTTCCATGGCGGTAAAGCCGCCATGGAAAGGCATATCCCTGCCTGCATCATAATATGGATGGTGGTGTCTTGCAGACACCGCCACCATATTATGCCCCTTTTCTGCCCGGTTGACGAGTCGACCGGCGGAAAAGCGGCAGACAGTCTTTCCGTCCGCCGCGGACCCCTCAGCCATACTAATATGGCGGGGGGGTCATTCAGGCATGGATGGCGGGTGAATCGCTCCCTCCGGGTCAGCATCGCTACCGCCGGCCCGGCTGGGGCAATCCGCCGGCCATCCTAATGGGCCCCTTAGTTTGAGCTTACAGTAGGCTTAGAGTCTGTCCACTACTTACCATTGGTTGGCTTCATTGTCACTCTCATTCGCTTCTCATTTGTTATAGTGTGCCAGCTTCACTTCCTATTCTTGTGTTAGTCCCACCCCTGATCCAATGCTGAAGTACTTGTTTCCTTCCACTGCTAGCGTTTTGTGAGCTACTTTTTAAATTTGTTGAACCACTCCATGAGAGTGCATGTGTTTTTGAGCTGTCTCCCTCATGTGCTTCCCCTCCCCGTGCCACGTTTCGTTCTCTGACCCGTGTGCTTCTGGCCCCCACTAGTGCACATGTTATCCTCTCTCACTATTGTGGTTCTGTGCCCCTCCCATGTTGCTCTCATTTGTCGGTGTGCTTTTTTCGCTTGTCCCCTCATTGTTCTTGCTCGTGCATGTACTACTTTGCTCCCTGGCTCTCCTCCTTGTTGCTCTTCTGCATGTGTGTGCTTCTCCGGAGTGTTGTCACCCCCCTGCTTACTCAGCGCACCTCCTGGCTTAGTCCCATTCAAGATTTTGAAAGAATTTTTTTTTCATGATGTGGCCACTGGGCAACGTCATTTAGTAGGTATGCACATGTACATTTAACGCATGCATGCAATTACAAAATTAAACAGTCAAGCAGCTGTGTCAGTGTGCTTACTTTTTTATTGCCTTATTTTATCTTTCCTTTATTCTGTACAATGTCTGTTTTGATGCTGTACAGCATGAAGGAAAGACTTTGGCACAGCCAATCAGTCTCAAAGGTGAGATCTATTGGCTTTGCCAATGCTTGTTTTAGGTTCGGCATCAAACTAGCTTTACTTGTCTCACGTGCCTCATGAAAGCATAAACATTCATTAATGAAACATACATACATTTATACATAAAAAGTGACTTTGGGTCTGCCCTCTTTATCCATGGGTCTGTTCAGCTATTGTTCACATTATGCTTTCACCCACCACAGAATGGGGCAATGGGTCAGCCCACTAGATAATTAGTCTTCCTTGCACTGTGATTAAAAGAAGTGTACTTGCATGCCAAGGCCAGTGTGTCAATACTTTACTTTGCCAATGTTTTTCTTTCATTATTTATCCTTTTTTTTTTAGTCTTCCTTTTGTGTGTCAACTAATGGCCTGATTTAGAGTGTGGCAAACTTAACAGAGGACCCTGCCGCCAAACCCTCTGTATGCCTGCCTCATTTACAGACAGGCAGACCTTAAGTATTCTGTGGATGGAGCACCAGTTGGTCCCGTCAATGGATTGCTACCTCTGACAACCCAATGGAGTACGAGCCATCGTGGGATGGACAATACACTGTGCCCTATTTAGGGTGGATGGTCTGTCAGAACCCCGTTCAGAGGGCCACGGGGAAGCTACTGGGCCCAACTTGGGGAGTTGAGACCTTTCATCCCTAATGTACCAGGGGCTGACATACTATGGATCCTAATCAACTGGGCCAAGTACCACTTCAGTACTTGACTCAGACTCGGGAGGGTAGACACAAGGGGTAAACACAAGATCACAGTCACAACATGAAATACGTTCAGCAGCAGAAAAAAATGATTGTCCAGTAAAATTCTTGCTTTTATGAAAAAAAGGAGTCATATAAGACTGCAAAGTAAAATACAACATTCACAAACAATACACACAGTGCCCTAAGGTCAGGCTCCAGTGTTTTAGAGGCTGGGCTCTAAATCCCACTTCCCTCTCGGTAGCTAGCTGCAGTGGTTATTCCCTATTCACTCTAGGTGACATTTAGGTTAAGCCCCATTAGTAGTCCAAGTCTCAGGAGTCCCACTCCAACTCTTTATTACAGTCAAAAGTTTTCTAGGGCTGAAGTGCAAAATGGCAGGCAACTTCCCCCAGGCGTAGTCTGGCCCATAAATACGTCTTACTCACACCGGCTGGATCTGAACGACCAAAGTCTCCGAGCATGCCCCTTTCACTGGAGATGAAACTGCACAGCTGCCTCCCTCAAGTTCCTCACACGTGGCCTAGGAGGGGCAGTGAGTGGGTGTACTCAAGTTCCTCACACAGTGTGCGGAGGCAGTGGCCTAGGGGTACTCAATGCTCTTTCAATGCTTTGTAAGCTTCTTGGGATCCTCCCCACAGGTGGGGGGGAGAGGGGGGTTACGACACTCCTCTGTCAGAGCTTGGTATTGCTCTTGCCACAATGGCAGCCTCAATGACTGTATCGACCAGACCATGCTCCTTGCCTTCTCCTGGTGATGTTCCAGCATACAGGGTCACTGTCTCCATTACATAAATGAGCTACAGCCTGAATCGGCACAGTAGCAAATTTCAATGGCAGCCCCACCTGGCATATGGGGTCACCAACTTAGCTCCACACAGGGGCTACGGCCCAATCGGCATGGCAGTATTCTTCACGGCTGCCCCAACTGGGAAACAAGGTCACCGACTTAGCTGTGCACCCAGTTTATGGACTGATCGGCATGGCAGCACTCTACGCCATTATCAGGGTACCACTTTGTGCGCCTATCCTGGTCCAAAAAGACGCAATCCATGAGACAGGCCTATGTCATGGCACACACAGATGGTCCATGTTACCCCATGACAACATAAATAAGCATCGGGGATCCCAATATCTTTACAGTTGGAGCACCCAGGGCTGGTGTGCATGTTCCTCACCATTTAAGGAACTATTCCAGCCCAACATTGCTTTTTTTTCTGCCCAGTACCACTAGGGAAATTCAGGTAGTGAGAGACAATAATGCAGGGACATCTTAAGGATTTGGGGGGCCCTGGGCCAAACATATTTTGGGGGCTCCTGTTCAGGACACCTTTGAATTTATGATCTAATTTGAGCCCCTGTTTCCCACGCAGTTTCCGCTTCCTCAGCTGCGCTAGCGATCCAGTTTGCATCATAGGCATTAGCCTATATATTCCCGATGTAAATGGACATGTGCAGCTTACAGGTGTAGGATTCAGGGTTTCCTGCCCTGCTACTACGTTTTTAATACTTTTTAAATTGTATATGTGTGGCTGAATTACTCTGTGCTTTTTAACAATTTCTCCTACCTATGCGCCCTTGCACTTTACTTGATTCTGCTTGCCAACACCTCCTTAGCTGCTCCGATTCGCATTTCGGTTTTCCTCCAGTCCTGGTCCGCTGCTGCTGATACGCCGATTGTGTGGAAGGCTGGGGCTACTATCGGGCTACTCACTTCCGCCCACGCAGTTTCCACTTCCTCAGCTGTGCTAGCGATCCAGTTTGTATCATAGGCATCAGCCTATATATTCCCGATGCAAACGGATGCGCGCAGCTGATAGCTGTAGGATTTAGTGTTTCCTGCCCTGCTACTATGGTTTTTATTACTTTTTAAATTGTATATGTCTGGCTGAATTACTCTGTGCTTTTTAATAATTTCTCCTACCTATGCGCACTTGCACTTTACTTGCTTCTGCTTGCCTACACCTCCTTAGCTGCTTCGATTCGCATCTCGCTTTTCCTCCAGTCCTGGTCCGCCGCGGCTGATACGCCGATTGTGCGGAGGGCTGGGGCTACTATCGGGCTCCTCACTTATGCCTATGCAATTTCCGATTCCTCAGCTGCGTTGGCGATCCAGTTTGCCTCATAGGCATTAGCCTATATATTCCCGATGCAAACGGACGCGCTAAGTGGACGTGCACAGCGGGCGCGCCGCTGGCGCTGAAGGTAAGCCTGTCTGCGCCCGGAGGCGTTCGGCGCCGGCCATGCTGCCCAGTTCCCCTCCGGTGAGTTTCTTCCACTATATTGCAATAGGGAAAAACTGCTTAGCCTTAGGCGGCTACCATTATGTCACTGTACAGCCGCTGATCCGAGGTTGGAGGTAGACTTTCGATGCAATAAGTGCAACTGGACTCTCCTCCAGCCCAGGAAACTCGCACCCAATATCCTCCCACGCAACAATAAGTGTAAAAACAATAAGAAAATAGAGGACTTAAAGGCCAACCTTTTAAATTGTCGCTCTATACAAAAGCATAAACCATACTATCACCTCGGCCATCCCTACGGGTTATAACATTTTTAGGAGGGACCGATCGAATGGGAAGGAGGGAGGTGTTGTCATAATTTACAATAAAAAACTACACTGCTTAGGCTACTGCTGTACCTTATCCCCCCATCATAGCATAGCTGGATTTCTGATTTACAGACCTCCCAGTGCTATTGGAAATGTTATTACTACGCTTAATATAGCCACCACCTCCCTGGCCTTAAAATACAACAACTGCCTCATTTTGGGATATTTCAATATACATATGGACAATGGAAAAGACCCTCAAACAATTTCCTTGTTGGAGGCGCTGCAGGCAGCAACATGTTTCCATCTGTTTCTTTGGCCACCCATGAGAAGGGCCATACCCTAGACCAAATCGTTCACAACTTTGACATATCAGTAAGCCTACCTCTTCCCATTACCTGGTCTGACCACCTCCTATTAAAATTAGTCATTCCCAACTCTGCCACAGCCCCTTGAGCTAACACAGGGCAGAGGGTCTCTAATTATGGGACGTTCCATAAAATATCCATCCCGATGTTAGCAGACGCCCTCGGTCGTTCCTCACCAGAGCTGTCTGGCTGCCCCGACTCGGACGCCCTCTCAATAGATTCATGGCTCTGAACCAACATTGATGCATTGGAACTGGTTGTTTGCTGCTCCTCAAAGAGGTCAGCCCCACCAGCTCCATAGTTTAACGATTCCCTTAGATCTCGCAACAGAAATTGTGGAACAATTGAACGGAAATGGCGTAAATCCTATCTACCTGAGGGCAGGAAGGTGTATAAAGACACCTTAAAAGCTCATTACATTCTCGTGAAGGCAGCCAAGAAAAACCTCTTTCAAACCAAGATAGAAAATGCCCAGAATAAGAGTAAGGAAATCTTTAGCATAGTTAAATCCTTTACTGCCCTGAGAGCCGGCACAAAGGAAGGGCAATGCACTGAAGAATGGTCTAAGTAAATAGTTGAATTCTTCCACAAAAAGATCTCCATGATTCAACAAGCCTTCACTAACATCTCAGAGGAAGAACTGACCTTCTACCTTAGTTCTAATAGCAAATTTCACCTCTTTACTAGCTTTCCTTGAGTTTCAGCTTGAAGAGTCACTGACCCCTCTCCAAAGCATTAAGTCTGGCTCTCCTACTGACCCATGTCCAGGGAATATCTTGAACCTATTAGCTCCCACCATAAACCCCACTGTAAACCAGCTCTTTAATGCTTCTCTCTCCTCAGGCAACATACAGAAATTATGGAAGAATGCTAAGATTCTTCAACTGATAAAAAAGGCTAACGCCAAACCGACGGACCCTGACAACTACATGCCTATCTCCCTTCTTCCGACCCTCTCCAGAGTACTAGAGAAGCATGTAAACAAGGCCCTCCAAAAACACATTGAAGATGGGAAGCTCCTTCATGAGTCCCAATCCGGTTTTAGGGCTAACTACAGTATGGAGTCCGCTCTGCTGGAAGTGACTGAATTTCTCAAGGGTAAGCTGGACCAGGGAGGCAAGACTGTTCTGATACTGCTCGATACGTCGGCGGCCTTCGATACGGTCCCACATGAGGGACTCCCGGGGAGACTTGCTAACATCGACCTGGGGCGGCGCCTTAACATGGATGTCATCCTTCTTGGCAAATAGATCTCAGGACATCTGGCTCCCACCTTTCTCATCCCCGGTTCCGGCCATGAATGTAGGTGTCCCTCAGGACTCCATTCTCAGTTCTACCCTTTTTAATATATATCTATCCCCCCTTGCATTTCTGGTAGAGGAAGAGAGTGTCAAAATTGGTTCCTATGCTGATGACACTCAGCTGATTTTTACGTGTGAAAAAGGAACCGACTTTAACGGGCAATGATTAGGTCTCGCCTCACAAAGGTTTTTAACTGGCTTAAGATCAATCAGCTGCAGTGCAATCCTGACAAAACTGAAGCTGATTTCTTTGGTAATCCATAAACGCCTGACTGGAGCGCTTGTTGGCCAAAAGATCTGCCGCCCCCGCCCGCTGAAAAGGAGAAAGTCAAAAATGTAGGAATTGTCATAGACAAGACACTCTCCATGTGCTTTCAAATTCAAAATCTAAATGGCACTTGCTTTGGCATACTCTGGATGCTAAAAAAAACTCCTGCCACTGTTACCGCTTGAGAGCAGAAAGATCGTGGTGCAGAATCTGGTGACATCAAAGCTTGACTATGTCAACAGCTTGTACCTCTGTCTTCCCAAATCCCTTATCCAGCGCCTACAAGTGGTACAATACGCGGCGGCCAGAGCCGTCCTGAGACCTAAACCCAGATCTAGTATGACCCCTATTCTTAAGTCTCTCCGCATAAAAGAACGGATCAGCTTCAATGCGATGACCATCTTCTTTAAAGCTTTCCATGGCTTAGGAGCCGGCTACACAACAGCTAGACGCCTAAATTCTTCCAATGCCAAGCTGGCCATCATGCCTAAAATATAGAGTGCCCGCTATTGGAGGCAGATCCCACGGCTTTCTAGGCCCAAAATTGTGGAATAGCCTCCCTGAGTCTCTGAGACTAACCACAGACCTACTCTCTTTCATGAAAGAACTTAAAAACCTGGCTTTTTGCTAACTGATGGGTCTTTTACGCATGTTTTTCTCCCACTGTCATGCGCCAGGACTCTCTAGTCTGAGTAGCCTGCGTGCTTTATTAAATACACAATTTCATTTCATTAGGTCCCTGACAGTGCAAAGGAACACTCGTCCAAATTCTAAGCGCCTTATTTATGAGGCTTTGCTTCACTTTTATGCCGCTGGTGCGTCACTTTTTGTGACGCACCGGCAGCATAAAATATGTGCAATGTTACGCCCTATTTACAAAGTGACGCATCTAGGCAGATGCTTCACTTTGTAAACCCCTGCACCGCATTATACCTGCGCCAGGCATAATGTATGCAGGGTGGGTGTTGCCCCGCAAAATGCCTCGTAGAAGTGACGCATTGAAATCTATGAGAACTCAGTGCGCCACTTCTAGGACGCCATTGCGTCAATATCTTACACCTGCCACACAGCAGGCATAAGACTGATGCAGGCCCTTTCACATGGGGCTTGCCCCATGTGAAAGGACACATTTCTGGAGTTGCGTCTATTTTCAGACACACCCCAGCAATGCATCACTTTTGCGCATACAGATTCGTCAGAAATACTGACATATCTGTAACTCCTTGCGACATGATGCGTCATACAGTAAATATGACACATCCATCATGTCGCAACGAGGGCGCACTAAGAAGTTATGCATCCCTGTTTTCACACAGCGATGCATCACTTCTCATAAATAAGGCCCTGAATGTGTTTACATCTAATATTCAGGGAGAGTTATGTGTGTTTTCAATATTGTAACACAGCAGCAGCTCACCAATATTACTGCAAATAATCTCTGTGATGCCCTCCCATTTCTTATATGTTAGGCCTTGTTTTGATCTAAAATAAACGTTTTTTATGTATATTGCATGAAACATAAACACAAAATTTCTCTGCAAAATGGCTGTACTAGACTCTCACACATCAGGTACATGAGAAATAAATGAAAGGAAAACAGAATTTAAAACAAACTGTTTAGGAAATATTCAAGGTCATTAGGGCAAAACTCTGGAGAATGGAGCTGACTGTCAGGGGGCCCCCTGAAAGGCTGGGGCCCTGGGCCAGAGCCCACTTTGCCCATGCATTAAAACGTCTCTGCAATAATGAACCACATACCCTGAGAGAAAACGTTTAGGGTTTGGGGATCATTCTTTTTTGTTTTTCAGAAACAAACTCCCACTTTGGGAATATGTCTTTAAGGAACTAAAAAATGTCAAAGGTTTGATGGATGGCCATCAAAACTAAGGGCTCCTGCTCAGCAAACATTTAGTAAACTGAGAGAAAGTGCTGGGATGGTATCCCCCTTCGGTGTACGGAGATGACTGCTGGGTCGGCAGCTATCTGTAAATGTGCAGACTAAGTATCCTCGAGATAGTGGAGGTGATGTCCTCCACCATCTCGACAGACACTACTCATGTATTGGGCAGAATTTGGTGAGAGATTACCGTGCCAGCCAAAATTTGGTGCATAAAAGCAGCAGGCCTGAATATCTGATTCTTGCTGGCATTCCTGAACCAAATTCCAGTAATTCTGAATTTTCTTCCCAGAATGGGGAATAACTACACAGACCCAGATATACTGGCCCTCTAACATGCAATGTTATCCCATTCTGGGATTAAATCAGCTGGTCTGAGCAGGTAGAAAGTGTCATTCAAAAGACAATAGGGGCTGCAGGGTAGATCGAGGGTAAATGTCAATCAACCAGACAGGATTTGTAAAGAACGGCTAATCACCAGTGAGTGTCTCCAGGAGCTATGAACACTTTGATGGAGAGGAATCAGTTGTACAGACATGTCTTGAGTCATTTCCTGAATTCAAGCAGAGAAGATGAAGTTCAGAAGTGAAAAGGGGAGGTCGTTCCAGGACTACGCCACAAGATAGCATATCGGATCAACTTCCACTGTTGCTTCGGTGAATATGGGTGTGTGTGAGCAAGGGAAATGAAGGCGGAGCGTAGGTGTCGGGTGGGTTGGTGGAAGTTTGTGCGGTGGCTGATGTATGCTGGTCCTTGGTTTGTTAAGGCTTGGTAGGTGTGGATCAGCATCTTGAATTGGCATATCTTCTGAATGGTCAGACAGTGAAGCTTCCTGAGGTGGGGGTGATGTGAGTTTGTCTGGGGAGACCGAGGATAAGTGGAGCCGGTGAGTTCTGTATGGTCTGCAGTCTTTTCAGAAGGTGTGCAGTGATTCCTACAGAGAGTGCATTGCTATAGTTGAGTCAGCTGGTGACTAGAGCTTGACTGATGGTTGTGATGGGAAGTCACTTGAAGATCTTACGAAGCATGTGAAGGGTGTGAAAGCAGGCAGAGGAGACTGTGTTGACATGGTTTTTCAGGGTGCACTTGCTGTCAAGGATGATGCCAAAGTTGCAGGCATGGTCAGTTGGAGTCGCCGAGGGTCCAAGTTTGGAAGGCCGCTAGGAGTCGTTTCATGACACGGCATAGTTTCCGATGATCAGTCCTTCCGTGTTGTCTGTGCTGAGTTAAAGGAAGTTGCCTTTCATTCAGTTAGCGACGCATGTCGTGCAGCTGTGTAAGTGGCCCTAGTGAAGGAGGGGGTCTTTAGATAGTGAGAGGATGAGCTGGGTGTTGTCTGCATAGGATATTATGTTTAGTCCATGGGTTCTAACAATGTTGGCCAGGGGGATCATGTAGGCACTGAACTGTGCAGGCTTGAGGGATGCACCTTGAGGGGCGCCGCACATGATGTTCTTGGGTTCTTAAGTGAAAGTAGGTAGGCAGTGTGGGAAGTTGGCCTGGAATATGCTGTCCACTAGTTAAAGTGGGCACCTTGCACCAGTCCAAGCGACCTTTATGATGTATGAGGTCAAAGATAACCTTTAGAAAGCTATTCTAGTGGTAGCTGTGAAGAGCAGCCTTCAGGCTTAATCTTGAAGGAATGTAAAGCAACTTGTCTTACCAGAATATCACCTTTAGTATCAATCAAATGAAAGGAGAACCACACAGTAGTTATAAAAATATGTATTTATTCATATAACGCTCCCTAGTATCCTCTACACGAGGATACAACACAAAGCACACAATACTTTAGCAAAGAAACAGTTGTAAGTAGCACAATACACAGTGGGCTCCAGGGGGAGACTAAACCATATACTAAAATAGTGGTATAAGAACCACGACTGGAGTTGAGACAGTGTCTAGAACACGTAGAATCGCAGGGACCCCAAGGAACCACCCAAGGTGAGTAAAGAGGGACCCCACAGAGGACGGGTGCAGTGTGACAACACGACCGCATGCTACGTACAATTCAATGGGAGAGCCTTGGTTACAGTTTTAAAGTTTAAGGACCCTTCAACATGGATTACGGAGGAACAATTTGGATCATAGGAGGGTTGAGAGCCACCCCACCAATGGATACTGTAGTACCAGAGTTACCTATCCCACAGGAGTTGGGTGCATCGGTCTGGAGTGGTGTCGGAAACCGCAGTCATTTTCAATGAAGGGATTCAAAGAAGAGCTGCTGCCGGGAAGGAAGAAAGTGTCTGGTGGAATCCAAGGGTGATTGGTGATGGAAGGAACCTGAAAGCAGAGGGGACAGCGTCTGTGTCACTTCAGGGTGACCAGGGGCTCGGTAGACGAATGCCCACTGATGTCAGGTGATTCAGGTGCAAAGAAGAGATGCTTGAATCTGCAGCCACGAGGTCCAGGAGACGTCAAGGATGACCAGGAGCTGGATGCAAGCTGTCCCATGAAGGATGTCGAGTGCTGGGGGATCAGTGTCCGGCTGGAGCACCAACATGCCTTGGCAACAGCAACCTACGCAGGAAGATCAAGCAGGTTACGGTGTGGACCAGCAAGGTCCAGGGGACTCACCAAGCAATGGGGAGTTAGGACACATCTGGAGCAATAGGGGAAGCCCAACAGAATTCAAGATGACCCACAGGCCAAATGACCAGCACACAGAGCACTCAGTGCACGGAGGCTGGAGTTCTTTGGTAGAAATACTGCTCAGGTTCGGGACTACATGGAGTCGAATGCACAATCTCATGAATCGTCTACAAGAATATGCACTTGCAAAAGTATGCGGTGCACAGGGGTTCTGGTCATGCAGTCCCCACAAGGGATACTGGCCTCAAACTCGGTGAGAGGGCAACTCACCCTTAAGGAACTTCAGAACCCACATCCTGTGTTACTGGGCCCAGTCGAAGTCCAGCGAAGTCCAGAGTGTCCAGATGGTCAAAGGTCAGCGGTTTCTTGTTTCAGAATCTTGTCCATGTCAAATCTAAGGTCCTACAGCCAGGTAAGCCCTTATATACCCACGGGAGAGGGTTGGACACGATTCAGGGGACCCTCCTAGGGGAGGATCAGGACAGAGGGAGGTTATTTGCATGTCCTTTGTCCAGTTTCACACCAAAGCAGGAGCCAACAGTTCCCAGAACTGGTTTGAGCTGGACTACGCACAGGGACTCCAAGTGTGCCCCAGATGCAGACTTTCAGGCACTTTGGTAGTGCACCCACCCAGACCCAATACACTAAATCCTGCCTGGGAGATGGTCACACCTCCCTGTGACAGGATGCCTATTGTGCTGCTTTCCTCTGCTCGAGCTTGGCTTAGCAGCAGGAGGGCCGAAATGTGTCTCTGGCCAGCAGCATCCATTTGGTGCTGTCTGGGTCGAGAAGACTGGCACCGGAAAGACCAGTGACCCCACGAAGCTCGCTTAAGAAGGGTGAAATCATACCTCCCACACCGGTTACCGGTGTGGAGGAATGATCCAGGGTGTTTGATACCAAACACGGCATGTTTTGTTTCAGTTGTTTTCGAGATAGCATTTATCGCGAGGTTATAATGCACCTCTACCTATATGTCTGGCTGAGTCACAGACAACCCAGGAGAATGGTCTTTGAAGGCTGCAGAGGGGCTATGCTCATGCAGGGGTACCCTCTCACTTAAACCCCAGGACTCTGCCATCAGGATTGTCAAGGCCTGCTAAAGGAGTGACTTATAAGTTTTAAGTGTAGTGACCTATAGATATAGTGAACCTATATCTAAAGTAAGTGGTGCCAGCACCAGCTTAGACAGGCTGCAATGGCAGACGTGTAGTTCCATTTTGCATGGCCTCTCATGGGCGGCATAATACATGCTTCAGCCCAGGGGAGACCTCTGGGGTACCTATGCCCTGGATACATGTGTACCATATCCTAGGGACTTATAAGGGTACTCCAGTATCCAATCTGGAGTGTACTAAAGTACATGGCATAACATTTTAAGAAGAAAGCAGATAGACTGGGCTCCTGATTAGCAGGATCCCAGTCAGACTAGTCAAAACAGTATAACATCAAGCAAAATGTGGAGGTAACCATGGGAAGCAGATCCTACTTTCCTACACCCCCCAAACGTGAGGAGGTGAGACTAACCTTGCCCAGTTGAGTCTTAATTTTTTAAGTCCAATATCTGGAGAGTCCATCTACAGTGGCATGGTTACTCCCAGGTCTATGTTCCACTGTATAGTTCATCTACTGTAAGGAAATGGACCACCTCAAAAGTTTGGGGTTTTCACCCTTCATCTGTTTTAGCCATAAGAGGGGCTTATGGTCTTTCTGAACAATGAAGTGAGTGCTAAACAAGTATGGCCTGAGCTACTTCAGAGCCAAAACCACAGCAAAGGCTTCCCTCTCAATGGCTGACCAACGTTTCTCTCTGGGGGTCAACCTTCTGCTGATAAAAGCTACTGGTTGATCCTGACCCTCTGCATTAAGTTGTGACAACACAGCTCCTACCCCCAACTCAGATGTGTCTGTTTGAGCAATGAATTGTTTGGAATAGTCAGGACTTTGCAGAATGGGAGCAGTGCACATCGCCTGCTTGAGATCATCAAATGCCTTTTGACAGCTAACTGTCCACTGAACTTTCTTGGGCATTCTCTTTGATGTGGGATCATTTAAGGGCATCACTATGGACAAATAACCCTTAACAAATCTCCTGTAGTACCCAGTCAGGCCCAAGAAAGCTCTGACCTGAGTCTGGGTGGTGGGAGCAACCTAGTCCATTATGGCCTGGATTTCTCTCTGCAAAGGTTGAACCTGGCCTCCACCCACAAGGTGGCCCAGGTATACAACCTTACTTTGCCCTATCTGGCACTTGGTGGCCTTGATAAGGAGGCCTGCCTTCTGCAGAGCCTCCAAAATATTCTTCAGGTGGACCAGGTGATCTTGCCAGGTGGAGCTAAAGACAGCTACATCATCAAGATATGCTGCACTATAGGCTTCCAGGCCTGTAAGGACTTTGTTCACCAACCTTTGGAATGTGGCAGGTGCATTCTTCAAACCGAAGGGCATCACAATAAATTGATAATGCCCACTAGGGGTTGAAAATGCTGTTTTTGGTATGGCTCTCTCAGATAGTCTGATTTGCTAATATCCAGCAGTGAGGTCAAATGTGCTCAAGAGTTCATCTGCCCTAGGAATAGGATGAGCATCAGTCCTAGTGACTGCATTGAGATCCATGTAGTCCAAACACAACCTCATTTCTCTCTTACCACCCTGGGTATGAGGTTTGGGTACCAGGACCACTGGACTAGCCCAAGGGCTTTCTGAGGGTTCAATTACTCCCAATTGCAGCATCTTTTGGACCTCAGTTCTGATGCAATCTCTGACATGGCTATGCTGCCTGTAAATCTCATTTTTAACAGGTAAGCTCACACCTGTGTCCGCTTCATGGGTACACCAGGTGGTTTGACTAAGAGTCAAAGAAAACATATGCCTGTATTGATTAAGGACCTTCCTGCAATCAATCTGCTTTTGCTCAGTGACACTGCCTGACAAGGCCACACCATCAACTGAGCCATCATCCATCAGGGCTCTGGGAGAGGAGATCAGAGAGTGGGTCACTCTCTTCCTCCTGTCCCTCATCAGTAGCCATGAACAAGCCCATGTCTGCCCTGTCCACATAGGATTTGAGACTGTTTACATGGAGCACCCTGTGGGGGCTCCTAGGAGTTCCAAGGTCCACCAAATAGGTGACCTCTCCTTTTTAACCCCTTGAGTGCCCATGACGAGATGGTCTCGTCATGGGCCGCGGTTGCGCTGTGCCCATGACGAGACTATCTCGTCATGAGCCCCGCCCGCTAATGAAACACCCGGCACAGGGCGTGGAAAGGGCGGGGCACTCAAGGGGTTAAAATAGTATGGGGTCCACTCCACTTGTCCTGGGGAGCTGCTGGGACCACAGGCTCCAACACACATACTTTCTGCCCTGGATAATAAACAGTCAGCTAACACAAAAAGTGTCCACGGGTCCAAAAAAGGAGTCTGCAGTGCAAGTGGACTCAGTCAACCTGTACTCGAGGGGGATCCCTTTAAAGGACGGTTTCCCTCACACACCAGAGGTGTCATGCTTTATCATAGGAGGGCCTCCTCGTGAGAAGAACCTGGTCTCTACACGGGCTACAACCTCCTCGCTGCGAGGGAGGACCACAGGGATGTTTTATGTTGGGAAGGAGGGTTGATTAAAAAAAAAAACCTATGTGAGCGTGGTGTGCTTGGTGTGAGGTACAGTGCTAGAGTGAGAGTGGGTAAAACTATCTACAAGGTTAGCTATGTGGCAAGCTTTAATCAGGTACCTTGTGACAGGATTAAAAACAAATAGCTGGTAATACAGCTTCCAACATTAGAGACAACTGTATCAGTATATGATCAACATGTTTCAACCTATGGACCTATCATAGTATCGTACCCTTCATCAGGATCAACATACAGCTACTGCAACAAGTGAATCGCATGCACAAAAAGTGTGCAAAGTAATGACGGTGTAATATACTGAACCAGTGGTCCTGTAGTTCAGTAGGTTTACCTTTGAAACCTGTGATAAGACAAAAAACAATATTGTGCGCTATTTACAAAGAGTAGAAATTATATGAGTAACATGGTTGAACCACAGCACAGCAGGCAATCACTATATTCAAGGCATTGGTCGTAGTGAAACCACTAAATCTACCTGAAATGTGATTAAGGGATGCGTGACTCACCCACAGAGGTTCGAGAATTTGTCCCATCTGTCCTGGCCTATTAGCCAAAGGGTACATACGCCAGTCTAACCTAACAGAAAAGGTAGTGGCGTTAACATGTAGAAAAGAAAAGAATGGAGTAAGTTTGCCTATAAGAGCAAGAGCAGTCAGAATGGCCTCAATTGTAGGGCAGTATATTTAAACAACTGGTTTGATACAGAGTATGTGGAAGAGTCAAATTCAACTAGAGGATCAGTTCAAATGGGTAGTGATACCAGGTTCTCATGGTGTGAACCCAGCCAAGAAGGGGCTGATCCAGTATGAGGACACTAGTGCAAGGGATGTTGGAGCCTCCGATGAAAGATCCAATGCCAACAACCATGGCGGTTGCTGTGAGCTGTGACACAGTAGCCATCCGAAATATCAAGCGGGCACTGGGGTAGAAGACAGGTGGCCACCAGGTGTGACAGCACCTTCCCCGGTGGTGAAAGTGGGGGGTACCGGGTACAGAAGGTCTGTTCCTTGGTGGGAGAACAGACCGAGACTGCCAGGGCAGGCAGCAACTAAGTCGGCTCGCTCATGGTGCGTGTGTAGCATCGTGCCCACAGGAAGTCAGTGGTGCAACGAGTAAAGCCGTGTTTAACTCAGGAGAGAAATGGGAATGTGGGCAGTGGTGCGGGCAGAGACTAAGCTGGCTCCCTCGTGGAGCGTGTGTTACACCGCGCCCACAGGAAAACCGCAGTGCATCGAGTAAAGCTCCGTTTGACTCAGGAGAGTGTCGTGACTGTTAGGCCAAGTGTAACGTGAAAAGACCACTAACCTGCAAAGGCGGCCAGCAGGGACGATGTCGTGTAGATAGGACCAATTATTCCCCTGGAAACAACCCCCCACCTAGAGTATCGTAATCTCGAGGTGTGAAGATGCCACCCGGGGGACAAAAGGAAAAAGAAAGGAGAGGACACTGGGGAGGTTGTGGAGGGAAGTGGAACTGTTGCCGTGAAGTGGTAAGACAAGGTCCCGTCTAGGTTTGGCTGTAGTGGGAGAAAAAATAACAGAGGCAATTTGATCAGGGGGACTGTATCAGGAATACTGACATGTTATATACTCCCCCATTCCCCCCTCTCTCCCTATGTTAGCTCCTTACTGTGGTTCACACGAATAACCTCCAGAGTCCCCTTAGGAAACAGGTCAGGAACACTGCAAGGAGGAGAATACTGCAAAGGTCCTCTGTCTGGACGCACCGGTAGGTGCGTTAACGTCCTAACGCCCCCACTAGCACTTCAGGAATATACCCCCAAGGAAATAGACAACAGCAGTCCGGCTCTAGCTCTTGCCGGTTAGTCAGGAGAGGCCAAGAAACCAATGTGACATCAAAGCAAGCAGCCAACGAGAAAGGTCCAACGGACGGGGAAATATACCAGGCAATACAAAGAGCGCAGACAGAGTGGGAGACGCTTCCACTCGTTGCGCGGACCTAAATACCTGATACGAGCTCCGAGGCTCGCTAGACGGGTTTGCAGCAAATTTTCGAACTACGGGACTTTCAGTAACGAAGGTGTCACGAAAACGAATCGGGGCTTGAAAGTAGTAAGCGCGCATATGATCCGCGGGGAATACCTTCCGCAACGCGCTTATTCTCAAACTCCAGGAATACAAAATTCGGAACGTTTGTCAAGCCCCGCTTCCTGGAAGAGGCGGGGCTTTTGTACTGCGCTAACGCAATCAGCGCGCGGCGAGTCCCGCACGTCGTTGCCCCTTGGCCTTCTGGGCTTTGTAGTCTGCTGGGCACCGGACTCGGAAGGAGTTCTCGAGGATCGCGACAGAGAGAAAGGGAGCAGTACCTCTCTCCATGGTGCTTGGGGTGGTGCCGTATAATCGCTACATCGTGGGGCCTAAGGGGGAAGGAGGACCCGGGCAGGGGCACAATAGATAGAGGCAGCGCTCGAACTGGGTAATTAATAGGTGGGCTGGAGTATTGCCTAGACACAAGGTGTGCCGCGTACTGTCTCTAAGAGGGGGGTGGTACCCAGATGTGAGGCAACTGCACAAGCAAAAGGGCGCGACTGCGTGGAGCACTTACCGCTCAATGTAGCGTGGAATCCATGTGCGTATGTCCTGTCAACAGTAACAACCACGGTCCACATAGGCATGTTAAATAGTGCTGGATCACGTCTGACTGGCAGGCATAAGGAGAGTGATAGGATGCGTAATGCACTTCCTGATGGAAACGGAAGTGTGTATTACTACTGCCGGTACTAGCGTGCAGGAAAAATGGGAGTTGTAATCAGGGCACCGGGAGGCAGCACCAGACGCGTCAGGTGGGTATCGAACTGAAGGTGGCCAGGTGACAATAATGTGGCCTCAACCCATTGTAACGAGGCAGAAAGCACGGAAGGGTGTTCCACTAGGATAAAAATGAAAAAGGAAAATTGGTTGATGATTGAAACAAGGGGAGGGAAAACAGTGTCAAACTGGTGATACTGCTGGGTCGGGGGTGACAACAATCCAGGAAATGTGGATGGATCAGAGAAACAATATGACTGGAGTGGGTGCTGCATGGCTCAGGTGACTGCCAACCATGGAATGTCGTAATTCAGTCCCCCACTCGAAGTGCCCAATCTAAACACCCATCGCAGCTCAAGCCTCAAAAGTTTGGTAGTTAGACCTGCTGTTGTCACACTAAGGTTTGGTTTGTCAAGAGCTGTCCAGGTTAACCCTTTCGCTGCCAGGCCTTTTCCCCTCCTGTGCCACGCCCTTTTTTGGCTATTTGGGGTAGTGCGCGCTGAGGCCCCTGTAACTTTTTGACCACAAAAGGAATCCATGCCAAATTTGCGTCCTTTTCTTCCAACATCATGGGGATTCTGAAGGTACTCAGGGTTTGTGGATTCCCCTAGAGGGGTCACAGAAATGAGCCAAAATACAGGAAAATTTAGTTTATTTGGGGGAAAATGGGAAAAACGGGCTGCAAATGAAAGCTTCTGAGTTTTTCCCTGCAAGCGTTATCAAAAAAGGGTTTGTGGGGCTGAAATCACCATTTTCCCAGCTTTTAGGGGATACCAGACTTTTGTCAGAAACCCAAAATTTTTTACACAGTTTTGGCATTTTTCTGGGACATAGCCTATTTTAGCTATTTTTGTGCTTTCGACCTCCTTCCAGTTAATGGTAGAAATGGGTACAAAAGCAATAATGGATCCTGGAAAGCTATACATTTTAGAGAAGTAGACAAAATTCTGAATTCAGAAAGGGGTCATTTGTGTAGATCCATCAAGGTTTTTTTATAGAAACTAACAGTTAAATATAGGATAAATTGAAAATTTGTTGAATAAAAAAGACTTTTGTGTCAACGTTTTCACTTGTAACTTCTTCTAATTATGACAGCTCTTTGAAAGTAATATACCGTTACATCCGCTGGACATTACTGGTTGTGGGGATATATAGGACTTGTAGGTTCACCAAGAACCAGACGAACCCAGATCCAAAAACTGAGCAGAAACTTGCAATGGTTTTTTATTATGTACCGGGTACATAGTAATTATTCTGTAAAAATGTGTACATGGAAAAATCGGTATGAAAGACATCTATGTATTTCTGAAATGGGAACAAAATATAGAGTTTAGAAACAGTAGATATTTGCACATTTCCGAAATTGGGAATACTCATACTAGCATGAGAATTATCAGTCATTTTTTAGAATGACTTCTTTTTTACACAATGTCTTTCATTTGGAAGGCAGAAATGCATCGAAAGTCAATAGGTAATAACAGTTCCTTTACAAATCTGAATTACCCTAAGTCTCCCGATAAAAATGGTACCTCACTTGTAGGGGTAGGCATAGTGCCCATGACAGGAAATGGCTCAAAACCCAACGGGAACACACCACATTTTCACAATGCAAAATTACCCTTTTTTAGCAAAGTGCCTAGCTGTAGTTTTTTAACCCTAGCTCTGCCGGCACCTAGGGAAACCTAGCAAATCTATACATTTTTGAAAACTAGACACCCAGGGGAATCCAGGATGGGGTGACTTGACTGCCTGCCACCAGGGTCTGTTACCCAGAATCCCTTGCAAACCTCAAAAATTGCAAAAAAAAACACATTTTCCCCATATTTCTGTGGTGGAAAGTTCTGGAATCTACTTGGATCCCCAAATTTCCACCCACCCAGTGTTCCCCAAAGACTTCAGAGAAAAATGGTACCTCACTTGTGTGGGTCAGCCAGGTGCCCGTGACAGGAAACGGCGCAAAACGCAACGTGGACACACCTCAATTTCGCTGTGAAAAATGACCCTTTTTTGGCAAAGTCCCTAGCTGTAGTTTTTTAACCATAGCTCTGCCGGCACCTAGGGAAACCTAGCAAACCTATAATTTTTTAAAACTAGACACCCAGGGGAATCCAGGATGGGGTGACTTGACTGCCTCCCACCAGGTTCTGTTACCCAGAATCCCTTGCAAACCTAAAAAATTGCCGAAAAACCACATTTTCTCCACATTTCTCTGGTGGAAAGTTCTGGAATCTGCGTGGATCCACAAATTTCCACCCACCCCTCGTTCCCCAAAGTCTTCCAAGAAAAATGGTACCTCACTTGTGTGGGTCGGCCTACTGCCCGCGACAGGAAACGGCGCAAAACGCAATGTGGACACACCTCAATTTTGCTGTGAAAAATGACCCTTTTTGGCAAAGTGCCTAGCTGTAGTTTTTGAACAATAGCTCTGCCGGCACCTAGGGAAACCTAGCAAGCCTATACATTTTTGAAAACTAGACACCCAGGGGAATCTAAGATGGGGTGACTTGACTGCCTCCCACCAGGTTCTGTTACCCAGAATCCCTTGCAAACCTAAACAATTGCCAAAAAATACACATTTTCCCCACATTTCTGTGGTGGAAAGTTCTGGAATCTGCGTGGATCCACAAATTTCCACCCACCCCGTGTTCCCCAGAGTCTTCAGAGAAAAATGGTACCTCCCTTGTGTGGGTCGGCCTAGTGCACGCGACAGGTAACGGCGCAAAACGCATCGTGGACACACCTTAATTTCGCAGTGACAAATGAACTTTTGTTGGTAAAGTGCCTAGCTGTAGTTTTTGAACCCCAGCTCTGCCGGCACCTAGGGAAACCTACTAAACCCACACATTTCTGAAATCTAGACACCCTGGGGATTCCAGGGAGGTATGGCTTGCGTGGATCCCCCAACGTTTCCTTGCCCAGAATGCCCTACAAACCTCAAATTTAGGAAATTCGTGTCAGCCTGGTGATGCCACAACTTTCCCACACAAAAATGTGTTTAAAAGGTGATTTTTTCAGCTAAATTTGAGGTTTACAGGGCATTCTGGGTAAGGAAACTTTGGGGGATCCACGCAAGCCATACCTCCCTGGAATCCTCCAGGTGTCTAGTTTTCAGAAATGTGTGGGTTTGGTAGGTTTCCCTAGGTGGCCGCCGAGCACCGGGCCAAAAACCCAAGTGACCCCCCTTGCAAAACCAGGTCGCTTTGAGATAGGCAATTTTCATGTCGCCTCACTACGTTGTGGGCCCTTGCCTGTCGCGGGTAGTTGGGCCTCCCACACGAGTGAGGCACCGTTTTTATCGGGAGACCTGGGGGAACGCTGGGTGGTAGGAAATTTGTGTCAGCCCGGTGATGCCACAACTTTCCCACACAAAAATGTGTGAAAAAGGTGATTTTTTCAGCTAAATTTGAGGTTTGCAGGGCATTCTGGGTAAGGAAACGTTGGGGGATCCACGCAAGCCATACCTCCCTGGAATCCCCCGGGTGTCTAGTTTTCAGAAATGTGTGGGTTTGGTAGGTTTCCCTAGATAGCCGCCAAGCCCGGTGCCAAAAACTCATGGGACCTCCTTTGCGAAACCAGGTTGTTTTGTGATAGGTAATTTTGATGTTTCTCAATTGGTTTTGGGCCCTTGCCTGACGCGGGCACTAGGCCTACCCACGCAAGTGAGGTACCATTTTTCTCGGAAGACTTTGGGGAACGCGGGGTGGGTGGAGTTTTGTGGACCCACGCAGATTCCAGAACTTTCCACCACAAAAATGTGAGTAAAATTTGTTATTTTGGACACATTTTTAGGTTTGCAATGGATTCTGGGTAACAGAACCTGGTGAGAGCCAGTCAAGTCACCCCATCCTGGATTCCCCTCGGTGTCTAGTTTAGAAAAATGTACAGGTTTGCTAGGTTTGCCTACGTGCCAACTGCGCTAGGGCCCAAAATCCACAGGTATGCACATTGCTAAAAAAAAGCCGGAGCCCCGTGGGCTTTCTGCCGCCCTGGGGGGGAATCGGGGAAGGGGGTTTCATCCCGATATGCCCTTAAAGGGGCAGAAAGACTGTGGCTATTTTTTGTGGGGGTGGGGGCATTGGTATGACCATTTTGGGCAGCCCCCACCCCCACGCATAAAAAAAGCCTGCATACTCGCTGGCACCTAGTGGGCTTTCTGCCCCCCCCAGGGGGCAGATCAGGGGCCGCTGCCGCCAACTACCCTCCCAGGGGGGCGGAAAGACTGGAGTTTCTGTGGGGGTGGGGTGGGGGTATTTTCATGCCCATTTTGGGGAGCCCCTACCCCTACACTAATAAAACAAAAATATCCATGGTTTCGAGTGGGCTTTCTGCGCCCGCCAGGGGGGGGCAGATTGGGGGCTACAGCTCCCATCTGCCTCCTGGGGGGCAGAAAGACTGTCATTTTTGTGGGGGGGGGGTGGGGGCATTGGCGAGCCCGTTTCGGGCAGCCCACACCCTAAAAACAATTGCGCAAAAAAAATACCTGGTGGATAGTGGGCTTTCTGCCCCTCTGGGGGGGCAGATTGGGGGCTACTGCCCCATCTGCCCCCCGGGGGGGCAGAAAGGCTCTAATGGTGGCGGGGGATGGGGGCATTGGCGTGCCCATTTCAGGCAGCCTACACCCTAAATAAAATCCATCACCCGAAAGAAAATTGCGCGGAAAAAATCCCTGGCGTCATGTGGGCTTTTTCCCCCCCGAAGGGGCAGATTAGGGGCCAATGCCCCATCTGCCCCCCAGGGGGGGGCTAGAAAGGCTGTAATGATGGCGGGTGGGTGGGGGCATTGGCGTGCCCGTTTCGGGCAGCCCCCATCCTAAAAAAAATCTAAAAATAAATCCCTGGTGTTTAGTGGGCTTTCTGCCCCACCGAAGGGGCAGATTAGGGGCCAATGCCCCATCTGCCCCACAGGGGGGCAGAAAGACTGTAGTAATTGGGAGGGGCATAGACCTGCCCGTTTTGGGCAGCCCCCACCCGTATTTTTTTTTTTTTAATTCCCTGGTGTCTAGTGGGCTTTTTACCCCCCGGGGGGGCAAAAAGACTAAATGGTGCCAACGTTAGTTGGGGGGAGCAAAGGCCCTTGCCCAAGTGGCCGCTCCCCCCTCCCTGGTGTCTAGTGAGTGGATCCCTGCTTGGGGATCGCCCTTCTGTGGCGATCCCCAAGCAGGGATCCACTGGGGAGGGGTACCATTGGAAAGGGGAGATTCTCCCCTTTCCAACGATACCTCTTCCGTCTGTCTACGTGCTCAGGGGGATAGCGCCCTGAGCACGTAGCTCTTGGCTCATTTCAGTTTCACTTTCACTGTAATGACGTTGGCGCGATGTGCGCGCCGATCGTCATTACAGTGAAAGGGGGGGGGGCCTCGGGAGCTGGGGAAGCTCTTCCCCAGCTCCCGAGGCTATTTTTAATTAAAGGGAATCCCTCTGGTGCCCGCACCAGAGGGATTCCCCAGGGAATGCCTCATGACGAGCTGGACTCGTCATGGGCACAGCGCGACTGCGCTCCATGACGAGTCCAGCTCGTCATGGGCACACAACGGGTTAATGTGTCTGCCTGATGGCGCATTTTAAACGTTGTCGTTTGTTTTGCGCATCTCACCGTGCTTTTGTGTTCAAGTATGCATGTGTGTATTTTCCTAGTGGTCATCCCCACATATCTAAGACTGCATGGGCAGGTAATCAGGTAGATGACCCGCTCGCTGTTGCAGTTTGTGTGGTGTTTAAGTTCCCATGGTCTGGTGATAAACAGTTAGGACAACCTTTTGGTCATGCCAAGCTTTTTACAATTCTTGACTTGCCTCAAGGTTTTTGCTGGCCTTCTTCATGTACTCAGCCATCCTGGAGCGGAGACCAAGTACATAGTCCACTATGTCTTGTTTTAGAGGTTTGAGAGGTAACTCTCATCCCTCCTTCACCAAACATAAGGGACCCCTAACTGGATGCCCAAACAACATTACAAAAGGGCTGTAGCCAAACCCCTTTTGTGGGAACTCTCTGTAGGCAAAGAGAAGGCAGGGCAACAGGACATCACATTTTCACCTAAGCTTTCCTGGGAGGCCCATGATCATGCCCTTTAGGGTTTTGTTGAACCTTTCAACCAACCCATTGCATTGAGGGTGATATGGTATAGTGAATTTGTAATTTACTCCACACTCCTTCCACATTGCAGTGATATAACTAGACATGAAGTTTGTCAGTTAAGACCTCCTTAGGGAAACCCACCCTGGAAAAAAATCCCCGGAGGGCCCTGGCCACCACAGGAGATGTGGTAGTTCTAAGGGGTATATCCTCTGGATACCTAGTGGCATAGTCCAGCACCACTAGAATATAACTGTGCCCAGATGCAGTTGGAGGGTTCATCGGAACAATTATGTCAATCCCAACCCTCTGACATGTGAGGCCAGTGAATGTGAGGGACAGCCTGTCTCAAGTCTTAGTTTGGTCTAGGTGACCTGCCAAGGGAATATTTTGTGCCTGGGTGAGTAGGAAGCCCCTAAACTTCAGAGGTATGACCAATCTCCTAGTGGCACCATGCTTGGGGTCTCTACCATCTGAATAAGGGAGTCCCTCATACTAATAGATCCTGTGGGACCCACTGATACTCCCACCAGCCTCAGCAGCAGTTTGCTGACTGGGGTTCAAGAGAAGGGCAGGTTTGCTGCTCCTAACTCAGATCTGCTCTGGTAGCACCCCCTGTCCCCAAGAACTCAACCTGATCAGGTTCCAGTTTATCTGGGACAGTTCCTTCACAGGGACTTATGTCATGTCCCTCAAGAGACTGATCCTCTTTCTGAGCCTAGGGGGAAAGCACAGCCTTACCCCTCCTGCTCCTTCCTTGTAAGGCACCTGGTCCATCTTTTCAGAATCCAGGGCCTGTTCTGTAGACATCTGTTTGGCCTGTGACCTAGTCACAGCAAACACTTCTACAGGGATGCCCAACATTGCTGCATGTGTCTTGAGTTTCACTTCAGCCCAGGCTGAAGTCTCCAAATCAGCAGCAAGCATTCCTCAGGGAGGTCTGAGCTAACTGTAACGGTCTAGTCGTTAAATCCAAGGGACCTATAGCCCAGAAGGGCAACCACACATTGTAACACTCTTTGGCCAGGCATGGCCAGAGAGCTTAAATAAACAGGCGGAGGTCGCACGAAACTTCCAGCCCAACTAGTAATTGTGGTGTGCGTGTCTTAGTTATTGTGTGGCCCAGCGTTGCCTTCCCCCTTACCGCAAGGCCATCTTTACACTGGCGACGAAAGGTGGGCGCCATCTGTGCCTGATCACCGCGGTACATCTGTCATGTGCCCCGGTACCAGCTGTAACCCTTCGCAGCGTTTCCTCTCTGTGCTGCGCCTTCGGGAGCCGGCGCGCTCCTGCCGAAGCCTGCGGCCACCAGTGATCAGCGGACGTCAATTACCGCGTTGGTCGCGTGTGCCCGCGAAGCCTCCAGCGGTGTCATCTTGCCGGCCTTCGCGTCTCTGTCAGCCTGCCAACGTGAGTCTGTGCCTCTCACCGCCTCATCGCTGCGCGCATGCGTGCTTATCTGAACAGTGCTTCCCTGCCTGCCAAGTCCTCTGTTTGCTCCGTCACGGAGCCGAGCTGCGCCACCTACTGGTGGAAGGACAATACTGCAAGCTCTCAATGCTGCAGCTGCAGTGTTTTGAGCCTTTGGCCCTACAATCACCTAGTTGCCTCTCACTGGTGGGCACACGCGTCTGGCTGCATTTTGGGGGAAGAGACAACAGCAGGCTAGAAGAGCAGGCCCCATTACCCCAGCATTCTGGGAGAAAAGAAGAAGGCTGACTTCTGGTGGCAAGGCATATCCAGCCAGTTTTCCTTGCTCATTTAGCTTTGACAGCAAGTACCACGTTGCTGACGTCCCCTGTAAAACCACCATGTCGAACCTGGGTACCGCAGCTGCAGCCCAACAGAACGCAGCCCCTGCTCAACAAGTGGTGCAGCCCACGTCACAGCACTCCCAGATTGCAGTGCTGCCTCCATTCAGCGAACTGATCGACCCTGCCACGGCGTCGCCCAGATGGACGGTGTGGATCGGCAGACTCAACAATTACTTCACCGCGACTCGCGAGACGGACGGCGAAGTCAAGAGGTCGCTACTGCTCCATTTTGGTGAGGAGGAAATATACAAACTGTTTGCCCACCTCCCAAACACAGGCCCTCCCACTGATTACGACGCAGCTGTCAGGGCGCTAAATGCCCACTTCGACCCGCAACTCAGCCCCAACTACGAGCGTTTCAAGCTCCGTCAGGCGCATCAGAGGGAAGGCGAAACAATGGACGCATTCCACGCTCGCCTGCGGGAACTGGTCAGTACATGCACGGATGATGACCAGAATAAAGAGGTGAGAGCCCAAGCAATCCAAGGGTGCCGCAACAAACATCTTCAGACCCTCATACTGCGACAGCCAGGAATCACCCTAGAAGATATCCTTATCCTAGCAAGATCGCACAAACTGTCCGATGCTAGAGCAACAGTCATGGATGCGGCGCTTGCCCAACAGGCAGAAAAACCTGTAACAATCAAAACAGAGAGAGCAGATGCTTTACAGACATCATCCAGAGGCACCCGAGGGCGATGGTCAACCAAAAGCTCACAAGGGCCACGCTGTGGCTACTGTGGAAATGAGGAACACCCACCGGAGGAATGCCCCGCACAAGGTAGGGCATGCTCCAAATGCGGCATCCCCAATCACTATGCGAGTATTTGTCGGGGAGGAGCCCGAAGCAGAGGAGCGCGTGGAAGACGATCACCATCCAAATCGGTACGACAATTGCCGCTTGATGAAGGGGAGAACTCCAAAGCGATGAAAGCAACAGCCAATCGGAAGCAATATCTAGAAGATTCGTCCACTGATGACGAGGCGAAAGCGTACCTGATATCATTCGCAAGTGATCTCAAGAGAAGACGGAGGCCTCAGCCGACGTGTGCCATTGGGATTGCAGGAACACCAGTGACGGCACTCATTGACACGGGAGTGTCAGTAAACGTCATGGGCTGCCAACAGTACAAACAATTGAAGCCAAGACCAGCACTAACCCCGTCAAATGTGAAGATCCTAACGTACGGAAGCCAGAAGCCGTTACCTTTAAAAGGAAAGTTGAAGGTACAGGTCAAGTCCGTCACCCACAAAGTCACCATGACGTTCCACGTCATAGACCGAGAGGCAGAAATCCTAGTAAGCAGCCACACGGCCGAAGATTTAGGGCTGGTAGCATTTGCCAACGCAGTCAAGACATTGCAAAATGATGACATCATGGAGCTGTTCCCACAACTCTTTAAAGGCCTTGGGTGCATGAAGAGGCCTCCGGTGAAATTACATATTGACAAAGCCGTGAAACCAATTGCCTTACGACACCGTCGGATACCATTTCACCTCCGGCCGCTCGTCGAACAAGAGCATCTGAGTCTAGAGAAGCAAGGAGTAATCGAAAAGGTCACCGGACCAACGCCATGGGTATCGCCAATGGTCATAGCTGAGAAACCAAAGCAGCCCGGAAATATCGCCTCTGCATCGACATGCACATGCCGAATCAAGCAATCAAGCGTGAACGCCATCTCACCCCAACGGTCAATGACATCCTAGTTGATCTCAACGGCTCCAGGTGGTTTTCAAAACTCGACCTCAATGCCGGCTATCACCAGCTGAAGCTGGCAGAAGAAAGTAGGTACATCACAACCTTCTCAACTCATCTAGGACTACGACGCTATAAGAGGTTGAACTTTGATATTTCTTCGGCAGCGGAGATATTCCAAAATGCGGTCAGAGAAATGTTATCAGGGCTTCAAGGGGTCCTCAACGTCAGTGATGACATTCTCATACACTCAGCAACACTAGAGGAACATCACCGTCGTCTCCAAGCCACCCTACGATGCCTAGTCGACCATAGAGTGACACTCCATCGGGACAAATGTCAATTCTTTCAAAAATCTATTGAATTCTTTGGCTACGTATTCAGTCAAGACGGCGTGCAAGTAGACCCCAAGAAATCACAAGCTATTCAGCAAGCACCGGCTCCTACCACAATATCTGAAGTTCGGAGTTTTATGGGTACGGCCACATATTGTGGTCGATTTATACCCAACCTTGCAACAATAGCTGAACCTCTAAGAGCCCTTACCAAGAAAGATGTGGAGTGGAAGTGTGGACAACAGGAGGACGAAGCGTTCCAGAAAGTAAAGTCAACTCTGTTGAGCAAAACCACTATGGCTTACTTCGACACTGCGCGACGGACGGAAGTTTTAGTGGACGCCAGCCCCGTAGGGTTAGGAGCGCTCCTGGCCCAGGAGACAGAACCCGGAAAGTGGGCACCACTAGCATTTGCAAGCAAATCGCTCACACCAACTGAAGCTCGCTACTCCCAAATCGAACAGGACGCACTTGCCATCAAGTGGGCTTGTAACCACTATCATCTCTACATTAGCGGACAGCCTTTCAAAATGGTAACCGACCACCAGCCACTTCACCCTCTGTTCAGAGGCACCGCTCCGCACCCGCCCCCCAGGTTCGAAAGGTGGGCGATCCAACTACAGCATTACCAAATGGAGATAGAGTACCGACCCGGAGCCAAACATCCGACGGATTTTCTGTCGCGACACCCACTAGCGGAGTGCACAGAAGAAAATTAAGAAGAACAACATACCGAGGAATATGTGCGAATGTTATCCCAATGGGCCTGTCCACGAGCTCTCACTGTAGAGGAGATCAAAGCAGAAACGGACAAAGACGCAGTGCTACAGAAAGTGCTGGAAGCTCTACGCCGGGGATCGTGGGAAGGATTTCTCCATGCCATCACAGGATGGAACAAAGAAGACCAAACCCGGCTGGGGAAAATGTGGAGCGTCCATGACGAACTAAGCGCTGCTGACAATAACATGGTGCTACGAGGGTCACGGATTGTCATCCCTATAGGCCTCCAAGAACGTGTGACAGTCCTGGCACATGAAGGCCATCAAGGAACTGTGAGGATGAAGTCGCAAATGAGGGAAAAAGTATGGTTCCCTCGTCTAGAAGCGGCAGTGGACACCGTTGTTAGAAACTGCCGGGCCTGTCAACTCACCAGTGGCCCTGAAGCACCAGTGCCTGTGATAACAGAGGATCCCTCGCCCTCTCCGTGGTCATGGGTGAGTCATGACTTCGGGAGCTTCCCTGACGGAAGAGTGACTGCTGTCTTAGTAGACAGTTACACAAAGTACCCTCTCATGTGAAGTACTGGGTTTTTAAAAACCCAGCGGTGCAGGGGAACACACCCTAAGACTTCGAGTTCTTCCTGTTTCAGACCCACAGAAACACAGAGTCTTCTAGGTGAAGTCAAAGATCGTATTTATTGGCTGCAGACCAATTACAGGTATCCGAGAAGTACAACACCATGTATGTTCTCAGGAGACTGCCTCTTTTACAAAAACGGCCTTCTCCTTATATACAAAATATCATGCTTCAGGCATACATTCCTTGTTTTACGATATGGTCATTCATATGTATTCATTACAAACGAAAAGGCAGAGTCATGATGACCATCCCACATTCCAGTTCAGCCAGCCCACAATTATTTACCCAGCGAGGCTCAGATCCCACATCAGATATCAGCAGACCCCAATAAACACTGGCACCTCCTGTTTGTAAAACAAGCCATAAAGCAGGAAGAGTCAGGTGTGAAAGAGATTAGCCGGAGGCTTGTGTGGGATGAAAAGGCTTTATGGTGTGTCAAACCCTGATGCTAATCACAGGTGGCCGTAGGACGGGGTGCTCGTGAGACCGGACTGACCTGGGGCGGTGGAGCCAAGTCGCATAGGTCACAGAGAAGTCAATGGAAGGCACATATAATCTGAAGGCCTGTGTTTGTCCTTGATGTGTAGCCTATGTGAGGGCAACCATAAGATGGCCACCGCTCCAAGATGAAACCCACGAAGTCAATGTGTAATATCGTATATGAAGTGCATTTATCGATGAAACGTTATGCAAAGCACTTGTACATACTGCATTGCCCATTCGCGGTTCGCTGATACCGGAATAGGCAGGGTAGGGCCCTGCCTCCTACATGGTCCCAAATTTTAAAGTACCACAGACCCTCCTTTTGCCCTTACATAGGCAATAACTATACTCATATTAATCCGAGTCCAGGTCTATATTCATAAAGTCATGGAGATGTTGCTGTAGCATCATCCTATTACTTAGCTCGTCCCTCGATACAGGTTTCCTTACACATAATGTAGCACAGAGGCCACATATCGCGGGAGCACACTGTACACACAGACAGAACAGGAAAAGAATGGCTAAGATCATTCCAATGACCATCAGAATTTTCCATCCCCAGCCAGATATCAGTTCCCAGAACCACCCCATCAGTGACCAATCTCCTTTATCCACGTGTATAGATTCAGATATTTTATGCAGTTTGGAGATGGCTTGGTAAACTGTTGGAGCGTTATCTGGTATGAAAATGCAACAGCTAGATTGAATGACCTTACATACCCCACCGCGGTCTGCAAGTATGACGTCTAGAACCATACGGTTCTGCAAAGTCATGAGGCGATCCGCTTGGAGCTCAGCTGTCAAATTACCAAGGGCACCAGCCGTTACATTAACAGTAGATTCAACCACACGAGTCAGTTGTCTCAGGTTCCTACTATTGACCATCGGTCCCCAAAACGGTAGGAAACCCAAAAAGAAGTCTCCTGCTTCCTGACCGGCAGTATCCTCCTGACTAATCACGCCTCTCACAACTCTGGTCTTGTGATAATCAGAGGCAGCAGTAAATGTTGGCGGTAGCAAGTTTGCAATATAACATGTGCCCGAGAAATCAGGGGGCAACCATGTATATGCTCGGTCATTGCAAACAAAATATGTACCCTTGGCAGCCAGAAACGCAGGGGAAAACTGTGATGGAAAAGTGTACGTTTCAGTACAGTCACTTTTCCCCAGTTGAGCTCTTGGATTCTGACCATTACCTTGTAAACAGAACCGACCTATGTGGGGTACGACCCAAATTGGGGATGAGATTTT
Source organism: Triturus cristatus (assembly GCF_964204655.1). Lineage (NCBI taxonomy): Eukaryota > Metazoa > Chordata > Amphibia > Caudata > Salamandridae > Triturus > Triturus cristatus. Next base: position 476,109,015 of record NC_140594.1, on the reverse strand, counting down.
TCGCTGCCTTTCACCCAGACTAATGCTGTACCCTGTCGCGTTCCAACCTACATAAGCTCGCAATTCATCCTTGGGAATAGATGAGTATGCGTCGATATCTCTGCTCATATCAGCAACTCCTTTCATTAAGGCCTTATTGTTTGTGCTAGGTCTGATGGAACGCGGTTGTCGCGGGGAGTAGGCATCTAATGCAAAAAGAAACATGGTCTGGAATGCCCATGACGATCCATTATAGCTAAACGGCAGCACTAGATAAGGAATACCCTTGTTAATGGTATGTGGCATTAACCCACACACCCAGCAATTGGTTGTATTCATGACTAGTTGGTGCTGGTGCAGGAGCTGAATAAACGAGTTATTTACAAACTCAGACCGTCTAGCTTGTTCGTGTTCAGGCAGAGGGTGGAAAGAGTGCAAGGAGACAGTAGGAGGAGGTATAGGCTGTACAGTGGGGGCAAATGGTACTTGAGAGGAGAAGAATACAAATCCTACAGTAAACACCATCATACTACATAGTATAAACAGACATAACAGTACAAAACGTTCGCTCTTCATTATTTTACATATTTTCGTCTTAAAGTTCATTTCCTCAGCAGGTCTCTCCATCTTGAAAAACTCAATCCTCTAATCGTGCCGCTCGCGGCGGGTGAGTATCTTCTGCTAAGGAGTACGCCTGTCAGTCCAGGGAACGCCCCAGACCAACCAGAACCGTTGACCTAACGTCTTCGGCCTGTACCCCGAAGTCTTGGCACCGCGACCCTGCAGCTGAACCCGGATGGTGGTTCGAAAAACAAAAAATCAAAAAGTCCTTCAGATGGGAGAGCTATAAAAAAGGAAAAGTAAGGGAAGGGAATTTTTATTTGTTCATAGGCCTTGGTCTTAAATTATAGCGGTTTCTGCCAGGTACTGTCTGGTCTTGGAACAAGAGTTCAGGCTCGGTGGTGTCCAATCGAATTGATGGTGGCACAGCTTCCTGCAAAATATCGTCGCTTTCTCGTTCTGAAGTCGTTCCCTTTATACGTGCATCACCGAACGGCACAAAACGGGGGACAGTGTCAGTTTCAGAATCAGCGATACCCTCCTGGACCCACCGGTCATATGGTAGAGGCAAAGGGATCCGTTTGCAGTGGGCGCCGTGTATCCAATTATTTTTCCCTTTCACTCGAACCGCTGATCTTGTCGATAGAAGTACGAGGTGAGGGCCGATCCAACGGGGCTCATCGTTGTTCTTTCGCTGAAAGTTTTTCACAAGCACCCACGAGCCAGGGTCGATAGGGTGTCCTGAAGCTTCAGAGGCCTGGGGCAGAGTATCGTGCACCTGTTGGTGTAGAACACGCAATTTAGCCGTCAAGTCGTACAGATAGTCAAGCAGTACTGGATGTTCGATTTCACTGAATCTTGTCGGTCTTGGCACACCCCATACATTGGCTGGGCGGCCAAATATGATCTCATATGGGCTAAGTCCCACTCGTGAATGCACAGTCATTCTTGTTCCAGCTGGAGTTGGGGTTCCCCTACCAGGGTTGTATTTCAAACATACCATACAATTTTTGGCCACATTCTCTGCACACTTGGGAATTCCAGCGTTCTGCCATACTGGAGCCAACAACTTACAGATTCCTTTCACACTGATATGTGCCATTCCATGTGCCATAGTAACCACTGGAAGCACATATGCATCAGGTAGCAACCATCGCCGATGTTCTGACAAATCAACCCAACAACCATTCTCATCCAATTTACCCTTACTTTCTCTCCACTTGCTCAACTCTTTCTCTGTGGCTTCAGCTTGAAGGGACTTCACACTCTCTATCGTGTCTTCACACATTCCAACATCACCAACCCATCTTGCAGGGCCTGCAACATACATTCGAGTCTTCACATCTCTTGCTGTTTCTTTCGCGATTTCATCAGCAAATGCATTACCACGACCAACATCATCAGTGACCTTCTTGTGCGCACTGCATTTCATGATTGCAACTTGTAACGGTAAGGTAAGTGACTCAAGGAGATCATTCACCAGCTGACCATTCTGAATTTTAGCTCCATGCGAAGTCAGGAACCCACGTTCTTTCCATAATCGCCCAAAACTATGGGCCACACCAAAGGCGTACTGGCTGTCAGTATATATGTTCACTTTCATTCCTTCAGACAAGACGCATGCTCTTGTAAGGGCAATTAATTCTGCTGCTTGAGCCGAATTATGTGGTATGCGTGCAGTCTCGACAATCGTGTGCAAAGTCGTGATAGCATATGCGGCAGTCGTATCACCATTCGGAAGCTTGAAGCACGAACCATCCACCCATAAGGTACCATCACGCTCAGTTAGGGGAGTATCTTTAAGATCCACTCTCCCTTTCGTTTCTTCATCTGTTATGAACAGACAATCATGCTGCTCAATCTCATCTATGTCTGCTGGAATTGGCAATAATGTAGCTGGATTCAACGTGTTGCATCTCTTTATATGTATATGGTTTGCCAACAGTGTCAATTCATACCCTGACAATTGGGCACTGGTTAAGTGCTGTGTCTTGGTCCGGTTTAACAATGTGTCCACAGCACGTGGAACCATTACAATCAATGTGTTATCCATCACTAGTCCAGCAGACTGTCGAATAGACACAGCTGCTGCGGCTGTAGCTCTCAAACAACTTGGCAATGCCCTCGCTACCGGGTCCAAAGTTGACGAAAAATATGCGCATGGACGCGGTCTGTCGCCAAAAGGCTGTGTTAACACTGATAATGCGCAACCTTCCTTTTCATGAACATACAATGTAAAAGGCTTGCTGTAGTCAGGGGTACCCCACACAGGAGCTGAACATAATGCATTACGCAATTCCCAAAAACTTTTCTGACACTCTTCAGACCATGTGACAGGGTTCGGTGTATTTTTACAGGTTAATGCTAACAAAGGTTTTGCCAGCAAAGAAAAACTCAGGATCCAGTGCCTACAGTATGAAGTAATGCCCAAGAAAGCACGCACTTCTCTCTGTGTTCTTGGCACGCTCAATTGTGCAATGGCTTGAATTCTTTCTGGGGTCAGTTTCCTTCCCTCCTTCGATAAGAGATGACCTAAGTAGGTCACTTCTTGTCGACAATATTGCAGTTTTGAGAGAGACACTTTGTGATGAAAGGCAGACAAATGACGCAACAATGACAATGTAGCTTCTTTGCAAATCTTTTCAGTATCCGCGGCGATTAGTAAATCGTCAACGTACTGAATAAGGGTAGCACCACTAGGTAAAACAAGTGCATCAAGCTGCGCCTTTAAAGCCTGACTGTATATTGATGGACTTTCACAGTAGCCCTGTGGAACGCGTTTAAAGCGGAAGCTTCGACCTCCTAAACTGAAGCCAAAAATGTCCCTGCTCTCTTCTGCAATTGGGATGCTAAATAAGGCATTCTTTAAATCAATCACTGAGAACCATGCAGCGGAGGCTGGAATCATAGTTAACAAGGCAGTTATATCAGGGACAACTGGAAACTGTGGCACAACAATCTTATTTACCTCTCTAAGATCAATCACAAATCTGTAAACAGGTGGCTGTGAAGGGTCCGTACGTTTTAAAACAGGTAAAACAGGACTATTGCAAACGTTGCCTCTTGTCTCTTCAATTACACCCTTTTTAATCAAATCACTGATAATTGCTAACAACGCTTTCTGACCTTCATTGGAGATCTTGTACTGGGGAATGCGTGGCAATCTGACATTGGCCTTTAAAGTGACCACATATGGCGGTATTTCCAAGAGACCCACATCATTGGGACCAGTAGCCCAAAGGACATCTGGAAGGGATGACAATTCCGGTGGCAATGTGTTCTTTGACAAGTACATCGGGGAAATCACTTCCTTACCCAATGTAAGTTGTACTCCTGAGGGAGAACAATATAGCGTTGCATGCAATCTTTTTAACAAATCCAACCCTAACAGATTTTCACCACAACCTGTCGTTAGGATGAGGGGTGCTTTTAGCTCACAAGGTCCAACAGAAAGGGGCATAGGACTAGAAATCGGGTTCCTAACCGGGGCACCAGAAAAACCTACTGAAACATTCATTTCGCCAGACAAAGGTGCGCCAGGGAGTTTTGAATGCATAATTGAACTCTTTGCAGCACCAGTGTCCAGCAGAAAGGGCTCTGTTACACCTGCTCTAGTCACCTTAACATACGGTCCACTCTGATCCACTGGCACTGAAACAACTCCCTCTCTCTGTCTATGGCTGTCCTAGTAATCATTACCTTCCATATTGTCGTCTTCTGCATAATAATCATTATTATAGTACTGAGCTGTATTACCAGTACCATTGGCTTGCTGATCAAAGCTATTTATCGTATTTTGAGGCGGAAGAGGACGCGCGTTCTGAGGAACGTTTCCACGCCCTCTACCTCTAGGAGCGTGCTGACCACCTCTACCTCTTGCGCCATACGCATTACTAGTACGCTGCATTAATTTAGGACAACTATACTTAAAATGACCTTCTTCTTTACAATACGAACATTGATTAGGGCCTACTGGAACGCGTGGTTGAGAATACTCGTACCTTTGCACGTTTCTCTGAAACTGTGGCGGTTGCTGATAATTACTCTGGCCACCACGTGGCGGGTAAGCTTGCTGTAACAGAATCTTCGTTTTCAATTCTTTCGTTTTCTTGTCTGCTCTATCTTTCTCATCCTTATCTCTATTTTCGTAATACTGTGCAGTAGCCAGTATTTGCGCTGATGAGGAAACAGCCCAAGAACTCTCTGAATCTTTTAACTTCTTACACAGCTCGGGAAGCAAATTATGCACAAATTTATCCACAAATAATCGTTGACCACCTTCAGTGCTCATATCTTGACCACTGTGGTCAGTAAATGTTTCTTCAAACCCAGTGAAGAAATCAGACACCGTTTCATCTTTCTTTTGCTTACACGCAGACAATTTATCCCAATTCACACACATCGCGGGCATTAAAGTCTTCATGTAAGTGATAATTCTACCAGGGAGTTCTGCTACTAGGGGCTCAGGTTTTGCACCACCAACTTGTCTAGTGTCTGCAGCAACGATATTAGCCCATGTGTTACCCAATTCTGCAGCGTGATCTACATTACGAATGGATCCCCATAAAGGCTGTGGAACAACATTCCCGAACAACATATCTATATCAGCTAGATTCATGACACACGATTCTGCAGTCTGTGATAACTCCTTATAATATCCTGCAGGGTTTTTACGGGGGTCAGGCAATGTCTGTTTAAGCGCTAATACCTCAGAACGCTTCCATGGGACATGTACCCAAACACGCTGAAAATGTGCCAGAACAGGTGGATTAGCATTTGCATCAGCAGGTCTCCAAACTGGAGAAACCTCACGCATCGGATATTGGCGCGCTTTTACCTTTTTCCCCACAGGGAATTCCTGTTCGAACAATGATTGTTGACAACCATCATTCCTGAAGGACAGTAAAGTCGCAACTGCTTTATCTACGTCGGGACCCACAATTGTACCTGTTCCAAAATCAAATCGCACTCGACACAACCCCTGCGGGATTGAGTTTGAACCATGATCTTCCAATTCCTCACAGAGGAATTCACACATTTTCTCAAACACATACCTCTGTTTTGGGGCTTTCCATTGGTGAAAAACATTAACAACTGACTCCACATTATAGAGTGAAGAAAAAACAATCCACATACGTGCCATATGGTCTAATACCTCTTTTTCTTCAGAATCAGGCAGCTGACTACGCAACTGCTTACGTTGTAAACCAGGGGTCATACTAGATGACCCAAAGAGAGGCGACATTAAACTAGTAACCACATTAGCTATTCGTTGTCATGCAGAAGGAGAAGTTGAGGCGAAAACGGGGGGAAAGACAGAGGGAAGAAAAACGGGTGCAGATCCAGGTACAGGGGCAGTGTTAGGAAGAGCGCCAAGAGAGGCAGCTGAGGTACTAGGCAAAGTCGCAGGAAGCGCAGGGGAGACAGGTAACGAGATTGGCGGCCCTTGAGAGGGCTGCACTGTAGGGATAGGAGCCAGCTGAGGAGGAGCTGTCGGCTGTGGGAAGGCTTGCGGCACATTAACTGGAGGCTGCACATTTACGAGCTGTGGAGGCGCTGTGGCATTTTGTGCATACGGGGGTGGCGAACTTAGCAAATGGGACATTAGGGAATCTTTCTCTTTCTCTTTTGTCTCATCTTGTGGAAGGGGTGACAAAACTGGGTAACATTTATCGATCCCTAGTTTGCGCTGTCTATGTAACTGCTCATTCATTTGTTCCTCCTCATTATCTTTAAATTGCACAGCTGCTTGCATCATTGACATACCTTTTTCTCTCTTATTCCTTTTTGCTAGCTTAATTTCCTTCTGTTTGGCTTCCTTCCGCCATAGGCGGAAAGAATCAAACATCGCCGGCCGGGCTTTCTTTTTAAATATTTTAACTTCCAAATTATCTAAGATATCTGTATCGAAACTACCATTTTGGGGCCATTTTAAAACACCGTCCTTTCTGGTGTATCGGATCCATACTTCATTATATGCGATGGGGCCCAGGCCATGCTTTACATAAATCTCATAAGTCGGAGTTCCAATTGGAGGAACCGGACACGAATCCTCTAATTGGGAATCCCTTTTACAACCCAAACAAAACAACCTTCCAAATACACTAGAACCAGGCATCTTTGCTACCTAGTCTAGTTTCAAACTTCAAAGGATTATCGAATACGATAGTCTCGTGAATACACGAGTCCTCTGGCTTTGGCACTTGCAAGTTCCAAATCAAAGCGATCCCAAAGGATACCAAATTCCCGAAGGATACCAAACAAACTGGGAGACGCTCCACATTTATACTTAACTGAGGTATCGATGATCGATGGCGTCACCAGAAGACTCTCTCAATTGTTTCGCTCTACCAAATCATCAAGGGTCCAAAACAGGGCGATTAATCAGGGCAGCAGTCCTTCGTAGCCGTCGGGACGCGGAGAACCTCGCAGAAAAGTCTTTCGGAGCACGTCGACATGCAGGGGTCGATGAAGTGGCGGCCTTCCTCCAGAATTTCCACACGAAGCTCCTCACGAACCTCTGGCTTGGACCGGTACCGCTGAAATCGCCCCACGTTGGGCGCCAACTGAAGTACTGGGTTTTTAAAAACCCAGCGGTGCAGGGGAACACACCCTAAGACTTCGAGTTCTTCCTGTTTCAGACCCACAGAAACACAGAGTCTTCTAGGTGAAGTCAAAGATCGTATTTATTGGCTGCAGACCAATTACAGGTATCCGAGAAGTACAACACCATGTATGTTCTCAGGAGACTGCCTCTTTTACAAAAACGGCCTTCTCCTTATATACAAAATATCATGCTTCAGGCATACATTCCTTGTTTTACGATATGGTCATTCATATGTATTCATTACAAACGAAAAGGCAGAGTCATGATGACCATCCCACATTCCAGTTCAGCCAGCCCACAATTATTTACCCAGCGAGGCTCAGATCCCACATCAGATATCAGCAGACCCCAATAAACACGGGCACCTCCTGTTTGTAAAACAAGCCATAAAGCAGGAAGAGTCAGGTGTGAAAGAGATTAGCCGGAGGCTTGTGTGGGATGAAAAGGCTTTATGGTGTGTCAAACCCTGATGCTAATCACAGGTGGCCGTAGGACGGGGTGCTCGTGAGACCGGACTGACCTGGGGCGGTGGAGCCAAGTCGCATAGGTCACAGAGAAGTCAATGGAAGGCACATATAATCTGAAGGGCAACCATAAGATGGCCACCGCTCCAAGATGAAACCCACGAAGTCAATGTGTAATATCGTATATGAAGTGCATTTTTCGATGAAACGTTATGCAAAGCACTTGTACATACTGCATTGCCCATTCGCGGTTCGCTGATACCGGAATAGGCAGGGTAGGGCCCTGCCTCCTACGCGGTCCCAAATTTTAAAGTACCACACATGGAAGTCATACCATCCACGTCCTTCAACTATTTACAGCCTGTACTGGAGAAAGCATTCGCCCTGTTTGTCCTGCCTCAGGTAGTCAAGACCGACAACGGACCACCGTTCCAAGGAGGAGAGTTCCAGGCACTGCTATCACATCTGGGAGTCAAACATCATCGCATCACCCCGCAATGACCGCAAGGAAATGGTGAAGCAGAACGCTTCATGCGAACACTCAACAAAATACTTTGAATAGCAATAGCAGAACAGTTGGATCCTGAAGTGGCCCTTCACCGGTTTCTAAGGGAATACCGAAGTACCCCACACTGCACCACACAACGGTCGCCGTGGGCGCTGATGCTGGCCTGGCCCCGGCGAGACACCATTCCGGTGGCAGATGGCTGGGTGCCAGAACCATACAATCCAGAGGAGGCACAACGCCGACGGACGGTGACCAACGACAAAGCTAACCGCCAAAGAAGAGCACGATCCTGAGTCATAGCACCAGGGTGAACTGTCCTAGTGCATCACCGTCGCAACGGAGGGAAATTCCGCACACTGTACGAGCCAGGACTGTGGACAGTACTGAACATCAACGGGACTGCCGTCACTGCTACGAAAGGAGTAGAGACCATCACCCGCAACATATCCTGGTTCAAGCAGGTACAGCCAGACAATGTGGAGCCGCAGCATCCTAGTGGCCTCGGTGTTGAGTACCCCACCAATGGCAGTTCGCCGTTGCGTACAGAAGGTATTTCGAGCAGACACCACAAACCTGTCACTCCATCCGCAGAATGTGGACAAGACAACACCAGGGAAGCTGCATCAGCAGCCAACCCGGTGATAAGTCGATGTGACACACAACACTGATACAACCTGAGACCCAATCCCAGACCGAGTCAGAGACTGGCAGATTTCACATGTTGACATTCTGGAAGAACACTAACTTGGGATGGGATGTAACGGTCTAGTCGTTAAATCCAAGGGACCTATAGCCCGGAAGGGCAACCACACATTGTAACACTGTCTGGCCAGGCGTGGCCAGAGAGCTTATATAAACGGGCGGAGGTCGCACGGGACTTCCGGCCCAACTAGCAATTGTGGTGTGCATGTCTTAGTTATTGTGTGGCCCAGCGTTGCCTTCCCCCCCCCTTACCGCAAGGCCATTTTTACACTAACCACAACCTTCTTTGGGCCAGTTACCCCTGCCCTGCTGAAATTAACAACTGCCAAGGAATGGTCTGTCCTGACATTTTTAGCTTTGGTCACTTGGTACATCTCACCAAGTGTGATCTGTTCAGGGTCCACAAGATCTTTTGTCATCATAGTGACACTTGCACCTGTGTCCCTTTATGCCATTGCCTCTTTACCATTAATCAAAGGCTGTTGTCTGTATTTGCCCAGGTTACTGGGACTCACAAACACAGTGGCAACATCCATGCCACCATCACAGAGAAGCACAGCCTGAACTGGGGTTCTGACTAAGCCAGAACCCTTCTCAGAGCCCAAGGTTAACCCTACGAATCCCTTGTTCCCTGTACCACCACTTAAAATTGTACTAGGGGGAGCAGTTGCCTTAGGGGCAATGGTGGTTGGAGTTGAATCCCTGGCCTTTGGACAATTGGCATCTTTTGTCCAATGGGTCTTTTCCTTACATAAGTAACACCAAGGTTTCCTTTTGCCTGGATTTTGACTCCCCCCCCTAGATGCAGGTTTTTGTGGCCCTGATGAAGACTTTTGATCTTTACCCTTGTCCCCACCCTTATCTGGAGTTTTAGAATCTTGCTTCTTCTGGTCACCACCAGAGTTCTGGTTTTTCTGATTCACCGTGGTTCTGACCCACTTATCTGCATTCTTTCCCAATTCTTGGGGAGAAGCCAGATCAGAGTCAACCAGGTACTGATGCAACAACTAATTTTGGCAATTATTAAGGATCTGCTCCCTCATAATCAAATTGTACAGTCCCTTGAAATCATTCACTTTGCTGACAAGCAACCAGTCTTTCAGAGCCTTAATGGTAGTATCCACAAAGTCTACCCAGTCTTGATTCTGTGCCTTCTGGGTGTCTCTTAACTTAATCCTATACTGTTCAGTGGTTAAGCCAAAACCACCAATGAGAGCACTCTTCAGCACTGAGTAATTGTCAGCATTCTCTTCTCTAACAGTGAGGATCTTATCTCTACCTTTTTCAGCAAAGGAGAGCCAGAATATAGCTGACCACTGCTCCTTAGGAACCCTCTGATCTTTACAGGCCCTCTCTAAAGCAGTTATCCTCTTGTGGATGTCATCCCCAACATGGTAGGGAGGGACAATTTTGCTCAGGTTCCTATTGTCAAAAGAATGTTCCTTAGCTCTAGGGACACTGTTGCTGCCACCATGGGACTCTAGTCACAATTTCTTTCTAGCTCTCTAGACTATTAGGGATTACTTGTCTAGGGTCAACTTCTCTTGCCTGAGTCTAAACCTAGCTTTCTCAAGTTCAAGCAGTTGATACTTATTGTCTAAGGAATGGTCCCCCTTGCTAGATACAGAGGTCCCTATGGACTATCCTGAGTGATGTGACTCTGTAGAGGGAGATCGAGATCTCCTTGGTTAACTCTGCACTCTTTCAGGAGGAGTGCAGAGAGGGCCATTTTGGCCTTCCCCACCTTCTCCCTGAAGATCTGAGTTGTCCAGGTGAGATTCATCTTGATCCTCCTGGCCAGGGTTTGAATCTAGGTCATAGAAGGTGTCACCTCCTGATCTGTCCTCATTCCCTGTCATGCCCACTCTTTCCTGTTCATCTGACTCAGGGGTCTTCCTAAGGTCATCTAACAGTAACACCGCTATGAGGCATTGAGTGTTGGCATTTCTCCCTGTCTTTAACTTTCTAGAGACACACATGCATTCAATTCCTGGAATGTAAACTCATTGTATCTAGAAGGTAGAGAGCCACTGGTGGCTTCTCCTTTAGAAGACATACTAAGTGTGGTGTAGAGTATGCACCTACCTAACCTAGTGGGGAACAAAACTCTCTTAGGTTGGAGAAGGGTTGTCCTAGACCATTGACTACCCAGCCCCAAGTTCAGTAGAGCTTACTTATTCTAAACTGGCATTATATGTACCTAGTACTTTAGTGGTTTTCAGTTAATCAGTACAAAGAATTATCTGGTAAAACAAATGCAAGCTTGAATCCCAACCGCTGCACACCAATATGAGAAGTTGGCCTGGTATATGCTGTCCACTAATTAAAGTGGGCACCTTGCACCAGTCCAAGTGACCCTTACGATGTATGAGGTCAAAGATAACTTTCAGATAGCTATCCTAGTGGCAGCTAAGGAGAGCAGCCTTCAGCCTTAATCTTGAAGGAATGTAAAGCAACTTGTTTTACCAGAATATCACCTTTAGTATTAATCAAATGAAAGGAGAACTACACAGTAGTTATAAAACTATGTATTTATTTATATAGCATACCCTAGTATCCTCTACACGGGTATACAACACAAAGCACACAATACTTTAGCAAAGAAACAATTGTGAGTAGCACAATACACAGTGGGCTCCATGGGGAGACCAAACCATATACTAAAATAGTGGTATAAGAACCACGACTGGAGTTGAGACAGTGTCTAGAACACAAAGAATTGCTGGTACCCCAAGGAACCACCCAAGGTGCGTAAACAGGGACCCCATGGAGGACAGGTACTGTGTGCTAACACGACCAAGGGCTCCGTACAATTCTATAGGGAAGTCGCTGTTACAATTTTAAAGTTTAAGGACCCTTTTCGGTGGACTTCAAGGAAATCCTTTGGAACGTAGGAGGTTGGAGAGCCACCCCACTCGTGGATACCTGAGTACCCGAGTTACCTATCCCAGAGGAGGCGGGTGCATAGGTCTGGAGTGGTCGTTGAAAACCCCTGTCATTTTCAATGGAGGGCTTCAAAGAAGAGCTGCTGCAGGGAAGGAAGAAAGTCTCCAGTTAAATCCAAGGGTGTATTCATGATGGAAGGAACCTGAAAGCAGAGGGGACAGAGTCTGGGTCTTCAGGTGCGAAGTAGGAATGCTTGACTCTGCAGCCACGAGGTCCAGGAGACATTGAGGACAACCAAGAGCCGCATACGAGCTGACCCACAAAGGATGTCGAGTGCTGGGTTGTCAGTGTCTGGCTGGAGCACCAACAAGCCTTGGCAACAACAACCCATGAAGGAAGGTCAAGCAGGTTACGATGTAGACCAGCAAGGTCCAGGGGACTCACCAATCAATGGGGAGTTAAGGCACATCTGGAGCAACCAGGGAAGCCCAACAGAATTCAAGATGACCCTCAAGAGGACCCGCAGGTTGAATGACCAGGCGTCGCAAGGGGACCTCGAGCAAGATCACAAAGTACCAGACCATGGAGCACTTGGTGCGAGGAGACTGGAGTTCTTTGGTGGAAAAAGTGCTCTGGATGAGGAATACATGGAGTCAAATGCACACTTGCAAAAGTATGCAGTGCACAGGGGTTCAGGTTATGCGGTCTCCACAAGGAAAACTGACCTCAAACTCAGTTAGAGGGCAGCTCAACCTTAGAGCACTTTGGAACCCACCTCCTGTGTTGCTGGAGCCTTCAGAGTCTGCAGGAGCTCAGGATCAATATACCAGTCAGTTGCATTACAGTGCCTGCGAATGCAGGGGAGTGACTCCTTCACCCCAAGGAAGATTCCTCAGATGTCCATAATGCTCCACAGGTCCTGCACGGAGCCTGAATGGTGCAAGGGTACAGACGATGCTTTGGAAAGAGAGGGAGACGAAGTTGGGCCCAGTCGAAGTCCAGCGAAGTCCAGAGTTTCCAGACAGTCGAAGGTCAGTGGTTTCTTGTTTCAGAATCTTGTCCACATCCAATCTAAGGTCCTACAGCCAGGTAAGCCCTTATGGACCCACGGGAGAGATTTGGACAGATTCAGGGGACCCTCCTATGTCCTTTGTCCAGTTTCATGCCAGAGCAGGAGCCACCGGCACCCAGAACTGGTTTGAGCTGGACTATGCACAGGGACACCAAGTGTGCCCCAGATGCAGACTTTCGGGCACTTGGAAGTGTACCTGCTGGAGCAGAGTTTTCTGTTGAAAATTTATCGAGTTTTAAGCTCCAGTTTCGTCTATATGTTAAGATTTTAAAATACTAATTAGTAACAATTAATTAATAGTTTGTTTTGTCTGGACTAACCAATATCACTAACAAGAGAAACTACATGTGGGATGCATTTATGTTACTTAATAATAGTGTGCGGTTTATTCACAAATGCTATTTGTTTTGTGTTTTGTGCGTTTAAAATAACGTGTACTAATGCTTTATTGTGTTGCAGAGGGCTAGATAAGTACATACACATAATGGTGTTAGAGGGGTATAACACTGTACAATCATTATGATGTGGTAACGTTGTTTTTGTCTCTTTTAATTAAGATGGTCCGTTTTGGCCTAGATAAAGATGGCTGCCTTTTACAGCCTGCGCTCGAGTGATCGAATTTTGATGAGAGGCCTTGATGAACATGGTCGAGAGTCACCTGACCACAGCCTTTGCCTGGTTTAAAAGTTTTCCGTGAAGACAGCAGCTCTGGGAACGGGTCCAATTGCCCTTGGACAAGGATAAAGTCACAATGAACAATGCCAATGCTGCGGTGGCTCTGCTAAAGATATCAAGGAAGAGCGTCTTCGAAAGAAACATTTGCAAACTCGAGTTTCCTTCTTCCGTCTTTTTATTTTTGTGATTTTTCCTGAGCAGAGATTTTCTAAATGTATCTAAAGACTTCCTTTCCTGCTCGCTCTGCTCAGTGGCTCAACGGATATCTAACATTTGTTTGTTACTTCTGTTCGCAACATATACTATAAGTATGTTAGACTAGAGAGGGTCCATGTTGTTCGTTCGCTGGTTCATTCTTTCATCGCGTTTGGACGTTTCCTATGCTGAGGACGGCGGCTCGAGAGACCTTACCGAGAGACCTGTCCTGTCCAATTTAGCTAGAATAGGTAACTATGAGAATAACGATTTTGCTAATGATTGACTTTCCATTTGAATTAATTTTAGATAAAGAAGCAATTGTTTGAATTACAGTGTTGGGTGTTTATTCTTTGTCATTTATTGAGTTTCAGATGTATTTCTTATGTTCAAAATCATGACTCAAGGCAATATCATTAAGGTTGCATTGACCTCATTGTAGATGCAGATTGGTTTAGGTTTCCTCTCCAATACTCAGTGTGGATAGAGTAATAGTGTGAATTTAGTGACATGGGCCCTAGCGTATGATGTGTGACTGCGTGTGTGACTGTAGAATTACTCTGTCCGTGGAAGCTGAGAGAATTTATATGCGCCGATCTGCAGCAGTTTCCTGGTAGCAGAGGATGGTTGTGATCATTGTCTTGATCTGATTAGATTGCTTGTACATAGGCTTTTTGATTTATTGATTATTGATTATTGATTAATGTTGGTATATGTACTAATACTATGTTGAGGTCGTCGTGTTGATTTCTTTGTAGTCTGTGCGGCTTCTGGAACTTGGGAGCTGGTGACAGTTCCGTAGTAGGGCAGAGGGAAGTAAGTGCTGCTCTCGGGAAAAACGGGATTGTTGGCCCTGTATGTATGCAGGGAAAAACGTGTGACAATTGAAGTTGCACGTCACATTGTCTGGGTTCGGAATAAGTGACATCGTCGGGTGTTACTATTAGGGACGTATTTGCGGTATAAAAGGAGTGCGTATGGTAGCGAAGGTTATCTGTGAAACTTTGGTCTTAAGTCCCAGGGATCCGTAAGGTTCGCCGTTAAAGCTTACTGCTGGAGTAGTAATAGGTATTCTCTGAGCTTGTCTGAAGGACTGGGCAGAGGTAAGCGCTGCTTGGTTAACGCGTGTTATAATTCTGTAGTGGGACAGATTGTTCATTGTTCTCGGGAAAGGCAGGATTCTGTGTGCGTGTGCTAAATTTTCTGGTATGAAAGTGTGTGAATGTATGAGCATTTAATTGATTGTAAGACTCTTTGGAGCAGTCCTAGAGGAAACAGTTAATGGATGCATGTTAGAAGGGCAGAGTAGAGGGATGTGCTACTGTGTCAACGAAAGTAATTATTCCGTAGTGGAGCAGAGGTAAGCGCTGTTCTAGAGAGAAGCGGGATTTCTTGTGTGAATTATCTTTACTATTCTGTGGTTAGCGAAGCAGACAATGGAGATGTTTATATGTTGTAACTAATAGATTTTGTAAAATCTGAAACGAAGTCTACTAAAAAGGCTTTGTAAAGGAGGGGTAGACGAGTGACAGGAGGCAGAGCAGAAGCAACTGCAGCGACTACTGACGTCATTCAGACCGCGCTGTGATTGGATAGTGACTCAGGATAGTGCTCGCGCTAGGATTGGTGCGTTGGTGTGAGTCGCGCTGTTATTGGGTAGAGATTCGCAACTGTACGGAAGGGACTAGAGAATATTGGTAAACGTTAAGATGTATTACCAACCGGAGGAAAGGAAGAAAAAATCTTTGTTCGGTAAAATAAAAAGGTGGTTCGACAAAGATAAGAATGTGATAACTAGAGAAGGTGAATTGCTACCTCCGACGAGAACTCCTGCATCCTTCATGGTTGAGAAATATGGGTATCATACCTGTATATGGTTAGATAACTGGGCTAAGTATACTAAAGAAGATGGTGTCTTAGCATTTCCGGAACATGGTTCATTTAATCTGGCTGTGTTGAGAAATTTACGAGAAAAGATGATGTGTCTAGAGCATAGACCAAGGCCGACACAGTTTGAGGCGTTGGTGGAATGGGAAGATGAGGTGCATGAGCGAGAAAAGCAGAGGAGTGGAGGCAATTATAGGTCCTTTTTTGGGAGGAAATATGATCGTGAAACTCATCATGATCGAATGAGGAGATGGCGAGATGCTAGTATGTCAGAGGGATTATATCCTATGAGGACTGTTGATGAAGCGGAAGGGAGGAAAGGTGCAGAAAAGGTGCCTGATACAGAAGTGAGAAGGTACGGAGTTACTGATTATGAGGACGAGGTCTTGGATGACATGATTTACAAGAGACCACCTCCGTATAGACCAGAACCAGAAGAGAGTACGCCAGTTTCTACTCCTGTAAGAGATACTTTGCGAATTATTAAAACTGAGGTTGTGACACCTGATCTGAAAAATAGTAGCTCTTTCATGGAAAGGGAAAGAGAGAGAGAGCGAGAGAGAGAGAATCGAGTCAGTGAAGAGAAAACAAGAGAATTAGCCAGAACCACATCTGAGCTGACTGAGAAAATTTGTGAGCTGACGAAAAATCTTGAAGCAGTTACAGTGCCTGTAACTATTGGTCCGGTTGTGCCTATTTTTGATAAACAAAGAATGGGTGAAAATAATTTGACAGTTCCTTATGTTGGAAATGGTTTGGTTGGTACTTGTACTTTGGAGGAATCAAGAGAGAGAACAGGAGGAAATGATTCAAGGCAGTCGAGACATGACACATGTAATGGAGGATTAGATGTGCAGCCTAATTCAGGATTGAATACTGGTTGTTTGGGAGGAACAATTTTGGAACCACAGAGGATGACAGAACAAGTGGGTGCAGTGAAAAGGTCTACTGAAATAACAGCTGAAGATTTGAATGATTGGTTGAAAGTTCTTCAGAAGAAGGATAAAGATTCACAGGCAATTGATGTAGCTAGGTTGCGCATGGAATTGGAGGAGCTTATTGCAGGGACAATTTCTACAGACATACTCAAAAACCATCATGATGGAGAATTGTTATTTATGTGCAAGAGCATCACCTGGAGGGCTAAGAATACACATGAAAGGTTAAGAGCAATAGCGAGTGAACAGGGAGTTGACATGGAAAAGGTGAAAGCTTTGCAGAAGCCTTACAGGGTGGATTTCTCTGATAAAGATATTGAAAATCTAAATGGTGTTGGCAGAACAGGACAGATTAAGGAAATGATTGCATTGTTGCGAAAATGGGGTGATGTAGAAAAGTGGAAGGATAGGTGGTATAAGAAAAGGGAAGATTCAGTGGACAGAACATACTCAGCTTTCCCTGTGAGAGAAAAGGAGAAAACAGTGGATGCTTATCCTATGAGAGAGATTCCTGGAGGAGGATATGTACATGTCCCATGGACTAGACAGGATATTTTATCATTTACGAATGATTTTCCTCGACTGAGAGAAAAGCCCGTCGAGTGGTATAGGCAGGTAGACAAGTTTGTGAAATTGTCAAAGGTGCTGTGGATTGACCTGAATAGTCTGTTTGATATAATTGTTCCAGCAGACTTGTGGGCTGAGTGTAAAATAGTTGTAGATTGGCCTGCTAAAGAGTATCCAATAGATCCGAAAACAGGAGCACCAGATCCAGAGGTCATGAGGAAATATGATCAGGTAATTGTATTCCTGAAAATAAAGTACCCCCAAAAGAGACAGACTGGGTTAAGATAGATCGGACACATCAGGAAACGAAAGAATCAGTTCATGCTTTTTACGAAAGGCTGATACTGGCTTTTAAACAGTTCAGTGGAGACGAACACCTGGGTGATAAAGATTTGAGTCATTTTGTTTACAGGTTTGTATATGGCCTGAGACCTGAAATAAGTGAAAGGATACGTGAGCATACGGTCGACTGGCAGAGTAAAAAGATTGATGAAATCTTGAGACATGCAAAGTACTTCAGTGATGAGATCGAGGCAAAACAGAGAAAGCTAAAAGAGAAAGCAATGTGGGCACAGGTGAAAGTTGCTGAAAGACAAGAAGCACAGTTGATGGAACAGGCAAATAATCCAGGAATTAGACCCAGATATGCGGGAAAAGGAAAGGGTAATTTAGAGGAGGCTAAAAAGAAATTCCCTTGTCACAACTGTGGACAATTGGGGCATTGGAGATCCGAGTGTACCAATCCACCATTAGTGAGTAATGAAAGTAAACCCTTAAATCAACAGGTGCAGAACGAGGGGTGTAATCAACAGCAGCAACAGCAGAAGGTTGTCAGACCGCAGAGTCAAGAGCCAAAACCGCCCTTGCCGCAGAATAGAGGGTCCCAAAAGTATAACCAGGACTCAGGATTCTACAATGATGAGCAGGTAAACAAACCGAGACGTTCTAACCTGGTACAACAGTACTGGTTAAAAAATGAGGGGAGTGAGTCTGAAGGGGACTATTGACGGTGCCGAAGAGAGGAGGAAGAGTGCATACTTGGTGCAACTCTAGAAATAGACCAGGCAGGACCATTTGTAGATGGGAAAATAAATGGGGAAAGTGTTACTTTTTTGGTAGACACAGGAGCGACGAGATCAACTGTCAGGTCAGCAGATATTAGAAATCTTCCTCTCTCGGACGAAGCAATCCAAGTAGTTGGTATAGCCAATACACAGATTAAGACTCGTCTTACCGAACCAGTAAGGGTAAGAATAGGGAAATTTTCAGACATGCACAGATTTGTTGTCTGTGACACCAGTCCAGTGAACTTGTTAGGTAGGGACCTATTGTGCAAGATGAATTGTACAATTTTTTGTACTCCGGATGGAATAGCTTTTGAGACACCATATGAGGATGCTTTGTACCGGACTGTGGAAATTTAGCGTGCAAACTGAACATTATCTGCGCCATCTTGCCTCTCCCCAGCGCCACGCATAGCAAATGCACGGCCGCCATTTTAGGCACCCCACTCTCTCTCCCCGCTCACTCTCGATCGCCAGCGCTTTCCCCCGGCGCTGCGAGCATCCCCCGCGCGCCGGCCACCCCCGCTCTCTCATACAGGCCATAAACCCTCTCCTTCTGCGCGACCCTGCTACGGAACCACATCCGACCGACATCCCATACATGGTCATGCCTCTCCTTTGATAACCCCCTTCCTCTGCGCCCCATTGTCCGAACTGGTCCCAGGCCATCACCTAGCCCTGCGGATGCAGTTTATTGCCCCTACTGTAAGGGAAACACCCCGCATCAAAGGGATTACAGTAGATCAAAGCCCCTACCCCCTGAGACCCGGCCGGTTGCACACACCCCCAGGAATTAGCGGAATTCCCTGCTGCGCGATAGCCATCTCCCACTGCGGGTAGGGTGGGAACCTCTACTGTAACTATGTGTGGGATCGGATCTGAGCCGGGGCTTCAGGGGATGTTCTTTCAGGCATCAAGAGAATCTCAAGAATGTACTATATGTAATAAAGCAATAAACCGGTGTATAAGAGACCAGGTCTCAGAGATGCGGTTAGAGCACCTCGTGACGATACCTTGCTGTCTGATCTGATGTGTTCTGCTCCGACGGAATAAAACTTTGTTTCCTGCCTTCCAGTCTCCGGCGCCTGCCTCTTTTATTGGTAAATTATTGAGTGGTATAAGAGGCGATTACCGCCGGGCAAATACTTGAAAGGTTATCGACTGAAACTGCCGCTACCATTTAACAATTGGCGTCCCAAACGTGGGGCCCATCAGCGACACGTGGATCCAGTGGGAGAGGTCCCGACGACAGAGTGAACGACTGCAACGATCGGGAGAGCTCCTGCCCAATAGACCCTCGTCTGGCAGCCGATCATCCGAACTTCACTGGTTCCGAGCAGACCTCTCTCGAGTGATCTACGGTCCTGACTGGGAACCATCAGGAGTGCCGCGGCAAATACGGAGAGTAGAGGACGATCGGGCGCTGGAGGCGGAAGACGAGAAACTGTCCACGCGGTCCGGGTAAGGTCGTGATACACGACAAATTGAGAAATAATTGATTGATTGTTTAAAGCTTTGGAAATACTAGTATTACTCATTGATTGTGCTCATTGATTGTTCTCTTTGAGATATTCGCTGTCTACAAACGGGGAGGAGTAGAAATACTCTCTCTCTCTCCCTTTGCAGATAGTGAAGGGTAGGTAACGCAGACTTTTGTCCCCGTTGAAACCCGTCGTGCCTATCTTTATCTCCCCATTGATTGATTGTCCGAACATTGATTGTTTTGAAGAATAGTGCTTTTTGAGATATTCTCTGTTTGCAAATAACGTAGAATAGGAATATTCTGTCTAGTCTTTGCAAATAGTGAAGGGTAGGTAACGCAGACTTTTGTCCCCGTTGAAACCCGTCGTGCCTATCTTTATCTCCCCATTTATTGATTGATTGATTGTCCGAACACTAGTTGTTCGATATTGGTTCTTTGGAAGTATTCTCTGCTTACAAATAACGAAGAATAGAGATATTTTGTCTAGTCTTTGCAAGCAGTGAAAAGATAGGTAGTGCTGACTTTTGTCCCCGTTGAAACCCGTCATGCCTATCTTCTCCCCACTGATTGGTAGTTGGTTCTGCCCGGACCGCTTATTAGAGGTGAACCATCCGGCTCCACTGGAGGGCACCCCTAATAAGGACATGTTCACTAAATATGGACTAGTCGCCGTAGCTTATACCAAGCTATGGCATAAATATACAAAGAAGGACCCCGAGAGTCAGTGGCCACTGATGGGATCCTTCGACGACCATAAGATAGAAGCGCTAGAAATAGCTCTGCGTAGCAATAAGACGACGCCTACTATGCTTGACAGTATCGGCATGTGGCGCAAAGAAGCAACACAACGGAAAAAGAGGGAAGAAGTAAAAGCAGAAAAGGAATTACAAAAGGCAGCTCACCTTGCCGCTAGAAGGTTAGAAGAAGACATAAAGGAGAGAAGGGAAACTAAATTAAGACAGGAGCCCGAAACATCAGGACAGTACGCTGTTAGGACCCCTTCTTTGCTCTACCCTGAGTTGTCCTCCAAGCAACGTACGAATGACGAACTACTGTTAGGTCCCCCGATCATTTACATGCCCCCTCCATATGCACCCTCCCAGTCAGTAGTGCAACACCTACAACCCCCGAACACGAGCGAAAGCAGTACAGGGGCCTCGGTCCTCACGGCCTCCGCGCCGGCTGAGCCTCTTGTACTGAACCCAATGTCGGTTACAACGCTAGATGACCATGAGATGGGAAAGAAAGAGTCCACCAGACTGAATCGATTAACAAAGGATGAACGAGCAGGAATTGATAAGATAGTAGGGACACTGGTGGAGCGAAAAGAAAGTGAGGAGTATATAACAGACGTGTATAACTCGTATGCCGACAGCCGCAGACGACACTTCGTCGTACGGCTCTGTTATCACGCCCTAAATGCGTATGAGGAAAGATACCACGATAAAGGTCCCGAAGGCTTAGCAGCCCTATATAGGAAGGTAGACATCGGAGAGGAAAGAGAGGGCGACGTTACGAACCTCTTCACTCGTACACTCGAGGTCTACCGACACCTTAAAGAACATGGACAGACCACCAAAGCAGAAACCCCCATAGCGACTAAGCCCCAGGAAGGGAGGGCTGATGCCATGATGCCCATTAAAGAAGCTGCCCCCTACTGGGTCCCCCCACGAGGTCTGGGAACACATGACGACATCAACCACCAAGATGCGAAGGGAAGGGTTGTATATAACTGGGTCTACCAGCCGTGGGACCGGCAAGACATTTTGACCTTTAGAAAAACTCTACCCGACTTAAGAAAGAACCCGACTGCCTTCTACACTGAACTGGGTACAGCCTTAGGTTCTACGATTATGACTTTAGCAGATATCAACTTGTTCTTTGGGCTATGTCTGCCGGCTGATGTGTGGAAACAAATCCGGAAAGTTGACCACGCTGAGCCGTTCGGATATACCTGGGTACAACTCGATACCATAGATAAGCAGCGAGAACCAGGACAGAAACCCCCAAAAGCCATATTAGAGCTCCCAGACAAGATTGTACTAAAACTGAAGACTCTAATCCCAGAAAGAAAGGTAGATTGGTCGATAGTAACGGCTTGCCGCCAGAAACCCCAGGAGGATGTGTCTGAATACTTCTCCCGATTCGAGACTGTGTTTTCCGATTACAGTGGCCAAGACATGACCACCGCAACCGGACATCACCTCTTTGTCCAGAATTATGTGAAGGGTCTGACACAAGAAATTTCCCAGAAACTACAGACCAGCGAGAGTAGCTGGGCAGCCTCCAAACCCGCAGCGATTCTCCAGATGGCCCAATACTACGAAAATCAGAAAAACGAGAACGATAGGGCATCAGAGAAGAAGAAAAAGGAACTGAAGGAGAGGGTAATGATAGCACAGTTGCAAGGGGTGACCATAGGAAGGGAACCCCCGAAAGAGAATTACCACCCAACCGCCCCTAGAAAGCTACCCCCTAGAGACCATACACCTGCACCCTACAACGGACGGAGAGACTTAGATGGGAACCAATGTGCGTTCTGTAGAGGGTTCGGACACTGGAAATCCCAGTGCCCGGTCCTTCTGGAACTAAACAAAAATAGGGATCCCAGAGACACAGCATATGACCCCAGAAACAGAGGACAGGGACGAGGGCACACGAACGACGCAACCAACGTCAGGCCAGGCAAACCAAACACATTTGACCGCCCCCGACAAAACCAGTGTCAGCAGTCCGACTATGAAAGCACCCATGACTTCGCATAGGACCGCCAGGGGCAAGGGAGGGATCCAGTCGAACTCCGTGTTGACCAGCAAGGCCCTTATGTCACTGCTAAGGTCTTGGGCACAAAATCCCCATTCCTGGTAGACACTGGGGCGACACGTAGTGCGTTATCCAAACGACTGATCCCTAGGGCACCCTTGTCTGGCTCACATGTAACCTCAATAGGCTTCGATGGAACGCCCTCCACTAACCCCTTATCAGCACCAATCTCCTTTGACTTAGAAGATAACACCACTGACACAACCTTTCTGCTCTCCTCCAACACCCCCGATGCTATTATGGGACTTGATTTGCTAAAACATTTTCGAGCTACCATCAGATGCTCCCCAGACGGAGTTCGAGTCATCCTACACGATAACCCAGATCTGTCCAGACCCTGTCACACACGGCGTATGCTCTCTATAACCGATGCTGACATGTCCCTACTCGACACATTACCTTCACATCTATGGGCTAAAACCGACTCAGATGTAGGGCGCATGGTGATCGACCCGGTACACATAACCGTCCGACCGGACGCAGTGCTCCCAAAGCTTCCACAGTATCGGATATCACCCGAAGGCGAGAAGGCATTGGTGGAAATCATCGAGTCCCTAGTCGAGGCAGGAGTGGTAGAAGAAGTAGTGAGTAATGTTTGCAACAGCCCTATCCTACCCATTGTAAAGAAGCAAGGCGAGGGGGATGAGAAAGCCTACCGTTTCATTGTTGTCTTGCGAGAGGTTAACAAAGTAGTCATACCCCAGTACCCCGTGGTCTCAGACATCACCACCATCCTCACCCTGATTCCATCCACTGCCACCATCTTTACTGTTATTGATCTCAAGAACGCATTCTTTTCCATCCCCATCCACCCAGACAGCCGCTACCTGTTCGGATTCACTTTAAAAGCCCGTTCATACAGATTCTGCAGGGCACCCCAAGGCTACACTGAGAGTCCCAGTATTTACAGCCAAGCCCTCAAGAGGCAACTGGATGCAGTCCAACTACCCGATGGAGTGGTGTTGATACAGTACGTCGATGACATTCTTTTGGCGGCCGACACCGCTCCACTTGCCGTCACAGCCACCATTCACCTCCTCCACTTCCTTGCGGAGAACGGTCACAAGGTCTCCAGAAAGAAATTGCAATTCTGCCAGCCCCAAGTAACGTATCTAGGCCACCTACTATCCAAAGACGGGAGGAAACTTACCCCTGACCGAATTCAAACCATTCTAGAAACCCCTGTTCCCAAAACTCAGAAGCAAGTGCGGTCCCTAGTGGGCCTCACCTCCTTTTGTCGACAGTGGTTGCCAAATTTCAGTCTTATCGTAAAACCTCTGCTTTCCCTGCTGGCTAAAGATACCCCCTTCCCCCTCCCCTGGACACCCGAATGCCAATCCTCCTTCAAAGAATTACGAGACGCCCTCTGCTCGGCCCCAGTCCTAGGAACCCCAGACTACACTAAACCTTTCTCCCTCTACACCCACGAAAGAGAGGGATGTGCGTTGTCTGTCCTAACCCAGTCCATAGGCCCTAAGCAACGCCCTTGTGCCTACTTCTCTGCCACTCTTGACCCCGTAGCCAGAGCTTTGCCCGCCTGCCTTCGAGCAGTAGCCGCCGCTGCTGTCTCTATCCGGCAAAGTGAGGGGATCGTGCTCTCGAACCCCCTCACAGTATTGGTACCCCATGCTGTTGATACCCTCCTGAACCAAACCAAGACTCAACACCTGACTAGCGCACGACTGACTGGTTATGAACTGACTCTGCTTGCACCCCATATCACATTGAAACGATGCACCACTCTGAATCCAGCTACTCTACTACCTCTCCCTGACGCTGACCCCAATGCATCCCCTATACATGATTGCGTGACCCTCACCGACGAACAAACCAAGAGTAGGGTTGACCTCCGGGATACTGCCTTCCCGGACCCTGACGGAGAACTGTGGGTGGATGGCTCATGCATCAAGCTCCCTGATGGCACCACCTCAGCTGCCTATGCAGTCACCACAGCTCGAACAGTTGTTGAGACAGCCCGCATCACACAGCGATCCGCACAGGCGGCGGAACTAATTGCCCTCACACGAGCCTGCATCCTGGCAGCAGGGACAACCGCAAACATTTACACCGACAGTCAGTATGCCTTTGGGGTAGTTCACCACTTTGGGCTCTTATGGAAAGAGAGGGGATTCTTGACTTCTCATGGCACACCCATCCTGCATGGAGATCTACTCTCTGCCCTGACCGAAGCAGTCCTCCTCCCCACACGGTTAGCTGTGATCAAATGCCAGGCACACAAGAAGGTGACAGACATTATAGGTCAGGGAAATGCACTAGCTGACATTACTGCCCGAACCACAGCCGAGAATAGGTCCACGACCCGCATGTACGTGACCAGGTCACAAACTGAGAAATGGAAGGATGCTAGGGAAACGATTAGGGATATCCAACTAGCCAGCACACCACACGAATTAACTGAATGGGCCCGGGTGGGATTGAAGGACGATGACGGTTGTTGGCGAACTAAAGACTCGAACAAATGGTTGCTACCCGACTCATACTTGATCCCCATGCTGACCATGGCACACTCCCCCGCACACATAGGGTCTGCCCCCATGATCGAACTCATCTCCAAAGTCTGGCACAACGACAGAATACCAGACTCAGCCAAACGTCTGGTCCAACAATGCCTAGTATGCCTCCAACACAACCCTGGGAAAGGAACTGCTGTACCCCGGGGAGGGTTTGGGGTCCCCAATCACCCCTTTGAAGTCCTACAAATGGACTATGTCCAGCTAGAAAGGTGCCAAGGTATGTACTTGTCGTTGTGTGTGCCTTCAGCAAGTGGGTGGAAGCCTACCCAACCCATGACAACACCGCTATGACTACCGCAAAAGTACTACTGAAGGAATTCTTCCCCCGATACGGCCTTTGTCGAATTTTGTGGAGCGACAACGGCCCCCACTTCGTAGCCGAAGTTATCCAACTCATCTTAAAGGGGTTGGGTGTAAAACAGAAATTCCATGCGGTCTTCCATCCCCAATCTGCAGGCCTGGTTGAGCGACACAATGCCACATTGAAGCTTAAGATAGCAAAAATAGTCGCCACCACAGGACTAAGATGGCCAGACGCTCTCCCACTAGCATTGCTA
Source organism: Triturus cristatus (assembly GCF_964204655.1). NCBI lineage: Eukaryota > Metazoa > Chordata > Amphibia > Caudata > Salamandridae > Triturus > Triturus cristatus. The sequence goes on along the minus strand of NC_140594.1, from coordinate 476,083,513 downwards.
TCAATGCGTTCCACCCCCACCAAACACCACTTAACCCCCTACGAGGTCGTCTTTGGGCGGCCCATGAACCTTTGGACTGCACCAAAACCAACATCCATCCACGACATCCCGGACGTCCTCATGTCTGACTATTTGTATAACCTAACTAAGACGTTGTCTGTTATCCATCAGCAGGTGCTGCACGCCATTCCCGATGTTTCCAGGGGCCCGGGACACGACATCCAACCCGGTGACTTCGTCTTAGTGCGTAACTTCCAGCGCACCAAGAGTCTGGAGCCCCGGTGGACGGGCCCCCTACAAGTCCTGATCACCACCCGAACAGCTCTTCGAGTGGAGGGGAAACGCAATTGGCTGCATGCACACCACTGCAAGAAGGTATCACCGACCCTGACAACCACGGACAACATCACCACCCAAGAGGAACTTCTGGACAAAGACCGACCATCCCTGAGCCGCTGCCCGGATACAGAGACACTTGAATTGATTGAATATCCCGATCCCACTGTGCCATCCAAAGAAGGGTATAACTTGCGACGAAAGGAGAGAACTTCGGCTAAGCAGACCACAGGCTAAGTGGAAATCTCAGAACGGTAGCCTAGTCACCTCAAAGGCCACCAGGAGAGAAACTAAAACAAAGTCTGTGGTTCTGCCCGCTACCGAGTCTCTTGAAGGTGATGGAAGCAACCGGACGTCCGAAGATCCACTACAAAAACCCAAAGACTGACCGAATGCACAGCTTTAAGACAATAGCACTTTTCATTTCCCTTCTCTTTTGCCTTTTCCTCGTGGTCACCTTCTGGATCATGGAGGAGAGCACACCCGCTCATAAGACATTGCTGACTACCGTTCAACCTACCACCACGAAAGAACACCATCTGATCTCACTTTCACCCCAACTCCGAGAAAGGCGTAAGGAGTTCTGGAATAACTCTTTTGTGCAGTTGCTCCACCAACACAATCTTGCCACCAACGCCACTAACTGCTGGATCTGTGGATTGCTGCCCCATGCCACTGGGCACTCAATCCCTTTCATCCCTTCACCTTTTTCTGTCCATGGTTCCTGCCTCGCCTGGCTGATCCTCCTGCAGGAGAGCTACAAGGACAATGCCACTTCCGGCAGAACCATGTCACACTTCTACCATGGGTTCTGGCTGAACAAAACTGGTAGAACCTCCGCCCTCTTCTGCCCTCTGAGATCGAACACTTCCTTTCACATGGACATCCCCGCCAAAGAACGAATTGAAATGCAAGTGTTCAACAATCCAGCCAGACCCACCTTCTCTTACCTCCGAAAACGGACAGCCGCCACCCTAACAGTGGCCCTGTCCGTCATCAACATCACTGGATCTGTATGCCTCGAAGGCCTGGGGGCACAGCTGGTGGGCCACAGCTCCTGCCTCATCACCCGAACATTGGACTCAGTTGACCCACCCTCCTTTGTTGCCTCCCCGAATATGTACTTCGTCTGTGGTACTAAGGCCTACACCTGGCTCCCGAAAGGTTGGGGAGGCACCTGCTACATCGCCTTTGTCCTTCCTCCGACGTATGTGGCTCCAGCAAACCATCACCGACAGAAACGTGCCAAAGACATTGTACAAACCGACTCCACCGGAGCACAGTTCATGGACGCAGTAAAGGGTCTTGTTCCGCTCTGGGGTCCGATGGCAAACAGCCGTGCCATCCGCCACTTAACCCAGGCAGTCGAAACAGCAATGAACATTACAGCTGGCGCCCTCGCCAACAACACCGCTGAGCTTCAGGCCGTCCGCCTGGTGGCTCTCCAGAACCGCCTTGTTCTAGATGTGGTTCTGGCTGATCGCGGAGGAGCATGCCGCATCATTGGGTCCAGCTGTTGTACCTACGTACCGGATAACTCACCCTCAGTCTACAAAGCAATTGAACACCTCCACAGACTGTCCACAGAGGTCCATCAAGAGCAAGAAGAATGGTCACTGGGGAGTTGGTTTTGAGACACTATTAAAGGTTGGGGATGGAGGCTGTTTTCATTTATCCTCATACCAATCGTGATACTATGTGGATGTTGCTTGGGGATTCAGTGTCTGCCACCTTTATGTTCGCTTTTTATGAACTGCATCTGCCCTAAGACTTTGGACTTTGAAACAGAGCGGATGAAAGCTCTGAATGAGGTGGAGGTACGGGGTATTATGGGGATAGATCCAAACTAGGCAAGCTGGCGAGACATGTTAAAAGGGAGGACTGTGGAAATTTAGCGTGCAAACTGAACATTATCTGCGCCATCTTGCCTCTCCCCAGCGCCACGCATAGCAAATGCACGGCCGCCATTTTAGGCACCCCACTCTCTCTCCCCGCTCACTCTCGATCGCCAGCGCTTTCCCCCGGCGCTGCGAGCATCCCCCGCGCGCCGGCCACCCCCGCTCTCTCATACAGGCCATAAACCCTCTCCTTCTGCGCGACCCTGCTACGGAACCACATCCGACCGACATCCCATACATGGTCATGCCTCTCCTTTGATAACCCCCTTCCTCTGCGCCCCATTGTCCGAACTGGTCCCAGGCCATCACCTAGCCCTGCGGATGCAGTTTATTGCCCCTACTGTAAGGGAAACACCCCGCATCAAAGGGATTACAGTAGATCAAAGCCCCTACCCCCTGAGACCCGGCCGGTTGCACACACCCCCGGGAATTAGCGGAATTCCCTGCTGCGCGATAGCCATCTCCCACTGCGGGTAGGGTGGGAACCTCTACTGTAACTATGTGTGGGATCGGATCTGAGCCGGGGCTTCAGGGGATGTTCTTTCAGGCATCAAGAGAATCTCAAGAATGTACTATATGTAATAAAGCAATAAACCGGTGTATAAGAGACCAGGTCTCAGAGATGCGGTTAGAGCACCTCGTGACGATACCTTGCTGTCTGATCTGATGTGTTCTGCTCCGACGGAATAAAACTTTGTTTCCTGCCTTCCAGTCTCCGGCGCCTGCCTCTTTTATTGGTAAATTATCGAGTGGTATAAGAGGCGATTACCGCCGGGCAAATACTTGAAAGGTTATCGACTGAAACTGCCGCTACCATTTAACAGGATGACTCTAGATAATAGAGAGAGTGAAATTGTTGGTACATATGCTGTGTTTAATCCGGACGATTTGCCTCAGGAGTTGAGACACACAGTGAAAACAGCTGTTTGGGATTTTACTGGAGAAGATGTGGGATTGATGAATAATGTAGATCCAGTGAAGATTTCAGTGAAGGAGGGAATCACTTATCCTAATATCCCACAGTACAGACTGACACCAGAGATAATTGAGGGAATAACTCCTATAATTGACAAGATGATTCAACAGGGTGTTTTGAGAGAGTTACTGAGTAGCCCTCGTAATTCACCGATAATGGGATTGAAGAAACCTAATGGAAAGTTCAGGATTGTACAGGATTTGAGAAAGGTTAACAAAATTGTGGTGGCATGTTGTCCCATTGTGCCAAATCCTTCGGTGATTTTGTATCAGATTCCTCATGATGCTGAGTGGTACACAGTGATTGATTTGTGTCATGCTTTCTTTTCAATTCCATTGCATCATGACAGCCAGCCGATTTTTGCATTCCGGTTTGGCCAGCGTATTTTAGCATGGTGTCGTATCCCACAGGGGTATACGGAGAGTCCTTCGATATTCAATCAGTTGTTGAAAAAGTCATTGGAGAGTTTGATCATGCCTGAAAGCTCAGTGCTAGTGCAGTATATTGATGACTTACTTGTGGCATCGAAGACACGTGAAGCTTGTGAAGTAGATACCATAGCTTTACTGAATCATCTGGCAGATGGAGGGTTAAAGGTATCTCCAGCCAAATTGCAATTTTGCAAGAACGAGGTGCATTATCTTGGACACAATATTGAAAAGGGTCTGAGAAAGGTGACCGATGACAGGATCAAAGTTATCAGAGGAATGAGAGCCCCGATGACCCAGAGAGAAGTGAGGATGTTTCTGGGGATGGTGGGTTATTGTCGTCAGTGGATAAGTAATTTCTCCCTAATAGCAAGGCCACTGATTAAGTTGACCAAAAGTAAGGTGAGAGACCCATTGGAACTGGATGGGGAACAAATGGCAGCATTTGAAGAGTTGAAGAGCAGAATGTGTGAAGCCCCTGCTTTGGGAATGCCAGACTATGAGAAAGAGTTTGAGTTGTACTGCAGTGAAAGAAATGGGTGTGCACTTTCAGTGTTAATTCAGAAGCACGGACATCTGAGGAGGCCGATTGCGTACTTCTCATCGACACTAGACCCCGTAGCTGTGGGTTTGCCAGGTTGCCTGAAAGAGGTAGCTGCTACATGCAGAAGCTTGGAACAGAGTGAGGGTATAATAATGGGATATCCTGTAAGGGTGTTCGTACCTCATGATGTGGCAATTCTTTTGACAAGAAGCAGGACTCAGTACATGTCACATAGTCGGTTGACTAAATATGAGAAAATTATTCTGGGAGCATCAAATGTGACTCTTGAGAGATGTGTGAATGTGAATCCAGCAACGTTGTTACCAGATGCTGACAATGTGAATGTTGGAGATGATGTTGATCATGATTGTTTGGATGTGCTTGACTACTGCACGAAACCAAGACCTGACATAAGAGATTTACCGTTGCCTGAGAGTGATCATGTGCTGTTTGTGGATGGATCGTGTTTGAGAACTGATGATGGTGTGCTGAGTGCAGCATATGCAGTGTGCAAGGTTTCGGAAGTTATGGAAGCTTCGTCTTTGAAAGGAGTGAGGTCTGCTCAAGTGGCTGAATTGGTGGCATTGACAAAAGCTTGTAAAATTGGGAAAAATCTGAGAGTGACTGTGATGACTGATAGTCAGTACGGATTTGGAGTCGTTCATGACTTTGGGCAGCTTTGGCTACAGAGAGGTTTCTTGACGTCGAGTGGGACTCCAATAAAGAATGCTGAAGTGATTGGGAAATTGCTGGAGGCGATACAGCTGCCTAAAGAGTTAGCAGTTGTGAAGTGTGCTGCTCATGGACAATGTGATGATTTTGTTACTCTTGGTAATAGATTTGCCAATGACATAGCACAATATTGTGCCAAAAACAATCATTCAATTAATAGGGCACGAGAGAGGGAAATGTCTTTCTGTTCTGTGATGTTTACTAATGTTCTAGAAACGTGGGATGAAGTGAAACAGTTGCAGGATGAGGCAGAAGATGAGGAAATGAGAGATTGGATCAAGGCAGGTTGTGCCCCGAGAGAGACAGATCATGTTTGGATCTACAGAGATGGTAGACCAGTCATGCCTAATTCAAAGTTGTCGACAATGGCAAGAATGTATCATGGCCAGGGACATTTGGGTACGGATGCGATGATCAGGTCTTTTAAGCAGACCTGGTACAATGCAAAGTTCAGGTTGATTGCAGAGAGCATCTGTCAAAGATGTTTGATTTGTCAGCAGTTCAATACTGGGAAAAAGACAGTGGTGAGTCTAGGAACAATAGACCTCCACTGGACACCCGAATGCCAATCCTCCTTCAAAGAATTACGAGACGCCCTCTGCTCGGCCCCAGTCCTAGGAACCCCAGACTACACTAAACCTTTCTCCCTCTACACCCACGAAAGAGAGGGATGTGCGTTGTCTGTCCTAACCCAGTCCATAGGCCCTAAGCAACGCCCTTGTGCCTACTTCTCTGCCACTCTTGACCCCGTAGCCAGAGCTTTGCCCGCCTGCCTTCGAGCAGTAGCCGCCGCTGCTGTCTCTATCCGGCAAAGTGAGGGGATCGTGCTCTCGAACCCCCTCACAGTATTGGTACCCCATGCTGTTGATACCCTCCTGAACCAAACCAAGACTCAACACCTGACTAGCGCACGACTGACTGGTTATGAACTGACTCTGCTTGCACCCCATATCACATTGAAACGATGCACCACTCTGAATCCAGCTACTCTACTACCTCTCCCTGACGCTGACCCCAATGCATCCCCTATACATGATTGCGTGACCCTCACCGACGAACAAACCAAGAGTAGGGTTGACCTCCGGGATACTGCCTTCCCGGACCCTGACGGAGAACTGTGGGTGGATGGCTCATGCATCAAGCTCCCTGATGGCACCACCTCAGCTGCCTATGCAGTCACCACAGCTCGAACAGTTGTTGAGACAGCCCGCATCACACAGCGATCCGCACAGGCGGCGGAACTAATTGCCCTCACACGAGCCTGCATCCTGGCAGCAGGGACAACCGCAAACATTTACACCGACAGTCAGTATGCCTTTGGGGTAGTTCACCACTTTGGGCTCTTATGGAAAGAGAGGGGATTCTTGACTTCTCATGGCACACCCATCCTGCATGGAGATCTAGTCTCTGCCCTGACCGAAGCAGTCCTCCTCCCCACACGGTTAGCTGTGATCAAATGCCAGGCACACAAGAAGGTGACAGACATTATAGGTCAGGGAAATGCACTAGCTGACATTACTGCCCGAACCACAGCCGAGAATAGGTCCACGACCCGCATGTACGTGACCAGGTCACAAACTGAGAAATGGAAGGATGCTAGGGAAACGATTAGGGATATCCAACTAGCCAGCACACCACACGAATTAACTGAATGGGCCCGGGTGGGATTGAAGGACGATGACGGTTGTTGGCGAACTAAAGACTCGAACAAATGGTTGCTACCCGACTCATACTTGATCCCCATGCTGACCATGGCACACTCCCCCGCACACATAGGGTCTGCCCCCATGATCGAACTCATCTCCAAAGTCTGGCACAACGACAGAATACCAGACTCAGCCAAACGTCTGGTCCAACAATGCCTAGTATGCCTCCAACACAACCCTGGGAAAGGAACTGCTGTACCCCGGGGAGGGTTTGGGGTCCCCAATCACCCCTTTGAAGTCCTACAAATGGACTATGTCCAGCTAGAAAGGTGCCAAGGTTTAAAGTATGTACTTGTCGTTGTGTGTGCCTTCAGCAAGTGGGTGGAAGCCTACCCAACCCATGACAACACCGCTATGACTACCGCAAAAGTACTACCGAAGGAATTCTTCCCCCGATACGGCCTTTGTCGAATTTTGTGGAGCGACAACGGCCCCCACTTCGTAGCCGAAGTTATCCAACTCATCTTAAAGGGGTTGGGTGTAAAACAGAAATTCCATGCGGTCTTCCATCCCCAATCTGCAGGCCTGGTTGAGCGACACAATGCCACATTGAAGCTTAAGATAGCAAAAATAGTCGCCACCACAGGACTAAGATGGCCAGACGCTCTCCCACTAGCATTGCTATCAATGCGTTCCACCCCCACCAAACACCACTTAACCCCCTACGAGGTCGTCTTTGGGCGGCCCATGAACCTTTGGACTGCACCAAAACCAACATCCATCCACGACGTCCCGGACGTCCTCATGTCTGACTATTTGTATAACCTAACTAAGACGTTGTCTGTTATCCATCAGCAGGTGCTGCACGCCATTCCCGATGTTTCCAGGGGCCCGGGACACGACATCCAACCCGGTGACTTCGTCTTAGTGCGTAACTTCCAGCGCACCAAGAGTCTGGAGCCCCGGTGGACGGGCCCCCTACAAGTCCTGATCACCACCCGAACAGCTCTTCGAGTGGAGGGGAAACGCAATTGGCTGCATGCACACCACTGCAAGAAGGTATCACCGACCCTGACAACCACGGACAACATCACCGCCCAAGAGGAACTTCTGGACAAAGACCGACCATCCCTGAGCCGCTGCCCGGATACAGAGACACTTGAATTGATTGAATATCCCGATCCCACTGTGCCATCCAAAGAAGGGTATAACTTGCGACGAAAGGAGAGAACTTCGGCTAAGCAGACCACAGGCTAAGTGGAAATCTCAGAACGGTAGCCTAGTCACCTCAAAGGCCACCAGGAGAGAAACTAAAACAAAGTCTGTGGTTCTGCCCGCTACCGAGTCTCTTGAAGGTGATGGAAGCAACCGGACGTCCGAAGATCCACTACAAAAACCCAAAGACTGACCGAATGCACAGCTTTAAGACAATAGCACTTTTCATTTCCCTTCTCTTTTGCCTTTTCCTCGTGGTCACCTTCTGGATCATGGAGGAGAGCACACCCGCTCATAAGACATTGCTGACTACCGTTCAACCTACCACCACGAAAGAACACCATCTGATCTCACTTTCACCCCAACTCCGAGAAAGGCGTAAGGAGTTCTGGAATAACTCTTTTGTGCAGTTGCTCCACCAACACAATCTTGCCACCAACGCCACTAACTGCTGGATCTGTGGATTGCTGCCCCATGCCACTGGGCACTCAATCCCTTTCATCCCTTCACCTTTTTCTGTCCATGGTTCCTGCCTCGCCTGGCTGATCCTCCTGCAGGAGAGCTACAAGGACAATGCCACTTCCGGCAGAACCATGTCACACTTCTACCATGGGTTCTGGCTGAACAAAACTGGTAGAACCTCTGCCCTCTTCTGCCCTCTGAGATCGAACACTTCCTTTCACATGGACATCCCCGCCAAAGAACGAATTGAAATGCAAGTGTTCAACAATCCAGCCAGACCCACCTTCTCTTACCTCCGAAAACGGACAGCCGCCACCCTAACAGTGGCCCTGTCCGTCATCAACATCACTGGATCTGTATGCCTCGAAGGCCTGGGGGCACAGCTGGTGGGCCACAGCTCCTGCCTCATCACCCGAACATTGGACTCAGTTGACCCACCCTCCTTTGTTGCCTCCCCGAATATGTACTTCGTCTGTGGTACTAAGGCCTACACCTGGCTCCCGAAAGGTTGGGGAGGCACCTGCTACATCGCCTTTGTCCTTCCTCCGACGTATGTGGCTCCAGCAAACCATCACCGACAGAAACGTGCCAAAGACATTGTACAAACCGACTCCACCGGAGCACAGTTCATGGACGCAGTAAAGGGTCTTGTTCCGCTCTGGGGTCCGATGGCAAACAGCCGTGCCATCCGCCACTTAACCCAGGCAGTCGAAACAGCAATGAACATTACAGCTGGCGCCCTCGCCAACAACACCGCTGAGCTTCAGGCCGTCCGCCTGGTGGCTCTCCAGAACCGCCTTGTTCTAGATGTGGTTCTGGCTGATCGCGGAGGAGCATGCCGCATCATTGGGTCCAGCTGTTGTACCTACGTACCGGATAACTCACCCTCAGTCTACAAAGCAATTGAACACCTCCACAGACTGTCCACAGAGGTCCATCAAGAGCAAGAAGAATGGTCACTGGGGAGTTGGTTTTGGGACACTATTAAAGGTTGGGGATGGAGGCTGTTTTCATTTATCCTCATACCAATCGTGATACTATGTGGATGTTGCTTGGGGATTCAGTGTCTGCCACCTTTATGTTCGCTTTTTATGAACTGCATCTGCCCTAAGACTTTGGACTTTGAAACAGAGCGGATGAAAGCTCTGAATGAGGTGGAGGTACGGGGTATTATGGGGATAGATCCAAACTAGGCAAGCTGGCGAGACATGTTAAAAGGGAGGACTGTGGAAATTTAGCGTGCAAACTGAACATTATCTGCGCCATCTTGCCTCTCCCCAGCGCCACGCATAGCAAATGCACGGCCGCCATTTTAGGCACCCCACTCTCTCTCCCCGCTCACTCTCGATCGCCAGCGCTTTCCCCCAGCGCTGCGAGCATCCCCCGCGCGCCGGCCACCCCCGCTCTCTCATACAGGCCATAAACCCTCTCCTTCTGCGCGACCCTGCTACGGAACCACATCCGACCGACATCCCATACATGGTCATGCCTCTCCTTTGATAACCCCCTTCCTCTGCGCCCCATTGTCCGAACTGGTCCCAGGCCATCACCTAGCCCTGCGGATGCAGTTTATTGCCCCTACTGTAAGGGAAACACCCCGCATCAAAGGGATTACAGTAGATCAAAGCCCCTACCCCCTGAGACCCGGCCGGTTGCACACACCCCCGGGAATTAGCGGAATTCCCTGCTGCGCGATAGCCATCTCCCACTGCGGGTAGGGTGGGAACCTCTACTGTAACTATGTGTGGGATCGGATCTGAGCCGGGGCTTCAGGGGATGTTCTTTCAGGCATCAAGAGAATCTCAAGAATGTACTATATGTAATAAAGCAATAAACCGGTGTATAAGAGACCAGGTCTCAGAGATGCGGTTAGAGCACCTCGTGACGATACCTTGCTGTCTGATCTGATGTGTTCTGCTCCGACGGAATAAAACTTTGTTTCCTGCCTTCCAGTCTCCGGCGCCTGCCTCTTTTATTGGTAAATTATCGAGTGGTATAAGAGGCGATTACCGCCGGGCAAATACTTGAAAGGTTATCGACTGAAACTGCCGCTACCATTTAACAGGATGACTCTAGATAATAGAGAGAGTGAAATTGTTGGTACATATGCTGTGTTTAATCCGGACGATTTGCCTCAGGAGTTGAGACACACAGTGAAAACAGCTGTTTGGGATTTTACTGGAGAAGATGTGGGATTGATGAATAATGTAGATCCAGTGAAGATTTCAGTGAAGGAGGGAATCACTTATCCTAATATCCCACAGTACAGACTGACACCAGAGATAATTGAGGGAATAACTCCTATAATTGACAAGATGATTCAACAGGGTGTTTTGAGAGAGTTACTGAGTAGCCCTCGTAATTCACCGATAATGGGGTTGAAGAAACCTAATGGAAAGTTCAGGATTGTACAGGATTTGAGAAAGGTTAACAAAATTGTGGTGGCATGTTGTCCCATTGTGCCAAATCCTTCGGTGATTTTGTATCAGATTCCTCATGATGCTGAGTGGTACACAGTGATTGATTTGTGTCATGCTTTCTTTTCAATTCCATTGCATCATGACAGCCAGCCGATTTTTGCATTCCGGTTTGGCCAGCGTATTTTAGCATGGTGTCGTATCCCACAGGGGTATACGGAGAGTCCTTCGATATTCAATCAGTTGTTGAAAAAGTCATTGGAGAGTTTGATCATGCCTGAAAGCTCAGTGCTAGTGCAGTATATTGATGACTTACTTGTGGCATCGAAGACACGTGAAGCTTGTGAAGTAGATACCATAGCTTTACTGAATCATCTGGCAGATGGAGGGTTAAAGGTATCTCCAGCCAAATTGCAATTTTGCAAGAACGAGGTGCATTATCTTGGACACAATATTGAAAAGGGTCTGAGAAAGGTGACCGATGACAGGATCAAAGTTATCAGAGGAATGAGAGCCCCGATGACCCAGAGAGAAGTGAGGATGTTTCTGGGGATGGTGGGTTATTGTCGTCAGTGGATAAGTAATTTCTCCCTAATAGCAAGGCCACTGATTAAGTTGACCAAAAGTAAGGTGAGAGACCCATTGGAACTGGATGGGGAACAAATGGCAGCATTTGAAGAGTTGAAGAGCAGAATGTGTGAAGCCCCTGCTTTGGGAATGCCAGACTATGAGAAAGAGTTTGAGTTGTACTGCAGTGAAAGAAATGGGTGTGCACTTTCAGTGTTAATTCAGAAGCACGGACATCTGAGGAGGCCGATTGCGTACTTCTCATCGACACTAGACCCCGTAGCTGTGGGTTTGCCAGGTTGCCTGAAAGCGGTAGCTGCTACATGCAGAAGCTTGGAACAGAGTGAGGGTATAATAATGGGATATCCTGTAAGGGTGTTCGTACCTCATGATGTGGCAATTCTTTTGACAAGAAGCAGGACTCAGTACATGTCACATAGTCGGTTGACTAAATATGAGAAAATTATTCTGGGAGCATCAAATGTGACTCTTGAGAGATGTGTGAATGTGAATCCAGCAACGTTGTTACCAGATGCTGACAATGTGAATGTTGGAGATGATGTTGATCATGATTGTTTGGATGTGCTTGACTACTGCACGAAACCAAGACCTGACATAAGAGATTTACCGTTGCCTGAGAGTGATCATGTGCTGTTTGTGGATGGATCGTGTTTGAGAACTGATGATGGTGTGCTGAGTGCAGCATATGCAGTGTGCAAGGTTTCGGAAGTTATGGAAGCTTCGTCTTTGAAAGGAGTGAGGTCTGCTCAAGTGGCTGAATTGGTGGCATTGACAAAAGCTTGTAAAATTGGGAAAAATCTGAGAGTGACTGTGATGACTGATAGTCAGTACGGATTTGGAGTCGTTCATGACTTTGGGCAGCTTTGGCTACAGAGAGGTTTCTTGACGTCGAGTGGGACTCCAATAAAGAATGCTGAAGTGATTGGGAAATTGCTGGAGGCGATACAGCTGCCTAAAGAGTTAGCAGTTGTGAAGTGTGCTGCTCATGGACAATGTGATGATTTTGTTACTCTTGGTAATAGATTTGCCAATGACATAGCACAATATTGTGCCAAAAACAATCATTCAATTAATAGGGCACGAGAGAGGGAAATGTCTTTCTGTTCTGTGATGTTTACTAATGTTCTAGAAACGTGGGATGAAGTGAAACAGTTGCAGGATGAGGCAGAAGATGAGGAAATGAGAGATTGGATCAAGGCAGGTTGTGCCCCGAGAGAGACAGATCATGTTTGGATCTACAGAGATGGTAGACCAGTCATGCCTAATTCAAAGTTGTCGACAATGGCAAGAATGTATCATGGCCAGGGACATTTGGGTACGGATGCGATGATCAGGTCTTTTAAGCAGACCTGGTACAATGCAAAGTTCAGGTTGATTGCAGAGAGCATCTGTCAAAGATGTTTGATTTGTCAGCAGTTCAATACTGGGAAAAAGACAGTGGTGAGTCTAGGAACAATAGGCAGAGAAGGAGGTCCTTTTACCAGAATGCAAATAGATTTCATTGAAATGCCCCAAGTGAATAAATTGAGGTCTGTTCTAGTGGTAGTCTGTTTGTTCTCAAGATGGGTGGAGGCCTATCCGACTAGGAGAAATGATGGAATAACAGTTGCAAAGTTACTGTTAAGGGAGTTGATTCCTAGGTACGGGTTCCCAGTGACCATTGAGTCTGATAGAGGTGGACACTTCTATAATGAGCTCATGGGTTTAATTTGTGAAGCATTGAGCATACAGCAGAAGCTACATTGTGCCTACAGACCAGAGGCTTCTGGTGTTGTGGAGCAGATGAATGGCACAATAAAGAACCAAATTGGTAAGATGTGTTTAGCCACTGGAATGAAATGGCCTGATGTCTTGCCTCTAGTGCTGATGACCATTAGGTCTACTCCAGATAGAACCACAGGTTTGAGTCCGCACGAGATCTTAATGGGACGTGCCATGAGACATGCATTTGTGCCTGTCAACAAGTTGATGACAATAACTGATGACATGATTTTGGATTACTGTAAAGGCCTGGCTGACGCAGTTCATTCTGTGTTTCACCAGGTTGGAGAAGACGCTACCACACTTGAGAAGAAGCAAGCCCATGATCTGAGTCCAGGGGACTGGGTGAGGATTAAGGTACACAGGAGAAGAAATTGCTTGGTTCCAAGGTGGGGAAGGCCAAGACAAGTCATTCTCACTACGACAACTGCAGTAAAGTGTGCCGGTGTGAAAAACTGGGTGCATGCGAGTCATACTCTGAGAGTTCCAAATCCAAAGGATGGGACTGGTAAGGAGTATTTTGAAGAGTCAGATTCCAGTGATGATGCAGAAACTGAACCAGTGAGAAGGGGGAGAAATCCTGAAAGAGGTGAAGGTGGAAAAGAGTTGAATGATTCTTTCCCCTTTCCAAGAGAGGCTTCAAGAGAAACATTGAGAGTCTCAGGGGAGAGATCAGATTCTGTAAGAGTGCCTGAAGTTCCAACAAGCAGTAGAAGAGAAAGGAGCAATTCCACAGAGATTACACCTGAATTAGATGAAGAGGTTGAAAATCCACTTGAGATTACACCTGAAGAAGCAGGGTCAGTAGAAGATAGAGAGGGACAGATTGTGGAAGACCCCCGAGGAGGTGTAGGGAACACTTCTGATAAGCAAGGTGAAGGGACAAGTAGACAGCAAGAAGATTGCGTGTCGGAGACCCGAGGAGGGACAGAATTAGGGAAGTCTCAATCAGTGGTGGAAAAGACTGTGGAGCGAAAGAAAATTGTTGAAGAACAAGAGGCAAATGAGACAGAATCGGATGAGAGTGAAAATGAGAAATCAGAGGGTCGAGTTCTGAGAAAGAGAACTTGGATCGGAGAAAGAAATAATAAAGAAGTGAGACCAAAAAGGGTTGTAAGAGGAGATCTTTGGCCTAACAAGATAAAGAGGTTACGATACAGACTGACAAGAGCAAGTTCATCGAAAGCTGAACAAGTGAACGAGGTGTCTAGTCAGAATCAAGCAAAAGGTGAAAAACAAAAGGTTTCAAAAGAACCAGAGGAGATCAAGAGAATCAGAAAACCTAACCAGAAGTATAGGTCACCGGAATGGACGTATGTGGCACTGTCTGAAGGTGAAGAGGCAGAAAGTCAGGGAAATCCAGAGGGGACCGTACGAAAAGTGGTTGAGGAGAAAACTGTTGGAATTCTAAAAGTTATTCTGACTGACATTGGAGAAGAGTCGGATGCACTGGATGTTGTTGATGATCTAATACAGTTTGATGTTGCTGAAGAAGGAGTGAAAAGTGATATGCCAATTGAGTGAACTAAAGGAGTCACTTGGAAAAGAGTGAAAAGAGAAAATCTGAAATTAGCTGTGTGAAATAATCTAGAGTTCTAAAAACTCAGTAGTGGAGTAGAAGAGGCTAAGTCAAAACACACTGCCAAAGTAGTAAAATGGCTAACGCAGAGAATAATCAAAGTAGATGTGCCTTTTTGAAAAGATGGTGTAAAATGTGCTGCTGCTGTACTGGATTATTAATGCTATTATGGGGAGTCTTAGCTTTATTAGTTACTTTTAGAGTTACAATAGACGCTTTAGGAATACATACTGAAAATGTGACCAATGTAGAGAAGAGTTCACAAAAAGTAGTTCCAACTAGAATTAGTAACACTTATGTGCATAAGGATAGGTCAATTAATGATTTTTCTTGTAATGTTTTTTCAAAGTTGTTGTATGAATACGTAAAGACAATGGAAGTTAGGGATTGCTACGTATGTATACAATTACCTGCATCCGTTTTAGAGGGTGTTACTTATCACCATTTACCAGCTACCTATGGGATTTCTTGTAGTGTGCTGAGTAGTGTTTTTTATTTGTTAGGGAAAATAGATTATGAGATGTCTAATAAAGATAACATTTTTGGGCAATTGCCTATGGATAAAAAGCTAAATCCGGCTAAAGAAGCTAACATTTTTGGTGAGATTTTTATTGAGAAAGAAGAATTAACATTAGATTACATTTTTAGGAACAATTTAACTTGCAGTCTGCAAGAAGAGGAGAAAGCTTTCCTAAATATGGTAGAGGAAAGGAGGAAGAGCATGCATGAGAAGGCAGGGAAATATAAAATGAGTGAGACAATTTGGGACATTGAAATGGGAAAGGAGTTGGGAAATGGAGCTAGTCCAACTTTGGCTTTAGATGCACCACAGAAGGGTAAACTATGCATTACCAGGAAGAAATCCCAATATGATACATATTTTGTTGGGACTAGTGAGTGTCATGATACTTATTTTATTGCAACAGGATGGGGGTTTAAAGGTGGTGAAGATCCAGTTTTCCCAGGAGTGTATTATGTTTGTGGGAACAAGGCTTATTACAAGTTGCCTGACCATTGGTATGGCACATGTTATGTGGGCCTGGTTTTTCCAAAGATTTTTCATATAGATAGGATAGAAGATGTAGAACACATTGATTTACTAACACGTTTTAATAGAGAAACTTGGTCAGAGATAGTGGGTGACATTTTTCGTGCTTTAATTCCAGCAGTGGGAATTTCTTTGAATGCATATGGGATTCGAAAACTGGCAACAGTGGTGGATCGTTTATCAACAAGTACCACTGGAGGGTTTCTCTTGGTGAATACGGAAATGATTGCCGTACGAGCCATGTCTATGCAAAATCGACTTGCCCTTGATATTCTTTTAGCCAAAGAGGGTGGAGTTTGTGGAATGCTGAAAGTTCAACATTGTTGCACTTACATTCCTGACGAAAGCAGAGACCTAAAGGTCTATATTAAAAATATTACTGATTTACATGAAGAATTAGTACCACTTGAAGCTGAAAGTGTCTGGACTAAAATAGCTAATAAGATAGTTGCTGTTAAGAGTTTTATTGCTAAAATAGGTAGTACCATTATTGGTAAAATTTGGTTCCTTTGACATGCATAATTGTTGCTTTATTGATACTAAGATTGGGGTGTTTGTGTTGTAAAAACAGGGGAGGGAAAAAGAGAATAATTAGAAGTAATGCTGAAAAGAAACAAAAGAGGTCAAGGAGAGACCCACAAGAAGTAGAATTAAAAGAATTGAGGGAGAGTGTGTACTTGGAGTCAAGGAGGGATGATGTGAGAGAATCTGGTGTTTAATGTTGTATCATAAAGACATTTCCAATTTCTCCTAAAAATTGGGACTACATTTTCTTTTTTGGGTGGTTTTTTGTGGTGATAAGATATCACCAAAGGGAGGATTGCTGGAGCAGAGTTTTCTGTTGAAAATTTATCGAGTTTTAAGCTCCAGTTTCGTCTATATGTTAAGATTTTAAAATACTAATTAGTAACAATTAATTAATAGTTTGTTTTGTCTGGACTAACCAATATCACTAACAAGAGAAACTACACGTGGGATGCATTTATGTTACTTAATAATAGTGTGCGGTTTATTCACAAATGCTATTTGTTTTGTGCGTTTAAAATAACGTGTACTAATGCTTTATTGTGTTGCAGAGGGCTAGATAAGTACATACACATAAGGGTGTTAGAGGGGTATAACACTGTACAATCATTATGATGTGGTAACGTTGTTTTTGTCTCTTTTAATTAAGATTGTCCGTTTTGGCCTAGATAAAGATAGCTGCCTTTTACAGCCTGCGCTCGAGTGATCGAATTTTGATGAGAGGCCTTGCTGAACATGGTCGAGAGTCACCTGACCACAGCCTTTGCCTGGTTTAAAAGTTTTCCGTGAGGACAGCAGCTCTGGGAACGGGTCCAATTGCCCTTGGACAAGGATAAAGTCACAATGAACAATGCCAATGCTGCGGTGGCTCTGCTAAAGATATCAAGGAAGAGCGTCTTCGAAAGAAACATTTGCAAACTCGAGTTTCCTTCTTCCGTCTTTTTATTTTTGTGATTTTTCCTGAGCAGAGATTTTCTAAATGTATCTAAAGACTTCCGTTCCTGCTCGCTCTGCTCAGTGGCTCAACGGATATCTAACATTTGTTTGTTACTTATGTTCTCAACATATACTATAAGTATGTTAGACTAGAGAGGGTCCACGTTGTTCGTTCGCTGGTTCATTCTTTCATCGCGTTTGGACGTTTCCTATGCTGAGGACGGCGGCTCGAGAGACCTTACCGAGAGACCTGTCCTGTCCAATTTAGCTAGAATAGGTAACTATGAGAATAACGATTTTGCTAATGATTGACTTTCCATTTGAATTAATTTTAGATAAAGAAGCAATTGTTTGAATTACAGTGTTGGGTGTTTATTCTTTGTCATTTATTGAGTTTCAGATGTATTTCTTATGTTCAAAATCATGACTCAAGGCAATATCATTAAGGTTGCATTGACCTCATTGTAGATGCAGATTGGTTTAGGTTTCCTCTCCAATACTCAGTGTGGATAGAGTAATAGCGTGAATTTAGTGACATGGGCCCTAGCGTATGATGTGTGACTGCGTGTGTGACTGTAGAATTACTCTGTCCGTGGAAGCTGAGAGATTTTATATGCGCCGATCTGCAGCATACCCACACAGCCCCAGTACACTACATCCTGTCTGGGAGGTGGTCACACCTCCCTGTGACAGGATGCCTACTGTGCTGCCTTCCTCTGCTCAAGCTTAGCTCAGCAGCAGGAGGGCCGAAATGTGTCTCTGGCCGGTTGAGAAGGCTGCCACCTGAAAGACCAGTGACCCCATGAAGCTCGCTCCAGTAGGTGTGGAGGTATGATTCCAAGGTGTTTGATACCAAACACAACATGTTTTGTTTCAGCCGTTTTCGAGATAGCGTTTACCACGAGGTTATAATGTACCTCCGCCTATATGAGACAACCTGAGAGAATGGTCTCCGAAGTCTGCAGAGGGGCTGTGCTCATGCAGGGGCACCCTCTCATGTAAAACCCAGCAGCCTGCCATCAGAATTGTCAAGGCCTGCTATAGGAGTGACTTATCAGTTTTAAGTGTAGTGACCTATAGATATAGTGTACCTATATCTAAAGTAAGTGGTGCAAGCACCAGCCTACACAGGCTGCAATGGCAGACCTGTAGTTGCATTTTGCATGGCCTCTCATGGGTGGCATAATACATGCTTCAGCCCAGGGGAGGCCTCTGGGGTACCGATGCCCTGGGTACATATGTACCATAAACTAGGGACTTATAAGGGTACCCCAGTATCCAATCTGGGGAATGCCAAAGTGTATGGCATAACATTTTTAGGAGCAAGCAGATAGACTGGGGTCCTGATTAGCAGGATCCCAGTCAGACTAGTCAAAACAGTGTAACATCAAGCAAGAAGTGGGGGTAACCATAAGAAGCAGATCCTACTTTCCTACAGGTAGACTCTCTGAGTTCTTCCTGTGAGGAAGAAGGCAGTCCATTTGAAGGCATTTACTTGGATTCCAATTTGGTGGAGTTTCTTGAAGAGGGTGTGGTGGGATACGGTATCGAATGCAGCTATGAGACTGAAAAGGGCTCAGGGAAAATGTTTCTCCCTTGTCCAGGAGGTTTCTGGTGTCATCGGTTGCAGTGACCAGGGTGTTTTTGGTGCTGTAGGTGGTGCATAATCCAGATTGGGAGGTGTCAAGAAGACTCTTGTTCTCCAGGAGTTCCATGATTTGGTGCCTGATGGTCTTTTCGAGGAGTTTAGCTGAAAAGGGGAGCAGAGAGTTTGGACAGGTAGTTCTTGAGGTAGCTTGGGCCAGTGGAAGGCTTCTTCAGTAGGACTTTGACTTCTGCATGTTTCCATTCATCGGGGAAGATGGCTTTGGAGATGGATGCATTGAAGTTGTTGGTGAACTCAATTGCTGATTATCTGGTTCCTGAGATTGAAGATGTGGTGGGGACAGGGTCCGAGGGTGCTGCACAGTGGAAGGAGTTCATGATGGCACTGATATCTTGCGTGATGAGGTGGTCCCAGCTGGTGGGTGGTAATATCACTAGAGGAAAAGATGTGACTGAGGCTGTCGGAGGCAGTGGGTTGAGGTTTGAAGTTTTTGTAGATGGTAGCGATCTTGTAGTAGAAAATGTTTGCCAGGGTGTCGCAGAGTTCCTTGGAGGGAGTGATAATGTTTTCGGTGACTGAAGGATTTGAGAACTCTCTGATGATGTGAGTTTATTACTGTGGTTGGAGCTGGCTTCAATACCATAGGTGAGGGCATTGCTTTTCTTCTTTTGCAGGAGTTGGTGGTGATGGTTAAGGGGTGTCTTGAAAGTGACTCGGTCCATGGGCTCCTTGGTAGCACACTGTCTCTTTTTGAGATGCTTGCATGTACTTTTAGTAGTTCTTAGTTCCATGGTGTACCAGCTTGCTTGTTTGGAGGGTTTCTTGAGTTTGGTGGGCTTGATAGGGGCGATCTTGTTGGTGATGAAGGTGGAGAGGATCTTGATGGCTTATTCTAGGTTGGTATAGATGTCAGATGGGAGGCGGTGAGGTTGTCGATCCACTAGGTCTCACATACTGTGTTCCAGCTGCAGTGATGGGTACTGGGCAACTTGGTGGTGGGGCTAGGGGGTCCTGTGATGGTGTAGTGGATGATGCCATGGTCTGTCCAGTTGAGATTGGTGACATGGCTGTATTTGACTCTGTCGACGGCCGTGAAGATGGGGTTGAGCGTGTTTTCTGCAAAGTGTGTGGGGTCGGTAACAATCTGGGTGAGTCTTATGTTGTTCATGCTATCCATAAGGTTTGCGGTGTTGGTGTTTTTGGGGTCGTTGAGGTGAAGGTTGAGGTCTCTGAGGAAGATATAGTGTTCGGGCCAATGGTGAGTGGGGCAATAAGTTCGGAAATGGTGCCACTGAAGCTGGGGTGAGGTCCTTGAGGTCTGTGGGCGAGGTGGTTTTGCCATCGGTTTGGTGCTGGAAGTTGCGGTGTTCCATGACCGGGGTGCTGCTAGAGCAATGTTGGGCGTGGATACGTGGACCATTAAGTAGGTTGGGAGGAGGGAGTGCCGCTGAGGCACTGGGCGGGGAGGGGGGAGGCAAAGCGACAGGAAAAAACGGTAAGGTAGCAGCATGCAGCAAAAGCAGCAGACAGCGAGACACAATGTATCATATAACAATGCTGTTAACACAGCTAATAGTACAAGTACTAGTCAACAGAGGAGATCACTAAACTTAACTAACCCAGACAGTTATATGTAAAAATTAAATAACATGCTAAACAGAGTGATTTTATGTAGGAATAGTTAACAGTTAACAAACAATAGTTGAAGAAATGCTGAGCATAGAAAAAGCACAGCACTGGTGGTCAGAGCGGTGCGAACAGGTGTTCGTGTGACAGCGGGGGAGGTGGTCCAAGGAGCCTGCTCAATGGACCAATGCTGCGACCTCCATTAAGTAGGTTGGCAGAAGAGAGGGTTGCTGAAGTGGTGGGTGAGGTGGTGGGAGGAAAAACAGCGGGGGAAAACTGCAAGGGAGAGGCGCCCGACAAAAGCAACAGATAGCAAAAATATCACATAGCAATGCTGTTAACAGAGCTGATAGTACAACTACTAGCAAACAGCAGTACACTAAAATTAACAAACACAGACAGGTATATGTTATAATTAAGTAATATGCTAAACAGAGTGGGGTTGAACAGGAATAGTTAAATGTTAACAAGTAATAGCTGAACAAAGGCTGAGCTTAGAAAAAACAAAACACTGGTGGTCAGAGCGGCGCAAACGGGTGTTCATACAAAAGTGGGGGAGCTGTTCATAGGAGACTTCTGTCTGTTCGGTGGGATCATTGTCTGCTCCCCCATGTTGCTGCATGTGTCTGGTGGGGACCGTGCTGTTGTCCTGGTTTCTGCAGCCCCTGCAGCAGCAAAGTGAGATCCGATGTCTGTGGGCCTAGAATTATCATATCCAGGGTTTGCAGAACTGATAATTCCAGACCCACAGCCACTAGTAATTTTGGGTAGCATAATTCCACAAGGAGTTACTACTCTGGGTGAAACTGCACCACTCATTATGAGGGCCTAATAATCACATTTCCAGGGATGTGCATTACGTTTCTATACCTTCTGAAAGTACAGCTCTGGAGCACGAATACTGGTCTATTACTATTATAATCAACGGTTACTTTTTTCAGAATAACTTTTTATTGCAAGCATAAAGCTGCCACGCTTAGATGGTATGTTTTCCTTTTTTTCTTCTTCTTTTTGTGGCATATGCTTATAATAAAAAATGTAACCTTCACACCAGCGTGCCAAGACCAGACCTATTTGCTATGCGAATCCTTTCTGAATTATGTTGAAGTTTCTAACCACACATTTTCTGATTAAAGGTTGTTAGCACGGATATAAAGTATTCTGCATGCTGCAAATGGTGGAGATCATGTATCCAGTTCTGAGACTACCTTTTGTGAAATAAAAGATGTTAGTCCAGTTGATATAGGATGTCCCTATGGCATGGTTTCATGACTCATAAACAGTGGGGGAACATGGTGGCAGGAGCTGCAATGATACTCTCCCAATCCTCCTTTCTAAGGATACCTAAGAACTGGGAGCGTATAATTCTAGCTAAAGTCAACACAATCTCCCCAGAGGAAAACGTGGGCTTGTGGAAGGGAACTAGAGAAAGACACTTCTACCGAGTACATCTCTCTTGAGTCACAGTTATCGTGAATTGGATGATGAGAACTTCAACCTACATTGGTCTTTGGCCTGATGATGTTCTATTAAGTGATAATATGAATAACCGCAATATGAGAAATAAAGGTATTTGGAAAGGTTGGATTATTATTAGAACATTTATTTCCATTTGGAACAGTTTACCTGATTCTTCATTGGTCACAGCAGGTAATGACCCTAGGATGCACCTGGAAGACCACCTCAGTCTCAGGAGCACAAGTGTGCCAGAGTGAAAGACACGACGAGGTTGCGGCAGCAGTGCACTCATATTCCTGACAATAAGGCAGAACATCAGAAGAGAGCAGCAGAAGATTCTTGGGAGGTGAAAAGAGATGAGGTACTGAAGGGAAGAAATATTCAGAGAGAGAGGGAAAAACAACAAAAGTGCGGTAACTGATACAGCAAATGAGCTAGATGCCCGGGGGAACCTTTCAACCAAGATACTTTTGAGGTAACATGTTTCCACTACTGGTGTTTCTTATGCTGCTCTGGAAATGCTTGGTTCTATAATGCTGAACCTCTGATTCGCCTGAGTAAGATATTGGATTATTAGATGAGAGTTGTGAGAGCCCCAATCAAATAATAAACTCACTCCTTGGCAGAGTGAGCCACAAAAGTTACCAAACAAACCTGTGGTTAATCCTTTGGTAGCCTGACAAAGACATTCAGGCTTAATGTTTGACAATGTGTAAAGCATTTATGCAGCAATCAAACAGTATTATAGTGAATATACAACACAAGACAAATGTAGACAAACAGACTAAACTTTAATAAATAAAATGACACGAAAGTGGCAAAAATCTAATCAGCAGAACCAGAGTTTAGAGTTTTTAAAGTGTAAGGTGAAAATAGCACCAAAAAGGCGCCAAGCATCAATTGCAGTTATCTGGTCATGCCAGACTGACTGATAAAGTCAACCCTTCAGGCCAACTGTGATGATGGTCAGGTAAAGGTACCGGACCCACCTGCTGGAAGTTACACCTTTTCTCCTTAGTGCAGGGGCTGCATGGTGCTGCATTGCATGGCTCTGAGCTGCAGTGCATGTTATCTGTTAATCTGGAGCTGCATGGTGCTGGGACATGAGGCCCTGCATCATGCTGCATACGTACTGTGAAGCTGCCAATCAGGAGCTGCGTGGTGTTGTGATGTGTTTCCCAGCATTGTCCTGTGCCGATCTCCATCATACCAGTAGATCCGGCGACCAGAAGCTGTGATGTACTGGGGTGAAAGGCCCTGCATCACACTGCTTTGGCTCCGGTGAAGCCACGGATCATGAGCTGCAAGGTGCTATGATGCAGGGCCCTGCGTCGTTATGTTCGTGCTGTATCATATTCGGTATAGCCTTAAGTTGGGCAGGAAGGAGTAAACTCTGACTCAAGCCAAGGTCGAGGACTTTGAGGACAGCACTTGGGGGGCGGGGTCAGGAGTCACTCACACAGAGCCCAGCAGAGAAGACCAGGTCATGACCAGTAGGGTCTGGTTAGGTGAAAAGATTGCTGTGTCCCTATAGCTCAAAAAGGAGGTCAGCTCAGTACCCATTGGAGTCACTTCTGGGGTCCAGGGTTCAAGGTTAGCAGGTCCAGTCTTACTTCTGCAGAAAGCACAACAGTCCTCTCAATCTCCTCAGGTCCAGGGATGTTCTAATGAGAGGTTCTAAGGGTGCCAGTTTATTTCTAGTGCCACCCCCCACCCAGTGTGTGTGGGGTTGTCCCCCATCCTTGTCTAACCCTAAACTGGCTCTAGTCTGTTCTGCCCCTGGGCTTAGCTCCATTCTGTCTACGGAGTCTAAGGGCAGGCAGGCCATGGTGTGGGCTGCATTTACCTGTTACAGATCAGTCATCATCGGAAAACAGGAAGAAAGTGGGCACAGCCCTCAGGCTACCCTTCAAAGCGTAGGAAGGGCTGAGTACAATCCACAGGCTATCCTACTTAGGAGAGGAAACCATTTTTCCCACACCCAAGGCCCTTTTGTCCCCTATCTAGAGGAAATACACATCACATCAGAGGAAAGCCCTTATCAGTCATGTGACCCCGGACAGTAGACAGAAAGGCACATTTGGTTTAAGCAGGAAAATGCCAACTTTGCTAAAAGTGGCAAGTTCAGAAGATCTAACTCAAAAATTGACTTTATCAATAAAGATGATTTTAAATTGCAATTCAAATAAGTGAAATAAGTATTTCTCTGTCTGCTCCCAAACTTGAAATGATCACTTAATAAGTGCACTAAGGCAGCCCAGTGTTTGTCTATGGGAGAGCTAGTCTTGATACAGTGAAAGTCAACTTTAGGAGTTTGTTCACTGCCAGAACTGGTACAGTTTTTAAATACAATGCATACTGCTCTATGAGCATTTAGTGCCTTCCTCAGGGGTGCCTTATAAGTATTAGAAAGGAAGGTATGGGCATGGCAGACATTTTATTTTGCCAGTTTGAAATGGAAGTTGAAAACTGCACCACATGCTGAAGTGGCAGGCCTTTGTCATATTTTAGAGAGCTACTTTAGTGTGTGGTACATTTAGCAATGCAGCCCACTTGTAACATTTAGGGCCACATGCATCAAAGTCAGGATTTGAGAATGCTAAATAGCAAATTTTAAGAAATCGCTATTTATGACTCGCAAATCCCTATGCATGTAGGAATCACACAAAAAATTGTGATTTCTACATATTCAGTAATTGCGAATCGCAATTAAGGAATAGCTACCCATTCATTCCTATGGGCCTAGAGGCCCATAAGAATGAATGGGAATTGCATGCACAATTTGCAAATACCAAATAGGTACTCACAAATTGCAATTTCAAGGGTGCAAGGGTGCCAAAAGGACACCCTGTTGCACCTCTGAAATTTAGATGTTACCACATGTTGCGCACATACATTCCCCAAGGGCTTGTGTGTGTGTAACATGAAACTTTGAAAAATGCACTTTAGTGCATTTTTCAAAGTTTTTGCAAATTACCATCAAGTTCAAATTGATGATAATTTGAGATCCCTAATTGAGAATTCGCAATTTGAAATTGCATCATGCAGTGCAGTTAGGGAGTCGCAATTTGCGATTCCCTAAATGCAAGCGCAATTTAAGTAATCGCAAATTTTGCGATTACTTAAATTGCGAATTTGCATTTGGGTTGATGCATCCCAAATGCAAAAATACCAGTCGCAAAGGGGCAGATTCTGCGAATATGCCCGTTTGCGATCGGTATTATCGTTGATGCATGTGCCCCTAAATCTATATGCTTGGGTACATGTAGTTCCAATTACCTGGGACTTATAAGAAAATTAAAGGTACCAGTTGGCTCTATGTTATTTTACCATGTTTGGAAGGAACAGCAGAAGCACTTTACTACTGGTTAGCAGGAATAAGGTGCACAGTGTCCTAATGCCAATAAAAACGAGTTCAGCAAAAATAGGGAAGTGAATGTATAAATATGGTGGAGAACCATGCAAAAGATGTCAATTTCAAGCAGCCTGGTTCTGCCTTTGCCCTGTAAAGTACTACGCCTCCTTAACCCCAGCAGCCATCACTACAGCCTCCACAGTACATATTGTATTTTTTTCTAAACTTTATAGCCTTTCTGACTGCTGTTTCTAACCTGTCTTTAATCTTCCCCTGTGATTTATTCTTCAACCCTTCATTCTCCTTGTCTGCGAAATCCTGACAGAAACTCCTAAACCAACCCTATCCGATATAGTCCACGTGCCATTTTAGTGTTGGTTTGTGAACAAAACAGGGGTGGAATGCTTTCATCAGTCTTGGGGGTCAAACAATTCAAGAGGAACCCATTGTGCCAAGGGAACCTGGGCAATCATACTTATAGAGAACAGTAACTCGGCAAGGCCTCATTAAGAAATAAGACTTTTCTTTAATTCATGTTACATCAATTACTATAAATACTTCAATTTGTATCTGCACCATAGAATCACAGGCCTAGCCACTGTATATGCACAAATAATGTAATTCTAATCAATCAGAGATATAAAATCTGAATATAACAATACAGGAGTGCTCAGTGTTCCAAGGAAAAACAAGCACCTAAGGTCCAAGCTGCAAGGCCAGCTTACATCAATTTGCAACAATCCTTGCTTAAGGCCAACGAATGAACATAAAGGACCTCATCTGATTTGGAACACTTTGTATCAGTTAAAAATCAAAGAGAAATTATGAACGAGAGTACCCACATGGTGGAACAATATTTGCATGCTTTCAACTGCCTGAAATAATGGTGAGAAGCCATAGATGTGCTAAACTGGTGAAGTAAAGTAATCTATTCTCACCCACAAAACAGCACACCCACAAGAACAAGTGAGTTTGACAACAGGGTCCATGGATATCGGTGACCGAGGTTGCTGTGGCTCTGGTAATGGTTGTAACTTACCAGCAGTCTTCGTGTGAGGTAGCTTATTCTGACTAAAAACAATGCAGTTGTAACTAGTCTGTAACAGACATCTTAATACTCATGAAATCACCTCCTTTTCCACAGTGCAAACATAATCCATCTGTTCCTGTGTGTTCTCTTTCTTTTCTGGCCAGTCTTTCATATTGGGCCAATCTGCTTAGATTCTTCTGCCTTTCCTTCACTCTTTTGACATTCAACATTAGCTGTAGAAAAGACTCAGCAGAAACCACATTTCTGCTTGTTCTGCTGAGTGTCCGACTGGGATTCAATCTGGAGTACTAAATTACTTAATGAGTCACATTGAGGAAGTCAATTACCAACCAATGAAAATACGTCTGTGATTTCTTCCTGTAAGTCTTAAAACACAGCGGTTGCTGGCTCGTCCACCCAGTTAGCTTCAGCGCGGAGCTTCTGGAAGTGACATATAACTCGTTCATTTCCTTGTTCTCTTGTTGCAATGACACCAGTCAATGTCGGACTGGCCTATAGGGCAATCAGGCAGTGCCCAATGGGGTGGGCTGGCAGGTCAATGCGTGGGCTGTTTTTCTTTTGCTGCTTGTGGTCCTCTCTTTTGGCAAGGTGGGCCAGTTTTTACTGTTGATTTCTCTGATATTACCAAAAACGCTGCCCATAGCAAACACAAAGGCATGCAGTCTCCCTTACCTAGCAAATTCTCTTACAATGCATCTTTACAAGTTGAAAACTGGCCTAATTTGCAAATGTGGGTAACTTTTATAGCTATCTGACTCGCTAGTAGTGTCACTTCTATTTTGGTGCCCGAGCCTCTTTTGTGTCCCAGCCCCACCCTGACAACAGTCCAGATGGGCAGACTGTGCAGTCTGCTTATAATTGACAATCTTTGAAAACATTCCATAAATTCTTGTAGCTTTGCTAACACAAAGCTATTGTTGTTTATCAAGGGTGTAGCTCATAATAAGGCTTCCTTCCTCTAGTACGAAAGGCAGGGACATCTTAAGGATTTTGGGTGCCCTGGGCCAAACTTATTTTTGGGCCCCCGTTCGGAACAGCTTTTAATTTATGATCCAATTTCAGCTCTTTCATGCTCTCTGTGGCCAGATCACTGCCAGTGCACAGGACACTCGTCCAGATTCTAAATGTGTTTACATCTAATATTCATGGATAGTGACGTGCTTTCAATATTGTAACACAGCAGCAGTTCACTAATATATATCTTCTCTGTGACAGCCTTGCATTTTCATATGTGAGGTCCTGTTGTGATCTAAATGAACGTTTTTTGTGGATGTTGCTGAAACAAATTTAACATTGTCTGTAACAGGTTCTCACACATCACCTACAATAAAAATGAATTAAAGGAACATGGTATATAAAAAAATATGTTTAATTATTATTCAAGGTCACCAGGGCAAGACTCTCTGCAGAACAGAGCTGGCTCTATCAGGGGGGCCCTGAAAAGCTGGGGCCCTGGGCCAGAGCCCACTTTGCCCATGCCTTAAAACGTCTTTGACAAAAGAATGAAAAATACCATGCAAATGCCATTAGAATACGCCCATGGTCAATTCATTCAATATAGCCATCGTTGGGCCATAAAGGCTTGAAATTGATGTGGATTGCCCATTTTCTATTCTGGAGGCTCCATGCCCATGCCTGTAGTTACGACTCCAGGCCCCAGAGGGTTTGATTGTTTCGTATTTTAATTCAAAGTAAAGGGCCGTGGTTGAAGATTAGTAGTAGTAGAACCTGACATGAACATTCAATGTGGTACCACTAACTCAAGCACCTTTGTTAAAAAAAAACAGTTCTCTCTTGTCAGGTGATCATAAGGTCGTCTTGAAGTTTTGCAGTGGCTTGGAATATTATCTTAAAACGATTACATATCACATGGTGGGCCTGGCAATCAGTCACAACTCATAAACACTGATGAATGTGGTGAGAGGAGCTCTAACAATAACCCTACAATCCTTCTCTTCAAGTAGAACAAGGAACTTGGATCTACTTATTCTTGTCGAAATGGGGTTTGGGGGAAGAGAGTGAGAGAAAGACAACTATACCTAACATATGTCTCGGAGTAACAGGACTTGTGCATTAGTTTATGTAAGTGTCACCCTTTACTGGTCTTCTATTAGAGGATATCCTGTTAGAGGTTATATGAACAAGAGTAGTATAAGGAATAAACATATACCGACAGTTTGGATTATTATTTGAACCTCCCTTACCGTCAGTAACTACTCACCTGATGCCCCAATGGTCACAACAGTTAATAACCTTAGGATGTGCTGTAAAAGCATTTCAATCCTGGGAGCACCAGGACGCTTGAGTGGAGAAGCCATGTTGAGATTGCAACAGTGGTCAAATGATATGCCTCACAGCAATGCAGGACTTGACAGGAGAGCAGCATGGTGATCACGAGTAGCAGAAATACATGAGGTACTGGCAGGAAGGAATATGAAGAGACATAGAGGAAAAACAAAATCCAAAATAGTTGTGAGGCAACATGGTTCCAATCCTAGTTGTTCTTATGCTGCTCCGGAACTGCTGGGTTCTGTATCTCTGATTGGCCTGGTTCTGCCTTTGCCCTGGAAAGCCCTGATCATACTCAGCCCCAGCTACTATAGTCCAGTGTGTATTTTAAGTGTTTCCAACTGCACCGCTGTTTCTGAGTTGCGTTAAATCTCCTCCTGTGATTTACTCTCCAGCCCTTGATTCTCCTTTTCTGCTGAATCCTGACACATAGACATTTGGCCACGTTAACCAGTTGGAGGGTCTAAATGAACAGTGCTGAAGTACAGAAGTAAACCTTAGGCAAAATGTTTGATGGTCCCCGGAATGTACAAAGATGAAATGTAAGACATGCCAAGTACAAGTAAATCAGATGTTTGACTGGAAGGCGATGATATCTTACATTATGTTACGGCATGAACATTTGCATAGCACACTTCTACCATTTCAAAGGCATTTTAAGACTTTTTGAATTTGGGGGTCTTTTCATATGTTTCTGGGATTTGCTATGGACTTGGGTCATGGAGTCTGCTGCCTTTGTGTGTCATTCATCTGTTTAAGACCTCATTACTCCCCAACCAGAGACCTTTCCTTGTTTTCTGCCCACCTGATCAACTAACGATTGTTCAGGAAGATTAATAATGCATGCAGATCCCTAGTGCTTCCAGACTAGACTCTGGAACACCCAACCTGAGAGCTGAACCCAACTACATGGAGTTCGGGAAACTTCAGAAAACTGAACTTTTCAAACTTGCCTTCAACTGATTTCAGCACAACATAGGGGTCGTCAATATAGCAGACTCGGTTATCCACCCAACGCGATAGAATGCTAAAGATCTCATCTAACCATCATATAACCATTTTAGTATGAGCAAACAAAATAATGGACCATCAATACTATCAAGGTGAATATTCCTTTAAGGTCCAACCATGTAATATTTGTTTTGGAGGTGTCAAAATGCAGGCATTTAGAATCCAGCAATTGGGGGGGCTTCAACCAACACATAAAGACATAATTGCAATGGACGAAGCATATTTATTTTCTGATATAATCCTGAACAGGACTGCACGAATTGAATTCACACTTAACAGCAAAATGGGCAGATTTTGATTTAAAGCCAGTTTAAAAAAGATTTTGTATTATCTTCTTTTCTACCTCCAGTTCGCCACAGGTCGATATGGAATTAATTTACAAATTATTTGTGGGTATAATCCCATCAAACACCTATGACAGGAGGACCAGCTTCTTGTAGGGGCACGTTAGTCATTGCTACATGAGTAGAGGAGGGACTTCCAAGGAGGCAATACCACTGGATTCAATCATTTCAAAGTGGGCATTGCCACTATACTCCAACAATTACCCTTTGGAATAAAAAGTAACTGTGTGAACTGGAGTTTCTGTGCCTAGTCCTCAATGTATTTTTCCATATTTTGGGCATTTTCAATGCATCCTTCGGCAGGTTTTCCTAGTGAAATGTGTGCAGAAAAAATGTCGGAGTGCAGTATTTCTTCATTACTTGCAATTACAATTCGTCCGATAACTCCATTTACCAGCAAAATTGGGTTTACCGCCCATTTGAAAATGACAAACTTAGAGACAACAAAGTTATAGCTGAGTGCAGGTTTCTTTCAATATAGGAAATCAGGCTTTGGAAATATATTTTCATTCTCCCATTGAGGCTGGAGATTAAGATGTTGTTCTTGTCTTCTATACTGGTGGAGGGTCCTCAACATTCAGATGGCAACCCTCAGATTGGATTGGACTTTGAAAATATCGCGTTAAAAACTTATTGAATTGTCAATTCTAATGTATATTTGGAGTTGTTGTTGTGTTTTATTCAATTAAGTATTCAAACAAAAAAAAACAATGTTGTCAGTACAGATCGGCCCCCTTTGCCAAAATCAACCAATCCATCATTACAGTTCATATTTGCAAATTAAATTAATCATCAAATACAATTCACAAATCTCAAGAAGTGAACAGAAGTCAGACTGGTTGGATTCTCGCATCTAAAGTCCATTATCACCAGAAAATAAAAAAAAATATGAGCACCACGACGAATAGGCAAAATACAATTTCTTCATTATTGCATGATTCGACTTTGTGAAAAAAAAGAATAATTCACCAAGTCCCACTTTTGACCTTCCCTGCAGCATCGCAGAATCAGTCACCAACGATTCAAATGAGAGTCATCCTATCCTGTGGCTGGCGGTTGCTCCCAAAGAGGGAATTTGATTTTCTGTGTCGGTGGCGCACGTGGGAATATGAATATTTAGTTTCTCTGCAATACACGCAAGATCCAAGAATAACGTCTCCTCTGGTTGGGGTGTTTGGTTATTTAGTCTGAGCCGTGAACGAAAAAATAAATTCTGTGAAAGTGGGCTCCAGCTGGGCGTTTTCTTTTCCGTGTTTGTATATCTAAGCCTATGGTTTGAGGATATTATTGTTTGAAGAACCTAAAACAATGTAGGTTAATCTAGAAAAGGGCAAGCTAGATTCGTGAGTCAGTCAGTTCTACCTCAGATTCAACCCAGTTGTGGCAGTGAGTGCACTCGCCCTGCCAGCGCTTTATGTAGAGGTCGAGAAGGTCCAGCTTTTAATGCCGTCTTTAAGAGAGGAAACTATACTGGTTTCAGTGCACAGAGTCAATAGCGTAGCAAGGATGCCGCGGGTCCTGATGCAAGCAAGGAAAATGGCCGCTTTGACTGCTGATGGGGTAGGTGCGTACAGCAATTGACAGGGTCCAAAGGTCCCTCGGGGCTCTGAGCCCCAGTGCCACTGCACCTGCTGCACCAATGGTACCTATGCCCCTGCTCTCAGCTGTCATAATGGACCATTGTCCTCTGCCCGATACTCTGGATTGTTTCTGGGCATCTAGTCCCCCTCCCGGCAGTCCAACAAGTTCTGGAACTTAACTGAGAGGATCAAAGCACGCCCCCCTCTACTGGCAGTACACTGGCTAATATCTGTAAAAAGAATATATTTCAAAGTCATTGGCATTGCATACTGGGCATCCAAGGGATGGGTTCAACCACAACATCCTAAGAATTTTGGGTACCCTGGGCGAAACATATTTCGGAGGCCCCTGTTTGGAACAAATTAAAATTTATTATCCATTTTCAGCTCATTCAACTCTTCTTAGGCCATTTCACAGGCAGCACCATTTTAAGTATTATTGAGGTCTGAGGCACAAGCATATTTTGATGAACCATATTTGGATAATTTACAACTAATTACACATCTCCATGACGCAATTCCCCATATTGATTTCTTGTTTAAGTAAGCAGGACTGCAATGTGAAAAAGTAATCAATTCTTCAAAAATAAAAGAGGCTCAAACATCACTCCCCTTAAATCCATAAAGGTAAAAAGTGTTTGTTTTTTAAATGTCATGTTTTAAGATCTTGAACTAACTGTACACGTCTTAAACATTCAAAAAATCTACACCCATTTGAGTAAGTGCTAGTTGCGATCAGTACAGATGTCACAGATTCTGAATTAGGAAACTGAGATTTGTTCATTCAAGACAAATCACATACAGCTTAGCTTTTGACAAACAATGTCTCAACTTACAGAAGTCTTTAATACAGACTCAGGCTTCACACAGGAAAACTATCTCTAATGTTTTAAAGGCTCAAGTAGCAACGTCTCAGGTTTACATGATCTAAACTCAAGCGTCTAAGCCACCTATTTTGGTTACACAGATCACCCAATCTCGGATCACAGAGATCAACCCTTTTGCATGTTGCACAGGTTTTACAGGCTCCAGCTCTGGCTGCAGTTCTATCCCTTGGACTTCAACTTTCTACCAAGTTTAGCTTTCTGACAGCATTGATATTACTCAAATTACCCAGATCCTGCACACGCAGACCTTTAACAGCAGGGCTGCTCTCAGGTATTGGAGAGCATGCATGCTTAGTATCTGTAAACAAAATTATCCCTGGGGTGACATAGAATTTATAGTCTCAGGCATATAACTCAAAGATATCCCTTATGTTAACGGGTCAGATAATTGCTACTTACCAACTATGGATTTACACAGGCTCAGACTTTGTATAGCAAATGTATACCTGAGTAATACTGGACGCTGCTCTTTTATGAAGGAGATAAATGAACATAGCAGCTTTGTAATCTTCCTTCACGAACTGCACAGGAAGAGAGCTTGCAACAGCAAAGCAAACATCACTCCCAGCTCAGACAAGAGTAGTGCAAACACCACTTGAGAAAAATTGGCAGTAACAGTTAGAGCTTCCTTTGGACACAAAGGAGACATCGCCAGTGCAAGCTTCTCTCGGACACGTACTTGATGAAGGAAATTAAAGTTCAAGCTTGCAAGTTCCAATCACATGCACCTCATACCAGTTTGGGCTGCAGCAATGCCAGGGTTCCTCACACAAGAAAGATGTACCTAGACTTTAAGCAGCTTCACACAAAACAGGCAGCATTAAAAGCAAATCTCACTCCCTCAGAGGAGATACAGCACAGGCAGGGCAGGACTGGGAACCCAAAGCAGTCCTGGCAATTTTGACAGACCAGCCCCCAGCTGCTTTTGCTACTGAGGGCCGATATAGCAGCACCGCTGCAAAACCGCCCCCCCCCCCAGTAACAAAAACAGCCCCCACCACTGCAAAACCATCCCCACTTTTACAGCCTCCTGGGAAAACACCCGATGCCCACTACAGCCAGTCCAGCCCTGAGCACAGGCCTCAATACTGCAAGCTACCTTGACACGCAGAGCTAGTTCTGTACTTTGACAGACACCAAGCAAGGCTTCTTCATACAAAGTAATTAAGACTGAGCAAGTAGAGCAGAACAGCTAGGCACCACGCTTACAAGCAGGATGAAGACTGAATGTGTTCGTCCTCATAGGAAAATGCTATTGAAAAATTAAACTTATAGACAAAGGCACTTGCTGAAATAAATTCTGATCTGGACGCTCTTGTGATAGGAGGCGCCGTATGTCACTTTATTAACATTTAACTGTACTGAAACATGGAGTAAATGATAAATTGCATACAAAAACAGCATATAAAAAATGTGCAATGCTCTAGTTTGCTTTAAATGTTTTTACATCTAATATTCAGAAACCATATACAGAAAGCCAAAACCGTAATATTTGAGTTGTCAGTATTGCAATACATACTGGTGCAGCTCACTACTGTGATCAGAAATAGTGTTTTTGTCCCCCTCTCTTTATTCATGAGTGAGATATTGTTTGGCTCTAAGCTTTTTATGGATGTTCGATGGGGCTAGAAAACATAATTACATAATTTATTCTAAAAAAAATTCTGTTACACACTCCCACATAACTCAATACCCCCCTTTCCCAAAAAATTGAAAATAAATTGCATTGAAAGCAATCTATTTTAAAACAGAATTTTATGGTTTCAAGGAGGACTGTCAAAATAAGACAGATGGCTCTGGCAGACAGTTGAGAAGACTCTATTATGGGGCCCCCCTGAAGTGCTGAGGCCCTGGGCCAGAGTCCACTTTGCCCATGCCTTAAAATGTCTCTGGGTTGAACTGTGTTACAATCCAAGCTCTCTGCCAAAGTAGAAACGTCCAATCAAGAAATGCCTCACATCTGAAACCACCCAATTATTAAAACAAAACACAAAGATGAAAGTTTCTTCTCAGTAAAGACAACCAAACTGTGGAATATGCTCTTAAAGAGGAGAAAATGACAGGGCCATGGCAAACCGCCGAAGATGGCGGTTAGGCTTTTGTAGCTACCTGGCACCGAGCCCCAGGATCCCTCATCATCTGCACTTACAGGCAGTGCCCAAACAGACTTGGGCAGATGATACCTGGCACCTGCCCTCCCTGAGCCTGTTTTCTAACCCTGGCTGCCACTTTTGGAGGTGGACCGTGGAGCGGCAGGCCAAGACCTTGCGGCTGGTGACACAGCTGCCATTTTGGACAGGACTGTCATTGAGGGCCCATCCGCATCCTGGGGCGCCAAAGATTGTTGTTCTTTCTAATTCCTAGCTTTGAGATTTATGGGCTGGAGAGAATTTTTGAGCTCCTCGGGTCCCAAAAGTTAATTTATTCATTGATTTTTATTTATTATGTCATTTTATTAAAATGACATTATGAATATTACATTTAATTTACTTCAAATTAAATATTTCTTTATATTGAATTGAATTAACTGACATATTTAATTCACTTTAATTTTAAAATATTCTTCCATGAATCCTAAAACCCCTTCCTGCTCCTTAACATAACTATTCCTTGAACCCTTAAAACTCCTTGCTACTTCTTCATGCTATCCCTTCCCGAACACTAAACACCTTTACTGCCTGTTAGCGCTATCCTCCACTGAACCATAAAAACTCTGCTATCCTTTAAAGCAATCCATCTCTGAAACTAAAAAGCCATTACTATATC
Organism: Triturus cristatus; assembly: GCF_964204655.1. Classification (NCBI taxonomy): domain Eukaryota; kingdom Metazoa; phylum Chordata; class Amphibia; order Caudata; family Salamandridae; genus Triturus; species Triturus cristatus. Next base: position 476,048,449 of record NC_140594.1, on the reverse strand, counting down.
TTTTGCTACTCTTCCTTGAACCCTTAAAACATCGAACTACCCATTAAAGTTACCCTTCTGTGAACTTTAAAAATCCTTACTACTGCTTGCCTTATCTTTCCCTGAATCCTAAGACATCTTACTACAGTTTAACATTATTCTTCCATGAACTCTAAAAAACACTTTCTATCCCTTGATTCCACCCATCCATCCTTGAACCCTAAAAACTAATTACTACCCCTTGATGCTACCCATCCCTGAAACCTAAAAAACCTTTGCTACTCATTACAGCTACCATGCGGTGAAACTTAAAAACGCTAATTACTGTTGAATGCTTCCTTCCCTGTACCAGAAAACTTTACTACCCCTTCACACTACTGTCCCTTAATCCTGAAAAATCCTTACTACTTGTTAACACTACAGATGCCTGAACTGAAGAACTCTTTAGTACTATTTAATGCTGCCCTTCCCTGAATCCTAAAAAGAGCTTACTTCTACTTAACACTATCTTTCCTTAACCTTACAACCCCTCACTATCCTTTAAAAATGACCCATCTCTGAACCCTGAAAACCACTTAATAGTACCCTTCCTTGACCTAAAAACCCCTTTTCCCCTTAATGCTACCTATCCATAAACCTTAAAACCCCTTGATACCAACGACTCAATGACCACCAAGAGCAAGTTCCAAAGATGCATGAAAGACTTGGCCGTCTGGATGAACAACTGTCTCAAACTCAGCACCGACAAAACAGAAGTACTCATCTTCGGGAAAGAAAAGGATATCTCTGGAACAGCAAATGATAGCCACCTGAGCTGGGCCCAACCCCAAACCCACTGAACACACCCGTAACCTTGGCATCACCCTCGACAGCCAGCTATCCATGAAGAAGCAGGTCAGCGCTGTCTCCTCGGCTTGCTTCCTCATCCTCTAAATGCTCAGGAAGGTCTCCCGATGTCTCCCACCCAACACCAGGCGAACAGTCACACAATCACTCGTCATCAGCAGATTAGACTACAGCAACTCCCTCTAGATAGGAATCACTACCCAAGTCATGACTAAACTCCAGACCATCCAGAGCACAGCAACCGGACACATCCTCGACCTCTCCAGATGGACCCTCATCACCCCTCACCTCTGGAAACTCCACTGGCTACCAGTCACGAAGAGATGCCAGTTCAAGCTGCTCACCGAAGCCCACAAGGCGCTACACAATAAAGGACCGGCGTACTGCAACAATCAAATGAATTTCCACCAACCTACCAGGAAACTCTGCTCTGAATCCCTCTCCCTTGCAGCCACTTGAAGCATTTGCCAGACAAACAGTGGAGGCTGCTCTTTCTCCCACCTGGCGGCTAAGGCTTGGAACAACCTCCCCCTTCACCTCAGGGCCTCACTATCGCTCCAGCAGTTCAGGAAGGACCTCAAGACCTGGATGTTTGACCAATAAGACTACAGACAGCATGATCCCCTAGAACGTCGAGATCCTCACAGGTGATGCAGCTGCGCTTTACAAATCCTGATTGATTGATTGAACTGTACAAACCTTTCTACCCCTGTAATGCTACCTATCCACAAACCCTAAAAACCCTTAAAACTCATTACATCTACACACCCCTGGACCATGAGAAACTCTTACTACTATTAATAGTTTTCCTCTGTGAACTGGAAAAGTCTTTCCTACCTCAGAATATTATCTAACCCTGAACCCCCCCCAAAAAACATTACCACCCATTACACCTACCCATCCCTGAATCCTAAGAAACCCTTATTTCTACTTAACTATACTCTTCCCTGAACCCGAAAAAACTTTACTACCCCTTAATGCTACCCACCCCTAAACTCTGAAAAGCCCTCATTAGCCTCTTAACACTGCTTTTTCCTGGATCAGAAAACCTCACTACTATTTGAACCTTAAAAATACCTTACTACTCCTTAACACTATTCTTCACTGAACCCTTAAAACCCCTAGCTACTGCTTAACGCTACCTTTCTCTGAACCCCACAAACCCCTTAATCCTACTCTTCTCTGAACCCTACAAACCTATTGAACCCTGAAAAACATAACTACCCTTTATTGATAACTTTCGTGAATCCTGAAAATCCTTTTTTGTCTCTTACTGCTGTCCTTCCCTGAGTTCTAAAAATCTTACTCCCCCTTACCACTACCCACCCCGAATCACAAAAAGCCCTTAAAGCCCCTTAATGTTACCTTTTACCAAACCCTACAAACTCCTTTCTACCCCATGATAGCAATGTATTATTCCATGCATTTTAAAATATACCTTACTATCCCTTAACACTATCCTTTCCTGACCCTTCAAACAAAAATATTACCCCTTATACCCCTAAAAACTCTTTGCTACCTCTTATCGCTACCCTTCTTTGAACGCTATAATCTTTTACTACCACTTATCTCTACTCTTCCTTGAACCGCAAAAAACGCTTGCTACTGCTTAGGCACCACCCTTCCTTGAACCCTTAAAACCCACTTAGTGTCCCTTAATGCTACCCATCTATTAACTTTAAAAGCTTATTACTACCCCTTTATGGTACCCATTTCTGGATGCTAAACACCCTCACTAAACTTTAACACTACCCTTCAACTGAGCCCTAAAAACTCCTTACTACCTGTTTTCAGTTTCTATTTTTGGTAAATTCTGGTGGTGTTTTTTCAGTGTTTTCAAGTGATTTCAATACCTTACAAAAACAGTGGATATCAGTGGTTACACATTTTCGTGCCATTAAAAACTACAGAAACAATGTTTTTCCGGTGTTTATGGAACATTTTGCTTTTATTATTGCTTGATTTCAGCACTGATAGTGCATGGCATAAAGACAGTGTAAGTATAGTTCATATGAGGTCCAAATAGATTTTTTCTAATTAAACTTACTGTAGTAGACCATACAATACTTCTTCAATGAGTCTTTGGTCATGTGCGCTCGCTCTTTCCTTCTAAACTTCTGTGAAAAGGCCCTCTCAACATTGGCTCTTGAGATGGGCAATGCCAAAACAGCCAGTACACAATTTGTTAACTCTGGTCACTGACATAGCTTTCCATGCCAATACTAGTTCACTTGAAGTTTGCAAATGTTGCAGAACCTCAGGGCAGGTTCTGCAACATTTGCGCTGATCTGGGCGCTTATGCCCTCAGAGTTATTGAAGCAATCAAAAATGAAGCAGCACTTTTGAAACTATGGAGGAAATTCCCCTTTACGGAAGGGATCTAGAACAGAGTACCACAGTGAGGTTTCATTGACCCTCAAACACCATTGGTGGTGAAGCGACATTTCTATGCATCATTGCAAGCCATTTCACATACATTGTAAAACAAAAGTTCATGAATTGCTCTTCACCATTGATTTGCTTACCAAGTGGCAAACACTCTAAAATGGAACATGTTGCAGTGCCAAAGTCACTAAAGGTGTTGCCCAGCCTACTCTCAAGGAGATGTTTAACATCTACACCAATTATGCTGAACACTTGGCAGACAACATAACACGTGTATTTGTAAAGCACACATTCACCACTACGGGGATCTTGGCGCTGAATAACAGATGTTTATTGTTACCCAACTCAATTGTACTCATTTTATCGACCTCAGATGGATGAAAGGCTGAGTGGACCCGCCGGGATTTGAACCTGTGACCATGAGGTTTAACACAGGCCCCTGCAGCAGACGCATTAGTCCACTGAGCCACCAGACCCGACAAGGGTGTTTTCAGACTCTACTTTTTTTATTATGTCCACTACAGCAGTTATGTTTTCCTGTAAAAATCTAAGAATGCAGTAGAGTGTATTTTTTTCACATCACTATCAATATGTGACTAAAGATCCCCACATTTCTTGCCTTTGGCATCATCAGTCAGCAAAAATTCTGTAAACGGTTGCCACATGGATATTATAGCATTAATAGCCCCTTGGACTGAGACCCATCAGCTATGGGCACAGTTGGCATGACTCTTTGATGCCACACAAAGCACAAAATGATAGATATTTGCATTTTAGTTCCTGTGCATAAGAAAACAGTGCACCAGAATGGACTAAAAAGTCTATAGCATTAACTCTGAAGATTGTAAAGATACTTTCAGCGTACCATCTAACAAGTGGCAAGGATCTCTTACAGGGAAGCATTTCAGCTCAGGTATCAATTTTGACAGGTCATCACACAACGTTTTCAGATACGTAGCTGAATCACTGCAAATACAAACAATATCACTCCAATCTGTGTTGAACTTGGAAAGAACCTTTTTTGCAGAGTATTCCAAGTGACACTGCATTCCATGTTTTCCAAAAGTCTGGTGTCATGTTTTAACCACTATACCAGATGCTTGGTGATAGCGCTCTTTTCACATATACTTGTCACAATACCTTGCATTGAATGTTTAAGCCTGAGGTGTTGTCAATTCGCCTACTATCAATACTGACTCACTAGAAACGGGGGGCTGATGTATTAAGGGGTTTTACCCATTCTCTGTGGGTAAATGTGATGACACATATTAGTAAAGATTCTTATGAAACCAGCCATTTTACCTATCAGTGAAAGAATCAAACCAGCCAAAATATCAAATAAGATTTTGATATTTCCTCTACAGTTTACAAAATAATTAAACAAGACCTAAAACATGCTTCTTAACCCTGCATCTTTAGACCAAAGACCACAACATGGAAACAAAACAAAAGGAAGAAGAAACAATATTTTAGTGGCATCCCTAAACAACAAAACTCAAGCAGAATAATGATAGCCCAGACTTTCTTACTGCTAGCTTGTATAACAGTTACATTGTATTGGCCCCTTCAGGAAGAAAACAAATGACTCTTTCACTATTTTTTCCTTTCTTTGAATGGCATTTAGTTTGTTGTTGTGCAGGGGTTTTTTCAGTGTTTATATGTTTTCACTGGTGAGGGCTATTTCTCTTTCAGTGGGGTTTTATCAGTTACAATAGGGTTAAACCTAAAACCGAACAGCCTACCCGTACCACAATCCTTCCCCGAAAACTAACAGACCCTTTCTAGCCCTTAATGCTACCCTTTCCTGAACTCTAAAATCTCCTTACTACCCCTTAACACTCACTCAGGAACTGTGCCTGCTGACAGCAGGAGGAGCCTGAGGGTGAAAAACTGGGAAGAATTGGGCATAAAATTACTTATTCTCTCTGTAATTTCTAATTTCTAAAGCAATCTGACGGGGCCCACTTAGGATCCCTGTTATTTCTATTGCCACTTCCCTCCCTGAAGTTTTCAGCTGCCCCGATATTGAGTATTCTGTGGAAGAGTTACTGGATGATATCAGAAAGGCCGTCAGTGAGGTTGAGCAACATGGAAAAGCTTAAATCTCTAAATAGTTAAAAGAACGTTTTTAGGGCATCAGTGGAAGCACTTTCAGGACTACAAGGAATAACTTATGCTGTTTATGTGCAATAGAGCTGTGCTCCATTGCCATTTGGGAGAAATGAACACTGCCCCTACTAATGGGATAATTTATAGAATGTTGGATGTTTTGTTGTTATACAAAAATTTGATAATACTGTTACCACAACCAATTATCATGACATTACTGCAAACTTAGAGATAAATGTGCAAGCATTGATTCTGTCTCCTTTTCTGCAACTATTACTACAATATTAGCACCAGCTTTTTGCTCGTGCTTTTGCACTCACAGGCAAGGAATGCAGTGTTTTTCTCTTTTACGCATAATTGTTTAAAATGCACTGCAAACCACCTCCCACATGTTTCATTGGCTTTTATTTACAACTTAACACATATTCTAAATGACCCCCAAAGAAGCATGTCAATGAATGACAAAACACAGCAAACATTAGTGTATGACATAACAAGGTAAGGTAACTTTCCCCTTTTAGGTTGTGCTTGACAGCGCAATTGGCTGGATGACATATTTTTTTTTAACAACAGATTTTATTGATTTTGCATGGAACATACCGGGTTGTGACCCGGAGGATACATAAAAATGAATATCTGTGACATTACTAATCACTGATCGTAGTTTCTGTAAAACGTCTGTTAACAACAATAACAAAGTGAAGGTATTTAAAGAATTGAGTCTTGTACAATCGATACTCTGTCTAGAGCTGTTGAAATGACTTCAAAGCGATGCCTCGTACCACATCCCCCAAGGTGGAAATTCCCACGATGTCTCACCCACGAAACCCTGCAAGAACGGCCACCGAGCGCAACATAGTGCCGTGCCACAGCGGGTCACCTGGGTCAGGCGGCCGCGCCATCCTATCTGTCGGGACTGTAGCCCGCCATAGTCGGATTATGGTGCTGCTAGCAGGGGGCAGGAAAACTAGGTTCTGAGCACTACATGAAACATGGAGGAGTGAAATGTTTCCCATTGCCATGTGATCCAAGGCAAACGCTGGGTCCGATGGTGAATTGTACCACCATTCATTGACCACTTGCAGATGAGAGGCCGCGTAGTAGGCGTAGATGTCTGCCGCCACATTACCACCACAATACGTTGACTGCGTGCACGTGTTTAGAGCCACTCGCACCGCCCCATCTTCCCAGAGAAATTTATTATGAATGGCATTCACCTGTGTGGAGAAGTGTGGCTCAATGGTTAGAGCGGCAGACCCTGTTGCAGAGGTCTGGCCTGGGACCAGGGTTCAATTCCCACCTCGGCGGGTCTTGGGCTCAATTTCCTCTAACCTGATATTCTGCATTGGTGCCTATTCTAATCATGGGTCCCACTCTGCAACTCTGGGCAATAGCTTGCTTAATCTCCACAACGGCCCCAACAGTGCTGGGATGCCTGGCTTCACCTTGGGGGTGCCCAGGAGTGGACATATCACAGGGAAAGGCCAGGAAGGGTTCCACAGTGGTATGAGTAAAAGCGCCAGGACACTCCAGCTGGAGTAGCAGTGCGCTATACAAGTACAACACATTTACATTTACATTTGCAAACCAAGCCTGTGGAATGGCATATGGGAAGTTCTGGAGCCTGTAGAGTATTCTGGGCAAGGATACAATTTTAAAAATCTCCGAACGCCGGTATAGTGAAAGCGGAGGAGAGGACCAGACTGTTGTCTCGTCCCTGAGGCTTTTGAGAAGAGGATTGATATTACGAGCCCACGAGGTCTGTGGACACGGCGACATAAGGACGCCTAGGTACTGAAATCATGTGGTTGCACGCAATAATTGTTCGGCCCATTTCTCTCGGCCCTGGTGCCCGCACACTGGTAATAGTACAGACTTGGCGGGGTTCGTGTGGAACCCGGTGGTCTGACCGAAAACACGCAGGATCTGAAAGATACTGGGCCCCGAAAACCACGGGTCCATCATAAAGAAAAGTACATCGTCCGCGTACAATTCAATACGGTCCGATCGAGACGAGTCCCAATCAAAGCCCCTGAGCCCTGAGTCGCCACAAAACCACACCACCAGGGGTTCTATGGCAAGGGCAAACAATAACGGTGACAGGGGGCAGCCCTGTCACGTACCACGGCATATTGGAAATGGTGCAGAGTGGTGGTCGGTAACCCGAACCGAGGCGATAAGCCCTGTGTAGAGTAGGCGCACATAGGTTAGGAAATGTAGGCCGAAGTTGTGGGCATTGAGGAGGCGAAAGAGGTATATCCAGCTGAGGGAATCGAATGCCTTGTCGATGTCTGCAAGCAGCATGGCTGCAGGGCGCCCGAGCCTCAGCGCTCTATCCATAGCATTGTGTACAAGTCTGATGTTTTTGTCGTGTGGAGCAGTGGGGCATAAACCCTGACTGGTCAGGGTGAATCAGGTTGTGTATACAGGAGCGAAGGCGGTCCGCAAGGACCTTGCCCAGAAGCTTAGGTTCAAAGTTAATCAGAGAGATAGGTCTATATGATGCAGGTTCTTCTGGCGGGCGTCCCGGTTTTAAGAATAAGACCATCTCCGCATGTCGCCACTCAAGGGGAAGTTGGGATTAGTCGGCGGCCTCTTGTAAGGCACCGAGCAGGTGGGGGCCCAGTTTGGCCATGTACAGTCTAAGGAATTCCATGGGAAAACCGTTGGGTCCAGGGGCCTGACCAAGGTGTATGGACGCTCATTTCGTCAAGAGTGATTGGAGCATTGAGTAGGTTTGGTGCTGTGTCTGATAGTCTATGGGGAGGAATATCATGCAAAAATTTGTCTATGTCGGACTCCGATGATTTTTTCTGGTTAGTATACAGGAGTGAGAAATAGCGTGCAAACTCTGCAGACACCATCTCGGGAGATGAGCACAGGGCCCCACTATCATTACGAAGCACGAGTACACTGGTTGGGGACTTCTCTTCTGGGCATAATCTATGAAGCATTTTACTAGATTTATCTCCCCATTGGTATATTCTATATTGAGATGCTAAGCAAATTTCTTTGGCCTCACCCAGAAGATGATGGTGTATGGAGCGTTGTGCTTGTAGTAGGGTGCATTTTAGTGTGGGGCTATGGACTGTGAGACATCGTGCCTCCAGGACCTTCTGGTGATCTTCTAACTCCAATAGTTGCTCCAGTCATTTACATTTGGCCATGGCACAAAAACTGATATCCACCCCACGTATGGTAGGCTTCATGGCCCCCCATAGAGTGCATTTGGAAGGGGATGATGCTTCATTAAATATATAATATTCTTCGACCGCTTGGAACAGAGTCTCCCGATACTCTGGATCCCGCAAATGCCAGGGAGACATCCTCCACCGAAATGGGGGTTAGTGTGAGCGCACCCTGAGAAGACATTGAACAGGGGAGTGGTTGGAAAGGCCCCAAGGGAGATGCGACACACGGGAGACCCTATGTATATATCTGTGTGGAACGAACATGTAGTCCAGACGAGATAGAGATCCATGGACTGCGGACAGGTATGTGTAACCTTGCTGAGAGGGGTAGAACTCGTGCCACACGTCTGACCAACCCAAGGTGGTGTCCAACAAGCGGCGCTTAGTACTGTCGCCGGAGGAGCTTGCCCTGACGTGCGTGTCCTGTCCATTACCAACATGGTGTCATTCCAGTCACCGCCTAGGAGTGTCAAGTCATCTGGTGATTCCCCCATAAGTGGGTTATCCTTTCAGCAAAGGTGGTGCCCAGTGGTGGGGGGCATAGATACTGCCTACATTTATGTGTTCTCCAAACAGTGTCCCTGAAAGCAAGACATAACGTCCACCAGGGTCTAGACAGTGCTTTGTGTGTACAAACGGGACACGGCAATGTATGAGAGTGGCCGCCCCCCCGGATCCCCTAGTGTACCCTGCATGGTCCGATATCCAAATCTGGGGAGACAGGGTGCCTTAGTGCCCAGTAGGTGTGTCTCTTGAAGAAGGAGAATGTCGGCCCCATAACATTTGGCTTCGCGAAGAATGGCGCGTCTCTTCACTTTGTTGAGTAGGCCCCTGATGTTCCGCGAGACGATGGACAAATCCTCAGGGCCTGTGCTGTTGAGTTGTCATCTAACCCAAAGACTCGAAATACTATGACTGAGCTGGTGGGATCAGGACTGGACCTCTGCGCGTGTGTAGGAACAATAAACAATAATAACATAATACCCGAATGATACCGCAACCCCCCCACCTCCCACCCGATACTGCCAGAAACATGGAGCATCTGTTGCGGCAGAAGATACCCTCAGGCCCCCAACAGAGGGACCCAGGGCGCCTCCACCAAATGTACCCAAAACACCCATATAATTCTAACAAACAATAAAAGTGTCTGGGGCGGGAGGAAGGTTAAGGCTGAACATCCACGCCATGTTTATGGTCTATACTGTGCAGAAAGACTCAGGGAATTGGCTGCCATTTTGGCCCAGTTCTGTAGAGGATGAAGGCCAGCTATCCATGTGGTGATACTTCTTCTGGGTCTGAGGAGTGCCTGGCAGAGCCCGATCCATATCGTCTTTTGGATTTGTTTCATTTGGGCCCGTCCCTGTGTGAATCTTGAGAGGAGTCTGACTCCAGTGGCGGTTGGGTGCGCGATTTTGGATGAGATCGATCATCAGTCCAGTCAAAGACCACCTCCGGGGTGTCAAAAAAGTAGGATTTGGCATTGTATATGACGCGCATACAGGCCGGATAAATGAGCACGTACTGTATATTCAAGTCCCGTAGCCTGCGGTTCACCTCCATAAATGACTGGCGCTGCTACTGCACCAGCCGGGTATAATCTGGAAATATCATTATGTGTTTAGGGTCGTGCTGGAGTTTATCTTTTTGGGTCCTGGCGAATTACAAAATAGAGTCTCTATCAGCATAGTTTAGAATCTTTGCGATTACGGGCCTTTGGTTTTCTCCAAGGGGTGGTTTCTTCGTTAACGCGCAGTGTGCCGGCTCCACTACGAAGCAGGTAGACAATTTGGCGGATGGCATGAGGTCGGTTAGCCATTGTGTAAGGAAACTGGTCATGGACGGACCCTCACAGCCCTCCGGAAAGCTGATGAAGCGCAAATTGTTGCGTCGTGCACGTCCTTCTCCATCTTCGACCCTGGAGGCCAGTTCCTGTGTCAGCACCGTGAGTTTACTAACTTTCTTCTGTAGGGTGCTTACGGTATCTTCAACTGTTGACACGCGTGTCTCTGCCTCAGTAATGCGATCCACCACCTTTCTGAGGTCCTGGTGGAGGAAGGAGACCTCGGTTCCCACCACACCGATTTTAGCATCCAGCGTGTTTCTTGCCTCCGTGATGGCTGCCAGGAGGGTCGCATTGTCCGGCATCGTGCCGCTCGTTTCACCCCCTGTGGCACCGCCCGGCGCAGTGGCAAACTGGTCCAGGGTACTCTGCTTGGGACTGGGCGTGCCTGGCCTGTCCCTGCTCATGGAAACAGGTGATCCGGAGGCTGGTTTTGGGTCCCGGATCTAGTAGCAGGATGGGGGGAATGTGTCCCTTATCCTCCTACCGCAACCCCTGACTGCCGGGTGGCCGCTTCGCCAGTGGAGGGGAGCGTGGCAGACCGGGCCTCATGGAAACCGGCCGTCGCAAACCGCAAGCCGCACCGAGCCAAGCTCGGCCGCTTCCTCAGCCCTTGACCACCAGCCAAGTAGACCCTACTAAATGGACCAAACTCGCCAGACCCCCGGGCCACCACGCAACCCCAGTTCATCGTAGTATTTCACCACCACCACTTAGCAACCAATATTGCTCACCCCTGGTTGGTGTCGCTGAGCAGCCAGATCACCAGCACCAGTTGAATTTTTAGGGCTCTGAGAAGGATTCCTGTAAGTGACTCACCAGCTCCTCTGGGCCACAGCAGCCATTCACGGCACATACAGCAGAAGTCGTCTTCCACCGCACACTAGAAATCACCACCCTTGCCCTGTCTGGAGATGCATGTAAGTTTATATGGCGTGTGGAGAGGGCAGGGGTTGGGGCCCAGACGACTCAGAGGGCGCCAAGTCAGGGTTGATGTATGGCCTCCGGGCCTATGGGCATGCAATTCAGCAGCCGTCCTCTATATCTCAGAGGAGCAGGTTTGGACCGGGGGCCCAAGCCTGCTCGGGACCAGTAGGCCGCACCAGGCCATTCGGAAATGCACTTCGCAGGCCGCCAAGTCGAGCTAATGTGACGCCTCCGGGACTATGGGCGTTTGATCCGGGGGCCGTCTTCTATATCCCAGAGGGCAGGGTTGAGCCAGGGGACTACTCCCGCAGGGGCCTCTCCGGAGGGCACCCGGGACCAGCAGGCCGCCCCAGGCCACCAGGAAATGCACCCAGCAGGCCGCAACCGCCTACTGATATCAGCGCCGGTAGCCGCAACCCTAAAGGAGCAACAGTGTGGCCGCGCGGGCTGTCCGGGCACCCCACAGGACTGTAGTGTCCTGCAGGACACAGTCTAGTGTTCCTATTGCTGTTGAACCCACACTAAACACCCACCCACCACAGGCGTCACCAGTCAGGTGACCCTGACAATAAAAGGGGCCGAGCGCACGTGCTCGTGGCCAGTTACTAACCATACATGCAGTGTCTGTGTGCTCCATTATTAGGTATGCAGGCCTAGCACCCCCACCACTTTACAATGGCGACGAGTGGGTCTTAACCCACGTGTGCGGAGGCCTCACTTCCCCGGTTCCTGGTGGGGGAAGTGTGAGCCGATAAAGACGGTGTCCGGGAGCCCACCCCGCACCGTCGCGAAGACCTGCGGGCGTGCCAAGTGCCCCAGAGAGAAGGCGAGGTGACCGGGAGCCCACCCCGCACCTCATGCGCCTGCTGAAATCGGTCCCCACGTGGAAGTGCCGTGGGGGAATAGTGCAAGCCGAGCGGAGCCCACCCGCATCGGCCGCGACGCTGTGACCCCTGCAAGAGGAAGTTGGGTGCCCACCCCGACCCCGTCGAGCCTGCCGCTGTGCCCCTGCGGTGAAGTGCGAGTGAGAGGAGCCCACCCGCATCGGCCGCGTCGAGGTGACCCCCCCCGCAAGTGACGTGAACCACACGGAGCCCACCCGCATCGATGGAAAGGCCGCCGCCCGAAGGTGAGAAGCTGCAGGCGTGAAAAGAGAAGCCAAAGCGTCGTGGCATGCATCTGCCACTGACTTGCACAAGCCCTGGCACAAGTGGAGCCCACCCGCGATCGAGAGCCAGCAACCCTGGAATGGCGCGGACATTCTCCGCTCCCGCCCAGCGTGTGTCCGGGCTGTAGCACAGGCCCCACTCCGAAAAGCGCTGACCTAACCCCACCTTCACCAGCGTGTACAAAGTGAGGCTGCGGTGGAGGAGTGAGGCGGCGTCTAGGCAGCGGCCAGCGAATGGTGAATAAACTGCCCCGAGGAAGAAGACGCGACAGCGCCAAAAGAAGGTTTCGGCTCTCCTACCTTCATGCCCCCCCTGCTCGCTGAAAGCCGCTCCGTGAGTGAGGCGCATACATCGGGAGAATAGCCTCCGGCGCCTCCTCCAGCCCCCACGCAGCGAAGGAAGCGGTTGAGGCTGCTGCGAGGGGCGGAGAACTCAGACTGCGTGCGGCCCATGAAAGCGGCGTCGGAACACCCCCTGCGTTGCCTGTAATGTGAGGTCTGCAGCGTGGGTGAAGCTGCTTTGGCCATCGGAGCGCTGCTGGGCATGTCAACAATTGCCCCAATCATGTGTGTACCAGCAAAGAATTAATGCAAGCGGACACACTTCAAAAAAATAAAGAAATCAAAGCGCCTACCTGGCTGTAAGTGCCTGTGCCCGGGGGAAAGTAATGTGGCGGAGCCCAGCGAGGTCACAAAGTCGGTACCGGCATTCCTCCAAAAGAAGTGAGAAGGCATTGCAAGGACTCGGACCACAGGCGTCACCAGTCAGATGACCCTGACAATAAAAGGGGCCGAGCGCACGTGCTCGTGGCCAGTTACTAACCATACATGCAGTGTCTGTGTGCTCCATTATTAGGTATGCGGGCCTAGCGCCCCCACCACTTTACAAGGACCAGGATGCACCCAGCAGTACAGCCGCTCAGACCGTGGGGAGACAGGGCTGAGGAGCAAGGGCCGATGCACGAGTTCGTCCGAGGCTTCCACAGCCGGCGGTCCCCGCACAGACACTGGTCCGCCCAACCCCGGAGCCTCGATCACAGTCTAGAGCTGACCAGGCACCTCCCGGGGCCCAAGGCATCACCCGCCTACCTCCAGGGTAAAGATGATCTGAATGGGTCCACCGGTCCGCTGGATGACACATTTTTTGTAATTTCTTAAAATATACATTGAGTGACTTTGGCATGGCTCCACCCAGAGGAGTATTACTCTCTCACCTCATGCTGTCAGTTGGAAATGTATCATTCCACCTACCAGGAAGTGCTTACATTAGAATGCAGAAGGTATTATGCTAAAACAAAAAAAATAATCTCAACTATGCTGTTTGTCAAAATCACTTCTTTTTCTCTTATAGGGATTGTGCACAGAAAGCAATATTTTTTGCTGTTTTTTCCATTGGCAAAACCAGAAGAACAGGCTTTAATGTGACAAACAATATTTTTGCATACAATGCATGGAAACAGCATTTGTGAATGTCTGTTTTTAAATTAGTTGGTACATTAAAGCCAGAACTATTGGTTGCTTCAATAAATTTTCTCTGGGGAGACTTCAACTCCTGTGTAAAATGGATTTTTAATCCCATCAACTTGTAAATAGTATTGTTCACCCACACTTCTTTAAAAAACGCACAATTTAGCAGAGTTCTCCCCGAACATTGCTTGTGGGAGTACTTGCAAGCCACGTCTAATGTGGTCTTTAAAATCTCTTCAGATTATCCCATTTATCTAGCACAATGTGCTACACTATGCACTATCTCTTACAAATAATCCTTGGTGAATCTCCAACTTCCTGATCTTGCCTCATCTCTCTGTGACAGAGGGAGTTTTTTTGTTGTAGGCGATTATCTGCATAATGTGCCCACCTGTTACCTGACTGTAACATCCATGTTGATATATATAGTTTTTACATAAACACACAACATGGTTATCATGTCTATCATAATAATTAATAAGTTTGCTGTATCATGTATCTAAACAGTTCTTTTTCTGTCTTTCGCTATATAAGCCCTGAAGAAGTGGCAAGTTTTGCCGCGAAACAAAGTGTGGAAACACTTTAGAATATTGTGAAATATGCTTTCTAAATATTGTGATTTTATTACTGTCTTAGGTCGAAATATGTGGCATAATGCTTTCTGGTGTTCGTATGTTATTTCCTAAGGCAAAGAGCATCGAATAAATCTTAATGAAAATCCATGAATTAGATGTATGCATGTGAATTGGGTATATTGCTGCTACTATTAGCTCCCTACTGAACTTTAATTGTGTAATTTATGTTACCTGACTATGTTTTCCATTGAATTGAAAACTGCAGAGACTAACTGTTTTGAGATGTCTCAGTGTTGTTGTCAGGCTACCAAAAATCACTTTTTCAGGTTTCCAAGTTCCTCCTCGACTGCTACCATCTCTCTGATTCTCACCTTCTCCTCAGTACTTATAGATAAGGCTGCCCACCTCTTGACTGTCTTAAAGGCCTCCCACACAGACATGGTTGATATGATGTATCCTATATTTGCAGCAAAGTAATATTCTGTCATAGGGACTACATGTTGCACTACTTCCTTATCAAGATGGACCTGTGTATCTGATCTCCATTCATTTAATAATCCATGGGTTTGATTTGGAGTGACATGTCTCCACTAAAGTTGAGTGGTCAGATATGCGCCTTGTGAGGTAAGGCACATCCCTGAGCCTTCCACATTTTGCCATGAAGTGAAGAGATAATTTAATCTCAGAAAGGAGTTGTTTGCTTCAGAGAAAAGGGAGAACTGGGAATCATTAGTGTTTCTATCCCCCCACACTTCCCGCAGGCCCAGTGCCTTGGGGTATTATTTGAATGTTATTATTGTTATCACATTTCTAGCTTGCTAGGACCTAGCCAGATGTATAAAACAGAGACAAATTAAAGTTCCATCCCACAATTAAAGTCGCTATTGGTGCTTGTATTATTATTTCTTCCTCAAGTTCCAACCTAGGGGGTAAATACAGTTCTAGCAATATAATTTTTTCAACATCCCTGTATCCTGCTACCATTGGGTAGCAGCACCATGGGTCATTCCCAGCTTATTTATTGCAATTGGTAGTGATATTTTAATAAGAATCGCTACTACCCCACAAGCATGTGTCAGAAGAGCATATTTAAGTAGCCCAGGAGTAATTTCTATTGCACATTGAATAAAAAGCAACAACCTACCTGGTCAAATAATAACCTGTATACCTTGCTATATTAGTGAGGCACTTGACAGTCGCCATAGGACCTAGGGATTCAATACATAAATATGATGAATCTCAAATAATTTTATATAAAAATACAAGTATCTTTTTAATCCAAATAATCAATATTTGGTATAGGAAACAATGTAAATATAACCATTGAGTATATACAATTCCATATGATCACATTCAAAGATTGAAAAAACAAATACAAGTGCACTCTCGCCTTAAACCAACTCAACAAAAACCTCCACACAACAATCATGTTCTCAATCAAACAGCATGCGTCACATTCCAACCACACACATAGCTCATTCATAAGCATACTGACAAACTCGCGTAAAATCCGAAAACACGATATACAGGATAACAAGGACCAAACTCCAGTTCCCTTATCGTATAAACTTATATCTGTTAGATGTCACATACATATCATTAGATTCCATATAGTTTTGTGGATCACTAGATTCCAACAGCTCTATTTATCAAATGTTCTGGTTCTTGTATTCTAATCCTAAGGGAGCGCCGACACACATTTCGGTAAAAACCAGTAGGTATGGACACACCTTCTTCAGGGTGAAAAATAGGTAAAACAAACCAGATTTGGGGGAGGGGAGGGGCGGGACAAATAGATATTCCAGGGTGAGGTCCTGCAAGAAAAAATGGGATTCAGATGTAAACTACACAAGAGAAATCAGAGTAATGTTGGTAATTCTATTTTACTCTTTGACTCAGAATTACTAATAATTATGTGATTACTCCTGCTTGTGTAATTATGAGTAATTAGGGGGGAAAAATCCTACAGTGAGAGTACATTTACAGAGTGCAAGCAGGGGGTTGAGCTCACTGTTCATATTCTACTGCATTTAGAGCTATTTATTAACACAAAATGCATCCTCACATCCATTTTAGACACAAGGGTACATGATGCACTAATGAAATGGTACTAAATGATGAGAGTAAGTTGGGGTAAAATCCTACACCAAGAGTACATTTAGCTCTATTTCTTAGCGCAAAATGCATTCTAGCACCCATTTTGGATGCGAGGAGGCATTTTGTGCTAAGAAAATAGCTCTAAATGTCGGGAGTAAGCTGGGGAAGAATTCTACATCAAGAGCACATTTAGAGTACGCGAGCATCTGCTTACACCTGCTATTTATGTCCTGTTGCAGTTAGAGCTATTTCCTAGCGCAAAATGCATTTTTGCACCCATTTTGAACACGGATACGCATTTTTTCATGTCATAGCCTTAAGTGTATTGTGTTGTGGATTATATATGTTATCTATATTATGCAATGGAAAGCCACAGATGTCTGTGTGGCTCATGCATCACCAGTTGGTTCCTTTTTGAGTAAGAGAATACCTGACATAGAGCATTTGTGAACTTTTAAAATATAATCACCCTCCTACCATACTTCCGTGTGTGGTGGATTTCAAAGCACCCACCTCCCCAATTGGTGCCTGTAACCCCAACATTAACAATATATCCTAATGCCAATGAGATTTTCCCTTGATACAGTGCATTTTCCCAATGGCGAGGGGTACGTTATCTATAAACTGACCCAGTACAGATGCTTTTTTCCACATTTGAAGCCCACAATATCAGGCATATTTGATCCCCATTATCAATTTTCTACTTTACAGTGTGCAAGTGTCTCTTCTTGTTTATAGTTAATCTCCGGTGTCTGGATTTCTACCCTCCCTATCTTTCAGCTGATCAGTCGTCTTCTTATTCGGTTCCCTGTTTTGGGGATTTCATTTTGCGGCAAGGGACTGACTCCTTTGCTTTCCTCCAGGGTACCACTTTTGTTCCCCTCTGGGCGTGCATCGATCCTGCTGAAATCAAGAGTATAGAGAGTACCAGAGTGTCTCCAACCTCTCCAACCATTTCCACCTCATCCAGATTGAATAAGGGCCAAGTCTTACAGTCTGCCAGGACAAGCAGTTTTTGAGGGCAGAGCACTGCACTCTTTAGCTCTTTCTTTCTACGTTCTCTCTTTACCATTTCCAAAGTACAACCCTGCTGTTGGACAGCTTGAGTAAAACCAAACACAAAAGGGATATTGGCATCCTTCTACATCAATAGACCTTGAACACTGGCTTTCTCAATATTGCATCTCTGTCTCCACAATTGAGGAGGCAAGCAATGATCTCTCTTGGTGTTCCTGAATATCGCATGGGTACTGGGGCTCAATGGGTTATCCTTACAGAGAAACAAAATGTACATACCTTTAGGGGACTCTGCTTTAGGATTAGGACGTCAACTAAAAGTTCTGTCCTCTGTCCATCTGCCCTTTGGGGACTCAGACATTTTTGTGCCATGCTGGGCCTTCTACATCTTCCATTTTGACAGCTAGTTGTAGTGCCACCGACTGAGGTTTGGTCACTTTTAGAATCTTGCAGTGGGTCTGAACATTTACAGGTTGGCAGCATGCATCACCGTTTTATGGGTGTGCAGCAGTTGTCTATTGTCAGTGGAGCATAAGTGGGTGGTGCAGAGGGTGAAAGACAATGGAAAGGTGTCAGCAATGCTCTGGACTTTAGAAATGGGCGGTGCTGGCGTTTTTTCTCATTTTCCCCATTTGGTTCTTAGCTTGGTGGATTTGATTTACTGACCTTTGGTGTCCTACGCTGAAGACACAAATGGTAGATACAAAATGAGCAAAAAGTGAATAAAGCCTTCGATAATCAAAAGTCAGACAATATGCAGAATATGGATTCATAATTATGTACTTTCAAGGATGGGTGTCAATGTTTGGGCAGTACCTGAGTCCCTAACCTTGACCAGGCCCAGAAATAAAGGAACTGTTTCGTCCACAGCAAAATGTTCCCACCCTTGAACTCCTAACTCTGAAAAGAAGTCCCATCTCACCTTTTGGCCTCTCGTGGTGGTACTTAGTGTACTGTAAGGAGGCAAAGGAGCCACTGTGACAACGACTACCTGGTGCATAACTGCGCTTTGAAATGAGAAGTGATATGAAGTGTTAAGTCTGTGCCAGTACCGCTCAAAACATACAGTTAGCACCCAGGATCAAATCCAGCCCAGTATTTGCATTTCTGAATTCCCAAGGATTGTGCACTACTGACTAATCATTTGCACACAAATATATTTGTGCACATGAGATTGATTAGCAACGCAAAGATGAACCTCTGCGATATAATATCATAAGCCAGTACAAGCGCCTATAGACAAGTCAGTACTTCCTCCACACACCTCCCTTATTATTGTATTCAAGAGAAGAAACCTCACGAGTTATCAAGTAGGTGGACCGAACTTCATGTTGATTTTTTTTCCATCAGGATGTGTCCCCTTCACAGCTACTCCCTTAGACTTTATTTTAATAGGTAGCAACAGTAGAACCGAGTAAACTGCTGCACGTCCCCTAGAGAAACATACACGCTACATACTTGTCAATGTTTCACTTTGTTGAACACCCGTCACATTGGGTTGCGATCAATGATGCACATTTGAAGAAGGCGTGAACGCCCCTGTCTCTTCCAGCTCACACACTGTGCTGTGGTGTTATGTTGGCATACAGTAAATGGAGTGTGGCATGGAAAGGTGCAAGCTTGCACAGGGTGCACGGGTCAGTGAGGCTGTGTAAGTGAGCGGCAGGGTTAAAGAGATTGTTTTGGGGTGAAGGAAGATGTTGTTTAGACACACGTCAATAGGTGGTTGAGGAAGACAGCTTTTTTAAACTTATTGCTGTACTGTGGTCCATCCATGGTCAATACCCCAAAAGTACTAAAGAATAAGCATGTTTGTTGAGGACCGTTTTAAACTCTGAAACTAAGCTCATTCCTGCTGCTCGTGAATGAGTTCTGTTGGAAGTGTCCTCTGCCCTATCTAGGAAGTCAAATATACTTCTATTTTTTATGCATGTGCTAGTGTTCATCTCCATGCTTATATTACCTCGTTAATTAATGACAATTTTTTCTACTTAAAAATATACATTTTATGTTCACTTGTAAATTAAGGGACTGTTCAATAAGTAATCAATCCTATAGCACAAGGAAGGACAATGGAGACCAAGGAGAATGAAAAGGGATGTTATTCCACACATAGAGGCACATAAATACAAATTAAATTGTAGTAACCATATCAACCAAGGTGCACTGAAAGTGTAGGGTGAATAAACGGCGCAGTGACAACTGTGGTGAAAAAACAACGACCAACGGCGCAAAACATTCAATACAATAGTGTAGGTCAACAAAATTATTATACATTCATAGACATGATTTATCCATTACGAAGTTGACCATTAAACAAGCCATAAATTGCGTTGTAGGGTCGACGGCGTTTCAACCTCTATCACTTGAGGTCATCATCAGGACGATGGTTACATAACTCTTTAAAAGTGCTCTGTTATCAATAAACGGGGTTCAACGAATACCAATATCCACAGATAGGTCTAATATCCAGGGCAAAATCCAACACGTGGTTCCGCTTCAAGGGGAGAGAAGAGGAAGAAATGAGGGTACACGCAAGCGGAGGCAGTGACCAAAAAATGAAGCAGGACCACGGAGTGGAAATCAAGAATAGTTGGTCCCAACGTACTGAATACGGACGCTGGCAATAATCCAAGATTAGTTTGTTGGGAATATTAATTAGGCAGGTTGCAATTTGTGACCCCCTGGGATTGGCTACAAACACAGAGATGGTAACCTGGAAGGAACAGCAAATCACCGTACCTGTAGTCACATTCCCAAACAGGAAACTTTTTGTTAAAGCAGCCCTTGTTCCTTAAAGGGACCGCTGATGCTTTGAAAAAACATAAAGTCTTCCTGTTTGATAGTACATCAAGAGGAACAGGCAGTAGTCCCCTCAATCATTGCTTGCTCCCCTTGACATTATCCAACATGATTTACAAACGGGAAGGTGTCCATAAGGAACACACCATCCTCTTTCCAGATCAGTAACCACCTCCATGGAGGTGCTGGTAACTGATTAATGTTTTGCAATCAAAACTGCAGTCTCAGACCATTGATACAAAGCTTACCCAATCCCAATTAGGAAGGAATGTCCCTTCCTAATTGCGATTCAGTATATTCCGAATATATTTTACGAATCGGTAATGCATTTCTGACAGGCAAAATGGGTTTAGGACATTGTGGAAAACAGTTTGCATTCGCAGAACCTGTGATTTTGTGAATCGCAGAGTTTGTGAATATAAAATAGTTTCGGGCATCTCAGAGCATCCCCTGGCTTTGCATATGAATGTGAGCAGGACACAAACAACAACTGCAGAGACAGGTCACCGAATGATGTTTTCGCACTTCCCCCAAATGAATATGGGATGAGGAATTCGTTAGTATTTGTTATTTTTTCTTTTTGGATGTGCATTGCATTTACTGAATTAACAAGCTTTTAGTTTCATACGTTTTGGTCGAGGTGATGTAATGTTGAATAATTTACTGAGTGATGGCTATGCCAGCCAGCAATACAATGTGATCGATGAATGAAGGAGTGAATGAATACACTGAGGTTAAGCTGCTTTACCCACTGAAGAGCATCAATACATTGATATAATGTTTAATCAGATAATGCCAAAATGGTAGAATGGTTTTTCTCTGCCAGTATTTGCATGAAGCACATTTTAGGAGTGGTAACCATGGATTCATCTTTGTTATTATCTGGTGATCTGGGGTCTAATGCTTGCAAAACCAACACAGACATTCATCCTTCCAGCCCAGGGAAAAGAAGGACCATATAGACAATAACTCTTTTACGACACATTGCAGTCCTTAAAAGACAAAAGGCCACGCAGCGAATGCACGGTATATTTCCATTCCCAGGGGTTTCCACAACAGATATGAACAATTTTTTCATACCTTTGCAGTTGAGTTTTCTGCATTTGTAGAATGGGGTGGATGTTTGAAGATGCCGTGGTCAAGGGAAAGGGGGCTATGGAGCTGGGAATTGGGAGAACAAGGAAGAGAGACTATGACGAAATGTCAATTTCTGTGAATGACTTGGACTACATTCAGAAACACAAACAATTCCATCATCTCTCTTTTATCTCATAGCTCGCGCCGCCATGTTGAGCACATTGGTGAAAACATGTGTAGAAGCCAGCAACCGTTCCCCTCTGTCACTAAAATCCCCAGTGTGGAATTAAAACACTGGCAGCAATAACAGACAGTTTCCCTCTCTTCGAGGTATTTTAGGGAGATGGGTCTCCCGTCATTTATGGCGCTTCCCTACAAGCTGCATGGCAGCCCTGTTTTCTAGAAAGGCCTCGCGGGGAGCTCGTGCAGTGGAATACTTAAGCAGCCCCCTTTGCTGCAGTTGCTGTGGAGTTTTTACTCCTGGGATCAAGGACACATTCTTTGAAGATTCACTCCTCCCCCACCCCTTCTGTACACAGGGCTCCCAGGAGGTTTCCCCTGCTCTCTCTCTGTTGGAGAGCACAAGGAGGCAGTCGGAGGAGCTTTGTGCACGAGAGCACGAAGCAGATTAATGGCAACACCATTCTACGCCCTTCCACTCCCATCAGACATCTCGCAGGGATTCGGCTAAGGAGTGATTTATCTGGACTAGTTACTGTACCCTGGGCAGCCTGCCCTCCGGGCCTGGCCTGAGCAGGTGTTAATGGCTCTCTCTGTGTGGTAAGGACCTTCCACTAACACCCCTGAGGAGGATGCTGTTTCCGGTAGTGCTATGTGGCTATTCCATGAGCAGAGTTCACGCCTCTCAAATGGTGGAGGTGACCTCTCTCATTTAGACATCTTTTGCGGGGTCAGTGTGGACTTCTTTAGGTAATAGTGTCTTCTCTCATTGAGCTGGTCTGTCATTGAATCAATGTCCGCTTACAGAGTGCAGGTCACCTCCCCAGTGAGTGTGATTTCTTTCTCATGTTCAGTGGAGCTGATTTCACAGATGTTTTCTGTGGGATGCAAAATGTTTAAGTGGGAGCTATAGGGTTCAAGCCAGCTCATTGCCTTGCATTGCGTTGCTGAATATAGAGACAGCCTGTATGCAGTGCCCACATTCTTTCATAGGAGGCCCCAACCCGCTTCCCTGGCTCCATCCGCATCCTCCATTATATTTGACAGATTCACCGGATGTGGGGACCACCTCAATAAGTCTCTCGGAAGCAGTCTGTGTCACCACCCAAGGCACTCCAATCTCTGACAGCGACGTAATAGAGACCATCAATAAAATTAGGAATGATGGAGCACCAGGGACAAATCGGATTCCTGCTCCAGTATTTAAATAAGCTCAGGCTCTCTGGGCACCAATTTTAACCCTACTTTTCAACCATGCTATTATGACTGCAACAACGCCGTACTCTTGGAGAGGCTCCATACTTTTTCCTATTCACAAAAAACGCGATAGCGCAAATCCAGCAAACTACAGGCTTTGTGCCCTTCTTGATTTAGCAGCAATGGCCTACTTCTGAATCCTCTTGAAGGAGCTGGAGTCATGGGCAAAAGAAAAAGGAATCCTCCATTTTTCCCAATCAGGATTTAGGCCACACTACCCAATAATGGACAATATCAGAGCGTTGATATATCTCTCCACACAAGCAGTCGAGAAGAAGCACCCGCCCCTGTTTTGCTGTTTTATAGACTCCAGCACCGCTTTTGATAGGGTGGTCCGCGGCAGACTATGGGAGAAGTTGACCGCATATGGGATCCCACCTAAGCTCCTGAAGGCAATTACATCTTTAGATCAGGGGACATGGGTTCAGGTAAAAAAAGACCTACCACAGTAACTTCAAGAGTCGCCATAAACAACAAGCTCTAACAGGGCTGTGTTTTGCCCCCCCCCCTCCTTTTCAATCTTTATACTGCTGATCTGGGGGCTTCCCTGCAAGGAAACATCCTAGTCACTCCAAGACTGGGCAGGGAGAGACTCCCCATCTTGCGCTAGATTGGCGATATGGCAATAATGGACCATACTAGGGTGGGCCTCCAGAGAGCCCATAACGCACTCCACTGCTATAACCAGGAGATCTATCTACTGGTCAGAGTAAAACCAAGGTAGTAGTGTTTGGAAAATACCCACATAAAAGGCACGTTCACTGGCAACAGAGAGAACAACAAATAGGGACAACAACAACCTTCAACTACCTTGGGGTTTGGCTTTTGGAGAGGGCAAACTCGGCCACCCACCTGAAATACCTTAGCATAAAGGCTGACCATGTCATCCACACATTGAAGTGGCTGAGCCATCGCCTAACAAGTCCAACTGCTGAGCCAATGCTGATACCGGCCGTCAATTATGGTCATCTGGCCTTTACAGGCACCCTGGATAGATTTATAATGGCACAGGACAAGGCATAAAAGTCAGTCCTGCTAGCTCCTCGGCATGCTAGAAAAGCAAATTTAAGGCTGGACTTTGGTCTTGGCAGGCCACATTCGGCGAGCCAATCGTCTCAGACCATTTGTCTCAGATTTATCAGAACCAACCTCATTTGGAGAAACATGCATTTCTCTACAGGGTCCTGTGGTGTGGTTATAAAAGAAAAGTGTGGAGTAAATGAGAGGCACATGACATGCACAATAGATTCCTAGATGCAGGAGGAGATGAAGAGTGGTTTAGGTGTCCCTATCGAGACAGCGGGGAGGGCAGTAGGGTTTGAGTCATGGTATGTGTGTAGTGTCTTGTGAGTGAGAAATGATGGAACCTTTTTGGCTTCTGATAGACTCTGTAGAACTGTGATGCAAATGTTGGAGCGGAATGCAATGAATGCTGGTTTGGAATGTTGAGTTTGCAGTTACACACAGATTAATAAAGACGTGTAATACTAAGCTCCTTGTGAGGCATAGTCATTGGCGGGTACCCAGGCTATGGAGGACGCTACAACTGGGACGAGTTAGGGGATAAGTAACCTGAAGATCTGCAGTGCTCTCTAAGGTATTTTGCCATGGCCCAAACAAACTGCTTGCGCCTGCAACATGTCTTGCACTCGAAGTGCGGAATCAATGTTTACTTCATGTGGAGTTAAAGTGCAGCTCCAGACGCTGTGAAGCAGTTGTAGAGAATTAAAGCATTGCAGAGAATATACACATTGTTGGCTGAGAACCTGCTCATCAGGCCAAACATAGAGGTACAACTCATTCAAACAAGATAAAGTCATATGTTATACAGAGTGTTAATGCTGAAGGCGGATACAACCAGGTTTTCAAAGGGCAGTTATTGATATTTTAAAATTACAAAAGAATGCTGCAAGGTGGAGATCAACCAGGTGACAGGAAGTGCAAATTGACGTTTAGAAAAGAAGAAATAATTGACTTACCAAATCTATTAAAGAGAGCTATCGTATCACTGCACTCAAGAAGTGGCTGAAGAAGACATGCCCAAGGTTGTGCTCAATGAGCAGAGCAAACACAAAGAGATGATGGACGGAGCACTGAAACCTTTCAGACACTCACCCCCTGTCACAGATCTGGGTTGAATACATCATTGTTCTTTAACTCACTTTGCCACCCCAGTTCAGACCCAGCCACATGCTAATCAGTCTTGACCCTATGCCTCATGCAAGCAGTCCAGCCCGAACTGCCAAGCTAGGTCTTCCCTGGACCGGAAACCGGCATCCTGGGACCGGTTTCGGGGTAATACCCCTCATCAGCCAGGCTGGCTTCAATCCAGTGGCAGAGTGAGTAAGGGACCCATGTCTGGGCATACCCTGCCAACCTAGGGTGAACAAAGCAAACACAAAGAGATGATGGACAGAGCACTGAAACTTTTCAGACACTCACCTTCAGTCACAGATCTGGGTTGAATCTTTAGCTCACTTCACCACCCCAGTTCAGACCCAGTCATTTGCAAATCTGGGTTGGATCTTTAGCTCACTTCACCACCCCAGTTCAGACCCAGTCATTTGCAAACCAGTCTTGACCCTGTGCCTCATGGGAACGGTCCAACCCAAACTGCCAAGCCAGGTCTTCCCTGGACCAGAAACAAGTATCCTGGGACCGGTTTCTTGGAAACACCCCTCATCAGCTTGAATTCAGTGGCAAAGTAAACGAGGGACCCATGTCTGAGCATACCCTGCCAACTTAGGGCAAACAAATTGAGCAGCCCATACACCAAAGCTTCAGAGTGAAGCTCAGAACATTTCTTCACAGTTTTTTTAAGAATAAAGAGCCGAGAGTGACTCTTGGAAAAGTGACATTTTTCAGATGGCAGCTAAGAAGGAAGGCACGATTTCAGTCAATGTTACAGATGATTCTGAGGCCAGCACGTCACAAGGCCTCAGACAGAGTTTACACAAACAAGCCCACTGCGATTCTCAAGCAGCGTCAGAAAGAACAAGTTCCTCCACAGTAAGCTCCACACTGGTCTACAATGCTGATCGTTCCTGAAACCACCACAACCTTTCGATACTGCCAAAAAGGAGACTATTGTGGTAGATGGATTGTTTGGATAGAGACATTTGATGTTTTCTTTCATGCACTTGAAGGGAAAGTTAACAAAAAGATTATCAAGTATCTCAAAATCTTGCTGGTGATTGTGTAAAAGAAGTCATAAAGAAAAAACTGCAAACTGATGAAGAAGTCACATATCGTCAGATTAAAGAAATATTGAATTCCACGTTTAATCCAATACCAAATGTAGATGATGCAGGATACACCTTCAACCAAGAACACCAGACGTTGGTGAAACCATTGACGAATTTGTGGAGAGACTCAACAAATCCATCATACACTGTAAGTTCAATGAATTTAATGATGAAGAAGCTATGTGTTTAAGAGATACTGACGGATGCTTGTCAGATTAATTCAGAAGATGAATGCAGAGCAAAACTCTTAGCCTGGAGCGAGTGTTAATGGCTACCAGAGCTGAAGAACATGCTGATAGACAATCTGCAAAGTGATGTCCACAATTAAAAAGAAGTTGTGTTTTAGATGTGGATTTTCATTTCCACATGAAGGTAAATGCCCCGCTCTTGGACAGATATGTAAAGGCTATGGGAAGGAGAACCATTTTGTGAAGGTTTGCAAAGTGAAGGAAAAAGTAAGTGTATCATGGCGCGAAGACAAAATGGCCACCAGAATGTTCAGGAAGCAATGTTTGACGTACACCCACAAGGCCAAGCGGCAACATCAGTTAAGACAACTCAACACTGAACGAAGTCGATCGTCACTGAAATCATTGTCAAACAGTTCTTCTGTATCAGTATCAAGTGAAGATGAAGAAAATGATTGTGTCATGTTGATGTTTACCTCAGAAAAGCATGCACATTTTGGATTGGCTGCTTGTGAAGAAAAATGCCATTCAAAGAAAGATTGACATGCCAAAGCACCAAAATAATTCAAAATTGTCTGAAGGTTACACTGAAAGTAAATGGTTGTTCGATACTTTTCAGTGTTTCATCGATAAGCATGCCTGAGGAGAAATCAATTTATAATCTCCATTCCGCAACTTATGCCATCGAAAACCAATGTGCATACATGGGCTGCATTGATGCCCTTAAAAAGTCAAGGTTAATTTGTTGCAACAATTAAACACAAGAAAACAAAGGTGCAAGCACCCATCCATGTGCTTCAAGGCACAGCGTCAAGTGCCTATCTACTCAGTTTCAGCACAGCCACTGATATGGGCCTGATTTCCGTGAATAACAGCATGAATGCTCACCACAAAGTAGTAAGTCACTTCCCTTTGTTATTTCATGGTTTGGGAAAGTTTAAGAATATGGAAGTGAAGATACATATTAATGAGGATGTCCGTTCTGTTGCTCAAACACATAGATAAATTGCATTTCATTTGCAAGAAGCTGTTGAAAGAGAAATTGAATCATTACTTAAATATGTTATTATTGAGTGTGCCACAGTTCTAACGGGATGGGTTTCTCCCATAGTAGTAGTGCCTAAAAAGGACAGTGAAGGAGCTGTACTCTTATGGATTGACATGCGTCAGGCAAACAAGGCAATTGTATGAGAATGACATTCAGGTAGACACATTGCTGACATGATAACACACTAAATAGTACAAAGGTCTCCTCTTGCCTTGTTTTAAATAAAGGTTACCATCAATTGAAACTTGAAGAGGATTGCAGGTACATTACAACCTTTTTTTTACACATGTTGGTCTGTTTCGATACAAAACACTAAGTTTTGGTGTATAATCCGTTGTAGAACTGTTTCAAGATGTTATTCGAAGTATCATACAGTCTGTCATGAATGCGTTCAATTAAAATGATGACATATTGGTTTTCGAAGCCACACAAAAGAGCATGTTAAAGCCCTTATACAAGTATGTCATTTACTTGCCGAAGCAGGTTTTGTTTTGAATGCAAATAAGTGTGAGTTTCATAAGATTAAGATTACGTTCTTTGGTCATATCTTTTCTGATAGGTGTATGACACCAGAACCTGCTAAAGTGCACATGCTGCCAAATGCTTATCCTCCGACAAGATGTTTCTATGGTGAGTTCATTTCTTGGCATGGTTAGTTAAGTTCTAGATACATACAAGACTTTGCCCCTATAAGTGCTCTTTTGAGAGACTTGAAGAAGAAAAATATTTAATGTCAGTGGTCACATAAATGCAAGAAAAGCTTTAGAAGAACCAACAAGCCATTGAGAATGCTACTGTAATGGCATACTTCCATACAAAGCTTAATATAGAAGTTGTTGATGCTAGCCCAATTGGGTTAGACGCTATCCTTGCACAGCACAGTGGACATCCGAAAGCTAGACGGCATATTGTGCCATATGCAAGTAGATGTTTGTCCCAAGCAGAACATGCTTATGCACAACCAGAAAATAAAGTTTAGCTGTGGTATGGGCTTGTGAACATTTCCATGTATTTCTGTACGGAAAACCCTTTATGATGGTAACTGATCATCAAGCATTACTGAGTATATTTGGCAATCCCGAGGCCAAAATGCATTCTCGCATTGAACGATGGTGACTGCGGCTACAAGAGTACAAGTATGCCACTCTGCATCATCCAGGGAAGGATCAGAACCCTGCACACTACATTTCTAGAGTGTCTATACAATGCCATGGAACAGCATCCAAGACAGCTGAGTTCTATATTAATTTCATTGTAAAATTAAACACACCAGCTGCTATTTTGTTAACCCATATTATCACTGCCATGAGCCATGATAGCGACATGTTAATGCTGAAGGGTATAATTACACATCAGTCATGGAACCAACACTCTTTACCTCTCACCAGTGAGGGTGAACATCAAAAATGCTACAATGTCAAGGATGAACTTTCAATAACTCAGGAATGAGTTATACAATGAGGGTTGAGAATTCTGATTCTGGAGAGTCTGCAACACAAAATAATTGAAGTGTCCCACGATAGAAATCGTGAAATCGTTGCAACAGAAGGAGCTCTCTGAGACTGAGTCTGGTTTCCTTATCTTGATGACAGGGTTGAAAAGGAATTAACAGCCTGTCATCTATGCAACTGCTTTTCTACAAAAACTACTCATCACACCTTGAACATGTCAGAACTTCCAAAGCATGCAGACGAGAGAATAGCCATTTACTTTTTTGGTCCACTTTACAATGGACATCGCTTGCTGGTGATTAAGGAGGAATAGTCACCATTTCCATTAATCAAAGATCTTTCCACTATGACTCAAGAATGAGTCATTGAAAGGCTAGATGGCATCTTTGCAACATGGGGTGCTCTAAATATAGTGAAGTCTAACAATGGCCCGCCTTTCAATAGTCGAGAGCTCAAAGATGTCTTTGAGCATTTGAATAACAAGCATCAGAAGAGTACACCTCTGTGGCTGCAGGCCAACTGACTTGTTTAGCGTTTTTTGAGTATGCTAAAGAAAGCAGTGCGGTGTGCTACTCTTTAGAACCATGATTTGAAAACTGTGTTGAATTCTACTTTGAGATTTTATCGTTCAACGCCGAACCCACTCAACCACAGGTGAAAGTCCTGCAACATTGATGTTCAGGACAGCAATAAACACCACCTTTACCTCAATGGACCAATTAGAGAAGGAAAAATGAGAAAGCAACTCATGAGAAGGACTTGGGTATCAAACAAAAAATGAAAGCATATTCTGACGTGTGAAAAAAATCATCTTTAAGAAAGGAGATCAAGTGCTGTCATGATAGATATGGAAAAGAAAATCAGATGCTCCATTTGATGCAGAAACTTTTCAAGTGGTGTCAACCAAGCGACACATGATGAATGCCCAGCATTCTGGGAAGACAAGTACCAGAGACTATTCTCATTTTAGGCTCTTAACTAGTTGTTCATCAGATCTAACTGTTGAAGTAGAGAATGGGTCTGAAACCTCAGTGACTGCTGTTGCCTCTACACTGTTGATGCAGTTCATGGACAGTGGTGGTGACAGTTCCCAGTTTCCAAGAACAAGATCAGGTCATCAATTCAAGCACCAAAAAGATTGATTGAAGAGATTTAATTGTACATGTTTATATATATATATTTTTTTAAACGTAATTTCTTTTATTGAACAGAGGGGGAGCTGTAGTGTCTTGCAAGTGAGAAATGATAGAACCCATTTGGATACTGATAGACCCAGAAGAACTTTGACATATGTGTTAGAGCAGAATGCAATGAATGCTGCTTTAGAATGTTGTGTTCTCAGTTCCACACAGATGAATAAAGGTGTGTAATACTAAGCTCTGTGTGTTGCGTAGTCATTGGCCTTTACCCTGCCTGGGGAGGCCGCTACAGTGTGCACATTGGATGGTAGGTCGTCATGTAATGGAACAATTAATTTACATCTTTTGAGCATGTACGCTAAGGTATGTGTGTTGACAAGGAGTGTTTTCAAATGTTCAATACCAGACAAGTACAAACGAGTTACTGATATTTTCACTACAAAGCAGGTGAGACATTCATTAGACATTGTATGACTCTGCTGCAAATGTGACACTGGGTAAAAGCATAGCATATCCTCTGGAATAGTAACTGGAAATGCAAAAATGCAGGAAGTGCCAAAGTCATATTTTAAAGAAAGTTCCAAAGCCCAAGAAGGCTTAAATGCAACCAACTAGTGCGGTAGCCCCAATTGTTGATAAAGAGAAACTACTGCATAATTACTGAAGTATGAGTGATGTTGAAAATAGAAATGGGTGTTATTTGTTGATGATGTGGAACAACTGGCACAAATGCACGCCATTTAAGAGCTAAATGTATTGAAGATATTTGCCTGAAATACACATAGGTTAATTTTAACGTCATTATCCTTCATCACATCCAGAATATACAAATACTACAAGACATATAAATTAATAAAAAGCAAGTAACAGGGAGCAGGCAGCCTCCCTCCCCTCCCCTAAGCCAATCACAATGCTGCAATGGCAGCGTTGTGATTGGTGGGGACGCTGCCCAGCCAGGGGCTTATGTGGACACCATTTTCTCCATGTAGGCTGCATTGCAGCCTGCATGGAGAAAGGGCAGAGTTCTCATGACTGGTTTGGGCGGACCCGGAGGGCCGACCAAACTGCCATTGCGCCCTCAGGGGAGGGCACACCACTTCTCGCCTGCTCACAGAGTAGCCCCAAGCAAACCACACCCTTCTGCTTTCTCGCAGTGCAAGAAGCAGAAACATAAAATGGTGGTAATTACCATTTTATGTCTCTGGTTCTCTCACTGCGAGAGGGCAGTGGGGCGATGCTCCTCCGCCCTAGTGGAGAAGCCACCCCTGAATAAAAGTATGACAAATGGGTACATCTGTGGTATTATACCTTTGAATTGTGTTATAGAAACCTTGTATGTCATGGATTACAATAGGCAGATGCTATAGGCACCAGTGTTCACTGAAATAATGTCACAGTTACGAAAGGAATCAGAATTCCAGATGGAAGGAAACCTTGCCTGGAAAACGAAACATGTGTACATCCAGATGAAACAATTGATGCTGAAGTATTACAATTATGACAAGCCAATTTGATTGCAAGATAACCTGAAAGACAAAATATTAAGGCTGGTTACAAAATATTTTGGTGTTGTTCAGTAGCAAAAGGACATTGAAGAGGGAATTAAAATATATGGTGATAGGTCACATGCTGAAGCTTTTCTAGAAAAGGCAAGTGGTTTGTGTGAACTTCTACCTTCACACAATAACCAGGGCCGGCTTTAGGGCGGTACGACCAGTGCAGCCGCACCAGGCACTGACCCTGTGGAGCAGTGTTTAGAAATAACAGGTTTAAAATGCACCCACTGCCGAGTTCCTTGGGCTTCCATCAGTTTTTAGGCAACAAGAAAATTTGTACATTTCGTTACTCTTCCTGATATTACCCTTGAAATTATCAGAGTGTGCTGAAAGGTGATTTGATTTATAGTTTGTTGCTAACTGAAAGTCCTCCAGTTCCGAAGTAGAAATTTAATTGGTGGATTTTAATATCCATGTAGTATTTCCCATGGAAATTATAGGGCAAAATTCCTTTACCCCGCAGGCAGAACAACGATCTGCCTTTACTCTGCAGTCACTACCCCGACTGTGCCATTGCCACATGTTCTATTACCACACAAGTCTTTACAACCTTTGCTTTAGGGGGCACGTTGTTGGACTGGTGTGGTATTTAAGTCCAACACCTTCCCTACTGATACACTGACTGGCGTTGGAATGGTAATTTATACTATTCCAAAGTTGAGCGCCCCCCTAAGACAAGTCGTTGTAATGTCTTGCGTACTAAAGGAACGTGTGTTAGCATTGCAGTCGGGGTAGTGACTGTGGACTAAAGGCATGCGTGGGACATCCACACGGGGTTCCGTCATACATCCAAATTGGAGAGCTTTCAATACCCACAATATCTAAATTAGGTGTATACTGTTTACATTGAATTGCCTCCGTGTTGCTGAGTGATAGAATAACTTAATTGCTGTTAATGTTTTTAAAAAGCCATGAGAAAGTTTTTCCATCTTGGAATGCACCACTAATATCTGCAAAATAGTCATATATTTGTTGGTCGAGACCGGTCATTTGACGGCAGCTCATCTGTATATTTTGGGCTCTTATTTACAGGCACAGAATATTTTATACAATATTTAGTGGCACAGGAAAAGTGATAGGCGTTAGGTCTTATTGTGTAGCTACAAATACAGCAGCAGGTGCAGTGACACTGGTGCATAGAGATATGAGTAACCCACTGCAGCCTAATTGTGGATGTCATGTACTTACTAACCTTGAGGGGTGCCCGTCTTCCATTCTTACACAAGTGCCCATAGCATCCTGTTTTACCACAAATTATGTCCTAAATATAGTTGTACAAAGTTGTAAAGTGCTGGCAACTATGGAACACATCATATACTCTGCCAGCATCACAAACTGTTGATGTTTAAAACACCCATTGGCAAAGCCAATTGGTCTCGCCAGTGCAAGACATATTGGCTTTACCAATATGTTTTAGCAATGTTGTACACCAGAGTGGCTGCTGTTCAGCATGGCTAAGGATTAGTAGGGTGAAGGAGAGTAGTGTGGAGTGGAGTACACTGGAATGTTATGAGTAGCCTGGAGTGGTGTACAGTAGAGTTGAGTGGCACGGAGAGGAATGAAGTGGAGTGTCATTGATTAGCATACATGGTTGTGGAGTGTCGTGGAGGTAGTAGAGTGTCGTAGAGTAGAAGGGCATAGAGTTGAGTGGAGTAGAGTGAAGAACGGTGTCAGAGTTGAGTAGAGTGTTGCAGAGTAGAGTGGTATAGGGTCATGTGGAGTGGTGTACAGCAGAGTGGAGTGGCATAGAAGGAGTTGTGTAGAGTAAAGCAACGTGTTGTAGAGTAGAGTGGCATACAGCAGAGTAGATTGTCATAGAGTGAAGTGGCATGAAGTGGAGTGGAGTAGTGTCTCATAGAATAGAGTGGAGTAAAGTGGCATGGAGTGGCATAGAGCAATTTGCGTAATGCATTGTAGAGTGGAGTAGTGTTGTAGAATGGCATTGAATGGAGGAGAATACTGTAGAGTGAAGTGGCACAGAGTGGAGTAGAGTGTCAGAGGAGCAGAGTTTTATGGAGTAGAGCATCAAAGAGTGGAGTATCCTGGAGTGGAGTGTCATAGAATGGAGTGTAGAAGAGTGGAGTAGAGTAGCCTAGAGTGAAGTGGAGTAAAATACAGCGGTGCAGAGTAGATTGCCATTGAGTGCAGAGGCGTAGAGTGCTTTAAGTAAAGTGGTGTAGAGTGCAATGACGAGGAGTAGCGTAGAGTGCAGTGGTAGAGAGTAGTGCGGTGCAGAGTAGATTGCAGTGGTGTAGTGAGCAATTGCATAGAGTGGAGTTGTGCAGAGTAGAGTGGCAGAGAGTGGAGTAGGGCAGAATAGAGTACAGAAGTGTAGCGTGCAGTGGCAAAGAGTGGAGTGGCGTAGAGTGCAGTGGCATAGAGTGTAGTGGTGTAGAGTACAATGGTTTAGAGTGCAGTAGAGTGGCATAGAGTTGAGTTGTGCAGAGTAGAGTACAGTGGCATAGAGTGCCATGGCATAGAGTGCAGTCATGCAGAGTAGAGTGTCAGAGTGCAGGGCTGTACAGTGCAGGGTCATAGAGTGTTGCAGAGTAGAGTGGTGCAAAGTAGAGTGGTGCAGAGAGCAGTGCGGCAGAGAACAGTGGTGCAGAGTAGAATAGAGTAGCATAGAGTGCAGTGACATAGAGCACAACGGTGTAGAGTGATTTAGTGTGCAGTGGTGTAGAGTGCCGTGGCATAGAATAGAATGTTGTAGAGTATAGTGGCGTAAAGTGAAGTGGTACAAAGTCGTTGGCACGGGTACACGTGCACAGGCTGCAGTGGTTTTGAGCAAAGTGCTGTAGAGTGTATTGGTGTAGGGTGCAGTGGTTTAGAGTAGAGTGACATAGCATAGAGTGCAGTGACGTTGAGTGCAGTGGCATAGAGAACATATTTCAGAGTAAAGTGAAGTGGAGAGGTGCAGGGTAGAGTAGAGTGCTGCAGGGTAGAGTGCAGTAGGATAGAGTAGAGACATAGAGCACAGTGGCGTTGAGTAGAGTGGCATCAAGTAGAGTGGCACAGCATTGATTGCAATGGCATAGAGAAGAGAGGTGCAGAGTGGATTAGAGTGGCATAAAGTACAGTGGAATAGAGTGAAGTGGCATAGATTAGATTGTTTCAGAGTAAAGTGAAGTGGCATAGAGTGGAGTGGAAGAGGGCAGAGTGGAGTGGTATAGAGTAGTGGCGTAGAGTGCAATGGTATACAGTGCATTGTTGCAGAGTGCAGAGGGGTGGAGTGGTGTAGTGTGGGTACAATGGTGCATAGTAGAATGGGGTAGAGTGCACTGGCATAGTGCAGAGTGGTGCAGATTAGAGAGGGTTAGAGTGAAGTGGCATAGAGTCCAGTATCAAAGTGCAGTGGTGCACAGTAGATTAAAGTGGCGTAGAGTGCATTGGTGTAGAGTGCAGAAGAGTGGTGTAGAGTGGTACAGAACAGATTGCAGTGTCATAGAGAAAAATGGTGCAGAGTAGAGTGGTGATAAGTACAGTGGCACAGAGTAGAGTGGCATAGCGTTCAGTGGCAGTAAGTTCAGTGGCAGAGAGTGCAGTACTGCAGAGTAAAGTGCTATTGAGTGCATTGGTGTAGAGTGCAGTGGCGTTTAGTGGTGCAGAATAAAGTGACATAGAGTGCAATCGTGTAGAGTAGAATGGTGTAGGGTGCATTGGCATAGAGTGAAGTGGTGTAGAGTGCAGTGGCATGGTGTGGAGTGGCACAGAGAGCAATAGAATAATGTAGACTGCAGTGGCAGAGAAGATCGTTTCAGAGTAAAGTGAAGTGCCGTAGAGTGCAGTGATATAGCGTAGATATTTCTGAACTGAAGTGGCGAAGTGAGCTAAAGAATGATGATGGATTCAACCCAGATTTGTGACTGGGGGTGAGTGTCTGAAAAGTTTCAACGCTCCGTCCATCATTTACTTGTGTTTGCGATATTGCGTAGAGTGCCATAGAGTGCAGAAGTGCAGAGTAGAGTAGAGTGGCTTATGGTGGATTGGTATGGAGTGCAGTGACATAGAGTGCAGTGGCACAGAGTGCAGTAGCTTTGAGTGCAGTTGCTTAGAATTCAGTTGCGTAGAGTTCAGTGGTGTAGAGTTCAGTGGCATAGAGTGGCAGAGAGTGCAACATTGGATAGTATACTGTCGTACAGTGCGGTGGTGTATAGTAGAATGACATAGAGTGCAGTGACATAGAGTGCAGTGGCACAGAGTAGAGTGGCAAAGAAAGCAGTGGTGCATAGTAGAGTTGTGTGAGGTAAAGTGGATTGGCATAGAGTAGAGTAGAGTGAAGTAGAGTGGAGCGGTGTAGAGTGGAGTGGTGCAGGGAAGAGTGCAATTACATAGTGTGGAGTGAAGTGGCATAGTGTGGAGTGGTGTAAAGTAGAGTGCAGTGGCATGGAGTGGCACAGAGTACAATGGAGTGGGATAACAAGGAGTATAAATGGTATGGTAGCATACTGCCATTACAGACAACACATCTTCAATTGAAAAGACCATCTGAAAGAGACACGTTAGTGATAGATTCCTTACCTTAGAATATCCCCAGGCGTCAGACTGGATCCGGAAACGTTTTTCATCAGTAGTACCCTTGCGCGTCGGTAGGTGGCATCGTGCGGCCCTGCGTCCGTCGCCAATGTCACTGAGACTAATTAGGCGCCATCCATGCGCGCTGACGTCAGTTCTTTCTTTTTCCACGCCAGTAAGCGCAGATCCGGTTAGAGCACGTACCCTAGTCACTTTTTGACTATCTTTTTGAGACTTTTTGTCTCCTGTAAGCTTGAGTCTTCTCTGGTGCACGTAGGGATGCCTGGTTTTAAGTCTTGTGGGGCCTGCCGTCGCAATATGTCAGTGGCGGACCCCCACGACGTCTGTCTCTACTGCCTGGAGCACGACCACGACTCCCGGGCCTGTATGGACTGTTTGGCCATGGCCTCGAAGGCCTTGAGGGAGCAGTGCCGGAAGCTGTTTGAGGTCCGGCACACGTCCCAGCGCCGTTCGCAGTCCAGGGGCTGCTCCAGAGAACGCTCGCGGGGCCACCATCACCGCTCCTTGGGCTCCAAATCTTCACCCTCGGATTCGGGTAAGAGACGTCACAAAAAGAAGTTGAAGAAGCGTTGACGCTCTCCGACATCCCCCCGTCGGTCCCTGGATGCGGAGCCCGGGAGTCCCGCGGCCTACCCACCTTACCCGGGTCTGTCGGCGACTCCTGCACAGGTGCAAGAATTTCTTGCTACCATGGACTGCCTGTTTAGGCCTCGGGCTCCCGCCGGTGTGCCCTTGGGCCCCGCGGTCCCGTGTCAGGATCCTGTCGGGCTGACGGCGCTGCTGGTGTCCCCGGAGGATCCCGTGCCGCTGGCTCTAGCCATGGCGCCACAAGGGTCCCGCGCTGCCGGCTCTGGCCCCAGCGCTGCCCTCGGCTCCGCCTCCGGTGCCACAGTGGATACCATTTGTTCCGCCCCTGCCCAGGTTTTTGGACAATTTTGTCCCTACCTGGGATCCGCATAGGGACACGGCACCAGTTCAGCCGCGTCCGGCGCCATTCCCGGCGCCGTTTGTTCCTTCCCCGGTCCATGCCCTGCCGCCGCAGTCTGTACCACATATGGTGGAGATGGAGGATGACTGGGAGGGGTCCGAGGACCTCCTTGCTCGTCAGTGTGACTCCAAGCAGGACTGGGCGGACGAGTTAGAGGAGGCTGGAGGACTTGATCTCTCCTCTAACCCGGTGTTTGCCTCTGGAGGAGGCGCTTCGTATACGATGGTGCTTCGTCGGGCTGCCGAGGTCCTCCACCTTGATCTCCCTACGGTGGCCCTAAAGACTAATCTCCTCACTGAGGAGATCCAGACGGCGTCCACTTCGTTGGAGCCCCTGCTGCCATTTAACGACACCCTCACTGACGTCTTGCTGGGCACTTGGTCGTGGCCAGCCACAGGGGCCACGGTGGATAAGAATGTCGCCAGGCGTCATCGCCCGGCGCCGGGTGACCCTGCCTTTCTGCTCACTCATCCTACGCCCGCGAGCCTGGTCATCCAAGCTTCGACGTCCCAGAGTGCCTTTCCCACGGCTCCGCCGGATAAGGACTCTAAGAAGCTGGAGCAGTTCGGCAAGCAGTTGTTCTCTTCGGCCAGCTTAGGGCTGTGGTCAGTGAACATCGCATGCCTCTTGGGCCGCTATTCCCACGTGGTGTGGGATGCCGTTGCACAGGTGTTGCCTCAGTGTCCTGAAGAGGCCCAAGCTGTGCTGTCTCAAGCTGTTGCCGAGGGTAAGGATGCGGCTAAGTTCGCCATTCGGTGTGGTTTGGACACTGGGGACTCACTAGGTAGAGCCATTTCTACGACTGTGGCGCTTCGTTGCCATGCCTGGTTAAGATCTACCGGGTTCTCGCCAGATGTACAAAGCTCACTCATGGACAAGCCCTTTGATGGCACCTGCCTGTTTGTCGATAAGGCCGACAGTGCGCTGGAGCGTTTTAAGGACTCGTGGGCTACGGCCAAGTTCTTATGTCTTTCCACGAAAAGCCCAGCCACACCTGGTTTTCGTTCCTTTCATGGCAGGGGCACCCAGGCACGTTCCTTCAGAAAGCCTGTGCAGAACCAACAGCAGCGCGGCCGTGGCTTCCGCAGGGGCGGGTATGGGAATCAGCATGGGGGTCAGTCCACCTCTGCCCCCGCTGCTTCTGCCTCCAAACCTTCCTAATCCGAGCTTTGTGGAGCACCCCACGCCAGTGGGTGGCAGGATCCGCCATCACCTCCCCCACTGGCATGCTATCACATCAGACAAGTGGGTTTTAGTCCACCCCTCCAGCCATGCCACCTCAGTACCACCGCATGTCGGGGGAACGCTTGGCGACTCTCCAGCAGGAAGTTATGACCCTCTTGGCCAATGGGGCCATCGAGTACGTTCCGGTGCCGGAAGTAGGGAGTGGTTGTTATTCCCACTACTTTCTGGTCCACAAGAAGGACAAAGGGGGTCTGCGTCCCATCTTGGACCTCCGGAACGTCAACTGCTTGCTCCGGAAGGAGAAGTTCAAAATGCTGACTCTGGCTCAGGTCTTGGCTGCCCTCTACCCTGGAGACTGGATGGTAGCGTTGGACTTGCAGGACGCATATTTTCACAACCCCATCCTGCCGGCCCACCGGCGTTACCTGTGGTTCACGGTAGGCCACAAGCATTTTCAATTTACCGTGCTCCCCTTCAGCCTTACCAGCGCCCCTCGGGTGTTTATGAAAGTGATGGCGGTTGTCGCAGCTCATCTGCGCAGGTCAGGGGTGTCAGTCTTCCCCTACCTCGACGACTGGTTGTTGAAGGCGGGCTCGCCCCAGACAGTCGTCTCCCACCTTCAGACTACGACCGACCTCCTGCATTTGCTGGGGTTCTCTATCAAACTGCCGAAGTCGCACCTGAGTCCCTCACAGCAGCTCCCCTTCATAGGAGCCGTTTCCTGAAATGCATTACGCGCACGTTTCCCCCGTGCTTTTCGTAATGCTTCAATGGGACTTAAATCTTGTCTTGACCTATCTGATGTGCGCTCCCTTTGAGCCCCTTCATAACTGTCCTTTACATCTTCTCACTCTCAAGACGGCTTTCCTGGTAGCTATCACCTCTGCCAGAAGAGTGAGTGAGCTCCAGGCTCATTCTTCTACACCTCCTTTCTGTTCATCCGGACAAGATGGGTTTAAGGACCCGTCCTTCTTTTTTGCCGAAGGTTGTCATGCCCTTCCACATCGAGCAGACCTTAACCTTGCCCACCTTCTTTCCGCCTCCGCATCCTTCGAAAGAGGAAGAGAGGCTCCACCGTCTGGACCCAAAACGTGCGCTCTCGTTCTATCTAAAGCGCACGCAGCAGTTCCAGGTGGATGACCAGCTCTTTGTTGGCCATGTGGGCACCAAAAAAGGTCGGGCCATGCACAAACAAACCATCTCTCGGTGTGTCATTAAGTGCATCAAAGCATTTTACTCGTTGGCTAAGAAGGAGCCTCCTGTGGGGCAACGTGCAAATTCTACAAGGGCAACGGCAGTCACAACTGCCTTGGGACGCGGCGTTCCCTTGCAGGATATTTGTCAGGCAGCTACTTGGGCCTCGCTGCACACGTTTACCAAGCATTACTGCCTTGACAGTCAAGTCCAGAGAGACGACTTCTTTGGCTGTTCTGTTCTCCGTGACTTTCTGGTGTAATCTATTCGCAGACCCACCACCGGGGTTGGTATTGCTGGGGTTTCTATTCTAAGGTAAGGAATCTATCACTAACGTGTCTCTTTCAGATGCACAAGTTACTACTTGTGTAACGATATATCTGTAAGAGACATTAGTTAGTGATAGATTCCTACCTCCCCACCCATCCTCCCCGTTCTGCAAATTGATTCTAGGGTTAAGGTCATCCCTTTCAGGGCCCTAGTTTCATGGCACCAGTGGTCAGTGCTCTGCGTTCCTGGCACGGAAAGTCGTGTACAGAACTGACATCAGCTCGCATGGGTGACACCTAAGTAGTCTCCGTGACGTCATCTCGGCGCTTACCACGCCAGCGACGGACGTGGATCCACACGACGCCACCTACCGACGCACAGGGGTACTGCTGACTTTTCCAGATCCAGTCTGATGCCTGGGGATATTCTAAGGCACGGGTACTCATAGTACGGCCCGCGGGCCGCTGGCGGCCCGTCAAGCCTTCCCTGGCGGCCCGCGGACCTTGCAGACATCGTACCTGTGCAACCACCGCCAGTTGCAGCAGCGCGGACCGGGCGGGTGATTCTTTTAAAAGCCAAGTCACTTGTTAATGAGGCTTTGTTGTATTTCACCTCTTCTTAGCGCCCCTGCATCTCCCCTCTGAATGAGTGGAGATGCAGGGGCGCTAAGAAGAGATGAAATACAACAAAGCCTCATTAACAAGTGACTTGGCCTTTAAAAGACCTGTGAAGTACTTGGGCGCGGCGGCGGTTTGGATTCCAGGGAAGCTGACTCAGCGCGCGCCGTAGAAGTGCTGTGATATCTGAGACCGACTATCACACAGCGATTGTCAGACTCACATGGGCACCAACCCCTCCCTGGCTTTGGGATCTGGGCACGCTGCCTCTGCCAGTATGTGAGATCTGTAGGTGTGTGCACACAACCCCTTCCAAAATGTGAAATCTATGTACACAGCATGCAAGCCCTGAGATCTGTGACTGGCTGTGAGATGTATGTCGCCAGTCCCTATCAGACTGTTAGATTTATGTACACTACACGCCCTTACCAGATTCTGGGAACTGTGCCTGACCGTGAGTTGTGTGCACACAGTCCCACCTATGCTTTGAGATCTGTGCCTGGCTGTGAGATGTGTGCACACATCCAGCAATGCGCTGAGATATGTTCCTGACTCTGAGGCATGTGTATGCAGCCCAGCCATGCGGTGAAATCTGTGCCTGGCTGTGAAGCCCGTGTATGCAGCCCCAGCCATGCGGGGGCATCCGTGCCTGCCTGTGAGATGTGTGCACACAGCCCCAGCAACGCGCTGATATCTGTGCCTGACTGAGATGTGTGCAAACAGCCCAAGTAATGCGCTGAGATATGTGCCTGGCTGTGAGGCCCGTGCATGCAGCCCCTGCCAGGTGCTGCTAGTCTGCAGATTCCTGTGTACCTAAAAGTGACACTACCTACTGAAGGAGGAGGGGCGCTAGGATGAGGGAGTCTGTAATGCTCGGATTGTGGTCATTAAAGCAGTGTCATAGCCAGTGTATCATGACCCCTATTGCAAGGAAGGCGGTGGGCCCCCTATGTTCTCTGTTTGAACTGTAAAATACAGCAATATTCATGGTTCCGCCGACCTTTGAAGCTGGTGTGGCTGAACCTGCTGCACAAATGGAAGCTCCACCCCTGAATTAAAGAAGGATGCTTCTGGGTGATAAGCTGCACATGCATGGACTCTGAATCCTGGGGGCACAGGATGGACATGAACCTGGCAAGGGTCAGTGTCATGAAACAGGGAAAGCAGAAACACACAGTTAAGGCATGAAAAGAAGAAGAAAATGCATAGCTAGCAGAAAGAGAGTGGCGTGAGAGGTAAGATGGTGGAGAAAGGGAGAGGGGAAAGGAGAGGGAAAGAAGAGGATAAGGAGAGCGGAAGATGGAGAAACAGAATTGGGATGGGCTGAGGAAGGTTTTGGGAGGAGATATGATATAACAAGCATTTGCAAGGCAATAGGTCTCGCATTTACGCAAGTTTGAGCTATTGACATTGCAAATAACAAAGCCTTTTATTTTTGTTTTAGTTTTTAAAACAGAAATAAAAGGCATTGTCGTTTACAGTGCCAATAGCTTAAACTCTCGTAAATGCGAGACCTATTGCATTGCGAAGGTGTCTGCTGCAGGGGCCTGTGTTCAACCTCAAGGTCACAGTTTTTTTTTTTGCTCTAGCCCCGCCCCCTCCCCCACTGACCCCGCCCCCACCGGTGCGGCCCTCTGCCACAAACCACACTGTAAATTTGGCCCCCGAGAGAAAGTTTGTGAGTACCCCTGTTCTAAGGTAAGGTATCTATCACCAACTAAAGTCTCTTACAGATATATCATTACACAAGTAGTAACTTGTGCATTATGTTTGCACTCACATACAGATTTTCTGATAAAAGCATACAGCACAGAAATGATAATGTGTGGAAATGTAATTACCCAATGCATTGATTTGATTGCCAGCACAGTACATTTACAGAAAATAAAATTTTGCTGTGTGCTAGAAAAAATAACATCTGTACAGCCTTCCTCAAGCAGACCCCCATTAGCCAGCATGATTTTCACATATATATCCTCTCAATTTAAAGTCAGAGAAAGAAAAATAAACACCAAGCTCACTGGAAGACACAGCTTGTCATTAGACCCTCATCTTTGAATGTACAGCAAGTGGACAAGATAAGAACAAGATTTAAAGGTCTGTTTACAGAAAGTGTGTTTGCGGCAGAATACAAGAATTGAGCAATGGGAGGAGCAAAATCAGACATACAGCCAGAAGCAAATAAAGCCAGAAAACAGAAAGCCAGAAAATGTGTGTTATAAACTACAAAGTGAATGGAAAGCAAAGGGCAGAATGCATTCCTGGGTCAACTTTCTAATTGTCCCCTAGTTGTCTTTAGCAAACCAGGCTGTGACGTAAAAAGTGCAACAAGGTTTCAGGTATTGCAGTTGTATTATTCCAGTCAATGCACAGAGTAAGAAAAGCTGCCAAAGGAAATAAAGCACTGCTGAATGGCAGGTATTGTTTTCCTACTGACAATCATGACAGTGAATGACAGTTCCCTGCATCTCATATTAGATGGGACTTCCGGGTAGGAGAATCAAAGTCAGATGGGTGAAGAAATCCAAACTTCGGCGGAAGCTTGTCATCTTTACACTTCTTCACAAAATGTAAAATCCACTGACTATGACCAGTTTTGCAGGCTTAGGGATTAATTTCATCTACCATTAGTCATGAAACAGTATGGTTTGCTAAAATGGAAAAATAGTATAGTGTTCTTGGGTATTCTGGCAACACAGTATAATGAGCTCCCTTTCAGAAGCAAGGGCCTGGTGTGCAAAGCATTTGCTAATTACAATTCTGTTGCAAACTGACTTGTGACCATTACAACAGCAAATAGCTCTGTATTAACTATTGCAATACATTAAGGCTGGATTTACAAACATTTCACGCAGTGCAGTAAGTGAAGTTGCTGCGCTGCGTTGCGTTAACGTGAGAGAGCAGAACTTTGTCATATTTTCTAAGAAGTGGTGCAGTTCTATTCTATTCCCACGCTGGCGCACTTTGGGCTGTCTGTGACCAATGCAGGCATCCTTAACCATAGAGCAATGGTGCTTGTGTTATGGCCAGGATAGTTATTGTGCAGGAAGTGGCACCTTTCTGCACACAAAAATATTTTCCTCTCTGTATGTGTGAATGCAGAATGCAACACAAATGCAAGGAGGGAAGAACAATGAAAAACAAAGATGTTTAAGATATTTCTGCTCGTTATACCAGCCTCAGCAGACGCACCATTTTGGGACAAATGTATGTCTAAAAGTCCTTGTAGATATTGGTTTGCATAAAAAATCAACGGTTGGATGGACTGGAACACTGATGCACCACCCATGTAACGCCTTTTGGATGCAAAGTAATGCAAGGCTGTGCAATGAGCTGCTTTGCTGTTCTCTTTGCAGATCGACATTTGTGTTGCTTTGTAAATGCCAAAATGGCTTTTGCATCAGGTCTACATCCAAAAAGTTACACAATCCTGACACAAAATCTTTGTAAATGTGAACCACAATCTCAAAAATAGCACAATGTACCAACAAAAGAACAAATCTGCAAAATGAGCATTGAAAGGAAGACTGGAATGTAATGATTACATCACTAAATGTATAGAGAACCAGTCGCAAATTGTGAATAGTCACAAAAACAGCAAATAGCATTTGCAAATTACCATCACGTAGAAGCATGTGATAGCCCGGTGCAAACCCAATTGTGTGCAGACAGAATTGCAAAATAAACTTTGAAAACTGCAACCCTCTATGCCAGGGTTAAAGGGACGTGAATACTTGGAGCCCCACAGAAGAGAAGGCAGAGGAGGGAGGCAAGCTAGCCTCCTATGTGTAAACTCCTGTTTCCACTACACCTGCTAGTTTCAGGAACTACAAGGCACAGGTTGCTTGGATGAGACACACATCTTATTTGCTATGTGTTTAATCCGAGTTTGTTTTTCAAAAGCACAAAATAAATGTGCCTGAAATTTTCCATAGTATGATAGGGCCATTTATTTGTTTTACTGTTCAGACTGTCAGGGCAGTACTAAACAGGAATAAAACTATGTCAGAATGTTCATCCTAAAGATGGTTCATGGTCTTAGGTACTTTGACCGACGTCCCAATGGTAGTCTGTCCATCATTCAAAGGAGCCAGCAGAAACTCCGCCGGCTATAACATGAGGGTTAGGCCTGGGCTAAAATTTCGTTCCGTTCGCGGAAATTGCGATAATTTGACATTTTCGCGTTCCGCGGAAAGCGCGAAAATGTCAAAATTTCCGCATTCCGCAGGTTAGCGATAATTTGGTTCTTGCTCGCGCTGTAAAATAATACATTCTCGCGCGCGCGCGATCGCCTTACCTGAATCCCTGCGTTCGCCGACAAGTTTTCTTGATCCGGTCGCGTTCTCCATGAGATGTTGTATTGTTTTTAGCCATTTGCGCTGTCTCGCGACAGTTCGCGCACGCAGTGATGTCATGCGTCGCGCAATCACGTCTTTCTTCTCGCGATC
This sequence comes from Triturus cristatus, assembly GCF_964204655.1. Lineage (NCBI taxonomy): Eukaryota > Metazoa > Chordata > Amphibia > Caudata > Salamandridae > Triturus > Triturus cristatus. The sequence goes on along the minus strand of NC_140594.1, from coordinate 476,003,667 downwards.
ATGCACCGCGAGACAACTGAAAACAAGATGGCCGCGCCCATGAGCAACAACATGGGTAAGTTGGTGAGCCACAACCATGCAGAAAATCTCGCGAACATGCGGGAAAAAAACTTCCGCATCTTCGCGATATTTCCGTGTGTTTGCGATAATTTTTAACATTTTCGCGATAATTTGCGAAAGTGGATTTCGCAAATTCCGCCCACCCCTAATGATGGTTTGCCTGATGCTAAAAGGAGCCGGAGTTTGGCAGGCAAGGTGTACCCAAAATAGTTGGGTTGCATTCAGTGTGGTTGCTATAAGTATATTTGACAGGTTTGACTTAGGTTCCTGTGGAGTGCTGCATTGATAGGTAAGGGACATTTTTACTAATGAAAAAGAGAATTACACATTCAACCAATTTATATCATACATGCATTTGTTACAGAAACCACTGATGATTTCTCTATATATTTGAGTAAGCTGTTAATGCATGTTTTTGTAAGACCTCGAGTTCAAGCCATTACCACGACTAAAACTGAAACTATCATCGCTACCACCACTAACATTACTATCATTACTATCATCTTTTTCACTAGTACTACCACCATCACCATCAATACCAGCTCTACTAAACCTCCATTACCACCACCACAAAATGTGTGCATGTCTCTCTTTGCATAGTTTGCAACATCAAAGCCAAACCTAATGGCTTTGTCAGTGCTTGTTTTTAATCAGCAAGGCGTGACTACTTGAGACAACCGGGCAGTAACCTGCTCAGTATTTCCACAGTCAGCTGGCAATTAATGGCTGACACAGTCATTATCAGTGACTCTGGATTCAGGCTTTGGTTTTTAGAGCTGTTTGAGAGTGTTGCTAGAGGTTCCTTCTGTTCTGTGGTGGACAGTGGACACTTGCCCGAGAGGGGACCCAGGACAGGGACTGAGCTGCAGGACAGGACACTGTTGTAGACCCCAATCCACTTGAGTTGCCTCACACATTACCATACCTCTGTGCCTCCCTGCCGATCTGCATGTCAATGAGCGCATCCAGCAGCCTGCCACAGACTAGCACCTCACTAGGGGGCATATTTATAAGCCCCTATCACCACCAGAACATCACTTTTCAGGACGATGTAGTGGCGATGGATGTATGACATTACAACGCGTGTCATTACAACGCGTGCAGTTACATCGCATGCGTTACAACGCATGCGATGTTACAACGCTATGCCATTACAAGACAAGTCTGTACATCGACTTGCGCTAGATGGCGTGCTAACATTAGAAAAGTGTAATTTACTATTCCAACTCCAGTCCACTTAACAGTAGGGAAGGTGTTGGGATAGTAAACTACACTATTTGTAATGTTAGCACGCCATCTAGCGCAAGTTGATGTAAAGACTTGCGGTGTAATGGCATTGCGTTGTAACATCGCATGCGTTGTAACGCATGTGATGTAAAAGCTGCGCGTGGTAAAAAACGCGTTGTATTGGCTGTTCCCCAGTGGCGATAGGGGCTTTGCCTAATTCACAAGGCAGCATTAAGCCAATTAGTGTGGCTTAACGCCGCTTTGTGAATAAGGCCCCCTTTCATGCTATACTTAGAGTGAAAATGGGTGAGTAATGCGTGCTGCGGTGGGCCTTCCACCGCAACACCCATTGATTTTGATGCTGCCACATATTTACAAACGCAGCGCAAATATGGGGCAGTGCCAAAATTAAGACCAGGGAAAACCTGGTCTTAAACAGGCGCAACAAGGAGAAATGTTTAATTTCTCCTCACTTTTGCTGTTTCTATGTGTGCTGCGTTGCGCAGCACACATAGAAACAGAAAACGTCATTGTTTGATTATGTGCAGGAAGGTGACCCTTCCTACACACAATCAATTAAAAAAAATGGCGCTTTGTAACTTTTATGTGTGCTGCATTAAGAAGCACACATAGAAGTTACAAAACATTATTTAAAGATTGTTTATGTGCAGGAAGGGAGACCTTCCTGCACATAAACAATCTTCCCCTCAATGCAGACACCCTTGCACTATGGTGCAAGGGTGCCTGCGTTGACGCTAGGCTGCTAGGTTTAGCACCAGCGCAGGGGGAAACGCAGGGCTGCACCATATTGTTGTAAATATGGTGCAGCCCTGCGTTTCAGAAGTGGTGGAGAGCAGCATTAAGCAGCACTCCGCCACTTCGTAGTAAATATGCCCCCAAAATCTTTAACACTGTTCGGATTCCCCTGCAACTTTTCCAAAACTGGCTATTATTTATCCTAGCTACCAGACAGCTATACCCACTCAGGATGTTACCTGTCCACAGCAGACATGAGAAACCCTGAATGATCACTCCAGTAAATGGATGTTAAAATAAGCCTAGATATGTATTCCTAATACCTCAACAGATTGGGAAATGGAAAATTCGAAGAGTGATGAGAAAATCCAGGATGCAAATATTAAGCGATTTCTCCTGCACCATAATTTCTTCCAAAAGGTCAGGCTAGTGGCAGCTCAGATTTTAAGTGAAGACTGGAAAAAAGGAAACCATTATAAAAAAAAACGACTAACTGAAGCTCCCAATAAAAGTTAGACAGGATGCTATAATTCTGTAATGTATTTGAATGAAGCTTTGAGTTATATTTTAATGAATCTCTGCTAAGATGAGTGTTTCACCATCTGTTTTAAAAACATATATACTTTTAAGAAGTGTATTTTAAGAGGCAAAAGAGTAATGTGTCAAGAAGTGTTTTCATAAAGCTTCACGTTTTCATGTTGGCTATTTTAAGCGTTAATCACAATTTTTCCTAAATCCTATTATTTTTAGAATGGATGAGTCAAAGGAACAAGTAACTGTGCTGTACACCTGCATCGTGAGCACCAGAAACTGAATAATCGCCAAAATCCAGCTATTAGAAACAGATATTCAGCAAGAATATCATAGGCCTATTTCTGCTTTCTCTCCTCTAGTGTATCGATTTCTTTATAGGTCAGAAAAGTAAAGGACCTGATAGGTTTTTTGGGGATATACACTTCACAAGGATCAGCAGTTCAATGGGGTTTTATCATATAAACAACGATAACTCATCCTTGCCCCAACTATTGAAACCTATCATGCCCTGACCATTGGTAAAAGGCAGTTTCAACTACAAGTAAAAGTGTTTACCAATGAATTGATGTACAGATTACAAGTAGCCCAAAATGGTAGGAATGCAATATGTCTGAAAACGTAGCTATATCGCCAAAGCTGGGAGAACGGTGGTCTGGCTCAGGATTGAAAACCAGATTCACTGACTTTCAGGAGGAGCTTCACTGTATTTTCCAAGATGCATTGGCAAAGTCAATAGGTTTAGTGCTGGTACTTAGACAATTTTCAAACATTGACACATGTAGGCCTGCCAAGTTTCCCAAGTCTGGGACTTGTAGTCTTGCTTATTCCATCATAAAACCAGGACTACATGTCCCAGAATTTAAAGAAAAAGGCTGACCTAGAGCAACTCTTCAAGCATGGATCTGGAACACTTAGCAGCTATGACCACATGGTGTCACACGAGATCACAGGACATATGACTCTTTTTCTTCTCAGTCTCTAATCAATAAACAATAATTTTGGGCATAAGAATTATAATAATAGAGAAAGTTACTTTTTCTTCAGAAAGCTGTTTATTTTGTATTGGAATCTCCTCAAAAATCATCCGTCCTATACTCACCATCACCTGTTTTACAGTGATTTTCACAGAGTTAGTTCTAGACTTATAAAAGTTGAAACGTAATGCAGTTCATGTATTTGGGCCCTGATTACGAGTGGCCCAAAATGATCCCTGTTCTTCCCACCTCAATCAGGAAGTATATAGCATCAATGTAAAAATAAGTAGATAGTGCAACTCAAAACAGCAGTTCTTCTATAACAAACAATTCATCATCCAAAGTATATAAAACCTAGTGGAAAGAACAGAATGTCCTAAAAGAGAATTTAGGAAAACATAATTCCTCGTTGCTCAACAATGGTAAAAACCAATAGGCCACCCTACATTGACACAGCCTGCTCTGCTTGAGTAATGCTATTAAAACCTCTTTGGTAAAGGTAACGTAAAACCTACAAAAAAGAACAAAATGAAGCGGGGATTACTCAGAAGTGCTATCACGAGAGTAGGAGCCCAGTGAAGAAATATTACCAAAAGCCCAGAGAAAAACTTAACAAATAATGGACAGTTCCTGCCCTACAACAAAAGAGTAATGACCCTTCCCACCTCCATGTGGCTCATGACAATTACGACTCTGCTTTTTTATATGTTGAGATAAAGCTTCATAGTACTTTTAGGGTATTCATTACACTCCCTTTGGGCACGCCCGTTGCCCCCCAAAAAGTATGTTACTGTTATTTTATCTGCTTTGCATATAAGAGGTGAAGGCTGAAAAACCTTTGGTTGCCTTAAATCTGTTAAAGTAGCAGCAACATACGCAATTCAAGGCATGGTAAGGTGCTTATGTCGCGAAACACAGTCCTTTATGACTGTCCTATTCAAAGCAGCCTCAGGGTTGGTCCAGATAGATAACCATAGTAAAACTGGGGCTAGTTTGATAACATCCTTTAAATAGAAGAGCCCTAGCTCATCATGGCAGATAAAATATAAACTGAAGGAGGGGGGCGGGAGGGAGGAGCAACAAGCATCTACATTGTTGATTTTCCTCTATTTGAAGGGGGTGGCAGTTAGAGTAACCACAAAAGTTTGCTCCATAGTGTGAGAAATTGGCCTGGTAAATGATGTCCACTAATTAAAGTGGGCACCTGGCACAGGTCCAAACAACCCTATGGTGATTTAAGAGGTCAAAGATAACCGTAGAAAGCTATCGAAGTGGTAGCTGTGGAGAGCAGCCTTAAGACTTAGTCTTGAAGGAATGTTAAGCAGTTTGTTTTACCAGAATGCAACCTTATTGTATTGGTTAAATGAAAGGAGAACCACACAGTAGTTATAAAAATATGTATTTATTATTATAACACACTCTAAATACCTCACAGTTTCTGCTACACGCAGATAAACACAAAGCACACAATACTTCATCACAGAAACAATCGTAAGTAGCACTAATAGACAGTGGGCTCCAGGGGGAGACCAAACCATATACTAAAATAGTGGTATAAGAAACACGACTCGAGTCAAGACAGTGTCTAGAGGTTGTAGAATTACTGGGACCACAAGGAACCACCCAAGGTGAGTAAGTAGGGGCCCCCAGGAGAATGGGTGCAGTGTGAGAACACGACCGTGTGCTACGTACAATTCAATGGGAGAGTCGCGGTTGCAGTTTTAAAGTGTTAGGACCCTCCAACGTGGATTACAGAGAAACCCTTTGGATCATAGGAGGTTTGAGAGCCACCCCACCTGTGGATACTGTGGTACCAGAGTTACCTATCCCAGGAAGGCGGGTGCATAGGGCTGAATTGGTGTCGGAAACTGCCGTCGTTATCAATGGAGGACTGCAAGGAAATGCCACTGCGGGACAGAAGAAAAGTGTCAGTCGGAATCCAAAGGTGGATTCATGTTGAAGAGTACCTGAAAGCAGAGGGGACAGAGTCTGGGTCACTCAGGAGTGAGCAGGGGCTCAGTAGACAAATGCCGACCGATGTTGGGGTCTTCAGGTGTGATGATGGAGACCTTGACTCTACAGCTGCAGGGACCAGGAGACGTCGAGGGTGACCAGTGTCCGGATACAAGCTGTTCCACAAAGGAGGTCGAGTGCTGAGGGGTCGGTGTACGGCGGGAGCACCAACAAGTCTAAGTCTTGGCAGCGGCAACCCACGAAGAAGGTCGAGTAAGGGTACGGTCTGGCCCAGCAAGGACCAGGAGACTCACCACAGCAAGGGAGTCAGGGCAGGCCGGGAGCAACCAGGGGAGCCCAAGAAAAGCAGTGTTGTCCACAGGCCGAAGCCATAGGAGTCGCAATGGGACCTCTAGCAGTTTCACAAAGCAACAGCTTGCAGGGCACAGAGTGTGAGGAGGCCAAAGTCCTTTATACAAAAAAATGTGCATAGAGGTTGGGGCTATCAATAGCCCAATACACTTAGTTGGGAAACGCCAACAAGCATATGCACTTGCAAAAGTATGTGGTGCACAGGGGTTTGGGTTATGCTGTCCCCAAGAAGGATACTGGCCTCAAACTTGGTGAGAGGGCAGCTCAACCTCAGAAAACAAAGGAACCCACCTCCTGTGTTGCTGGAGCCTTTGGAGTCTGCAGGAGCTCAGAATCAGCAGACTGGTCAGATACGTTACGGTGCCTGCAAATGCAGGGGAGTGACTCCTTCACCCCAAGGGAGATAACTTCAGTTGTCCTTGATGCTCCACAGGTCATGCACGGAGCCTGTATTGTGCACGGGCCCAATCAAAGTCCAGCGAAGTCCAGAGTGTCCAGACAGTCGAAGATCAGTGGTTTCTTGTTCAGAATCTTGTCCACGTCGAAACTAGGGTCCTTCAGTCAGGTAAGCCCTTAAGTACCCACAAAGGAGAGGGTTGGACAGACTCAGGGGACCCTCCCATGGGAGGGTCAGGACAGTGGGGAGGATACTCCCCTGTCCTTTGTCCAGTTTCGCGCCAGAGCAGGAGCCATTGGCTACCCGTACTGGTTTGAACTGGACTATGCACAGGGACACCAAGTGTGCCCTCATGCAGACTTTCAGTCACTTTGGAAGTGCACCCACCCAGCCCCAATACACTAAATCAGGCCTGGGGGGTGGTCACAACTTCCTGTAACAGGATGCCTATTGTCCTGCCTTCCCCTGTTCGAGCTTGGCGCAGCAGCAGGAGGGCAGAAATGTGTCTCTGGTTGGCAGCAACCATTTTGTGCTGCCCGGGTTGAGAAGGCTGGTACTAGGAAGACCAGGGACCCCACGAAGCTCACTTCAGAGCGGTGGTATCATACCTCCCACACCGGTTGCCGGTGTGGAGGTATGATTCCAAGGTGTTTGATACCAAACACAACATGTTTTGTTGAAGCCGTTTTGGATATAGTATTTTACTATAATGCACCTCTAATTATATGTCTGGCTGCGTCACCGACAACCCGGACGAATGGTCACCAGAGGCTGCAGGGGTGCTCTTGTTATTCAGGGGCAACCTCTCACGTAAAACCCAGCATCCTGCCTTCAGGATTGTCAAGGCCTGCTAGAGGGGTGACTGATAGGGTTTAAGTGTTGTGACCTATTTAAGTGTTGTGACCTATAGATATACTAAAGCTATCTCTAAAGTAAGTGGTGCATGCACCGTCTTACACGGGCTGCAATGGCAGGCCTGTAGTTCCATTTTGCATGGCCTCTCATGGGTGGCATAATACATGCTTCAGCCCATGGGAGGCCTCTGGGGTACCTATGCCCTGGGTACATGTGTACCATATACTAGGGACTGACAAGGGTGCCCCAGTGTACAATCTGGAGCGTACCTAAGTACACTGCATAACATTTTAGGGAGAAAGCAAAAAGACGCGGGTCCTGATTAGCAGGATCCCAGTCAGACTAGTCAAAAACAGTGTAACATCAAGCAAAAAGTGGGGGTAACCATAAGAAGCAGATCCTACTTTCTTACACAACCCTCCCCACCCCAAACGTAAGGAGATGAGACTAACCTTGCCCAGTTGAGTCTTCATGTTCTAAATATCTGGAGAGTCCATCTGCATTGGCATGGTTACTCCCAGGTCTATGTTCCACTATATAATCCATCTCCTGTAGGGAAATGGACCACCTCAAAAGTTTGGGGTTTTCACCCTTCATCTGTTTTAGCCATAAGAGGGGCTTATGGTCTATCTGAACAATGAGTGAGTGCCAAACAAGTATGGCCTCAGCTTCTTCAGAGCCCAAACTACAACAAAGGCTTCCCTCTCGATGGCTGACCAACGTTTCTTTCTGGGGGTCAACCTTCTGATAATAAAAGCTTCTGGTTGATCCTGACCCTCTGCATTACCTTGTGACAACACAGCCCTTACCCCCAACTCAGATGCATCTATTTGGACAATGAATTGTTTAGAATAGTCAGTACTTTGTAGAATGGGAGCAGTGCATATGGCCTGCTTGAGATCATCAAATGTCTTCTGACAGATAACTGTTTATTGAACATTCTTGGGCATTCTTTTTGAAGTAAGATGATTCAAGGGAGTCACTATAGACCAATATCCTTTCACAAATCTTCTGTAGTACCTAGTCGGGCCCAAGAAAGCTCTGACCTGAGTCTGGATCGTGGGAGCAACCCAGTCCATGATGGTCTGAATTTTTCTCTGCAATGGTTGAACCTGGCCCTCACCCACAAGGTGGCCCAGGTACACAACCTTACTCTGCCCTATCTGGCACTTGGTGTCCTTGATAGTGAGACCTGCTTTCTGCAGAGCCTCCAAAACATTCTTCAGGTGGACCAGGTGATCCTCCCAGGTGGAGCTAAAGACAGCTATATCATCAAGATATGCTGCACTATAGGCTTCCAGGCCTGTAAAGACTCTATTCACCAGCCTTTGGAATGTGGCAGGTGCATTTTTTCCAACCAAAGGGCATGACAATAAATTGATAATGCCCACTAGGGGTTGAAAATGCTGTTTTGGGTTTGGCATCCTCAGCTAGTCTGATTTGTCAATATCGAGCAGTGAGGTCAGGGGCTCAAGAACTTGGCTGAGTCCAAAGTGTCAATGAGCTCATCCGCCCTAGGAATAGGGTGAGCATCCGTCCTAGTGGCTGCATTGAGCCCTCTGTAGTCCACACAAAACCTCATTTCTCTCTTACCACCCTGGGTATGAGGTTTGGGTACAAGGACCACTACACTAGCCCAAGGGCTATCTGAGGGTTCAATCACTCCCAATTCCAGCATCTTCTCACCTCAGTCCTGATGCAATCTCTGACATGATCAGGCTGCCTGTAAATCTTATTTTTGACAGGTAGACTTTCACCTGTGTCCACTTCATGGGTACACCAGGTGGTCTGACTAGGAGTCAAAGAAAACATATGTCTGTATCGATGCAGGACCTTTCTGAAATCAATCTGCTGTTGCTCATTGAGGTTGCCTGCCAAGGTTACGCCATTAACGGAGCCATCATCATGGTTGTGTGAGAGGAGGTCAGGCAGTGGATCACTCTTTTCCTCCTGTCCCTCATCAGTAGCCATTAGCAAGCTCATGTCTGCCCTGTCCACATAGGGTTTGAGCCTGTTTACATGGAGCAACCTATGGGGTCTCCTGGGAGTTCCAAGGTCCACCAAGTAGGTGACCTCTCCCTTCTGCTCAGGAATAGTATGGGGGCCCACTCCACTTGTCTTGAAGGGATCCTGGGGTCTCAGGCTCCAAAACCCATAATTTCTGTCCTGGCTGATAAACAGTCAGTACAGCCTTTTGGTCATGCCAAACATTTTGCAAATCTTGACTTGCCTCAAGGTTTTTGCTGGTCTTCTTCATGTACTCAGCCATCCTGGAGCGGAGACTAAGTACATAGTCCACAATGTCTTGCTTAGGTGGTTTCAGAGGTAACTCCCATCCCTCCTTTACTAAACGCAGGGGACACCTAACTGGATGCCCAAACAGTAGTTCAAAAGGGCTGTAGCCAACCCCCTTCTATGGGACCTCTCTGTAGATAAAGCGAAGGCAGGGCTACGGGACATCCCGTTTTCGCCTGAGCTTTTGTGGGAGACCCATGATCATGCCCTTGAGGGTTTTGTTGAACCTTTCCACTAACCCATTGCATTGTGGGTGATAGGGTGTCCTGGGCGTAGCAAAACTCCGCGAAGTTACAAAAAAACTCTGCGAAGTTCCGCGAGTGGCAAAGTGCAGTGCAAACTGCAGTTTGTGCTGGTATTCCTGCCGCTGGGTAGATATTCTACCTGATCGCGAGCGGGGAGAAAACTCTGCTGCACATCACAAAACAGACTTTTCTGCACTCCGCGAGCTCCGTGGAGTGTGGAGTGCAGAAAACTCCGCAAACTCCGCGAACGGAGCAAAGTTCACTTCCCAGGCCTAATTTGTAGTTCACTCCACACTCTTTTCACATAGCAGCAATTTAAATTGACATGAAGTTTGTACCTCTGTCAGTTAAGACCTCCTTAGGGAAACCCACCTTGGAAACAATTCCCAGGAGGGCCCTGGCCACCACAGGAGCTGTGGTGGTTCTAAGGGGTATTGATTCTGGATACCTAGTTGCATGGTTCACAACCACTAGTATGTAACTGTGCCCAGATGCAGTAGGAGGGTTCATGGGAGCAATGATATCTATCCCAACCCTCTCAAAGGGAACCCCCACCACAGGTAGTGGTATGAGGGGGGCCTTTGTGGTACCACCTGACAAAACTCATTGTGTCCTCTGACATGTGAGGCCAGTTAAAAAAGGGACAAGCCTGTCCCAAGTCTTACTTTGGCCTAGGTGTCCTGCCAAGGGAATGTCATGTGCCAAGGGGAGTAGGAAGCCCCTAAACGTCAGAGGTATGAACAACATCCTAGTGGCACCAGTCTTAGGGCCTTTATCCATTGAGTGGGCATCACCCTTTATCAGCCAGGCTAGCTTGAATCCAGTGGTGTAGTGAGCACGGGACCAACGTCTGGGCATACCCTTCCCACTTAGATCAGCATTCCGTCCATCAATTGTTTTTTTTTGCATTTGTCACCCTGAGTTGGACGGGTCTGCCCAGATGTGAGTCCCATTCTCTCCATGCCACGGGAGTCAAGCTATCCTGGCTGATGAGGGCTGAAAGCCCGAAACCGGTCCTAGGATGCTTGTTTCCAGTCCAGGGAGGAACGGGCCTGGCAGTTCGGGCTGGACTGTTCCCATTGGGTGCAGGGTCAAGACTGATTTTGCATATGGATGGGTCCAAACTGGAATTGCATGGTGAGCAAAAAAACTATTTGATTTAGGCCCAGGTCTCTGTACTGGGGTGAATGTATGACATTGTTCTGCATTCTGTTCATCAATTGTTCTTTTTGCATCTGTTCAGTGGTTAAGCCAAACCCATCAATGAGAGCCTTCTTAAGGACTGAATATTTGTCAGCATCCTCTTCTCTAACAGTGAGTAGCTTATCACTACCGTTTTAAGCAAAGGAGAGCCACAAGATAGCTGCCCAGTGCTCTTGAAGGGCCCTCTGTACTTTACAGGCCCTCTCCAAACCAGATATCCATTTATGGATGTCATTCCCAACATGGTAGGGAGGGACAATCTTGCTCAAGTTCCTATTTTCAAAGGAATGTTCCTTAATTCTAGGGAGACTGTTGCTGTGGCGTACCAACAACAGATACTCTACTTGTAGTAAACAGCTGGAGTTGAGTTTATAGATTACATAACATTCAGGATTAGCTATTCGGTACCTCTGTTCATCTCTAACTAACCCTTCACGGATCAAAAAGTTATTTCCTTTGGTCGATGGACCATTAGTTGAACTAGTTGATGGTGAAAAGGACAACATTCTAATTATTAATTAAAATTTGAAGTAAATAACCACAGACCCAGGAAAATTTAAATCTTTATCTAAAATTTCAAGTGCGTGTGAACCATCTCAAATACACAGTGCAATCACCATCATTCAGTGGAGAGAAAAATCAATTATCATCAATCAAACATAACATGGACTTACTCAATGAACAAATGTATAAGGAAAAGAGAGGATAAAGAGAAAAGGGTATACAACTAAATCACGGAAATTTAAAATTACCAAGAATGGTGTGAAGACCAACCTCCTGGCCAAAGGGCTGGTGAGGGTCCCCCGGGATAGATCAGGAGACAAAGGCTTCAGGACAGGAATAAGGACAGGATAGTGGACCTCTCTAATCACGCTGCACCCGTCTCTGACACTCTCTTCCTCCTCGAAATTCTTCCACGATCTTCAGCTCTCCTTCACCAGCAACCACAACTCCCGCTACATGGACAGCATTCACGACCTCTGCTACAGCATCTCCATCTCCAAACTCTCTTCTCCCAGCAACAGCATCTCCCACTACACCGACAGCATCCCCAGCTCTGCTAACTGACTAACTAAACCTATCTTAATTATACCTTTCGTTCTTCATTTTCCACCCACTAAGATTTCAATATTGTGAAAATACGAAATATGATTTGTCAGGCAAGGGGGAAAAATCAACATACCATGCTTACATGTCATTAAAAGCAATACCACTATTGTTCGTAAGCCCGCCCCTTAATTTTTATTCAAAAGGTTTCACACACGCATTTTTTTTTAAATGTGTTACATTATTATAACGTTCTGTATGTGAGTCCACTTCGTCGAACTCTTCACCCTCCGTTCCCAGGATCTAATACTCTGCAACCTTGGCTCTTGTTCAACATTTGTGTCATCATTCCGGGTTAACTTCCAGTGGACATGCGCAGTCTCTCGTTACTCAGCTTACTTCAGTCATACATGAGAGGCCCAAATGCGCAGTAATAATAAAGTCAGAAAGACAAATAATAATTTTACAGATAAATGGTTTCACTGTATACCACCCACCTCTACTCTATTCCCATTTACTTATTAATACTTTCACCGCATTATCATTAGTAAAATAGCTCGTTTTCGTTTCAGCTAAGCATACGCCATGTATGCGAGCCTTCAAGACTCCATTTTTAAAGCTTCTGCTCATGCGCAAGAATTTCCCTCCAAGCGATAGCTTGTGATACTGCGTAGATGCAGTTGACGCATGTGCAGTAAAGATTTCCCCGTTAAAGCGGTTTTAGTCCTTCATTCATGTTATCCACATTAGTAAACACATACGCAAGCTTCACTAACCCGTCTATTCATGTGGTGCTTATTAATTTTACACGAACAATCTTCAATAACTTGTTAGTAAATTAAAGGAGCGGATTACGTCTGAGCAAGTCTCTTTTCTACGGGTCCTTGCTCCATCAATCCCCTCTCTGATGGCATTTTGAGCCCTCACAAAATTACCCATCCGCACTCAGATGCCAACTTTCAGCTTTTCTCATTCTCATTCTCCTTCTCCTCTTTTTCTTTATTATTTTCATCTTTGTTTTCTAAGTCGTTCATCTTTTTGGATATCCTCCCTTTCATTTTCTCCATCTGTATCTCCTCGTACTCCCTCTTTTTTTTCTTTCCTTTCCCATTCACTTCGTATTTTCTTTCTCTTCCTTTGTTTCTGCAACATTTACACCAAATCATTATTGCTAAAACTATTATTGTTATACCAACTACTGGAAGAATTATTTGACTTAAAATTCTTTTCCCTAAATCAGAAAACCAAGTCCCTATTGAAGAAATACTTTTTGTTAGTCTCTCCCATACACTGTCAACCTCCAGTGGTTTCAATTTTTAATGAAGTTGTTATATTCTTTATATACCCTCTAATTTCCTTACGTTTATCAGGAATGTAAGTGCAACAATGTTGAGCTTTCAGCATTCCTCAGACTCCGCCCTCTTTTGCCAATAAGATGTCAAGCGCAGGTCGATTTTGTAAAACCATAGACCTATGGGCCCATGAGGATGGTGGGCGGATCGCCCCCGCCGGGCCGGCGGTAGCCACCGCTGGCCCGGCGGGGGCGATCTACCCACCATCCTTGCCTGAATGATCCCCCACCATATTAGTATGGTTGGGAGGTCCGCGGAGGACGGAAAGACCGTCCGCCGCTCGACCCGTTGACCAGGCGGAAAAAGGGCATAACATGGTGGCGGTGTCTGCAAAACACCGCCATCCATATTATGATTAGGGCGGAGGTGAGCCTTTCCATGGCGGCATGCGGTTTCTGCTTGTGGGGGCACTTTGCGAGCCCCCTGAGTGTTGGGGGGTGCACTTGGGGGGTACCATTGGCATTGACATGATGGCAGGCACCACGCAGTGCCTGTCACCTTGTGCATGCCAATGCACAATGTGCATTCCCAGCATTGTGGCAGGCGGTGCTGCGAGCTCCGCCCGCCACACTGTTGGGAATGGGGTATGCCACCGCCACAGTGGGGGTGGCATCCTAATTGCAGGTGCGGGACTGCCGCATCCCTGGCGGACGTTCCCGCATACCGTTACGGTCCGCCCGCCATCGTAATGGTACCCCTAATTGCAACCATTTCTGTATTTATCATCAAGAAACCCCGAGCAGTACCCATCGAGAGGCGATCAACTACTGTTGACAATTTACAAATTCTATGTCAAATTTAAAATGACTCCCACTGAAGGTATTAATGCACCAAATATATCACCTACTATTTCTGAAAAACTAGCTCTCTTTCTTCGTGTTAGTCCATTAGTGTTTTCATTGTTTCCAGTGATTCTTTTTACATGATACATTTTCGGAAATACTATCCCAAAGTAGCAGCTTCCATACCACTGTGCAGGCAACTTATAATAAGCATTAGTCCCACACACATAGTAAATCCCAGGAAATACTGGATCAGTTCACCCTTTTAGTCCCCAACCTCCCAAAATTAGGAAGTTTTGTTCACATTCATTGGAACCAATAAATACGTTATTATAATCTGTCTTTAATCTATGGAGGCAGGTTTTCCCATTCTTCACAAAGTCCAGGGACATCACAGCATGTGCCTTGCCAGCTGTATAAATTCCCTCTTTCTCAGCCCATGGTGGTACATGGGTTTTCTGTTCAGCAGCTTTCTTTTGAAAATCCTGTCTCCTTCCCTCAACTAAATTCAAAAATACTTTCTCTTCTTCACGTATTATACATGTTAAATTATTCTTGTGTTCCTTTACTACATCTATTGATTCCATTGTTAAGAAAAATTCACCCATAAACTGTGCATCCTGGCTACTGAGTACTGGATTCATATTTTTTCGAATAGGAAGCTCTGAAAATACTACATCTAAGTTTGAATAGTAATACTGAAGTTTTCCGGCTTTATAAAACAGACTTGCTAGAACACTATATGAAATACCATATGTTTAAGGTGAATGGTGATATGTAACTGCCACTGAGACTGACGCTGGCAATTTCATACAGACATAACAATCACTAATTTCCATTGTATCTACATATTGAAATAACAACTTTGTAAAAACATTTAAAGACGTATCATTATCTGATATTGTGTGATGAAAATCTGTCTTGTCTGCTGCTTCTAATTCTACTCTATCTCCTTTTATTGTAGCTGCTTTCTCATTAGTAATTGTATCATTCTTCTTGTTTGTTATCATAAAATAAGGTACTTCTACCGTTAGAAATAACCATACTGAGATCACTAGTAGAATACTACATATGCCAGCTCTACAACATCTTCGTTTTAAACTTTGTTTCGGTTGCTCAGTGACTTCATTTCTCGCCATTTTAATCTGAGAAGATATTTTCTCCTCTTACTTTCTTCACTTGGAAATTCAAAATTTTGCTTAAGGTGGTCTCACTTTTCTTTCATCAAGCTGTGCAGCATCTACTTCTTCTGATTCCTCACTCAAATCTAAGTTCTCAAATTCTTCTAAAATTATATAGGTCCACTCAGAAACTTGTATTTATTGTTCAGAATCCTCAGTCTTGTGCTTCTTCGTGTGTTTCTTACAATTGACTGTTTAGATTGAGTTTGACTAGTAACCTCATTCACTTGCTATGGTCTTTCTCTTGTTTTTCTTAGATAGTATCTCAATCTTTTCACTCCACCTGGCCAGTTATCACCCTTTCTGACCCTTTTAACCTGAACTGCACTTTCACCTTCCCTGTCTTCTTCTAAGGTTTTTTTATTTTCTGTATGTCTAGGCACAATCTGTTCTTCTTCTTCTTCTGATTCACTTTCTACCTGTTCCTGTTCAGGGCTTATTATTGTTATTTCATCCGCCTGAACCTGTTCTTCTTCCTCTATCTGGTCCTGTTCAGGTCTTATTTCAAATTGATCATCCTCTTCTGCCTGAGCGTGTTTTTCTTTTCCTAACTGTCCTGTTCAGGTCTTACTACAATTTGTTCTTCTGCTGCCTGAACGTGTTCTTCTTTTTCTATCTGTCCCTGCTCAGGTCTTTGAATAATTCTGATCACTTTTTCCTGAGTATCTTCTTCTTTCCCTATCTGGTCCTGCTCAAGTTTTCAAGTAGCTTTGTTCACTTCTTCCTGAGCGTGTTCTTCTATAACTATCTGATCCTCACTATTTTCCTGTCTCTCTAATCTGGTTCTTCTTCTTATTTGAATAACAACTTCAGGTATGTCAATCACTGGTATCCATCCCTCCTGACTTGTGCTCGGTTGTTCCTCATCTATCACTTCAGAATCTATCACTCTAGATTCTTCGACTTCACAACCTTCAGCTGTTTCAACTGGTTCAGTCAGTTGTTGTTCTTCTTCAGTAGGGCCTGGAACTCTTTTGGTGTGGCTGGCATGAATCCAATTGGGTAAACCTGAACACTTCACTGCTGTGGTAGTGACCAGTATGACTTGACATGGTTTATCCCACCTGGGTGCTAGGCACGATTTTCTGGCGTGTTTCTTCACTACCACCCAGTCTCCAGGATTCAAATCATGCACCTGAGTTGGCTGCCTGGCAACTGCGTCTTCTCCAACCTGGTGAGAGACAGATCGCACTAGGTCAGCCAATCCTTTGCATAGTCCAATACCAGATCATCAGTTATATTCATCAATTTATGTCCAGGAATAAATTCTTGTCTCATTGCCCTTACCATGAGTATTTCATGTGGACTCAACCCTGTTTTTCTGTCAAGAATACTTTGGAGTCTCATCAACACAAGAGGCAATGCATCTGGCTATTTCAGTGACATGGATACACACACCTTCCCTAACCTTCACTTGATTGTGCCATTTAGTTGCTTAACCACTCCAGAAGCCTCTGGACGGTATGCACAGAGCAGTTTTTGTTCAATATTGAATGCTTCACAGATTAATCGAATTATTTCATTATTAAAATGAGGTCCTCTATCTGATTCAAAAGTGACTGGGAAACTGAAACGTGGAATCAACTCTCTGAACAACAATTTAGCAACTGTTAGACTGTCATTTCTCCTAGTGGGATATGCCTCCATCCATCGTGAAAACAAGCACACTATGACAAGAACGTACTTCATTCCGTTGCACGGAGGCAATTCAATGAAGTCAAGCTGCAATCTTGTGAATGGTCCTTCTGCCTATCTAATTTTTCCCCAACTGACCACTGTCTTTCTGCCTGGATTTATCTGCTGACAGATTAAGCATCTTTGGCATAAGCTCTCTGCCACTACCCTAAACTTTGGATTGCACCAGTTTTGTCTGAATAGTCTGATCATGGCATCCCTACCAACATGTGTGTCCCCATGATACATTCTTGCCATTTGAGAAAGTAAACATTCTGGCATGATTGGTCTGCCATCGGTGTATACCCATACATCATCCTCTGTTCTTCTTTCAAAACCTGATGCTATCCAGATTTCCTTTTCCTTCACCTCAAATTCATCCTGAAAGTGTCTAACTTGATCCCACGTTTCAAGAGCTGAGAAAAACATAAGTTGGCAGCTGATTTCACTTGTTTCAATTTTTCTGTTGAGTGTCATGTTATTTCTTGCACAATATTGTGCAATTTGGTCAGCATATCGGTTACCTGTCGCTACATAATCATTTCCTGACTGGTGAACAGCACATTTAACCACTGCTATTTCTTTTGACAAATGCATGGCTTCCAACAATTCTTTGCATTTTTGCCATTACGAATAGGAGATCCTGAAGAAGTCAGAAATCCCCTCTGCATCCAAAGCTGGCCAAAATCATGCACAACCCCGAACCCATATTGACTGTCCATGAATATGGTTATGCTCCACATTTTCCCTATTTTGCATGCCTTTGTTAAGGCCACCAATTTGGCTTGTGCAGATTTGACTCCCAATAAACAGGATGCTTCAACAACCTCTGATATCTTACATACAGCGTAAGCTGCACTGAGTCCTCCTCCCTCTATTCTCATGCATGAGCCATCTACAAATAGTTTATAATCTGGCTCTTTTAAGGGTACTTCCTTTATATCCGGTCGGGGCTTAGTACACATTTCAGTTACATCCAGACAATCACGATCCACTTCATCTTTCACTTCTTCACAACATGGATCTGGTAATAATGTGGCAGGATTCATTATAGTACATCTTATTACTGTCACATTTTCTGCTCCCAGAATCACTCTTTCATATTTAGTCATTCGACTAGGGGTAAGGTGCTGTGTTCGAGTTCTTGTTGAAAGAATCTCAACAGACTGTGGAATATAAACTTTGACTGAATGTCCCATCACAATCGCTTCACTTTGCTCCAGACTCATTCAAGTCGCAGCTACTGCTTTTAAGCAGCCAGGTAAGGCTGAAGCCACAGAATCCAGAGTAGCAGAAAAATATGCTACTGGATGTGGGCTTAATCCATGCCTTTGAGTCAAAACTGAAACTGCATAATTTTCTCTCTCACAGCAGAACAACTCATATTCTTTCGTATAATCAGGAATGCCTAAGGCAGGGGCCTCACACAGACAATTTCGCAATTTCACAAACGCTTCCATGCATTCATCATTCCAAACAATTGGATTTTTTGCTCTTTTCCGAGTTAACTGAATCAATGGTTTTGCCAGCAGGGAAAACTCTATTATCCACTGCATACAGTACCCAACCACTCCGAGAAACAGTCTCATCTCCTTTTGTGTCTGAGGTAGTTGCATTCGCTTGATTATTTTTATTCTTTCTGTGGTCACTTTTCTGACTCCTCTTTCTATTTTGTGGCTTTAATATTTAACTTCTTCCTGACAGAACTGCAATTTTTCTGGAAACACCTTGTGCCCGCCTTCGGCCAAATGGTTCAGTAATGCAATTGTGCCAGTGACACAATCTTCTCGTGTTTTTGATGCCACCAGTAGGTCATCAATGTACTGAACCAAAACTGAATTTCTGAGCATGACCAATGTTTCTACACACTTTTTCAGGATTTTATTATAAATTGAGGGACTTTCTGTATACCCTTGAGGAACTCGGCACCATGGCAAGAAACGGTCTTCGAACCTAAAAGCGAACAAATATTGGCTGTCTGGGTGCAAAGGAATAGAGAAAAAGGCCTGGCATAAATCAATTACTGTAAACCAGCCTGCATTCCAAGGTATCTGCGAAAGGATCACTGCTGGATTTGGCACTACTGGGCAAGAAGGCACTACAATTTTATTGATCTTTCCCAAATCTTGCACTATTCTGTATTTTTCGCTAGGCTTCTTAAGTCCCATTATGGGCGAATTACAAGGACTACCTATTATTTCTTTTAAAATGCCTTGTTTAATCATTCGGTCAATTTCTGGAACAACTCCTGCTTTCACTTCTGGACTCATTTTGTACTGTTGTGTGTTTGGATAAACTGCACCTTCTTTTACTGTTACTTTCACCGGATCTACGTTTGACATCAGCCCAATATCTTTTCCTGTAAAATCCCACACTTTGGTATTCACTGTGGTTCTCAACTCTTCTGGCAATTCACTTTCAGTTATCAATGAAAGCATCTCATCTACTTCAGTACCTTGGTTAGCTAACATTAGTTTATATACAAAATCTTCATCAGGAGTTTGGAAAGTGACACCATCTGGTGTACAGTAGATCGGGCAATTCATTTTGAACAATAGATCTCTTCCCAACAGATTTACTGGACTGGAAACGCAAACTACAAACCGATGCATGTCTTTAAAATTTCCAATCTGTACTTCCATCGGTTTTGTGATTGGGGTTCTAATCTGTCGATTCAACACTCCTACAACTTGGATAGATTCTCCAGAGAGGGGTAGGTTTGGGATGTCTGCTGTTCTCACAGTAGACCAGGTAACACAAGTGTCCAATAGAAAAGTGATATCACTACCTTCCACTTTCCCTTCATTAAACGGACCCAACTGATCTACCGGCAAGGATGCGCCAAACATGCACTCCTCTTCCTCCCTCCTCAGGCACCTTCATTGCGCGAAGTTCATTTTGTCATCATTGTTCTGCAAACAATATTGTCTAACCACAGAATTTTTCTTACCACTTTCTCCGTGAAATCCAGTGTTCGCACTGTATTTTTGATTGTTCACAAAGTTTGGCATGGGAACTGGTGGCACCTGATACTGTGGAGTAACTACCTGCTGCGGCAGATTCATAATCACTTCATTCTGCATCTGTGGATTTATATTTTGGTTTGGCCTATTATTATTCTGAATATTCTTACACTCGCCCTTCCAATGTCCAAGCTTTCCGCATCCATGACAAGGAAACTTCTTCTTCGCTTCCTCTCTATTCATTCGTCCACTTACTTTACCACCATTCACCACTTAATCATTCTGATTCTGCTCTTTCACGTGACTATCAGTCTGGGTATTTAATTTATTTTCCTGCTGTTCTGCCAATTTCACTTGTGCCCACATCATTTTCTCTTTTAACTTTCTACGCCTTGCCTCAATGTCATCTCTGCAATATTTAGCATATTTTGAAATCTCATCAATCGACTTGCTCTGCCAGCACAACATGTGCTGCTGAATCATCTGACTAATCTCCAGTTTCAGACCACACACAAACCGATACAAAAAATGTCCCATATCCTTATCACCAATGTTCTCAAAACCACTATACTGCTTAAACACCTGCAGTAACCGCTCATAGTAAGCATGTACAGACTCATTTGGCTCTTGAGTAGTTATATCTATCTTTACCTAATCTGTTTCTTTAGGAGGTATTTTCGCTTTCAGGAAAGTAATCACTTGGTGATATTCCTTCATCACCTCCTCTGAGGGTGCTCCTGTTTTCGAGTCTCTAGCATACTCCTCACTCGGCCAATCAAGTGTGATCTTGCACTCTGTCCATAAGTCAGCAGGTCCCACAATATCAAACAAACCATTCAAGTCCTTCAACAGAACCTATGAAACTTTCAGAAATCTCTCAACCTGTTTGTACCATTCTACGGGTTTCTCTCTTAACCTAGGGAAATCGTTTGTAAATGAAAAAATATCCTGTGTGCTCCACGGGACATGAACATATCCACCACCAGGAACCGCTCTCATGGAACCAGTGGCGGCTGGTGGAATTTGAAACTGGTGGGTGTATGCAGAACGAATCAACGTATGCGAGCGAGCGCAGCGAGCGATGCCAGACCGCAATAAGGGAGGTTCGGGGGGGTTCTCACCCCGTGAAGAAATGTAAAAAAAATTGGCATTTTTTGGTGCGATTTTCAGCACTATTTCTGTGATAAATGGACTAAAAATTCAGTTCTTCTAGGCATTCATAAAAGAAAACCCATACATTATTTCTGAGAATTTCTGTGTTGGCAAGCAAGTCTGACTTCTGAAGGGGGCTAGGGTACTAAGCAAGACTGCTTTGGCTCTACCCTTTCCAATAGAACACACTAGTTAGTGATGTGAACAAGTTTAATGGACAAACCTGGGGTCTAGGGAGAGTCCCTCTCCTGAGAAAAAAATTAAAAAAAGATTGGCAAATGGTGCATTTTAAAGCAAATGAATGCAGCGATAAAGCAAGGCTTATTGAGCAGTGGGAACGTATAGTCTTGTAATATTAAACACATTAAAACTATCTTCTTGCATTTATTTGTTCAACAGTTACTGTACTATGTAAAGCTTTCTGCATGACAACTTTAGCCCTTTAAAATGTATGATTGCCCAGTGTCTTGCAATGCATGCAGCATTAACTTTGGAAAAATATGCTCTAACAGTATGGACTCACATATTACTCACATACATTAAAAAAAAAGTGTAAATGTTAGCTATTTACATTACTTTCTATAGTATACCTCTTCTTCTAACTATGAATGCACAGTGTCTCTGAAGAATAAATAATTCACAGAGGGTTAGAAAATTAGAGAACTTTAGAAAATATATATTTTGAATAAATAGCCATTCTTTAAACCATATTTTCTGTGAAAACTGGGAATGGAGCATTTTCCTATACCCGCTGGCCCAGTTACACCTGGACAATTCAGTTGTGGGTTTGGATTCATAGAACAATCGTTGAAAATGTTTGTAAATGCTAATAAGTCTCTACCGTATGGTCGCTCACAGAATTTGTTTTTAACAGACCACGCTTAGCTGTCCTCTGGAATGTCACCACTACTCCTCTCGGTGCTACTTACTTATATTCAAGATCTTCGCGCATAGTGAGATCACTCGGCAGTATAGCATGAACCTCACACACACACACATCAATGCCATTTAGCTAACAACGCGATGAAATGCCAATGATGCAACAAACTTCCCGCACTTATTAACGCACAGAATGGCAACAGGACACTTTACAAAGCCCACTAGCATTCTTCGGCACATAAGGGGGTAATAAAGTGATGACCTAACAGCAGCGCATGCTTACATTCAATCAGTCAACTCCAGGAAAATTTACGGAAAACAACTAATAATTGACATATTTATTCTACGCAACTGTACAATCCACTGTCCAAAAACCCCAACACCCACAATACCCCCAGAATATTCTTGGCAGCCAAACCCACACCCTCCTGAACTACAATTCTGATCACAAACATCTAATTAGTGAAGCGACGCCGGCACCTACACATCCTCCAGCATACCAACCCCCACAGTAGTAACCAAACCACAAGCACATTAGATATGGACACCCACATGGCATACATACAAAACAGAACCAAAACCATCATCAACACAACTTGGCATAGCAATACCACATCAACAGGGTGGGGGCCGGGGGAGGAAAAAAAAAACGTACCTGACCAGGTCCGCGCGCGCCGCCTCTGCTCCGGGGTCCCGTTAGCCATATGGTCTGTATGTGGTGTCGACTCGTGTGGCACTGGTGACGCGGTGACGTGTGACTGACGGACTGTCTGCACTAACGATGGCCAATCACAGTGTGGCTGCTGCGGCAGTGCCACCCACCCACGCGCGGCACTCAATGTTTTAATGCCTGCCCTCAGGCTCCGCAGTCACTCTGCCAATCCAGACACTGGATTAGCAGCGCCAGGATTGGCTAGGGCATGGAGACGACCCTCCCATTAGAGACCGAGGACTGCTGCATAAAGCAACCTTCGGCCTCGGGTCCCGACTCCCCCCTCTCTCTCCTGGATGGTAGTAGGAGGTAGATGCAGTGCGCATGTTCGGGCTGGTCATAAAAATGACCAGCCCAAAATCGAGCATGCGCACTATTGCAGCTGTGCTTTAGTAAGCGCTGCTGTCACTCAACCCTTGCTGCCACAGCCAGCCCCGCCCTCACCCCACTTCAGCGCCTATTGCCTGAGACTGACTGCCACCAGTGCCGACTGCAAGTGGAGTGATGAGCGAGTAGTTTAGTTATAAAATACTGTTTAATTATGACCAGTACAGATTATGACTCAACTGTCTCTTGCTTGCATGCGACTGTGAATGTGGCTAGTGGACAAAATCTTTCTGCCTTTTCTGATTCTTTTAATAAGAATGCAGATGACGCTTCCCTTACTTGTGCTTCCTCCTTCTTTCTTGTCCACCTAGTCCTCCACTTGTCAATGTCTCCCCACTTCTGCAAAATATTAATTAACTCTTTTATCTGTAGTCTTTTACCAGACACATTCATATTCTCCAAATCCTTGTCAGTAAACTCCACTCGATATAGCTTCTGAAATAGTTTTGATCTCGATATATCTATTCCAATCTCTGAAGCAACCTCTGTCAATCTCTCATGAAACAATCTTGCATTTCTGGTTATGCTCCTACATATACACAACAACTCCTCTTCATTGTAAAGGTTCAATCTTTCAAGTCCCACATTCCCAGCTATAATTTCTTCCAAATCCACTTTAAATCTGTAAATATCTAAAATCTTTGATGTTGAGCTTCATGTTTCTATTCCCTGTGCCCATCTTTCCAAATCTTCTGGAGTGACTGCTGTGGAACTTCTAGTTGTAAAGGTACCATGGACCCTCTTTCTTTCAAATTTCCGGGAATTACTCTTTTCGGAGTTTCAATTATAGGCTCCCTTATTGGAAGGTCCATTAATGAAAGGACTGAATCGCATTCACTACCTTGATCATCAGATATTACTACCTCTTTTCTGCGATTACTCAAAGGAATTGTTACAGCTTGAGGTTTTGGGCAACTCATTTTATCTCCATATGATGGGATAACAGGACCTATGGTCACGGGCACTGTCAAAGCTTCAATATTTAAATTCAATTGACCTATTTTCTGTTCTACTTCTTTCCTAGTTCTATTCAATGTTTCTCTTTCTTTATCTTGACGCACCCTATTAACTGATGTATCAAGTAAAATTTGAGGAATTAAGGGGGGTGTTCCCATCACCGGTGCACTTGGGGTGGCTCTACTGGGTCCTTCTTGATACGGTGGAGGATTTTTAGTTAAAATGTCCTCCAACAATTCGTCATCTGAATCACCATATCCTGTCACATTCGGGTGTTTCGTTTTCTCTGTACACTTGCTTCCTGACTGTTCTTCAGCCATTAACACTGGATATAAACCCTCTGATACTACAGCTCTTCTCCAGCGCTTCATTTGATCTCTACTTGACTCATACGGATGTCTAGGCAAAAATCCTCGAAATCTCCGACCACTCCTGAACTTTTCACGATCAAATGCCTCAATTTCCCATTCTTCCAAAGCTTCAAACTGTGTCATTCTAGGATTCGGTTCCAACATATTCATTCTATCTCTCAAATTCTGAAGTATCTTTAAATTAAAAGTACCATGTTCTGGAAAAGCCAAAACACCATCACCTTTTGTATATTCCACCCAATTCTCCAACCATACATATGTGTAATACCCTTTCTCCATCATCGTGAAAGAAGCAGGCATTTTGGGTGGCGGAATAAGAATTCTTTCTCTAGTCAATACTGGCTTGTCTTTCTTAAAGAAATTTCTAATTTTCATCATTAATGTCATTTTCTTTCGTCTTCTGAACATTTCAGATGGACGATATAGGAAAGAGTCTTCCGTATATCTTCTAGCTCTATTACCTATGACGCGTCCTATGTCAGCACAACTCACACCCGCAGTAAAATCAGGACACAACATACAATTCTTTTCTCACCAATCCTAGCGCGGCTTCTATCTATCAACCAATCAGACTCAGGTTCGCGCTCGTGGTCTGACCAATGCCAGCGTGGCCTTTTGTGACATCAGTATTGCTCCTTACTACTGACCCCTCCTGTACAATCTGCTCCTGTCTCACGCCAGCTGTTTCAACCAATACCAGCGCAGCTCTCTGTGACGTCAGTATAACTCCAGTGACTGACCCTCCCTTCACAAGGTAGGTAGAACTAGTTAATGGTAGTTATAGTGTTGGTGATGTTTAGCTTGAGGGTTTTTAGAAGTAGTTTTTGTTATTCTGTTTGGTAGTGTTCTGTGTTTGGCCTACTTAGAGTTTAGTAGTATTCTCAAGTTATTTAAGATAATGTTATGTTATATTTTTTATTTTGTATCCTTGCAATGTAATATTTATTTTGTATTTGAAGTAGTGTTTTTGTGGGTGGATTTTCCATATTTTTGACCATGTTTACATATCTGAAGATATGCTTTTAAAAGAGAGACTGTGCATTTTATTTTCAAAGTAAATCATTTTGGTTTCTAGCAAACCAATATTTTTATTTTTAATTCCCTGTGATTTTTAATTTTTTGGGGAGAATGTCTTTTTTGGGTGGTGTTAGGGGGTTATGGTGCCTTAATGAATTGCATTGTTTTGTTGGATTTAATTTGACCTACTTTATTTGTGCATTTTTTGTGGCTTTTTGGACAATTGTCCCGTTTTTGGTGAAATGTATTTTGAAAACATAGACGAAGATCTACAGCTACAGAAAAGTACATTTCATTTAGTTAATTATTTGTTGGGGGAAATGTTACATTTTACTATGTATGCATAGTAGCTGTAATTGTAATGTCTTATTTGCCATTTACATGTGTTGCATTTACTTAGTTCAGTTTGTTTTTATTTCTTATGTTGTGCTTTGTGGTTGGTTTTGTTTTGATTTTTAATTACTTAATAAATATGTTATTTTTATGTATCAGTCTTTTTTTCTATTTTACTTATGATGTTCTGATGTATAAAAAGAATTGTTTAATATTTATTTTAAAATATTTTAATTATGGTGGTGTGTATCTTTGTTAAGGTTTGTTTGTTACTGTATTGGTAGTTAGGTATTTTTGATTAAGGATGATTCTATTAATTCTATTAAGGGGCCAATTCTGATCCTGGACTTTTATTTTACATACAAATCGAATCCGTATTTTTTTCCATACAAATCGTACAAGTCCCTTACAACCCATGTAGTACGATTCGTACGGGAAAAATACATACAAATCGGCCCGATCCTTACAAATCGGATCGGGAAAAGCTGTACGACACAGACTTGTAAAAAAGACCATACAATTTGTAAAAAGGCTGTACAACCCGTCAAGTACGATTCGTACCGGGTTGTCAGCATTCGATTTGTATGGAAAATAGCCTGTATACGGGGAACGACTCATACCGGGCTACGAAGCTAACCCCTATACGCCTCGTACCCTGGTATGACTCGTTCTGTGGGTACAAATCGTACCGGGGTATGGGTCGTATAGGGGTATGAGGCATACAGGGGTCCCCCCACATGTGAGGCGTGTGTATGGAGCGTAACCCAACATCGCGCATGTACGCACCGTACATACGCGATTTTGGGGCCACACCGTACATACGCACTTTTGGGGTACGGTGCGTACACAAGTGATTTTGGGGTACGGTGCTTGTACACCACCAGTACCCCTTCAGCACGTATATACGCACCGTACCCCACTTTCCGTGTCATAGGTACGCTCCGTACATATGCACCGTACCCCTGTATTCATGAGGTGTACGACGCGTACATGGGGGGTCCGTCTCGTACTGTTTTCGGGGCGTACAATGTTTTTCCGGCACTTTTTTGGCTCCTGTAAAAAAAGAGCCGTACGGAGTGCCGTTTGTACGAATCGTACTTGACGGGTTGTAAACTGCTGCCGGGAATACATGTAAACTTCGCGTACAGGGCAATCCGAATCGGAATCGCTTGTATATACGAGTTGTATGGTCTTTTTTACAATTTGTATGGAGAGCGTCTATTTGTATGGATCGTACTTCCTAGGTTGTAGGGGAATCCTTACAAGTACGAGTTGTATGGGGAAAACGCTCCATACCACGATTTGTACAGCGTTTTTCCAGGATCGGAATCGGCCCCTAGATGTTTTAAGTGTTACCACTTTAGTTTAGGTTTAATTTGGGGTACTAAGTGCTCAATTCTTAGTGGCTGTTAGATTTGTTCTTTTTGTAGGGCTTCTATGAATTTGCAAAATGATGGGTGATTCTCCCTAATGTGGCTTGGAAGGTATTGTGCCACCCTTCTACTGGGTTATTGCTTCTTGAGCCATGGTGCTGTCATAGACATTCAACCATGATATCTTGAATTTGGGTTGATGTCTGTGTCCAGAACTGTGCAGCCTGCCAACCCAAATATCTTTAAAGTAGTCCATTAGTGAACTTGGTTTGTGTTTGTCTTGTTGTTAGAATGAACTTTCTACAAGCAGGTTGTAGTAGTTAGCTACCTCTGTTATAGGAACATAGGCTAGTGCAATTAGTTTTTTTGTTTCAAAAGGCAAATTGTCTGTTTGTCACATATTTTAAACTTAGTTAAGAATGTTGGGGATGTCTCCAAAATGCTTTGGTTAAAATGGTAGTAACAGCCTTGTAGGGCTGTGTGTGGATATAATTTAAGTATGGTTTGTATCATGGCTTGTTCAAAGTCGATCATTTTTTTAATGTTAGGTGAATTGTTTGTTTTATTTTTAAGGTGGTTTAGTACTTCATGGTAAGTGCTACGTTGTTTATTAGCCAGCAAGGCATATATGAAGGGTATGTTAGTGTTTTGATATTCATCATGTATGCTGCATATCTGAGTAAATGGTTTAGGGCACCTTTTAAATGTTTAATCTCTCAGCCATGGTTGACATTGGCTTAGTCTTAATAAGTTATCTGCTATAGCAAACATAATTTTGTGTTTGTCATTATTGAGGTTGTCATGTAGGAGTAAGAGTTCCTCATTATGTGTGATGGTGTTCAGGAATTTTGGTGTCTTCATTTCTTCTAGGGGCAGGAGTAGTATCAGTGGTGACTTTTTTAGTTCATGTTATTACATGTTTCAAAGAGGAAATAGCTGGTAGCTGACCTGTGATGTGTTCAGGTAGTTTAGGGAGTATATCTTATATATTTGTTTTTTTGTTGGTGTTACTTTAGTTAGATTTTTGTTTAGCCGTTATTGCCTGTTATGCTGGAAGCTGATTAGTCTTTCTGTTTTAGTGGTACATAAATATTTAATCTTTTAGTGTTATTTTGGGTGCATGATTTAGATTTAAATGAATTGTTGTTTGATTTTTATATTATATTAGTTGTAGTATTTTTAATTTCTTACTTTTTAATGTGCTGCAGTGAATTCATATTATGTATATTTGCATAAAGTTTATTTAAGTGTTATGAACATAATAAAATGTTGTTAGATTATTTATAAAGGTTTTTAGAGTTTAATTTTATTTTCTGTTTAAAGTAAAATAAAGTTAACATAGTATTATATAATATTTAGGTGCCGATTCCGATCCTGTAAAACCCGGGTACAAATTGTCGTACGGAGCGTTTTCTCCGTATGACTCCTACCCGGGAATTCCACCGTACAAACCAGCAAGTACGATTCGTACAGAAATACCATTTCCGTACGAATCGTAAAAAACACTGTGCGGCTAAAAAATACATACAATTCCGAACCTGGACAGCGCGTACGCGACGTCCGCACGGAGTCAGGTAGCGTTTTACGGACCAGCAAGTACGATTCGTACCCACAGCACTCCGCACGGCTATATTTTTACGGGAGCCAAAAAGTGCCGGAAAAGCTAAGTACGCCACGATGCACGAGGAAAAGGGGGCCTGGTACGTGCCGTACCCCCACCCCCGCATGTACATGCCGTACTCCCACCCCGCATGTACGTGCCGTACCCCAACACCGTACCCCCCCGCATGTACGCACCGTACCCCAACACCGTAGCCCAGCCCTGCACCTGTATGCACCGTACCCCAACACCGTAGCCCAGCCCCGCACCTGTACGCACCGTACCCCCACCCCCCCGCATGTACGCGCCGTACCCCAACACCGTACCCCCCCCGCATGTACGCACCGTACCCCAACAGCGTAGCCCAGCCCCGCACCTGTACGCACCGTACCCCAACACCATAGCCCAGCCCCGCACCTGTACGCACCGTCCCCCACCCCCCCGTATGTATGCGCCGTACCCCAGTGCAAAGCGCTGGGGGTACAGCGCGTACATATGGGGTGGGGGTACGGCGTGTACATACGGGGGGGCTGGTGGTACGGCACGTACATACGGGGGTTGGGGGTATGGCACATACATACAGGGGTGGGGGTATGGAGCGTACATACGGGGGGCTGGGGGTACGGCGCGTACATACGGGGGGTGGGGGTATGGCGTGTACATACGGGGCGTGCGGCTAAAAAATACATACAATTCCGAACCTGGACAGCGCGTACGCGACATCCGCACGGAGTCAGGCAGCGTTTTACGGACCAGCAAGTACGATTCGTACCCACAGCACTCCGCACGGCTATATTTTTACAGGAGCCAAAAAGTGTCGGAAAAGCTAAGTACGCCGCGATGCACGAGGAAAAGGGGGCCTGGTACGTGCCGTACCCCCACCCCCCACATGTACACGCCGTACTCCCACCCCGCATGTACGCGCCGTACCCCAACACCGTACCCCCCGCATGTACGCACCGTACCCCAACACCGTAGCCCAGCCCCGCACCTGTATGCACCGTACCCCAACACCGTAGCCCAGCCCCGCACCTGTACGCACCGTACCCCCACCCCCCTGCATGTACGTGCCGTACCCCAACACCGTACCCCCCCGCATGTACGCACCGTACCCCAACAGCGTAGCCCAGCCCCGCACCTGTACGCACCGTACCCCAACACCATAGCCCAGCCCCGCACCTGTACGCACCGTCCCCCACCCCCCCGTATGTACGCGCCGTACCCCAGCACAAAGCGCTGGGGGTGCAGCGCGTACATACGGGGGTGGGGGTACGGCATGTACATACGGGGGGGCTGGTGGTACGGCATGTACATACGGGGGTTGGGGGTATGGCACATACATACGGGGTGGGGGTACAGAG
The DNA here is from genome assembly GCF_964204655.1 of Triturus cristatus. Classification (NCBI taxonomy): domain Eukaryota; kingdom Metazoa; phylum Chordata; class Amphibia; order Caudata; family Salamandridae; genus Triturus; species Triturus cristatus. The sequence continues at coordinate 475,973,655 of NC_140594.1, read as the reverse complement.
CATACATACGGGGGGCTGGGGGTACGGCGCGTACATACGGGGGGTGGGGGTATGGCGTGTACATACGGGGGGTGGGGGTACGGTGCATACATACGGGGTGGGGGTACGGCACGTACAGTTGTGGGGCTGGGCTATGGTGATGGGGTACGGTGCGTACAGGTGCGGGGCTGGGCTATGGTGTTGGGGTACGGTGCGTACAGGTGCGGGGCTGGGCTACGGTGTTGGGGTACGGTGCGGAGGGGGGGTACGGTGCTGACATGTGCAGGGTGAGGAGGGGCTGTACGACTCGTATCCGGGCACAAGTTTACCCGTGTATATGTGTGCTACAGCGTTCGCTCCGTACGGGGCCTTTTACATGCGGTTGTGTATTCGGACGGCCGGTACGGATCGTACTTGCGCGCTCGGACTTCTGTCTTACGATTTGCACGGCTCCCTCTCAGACCTTTTTCCCGACGCAATTCGTATGTATTTTTCACGTACGAATCGTACTTCGCAGTTTGTACGGTACCAATATGATTCGTACGTGAAAATATACGGATACGAGTCGTACGCAAAAAAAAAATCCCGGATCGGAATCGGCACCGTAGTGTACATTTTTTGAGATATTAATTTAGGCGATATTGTGCTTCAATATTTTAGACACTTTGTAGATTTATTTAACGGTAACAATATTTTCGGTTCTAACATTTGTGTTAATAATATAAAGAAATAGATATTTTTAATGGCACTATTTTGGTTACTGATATTTGTATTTATGTTAGTGAAGTGTGGGAAGGCAATATTTATGTAAACAATATTTAATTTCCAATATTTTTGCGAATTGATATTCTTTTCATTAATATTATGTCATTGATCCAGTCTGGAAATGTATATACGAAACCTCTGATTGTGTTGGTGTTGTCATTGGTGCTATTGTTATTGTTATTTATAGTTCCCCCTTGATCTTCATGTAAAAATAGGGTCCTAGTGTATTTAAACTGGAAGGCCAAGTACATACACTCATCTTCCGGGAAAGCCAGAACATCATCTTTAGCAGGCAAAATCATCACAGGTTTATCATAGACTGGAACTCTGTGAAGACGAAAATGCAAAGTGGGTGTAGGCACACCTGCTGGACTCCCCTAACCAAAGTGTATGGCTATAGCCAAGTGATCCTGAACAAAAAAGACTATCTGCCCTTAGTACTAAAGGTATGGGAGTCATCTTTTAGGTCTTTTGTCTAAAATGTTCATTTGCATAATTCACATACTTTTCAGCTGACACATTCTGTTGGTAGAACTACTTGAAGGAGAATGTTTAGCTATTGATAGTTTAGGCAAGGGCTCAGACTACTTTCTGCATTTGGTAAGTACTGACACGTCATTGGGAACAGCAATCAAAATGTATCCTCCCACATATTCTGGGACTTTCCAGTAATGGAAGTGTAGCTACAACTTTGGCTTATTTTATAACATTTTCTGATAAAGAAGTAGTTTTTGGTAGCTTACATAGAATAGTGATCTATCTGGAATTCAAGAAACCATCATTGGATCCATCAGATTCAGCACCTGATGCATTTTAGTCAATTACCCTGTTCTGCTAACATGCTAGAGGGAGTGCTGTTTAGGCTATGACAAGTTTAAATGAAACATGTTCATCCTTTCCACTACTCTGGGTTGGGATCAGATGAGTTGAGGTGCAGAATCTATCATAATTTTAGCTCTAGGTGACCTGTGGTCAATACTGGATCACTATGGTACATCTGCAGTAATCCTGTTAGATAAGTCCAATAAATATTACATGTTCAACTGCACCATGCTGCATGACAGAGGGCGCAGCTACTCAAATTGATTTTGCTGCAGCTCAACTAGATTTTCTACTTGAACCGCAGCCTTCTGACCACGACCAGTCACAACCACCTGCATTAGAAAAATCTCACCAGATGTCCTCCTATAAAACGGAAATCACGCTAGGGGTGCCAAATCTTGCTTGCACTCCCAACATACCGCTCTGGAGCCGTATAGAAAAACTAATTCTCCCACAAAATGATTGGCAGAATGCTGGCAGAACCTGCGTTGCCAAAATCACGCCAATTCAGCGACCTGAACAACATTTTTCACCCACCCACAACCTGAAGTCACCTAAGCACCTACAAGCAACCCAGTTCACAGTATGTGGATTTAAAGAGTAATATGTGGCAAGAAAAACTACAGAAAAACAACATCCTGGGAAAAAAACATTTTGAGAAAATTAATTAAATTAAACATGTGAAATGTAAACAGGAGCTACCTCGATGACACATGGTTGTCTTTACAGTTTGAAAATCCATTGTTCAGAAATCGATCAGTATTTTTTCCTGTAGAGTTAAGGACAGATTGTGGGGCCAATAGGAACCCTTTCAACAACAGCTTTTTAACTGATAAAGGGTGTCGGACCCGCCCCACTTAAAGCCTTGCAAATATCCAGTTTCAAAATGAACCACATTGCATTTTTAATTATGTTTACAATATATATGGTGCAAAGATAAAACTATTACGCGGAAGAGGGGTGAGGCGAGGAGAGGTTGAGGGCGGAGGATTTAAATGTGGAAATGTAACCTAAAGCTGCCGGTGCCTCATATTAAATGCAATATCAGATCGTCTGCTCTCTGTTCATATTTCATACCTCTCCTATTGCTGAAAACACAATAATCTACCTAGGAGAGTCCCAAGAAGCCCCCCTCATATCTAAATCTCATGTAAGGAGTGTTTAATTTTAAGGCGATTTGGAAAAATGGATGTGCTTATTTTTTCCACACGGCCATTCAATGATTCTGGAGCAAACAGGTCTAATGCCACTGTTTACGCAGGGATTGGTCGCGCTGGTGACTGAGGTTGTTAAGACATATTTCTGCTAATGCTTTTTTAAGTAATCCTTTGGGAAATGAGAGCTTCGCTCTGCAGCACCTGATGCACAGTTGCCGTCTCTGCAGCGTGACGATCCCAGCCACTGCTCCGGGGGTGCAGCCGGGTGGAGATAGCACCCGCCCCACATTGTAAGCGGCGCTGTTCAGGGGAAATGACGTAATTTCATTGAAGAGCACGAAGCGTAGTCAGATCCCATTGTCAAAATCCGACCCCTCGTTCAAAGTGACGGTAGAACAGTTTGACATGATGCTGTAAATCTCATCGCTGTCAGTCTGATGTGGATTGGGGACAGGTGGTTGATGCTGCCAAGTGCAGGCTTGTAATGGTCGCTTACATCACATGGTGCTGAAACACACAGCCGAGCTGTCACAGAAAGAAACACTGTGTGATGCTTTAACAGTCATAAAATGAGGCCATATAATAGCAAGGGTTATCAATATGTGACCATGGGGCTAGATAACCACTACATGCGATGCATATTCTTCCCACGTGACACATATGCCATGTAAAGATGTCACTCCACTTGCACACACAGTCCTTGCGCCTATTTACAAGCCCCTTGCGCTGCCGGTACGTCACTTTTTCCCATATTAAAAGTGATACTATAACACTAACACAAAGCATATGGTGCCCTAACACACACCCAATGAGATAATGTAACATGTATAATGCTGAACCAGTAACACACACCTTTTAATCATATGACACCCACACGCCCACCTTGTTTGACTATAATACTTACACAGTAGGCAATGCTGGAATCATGACAATGGCTGGAGCTGTGAAGATGGCAGTGGGTTCAAATAACATAAAATATCCTTGGTGCTCTTCAGCATCAGCAGGAGGACTTCATGGAAAAGGTAGTGCAAAATGATGGATATATATTTTACATTTTATTTCTTGGTTTTGTGTAGTGCTTTTTGTGCCAAGAGGTTGCTTCAGAGTGCTACGTTGTCCAAGTTAGGCTCTGTAAGCAAGTACACAAGGGTATACACCCAAAGAAAGGGGTCCACCCCAACAACAGGCAGTCGCGGCTGCTACCAGGAAGCAGCAGCAGTGGGGCGGGTGGGGAGGAAGGGTAGGGGGGATCACTTTAAAACAAAAAATCACTTACATCCTGGCCGCCACCGGTCCCAGGGACCACCGGGAGCCAGTGGGTGGAGGCGGGATATTGACATGTTCTTTTAGGATGGTGTTCAGTGGCATTGCTGTCTTGAACATGTCACAGGGTGCTTCATACACGTTTCCCTCTCCTCCGAGGTGCAGTGACCCCTACTGGACATCCAGTGCTGTGCGCAGCTCTTGCCCTTTCCATCTTCCGGCCTGCGACGAGTCCCGTCCTTCAATGACCTGAGGTTTCAGCGTCTTCTCAGCATCGTATTTGTCAAGATCAATGCTTGATGGGCGCTTCCAGGCGCAAGGTGGTGGATGAGTCACCCACCCACCCAGGTGCTGGTGCCTGCACTGCATGATATAACACTCAAAGTCCACATATATTTTTTTTTGGGGGGGGGGGGTCTGATACGTCATGAGACAGTTCTTTAAACCAGCATCGGCCCCTGTGACCCTGGCCTACAATCTTCTGAATAAACGTCCCTGGTACCAGGCGCTGCACGTGTTAATACTGAGTCTAAGCGCTAACTGTTCTCTGTACCGGGAGCGTTGAAGGACATTGCAAGTCTTTCATCTGGGGACATGACTGTGGGCCCAGATTACCGCATTCATCCAGGTGGAAGGTGGCGAATGAGAACCAGACCAACCCATACCTGGAAAACCTCAATTTTTTGTAAACAAATTGTATCAAGTTTCACAGCGAAATTCAAATTGAAAACATTGCTGTTGCTTGGTGAAGGATCAAAAGGTATCACAAAACAGACTATCAGTGGCAGGTATCCACTCCACCCCCCCAGCATGTATATAAACTACACCCTGCCATGACCCGCAACAGCAAATGTGTCAGGAGTTCTGGTAATGCCTCTTATTCAGGTTACTTAATTAGGGTGTAATCACAGGGATATGTAGTAGGTCCCTCCCTGTTGCAGAGTATGTAGTGCATGAGCTCTCATCTGGGTAGTCAATATGTTTACTACAACTGCTAGGGACTGACTGGAGCAGGTGAACCCCCATTCGACTGTTCCAAAGGATCAGGTTCTGGGCCCTTCAGGCCCTCCACCAAGGATTCCAATGCCTGGGTCACATCTATTGTACCTATTTCTCTGTTTGCCTATCTTAGTAGTACCACTCCTTCATACTCCGCCCATCTCTCAAGTTCTTTCCTCCAGGTGGTCACCCTGGGCTCTCCTCAGGCCTTCCAATGTCGGGTGAGTTCCAGTTTTTCCAAAAGAAAAGCTAAATCTGGAAACTTGCTGGTAACCTTGGTTTTGGTGGTATGGGGGAACCAGCCTAGGAAACACCAGCCAGGGGAGCAGGGAATTGCTTTTCCAGTGACTTCAGTCAGTACTCTTACTATCTTTTCCACGCAACTGGTCAATGAGGTGCAAGTCCAGAACACATTGAGAACTTCAGCTCGCCCCTCCCCATCGGTCATGAGTGAGGTATGCCCTGTGTAATATACTGAAGTTAATCAATTTAATTCGGGCATTGCGGGATACTCTGGGGTTCCTGTCTAGTGTAGTCACCCATTCTCTTTCTGTAATCGGGACTCCCAAATCCGTTTACCAGCACGCCCGCAACGTTTACAAAGGCTGCAGTGCGTCCTCTCGCATTGTCCTGTATTGGCACGTAACATCTTTTACAGTGCCCGCAGATAGGGCAATATACTGGCAGATTCTGTGGGTTGGTGGCACCGGCAAACCTGTCTTCCAGTGATGATGAAATGCTGCCGTAAGTGGCCCTGACGAAGATCAGTCGGAACAAAAATCCTCAAAGAGAGCTCTCCCTCCTTTATTGAATCTACTATTTTTGCCACCCCTGCAGCTACCCAGTCCTCCATCCTTACCCAGTGAGACCTTCAGCATAGTCATAGGAAACTCGGGTGTGTACGGTATATGGTTGTGTGTCTTTTGTAGACACCATTGCCAGCAGCACCACATGACTCGGAAATGCCTTGGGGCAGATTTACAAGCCCCTTTGCGCCGCCGTTGCGTCAAGTGTGGGATAGCATAGGGGTAAAAATTACTATTCCCAGTCCAGAGAGTGCAACAGTAGGGAAAGCGTTGGATAGCGTAGGGGTAAAAATGACTATTCCCACTCCAGTGAGTGCAACAGTAGGGAAAGTGTTGGATAGCGTAGGGGTAATCATTACTATTCCCACTCCAGAGAGTGCAACAGTAGGGAAAATGTGGGATAGTGTAGGGGTAAAAATTACTATTCCCACTCCAGAGAGTGCAACAGTAGGAAGAGTGTTGGATAGCGTAGGGGTAAAAATTACTATTCCCACTCCAATGAGTGCAACAGTAGGGAAAGTGTGGGATAGCGTAGAGGTAAAAATTACAATTCCCACTCCAGTGAGTGCAACAGTAGGGAAAGTGTTGGATAATGTAGATGTAAAAATTACTTTTCCCACTCCAGTGAGTGCAACCGTAGGGAAAGTGTTGGATAGCATAGGGGTAATAATTACTATTCCCACTCCAGAGGGTGAGTGTAACAGTAGGGAAAGTTTTGGATGGATAGTGTAGGGGTTAAAAATAACATACTTTTAATTAAAATAATTTAAAAAAATAAATACTGATTTAATTATTAAATAACAATAAAGTAATTATCAATACCAGTGAATAATTAATAAAAAATTATTAGCAATTAATAATTAATTAACAATAAATTAATGATCAAAACCAATAAATAATAATTAATAAAGATGAATTACCAAATAAAAATTAATTAACAAGAAATTAATTTAAAATCCCCAAAAAATAATTTTTATTAAAAAGTAAGTACCAATTAATAATTAATTATCAATAAATTAATGAGAAATACCAATAAATTATAATGAATACAATGTAATACCCAATTAATAATTAATGAACAATAAAATAATTTTCAATACTAAAAAATAATTATTATTAATAATTAATTAACAATAAATTAATTATCAATACCCAACAATAAAATAATAATTACTTTATTAGAATTAAATTACTTCCCACCCTATTCCTCTATAAACTCACAACCCGCTCCAATAATAAATTAATACATTTAGGTGCCGATTCCGATCCGGGTCAGAAAGCACTCCGACCGAGCCGGATCTGGAGTGTTTTCCGACCGAGCCGGAGTCCTGCAGTCCGACCGAGCGAGTTCGATGCGGCCGTATGCTGCCAGACTCGGTTCGGTCGGTCTCCCATAGAAGTCAATGGGAGCCGGTCGTACGACGCGTACATGGGCTCCCATTGACTGAATGGGTACGTCTCACGCAAGGGCGCCCCCTACAGTGGGTACGCGTCGGTGCCCTCCGCACCGTACATGACTGTGTTGGGGGACCCTTGGGTCTCCCCCTGTGTCCGAGTTGTAGGGCTACGGATGGCAGGGGGTCCGACGTGGACCCCCAAAGGCAACCACCCGGACGTTTTGCGAGCCGGACACTCCGGCTCGCACAGGCTGTCCAACGCGTGCATCGTACTGGCTCGGTCAAAAATCACATACATTGCACGCCACGGTTAGCTTACGACCGAGATGTACGGAGCAGTTCGGATCCGGAAACGACTCGGTCGGTGAATTTCATGTAGCTCACATCGTATTTGCTCGCTCGTACAGCTGTACGAGTCGGGCGGAAAACGCGCGTACGGCTCGTAGTTTTTCCGGCCGGATCGCATTCGGTGCCCTTCCGACCCGGATCGGAATCGGCCCCTTAATATAATTACCAATTAATCAATTAATAAAAATTAATTAACAATAAATAAAAATTAATTACCAATTAATAATTATTTAGCAATACATTAATTATCAATACCAATAAATAAAAATAAATAATTACTTAATTACAATTAAATTACTTCCCACCCTGTTCCCCTATAAACCCACAAGCCGCTTCAGAACTTAAACACAAAATTTAATTAAAAATAATCAATAATTCCTAAAAAAATTATTCATTAAATTACTATAATTAAATTACTTCCCACCCTATTCCCCTATCAACCCACAACCCGCTACGGTACCAAAACCCATAATTTACTTTAAAATAAAACATTACTAACTTCTAAAAATGTTATATATATATTTAAAAACCAGTACAATACTTAACAAAAAATATATAACACATACATATAAAACACATAATAAAACACATAACCCTAATATAAATATTAGTAACATCGATATTTTTGCTAACGATATTACTAACTTCGATATTAACAAAAACGATATTTCTTACCTTCAGGTCGATATTCTGGTTGTCGATATTCTTGATTTCGATATCCCATCCCTACGATATTTAAAACTCGATATTACTGTAGGTCGATATTTAAAATTCGATATTTAAACTGTGCACCCTCAAATCCATCTCTTGAGGTAATCTATCATATTTTTGCCCTTGATTTTTTTCTGGTAAGCCCAGAACATGGATATTATTTCATTGAGACCTGTTTTCAGCATCTTCTGCTTGCATCTCAAGTGTGTGGATCTTTGCTTCCAGGGAGGTATACATTTCAGTCACTGATGCTAGAGTTTGGGGTTCCACAGCCAGGACTCTTTCTGTAACTGAGACGTGTTCTGACAGGCGGAGGTGATCATCACAGAGGTGCCTCAAGTCTGTACACAGGTTGTCTATTTTAGTTTCCAGGGCTTCCTAGGATGTCGTGATTGCTTGCAAGATGACCTGGAGGAGAGGAAAACTGGGTGCCTCAGGCTGTGAGGTGTGGGCGCCATCCTCCTGTGTATTGTCGTCTACAGCTTCAAGGAGAGAGCCTCCCATATCCAGGTCCTTTTAGTGTGGTTTTTCCCATGGTAGTTCTGGGGTAGGGAAGCTAACGGCGTTACAAGAGCACAGATGTTCATGGATACCACTATTCCCCCAGGATGGGCCTCATATGGTAGGTGTATAAGGTGCCTCAGTGTCTAACAGCTCCATAGTCCAGGAACTCAGGATGTCCCCAGGCATCTCCACTTGCACACCTACTGATTGTCAGAGTACAACAGAGGAAAATGGTGGTGGGTCCTCCTAGAGGGGGAAGTCCACTCTCCACAATGGTGCCTCTAGGACTCCAATTCAAAAGCTAACATGCAGCGCAGCAGAGCACATCGCACCCATCGGCCAAATCGGTGATCATTATGAATAAGGTCCAGTGCAGTTCCAAGTGTGCAGATCCAGGATGCTGCAAAGCTGGGGCCCCTCGAGTAGTATTTAGTGCCCTACCACCAGTAGCAGCCCTTGGCACTTGCCTCACTGTCACCATGCAGGGGCCAAGCACGCTGTGATCTTTCTTAGAGCAGTTGTGGCCCTCTCACACCACCCTGGTCCGCTTCACATGGGGACCCCTCTGGTTTCAGGCCTCACAGGATGCACCCACTCATGGCATGACCCCCCTCCAGTAGTCAATGTTTCTGGTCACAGCATCTAGCAGGCTCTCTCCTTATTCCGGGGTGGATTGAGGCTGGTAACACGGAGACACCACCAGGCAAGGAAGGGGCACAGCCCACGATGCCTTATCTCTGATTGCGGTCCATGGCGTTCACCCCGCAGCCTCTGTGTGGGGGCAGGGCATGCAGCAGCAATCCGCTTACCTGCCACCGCATCTGCTCCCCATGCAGGTCGCTCCATTTCACTCCCGCAGTCAGTCCAGCCTCCACAGTCCTAAGCAAGGCACTGCATGGCTAACTCTGCCAGGGGCCACAGCGGACGTAGGGCGGTCCAATCCCCTCCAGCACTGTCCTCAGGTAGTAGCAGATGGTAAATGCAGGCGAGGGAGGAAGCCAGTTCAATGCACCATATCGCCGATTACGTTCTGGGGCGTTCGCTCCTCCGTTTCACCTCAGGAGCGAATTGCGGGATAGGGCCCCTGGAACGGCCATCATGAGCGTTCACCACCTAGAGCTGTAGCTCACCAAGCTATCAGGGAGAGCAGGCTGTCCTAGTCCAGGCAGCCCCTGCTGGTGCTCTCGCTGCCTATCGTCTACACTTCTCTAGCTCTATGTTGCCAGCTGCTCATCTCCTGGATGGCAGGGCAGATGAGCCTCCGCAAGTCCTGGGCAGCAACCCCCCTCAAAGCTGCCCCACCACCTAGCCCCGCTCACCCAACTGCCTCATTCAGCGTTTTAACAGGCGTGGGAGACCAAGCAAGGCCAATCCCTCTGGGGTTCCTCCTGTAGCCTAGTGAGAGCCAGCTGGGCCACGTTGGGAGCCCGACTCCACCGGATCAGGGCGAACCTCCGTTCTCCAAATTCCTCGTTATCGCCCTCCGTCAGCAATGCAAAGGCACGCCGGCCATTAGTGACCCACTGGGTACCAAGTTATGGCCCCCAAGCCCAGTGAAGTTCAGCAGGATGGCATTGGATAGGGCATCGCCGGCAGGAGCACCGGTTAGTGCTGCCTAGTATATTGGCGCCAAACCAAGCCTCCTTACCTGGAAAACCTCTACGTTTCAGATGGAAGAACTCCTGTCCCACTTACAGATCGAAGTGACCCCTGAGAAAGAACTCTATTTTCAATACACAGACTTTGACAGTGAATACCTTTATAAATGTTGTGTTGTTCCAAGATGAGATATTGATAGATACTTACCTAATCTATTAAATACAACCTTATTCACTTGGTAGAAACACTTTGGGCCTGATTACAAGTTGCTCATAATAGTCAAACCTATATGTAAACTCTTGTTTGCCCATGGGTTGGAATTAGGAGTTTGAACATATTTAAAGCATCTGATAATTATCAAATTCACTGAATAACTCAACCTTCATTACATTTCAGCTGGTCAATCCTGCTGAAATTTAACAGGGAAAACATACAATGTTTACCGCATTATGCGGGTTTTGCTACGTTAAACACTAAAACACCCATGGACTCATAATACGTGTTATTTATTACACTCGACATATAACGTACACTGTAATATCACCATTTATCAGGGGCAATAAATAATGCCTTAACTCCTAATCATGGTCTTAGTGTGCCAGGTGATACCTAACAAGTTCCAATAATGTTTCAGTCAGATTTAAGTGCAGGGATACTGTGTGGCCGCAAAATAACGTTTCAACTCTGTATCCATGCATCTAAATCCTGCTATTATGAGTAAATCCCTACAGAATAGGGGCTATCCATGTGATTCCGGTTTTCTGGGTGAAATTCTGCGCAGAATTCTCAACCCATGCTTCTTAACCCTTCCATGTAATACCTACTCTGAGCGGGCGGTGAATAGGCATGTCAGGGTGGTGTGAGTTGGAGCAGGTGCCAGGGGAGGCTATTAGCTAGCAAAGGGAGTGTTCATACTCTCCTGGTGCCACTGGAGTGGATCACATTGGACCAGAGGTCGGGCTGCAGTGAATTTACCATCTGCATTTTAATAACAGTAAAATCAAGCCATTTGTAGTCGGGCTCTATTCGACTCCTTATTCGGCTCCAAGGTTGATCAAAACCATGTGGGATTTCAAGGTTACAGTAGAGCAAGACTTTCATGGTTGTCCTCTGGATCATTATAAAATAATAGTGACCCTTGGTGCAGGTGTAATGGATTAGAAAAATAACTTAATTACAAAATGTATATGGTTTAAGGGCTACTTTGCGGGTGTTGTTGTCAACTTGGGAGTTCTTTCAAGGATTTTTAAATAAATCACCTACAAAAAGTGCATTTGAAAGCACATTCAGTCTGCAATATTGGTCAAAAAGTAAGGGAATTTAAAGATTACGGTAAAAGGGTAAACATAAACGAATTTGATCCAGCCGATGATAAAGTTTGCAAAAATTAGTGGCATTTAAAGGGAGTAAAAATAAACCAACTACCTACAACCTTGTGAAGAAATTTGTAAAAACCTACTGGAAAATGAAGATTACTTTTCAAGTGTAAATATAAACCATTTGCCTCTAACCTGCTCATGCAATTTCCAAAAACGAGCCCATAGTTTGCATCGCAGCAAGCAGTATAGGTGGCAAGTGAAAGCATGTGCAGCTCCAGCATTGCACATGCATTCCGAATATGTGACGTCAGAACACGAACGCACACGCCATGCTATTTAAAAATTCTGACATCTCTTTACCTGGTGCTTATCCGCAGCCGCCTCTCCGCTGACGCTAAAACAGGTTCAAAGGAAAATATTGCGGCAAAACGAAGGAATGTATTGTGTTGTGGGTGCTGATGTGAAGAGGGCTCACAAGTTCTCTAAAAAATGCAGAATTTACTTGAACTGCATCACTCAATAGAGGTGGTCTCTCAAAATACATTTTTAACAGAGTGTGAGGCCCTCAAAGGTGCTTTGTAGGTTACAAATCTTTACAAGCATAGGTATTCTTGCCTGCTTTCTACTGGCACTCAGTGCACAGGATGGAAAGTGGAAGGTTCCCAATTCATGTGCTAGTCATCAATTCAAAGGTGACCATTTGTTTTGTGTTTTTTGTATCAGTCATCAATTCAAGCCACGTTAGTCAGAAAGTATGCCTAGGCCTTACACTGTGTTCCCCTGCCCCTCACGTGCTTCTACTCTTCTCTACGCCCTGAGCGTTCTGAATTCTAGACAAACAAACTTACCTTGTGTGTTATATCTCGTCAGGAAGAATTTCTGACTGTCGGAAACCTTTTAATGATTGGAATAGCTCACACGTGCCTTATGCAATTGTTTTGTCTGCAACACATCTACCATTATCAGCAAGTAGTGTATGTTAGAAGTATGATCCAGATGCAACAAAATAAGAAAAAATGCAAAACTATTGAAAACAATTCTACAATTAACAGACACCCATCACTGAATGCTGTAACATTGACACACCACAAATGCACGAGGTTGATGGACAGAGGAGTGAAACTTTTCAACTACTCACCCCCAGTCAAGAGATCTGGGTTTAATTCATCGATCTTTTCCTCACGATGTCACCACAGTTTGGACCCAGCCATATGCAAATCAGTCTTGACTCTGCTCCTCATGGGAACAGTCCTGCCCGAACTGCCAGGCCAGGTCCTCCCAGTACCGGAAACAAGAAACCTGGGAGCTGTTTTGGGGTATCATGCCCCATCAGCCAGGTTAGCTTGAATCAAGTGGTCCAGCGAGAAAGGGACCTATGTATGGCATACCCATGGCCACTTAAGGCAAACATAGCAAACACAACAAGATGATGGAAACTTTTCGACCACAGGTCCCAGGATGCTTGTTTCTGGTCCAGGGAGGATCTGACCTGGCAGTTTGGGCTTGACTGTTCACATGGGGAGCAGGGTCAAGACTGATTTGCATATGGCTAGGTCCAACCTGAGGTGGAATGGTGAGCAAAAGAATGATGAGGCTTATTTATAAGCCCATTGCGCCAATGGTGTGTCACTTTTTTGGATGCACTGGCGGGGCAGTGTGCCTACTCATGTTTACAAGGACATGTAAAGTCCCCCTGCATGGCTTTTCATGGCCTTATAAATATGGCCCTCTTTCACGCATTATTATGCGTGAAAGGGGCATTCCATGGGTGTTGCTGCGGTTGTTCCCACGCAACATCCATGGAACCTGGCACATTCCCAGATTTACAATGTTTTGTAAATCTGTGAATGCACCAGATTCCTATGCGTACGGGAGGAGCACCTAGGAGAAATAAATGTATTTCTCCTCGTTTTTTCTTTTTCTATGTGTGCTGCATTCAAAAAATTGTAAACGGGGCCCTATGGATTTAACCCAGATCTCTTGACTGGGTATGAATATGTTTAAAGTTTCAGCACTCTGTCCATCATCTTGTTGTGTTTGCTGTGTTCACTCTAAGTGGCCAAGGGTACACCCAGGCCTGAGTCCCTTGCTGTGCCACTGGATTTAAGCTAATCTGGCTGATGAGGGGTGATACCCAGAAACCAGTCACAGGATGCTTGTTTCTGGTCCAGGAAAGACCAGGCCTAGCAGTTTGGGCTTGACTGTTCCCATGGGGAGCAGGGTCAAGACTGACTTGCATATGGCTGTGTCCAAACTGAGGTGGCATGGTGAGCAAAAGAATGATAGATTTGACCTAGATCTCTTGACAAGTCGTGTCCATCATCTGTTCTTTTTGTATACATATTCCCACGGCAATTTCAGATCAGAGACAGCGACAGACAAGCTTTATATATTATTCCCAAGCGGAAACAACTACTAGCCCAGCCACAATCAAGGCTCTTCATGTAGGCAACCAAGGCTACAAGTAAGTCATTATACAAGGAAGCACCAATACACACTAAGGGCCACATTATAAGTCTGGTGGTCCAAGGACCGCCACACTCATGGTGCAGTGGTGGTTGGCCAGCCACCACCAAACTGGTGGTCCGACCGCCCCATTACAAGTTGGGCGGTTGGACCAACCTAGGATCGCTGACACCGCCAGGGAACCGCCGTCCCCTGGAGGTGGTGTGGTGGTTAGAGTCCTCAAGATATGTAGCGGGACTGCTATGTTCCCGTCAACCATATTACGAGTTCCCTCTCTGCTGGCAGTGGCATTGAGGTTTCTACTCCATTTCAACCCTTGGGGAGAGGAAACAAAGAAGGCCATAGAGGGCCCCCTGCGCCACCTCCGCTTGTGCATGCACACAGGGGGGCATAACATGTGCCCCTCTGTGTGCATTCACAATACTTTTCGGTCCTTGCTGTGCAGCAACCCTGTAAGGCGTTCCCATTGCGGTGCCTTTTTCAAAGGAACCACAGACTTTGAAAGAGGCACTGCCCTGGGAACCCCATGTCGCCTGCCTTTCCGCCAGACTACAAATAACTTACGGGGGGTGTCGGCGAGTCTCGGCGGTACGAGGGCACGGCGGTTTAGTATTGGCCACCCCCGCACCAATGAAACTTGTAATAGGCCCTAAGCCATCAGAAAATTGATGTGAGTATTAGCCCTGCACACAATCAGCCCTCTGTCTCAGATCCACTCTCAGGACTCAAATCACTATCATCCTGGAACATACCCAGCATGAGGTGTTCTTCTGTCACTCCCCATCCCAAGAGATCCCGCAACCAATGGTTCAACAGGGGGATCCTTATACCCATCCACCCAATGGCCTTCCGTCTCTTCGCCCATAATAGGGCCAACTGGGCAAGTCTGTAAGGGATTTTACCTCCTTTAGGGTGCACCACCACTCCTAACAACCAGGCTAGCGGTGTCAATAGTATTCTAATCCCAGTGGCCGTCTCTATGCGTGGCACTCCAGGATTTTTTTTGCATTCCCACACTAGGTGAATGAAAGTGGCCCCAATTGCACCACATCGCCTACCCTTAGTGGGATCTATTATATTCAGACTACACAAAGTGACATAGATTCGATAAAGATTGTGAAAAGGCAGCAGCTTAAATATGTTGTTACAAGACATGGTAACACAAAGCCCGACGCACTCACCCAGTCCGAATCTGAGATGGGCATTTCCAAATCGCTTTCACAGGCCCCACGTGCAGGGAATTATCAAGGTTGCATGTCACCCCCAAGAGCTTTGTAATAGAGGGTAATTAGGTGGCATCCCTCTCTCCAACCAATAAGACCATCAAGCAACCCCGAGGGCTGAGATGCAGCCGGGAAATCCGTTGAGAGCTCCTTTGTGACACTCTCCAATTTAGCATCATGTAAGAAGTGAGCTGGTCCAACCCAAAAAGAGTCCTGAGCATCCGGAAATGTAATCAAGGTATCTCCGGGGTATATATCACCCCCTACCAGACACCCCCCTCCCTATATTTTTCCAATGAAATGTCTATATTCCTAAAGGGAGCCAGATCCCACAATCGGAGCTCCCTACTGAAGAGGGCCCATACAGAAGCTTTTGGACTACCTTCTTCCAAAATTCTGGCATGTTTTGAATTAGATACAGATCCAGATGGTCTGGCCGGGCCCCTCACATCAACAACTGAGGAAAAGTGTTGGCACCGAAATCAGTTCCCTGGAGCCTTTTCTGCCAATTCTCAGGCTCCGTGAGCCATCTAGTGGCATGCTGTAAGTGTGCAGCATAATAGTAGAACTGTATATCTGGGACCACCAATACCCCATCCTCCAAGTCCTTCTTAAGTGTTGCCAGTGCCACCCTGCTGGCTTACCCGCCCATAGGAGATTCACCAACATGCTAAAACCAGCTTGCGAAAAAAAGGATTCTGCAGCAGAAATAGAGAATTCTGAATGGGGTACAGGCAGCGGAGAAGGAAAACTATTTTAGCCACCCATGCCATCACTGAGAGAGGAAGCTTATTCCAGAATGTTATGGAGTTCTCTAGCCCAATCAACACCCTGTCCACATTTTTGCATTGATGCTGGGCATCAGTGTGCATAAACCAAATCCCCAGGTACCGATACCCCTCCAACTCCCATTGGAGACCCACATCTAGCACTTGGTCCAACTGCCTCCCAATTAAGCCACCTAAGGGAATAAGAGCGGCTTGTGGACATTGAACCTAAGACCCAAGACCTCAACAAAGTAACCCAGTAACTGCATCAGGATTGGAATCGACTCACCTGGCTTTTGCACATGCACCAGTGTGTCATCCACATATAGCTAAATAATGTGGGTAACGTTCCCCACCCTAATACCACAAGGTTCTAGCTCCACACGTGGCAGCAGTGCAAGGGGTTCAGTTGCTAAGGTGAATAAAAGGGGCAAGAGGGGGAACACCTTACGAGTACCCCTCCCCACTGGCCAGGCGTCAGAAAGCTCACCACCCATACGTATAAAAGGGTCAGTATACAGAAGTTGCATCCAGGTGCAGAAGTTAGGGCTAAACCCCATGCCCTGCAAGACTACATAATATAGGCCCACTCCACTGTATCAAATGGCTTTTCAAGATCAAGGGAGACCAGAATTCCCTCCCTCTCTCCATCCAAGGTGTCATGTAGTGCATAAGCCAACCTACAGATCATATGAGTGGTGCTACACACTGGAATGAAGCCACATTGGTCCTCATGGGCCAGCTCCCAAACTACCCCATGCAGCCTGGTTGGCAATATTTTGAATAGTACTTTAAGATCTGCATTGAGCATAGTTAGGGGCCTGTAAGCAGAAGGGAATTTCCAGTTGCCTTGTTTTTAATTGCCCCGTGCGTTCCATATATATAAAATGGGGGGGTACCTCCATTTCTCCCTGGGGACCCACACCAAGAGCTTACCAGATTTATCACCCTGCTTGTGTAACAGCTGACAATAGGATTTTAATGCAGTTTTGTCCAGTGTATCCCAGAGAGACTGTAGCTCCCTCTGGACCACTAAAGTCATCAAGCATACATCAGCTGAGCATACTTCCTGTTTCTGGAGGTCAGCTAGCTGGCCATCCTGTGTCTTCAGGTACACTATGAGGTGCCTACGAACTCCAAAGACAGTCCCAAAGCATCCCCCCTGAACTACAGCCTTTCAATACCTCCCACTCGATCACCCCGGTGTCCATGTACCCCCAGTTCTCGATGAGATGGTTCTCCAGTGCAATCCGTAAGTTTGCCTTACAGGTCACGTCTGTGAGCAGATCAGAGGGCATATGGCATACCCGGACCCCACTCGGATTTTTGCCCCAGGCCAGTGTCAGCAACGTCGCGGCATGATCAGAAAGGAACCTTACAGTGTGCGTCACCACGCCTATTCGTGCATGATCCAAACCTCCCACCAATAACTAGTTCAATCGGTTGTAATTAGTATCGGTCTGGAAATGACATGTATAGTAACTGCCACCCATCCAATAGACCCAAATTATGCATCACCCTCCTCAACGAGCTCACCATTTGTGGTTTGTTACCCTCTTTTGACAGACAGCGATCCCCTGCCCCGTCCAGAACAGAATTAAAATCTCCCATCCAGGTTATGGGTGCATCTACACTGTCTACCAACATGTCCTACAGTCCTTCAAAGAAATGCCTATCATCAATATTGGGGGCGTACAAGTTTAGTAGTGTGATCTCCTCTTACCATCCAGCATGCCTTCGACCAGGACGTTCTGCCCCTCCACATCCGCCATGCGATAGGTGTGCTGCACCATCGAAATACCCACACTGTTATAAAAAGCAACAAACAACCTCAAACAGTGGGACCCAAGAACAACCCTCCCCCCGGATATGCAGGGTAGCAATAGAATTTTGCACTTCAAATCCAACTGAGCTCTTGCTGCCAGGACCCACAGCCTAACCCTACCCCCCCAACGATGGCCTACCACTAACGTGGAGTGGCTACCCACTAAGATACGACCCACATACAGAATATCATGCCTTCAAAAAGAACCTAAGCATGGCATATGTCAATAATGATTACCATGTAATCCAACAGACCAAGCATGTCAACCCCTACCCCCTAACACTACAGGCAATGGAAAAAAAATGCAAGTAGTGGTGCAGTTCGGGTCACTAAATCTCCCCCTGCTTCCACGGACGGAATGATTTCTCAGTCACACGCACATACATACATCACACGCTGGTGGGGCCCATAACACCAACATTCATTCTCTCAAACTATCCGTGCCTACAGAGGGATATCCAATCCCGAACTACAGCTGTTCACTTGGATAGAGGAAACCCCTTCTACTGGAAAACCCTAACAGTTCCTCCATCCGGAGGTCAATTAGATCATTTAGTTGTTATATGATTTGATGACGCTTTTAACTCTCAAATTAATCAATAAACATTTCAAAGAAATAATCACCCGACACAGTTCTTCAAATAATGATTTTCTTTATCTAATAAAATGCAGGTTAGATCCTAATAATGCAATATTATCTTTTGTCATATTTACCTATTCTGGCTAATTGTCGTTTTCTAAGTCAGAACTGGTCCTCAGAAAGTTCATCAGAGTTCTAAAGTCTCCGTCCTCTTCTGTCAGCATAAGGATCTCTGATCATCGATTCTCCGTCAATAATGGTCTCTAGCGATGAGCAGCATAGAGTGTAGCATGAGAGAGTCTCTAGCCTATTCCCTCTCTAGACTACTAATATTTATACTAAAATTTACATATAACCGTAACATTTTCTCAATTCCCAGGCAAGTGATTGGCTGAATTCAAATGCATCTCAATACATTAGGACACTTTTTCTAATTTTCTCATGTGGAAGAAGTTTACATCAGGCGTATGGGAAAGACTGTTCCCAGGTACAAATTGTATCTTTTCGTTGGTAACCGGTAGAGTTTCGGCAGTTCATTTGCAATTTGCAACATTAAGTTCAGGTTCAGGGACATTGGCACCTCGCCCAGGGTAGTCTTCATGGGCATGGTCTGACAGGTCACACAAGGGACACGAACGAAGTCAGTGCAGGCGCCTTTCTCCATTGTTCAAATGATGAAATCATGTACTTTAGTTAGGTTTCAGTCGGCGGCCATCTTTTGGTAGGCCAGAATAGTCAACTTTAAGCAAAGAAACACAAAATCGTAATTAATACATAGAAATGATTAAAACAGTGTTATTTCCTTGCTAATACCCTTATGTGTATGTATTTATGTAGCCATATGCAACATTCAAAGCCGTTAATGCTGGTTTATTTAAGTGCAAATCACATTAACACTGCTCAAGCAACACTTATCGTTTTAATATGCATACAACTTAGTTCACTTATTAATTTTAGCCATGCAAATGCATTCCCACATGTATTTTCTTTGTTAATAAGGTTGGTTTAGTACCATCACATCAATCAATTAATTATTAGAATGAATTATTAATCATTTTAATATAAACTTATATAAATGGATTGGGTATATAAAAAAAAACATTATACCCGCTCCATCAGTAGTCCTTTCTGAAAGGAGAGAAAAAAATCATTAGATAGCATTGCAGAGATTAAAACCACATTAAATGCCACATCCTGCCGCAGACTAGGTTTCCATCGAATCTTCCTCTTGCCTTTGGGAAGTCCCCCCCAACTCCAGCCGCCTAGCTGGCTGCACCAAAACCATGATCTCATCCGCCTGGATCTCCACCCTGGAAAGATCATCTTTTTCAGGGGACCGTTGGTGCTAAGATGTTAGCCCTCCATCCGCCCCCCAGTCGGAACCCTCCACATTTGCCGACCTCGGGGTTCTAGATTTCCAGGATCCAATACATTCCTTAAGCAACCTATCCCAGACTTCCAGCTAGTGACACATATCATAAAGATTATTTTTAAAAATGCAATTAGCCCCCCAAGATCACTCTCAGCGTGGCTGGGTATAACAACATTTAGCGGAGACCCATCGCACAAAGCTTGGCCTTGACCTCCAGGAATGTTTTTCAGGTGCCCTGTACCTTTCTAGTGTAATCTGGATAAATGGGGTTCCACTGGTTCTCTTTTTTAGCAAATTCAGTGTCCCTGGCAGCCCTGAGGATACAATCCCTATTTGTAGTTTAAGATTCAGGCAATGATGGCCCACGGAGGAGCTCCAGGGCGAGGTGGAGCCACAAGGGCAAGGTGCGCCCTCTCAATAATGAGCATGGGGGACTGTCCACTGGGCTTCAGGGTGCCAAATATCCAAGACTCTACAAACTACTCAGTGTTCGCCCCCTTGGCCCACTCTGGGAACCCCAGCAGGCATACATTATTGTGGCAGGACCACCCCTTTGCATCCTCCACTCTAGCCTCTATGGCCCCAGATCAAGATGTGACCACAGCCACCTGCTTCCTGAAGGTGGCCACCTCAGTCTGAAGTTATTAAATGGAACCCTCGGCCAACCGGAATTTCTCAGAGACCTTGCGAAGGTCACTGCGCAGAAGATTTACTTCAAGGGCCACCATCTGTATCTTGTTCTCCAGGGCCACCCTAGAGACCTGAATGGTGTCCAAACAGCTCAGCTCTCGAGGGTTCCCCCACGGACATCTTAGTCTCCTGGTTACCCCAGCCAGAGGTATGTCGCGTAGTGCCCTGCGAGGTGGGGGCCGGAGTTGTATAATGTTCCATTGTGTTCCCCTGGGCGGCCCCCGCCTACTTATTCCTCCCCATGTGTTCTGAGGGGTAAGACCCTCAAGACACATTTGCATCCCCGAGTCCCTCCAATAGTAGGCTCAGGGGTCCCTCACGCACTGTAAGAGGGCAAGTTAATACAGCCAGTAACACTTAGGTGCACCTCTCAGTCTCCAGATATCCAAGCATTCAAAATGCAGGCAAGCAAGGCCCAACGGTCCAACACTGGCCAGGTTGTGCACATCCCACAACAACAGAAGGCACAACCAAGCGCATCTAAGACTGCCCCAGGCTCTTACTTCACAGCCCCCTTGGGCTTCCTAAGGCTGCAATCTGGTCCACAGTAGGGACAAGGACAGCAGAGGACGCCTGGATGGCGACACCTAGCACTGATGCACAGTGCTTTAGCTGCCTTCCGCCAGCAGGAAATTCCACCAAGGCCCAAACCAAGCAGTGTCAGCCCCATCCCCCGATTCAGCGGCCGTTGGCACCCTCAGATGATGTCAGGAATTGGGGGCGCCATGCCTAATGCCACAGTACCCAGCATTGCGACCAGGCCTCCTCCAGGACTCTGAGCCCCACCCAGCTCTGAGGCCACACATGACACACCTGTCCAGTAGGGGGAGGGAATGCCCAGCAGTGCCAGGCCCTGGCCACACTCACTGGTACATGGACCCCGACGGGTCCTTACTAGATTCTCCACCGGGCTCCAGGCATGTTCTTCTGCCACTCGAGCACGGCACACCCTCAGACTAGACAGGCTCGCCCCGACCACAACAACGCTGCTCCGGTCTTTTCCCTAGACTCTGAAGGCCTCTGAGCCAACACACATGGCCCAGAGCAATGCTGCACAATGAGACACAGCAGTCACCCAGGCAATTTTACGGGGTGCAGGGGTTTGCCAGGACAATACCCATCAGGGCGTTGGGCAAACTACCCTCACATTAGACAGAATTCCACAGGATAAATGGGGTCAGTCGGGAGCCCCCCAGAAGCAGTTCCTATCAGCCATCTTGCATCGCCATGCCCCCAAGTAATGATTAATTGACAATTAATAATTAATCACTCATTAACTATTCAATTGATTTTCAATTATGTAATTTATGGAATACTTATTTATTTTATTTATAATTCAGTTGCAGGCAACTAGGTGTGTAGTGTTCTACATGGAAAGTTAATTAAGTAATAATTAATAGTTTATTTTTAATTAATTATTTAATTGATTTTTGCTTACGGAAAATGCGGAATACTGATTTATTTTACTTATACTTTAGTTGTGGGATGCTAGGTTTGTAGAGGTATAGGGTGAGAAGTGAATTAAGCAATAAATAATAAACTATTCATTATTTATATAAACTAATTATTTAATTGATTTTAAAATGTGCAAATTATGGCATACTCATTTTTTTGTTATATTTTAGTTGTGTGCTGCTAGGTTTGTAGGCATCTAGACTGGACAGTTAATAAATTGTTAATTGAATAACATATATTAATTGATTATCATTATTCCATTGAATAGTAATTATGTAAATTGATTGTTTTTAGTTTTTTAATACATATACATATTAAGTTAATTAATAATTTTAATCGTAAGATTTTTATATATTTTCTACATTAATGGGGTTAATTATATATGTAAGGTGTTTGAAGTGAAGTACTTCCCACCTCATGTTTAGACTCTAGCAGAATAGTAAAATGAACATCTTCACAGTTCAACACTTTCCCTACTGTTGCGCTGTTTGGAGTGAGAATAGTAAATTTCACCCCTCAGAAATCCAACGTTTTCTGTACTGTTGCACACACTGGAGTGTGAATAGTAGATTTTACCTCACCAAAGTCCAACACTCTCCCTACTTTTGGGCTGCTTGGAGTGGAAATTGTAAATTTTACCCCTCCGGAGTCCAGCGCCTTCCCTGCTGTTGCACAGGTTGGAGTGGGAAAAGTAAAGTTTACCCCTCTAATGTCCAACATTTTACTTACTACTGCGCTGTTTGGATTGGGAATAATGCATTAAACCCCCCCCCAAAGTCCAATGCTTTCTCTACTGTTTAACAAATTGAAGTAGGAAAAATAAATTGAACCCCTCCAAAGTCCAACACTCTCCCTACTGCTACGCTATTTGGAGTGGGAATAATAATTTTAACCCCTACATTAACTAACGCTATCCCTGCTGTTGCACAGGTTGGATAGGCAATAGTAAATGTAACTCCTCGTAAGTCCAAAACGTTCCCTACTACTGCGCCGTTTAGAGTGGAAATAGTAGATTTTACTCCAATCCAAATGCTTTTCCTGCTGTTGCGCTGTATGGAGTGGGAAATGGTCAATATAAATTATTTTTAGTCTAATACTTTCCCTACTGTTGCTTATACTGGAGTTGAAATAGTAAATGTATCCCCTCTGAATTGCAGCGCCTTTCCTTCCTTCTGTTTGCCGTGACTGGAGTAGGAATAGTAAATTGAACTCCTCTGAAGTCCAACACTTTTCCCACTATTGCGTTAACTGGTGTAGAGACAGTAAATCTAACTCAAAAGTCCAACACCTTCCCTACTGTTAAATAAGCTATGGTGCGACCATATATATTTTTTATTCCGGACCACCAGGAGAAAGCCTATACACTCGCAAGTGGGTGCTAGTCAAATGTGAGGGAAGACTTATGGATATTTCCAGCTCCAAAACTTTTCAAAGGAAGAGACAGCACTCACAAAAGAGGGAAGTAAACTTTGCTTAATCACACAGGTTACATAGGATGCATTTCAGCAGATGCGTTTCTGAACGTTTAGCTTGCTAGCGCACATCAGTTCATTCTAAACACATCTCGTAGGTTCAAATTCCAATTACCAAGATGGTTCACAAACATAAAAGAGGAACACTACATGATAACAAGCCAGAGGTTCGGCGATCGCCATTTTGCAACATATAAATTCTATGCTAAACGTGTGCTCCACGTTAAGAGAGAATATTGCTCCACTTCATGATTATCCTATACTGTAGGCGTTCCCTGTCAATTCACAAATTCAAAAGCATTGATTATGCGTATTAATATATCCATGATTTATACATTACAAAGTACTTTTTAGAGCCTTATTTATATGTATATATATTACTCCTCCATAACATAATTCATTCAATATATATACATATAATACATTAATTATATATATATATATAATTATGTTATATAGTTTATAGTATAGTATTGTTTTATTTATACATATATATATATATATATATATATATATATATATATATATATATATATATATATATAGATATAGATATAGATATATATATATATTCACTGAAAAAAACATAGGTTTCATGGGCGTTATGGTTAGCTGGACTATTCACTCGTACAAAACCATTGAAATTCCCCCGTTATGGTTAGTTCAGCTAACTATAACTTGCGTGCCCGCAATGCACTGCTGATGACGACACATATTACATCACTCATGACATGGTCAGTGACATCACTCATGACATCACTGATGACATCTCAAATGACATCACTGATGACATCACTGATTACATCATCCAGTGAATGTGTGTTTTTCTGAAAATTACATATGTTTTATATATGTATATCTCAAGGTCGATGGAAGAATAAATGGGTATATAAGTGTCTAAATGGATGATATGTTTTTGAAAAATTCATTGTATAACTGACTGATTAAGTGTATCTTAGTGAATACATGGCTTAGTGAGTAATGTTTAAATATGTAAATATCTGTATCAGTCTCTCACTTTGGTGCCGATTCCGATCCGGGAATTTTTTTTTGCGTACGACTCGTATCCGTATATTTTCACGTACGAATCGTGCAAGTACCGTACAAACTGCGAAGTACGATTCGTACGTGAAAAATACATACGAATTGCGTCGGGAAAATGGTCCGAGAGGGAGCCGGAAATTTTTACGTCCGAATAGCGCCGGGAAAAGTGTACGATGGGGAGCCGGACATTTTTATGTGCAAATCGTAAAACAGAAGTCCGAGCACGCAAGTACGATCCGTACCGCCTGTCCGAATACACAACCGCATGTAAAAGGCCCCGTACGGAGCGAACGCGGTAGCACACATGTACACGGGTAAACTTGTGCCCGGATACGAGTCGTACAGCCCCCCCTCACCCCACATATGTCAGCACCGTACCCCCATATGTCAGCACCGTACCCCCCCTCCGCACCGTACCCCAGCACCGTACCCAAGCCCCGCACCTGTGCACGCCGCACCCCAGGCCCGTCTCCCAGCCCCACACCTGTACGCACCGTACCCCAGGACCGTACCCCAGCCCCCCACCTGTACGCGCCGCTCCCCAGGCCTGTCTCCCAGTCCCGTACCTGTACGCACCGTACCCCAACACGGTAGCCCAGCCCCGTACCTGTACACAACGTACCCCAACACCGTAGTCCAGCCCCGTACCTGTATGCACCGTACCCCAACACCGTAGCACAGCCTCGTACCTGTACGCACCGTACTCCAACACCATAGCCCAGCCCTGTACCTGTACGCACCGTACCCCAACACCGTAGGCCAGCCTCGTACCTGTACGCACCGTACCCCAACACCATAGCCCAGACCCGTACCTGTACGCTCCGTACCCCAACACCGTAGCACAGCCCCGCACCTGTACGCACTGTACCCCAACACCGTAGCACAGCCCCGCACCTGAACGCACCGTACCCCAACACCGTAGCCCAGCCCCCCCACCTGTACGCGCCACACCCCAGGCTCGTACCCCAGCCCCGTACCTGTATGCACCGTACCCCAACACCGTACCCCAGCACCCTCACCCAGCATTGCGTATGTACAGACCTTACCTACGCGAAAAATACTCGTACAGAACCAGGACACTGTAAAACAGCACAAGGAGGGTCAATTCGACTCGCACAACACCACAAAACACATCTACGTGAAAAAATACATCTCTATGACTGACCTGGCACATCCAAACAGGCAAACAGAGGCCCTAAATCACAACCACCTCTTATAACACACCCACCACAAATTCAAACCCAGCCACACCCACAAATGGACCAATAAAAAGGGCCCACACACACAACCCATGAGACTTTGCTACAGACCCACTGCTGCCAGACCCCACAGACAAACAACTGCAGCTTACTTACACCTTAACTACGCCTTAACTTACACACCTTCACACAACCTCCTTCACAAACACCCCCTCTTCATATTCACACACACACCATCACATTCACACCCACACACCCACAACCATCCACACCCACACCCCACACCATGCCCACAGACAAGAATCCAAAGTTCACAAGGGCAGAGCTGGACCTCCTTGTCAACGAACTCATCAGAGTCGAGCCACAGCTCAGCCTGTGGCAGAGGATCGTCGATAAGGTGAATGCTGTTGCGCCCATCCGAAGGACCAGGCATGAATGCCAAGCCAGGTGGTACGATCTGCGCAGGGCAGTCAAGAGGAAAATGAACGAGGATGACGCCCAGAGTAACATCACTGGAGGTGGGCTGTCCCGCAGACCCGTACATTACCATCCCTGGGAGGAGAAGGTGATGGTCATGCTTCCGCCGGTGGGAGTACACGGAGTCGAAGTAGTCGCAGAGCCTGGTGAGTACACAAACAACTCACGTAACATGGGGGGAATGCCATCCACACCACAAATACACAAAATGTACGCAACTTCCCCCAAGCCCTCACCGCACACAACCACACTCAAAAACCACGCTCATGCCACTAACGTCTCCATGCCCCATTCACAAATAAAGGCAATGCCATGTCGCAGGCCACACCAACCACAAACCCAAGACTGGATGTCCGGGATGCTGGGAGGGTGGGGCTCACACAACACATTGTGCAACTCAGAAGCAGACACCAATGCCCTCAGCCCATATGGCCTAGGTACATACCCATGCACCATGCCCAATGCACAGGGACTGGCAAAGTACTGACAAGGTAGCTGACACTTGGCCCTGCTGTATGCAGCACAAGGCCCTCCTGTGACCACTGTACACTCAAACACCAACTCCACAAGCTCAGATATCTAGCACAGGAACTCAAACTCACTGTCATGTCAGCATGCACCATGAGGGGACAGACACATCACCTGGGAGACCCAATGACAAATCACACTACACCCAACAGCAGGCCCGGTCACACTCCCCCCTCACACAAGCACACACCCCCGGGGCAGGCAACAGATTTACCCACTCACACAATGGACATGTGACACAACAAAACCAATCCATCGCCAAATAAGCATCCGAGGCAAAATTCTACTGGTTAAACACTCAGGAGAAAATACCAATCTGTCCCCCGCAACATACCCATCCCCAAGTGTACATTGAGACGAATGCTAGGCACATCCAACTACCTGGAGGAACTGTGGCAACTTGAATATGTATGAAACATGGATGTGGCATGAAACAGCATTAACATTGTCTCTCTCTCACACACAGGGCAACATCATCGACCTCCCCCCAACAATGGGGGGGAACAATAATAGTCCCAGGCTCAGCTTGAAGATGATCCTACCGGCAGCGACGACTCTCACCACTCCGTGGATGACCCCGACCAACCTGGCCCCTCTGGTGCCCAAGCCCCTGCAGCACCTGCGTCAGGTATATCTGTGCCAACCACCACCCCCATTCCTGATACATCCCAGGAGACACCCACGAGCACTGCTCGCACTGAACAACACAGCCAGTCTGACCAGGAGGGACAAGGTTCTCCGGGCACCCAGGAGGAGGCAGACAACCCCGAAAATGCCATCCCTCAGGGGTCCCGTAGACCCGATGTGCCCACAACGGCAGGCCAGGCTCATGTGGGCAGGGGTGGTGGGAGTGGAGGCAGGCGGAGGCGAGAACCTGACCAGCCAGCTGAGGGAACCGTTATGTTACACATACGCTACATCCTGGACACATACCGGCGTGACACCAGGGGCATCAGCCAGGTAGTGTCAAGCCTCACAGAGATGAAGGGGACCCTCGACGAGATGAAGAACCTGCAGGCCGAGCAACATGCCAGTCAACAACAACACCAAGGACGGATGGAGGCAAGACTGGCTGAGCTCCTGGCGGTGCAAACGGACATTAGCCATTCACTCCGTCGGATCGCCGACAACATGGGCAACCCTCCCTGTGCCACCAGGTGAAGACCACCACCAGCCACAGGGAGGGAGGAGGAGGAGGATTCGTCCGACGGAGCATCACAGACATCGTCAGGGCCTGCATCTGAGGGTCCCCCAGGAAGGTGGGTCATCCACGGAAAAGACCGTGAGAGTCAGCGGACCATCCACATCTCCCAGGTCACCTGGCCTGGCACCTGGCCCACTGGCGCAACAGCAGCACCTCACCCAATGACATACTCTGCCACATGGACTTGCTGGTCACAGTCTGACCAATGATGACCAACACTGTGGTCTGGACTCTGATGACTCCAACTGACAAGGATGCCATCTCCCCCTGTGAACTTTGGATTCTATGCACCTGGTAGAGCACCTTAGTACATCTACCAAAACACTTACCCCACCAAAAATAAAATCTTTTTTTTGCCATGAGATGTTGCTGTCATTTGGCATTAGTCCACAACATATGTGTGTGTAAATGTCAAACTATGCCTGAGTGTTGAACTAACTCCAGCCATCCATACCCTGGGATCTGAGTCTGGTACAGGACACACATGGGTCACAATTTATCAGTCAATGCAGACATGGAGCGCAATACTCACCTGTGATGGCCTCAAGCTGCTGAGGGGGTGCTTGCAATACTGTGCGGACAGACCTTTTTTGAAGAGTATCATTAAGGCGTAGAGGTCATGCCTCATTTGGAGGTTCCCGGGGAGGGAGTCCCAGGTATGTGTTCCCAGGTGGGAGAACTATGCCCTGCATGCTGGAGTACAGTGGGTCTGAAGAATGGTGGCCAGGTCAAGGTTGGATGCACGGAGATGGCACTACGGGGTCTCAGATGACAGTGGTACAAGGTTGGTTTTGGGTCGGGGTTGTGGCCTGCCTCCTGAGTGTGGGTGGGGAGTCTGAAGGTCATCCTGCAGCATACAGTGATCCATTGCAGCTATCTCTGCTGGACGGTGATGTGGCTGGGGCGCGGGATGTTGCAGCTGAGGTGTGCAGATGCAGCCTGGATGTGGACAAGTGTCCCGGGAGTTTGGATGTGGCTGCCCCGTAGAGGGCAGGGCAGTATTTGACAGGGATGTTGTCGTGGATCTGGGGGATGGTCCGTCTTTCCTTGGAGTGGATCTATCTGGAGTATGTGCATAATGCAGAGGGTGTTGCAGTCTGAGGTACAGATGCTGGTGATTACCATGGCAAATGTGAGCAAGCAATCCATGATGCACACCATCTTGTGTGCGTGGACACTGGGTGCTTGTGCGGGGCTTCTGCGGGTGGGACACAAGCAGTTGACCCAGCTGTAAGGGGACAATGCTCAGATGTTGACCTCAGTCCTGTACAAGTCCAGCCTCAGGTGGCTGCTGTTCTGCCATTCATCAATGGATCTCATGCAATCTTGAATATTGGAACTGGCAATGTCTGCGTCCTTGGTGAGGGTGAGGAGCACCTGGCTGTCAATGGCATACGAGTTGATGATGAGGTTGTGTGCGCATGTGATGGTGGAGAGGGGGGTCCTGGACACATTGTAGATTGACACGCTGAGAGATGATACCTGTGCCTTGTGCCTCACGACGATAGCATACTACATGCAGAAGCCTTGAGTCCCACTCCCATGGCCTTGCCGGGGTACAGACCCAGTGGGGAGTAGGAGGGACATGACCTGGTGGGTGTGAAAGGGCCTGGAAGGCGTGGCAGCACTGTGTAGGCAGTCGGAGTTGCACACTCATCATGCAAAGGTGTTGTGTGTGCGCTTAGTGTATGCCTGAGAGCAGGCGGGAGATGTGTGGATGGACATTGCTTGGAGGGTGGCTGCAACATCAGACTGTAGTGTGATGTGGGTCATGCAAGGACCTGAGGGTTGTGCAATGTGCACGTTGCATGTGCAGACGGTCCAGCCTTTGGCACCGCGTGGCCGCAACTGTGGCACAGACAAGCTGATGACAGCCAAATGAATGGATTGAGGGAGGAAGGGAGGAGCATCTTTGATGTGTGTGTGTTGCCAAATTAGGAAACTTTGTGTGCCCTTGCTGCAGTGGCTGCAACAGCAGGCGGCATGTCCTGGGAACTATGCCACAGTTTCCACACAAAGACTAGGATGTCAGAAAGGACCACTGCAACAGGTGTATGTCAAGGAAGGAGTGACCGGTTTTCAATGGCACACCCAGAGACAAAGGATGCACAATCACCAAAGATGACTGACACCGGATCATGAAACTGAAGGCCGAGCTGCGCACAGGAAACACACCCCAGAAGGTGTTGACGGCCCGTTGTGGGGACCAACATACCAAAACACATACACAGCCATGGACTTCATGCACAATAGAGAATCAAATACATGAAGAACAGCATGCAGGTTGCTAATCTACACATAGACTCATATGCACAATCCTTGACAACCATGCCAGAGATGGCGCATGCACAGTGGCAAGAGACCTGCATTGACAGAGATGAGGCACCTTGGAGGCTGAGGAACACCTTTATTACTCAGGCTCACACCTATGGAAATGCATCAATATTAACACACTCACAGGTCTTTTGGATTAACATGTGGGACCTACATTGGACACCCCCTTCGCACCACAGATGCTGTAAATCCATTGGAGTGGCACACAAGTGAAGGGGGTGAGCCAAACATCCCCTGCTGCACACGGAGAGGCTGCAATTCCCATTGAGCCTCTTATGGGCATGTCCCTCAATATGTCCAACCGTAGCCTCCCGTATGTTTCCGAGGGAAGTTGTACACACATTGATGCCTTCATCAAAATCCACAATCCCATAACAGATGACTGTCACTTAGTGTGACTATCAATTCATGTGAGTCATGCTACATGTCATGTGCCCCATGGTGAGTCGACATGTATGCATAGTAACAAAACCGGCACAGGAGCAGTGCCCACACATTACAAACAACTACCACACCCAAAATGCCTTGCTGCAATCCTTACCCAAAGGAGACTTTTCACCATGTCCGTGCATGTAACGCTGATTCAGCACACGTTGCATTACTCATGAGGAATAACAGGAGCACAACGATGCCACGAGCAGACAGCATGCGCAACTACCTGGGGATGAGAGACACACAAGAAGTCAGGAAAAACATAGTCATCCGCATGCATGGTCATGTACTCTACATGACTAAGGTTGACACCATGCTAGTTGTCAATTGAGTGTTTCAGCTAAAATGTGTGGAATGACATCAGCACTCAAGTGACACATCAGAACACACCTCAAAGTCACTTAGCATACAGTCAGCTGGACACACACATTGCAACACATGCCACACAAGGCTCCAAGCGTGCACACTCAGATCCAGGGACTCACCATTATGAGAAGAAGTTGCGTATGAGCTGACTCCGGATGTCCTCCTCCTCCTCCTCCTCCTCCTCCTCACTTGCCTCGTGGCCAAGGCCATCATCCTCCACGGGTGGATGTTCCTGCTCATCAGGATCCAGGATGAGTTGTGGTACTGTAAATTTCGGAACCATGTTGGTAACATGGTCCTACCCTGCCGATTTTGGTATCAGCGAATCGCAAATGACTAATGCGGTATGTATGAGTGTTTTCGTCATGTTTCACCGATGAATTCACCGTGTATACGATACTACATGTCGAACCCTCGGGTTCCATTTTAAAAGGGTAACCATTTTGTGGTTGCCCTCACATAGGCTGCGCATTGAGGCCATGCCCAGGCCTAAAGGACACGCAATCTTTCTGTGACTTCTTTGTGACCTGTGAAAACTGACTCCGCTGCCCGAGGTCAGTCCTGCCCGGCCGGTTCCTTTTACTGCGGCCTTATGGGATTAGCATCAGGGCCCAACACATCATAAAGTCGTGTATCCCACGCGACTCCTGACTAATCCCTTTCACACTCTACTCTGTTTCCTACTTTATGGCTTGTTTTACGAGTAGGAGGTGTCCGTTTTATTGGGGTCTGCTGATATCTGATGAGGGTTCTGAGCCTCGCTGGGTAAATAGTTATGTGCTGACCGAGCTGAAATGTGGGATTATCATCATGACTGTGCTCTTCCTTTGAAGTGAAAATATGTGAACGACCACTTGTAAAATAGGGGCGGTGTTGCCCAGAGCGTAATATTCTGTATATAAGAAAAGACTGGTTTTTGGTTGGGAGCAGTCTCCTGAGAACATACACCGTGTTGTACTTCTCGGATACCTGTGATTGGTCTGCAGCCAATAAATACGATCTTTGACTTCACCTAGAAGACTCTGTGTTTCTGTGGTCCGAAACAGGAAGAACTCGAAGTCTTCGGGTGTGTCCCCTGGCACAGCTGGGTTGATTCTGAAAAACCCAGTACTTCAGTTGGCGCCCAACGTAGGGCGATTTCAGCGGTACCGGTCCAAGCCAGAGGTTCATGAGGAGCTTCGTGTGAAAATTCTGGAGGAAGGCCGCCACTTCATCGACCCCTGCATGTCGACGTGGTCCTAAAGTCTTTGCTGCGAGGTTCTCCGCGTCCCGACGGCTACAAAGGACTGCTGCCCTGACTATCGCCCTGTATTGGACCCTTGATGATTTGGTAGAGCGAAACGATTTAACGAGTCTTCTGGTGACATCATCGATACCTCAGTTAAGTATAAGTGGAGCGTCTCCCAGTTCTTAGTTTGGTTTGGTATCCCTTTGGGATCGCTTTGATTTGGAACTTGCAAGTGCCAAAGCCGAAGGACTCGTGTATTCACGAGACTATCGTATTCGATAATCCTTTGAAGTTTGAAACTGGACTAGTGAGCGACGATGCCTGGTTCTAGTATATTTGGAAATTTGTTTTGTTTGGGTTGTAATAGGGACTCCCGATTAGAGGATTCGTGTCCGGTTCCTCCAATTGGAACTCCAACGTATGAGCTTTATGTGAAACATGGCGTGGGCCCCATTGCGTATAATGAAGTATGGATCCGATATACCAGGAAGGATGGTGTTTTGAAATGGCCCCAAAATGGTAGTTTCGACACAGAAATCCTAGATAACTTAGAAGTTAAATTATTTAAAAAGAAAGCCC
This sequence comes from Triturus cristatus, assembly GCF_964204655.1. NCBI lineage: Eukaryota > Metazoa > Chordata > Amphibia > Caudata > Salamandridae > Triturus > Triturus cristatus. Next base: position 475,940,745 of record NC_140594.1, on the reverse strand, counting down.
GGCCGGCGATGTTTGATTCTTTCCGCCTATGGCGAAAGGAAGCCAAGCAGAAAGAAATCAAATTAGCCAAGAAAAATAAAAGAGAGAAAGGTATGTCGATAATGCAAGCAGCCTTGCAGTTTAAAGATAATGAAGAAGAGCAAATGAATGAGCAGCTGCACAGGCGACGTAAATTAGTGATTGATAAATGCTACCCAGTTTTGCCGCCCCTTCAGCAAGATGCGTCAGAAGAAAAGGAGAAAGATCCCCTAATGTCACATTTGCTGAGTTCGCCACCCACGTATGCGCAGAGTGCTACAGCGCCTCCGCAGCCTTTAAATGTACGGCCTCCAGTTAATTTGCCGCAAGCTTTCCCGCAGCCGCCAGCTCCTCTTCACCCGGCTCCTATGCCTACGGCGCAGCCCTCTCAAGGGTAGGGGTGGGCGGAATTTGCGAAATTAACTTTCGCAAATTATCGCGAAAATTTTTAAAATTATCGCAAACAAGCGGAAATATCGCGAAGATGCGGAAGTTTTTTTCCCGCATGTTCGTGAGATTTTCTGCATGGTTGCGGGTCGCCAACTTACCCATGTGGTTGTCGCGAGACAGCGTAAATTGCTAAAAACAATACAACATCTGATGGAGAACGCGACCAGATCAAGAAAACTTGTCGGCGAACGCAGGGATTCAGGTAAGGCGATCGCGCGCGTGCGAGAATGTATTATTTTACAGCGCGAGCAAGAAACAAATTATCGCCAAGCTGCGGAAACCGGAAATTTTGACATTTTCGCGCTCTCCGCGGAACGCGAAAATGTCAAATTATCGCAATTTCCACGAACGGAACGAAATTTTCGCCCAGGCCTACTCAAGGGCCGCCGGTTTCGCTGCCTATCTCTTCTGCGCTTCCTGCGACTTTACCTAGTACATCAGCTGCCTCCCTCGGCGCTCTTCCTGATACGACCCCTGTACCTGTATCTGCACCCGTTTTCCTTCCCTCTATCTTTCCCCCTGTTCTTGCCTCAACTTCTCCTTCTACACGACAACGAATAGCTAGTGCGGTCACTAGTTTTATATCGCCTCTCTTTGGGTCATCTAGTACGACCCCTGGTTCACAACGTACGCAGTTGCATAGTCAGCTGCCAGGTGCTGAAGAGAAAGAAGTATTAGACCGCATGGCATATAAATGGATTGTTTTTCCTTCAAGATATGATGTAGAGTCTGTTGTAAATGTTTTTCATCAATGGGAAGCACCAAAACAGAGATACGTTTTCGAGAAAATGTGTGTATTCCTCTGTGAGGAATTGGAAGATCATGGTTTGGACTTAAGCCCGCAGGAATTGTGTCATGTACGGTTTGAATTTGGAAAAGGTACGATTGTGGGTCCCGATGCTGAGAAGGCAGTTGCGACATTATTGTCTTTTAGGATCGAGGGTCCTTCTCAGTCACTGTTTGAACGTGACTCTTCTGATAGGAAGGTTAGACAATACCCGATGAGAGAAGTCCCTCCGGTATGGAAGGACGCGGTTGCGGCTGATGCCGCTAACGGTATTGCTGCTATGCCAGCTCATTTCCAACGTGTTTGGGTACATGTTCCTTGGAAGCGATCAGAAGTTTTAGCCCTTAAGAAGACATTGCCTGACCCCCGTAAAAACCCCGCAGGATATTATAAGGAGTTATCACAGACTGCAGAATCGTGTGTCATGAACCTAGCTGACATAGATATGTTGTTCGGGAATGTCGTTCCGCAGCCTTTATGGGGGTTGATTCGTAATACAGATCATGCTGCAGAACTAGGTGGCACATGGGCTAATATCACTGCTACAGACACTAGACAAGTTGGTGGTGCGAAACCTGAGCCCTTAGTAGCAGAACTCCCTGGTAGAATTATTACCTACATGAAGACTTTAATGCCAGCGATGCGTGTGAATTGGGATAAATTATCCGCATGCAAACAAAAGAAAGACGAAACAGTGTCTGATTTCTTCACCAGGTTTGAAGAAACATTTATCGACCACAGTGGTCAAGACATGAGTACGGAAGGTGGTCAACGGTTATTTGTTGATAAATTTGTGCATAATTTGCTTCCCGAGTTGTGTAAGAAATTAAAAGATTCAGAGAGTTCTTGGGCTGTTTCCTCATCAGCGCAAATACTGGCTACTGCACAGTATTACGAAAATAGGTATAAAGATGAGAAGGATAGAGCAGACAAGAAAACAAAAGAATTAAAGACAAAGGTTCTTTTACAGCAGGCTTACCCGCCACGTGGAGATCAGAATAACTATAAGCAAGGTCAGAGTAACTATCAACAATCCCAACAGTTTCAGAGTAGCTCGCAAAGGTTCGGGTATTCCCAACCGTGTGTTCCTGTGGGTCCCAATCAGTGTTCGTATTGCAAACAAGAAGGTCATTTTAAGTATAGTTGTCCTATATTGTTACAGCGCACGAATAATGCTTATGGCGCGAGAGGTAGAGGTGGTCAGCAAGCTCCTAGAGGTAGAGGGCGTGGGCATGTTCCCAGGAACGTGCGTCCTCTTCCGCCTCAAAATACGATGAACAGTTTTGATCAGCAGGCCAATGTAACTGGTGGGACAGCTCAGTACTATAATAACGACTATTATGCAGAAGATGGAAATGCGGAAGGTGATGATTACTAGGACAGCCATAGACAGAGAGAGGGAGTTGTTTCAGTACCAGTGGACCAGAGTGGACCGTATGTCAAGGTGACTACAGCGGGTGTATCAGAGCCTTTTCTATTGGATACTGGTGCTGCAAAGAGTTCAATTATGCACTCAAAACTCCCTGGCGCGCCTTTGTCTGGCGAAATGAATGTTTCAGTAGGTTTTTCTGGCGCCCCAGTTAGGAACCCGATCTCTAGTCCTATGCCTCTTTCTGTTGGACCTTGTGAGCTGAAAGCACCCCTTATCCTAACGACAGGTTGTGGTGAAAATCTGTTAGGATTGGATTTGTTAAAGAGATTACATGCGACATTATATTGTTCCCCCTCGGGAGTACAACTTACACTGGGTAGGGAGGTGATTTCTCCAATGTATTTGTCAAAGAATAAACTGCCAGCTGAATTGTCGTCTCTTCCGGATGTCCTTTGGGCTACTGGTCCTAACGATGTGGGTCGCTTGGAAATACCGCCATATGTGGTCACTTTGAAAGCCAGTGTTAAATTGCCACGCATTCCCCAGTACAAGATCTCTAATGAAGGTGAGAAAGCGTTGTTAGCGATCATCTATGACCTGATTGAAAAGGATGTAATCGAAGAGACAAGAGGCAACGTTTGCAATAGTCCTGTTTTGCCTGTTTTAAAACGTACTGACCCTTCTCAGCCACCTGTTTACAGATTTGTGATCGATCTTAGAGAGGTAAATAAGATAGTTGTGCCACAGTTTCCAGTTGTCCCTGATATAACTGCCTTGTTAACTATGATCCCAGCTTCCGCTGCTTGGTTCTCAGTGATTGATTTAAAGAACGCTTTCTTTAGCATTCCAATTGCAGAGGAAAGCAGGGATATTTTTGGTTTTAGTTTAGGAGGTCGCAGCTTCTGCTTTAAACGCGCCCCGCAGGGCTACTGTGAAAGTCCATCAATATACAGTCAGGCTTTAAAAGCGCAGCTTGATACAATTGTCTTACCTAGTGGTGCTACCCTTATTCAGTATGTTGACGATTTACTAATCGCCGCGGATACTGAGGAGATTTGTAAAGAAGCTACATTGTCATTGTTGCGTCATTTGTCTGCCTTTCATCACAAAGTGTCGCTCTCAAAACTGCAATATTGTCGACAAGAAGGCCATTGCACAATTGAGCGTGCCAAGAACACAGAGAGAAGTGCGTGCTTTCTTGGGTATTACTTCATACTGTAGGCAGTGGATCCCGAGTTTTTCTTTGCTGGCAAAACCTTTGATAGCATTAACATGCAAAGATACACCGAATCCCGTCCCATGGTCTGAAGAGTGTCAGAAAAGTTTTTGGGAATTACGTAAGGCATTATGTTCGGCTCCTGTATTGGGTACCTCCGACTACAGTAAACCTTTTACATTGTATGTTCACGAGAAAGAAGGTTGTGCGTTGTCAGTGCTGACACAGTCTTTTGGAGACAGACAGCGTCCATGCGCGTATTTTTCGTCGACTTTGGATCCGGTAGCCAAGGCATTGCCAAGTTGTTTGAGAGCCACAGCGGCAGCAGCTATTTCTATTCGACAGTCTGCAGGGTTAGTAATGAACAACACGTTGATTGTGATGGTGCCACACGCAGTGGACACGTTATTAAACAGGACCAAGACACAGCACTTAACTAGTGCTCGATTGTCAGGTTATGAGTTGACACTGCTAGCGAGTCATGTGCACATAAAGAGGTGCAACACGTTGAATCCAGCTACCTTGCTGCCGATTTCAGCAGACACAGATGAGATTGAACAACATGATTGTCTGTTCAGAACAGAAGACGAAACAAAAGGGAGAGTGGATCTTAAAGATACTCCCCTGGTTGAGTGTGATGGTACCTTATGGGTGGATGGCTCGTGTTTCAAGCTTCCGAATGGTGATACGACTGCTGCATATGCTGTCACGACTTTGCACACGATTGTTGAAACTGCACGTATACCACATAATTCGGCTCAAGCAGCGGAATTAATTGCACTTACAAGAGCATGCGTGTTGTCGAAAGGAATGAAAGTGAACATATATACTGACAGTCAGTATGCCTTTGGCGTGGCCCAAAGTTTTGGGTGCTTGTGGAAAAAACGTGGGTTCCTGACTTCGCATGGAACTAAGATTCAGAATGGTCAGTTGGTGAATGATCTCCTTGAGTCGTTGACCTTGCCATTACAAGTTGCGATTGTGAAATGCAGTGCACACAAGAAGGTTATTGATGATGTTGGTCGTGGTAATGCATTTGCTGACGAAATCGCGAAAGAAACAGCAAAAGATGTGACGAATCGAATGTATGTTACAGGCCCTGCAAGATGGGTGGGTGATGTTGGAATGTGTGAAGACACGCTAGAGAGTGTGAAGTCCCTTCAAGTTGAAGCCACAGAGAAAGAATTGAGCATGTGGAAAGAAAGTAAGGGTAAATTGGATGAAAATGGTGGTTGGATTGATCTGTCAGAACACCGGCGATGGTTGTTACCTGATGCATATGTGCTTCCAGTGGTCACGATGGCACATGGAATGGCGCATATCAGTGTGAAAGGGATTTGTAAGTTGTTGGCTCCAGTATGGCAGAACGCTGGAATTCCCAAGTGTGCAGAGAATGTGGTCAAAAATTGCATGGTATGTTTGAAATACAATCCTGGTAGGGGAACCCCAACTCCAGCTGGCCATTTTGCGCCTCCAACGTATCCGTTTGAGGTTTTGCAGCTAGATTCCATCCACATGGAAAGGTGCAACAATTTGAAATATGTACTTGTTGTTGTCTGCGCTTTTTCAAGGTGGATAGAAGCCTATCCCCTAAAGGACAATACTGCCTTATCCACAGCTAAAGCCCTTGTCAAAGAATTCTTCCCTAGGTTTGGAATGCCAAGGATGGTATGGAGTGATAATGGGAGTGAATTTGTGGGACGAGTGATGAAGAATGTATGTGAGGGACTAGGTATAAAGCGGAAATTCCACGCTGCAAATCACCCCCAATCAGCTGGACTAGTAGAGTGTTACAATGGCACATTGAAGCTCAAATTAGCCAAGATCCAAGTGAGTTCTGGTCTTAAATGGCCTGACGCTCAGCCCTTACCACTCCTATCAACAAGAATGACTGTGCATTCACGGGTGGGACTTAGTCCCTACGAAATCATGTTTGGCCGCCCGGCCAATATATGTAGAGTGCCAAGGCCTACAAAATTCAGCGAGATCGAACACCCAATACTGCTTGATTATTTGTATGAATTGACGGCTAAATTGCGTGTTTTACACCAACAGGTGCATGATACTCTGCCCCAGGTCTCTGAAGCTCCAGGACATCCTATCGATTCTGGATCATGGGTGCTGGTCAAAAATTTCAAAAGGACAAAGAATGATGAGCCCCGTTGGACCGGCCCCCATCTCGTCCTTCTTTCCACGAGATCGGCTGTTCGAGTAAAAGGGAAAAAGAACTGGATACACGGCGTTCACTGCAAAAGGGTCCCTTTGCCTTTGCCTTACGACCAGTGGGTCCAGAAAGGAATCGCTGACTCAGAGACTGAGACTGTGCCTCGTTTCCTGCCGTTTAGCGATGCACGAGTAAAAGGAACGCTTTCTGAGAAGGAAAGCGATGACATCTTGCAAGAAACTGTGCCACCGTCAATTCAATTGGACACTACAGAGCCTGAACTCTTGTTTCAAGACCAAACAGTACCTACAAGAAGTCGCTACAATCTGAGGCCGAGAACTATGGACAAATAAAAATTCTTTTTCTTTGATATATTTTTTTTTGGAGAAGTGCAGCTCTCTCTTCCATCTGAAAAACGTTCTTATTTTTGCTTTTTCGAACCGCCATCCGGGTTCAGCTGTAGGGTCGCGGTGCCAAGACTTCGGGGTACAAGCCGGAGACGTTAGGTCAACGGTCTGGTTGGTCTAGGGCGTTCCCTGGACTGACAGGTGTACTCCTTAGCAGAAGACACTCACCCGCCGCGAACAGCACAATTAGAGGATGGAGTTTTTCGAGATGAAGAGACCCGCTGAGGAAATAAATTTTAAGAGCAGAATATGTAAAGTAATGAATAGCAAACGTTTTGTAATATTATGTCTGTTTGTCCTATTTAGCATGATTATGTTTTCTGTAGGTTATGTATTATTGTCTTTTCAAGTGCCGTTTGCACCCACTATACAGCCCATACCTCTTCCTACTGTTTCCTCACACTCTTTCCACCCTCTGCCTGAACACGAACAAGCTAGACGTTCTGAGTTCGTAAACAATTTGTTTATTCAACTTCTGCACCAGCACCAACTAGTTATGAATACGACAAATTGCTGGGTGTGTGGTTTGATGCCGCATACCATTAATAAGGGTATCCCATATCTAGTGCTGCCGTTTAGCTATAATGGGTCATCATAGGCATTCCAGACTATGTTTCTTTTTGCACTTGAGACCTATTCCCCACGACCACCGTGTTCCATTAGACCTAGCACGAACAATAAAACCTTGATGAGAGGAGTTGCTGACATGAGCAGAGATATCGATGCATATTCATCTATTCCCAAGGATGAGTTGTGAGCTTATGTGGGTTGGAACGTGACGGGGTATAGCATTAGTCTGGGCGAGAAACAGCGTAAAAGTTCATCCCCGATTTGGGTCGTATCCCACATAGGCCGGTTCTGTTTACAAGGTAATGGTCAGAATCCAAGAGCTCAGTTAGGAAAGAGTGACTGTGCTGAAACGTACATTTTCCCATCACAGTTTTCCCCTGCATTTTTGGCTGCCAAGGGTACATATTTTGTTTGTAATGATCGAGCATATACATGGTTGCCCCCTGATTTCTCGGGCACGTGTTATGTTGCAAATTTGCTACCGCCGACATTTACTGCCGCCTCCGATTATCACAAGACCAGAGTTGTGAGAGGCGTTGTTAGTAAGGAGGATACTGCCGGTCAGGAAGCGGGAGACTTTTTCCTGGGTTTCCTGCCGTTTTGGGGACCAATGGTCAATAGTAGGAACCTGAGACAACTGACTCGTGTAGTTGAAACCACTGTTAATGTAACGGCTGGTGCCCTTGGTAACTTGACAGCTGAGCTCCAAGCGGATCGCCTCATGACGTTGCAGAACCGTATGGTTCTAGATGTCATACTTGCAGACCGTGGTGGGGTATGCAAGGTTATCCAATCAAGCTGTTGTGTTTTTATACCAGATAGCGCTCCGACCGTCTATCAAGCCATCTCCAAACTGCATAAGATTTCCGAATCCATTCATGTGGATAAAGGAGACTGGTCGATGATGGGGTGGTTCTGGGGACTGATATCAGCTTGGGGATGGAAGATTCTAATAGCCATTGGGACAATCTTAGCCATCCTTTTCCTGTTCTGTCTATGTGTACAGTGTGCTCCTGTAGTGTGTAGCTTCTGTGTTACATCATGTGTAAGGAGACCTGTATCAAGGGACGAACTAAGCAATAGGATGATGCTACAGCAACATCTTCATGACTTTATGAATATAGACCTGGACTCAGATTAGTATGAGTATAGTTATTGCCTATGTAAGGGCAAAAGGAGGGTCTGTGGTACTGTAAATTTCGGAACCATGTTGGTAACATGGTCCTACCCTGCCGATTTTGGTATCAGCGAACCGCAAATGACTAATGCGGTATGTATGAGTGTTTTCGTCATGTTTCACCGATGAATTCACCGTGTATACGATACTACATGTCGAACCCTCGGGTTCCATTTTAAAAGGGTAACCATTTTGTGGTTGCCCTCACATAGGCTGCGCATTGAGGCCATGCCCAGGCCTAAAGGACACGCAATCTTTCTGTGACTTCTTTGTGACCTGTGAAAACTGACTCCGCTGCCCGAGGTCAGTCCTGCCCGGCCGGTTCCTTTTACTGCGGCCTTATGGGATTAGCATCAGGGCCCAACACATCATAAAGTCGTGTATCCCACGCGACTCCTGACTAATCCCTTTCACACTCTACTCTGTTTCCTACTTTATGGCTTGTTTTACGAGTAGGAGGTGTCCGTTTTATTGGGGTCTGCTGATATCTGATGAGGGTTCTGAGCCTCGCTGGGTAAATAGTTATGTGCTGACCGAGCTGAAATGTGGGATTATCATCATGACTGTGCTCTTCCTTTGAAGTGAAAATATGTGAACGACAACTTGTAAAATAGGGGCGGTGTTGCCCAGAGCGTAATATTCTGTATATAAGAAAAGACTGTTTTTTGGTTGGGAGCAGTCTCCTGAGAACATACACCGTGTTGTACTTCTCGGATACCTGTGATTGGTCTGCAGCCAATAAATACGATCTTTGACTTCACCTAGAAGACTCTGTGTTTCTGTGGTCCGAAACAGGAAGAACTCGAAGTCTTCGGGTGTGTCCCCTGGCACAGCTGGGTTGGTTCTGAAAAACCCAGTACTTCAGAGTGGCACAGCTTTCTCCACTGCCATGTTGTGCAGCATGCAGCACACAAGGAAGATTTTGCAGACCTTCACCAGTGTATATGGGAGGGACCCGCCTGTCTTGTGGAGGCAACGGAATCGGCTCTTCAGGAGGCCAAACGTCCTCTCAATCGCTCGCCTGGTCTGCCCATGGGCGTTGTTGTAACGGTGATCTGCAGCTGTTCTCGGGTTGCGGAGAGGCGTCACCAGCCATGGTATGTTGGGATAGCCAGAGTCCCCTACATGGAAACATCATGTAAAGAAGTGGGTCAGGAGATGTCGTCACATACTAAGATACCGCTAAATACTGGACAAACAGAGTCTACCCACCAACAAGACATGCTTGTTTGTTGTGCAGCTGCAGCATAATTTCTGGCACCCTGCTACACCCTGCTAGGCATCGTGTGCTGACCCTGGAAAACGTGCACAGACATGGGAAATCAGCATGTTAGCAAGACACACCACAAGGGCATTAATGGAGTGATAATGTTTACGGTTTCGATAGGCTACCTCCTGTGCCTGTGGTGGTACCAAAGCCACATGTGTCCCATCAATAGACCCAATTACATGGGGCATCCCTCCCAGGGCATAGAACTCATCCTTGATACCTGTCAACTGCTCACGAGTTGGAAAATGGATGAATTCATCCAGGTGCTCCAACATGGCTTCTAAAACCTCATGCAGGACACGGCTGAACATGGTCTGGGACATGCCACCCACATCAGCTATGCTGAATTGAAACATACTGGTGGCAAAGAAATGTAGGACTGACATCACCTTCATCTTGGGGGTCAGCACAGTCGGATAACTGTGTCGTGGTTGGAGGTGTGGTGCCAGCCTGTTTGTCAGGTCCTCAATTAACTGTTGGGGGAATCTGTAGCGGCGTATGCAGTCACGTTCCCTCATGGCAGCCAAGTCTGGCATTGGTCGGGGGAGAGGCGTGCCCTGCAGAAATTTGGAAGGAATAACGAAGATTGAGTACATTACTACACCAATTTCAATGAACTGAGCACATGTTCAACAGCTAATACACATATGCTACATACAGAGTCTGGTCTGTGCAATACATCCTGCACACGTATGCCAGCCAGGTGATACTCCTACCATGAGCCAGCTACAAACGTGGATTGTCAAGGTCTACATGACATGCCATGAAAGTAGCTGTGGGCCAGTGTGAGTGAACAGCCAGACACATTACAGGAGTGACATACATCCACATATGTGCATTTGAAGGATGTTATCTCATACAGACAGCTGGCGGCAAGCTAGATGCGCAGGTCACATGTCATTGAAAAAGGACAGACCACACACCTTGCCATGAAGGGGTACATGTCAAAACTGATCACACAGACATTGAGACTACGCAGATATGTTCTCAGCTCGCAAGTCCCTGTTCGATGCATACAGATACACGCTACGTGTGATTCCACATGTGGCCTGGTGTGCGTAATAGTGTGACATGGGCATCTACACACAGACACATGTTGGATGCAGCTACAGCAGATGCAGTTGACGGAACACCAACAGCAAGCTCATGGGAACACATGACACACACATGACATAGTCACATCGTGGCACGCTGGTAGTTAGATGTCAGGTGTCATCATCCGTGTACCTGGCATCAGGGGACAGTTGCGGGTGTTGGTGACTGTGCCATGCCAGTGATGCAGTGCTTGACAAGTTTGTACTACATGCACACATGTAAAAGGTGTGAAGGGGAAGTGTGCCACATAGTGCCCCATCACACATGACATGTGTACACAGGTCATCACACAACTATTGGGTTAAAACATGAGGAGACATGTGTCACATCACTGCCATACACACCTAGGCCCTACACATGAAGCACTGCACTGACAATGACTTGATGTCCATCCTTGTGCGAGTCAGACATCTCCATTCCTTTCCTGTGCGCCTCCTATCACCAGTGTAAGCTTTATATCCCCCCACCAGACAGGGTTAAGTAAAAGTCTCTGAGGATTTTTTCAGGGTCGATATGGGGAACGTTTAATTTATCTTTGAGAGAACCTATCATTCTGCATATGTTTCAAGTATGAGGCCTGAATTTTGCCAGCTTTGTTTGTCTCACATAGTTTTAGCCATTTTATATTTATTGATTCAGACCCCAGCCCTCTCACTCAGGATTCTACTGAATTCATATTTTTTTATTGATGAGAGTGGAGAGGGTTTGGGCATCTAGAAAGGAAACTTGTGTAGCCTCTAGGGTTTTAATCTCTCTTTCCAAATTTAGAAGGTCCTTATTATGGGCTTTGTTTAATTTAGTTTGTATTTTTTAAAGTACCCCGAACAGTAGCCTTGAAGGTATCCCAGTGAGTGGTAGGGGCTGTATCTGAGACCAGATTTTCTTTCACATATTTCTTTATGGTATTTTCGATAATGTCTCAGGAGGCAGCATCTCTAATAGAATCGTCATTGAATCTCCAAATATTTCCGAGGCGTTCTTATGTTGTTGCCCGTGAGAGACAGGGTGATAGCAGAATGATCCAAGACTAGTCTCCATAGGATGTCTGTCTGGTCTATTAGCTGTATATGGGCCTTAGAAATCAGCAGGTAGTCAATAGTTAAGTTGGAATTGTGTGGGTTGGAGAAAAAGGTATAGTCCCTGGTATTGAGATGTTGTAGTCTCCAGGAGTCAAGGAGGTTGAACCTGGAGGAGAGTTTGAGAAGCGTTTTGTGTGATCTGTAGGCTGTAGTGAGGATCTAGATTGCCTGTCGATGGTCAGGTCCATGGGATGGTTAAGGTCCCCTCCTAAAATAAGGAGGCTATCAGGAGGAATTTGATTTAGAGGAAGTGATAGGGACTCCCAAAGCGCTGACTCATCAGTGTGTTTGGGCAATACATGCTGAGAACGTGGAAAGAGGTGGTGTTTTTGGAGGACAGGATCCATCTTCCTTTACCGACTTGGAAGATATGCCTGATTTTTTAGGGAGCAGCGTAACCATTCCTCCCTTTTTATTGATGGCAGGGGAGCAATGAGCGTCATTAATCCAGTTTTTCTCAAACAATCTCATTTCCTTATGAGTGACTTTCGTATCCTGTAAAAGAATCATGTCCACTTTGAGTTTATAAAGATCATTTTCAATTTTCTTACACTTGACTGGGTGGTTAAGACCGCTGACGTTTAGAGAGACGAAATTCCGATTAACATCAGGGGGACCGGTATTCATGTTGTGGAGGTATGTATATGGTTGTATACTGTGTGAATAAGGGGATTGGCATGTGATTGAAGAGCGAGTGGTGGTCTCTGGCAATAAGCATGGCTCTGGTGATGGCCCAGGGGGAATCCTATAGTAACTAAGATATCAGGCATATACAGAGGAGGCAGGACCATGAAACCATGACACTTCTCTATGACTGTGGGCTAAATCAGTCCTGTGACTCTTTATTTTCTAGTGAGCCTGCCGTGAGGGAAACGGCCAGCGTTTGGGGCATACATCAACTTGCAGCTTCCCTATCTCCTATAGCGCTGCCGTGAAGGGAACGGCCACCGGGCAAAACCACAACTCCCAGCAGCCTCTGCCACAGGCGCCTGCCGCAGAAGTCATCTGGCAGCGCCTGGGACGCATATAAGCGCCGCTACAGCCCCGCAGCGCAGGACGCACGCGGGCCGCGCCCGGGCAAAGCCCGGGCCAAGGGCGGGCCTGTCCTTGCCCGTCAAAGACCGAAGGAGACCAGACCGGGCCAACCCCTGACATCCAGTGGGAACCGTGAGTACCATCTATAATTCTTTCCTAATTCTAACATTTGACTATTATGGCAGCCAGAAGAGGTATGAAACCGACACCAATAGGGCTTGTAGCTGGGACCCTAGATCAATTTATCACGAGAGCATCATCGGTATTGGAACGTGAAATTGTAATGACGGAACGCCGTCTGTCCCAGGACCCGGTCTTCTTAAGGAGATCTTCCCTGGGACCTGTCGCACAAGCATGCTCACCTGGTCCTCCCCAGCTAAATACAGCTATTGAAGAGATTCCTATTAACTTATACTCCACCGGAAACAATCTACCAGACCAGGCGGATGGGCTAATCCAACTACTATGTGGGCAGACCATAAACACAATACCTGCTCAAACAGAAGTGAGTATAAACACTCTGGACAAGATAAGATGCAAAGAGGGTGCTTTCCCAAAAAGGAAGAGGGCTGGTGCCTCACTTCGGGGTAGAAAACCTAAACAGTCTAAACACAACACCCAACCGGAACCCTTTATCGTAGATCAACCTGAGTTTAGCGCTCCTGTGGTTTCTATAGATAACCCTGTTAGGAATGGCACCGACTCTATATCTACATGCTCCTTTGACTTAGATTTATTGGTGGGAAAACTAAGTATGGTTTTATCTTCTGTTATTCAGCCCGTGGAGCAAAGACTGAATTCTTTAGATGAAAGGCTGGGAAGAATGGAGGCACTGCTTGTGGAAAACATGGGTCTTCGAAATGAACCCTGTAAATATTGAAACCCAAGGAAAGGAGTCCTCAAACCAACCCTGGGGAAAAGACGTTCCTTCAGATCTACCATGCATCAACTTACCTCCGGATTGTGCTCCGTACATGGTTGTCCTTACTGGGGTTCCAAAGTTGACGAATGCTAGACATGAATCGTACGAGGAACTTAAGAATAAGACGATGCATTGGTTGAACACCCATAGACCCTTGCCTAGATCCATCCAAAGTAAAATCTTGTTTGTTAGAAGGGTGGGGTGGGTGGGTTGTAATCCAAAAATGTGGATGGGGACTGCGTAATTATTAATTTTAAGGATTATAGGGCAGTTGATTATGTATGTAGCAGGTTCCAGGCAAGCCCTGACACAATTATTAAATCACTGAGGCTAGACCATTTTTATCAAACAGATTATGCTCATCATGCCACCAACTATAGGATTTACGACCTATGGCCCCAGCAAGAGGACTCCTGGCACTACGTAGACAGAAGTAGGGGTGGTCAGGTTAGGGGTGAAGTTTTGGGCTTTTCAGTAAACAATAGATATAGTTTGCTGGATCAAGTGGATTGACTTCATATGCCCCCCAGCCCCCTATCGGTCCATCGAATGGATGTTAATAAAAGGGAGGAAGGTTTGAAGATTATCAGGAGGGATTATTTGGGGGTGGCGAACACCGTAATCAACCCTTTACCCTCTACTGAAGCAAGAATGATCCCCAAGGGAAAATCTTATGTAACCTCAGGGGAGTTAGGGGATGGACCACCTCCCCCTGTGATTGATAACCTTATCCCTGTGCCGCAACATCAGATTGTCCGCACGCACTTAGTCGGTCCTGGGGTGCGTGGTCTTGCCAGGCTTGGCCAAGAGGGAAGTCCGGGAAACAGGCAGGTATTGACAAAGGGGACCTTAAAAATTTTATCTTGGAATATAGCGGGCCTCGCATCCAACTTAGATATCCCAGATTGGTGTACATTCGTGGATTTACACAGGAACTGCTTATTCCATGAAACGTGGGCGGTAGGTCCTATCCATAGAATGGGTTATGTAACCTTTGCGGAACCTGCAGTAAAAGGCCCGAGAGGCAGACCGTCAGGGGGGCTGTGTATATGGGTGGGTGTCCATCTTGGATTCACGTTGAAAAGGCTAAAAACCAATAGTCCTGATCTCACGTGTATCCTGATGTCTCACAAAGAAACACCAAAATTGGCACTCATTAATATATACTCACGGCCAGTGCGATCGGGGGGAACATCCAACACCTTAGATAAATTAACCACCTTATTGCATTTGCTTGGGGGTGACGTTGCCTTGTTGATCGGAGGAGACTTCAACTGTCACTTTGAACCATTACAAGGGGTCCTTCCGATCACAATGGAAGAAGATGAAATCTGGTCCGTTTCGCCCCCTAACGCCTATCCTGTAAAAAATTGGACAGCTCTTGTCCTTCAGCTGACTTCCCTCACCTATACGTTTTCTATTAGAGCCTGTAACGGTCGATTCCAGAGTGGCACTCCAGCTCAGCAAACTTACAGTGGCATGGGGCATGCATATGTAATAGATTATTTTTTGGCCAGATTGGCTTTGTGGCCTAAAATCATAGACCTTAGTGTTCCCTTTCGCACTGAAAGTGATCATAATCCCCTGATAATTGAGATGGACTTTCAACTAACCAGGATAGTGTTATGATGATTACCCCAAGTAGTGACTTAAGAATAGTGCAAGGTGGGAGAAGAATCCGATGGGCAGCTGTGAAATTATCCACTGAATCTATGGCAAAAATATATCGAGATGTAATCCCCCTGCTTGAAAGGGTAAACCCTACCCTTATCAATTCCTTGGATATTGATATGGGTGAACTTACGGGTATCCATAGGGAAATGGTCTCAATATTAAAGGACACCTTCTATAAGACAGGTCTTGCTAAGCCTAAACTTCGCAATGATGGGAACCCATGGTTTAATAGGTGCTGTAGGGATGCGAAAGCGGCACTACTGTTGGCCCTAAGTCAAGGCAATAGACTTTGTGTTACAGAAGCCAGGCAGGCATACAAGAAAATGCTAAGTAACGCAAAATTAGAATGGGAGGCAGATCGTTGGTCTGCTATTACATCTGCACTCGTGGCAAAGGACCCAAGGTCATTCTGGAATCTTGTCCATACTGGAAAATCAGAGGGCAGGACTACAATTGCTCCAAACATCCCTGAAGAAGCATGGTCTTCTTATTTTAAAGATCTTTAATCTCTCTCCTCTACACTTATAAGTGAGCCCCCACCAAGCCTATTGGCTCCGAACCCCATGTGGTCAATACAACCATTTACGTTGGTCGAAGTCCAGTCGGACATTTTAAGCATCCAGCCGAACAAAGCACCGGGACTGGATAGGATCCCAGGTGATTTATACAGAGAAGAACCGACAGTTTGGGCCCCATACCTTCAAGTATTATTTAATGCGATATTGCAGGGGTTACCACTTCCAAGTACTTGGCTGGGGCGGAGATAATTCCCATTCATAAGAAGGGTTCTCCGCTTCAACCCTCTAATTATAGGCCTATTAGCCTTATCGATGTGACCCGGAAAATGTATGCCAGGCTCCTGTTACAACGTTTACAGGCTTGGTCTCACGATAACAGCATCTTGACCCCGCTTCAGTCGGGATTTAGGGCTAAAACATCAACAACAGACCAATTATTCCGGTTGCAGGTCTTTCACTGGAAGCATGTGGTCTTGGAAGGGGGTAGTCTATATCTTACATGTGTGGACTTAAAGTCCGCATTCGACATGGTGGACTGGAACCAGTTATGGACCATTTTATTATCAATGGGGGTTCCGCCATATTTATGTCATCAGTTTAAGATCCTACATGAAGGCACTTTTGCCAGAGTTCGTTTTGGCAGGCAAGGTCAGTTAACCAGACCATTTCTGATTGAGAAAGGCGTTAGACAGGGCTGTGTGCTTACCCCGTCCCTGTTTTCCCTCTTCCTCAATGGGCTTATTGAAGATCGCCTTGCCATAAACGACATTGACTCCCCCAAATTGGCCGCCCAAAGATTTCCCGCATTAATGTTTGCGGATGACACGCTGCTGCTTTCTAAATCCCCAATGGGGATGCAGCGGGTGTTGAATCAGTTTGCCAAATTCTGTAATAAAAGGAACCTGGTGGTCAACATAAATAAGACCAAGTACATGGTTTTTAATGCTAGTACCGTTAATTGCCCCCATCCAATGATGAAAGGCAGACCCCTCGAAAGGGTTCCAACTTTTGATTACCTAGGTTTAACCTTGAACGACAAAATGGGGTGGGGTCCTCAATTGGCCAAGGCCAATTTAAGATTAACCCAGGCAGCTGGGGGTATCCTAAAAGTGCAGAAGAATTGTACCCACAAAATAATAAGTGCCCCCCTTGAAATCTTTAGAGTTCAAGCCAGGGCATCATCCCTTTATGGGGTGGAACTCTGGGGACATATATCAGCAAGTGACCTATCTATAACAGAAAATAATTTTATAAGGCAACTCAACTACTGGATTTGCCAAAAAGTACTCCCTTGGGCCCGCTCAGATTGGACTTGAATATTCACCCAATCGCAGACGCTATTGCTGCTCGGCCCCTACTTTATTGGAGGCGGCTGTGGAGCACCCCTGAGCTGGTAAATTACAAGGAGGAGCTCAAAGTAGTCATGGCTTCATTAGGATCTTGTAGGATCCCTTGGCTAACATTTGTAAGACAATCACTTACATTGACTGGGCTCGAGGATCTCTGGTTAAACCCCGAGGTCTCCTGCCCAGCCATTTCTAGGAAAACCATGACATGTGTTGTAAAAGACTTTAATCTAAGGAATCTCTTCCGCTCAGTAAAAACGTGAAGCCTAACCGACATCTTTTTGGATGTTAAGTCTTTTTATAGCTTTGAGCCGGAGATTGACATAATACAACCCACTTTGGCGAAGAAGCTCTACTTGCAATTTAGATATGGCACCTTGCCTTTCTACTCTAACACTGATAGGTGGACAGGGGGTCCGGCACGCCCTTGCCCAGGTTGCCGAACTGAGGAAGAAACTACTGTACATGTTATCCTTTTCTGTCCAGCATATGTTAACATCAGGAGGAAATGGATAATTCAGTTGTGTAAAAATCTGGGTGTAAAGCAATATTTGTTTTTTTTTAGGATTCTAAAAACTGATACCAATGCAGTGATTTTGTCTGCAGTAGCCAAATATTTGCTTTCTATGTGGTCAATCCGAAGGAATTTGATAGTTAACATTGCTACACATCTGCACTAAGTTTATTGGATAATGAGAGAACAGATTGCATTTTATTTAGCACAATAACCATTGTTTTAACAATCTTAGAGTCCTAGACATTATTTAAATTTTTTAAGTCTTAAAGGATATGTTTAATAACCTAGCTATACAACTGTGATTATATGCATGAATCGTATTGACTGATTAATTTACTGTATAGAATTGTTTTTATTCTTTTTTATGTGCTTTTATGGTAAACCAAACCGCAATAAAGCTTGAATGATGATGATGATGATGATAAATCAGTTAGTCACCAAGGAGAATATAAGAGCAAGGAGCAGTGCTGGATTGTCAAGCCACATAGTATATAGGAAAGTAAACAAAAGGTACTAAAATGTACAAAAGAACACAACTGGTAACAGAGAGCACCCCATCCCCAAGAGCCCTCTACAACCTCCCTCCCTTACCCCCCACACTATTCAGCCCTACACATTGAATGTGAGGGAGACAACAGTGGGGTAAGCCCCGCCACCGTGGAAATACAGCGGGCTGCAACAAGCTAGCTGGCTAAGTGGAGAATCTGCTGGTGAGAAAGGAATAGCACTAGTGGAAGTCATAGAAAAAGAAATGGAGCACAGTTAATTCACTAATAATGTTGGCGGCTCCCATCCAACGATGCATACCGTGTATTCATAGGATGGTAAAGGCACTATAGCGTGGGGGTTTCAGGTGGACTGATCATGTGTGGGGGTGTGGATGTTGGTACCTCAAGCTGGTACGTGTAAATGAGGACAGTCGGATAACCTGGATAAGTGGATCTCAGGACCTATATAGTAGACCAATGTAAAAGGAGGAGCTGGTGGTGCTCTGTGGTACATGTGCAACAAAACACCACCTTCCCAAAATATGGGTATCATATTGCCTGTATGTCTATTGTTTTGTCTGTTTAACACCTGTTTTGAAACTACCCCGGCAAGCGTATACTCCCTACTTCATTGCCTTTAAAATTTCTAATAAACATTCTTTATTCATTGCCATTGGAACAAATATTGGAACTATTAAGTTTTCTTAAATATTTTATGCATTAACTAGGGACCGTTGTTCGCCTTATCTCAAGGAAACCCTTGTGGTTTTGAAAACATTAAGATCACTGCCACTAGAACTTAGCTCTGCTGTAGCTCTGTTACAGACGACAGTAATGGTCACTTGGACTCTAGTGGTCCAGGGGTTTAGTGGTTGCTAGAACTCAGCTCCGTTGTAGCTCTGTTATAGACAACAGTAGTGGTCGCTTGGCCAACAGTAGTGGTCGCTTGGCGTGGTAGTGACACGAATCTGGTGGCCTGGATGCTGGAAAGGCGTGTTGCTTGAGCTAGTTTATGGAGTACTACCCCCACTGGAGCAACAGAAACCCAGAGCACAGATACCTGCAGGGAATTAAGCACTTAGGGGGGACGCACTCTGTATGTGGATGGGACTACACTAGCCAGGGAAAACTAGGACCAAGAGGAAACCCAGTTCCCTTGGAGATCAGTTCAAGCCACAGAAGTGAAGGTCTTGTGAGAGACACTCAGTGGGTTCTGCTCATTTGGATGTCTCATTTGTCTGTCAGACTAAATACAATTGCCCATGATCTGAACAAGCGCAGAGAATATCAATCCGACTCACAGAGTACTGCTTCACATTATAGTATCCTTCACTGCAGCACTTTCAATCTCTCAGAGGGAGACAATGCATACTTGTGACTTAGCATTGAGTTGCCCAGAGCATGTAAGCAGCTGAAAATTGATGGGGGTAAGCATAAGTCCTGTAAATGGACTCTGTTTTCCTTGTCTTACTTGCTTTGGGATGGTGACCCGATGAGGCCAATTTGCAGAGAGCTCTGGAAACATTTGGTGTACCTTGTGTTTGGCTACCATTTTTAGAGTAAGATAAGATGGCAGGCAGAGTTGATAACATCAGGAGAGTACATTTATCCAGTGAGTGCCTACTGATTGCAGATTGAGAGGTGATCATTAAGTCCCTGGAGGGACGTTGGGGCCTTAATAAAGTCTTTCTTGAAGTTTATGGTAAACTGTGTCCCAACCTCAGTGCCTGTACTAGATCAGGACAGCGGCCATTTTGTCAATCCCTTGGTGCATGCATTTGAGCTCCGGCAGTACAAGGGTGAAATCATCAACATATGCTAATATTTCGTTGATCAGTGTTGATTTTTAGTTGCCTCGGGTGTTCCAATCCTTGAATCTGCTGAGGATACTGCGCATTCCACGCTGCAGCATACGGTAGCTTGCAGCTGATGTTCGCCGCAGCGAGAGCAGAGCAGTTAAACTGCCACATGCTGCGCTGTCCAAACCAGGCCCCCAAAACATAGCTTTATTGAAAAGCAATCACAGGCATGGTGGTGTGCTGACCCCAGCAGGCAACCATCCCTGTGATTTTTATGGTTCCAAATGGGTTGCAAACCAGGATCTACCTCATGAATATTAATGAGGTAGGTCTATGGTCGACCCACTAGGAATATCAAAATGTGTTAAACACACATTTGTACATGACCATTTGTAATTACCAAATAGCGAATCGCAAACATTTGATATTTGGTAATCACAAACCATGCCCTATGTACATCTGGTCCTTAGTATTGTACAATGAAAAAACACTGAGATTTGCTATTTATAATTTAGTGAACTAACTATAACTTGCACCTTCATCTTGCACTGCTTATGACCTCACATATTACATCATTAATGGCATGTTGAATGACATCATCGGTGATATCACTGATGACATCTCAGATTATATCTTCCTTGATATCTTAGATTATATCTTCCTTGAAACTGCTATTCCTAATACTCCATAAACCCCTACATTATGTTTTAAAGGAATGTCATTAGTAAAGGGACTACATTCATAGAGTTCATGTGTGCAAGTATGAGTGCATAGAATGGAAATAACATAAACCATGCACACAAGTGTGGTTGTGCAAATTGAAGGTTATATGGTGCACCATTTACAAACCTGTAAAGTTTGGGGTGTAAGTAGTATTCCATGTTAAACAAGGTAGAGGCTGAGCACAACTTATGTGGGTTGCCGGGGCTTGTTTCAAAGCAGGTTGTGGCTTAAAGTCAGCCAGTTGCAAAAACTCTCGTAAAAAAAACAGAACTTCTATTGACCATGGATTATCCACCAGTGGATATCTGGGCATGTGCCCATGTGAAATAGTTACAATACAGGGGTATTGACAGATTATATGTAACAAGGAGATTTATATGGTGTGAAGATTTTGAGGTTCTGTTGATTGTTCAATAATATAGAGTGTAGTGGTGACCGACTTAAAGGTGAATTAACTCACACTGGTATTGTAAGCATGGCTCTAAGTTTGTATTGCATTATGCTCATCTCAAGAATGTATGTATTGTATTTTACTGTATGCAGAGAGTTTTCCACAGGGCATGGGAAAACGTGTCTTATTAGTGGAAAATGCATACCCATCAAGCTCTTGGCCAACAATTGTGAGTCATGTGAAGTCTTTAACAGGGTGATCCTGTTAAGCGGAATAGAGTACAAACTCTTTTTTGGGGGAGTTCAAGGTTTAAAAGAGGATAACTCCCTTAAAGTCTATGGAGGCATTTTGTTTCTTAGGCATATGAATGTCTGCAAAAAGAGGATAACATCCAGCATATGTAGGTGAGTTGACAGATAAGCAACATGCTATGCATGTAGAGAAAGTTACATCCATTGCCACTTGTTTCCCTATGGAAAATTGGCCAAAGCTGTAGCTTGTTGAATTCCTAAAAAAAAAAAAGAAAAACAATAACACAAAAAAGCCTGGGAGTATTTTAAGACCCCGGGTGGATACACTTTGCTCTTTGATGAGTACCGTTTGTACCAGTATCTTTATGATTTTTATTTCAGTAATGCACCTTAGAGAGTGACTCTAATAGGTCCTGACCACAGACTTTACACCTCTTTAAGGGTAATTTTAGGGCACAAGCCTGTTGACCCATTGATATACTAGTCGGAGATGAGTTTCCTCCCTGCTTCATCTCACTGTTTTTAATCCTGTACCTGGCAGACAGAATAATATTGGAGGGTCTGATCTGTCGAGGGTTTTATTCTTTATTACCTTCTTTGCACTATTTGTTCTCTGCTTAGCTCACCCACACTGAAGACTCTCATAGGGCAGTTTGAACATTCATCAATTCTTCCTGGAGCCCACACCATGACAAGTCGTTGGGGTGTGCGGAGGTACCCTGTGATGAAGCATGCCACCTCAGGGTGGTTGAGGGTTCCCGTCCTAAATAAGGTTTTCTTCTATTTCTGTCAGAAACACTGAATTGCAATAAGTCTTTCTACATTCAACCCATTTTCTAGTTGCTAGACCCGGGCTGGTTGAATTATTTCCATGCCACAAAGTCTGTGGCACATTGTTGTCACATATGTTGGATAATGTCATCAGTGATGTCATCAATTATGTAATTTGTAATTGTGATTTGGGATGCCCTCTTAAATGATTTGTTTTTGTTTTATGAAAAGTTAGTGTTAGATGTCTGTTGCTAATGCTCATGCATCCCCCTGCATATGTGACAAAATGTACACCGTGTAGGCCCACATAACCAGTGTGGTCAGCTGGTAAATAAGAACAAGCATTATTAAAACAAAATAGGTGTTTAAAGCAAGATCTGTGGGCTTTGATAATATTTGTTTAAACTAGATTAAGACGCATGATTTGTGATATATAGACCTCTATTGAATTTCCAGTCACAGAATAAACTAGCATTTAATTTGCTGTTAACTTCAGGGGTTGTGGGACAGTTTTCTACCTGTGAAAATTGTGTGCTGCTGAAAAAGTTATCATAATCTGCAGCCGGTACTGCAGTTGGTACATGCATGGTACCTTAGTGCTCTGTGTCAATACCATGGGAATCAACAGACATATGGGGTCCCTATATGGACCCTGTTGTGGTTTTCCTAAGCATATGAGAAATAATTTGCTTATATTTTTAATTAGAAGTTATTCAGTATAATAGCAATAAACTGTTTAACTAGCACAAATACAGTAAAGTCTCAAAGCTCTAATAAATGATGTTAAGATTTCCCAACCTTATGATATTCAGTTTATCTGACTCAGAAAATACAAGAAATGGAGAAGGCACAGCTGGGATTCATGTCTGCAACATGTACATTTTCAGGGATAATAATGTGCTGGGCTGTTAAACTGAAATTTCCTGACAGTATCTTTCATGCAAGAGCCACTGGAATTATGCGATTTTGTGACTTCTGTCCTTTCTGTTTAATTGTACATTTTCCACTTTTGTCACATTACCCACCATTCACTGGATAATTTCCAAGATTTCGACCTAAAAAAAATATTTCTAACTAAAAGAGATCAAACATTACTCAACGGTATGTGATGGGTATTACAACAGCATTTATTGAGCATTGCAATTATATCATCATGTGATGTGATCACAACTATTAAACAATCAATTGGCAGGAACATCTGCATTACAGCGATATGTGGGATGAGAAGTGTCCTTTCAGCATCACATTGTGCAATTGTCTTTATAATGTATCACATGATTATAGCATCACTATTACACTAGTCTGCGGTTCCTCCACTGCAGCTGCAGGCCCCTTTTTAAATGTTTTGTTTTTCTCTGACAGTTTTAATGTGTGTTAAAATAACAAAATAATACTGCTTTGGAATGTGCCGCATTTTGCTGCATAACTAGGTTAACCCTGTTGCATAATGTGGTCCCCTTTGCCCTATTATTCCAGTTACACTCTAACTGCAACATTAGGGCAGCCCTTTAAACAATTCAAAATCACTACTTTTCAACACATCATAAAAATACTTGGACAAACTTTCTGCAAAATATTCCAGGGCTGAAGTTAGAACAGTAAACAAGCCCCCAGCCAACATTTGGGGGAAAGTTGTGCTTTCACCAAATATGCTATGAATAACGTTGAAAAAGTAAATGTGACCTCCCAGTGTCTGACACAACCACTGCCGCTCTGAGGGCGCAGCTCAAGGCAAGAAACACAAGCATTGGCACTGCTCTCGTGCGTTAGTGCATGTAAACACTGACAAGTTACCAATTAAAAAACAAAATGTGGAACTTTAAAAAAATACACTTAGCCCAGCCGAGATCTTGGACCGTGGGCCAGCAGTCTTCGCCCTCCACCCCCTCCCTTCGTTAATGATTCGCGGGTACCTTGGTTGATCGGCGTTGCTCTGTGATCAGACAATGAATAACAATCAATGCTCTAGGATTAAAAACTCGCGCTCATTAGAATTCTGAGTACAGTGTCCGCGCCTCCCGCCTTCCTCGGCCTGTCTCCTCTATTTTCGCTCGTCGCCTCAATGTTTGCGCCGCCTGGTAATATGCATGCGCCTGGCATCGGCCGGATGCCATGTGTGTTTTCCAAGGTGCTCCATTGTGATTTAGCGAGAGTTTGAAGCTCGCTTAATAGACTCTTCAAACGCACTGTTGATGATCTCTGATTATATCAAGACTTTTCCCAGGCGGCCCAATTTCGTCTCTCTCATGTGAGGCTTCCCGCGCGCGCACTCGGAAGACGCGTAGACGGGCGCAGTGAGAGGGCTGCGATAACCACCTCTCGCGGCAGCTTATTTAATAAAATAAAAATCTGTAGCGGTAATAAGGCTCGCCGCGCTTTATCTGTGTGTCCTCTCATCTCGCCCATCTGTCTCTCTTTCATCGACAGTCAGTCACCCTGTGCTTCTCTCAGCATCTACCGCCGGAGACTCGTCCTGTAGGGCTCGTGACACTATTTAATCACCGTTCCTGGTTCTGTGCACGAGGACATTGGGCGAACCACACACTCGGACTTCCTTAATTATCAGTACAGTTAGTAGAAATCCATTATCTACCTCAGGTTTCTACAGAGGTCTCGTGCTGCTCCAAGACAGGCGTGATTATCTGATCCAGACCTGGTCCTTCTTTTATTTCTGGTATAGGTGGTCTTTTGTTTTTCCAAAATAAAAAATATAGGCTGGTAGACTACTAACACTTTTTATGGGATAACTGGAGATCACTGCTTTTAGCTACAGTTTGTAACTATAGCACCTATCATGGAGTATACCTCTAAAT
This sequence comes from Triturus cristatus, assembly GCF_964204655.1. Taxonomy (NCBI): domain Eukaryota; kingdom Metazoa; phylum Chordata; class Amphibia; order Caudata; family Salamandridae; genus Triturus; species Triturus cristatus. Next base: position 475,915,892 of record NC_140594.1, on the reverse strand, counting down.
GGTATATTTTGCATCTTTAGTAGCTATGGATAGTGGCAAACACATATAAAGGACTCATAGGATTATTTACAGCATTTACCTTAACCATCGACAAATAGAACCAAGTATGGCATCTACGCTGGCATAAATGTAATGCACATCTGACTTGAAACGCATGGCCTCAGCACTTCTAACCAATTAGAAACAGCACTGTTTTCTTGGAATATGCCTGATTTCCCTATCCATTCTCTGATGTAGGAAGAGAATGGCAAATTATTTGAAGATGCCTCCAAAGGCCCTCTCATCTTTTCACAATACTTGTGTTTTACAGTCTTTGCGTAACATCTTGAAAGCAGAATACTACACAATAACACCTGAACTAAACACTAACATTTTGGGTCCCTGGAGCAGCATGCTACTTGCCACAAAATGTTTCAATGCATCTTGAGGGTTGTAAGAAACATATACATGCTAATACAATATAAGTACCCATAAAACTACAGTGGTATCATTTAAATTCTAGCACATAATTTATCACATCAGTGGATCACTCGTAATCATAAAACAAGGGTGAAGAAACATGAAAATGGTTTGGTCCATGTGGGTGGTGTGGGAGCACACCACCCAACCATCTGTGTCCAAGCAATGGGGCATGGACAAAACCTCATACAGTGGCTGAAAAGATTACTACAGAAAATCAAAAAGATGATGGATGGAATGTTTACCATTGTCAAACATTCACCCAAAGTCACAGATCTGGGTTAAATCCATTGTTTTTTTGCTCACCTTGCCACCCCAGTTTGAACCCAGCCATTTGCAAATCAGACTTGACCCTGCTCCCCATGGGAACAATGCATCCCAAACTGCCAGGCCAGGTCCTTCCTGGACTGGAAAACAAGCATCCTGGGAATGGTTTCGGGGTATCACCCCCCATCAGCCAATCTAGCTAGGAATCCGGTGGCATAGTGAGCACAGGACCCATGTCGGACATACCCTTACCACTTAGGGTGACTATAGCTTGTTGTGTTTGTTATAAAACATTATTACCACATACACACAATACATCTCAGTCTAAGTGACAGAAGTTCTAGGCCTATGCCACGAACACTAATCGCTGCCATAGATCATTCCAGCAGATGCGCCACAGATCTAGGATGTAAGTTCTCATTGAGTATTTTGTCATTTCACTCATGGAGCATTAAGCTGGAACAAAGTGTTTAGCTAGACCATCATACTCAGTAGGTATTTACTCAACAGTCATGCCCAGTGGTCAGGGAGTCAAAATCACACTCTTCGTCCAGGTCATAGCAAGCCAACATTTAGCCAAAGCAATGCCCTGAGCAAGGAATCAAATCTAATATTTAGCTTATAAAGATTGGGTTATTTAACCAGATGCCATCTCAGGAAGACATGATCCGTGACGGCCTTTTCCTTCGGTAGACTCCAAAGAAATGAGCAAAGGGGTACATTAATCAACCCTGCTACTGAGTATGTGAGATCTCTGATGTGGCCACCCAGGGATTTGTTGCGAAAAGAAAATTTGGCACGACTCACAATTTCAAGGTTTTGATTCTTAACGCTCACTCAGCCTGCTGCTTTGAAATGATCAGATTAGATTTGTGGAAATAAATTAGGGTCTTCGCTTCACAAAATAAAAATTTTGTCCTGAAGATGTTCTAAAAGATGAAAAAAAATAGACCGAAACGACAACAAGTTCACCTAATTCCATATACAATTGAATTGTGTAATAACACTGGTGGTATTTTGAACAACGTTATCCAGACTGTCTCAGACTAGGTGTTGACAAAAGTGTTATTGAGAGATTGATTAGTACAGAAAGGAAATTGGACTCATTTCACTTTGTATATCTGTGATTTATACTTCATGTACCCTCAATACATTTTATACATAAATTTATATTTTTCTGAAAAAAGAATACACCCGTCTTCTTTTTGGTTTTTGAGATTCATTCTGGTTGAAAAGATAAGTTTAATACAAAAATTGATTATTGGAAGTGACTGTTTAGGACTTCACAAGTATATGAGAACAACGTCAAAGACTAGAGATAAAAAAATCCCCTTGTTGGCAAATTTACTCATTAATATCTCAGGAAGACAGTCATATTACTGAACCCTTGTATCTAAGAACCGGTAAACATATCACATTTCCACCCATGTCCCTGAAATGTGTCCTGCAGTAGACCACTGTGTGGGCCATCAGAAGAGTAAGTAGGATACATCTTGTACATCACACATAGAGTCACATAGCCCTCCTCAGGCATTAATAGTTTATCAGTTAAAATTATTGCTTTGGGAAGCAGATATAGAATGCTGGCAATCTCCAACTTCTTCCGCAGAGTTTTTTTCCCTGGCCTGTACCCCTTGATCCCTCACACGGCAGAAAGTGGTAGCCTTGCACTGGGGTAGATCATTGTACTGCATGGAGATTGTGTATTCCCCTCCACCAATCAAGCCTGCATTTACTCTTAACATTTAGGGAACCTTCTGGAAGCCAGGCCAGGCCTTTGGAGCCCCTGAAGCAGGAGACTAAAAGTGAAGAAAAATCATACCTTGGTCTTCAAAATACAGTTGAAATGTATTAAAAGTGATGATCTGATCACCTAGTTTACCTACAATACATTGAACACAGCGATAAGATGTTACATTTGCTAAAGACTAAGGGCATCATTACTATGTTGGGCAGAATCACTTACGTTTGGCAAACAAAAGAAGGAGTGCGCCCTCTGAGGTCAAATGATACCTCCAAGTTTAAGAGAGGTGTACTGAAAGGGACAATCCTTTTGTTAAAGACCCCTCACTCACCAACCTAGTTGGTGACATGCTTCATCATCGGGGTCCCACCCAGAGGCCGAGTGCCATCTGGGTGTGCTGCGACACCTGATTACAGTGGAGCTGGTGTTATTCGTGTGTGCAAGTGATTGTAGTGTTTTAAAATTTGGTCAAGTTTCTAACTCTGTAAAAATATTTAATCATAGAGCACTTGATCAATGTTAAAAGAGTAAATGGGGATACCCTATAGGGTTAAATTGGCCCGTGGTATCTAGAAATAAAGTGTGAAGTGAGTGAAAAAAATAATATATATATATGTAGTTGGTCAGAGTGCACAGAATCACCAGTACGACCAATGGTGGATACACAGAGTGACAACACGAACGATTGATGTTAGTCACCTGATCTTCACACCGCCATTCACGTGCACCCCGGTAAGTTACCGTGTGAATGCACTCTCTCACCTGTTCGATCAACAGAGTATGATTGGAGCAAGTTGTAGCGCACTTTTGATGGATGCAAGCTATATTCCACAAATGGAGCACATACACACTATTTCACCATAACGTGGATGACTGGATTAGCCGATTAAACCTCACAACCACGGCTTAGCATCACTTTCTAGTGATTGAGAGGTACCTGAAATCTATAATGCTTTACTGAATATAAATACAATGTATATTTTATTTCTGTTTTCCTCCACAGGTTTATTCCCACTGGATTTTCAGTAGGAATTTTTTACTCCTAACCAAGGGCAGGGTACACCTTAGCGCGTGTATACCACCCTGGTTAGCACCATCACCTCCGGTCCTGAAGAAAACCCGGAGACTTTCTCCACCAGGGTTGAAACATGTAGACCTTTTTATATATATGACCAACTACATATATATATATTATTTTTTTCACTCACTTCACACTTTATTTCTAGATACCACGGGCCAATTTAACCCTATAGGGTATCCCCATTTACTCTTTTAACATTGATCAAGTGCTCTATGATTAAATATTTTTACAGAGTTAGAAACTTGACCAAATTTTAAAACACTACAATCACTTGCACACACGAATAACACCAGCTCCACTGTAATCAGGTGTCGCAGCACACCCAGATGGCACTCGGCCTCTGGGTGGGACCCCGATGATGAAGCATGTCACCAACTAGGTTGGTGAGTGAGGGGTCTTTAACAAAAGGATTGTCCCTTTCAGTACACCTCTCTTAAACTTGGAGGTATCATTTGACCTCAGAGGGCGCACTCCTTCTTTTGTTTGCCAAATATTTGTCCAAGGGGAATAGGAGTACCCCCCCAAAAAAAACCCTTTCTCTCCCATTGTTTTTCAGAATCACTTACGCCCAACACCGCATCGATCATGGGACCGACCGACACCCGGTCGGTGGTCCCGACCGCCTTATTAGGATAAGCCCGAACACTGTTCAGTCGCATTCCTACATTTTACTATGAGAGCATACATTCCGGCAGTAAACCAGCCATAATATATGTTCCCATAGTAAAATGGGATATGGGGTTCATTCCTGCACCGTGTGGCAGGCACCTCAGGGTGCCTGCCACAAGATGCAGGGATCAATAGGAGAGAACCATAAGTTCCCCCTCGGCCTCCAATCGGAGGTCATGCTCCCAGGAGGGCCCTGCTGGAGCCCCCAAAGACGCTTTCCGACATGGTTTCCATGTTAGACAGACCGGCATAGAAACCATGTCGGAAACCGTCATTGTAATCTCAAGGGCAGAAAGGCCCGCCCTTGAGATTACGCATTCTGACTGGGGGATGGGCTCACTGAGCCTGTCGGAAGCCAGCCGGAACGACCAGTCAGATTTCTTTCCCACCACCTCCATCAAAATGAGGGGGGTTGGAAAGGAATCTGACTGGCACATTACGATGCCGTTCAGAAGGCTCCGACCCAAACCTCATCGTAATCGACCCCCATGTTGTAGCGCAAGGAGCAGTTCATAATATACTTGCACTTCTCGTCCTCGAACAGAGCTGTGCCTTTCATAATGCTGGTATACTGTTTACAGGACCACTGAGGTTGTGTATACCCCAAAAAGTAGTAACAGTATAGTTCAGGGGCACTAACAATTATTTTCTTGGGTGGGGTGCAAAAATTAGTCTGTGATGCTGGGAGGAGGGTGGAGGAGGTACACAGCTGTCAAAAGTTTGAGAACGTGTTTGGTTGAGACACTTTTAAGATAATTATGCATTCCACAGACCGTAATAATGTTTAATTCACAGTCCATCATGTTCAGAGTTTAAATATTTTGAACTCAAATTGAATTTGAATTCTCAGTTCCAATTATTCAAAATAAAAGCGTGGTTCTTACTCATTTAGCTGAAACTGCTAAAAAGCATTGACAACACCAATAGGTCTGGCTTGTATTAGGTGTATGTTCATTATTGTGTGAAATGTCTGGGTGCAATAACAAAAAACTACAGTGATGGACCTAAATACTGGTCATTGCTTTGGTTTCCTCCTAAGAAAGTGTCACTCAAAGGTGTGAAGTAGAAACTCACTCATACACACACTGAAACCATAGATTGGTCACACATAAGCAATCTGAAAATATGACAGCTATGTCTATAGAGTTGACTGCCCACTGTTATGGTTTACAAACTCCATGTTTTCAAGTAAGTAGATACTTATCAATTCCGTTTGAATGGACTTTTCTGATGATTTTGGGATTAGTTTCTACAATCTGTACAACTTTTATCTATGAGCAGGCTAACTTGCTGATGGAAGAAGTTGACCTGGCTGTAGAAACAAAGCACATAACCAGTAAAGCATAAAAGAACATCATGTGGTTTTGTGTATGAGTCCCTTCAGCTTGTTTAGTGGAAGGATCTGCCCTGTTCACAAAACAAGCTGAACTTAATATACAAACAATGCCCAAACTAAGAAAAAAGAAGACACCAGTCAGTAAATAAAAAACAGAATATTAAAAGTTTTAATTTCACACTCCAGCTCACTGGACATTAAATTCTGTGAACCACTAAATCTGCTATCACCATTGCCAATAAGCTGCAGACTATGGAGGACTGTTCTTCCTTACTTTTGTTCCCCCGCCCCTCACCCTTCTCCGACTTTCATGGATTCAGGTGTGCCACTTCATCCCCAGTGAAGCTAGCAGACTGCCTCCTTTTTACAAAAAAATCTCCAGGGCCCAAAATGTAAAGAAAAATGTTTTTGGGTGTTGCGTGATCCCGGGGGACTCAAAAGGGAGTCCCTCAGGGCTCCTGGGAACCAAGAAATTGAATTGCAAAAAACAAAAAACATGGGGTGGGTGTCGACTGTGATTCACCCCCGTAAGTTCTAGGGTTCAATTTCTGGCCATAGTCCAAGCCCTGCACTCAACCCCATGCTGCGCACAGCCAGAGACTGTGTATGGTGTGACGATGGCTTCCCATGGGGGATGGGGCAGATATGGTAGTAAGATCTTACTTTACATTTAAAAATCCCTGGAATTTCACTGAAAACACACAAGGTTAAAATGATGTTATAGTTAGGTATGCTATTAAACCTCACACATTCACTAAAAACACAAAGTTTAAAGTGACACTATAGTTAGATGAAAAAGTAACTTAAAACCTATAATATTAAACTAAAAAAAACATTGACATTCACAAACCAGAATATGTGCCCCACCATGATCTGCTTGTGTACTCACCGATTGCATCACTAATGACATCACTGATAACATCTCAATGACAACACTGGGCATGGTGTGACTACAAGTTCTAGTTATCTCAGCAAACCATAATTAGTGAATTTATGTGTTTTTTTCCAGTTTAAAATGTTGTTTTAATTGACATTTTCACCTAACTATAACATCACTTTAACCATTACTATACTTATATATGTATATGTGTGTGTGTGTGTGTATATATGTATATATATATATATATATCCACACGAGCAGGAAAGCCCCAAAGGAGTTCAACCACACGAAGATAAAGTTGTTCATGCCGTTTATTTGAAAACTTGCTGGCAGGCAGAAAACAGGCTTTAGACATCAGTAGATCAAAGTGCCAGACGCGTTTCAGGAGTCAAATGTTCCCTTCTTCAGTGGCAAAGCAAAGTAACCAAGAGCAAAGTTTCTGACGCACCTTTTATATTCATGTCACCTGCCTCAGTGGGCGTTGCCTTTTTCAAAGCCTTCTGGTACACGTAGTGCGCTGCAGTATTCCTCAGTGGGTATGCTCTTGCGCCTGTGCAAAAATCAAGTTATTACCCCAGTGGGTTAGTGCTCTGTCCCGTTGATGTGCCTGCCCTGCTTTGCAGAATCCAAAAAATGAACATAGGCTGACACCAGTCCTGCAAAGGCGCCAATCTCCTTCGTTCCGTACCTTGCAACACCTTCGTGGCGCCGCACGAACCCGCTCTGACACGGTGGGTCGAAACTCCATGGCTGGGCAACAGCCATTATAAATCCACACGAGCAGGAAAGCCCCAAAGGAGTTCAACCACACGAAGATAAAGTTGTTCATGCCGTTTATTTGAAAACTTGCTGGCAGGCAGAAAACAGGCTTTAGACATCAGTAGATCAAAGTACCAGACGCGTTTCAGGAGTCAAATGTTCCCTTCTTCAGTGGCAAAGCAAAGTAACCATGAGCAAAGTTTCTGACGCACCTTTTATATTCATGTCACCTGCCTCAGTGGGCGTTGCCTTTCTCAAAGCCTTCTGGTACACGTAGTGCGCTGCAGTATTCCTCAGTGGGTATGCTCTTGTGCCGGTGCAAAAATCAAAGTTATTACCCTAGTGGGTTAGTGCTCTGTCCCGTTGATGTGCCCGCCCTGCTTTGCAGAATCCAAAAAATGAACATAGGCTGACACCAGTCCTGCAAAGGCGCCAATCTCCTTCGTTCCGTACCTTGCAGCACGGTGGGCGCACGGTGAAAAACCTTAAAAAAATATATATAATAATAAATACATAACTTAGCATTTAAAAAACCGTACAAATTCACTTAAAAAACCATAGGTTTCACACACGTTATAGTTAGGAATTAGCATTTAAAAAACCTTGCAAATTCACTTAAAAACCCATAGGTTTCACACAGGTTATAGTTAGGTGGACATTTCACTCGTAAAAAAACAATGAAATTCCCCCGTTATATTTAGTTCAGATAACTATAACTCGCGTGACCGCCACTCTATCACAAGGATGATGTCATGAGTGATGTCATGAGTGATGCCACTGACCATGTCATGAGTGATGTAATATGTGACGTCATGAGCAGTGGATTGCGGGCGCGCGAGTTATAGTTATCTGAACTAACTATAACGGGGGAATTTCATTGTTTTTTTACGAGTGAAATGTCCACATAACTATAACCTGTGTGAAACCTATGGTTTTTTAAGTGAATATATATATATATATACACACACACACATATATATATTGTCTTTATTATTTCTACAATCTTTCAACCCATTTTTTCATTGTACTAATGTGCTTACATTTCTCATATAAAGTGTAATAACATCACAACACTTGTCTTATTTCACAAGTCATCATTTCTGTAGTGTCTTGTGAGTTAGGAATTATGGACCCCTTTTGGTTCCAGATCAACTCCGTAGAGCTATGTCGTAATGGCTAGAGTGTATTGTATTGAAGGATGATTTAGAATGTTGAGTTCACAATTACACATAGATGGTTAAAAACGTGTAATACCAAGCTCCGTGTGTGGCGTAGTCATTGGCCTCCACCCCGGCTGGGAAGACACTATAAATGGTGATGAGGATGGTCTAAGTAAGTGCTCTCAGAGAGTTTGCTGTGGCCCAGGAAAACTGCGGGTGTGTGCCACGAGTGCCGTCGACAAAGTACAGAATTGACGCTTAATGCATGTGGAGTCAAAGCTTAGTTCCAGCAATGTGAAGAAGTTGAAAATGAAAGAATTTACAGAAACTCTACACATCGTTAGTCAAGAACATGTTGGTCAGGCCATACATTAAGGCACTGCACTACTATGTAACATTGAGCCATACATCAAATGAAGTGATAACATTGTGATTACAAGTGCTGCCAGGCAGAGATCAACCAGGTGTAAAAAAAAGTACAAAGCGACAGCAGAGTGCACAAGAATGCTGAAGTTTAAACCTGATAATCACATACTGTTAATGTACTTACCAGAGCCTTGAAAAAGGAAGAGCTCTACAAACTCAGCGGTGTGTGAAGAGACCCAAGAACCACAGGGGTTGTTCTTTCTGAGCGGTCCAATAACTATAGTGGCACATCATCAAAGCTGTCGGGTGGCAGCTCAGAACAATGCCAAAGGTCTCTGAGAAAGTGAAGGGCTCCAAATGAGACTAAGAGAGAGGTCACCATGCCACAGACCTTTCATGATGACCCAGCTATAGGCACATCACAGGGCCTTAAAGATGGTTTGGATGACCCGGTCTCAATGGGACCTCCACCCTCAATGTCAGTTACTCCCACAAATGGTTACAGTGCTGCCCGGGTCTTGAAACCACCATCATCATTTGATACAACCAAAAAGCAAAATGTTGGTGACCGATGGACTGCGTGGATAGAGACATTTAAAGATTTAATTGGTGTACTTGAAGAGACTGATAACAAAAAGATTATCAAATACTTCAAAAATCTTGCTGGTGTTGCAGCGCGGAGGACAAGATTTACATATTCTCCTTATGTCACAGATTCTTATTCACATCTGCTCATTCATACACTCATTCATTGGTGGGGCCCATAACACCAACATACTCATCATTCAACAAAAACTCACTCGAATCTGTACACAGGAGGAAAAGGCGCTGGAAATGTGGGTACCTTATTACCTATCAGGATTAATTTGATTATTACATTATATACACTTTCATATACAACTTTCAAAATCCTGACTTTAACATCAAGGCACTCCACTATTTGGTCGATGGACCAATTAGTTGGACTGGTTGATGGTGAATTAGAACCAGCTAAGACACAATTAAAGCCTAGGAAACATTTGATATTTTCTGGAATTAATTTAAGAACCACAAACTCGTTTCTTTTAATTCAAATATTGTTTACCTTACCATTAATTAAATCTTAAGTTGTCATTTATTATCTAGAGCTCGTTATTTGATCAGTAAATGTATCAAAGAAACTATGAACATTGAGAAATTACTTTTAGACATAAAATTTAGAAAAATACATTGAATCTTTACCAATTTAGAGATGAAGGAAAGTTCAAATCAAACAGGGAGTTATCAGCATTCTCGAAAGAAGGCTCCCTCGAACGGACAGTCCAGTCCTCACCATAGGATCACACCGGCATGCAAAATACAGGATACAGCGTAGAAAGTTCAGGATTTCAGCAAAGTCCAAACATCAATCCGGAGCATGGACCAATTCCACACTCAGACTGATAGCATTGAATTTAGGAAACACAAAGAAATAACCCAAAGATATAGGCAGCCACGACCGTGACCCAATGAAAGAATCGAACGAACGCTGTGCCAACACTTCCAACTCCTCCGATTCTGACCACCCTAATGATTGATGAGAGGGTTTTTATATATCCTTTTGTTGCATTACTTCATTTTAGATATAGAAACATTAGGCAGACCAAATGTTCTGATTTGACAGTTCGGGGTTATCAGTAGTTTGTTGAAATTTTCCCAGTGTAAACTGGGTCTACATAATGACTTTTCACAAAGTTCTCAAATTGACATATTCTGTTCCGTTCCCAGGCAGGGGAACAGTAACCATACTTCTTCCCAAGGTAAAAAGGGTCCCACGAATAGGTCTTCTCATTGTCTCTTCCTTGATTCTCATTTGGTCGACCCCTTGGCTGGCGGTCAAGTCCTGACTTTCGACCTTGGCAGGGAACACGATGTCAGGAGTTCAGGCTGCCTCGTGATTTCAGAGAACGTCATCTTGGGTACTGCGGCCTAGTAGGCCCGAATGCCAACTTAAGCAAAAATAGACATAACAGTAATTAAAATATAGAAATGAAAGTTCTGATGTTCAAACCCATACTAATCCCAATATATATTAGTATTTTCCTAGCTGTAGCAACAATTAAAGCAATGATACTTACCATTTGATGATTATAAAGCACAAACAATCACAAAGCAACATAAATCATGCAGTTTTACTATTTCACTACAATCTAAGGTTAGTTTGCGTACCATAGTTAATCAGTTAATTATTCTGCCATGCAATTTGCAATTTAATCCCACGTGTATTTCGTGTTTATCAAGGTGCAAAGGCTGATTAGTAAATGTCCACTGCAAACATGTTATTTAAATTAATTTTAGAATGATTACGTAATTAATTTCATGCAAATTAGAGGAGGTATACAAAATTTGTTTTACCTGCTCTATCACTGGTGATGGTGTAAAGGAAGTCATAAAGAAAATGCCACAAACTGATTAAGAAATCATATACCGTCAGCTTGAAGAAACCGTGAATCTCAGGTTCAATCCAATACCCAATATTGACTACAAAAGATATATTTTCAGTCAATAATGACAGAAAGTTGACTAGGAAATTGATGAATATGCAGAAAGACTTGACACACTCATCAAATGCTGCAAGTTCAATGAATTTAATGAAAAATAAGCTAAATGTCTCAGGGTCATTGATGGATGCTTGTCCAATTCATTCAGATGGTGAATGCTGAGAGAAACTCCGAGCCTGGAATGAGTGTTAATGGCTGCTAGAGCTGAAGAGTTTGCCAATCATCCAGCTGCTGACATGGAGGCCAGAGGTGCCCAGAAGGAATCAGTCATGAGTGTGAGAAGCAGGCCAAAGCAAAAGACTGTGGGATAGAAGGAGATGTCTACACATTATAAGAAGTTATGTTTTAGATGTGGATTTTCGTTTCAACACAAAGACAAATGTCCCGCCATTGAACAGATATGTAAGGGCTGTGGGAAGGAGAACCTTTTTTGACGGTTTGCAAAGGGAAAAACAAGTGTGTCATGGCACAAAACCAAAATGGTCACCAGAACATTCCAGAAGCAACGTTCGACGCGCACTCACAAGGCCCAGCAGAGACGGCAGGTACAAAAAATAGACACTGAAATAAGTTGATTGTCATCTAAATCATTGTCAAACAGTTCTTCTGTATCAGTATTGTCTGAAAGTGAAGAAGATCATCGCGGGCTTTATGCCTGTGCTACCAGTGCAGCCCCACTGGGCACTGACCGGTGGGGGGGGGGCACTGACCTCAGGGGGTTGCTGTGTTTAGCAATAATATATGATTTAAAAGCACCTCCTCCAGAGTTCCTTGTGCGTCCAGCTTTCAGGCAGCGATAAAAATGTGATGATAAATCTTGTGATTAGTGTTCCTGCTAGAGAGAGAGAAAGAGATGGAAGTTTTGTCTAGCGGCAGTTTTGACTTGCCATAAGGTAGCGCAGAGGGTTAATATGCCTGCTGCAAAGAACAGATCCGAAATTTATGTGGATAGCTGAGTGGAATAGTGAAGCCAGCCTTTACCAGAGCTATAAAACAAATTAAATGTATTTGAGTGGGGCAATGGAGAGATGAGCTGCACTTTACCCCAGGTGGTAGTGAGAATGTGGTCTAATGGCTGGAGCGTTCGACATCAACGCTGGGGAACAGGGTTGGAGTCTCAGCAGTGATTCTGGGCAAATCACTTAATCTCCCTGTGCCTAACAAAAATAAATGAATGTGTCCGTCTGTAATGCAACTGGTTCTCATATAAAGCCTCTGATACCTCGGGTCAACTTTGCGCTATATAAAACACTTCCCCCCCCCCAAAAAAAACCTCAGATAAGCGTGCGAAAAGTCGACACGACAAGCACCAAACACTGTCTGAAAATTACACTGAAAGTAAATGGTTGTTCAATACCTTTCATCATCAACAGTGGTGTGTCGATAAACATTATGCCTGAGGAGAAATATAAGGAATTATATCACTTACCACAGCTTGCACCATCGAAAACCAAAGTGTATACCTATGCTGCATCGACACCATTAAAAAGTCAAGGTTCATTTGCAACAATAATGAAACACAAGAAAATGAAGGTGCAAGCAATCATTCGCGTGCTTCAAGGGACATTGTCACGAGCCTGTCTACTCAGCTTCAGCACAGCAGCTGATGTGGGACTGATTTCCATGAACTACAACATGAATGCCCACCATGAAATAGTAAGTCAGTTCCCTTCGTTGTTTCATGGTTTGGGAACTTAAGTCTATTAAAGAATAGTTGCATATTAATTAGGGTGTCTGTCCTGTTGCTCAAAGACATAGACAAATTGCTTTTCATTTACAAGATACTGTTGAAAAATAACTTGAATCGTTACTTAAGGATGATATCAATAAGTGTTCTACTGGTTCAATGCCATGGTTTTCTCCCATAGCGGTAGTACCCAAAAAGGACAGTGAAGAAGGGGCACATATGTGCATAATATGCATCAGGCAAACAAGACACCTGATAGAGAACTACATCCAGATCCACACATTGCTGAAACGGTAATGCAATTAAAAAATAGTGCAAATGTTTTCTCTCGCCTTGTTTTGAAACTCAAAGAAAACTGCAGGTACATTACCACCTTTTCTACACATGTTGGTCTGTTTCAATACAAAAGATTGAGAGCCTAATTTAGATCCTGGTGAAGGGGAATACTCCGCCACAAACATGATAGAGATCCCATCTGCAGTATTAGGATCCTATTATATCCTATGAAGACAGTAATACTATGGACGGGATAGCCATCACGTTCACGATGAAGTATTACATCCACTGAGACTTAAATAAGGTCCTAAGCTTTGCTGTATCATCATTTGCAGGTCATTTCCAAGGCATCAAATGACGAATCATACAGCTTGTCATGAATGTGTTCAATTATAGTGATGACATATTGGTTTTCAGAGTTACCAAAAAGGGAATGTATGATGTTACAACGCAAACATTTACAATGCATGCCTTTACAACGCAGTTTTTACATTGCAACATCCATTACAACGCATGATTTTACTGCCATCACAACGTACTTTTAGAAACTACATTTACAACACATGTCACTACAACGCATACCATTACAGCGCACACCATTACAACGCATATTACTTTTAGGGCAACAGTAGGGTAAGTGTTGGATAGTGTAGGGGTAAAAATTACTATTCCCACTCCAGTGAGTGCAACAGTAGGGTAAGTGTTGGATAGTGTAGGGGTAAAAAATTACTATTCCCACTCCAGTGAGTGCAACAGTAGGATAAGTGTGGGATAGTGTAGGGGTAAAAATTACTATTCTCACTCAAGTGAATGCAACAGTAGGGTAAGTGTTGGATAGTGTAGGGGTATTTCCCATTACTTACCTTATAATGCATTGTAATGCCATGTGTTGTAATGCCATGCATTGTAATGCCATGCGTTGGTAGTGATATGTGTTGTAATGGCTGCGTTGTAATGGCATGCGATGTAAAGGATGTTGCGTTGTAATGACTGCATTGTAAAGGTAGTGCATTTTAATGACTGCATTGTAAAGGTTGTTTCCCCCAAAAAGGATCACGATAAGGTTCTAGCACAAGTATGTCATTTACTGGCTAATGCAGGTTTGATTTTGAATGTAGATAAATGTGAGTTCCATAAGACAAAGCTACAAAAAGTGACCATATCTTTTCTGATGGGGGTATGACACCTGATCCTGCTAAAGTACAAGCACTGTCAAATGCTGATCCCCACAAGATGATTCAATGCTGCGTTTATTCCTTGGCATGTCCAGCTACTGTTCTAGATGTATACAAGACATTGCCACTGTAAGTGCACCATTGAGAGAGTTGACAAAAAAGAATGTTTCATTTCAAATGGTCACATCAATGTGAAAACAGTTTTAAGAAAATCAAATCAATCAGTCATTGAGAATGCTAGTGAAAAGGCATATTTCAAACTTAAACATCATACGGAGGTTGCTGTTGACGTTAGCCCAGTTGGTTTAGGTGCAATCCACAGCACAGTGGACACCCGAATGCTTGAAGGTATACTGTGGCGTATGCAAATAGGAGTTTATCCCAGCCAGAATGTGCTTACTCACAATCTGAACAAGAAAGTTTAGCCATGGCATTGGTGTGTGAACACTTCCATGAATTCCTGTATGGAAAGCCTTTTATGCTGGTAACTGATCATCAAGCTATATTAACAATTATAACACTGTGTATTATCCAGTAAAGGATCAGAACCCTGCTGACTACTTTATATTAAAAAAGAAAAGAAAAGGGAGCATGGATGAAGAACCTTGACAACCTAGTCCTCTTGGGGGTCACACAGGGCCAAAAAAGCATTTTCTTTTAAAACAGTTGGCGAGACCCACAGATCCCATGCAAAAAAAGCCAAAAACAAAGGCTGCCCCCCCCTCCCTGGGGCTTATTGATACCCCGGGGGCCGTCACCTCCCCGCGGCTTCCTTTTTTATGCATGGAGGGCCTCTTGGGTCCCCCCACCCCGGGGCTTTGGCTATAAACCAAATGGGGCACCCTGCAGGCCCCCATGCAGCCCCAGGGGCTGTCATCGCCTAAGAGCTTTACTTTTAATTAATGCAGGGGCCACACGGATCCCCTTGCAGCCCCAGGGACTGCCCCCTCCCTGGGGCCTTTATCATTTTGAATGCGGGGGCTGCACGCTCCTCCACAGCACCAGGAATCACCACCTCCCGGGTAAATTGTAATGGCCCTGGGGACCGTCATTACACATGGTCATCTCCTGCTATGTCCCCGGGTGCCCACCCCTGGTACATAGCTGTTTGCTATTGCTTGGAGGGAGCTTTGCCACTTCTGCCATGCCATAGCAAACTTTGCTCCACTTTCTAGCATGTGGGAGCAAAAAAAATGCTCTCGCTAGCTAGAAGCGGAGCAAAATTCCTTTTATAGAGATGGAGCTGGATTTTAACATCTCCCTCTCTGTAAAAGCAATGCCAGCTCCTGCAGGAGACGAGGAACTGCCAGGGACCGCAGGGGCCTTCAGGCACCCCCGCAGTCCCTATTAATGGTGAGTAGGTACCCTGGGTGGAAGCAGGGCACCCACTATAGAGGCTGGGGAATAAGGTCCCTGGAGCCAAAATTGGCTGAGGAGGGGGGGCCTCCTCCCCTTATTTTAAAAAACAAATAAAAATAAAGGGAAGAGGCTGGGCTGGACCCCAGGGGATGCGGTCCCCAGAGCCAAAATCTGCACGAGGGGGCTACAAGGCCCCTCTCCCCAATTCAGGAAACGTCTGGCCCCTGGGTGATGGGGATCCATTGGGGCCAACATACCCCACTGTTACCTCCAGTAAGTCCCACAGAGCTAGATATCTGAGAGGATTTTGGAGGCCACACCTCCTTTGTCCACCACTCTGCAAACACACCTCCTGATGCAGTGCTGGTTGGGGGATGAAGACCCCATGGCTCCAGAGGGTCCCTCCTGTTGCCTCCAGTAAGTCCCACAAATCAGGATTGCTGGGAAGTCTTGAGAGCCCACGCCCCTTTCTCCACCACTCTGCAAACGCACCTCCTGGTGCCCTGCTGGTTGTGGGATGAAGCCCTCTTGGATGCTAAGGGTTTGTGGGGGCCCAGAAGCCCTCCTGATACCTCCAGTCAGTCTGATACAGCAGGATTCCTGAGAGCTAGTCAGAGACCCGCTGCCTTTCTCCACCACTCTGAAAGCGCAACAACTAGTTAAAAAAATTGAAATCCACTTAAAAAACAAAGGTTACAGTGTCTTATAATTAGAAAATAGAAGTTAAAAAACCTTAGAAATTCACTGAAAAAAGCAAAGGTTACAGGAACTTTATAGTTAGGCTAAGAGTCCACTCATACAAAACCAGTGAAATTCAGCAGTTATAGTTACCAGAACTATAACTATAACTTACGCCCCCGCAATACACTGCTTGTGACCTCACATATTACATCACTCATGACATGGTCAGTGACACCACTGAGGACATCACCGATAACATCTCATATGACATCACTGATGACATCTGTGATAGAACCACTCACATACCCATTCACATCCCCACACAACCTCTAGTATGTCCACTCCCATTACCACACAACCACTCACATTCCCATTCACAGACCATACCAGTACTCACACACTCACTCACTCTTCCATAGAGGCACTCACTCAACCACTCACTCACTCACTCACTCACTCCCTCACTCGTACAGCCACTCATACAACCATTCACTCACTCATACAACCAGTCACTCACCCATACAGCCAAACACATAGCCACACACTCAACAATACAGTTACTCACACACCCACCTATTTACCTGCAGTCACTTACACACCAGTCACTCATCCATTCAGCCTCTCAACAAAGCCACTAAATCAATCATACAAGCACTCACATACCCACATAACCACTTGCATAGCCATTCACACATCCATACAAGCACTCACACATCAGCTCACTCACCCTTACAACCATTCACACAGACACTTACTCTAATACAGTCACTCACACACCAACTCACTTAACCAAACACTCACTCTAACAGCCACTCACTCATCCATACAGCCACTTATATACGGATTCAGTCACTCATAAAGCCATTCAGACACCCACTCACTTACCCATAGAGTCACTACACACCCACTTGCCCACTCATAGACCCACTCACACTGCCACTCACTCACCCATACAGCCACTGACACACCCACTCAATCACCAATACTGCCACTCACACAGCATCTCACTCACCCACACAGCTACTCACACACCCACTTTTACACCCATACGGCTACTTACACAGCCATACACAATAGGATACATACAGTCACACAACTACTCACTTAATATATGTTAGAAGTAGTATCACTCAGAAGTAGTGCACCTAGTGTATTAATTTAACTTTTGTAGTAGGTTAGTATATATGATTAACACCCATAAACTCTTAAAAACACTTACACTCACTTGATGATGTCATCAGTGATGTCATAATTGATGTCATTTGAGATGTCATCAGTGATGTCACGGACCATGTCAAGAGTGATGTAATATGTGAGTTCATAAGCAGTGCATTGAAGGTGCGCAAGTTATAGTTATAGCTTAGGGAACTGCAACAGCTGAGTTTCATTGGTTTTGTACAAGTGAAATCTGAGCTTAACTATAACATCCCTATATATATATTTGTGACACCAACAATTGCAACATCTGCCAAGTGGATATGCAAATCACTATTCCCATATTCCCACTGTTGAAAACATTTCAGCTTGCTTAGTGTCTGCTTTATCTGCCCCCCCCCCACACACACTAAATACCATTCTTAATGACGCCACTGACAAGGCAAACTGCATCACATCAAATTAGTACCAGTGTTAATCTGACTGTGAGGGGGCAGGCAATCACTCCATCCCTCCTACCCAACACCCCAACATATTGCTTTCCAGAAACCATGAGCATCCACCTCCCCGGCTCTCCAGAGGAATGAGTGTTTCTAATATGCTATGTTTTGAGCAGATCAAAGTAACAATTCAGTTAATTTCAACATGAATCTTTATTTTAGCAATTGCCATAAAAGCACATAAATTATGGCACATCAGTGCAATAAAACCATTAAAATCATCTCAGTAAAAGATGATAAAAAAGTCCATAAAACATATAAAATTAGCAACATATGTGGAGCAACCTTTCAGAATATTACAGAGTCAGTTAAAATTCATACTTTGCTAATAATTCACATCCAAATATAAAATCAGCATGATAATCATATATTTGCAACCAATTATGTAATACAAACAAAATGTGCATATAGGATCCATGAACTAGTCTAGTTACAACAAGGCAGCCCTTTTCTGTCTGAGTCTCCACATGTACAATAGGTATCAAGACACAGCAAATACAATGGTTTGGGCTGTGTCAGATCTAATATCCTTGTTGCTATTCTGTAGTCTCTAACACCTAAGTTGCAACACTGCGGCAGAACCCTTGTCCTCCTGTAGACTTGATAATATGAGCAGGAGAATAAGGCATGGTCTAAAGATCAAATGGTCTCAGGGAAAAAGCGACAACCCATCTCTGTTCTGGAAGGGGAAGGTCACCATTTAGCAGTGAATGCTCGAAGTGAAAAAGTCCTTATAAAATTTGATGCACAGGGTTCCTGCAGCTGGAGGCTCAATTGTATCCATATACCCTTCCAAGGAGTATGTGTCTTTAAACTCCAGGAAGGCAGCGGTCAGGGTGCCCACCAACGCAGTCCTAAGCTGGCCACTGTCGACGGGCCTCCAGTACATCCCTTAAAGGGTAGACTTAGATCTCCTGCATGCTGCCTCTGGGTTGGTTCATAGGTTCTCATGCCCAATCGCTAGTAAACAATATTTAATGTACCCCAACCACAGAATCCTGGTCGCTCCACAGATTTTTAGTATTTCATCTAAGCCCATTCTGAAAGGTACTAGGTCCATGGAAGACCAAATCCTCCTCCAGTACAACCAGGGTCTGAGCCTTACTCTGTACGAGAGATCGAGTCCCTAGATCTAACCGATGTGGGACCAATGGGGTATTGGCAGGGAGCTTGGACATTTACATTGTCATAGACCCAAAGTTCTCCACAGTAAATAGACCCCACCCCGCAGGGCTTCTAAGTTATAGATTTGCAATGCTGGAGAAATTGGTTGATAAATGGAGCCATTCAGAGCTCTCAAGATGCATCCAGCCTACATTTGTACTTTTGGATCTGGGGATACCGGACAAAATGCTTGTTGAGGTTGTACCCCAGTTAATCAAAGGTGCAAACTCTCTCCAAGGGAAGTCCAATGAAGGCTGGGCGAGACCGAGAAGTATGGCACGGATTCTCTGCCATATACTTGGTCTTATTGATGTTAATCTCTAGCCCTCTCTGTCTGCAGAAGACACCAAATTGATCCAGCAGATTTTGAATGCCCATAGGGGACTTCGAAACCAGAAGGGTGTCATCCGCAAACTGGAGCTCTTGTACTTTCTTATTGGCCAAGCTCAGAGTATCATGTTCGACTTGCTCCAACATAGACACTAGATAATTGATAAATAACAAAAACAGGGCCAGAGCTAATACACAACCATGTCTTACACCCCGTAGTACTGAAATAGGGTCTGTCAGCTCCCCAGAAGAACCACCTCAAACCTTTGCATAATTATTGAAGTGAAGCATCCTGAAAATACCTACTAAATATGTTGGGACGCCCATGTCAATCAATATCTTCACAAGGCCTCCCTAGGGAAGAGATCAAATGCCGACCAAAGGTCGACAAAGATTACATAGAGGCGTCAGCCTCCCAGCGTGACATATTTCCAATAGAGAAGTTGCAATTGGAATACTTGATCAATAGTAGTGGTCCCGTACCTAAACCCAGCTTGCAAAGGAGGCGTACTTGTGCGTCCTCCATCCAAACTTGTAATCTGTGTAGCAGACTTTGGTTAAAGAGCTTCTGCCTACTGTCTATAAGACTGATGGGGCGGTAGTTAGAACAAAGGGACCTAAGGCTTTTTTTGTAGATTGGGATGATCTCATTCCCTGCCCATGTCCGTGGCATACTCAGCCCATTCATATTGTTATTAAAGTATGAGGCAGGGTAGGGGCTCCAGATCTCCTTGCTACCTTGGTACGTCATCCAGCCTGGCGCTTTCCCTGGGATAATCCAGTCTATGGCGATGGCAACTTCACTCACAGTAATAGGGCAGGAGGAAAAATCAGCCTGGCTGAATGAAGGAACTTCAGGTGAAACACTAAATGATGGGCCTCCACGGTCTGCTGGAGCAGCAAAACACCTACATAGCAGCAAAACACCTACATAGCACGACGTAGCCACACCTTCAGATGCCCCGCTGCCAGGACCTGCTCCAATTGCAGCGTTTGGCGGTATGTCCATCTCACTGGGCCCCAAAGCCTTCATGTAAAGACTTTTAAAAATGATCAACCCAGGCTGCTGCCATTACAGTGCTATACAGTGGGGCAGCAGATTCTGGGCCCAGTTTAGGCGAAATTTGCCAAAAGGACCGATGATCATTCCTACTGATTGCAAACAATAGTGCCTCACATTTGGTCATATCATAATCATGCTTGGTCTTATCTAGCGTGGCTTTATAAGATGTCCTAGCTTCCTGGAGTTCGGCTCCTATCCCCTGTTGATGGCAACCGTCAAGGCACGCCTGGCTGTCCTGCAGGCCTTAGTGTACCATTTGGCCTTGTGAGTCTGTTTAGGGAGAGACCGAGCCTCCACCACAAAAAGCCCCTTCGAGGAGCAAAACAGAGAGTTATGTATGACTGGGTAACCCTCACGTGGGGCTGCTGCCAGAGAACTCCATCCAAAGGCCAGGACTGTTTCTAAGGCAGTGACGAGCACCTTCAACATCTGTATCTGAAAAGCTAGCTGGGCATCAACAGTGCACCATTTCAATCTACCACAATTGCAAGTTGGTGGTAACCTCCTGTCAATCAAAGTAGCTCTCCCAAATTGGATTTACAATCAAGGAGGGAACCCCTCCCCTTGCCACCTTCGTCGCACACACGCCCCACTCTGGGGAATGTTAAGTTCTGGGCCCTAGGCCCACATGCTGTATAAAGGACGACACGGACACTGGCATATGGTACTAACAACTTGCCACGAGCACGTGTACTCGGGCTCTTTTATTCGCAGGGTCACCTGACTGGTGACGGCTGTGTTGGATGGGTGAGGGGGTGTGTGTGTGGGACAGCCCTCGAGGGAGTGGCTGGCAGAAACACTAGACTGTGTCCAGCAGGACACAACAGGGAACAGCAGTGCCAATTTCATCAGAACTAGTTAGTTCTTCCAAACCTCCACCTATATAGTGTGTGTAGACCTGTGTGATGAAGAGGAGGGTAGTCTGTAGGAGACTTCTCGAAAGGGCGGCACCTCTGAGAGGTCAATGGGGCTCTGGCACCCTGTGACATGTCCGCCTGGCATGTGACAGACGTACACGTCCATCAGTGCAGATGTCCCTCCACCACAGCCGCCCCCCGTGGGATGTCACGCTCAGCCACCCCTGCGCAACACCCTTCCTCCAGGGCTTCAAAATGCCCTTCACATCGAGTTTTTATTTCGCGCTCACTCCTTTTCGTTCAGCATGAGCCATAGGATGGAGAAAAAAATCCACTTTGACAAATCCGTCCCTGTATGCTCGCAGAGTGACTTAATCGAAATCTTCTCGTTTACAAGGATATTGCTGGTGCCTTTTAGTTATCCTGCAGACTCCCCCTCCCCCAGGGCTCCCCCTCTGATGCCTGCCTGCCTCCCGCTTTGTACATGAATATTTCAGCGCAGCCCTGGCTCTCGGAATCAATACGAGGCAACGCTCGAGCCCTATTGATTTCCAGAGGCCGGGCTCTCCGGGGTTATAAAATAGAATATTCCTCAAGTTATGAAACTCGAGTTAAAGAGCGCGTGCGGGTACCTTCTCGGTTTGTTAGACATCTTTCTCTCCCTCCTTGTGATAGGTTTACGATTTGGCAGATCACACGCAGGGCAATATTGCTCCCATAAGGGCCCTTGTCGGTAAGTGCCAGGAGGCGTCTTCCTAGTGCATTCTTTGTTCGTCTAGGCATTCATAGAGCAGTATCACACGCATAAGGCAGCATTTTAATATAAGCTCTTTTGTATTTAGTTGTGAATACTGCAGATTTTACCCTTTCTAATTAGAGATGTGACTGTAACACATTGTAATGATATTTAATTTCCGAGCCCCAGAAGGATGAACAACTGAGCTGGACCTTCCAGGATTCGAACTTGTGAGGTGCAGTTGAAAAAACCCAGAAAGCAACAAGAACGTATCTTGCTAAGGCAAGTGTCAGCCTGCAGCGTAGTAGGTGGCAATGGGTGCCTTTCGAGGGCAGTATCACAGTACAGGAGCCAGAGAGATATTCGAGGGCATTAAGGTCCTGGAAGAGTCGGTTACGAAGGCAGATTTTTTTTGTTGTTGCCGAGTCTTATATAGCGCGAACTTGACCGGAATCCAATCAGGTATCAGAGCGCTTTACATAGCACCAGTTACATTACATGAGGACACATTCATTTTTTTTTGTTAGGCACTGGGGAGATTACGTGATTTGCCCAGAATCACAGAATGTTCAGCGTCATTGCCGAGACTCGAACCCAGTTCCCCAGGTCCGAGGTCCAGCGCCCTAGCCGTTAGGCCAACTGCTCCAATACCAGCACAGGGATTGCTCTGCGAAAAAAAAAACATGCCATCCATGCTAAGCACACTGAGACAGAGACGTCATACTCCTCTCACACTGTGAATATGTCTGCATCAAGGGACTTCACTGACAATAAACCAGAGAAGACAGGTATCCCACACACTACAATGGCATTCAGTCAGGGACGACACGTGTCTCACACACTGGGAACATACATCCAAAATGGCGCCGGGATTACTCAGACAAGTCATGTCTCGCGCACTGACACTGAGGCAGAGGAGATGCTTTGTCTGTCTGTGTAATCTCCGCGCCCTTGTCATTTCCAGAGCGGAAGGCGCGTCTCCTCTGCCTCAGTGGCAGTGCGTGAAGCAGGTCTTGCCTTTCAGTGTAATCCCCGTGCCACTGACGATGTGTTCACAGAGTTTGAGGCACGTCCCCTTTGCCACAATGTCAGTGCGTGAAGCATATCTTACTGGCACATAAATCACACTGGCAGACAGGGGTGCATGCCTCACACCCCGGGAACACTTGAAACACAGTCAGTTACACTGGCACATGGGTTACTCTGACTGAGCGTACACGCCCCCACACTGCACTGATTCTGGTAGGGAGAAGAGACATAATTGAATGAATATGAAGAAATGGGTTTAAATTTGCTGCGTGATTAACTAAAATAGTTACAAAAAATACACAATAAGAAAAACAAACACAACAGAAACACAGTTGAATAAGGTTAAAAAAAAGATACCATATGACTATGAGAAGCGCCGACTAATTAGCAGGTCCAGTCATTAACTTTCAGATGGTTTATCCTCTGTTCCTCGTGTCAGGGCATTTTGGTTCCAACTGCAGTGAAGTTAAAGAATAGGTTAAAAGCACAGAATGTACAGTGCAAGGTTTAAATACCTTTCTGACAGTTCCAGCTTAATTCCTTGTGCCTAATTCACTTTGGTACCAGGAGGACAAAAAGTAAAGTTCAGGGTGTAGATGGCAGCATTTCTCATCCTCTTTCATGCGGATCATGCATGAACCTTTTAACCTGTTCATTTTGTATCTATTTTCGCATCAATGTTATGTATGCATCGCTTTGCAAGACTATTATTTGATCTATTTTCTTGAGTCAGTGCTTTTAAGGTACACGAGATAGTTCTGAAATCTCACTGTCATTTCATTACACCCCCCGCCCCACACTTTCAGGAAGCATTCCTCGGCCTCACTGCATGATCGTATGTTGAGATTACAAAATATGGGGAGCAGTCAGTTGCGTTTTAGCACAAACACATCCTTACAGAGGCAAAGTATGTGACCACTGGCCAAGTGACTCTGATGCTAACACACAAAGGGCATATTTACCCCAAAAATTTGGAGCAGCGCCAAAATCAGCAGCGCCTTGCTGCAACATTTTTAAAACACAGGGATGCGCCATATTCACAAGAATACGGTACACCCCTGTGTTTCCCCTAGCGCTGGCGCAAAAAAAGCTGCCTATCGCCAGTGCATATTACAAGGGTGCCTGCGCTGCAGGGGTGATTGTTTATGAGCAGGAAGGGACACCTTCCTGCACATAAACAATCATTCATGGGGACTTTCTCTTTCCATTACATGGAAAGACCAAAAAACGAGGAGAAATTATTGTAATCCATGGGTTAGAATGGCGCTGTTTTTGGCACTGTCTCAGCCTTGTAAATCTCGGGCAGCGTCAAAAAGCAATGGGTGTTGCATCCCCGCCCCTTTGACGCATAGGACTGCGGCAGAAAGGGGCATATTTATAAGGTGGCATTAAGCCACGGTAAGTGGCTTAGTGCCACCTTGTAAATATGGGAAATAGCGCTACGCCACCGGAGCGTCAAAAAAGGTGACGCTTCAGTGGCGATTGGGGCTTGTGAATATGCTCCAAATTCTGCAAAATTGGTCGGACTTGCTGCTTAATCTCTTGTAACAATATGCTTAAACGTCGAAGGAATTATGCGGCATCTCAGTTTAGTAATTTTCTTTTGAATAAATGAATGATTGCATTTGTTAGGGGCACACCATCTAAAAGGTGTCTTAGTGCCGGTCTTCATGGAGTCTCAAACCACAGTTGTGCTAAAATTTCATAATGTGGGTCTAAAAGACAAGGGAAGAGAATACCACAGATTTGGGCCTTCTCGAAAAAGGGCCTGCAGTTCAGAAAATAGGGACTGAGAGAAGGGCCCAGTCCCGACTGCGCAAGGGTTGAACCAGTGTTTAAGGGCGAGTCCTTTGAATTAAGGCAATTAGACCTAGCCGATGGCAATGCTTGTACCTGTAACAGGCCAGTTTAAATGTAATCCAGTATGGTGCTGTAAGGCAGTGCAGAGGTCTCCCTGCTTGGAAGAACGGATCCCTTATTCCAGCCAACCACTGCGAGTGCTGGCGTGTTTTGAACCCGCTGCCGATATAGAATGGCCCCTGTTAGGAGGCCTGAAATAGAGAGTTACAACAATGGTCTATTCTGGAACTGATTAATGCCCTTATTATCATGGCCTGGTGCATTGCAGAAAAAAGTGTGGGTCTGAGTTTACACATCTACAGGAAAAAGCAAACCATTTTAGAAGCCACCAGGAACCCTGGTCCGGAGTGGTGGTGTCAGTAGGTAATAGTGTGCTGAGCAGTGTGATGAGGAGGTTATGGTCTTTAAAAGTTGAACAGGTGCATGATTGATTTGCATTGCTTTTGATTTCTCTAGCCTAAAAAACGTTTTTGCTGTCATGATGCAATTTGTATAGTTTTTTTTGGCCCTGGTGTGTGCTAGCTGATCTCAGGGTGATGTGCCTACTCGAACTAGTTTCAACTCTTCTGCTTTGTTGTATCAAAAGGCTGAGATCTGCATTAAACCATGGAGCTATGTGAGACTGACATCTGGATATTTGTCTCCCCAGGTTAGCAGTGAGAAAAGAACTACAGCAGGACGAGAAGACTTCAAACCATACATCACCAGGTTTGTTACGATTAGTCCTTTACCTAAGGAGATCGGATACAAAATGAATTAGCATTACAGTGTCAATAGTCCACAACCACAATAAAATCACAAAATTCGGTATGACATTACTACTTCCTGCAACTGAAAATTAATAAGATTGTGATCCAAAGGAATTACTGAGATTTTATTGAAGCTTTGTTATTCCTACTGAAAATGGCATCCCCTCTGTTTATATTGTTGCATAATGTATTATTAACCTTTATGAAAATGGCACCCAGAGTTTTTGTATTGTTGCATATTGTAATATTAACCTATATCTCTTTGCTTTCCAATTGTCAGATATAGCATCTAATGCACAAACCCTTAAAGTGGATCCTCCAGAATCACACACTGTGGTCCAGTGGGGAACCTACGATTAGACTGCTTATTTCCTGGTTCTACCGACAGACATGTATCAACTAGACCCAATCTCCTTTCTTGTCGCTGCACATAGGTCTGACAGGGCACTAACATTCCATAGTTGTCTTTTTCCAGCAGCATCTCCTCTAGTTATCATATGTTCATCGATGAAGAAAGAAGGCTGCCTGTCGATTGATGATCAAGTGTAAAGTTGCTGTTACATCTTATCTGTTTATTTCATGAACCGTTTTTCAGTCTGTGGTGAAACATTTGGCTTGCAACTCGCCCTTCTTCTGGCTTTATTTGTCTCTAGGTCTCTTCTCTACATCCCCATCTAGCTGTAGGTTGCAGACTTCAGTGGAGGTGGACTGTGGTGTTGGCAGTAGAGACATCGGACCCGATTCACAGAACTAACTTAAGACAAAATCCTGAACTTACTACCATTTTGGTATTCACAGAAGGCACTTACTCATTTTGGTATTCACAGAAAGCCCTTACTCATTTCGGTATTCACAGAAGTCAGGAGTCCTAACTTTCGGACTCCTAAATGCCTTCTGTGAATACCGAAAGTCTTAAAATTAGGATTTTTCTCAGTTTAATAATAGTATTGTTAGGACTCCTAACTTTAGGACTCCTAAATGCCTTCTGTGAATACCGAAAGTCTTAAAATTAGGATTTTTCTCAATTTAGTAGTAGTAAAGTTAGGACTCCTAACTTTAGGACTCCTAAATGCCTTCTGTGAATACCGAAAGCCTTAAAATTAGGATTTTTCTCAGTTTAGTAGTAGTATAGTTAGGACTCCTAACTTTAGGACTCCTAAATGACTTCTGTGAATACCGAAAGTCTTAAAATTAGGATTTTTCTCAATTTAGTAGTAGTAAAGTTAGGACTCCTAACTTTAGGACTCCTAAATGCCTTCTGTGAATACCGAAAGCCTTAAAATTAGGATGTTTCTCAGTTTAGTAGTAGTAAAGTTAGGAGTCCCAACTTTAGGACTCCTAAACTGAGAAAAATCCTAACTTTAAGACTTTCGGTATTCACAGTAGGCATTTAGGAGTCCTAAATTTAGGACTGCTAACTTCTGTGAATACCGAAATGAGTAAGTGCCTGCTGTGAATACCAAAATGAGTAAGTGCCTTCTGTGAATACCAAAATAGTAGTAAGTTTAGGATTTTGTCTTAAGTTAGTTCTGTGAATCGGGCCCTTAAGGTCTCATTTTGAATGTATAGAATTTGTAGTCTGTAATTCTGTAAGTATCAATCTTGCATACCAGGATCTGCAATCAATAAATGAGTAATCAATTCATTTTTTGCTTCTAATAATCCTGTAATCTGTTCTTCTTCAAGTGTAACTTCTACTCTGCTTTCTCACGCAGGATGAAAATTAGAGATGAACAGAATTTAAGCCTTTTGGATGATTGAGAAAGTATAGGCAGGTCTTCCATTAGGAGAGTGGGTCCCAACACTGACATCAACTGTGGAATCCTTGTAGAATTTGTCACAAAAAGCCCCAAATACTGTGAGATTTATCCAGATGGAGATTCGAACAATGGAGTATAAGGGTTCTGTTAAATCAACTCAATAGTCTTCTTTTCTTTGACATTAAAACCAACCAAATATTGAAAACCATCTGTCCTTTATTATAAGAAGCATTTGACTCCCTGTCACATATGTTTGCCAAACACCCCAAAGGCCTGTATTGCTTTCTACTTTCCTCTAAAAAGCCTTATGCCCAGTTCTTACTTTAAAGCATTCAAGGATGTCTGGACATTCTGTAAATCCTTCAAAAACTTTAAGACCTCCAATGTATTTCATAAATAGATTCTTTTTACCTTTCAATAATATTACCTCGAATGTTGTACTTCATATTTGTTTTAGGTCTTGCCTAAAGTCATCTTTGAAACCACATTTTTAAATGATCATAACAATGTACACATCTATATGTATATATAGTGGGGCTTTCAGTCAGCCCTTCCCATCCATTGGTTTATTAAAGTGCCTTACACATTTTGCTTCCTCGCACCAGAGACTACACCATCGAACAAGATGTCAATTCACTTCAACCATTGGCTCTGATTGGCAGCATGTTGCTCTTGCACATATGAATATCCACTTAAAAAGTAGTCCACTTCACTGTCAGGACTGGTAGGCCAAATTCTTCTTTCATTTAATGTTTTTGTTATTTATTCTTGCAGTAATATGTTTACTTTTTTTGCGCACACTGAACTATACAAAAAGTGATGAATGGAATGTTTGAATTAATCTCAGCCACTGGGAATTACTCTGGCCACATCCCAGTTCATTGTTATTTTGCACACCATACCATCTCAGTTTGGATCAAGCCATATGCAAATCAGTCTTGACCTTGCTCCGATGGGGACAGTACCGCCTGAACTGCCGGGCCAAATACTCCCTGAACCAGAATCCAAGCACCCTAGGACTGGTTTTGCCATGATTAGGGCTCTTCAGCTAGGTATAACTTGTTTCCAGTGACAGTGTGTACAGGACCCACATCTGAGCATACTCCTCCCACTTCGGGTGACACACTGAAGTATACAAAAAGTGATGGACGGAATGCTTGAATTAATCTCAGCCAGTGGCAATTAGTCGGGCCAAATCCCAGTCCATCATTATTTTGCACACCGGGCCACCTCAGTTTGAACCCAGCCATATGCAAATCAGTCTTGACCCTGCTCCAATGGGAACAGTCCAGCCCAAACTGCCTGGCAAGGTCCTCCCTGAACCAAAACCACAAACAACCTAGGGACTTTTCTGCCCTTATTAGGGCGCATCAGCCAGGTGTAGCTTGGTTCCCGTGACAGTGTGTACACAGGACCCACATCTGGGCATATCCATCCCACTTAGTGCAACACACTGAAGTATACAAAAAGTAATGGCTGCAATGCTTGAAATAATTTCCACCACTGGTAATTACCAGGCAGCATCTAAGTCCACTTTTATTTTGCACACCATCCTCCCTCAGTTTTGACCCGGCCATATGCAAATTAGACTTGACACCACTCGAATGGGAGCAGCCCAATCTGAACTGTCAGGCCAGGTCCTCCCTGAACCGGAACACAAGTGACCTAGGACCGGTTTTCCCTAATTAGGGCTCATCAGCTAGACGTGGGTCCTGTGCACACTGTGCCACTGAAATAAAGTTATATCTGGCTGATAAGCCCTAACTAGGGTGAAACCAGTCCTGGGTTGCTTGTGTTCCGGTTCAGGGAGGGTCTGGCCTGGACTGCTCTCATTGTAGTAAGGTCAAGACTGATGTGCTTATGGCTGGGCCCAAACTGAGGTGGCACGGTGAGTAAAATAACAATGGACTAAGATGTCCCCTCAAGTGACCACCAGTGGCTGAGATTAATACAAGCATTCCGTCTATCACTTTTTTGGCACATATGCATGCCACCTTTTCACAGGGATATATTTCTTACTATATTATGGCTACAATTTAATGCCCATTACATACGTCTCCATAAAAAAAGCGATCTAAAAACATAGCACGCTTGCCTAGATCATATTTGCTGACTTTGCCAATGCTTCTTACGTCTTGCTGACTTTAACATTTTTGTTCACTTCAGTTGTTTTAATTTTTTGGTTTTCCCTTTCCTTTCCTTTTTTCTGGAGTTTTTATTGCTTGTGTTCTATTTTTTCTCCCCTTTGTCCCCAGAAGAGGAACACCAAACCCCTTTTTCTCCATTCATTCCGCTATTGAAATATTGCTTGTTTCATATTTTTCCAAAGTAAAAAGTGTAGAAATTACAAATTGATAAATACAAAGTTCTAAGTTTTGAGACATTAATAATTATGAGCCAGAAAGGCAAGCATGTCTAGAGATTACTCTCTGCCAAACATATAGCATCTAGATTTGGAGCCGGCGAAAGTACTTTCTACTGGCTGATATCCAGGTTTTGTCTTTCAGCCTGATGGTGAGTCCACCTATCCACTCCCCATGGTCAGATAAGAACTCTTGCAGATCCCATTGGCTGTTTTTCCTTCAATTTTTCTCTCCCAATTGATAAGGTCAGAGGCACTTTATCTAACAATACGCTTCAATTTTTCGGTTGAGCCTGGGCAGCGCATGCGCTGCTCTGCGAGACATGCCGTATTCAGGTAGGGACTTGAAGCTCTACCCTCTCTCCACCCATATTTTTTATTGGCCTGTGTCATTGTCCACCATAAACTGTGGCTGTTCATTGGTCAATAGGCTTAGTAGTCCCACCTTAGTACTGCCTTGTCTCATTTTGTAACCTCCCATGACAACACCTCCTGTTATGTGTGTTATTACTCAGTAGGCTTTAATTACAGGCTCCGAGCACTATTTTCTCAAATAGCTTTGTCCTGTCTGCCTGCCTGCCTGCTGTTGCAGGCAGGACACGCTCTCTACTAATGCTTTAAAAAACAATGTATAGCACAAACCCATTTGCAATGCAATAGGTCTCGGTTTTGAGTTTAAGCTATTGGCAGTGTAAATGCCTTTTATTTATCTGTTTTAAAAACAACACATAAATAAAAGGCATTGTTATTTACAATGTCAATAGCTCAAACTCTCGAAAATGCAAGACCTCTGCATTGCAAATGCTTGTTGTCATTGGGGTCATATAAAGTACACATTTGTAGCAAGGTAGCAAGGAAATATTCAGACTGTCAAAAAGTGTAATAATTTCAAACACTTAGACCGCAGAATTTCATGATGTCATCTGCCAAAAAGTAACCAACTGAAGCCCATAACTGGTATGTGTGACCAAATTTTAACATCTTATTGCCGCAGGTAATAGAATAAAATTTTAAAAGTCATCTGGGAAACCAACAATTTATTAGCAAATAAGCTGACCAATAAGGTCCATGTAAAGCATTCCAAATGAAATATGGCATTCCATATCAACAGAAATGTGCCAACTGAACACTATATCATGGTTTTAAAGTAAAGTTAAATCCTACTGCTCGCCTACAGGCAATGATCTTTTCTGAATGTGAGCCCCCTCTCCCTGTTTCTATTGCGCTTCTTTTCGCTCAGGGGCATTAAAGTCTGTTTTCCTGTGATCTCTTCCCCTGTGTCCCTTGCCCAAGCTGAGTCTTGTTGACCTTGTCTGCTAAGACATCAACCAGCAACATCTGTGTCAACTAGGAGATTATTAGTTAATTAACCCAGGAGGACTGGATTATCCTTTGATTCCTCCCAAAGTACTTGAAAATTGGGACCACCTGTTGTTTAGGAGAAATTATTTTATCTCTTTGCTCAGCAGGGGACAGAGGATCCATAGCCCCTTGTCAGTCGAGGTTCAAAATTGCCTTAATGTCTTACATTTTGCTCGGGCTTGGCACATGGCGATCACACTACGGTATGCAAAAAGGGACAAACTGAACGCAAGGGATGCTATGACTAATGCCAAGTAGATTAGATGATAAAAAGCATACGATGGGCTGATAGGGTTCCGACACTGACATGCATGTCCGTGCACCATTTGGAAAACAATTTGCAAACAGTCCTTTTTTTCTCGTAAAAGTAATCACCAGCCACGCAACAAATATCACATGTCCTTTATAATTTGGTTGCTATGCTATTTAGTCCCCTCCGTTTGCCCGATCACAATTGCAGATGTTGCTTCTTTTTTTTCTTTATTTTACTTATACCCATGGCCACTACTTGTGCACCCGTACAAAGCTGAATAGGGTCCAACTGTGGCTACACAGACATATGTGAAAATATTTTAGCAAATCACTACTGCTTCACACTCGATTTCTTATGTTTTATATGTCTTGTGGCTAATTTTTGTATTCCACTGAATTTGGAGTGCAAATTGGAGGCTATTTTGTATTAAAAATGTTATATTTGACTAACTCTTCCATAGACCTATTGACTTCTAGAGAAACGATTTTCTAGGGACACTTCTAGAGTTTGCTGTAAGCCAGTCAAATTCAAGTAAAAAGTAAGATAGGCCATGAAGACAACCAACACCTAGGTGGAATCAGGACTGGGGAAAGAAATGTCTATTCACTAAATATGCACTCCAATACATGCCAGAGGCACTCGTTGGCTCTGCTGACCTTTGCATATGCAATTCTGTATCCTCAGCTTTTTCAGCCTGAGGATGAATTTGCCAAACTTGCCACTTAACTCATCATCATCTGCTCTTTTTGCAGATTGTAACAAGGAATAATATTTGTTAGATATGGGGTCTCTAGGTGGCAGTGGTTTGCACCTGTCCAAGTGGGGACCCTCACTCTAGTTAGGGTAAGGGAGTTACACACCCGAGATAACCCCTGCTTACACCCTTGGTAGCTTGGCACGAGCAGTCAGGCTTAGCTCAGAAACAATATGTAGAGCATTTGTACATACACACACAGTAACACAGTGGATACACTATCAAATGAGTCCACACCAGTTTTAGAACAATAGCCAATATTTCTATGAGAAAAACAAGGCCAAAGTGACAAAGATCTAACATACAAAGGTTAAATTATAATTTTAAAAAGTTTAACCTAGTTAAGTGCATAGAAATCAATAGATACATCCTTTTTAGCACAAAGTACCTTAGATGCGTTAAAAATGAAAGACGGTGCAAGGCGCAGGGGAAGTGAGTCACCAGAAAAGCAAAGCAATGCTGTCGCTCCTTACTCCAATGGTGAGGTGATGCCCCGGTTCCTTAAAGGCAGGGGAGGTGATTTGTTGGTTCCTTACTGCTATGCTGGTGAAGTGATGCATCGGTTCCTTACTGGCAGGGTAGATGATGCGCCGGCTACTTACTGGAAGGGGAGGCGATGTCTCAATTTCCAGACACACAGCCTCGGTTCCTTACTACTGCGCGATGAAGATTCACCATCGAAGAACGATGCATCGAAAATCCAGATGCACTGCGTCGATGTGGAAGCGGCGATACAGGTGCTGCGTCCATTTCACAGCCGACGCAGCAGGCACTGCACCGATTCTTCAACTGCAAAGCAGGTGCTGCTTCAGAGTCGGAGTGGGTGCCATGGACATCTGTGACCGTAGCTTGGGACTCACTCTGCGACGATTTTTCTTCCGCAAAGCAGGTGCTGCATTGAGCAAACAGGCGCTGGGAGTTGACACACCGATTTTCTCTTTATGATTACAAGGTTACACTTCCAAGGGCCGAGGAACTGGATTTGGCACCACTTCACAAGTCAGAACTCTCAGCAGAAGAGCCCAGGCACTGGTAGGTGCAGTCTTTGATGGTTCTGAGACTTCTTAACAGGAGGCAAGCACACACAAGCTCTTGGAGAACCTTAAGAAGCAGGATAGAGAAAGCAAAGTCTAGTCCCTTCACTCTCAGGAGAGAAGCAGCAAACAGCAGACCAGCACAACAAAGCAGCAGGCAGAGTGACAGTCCCTCCTACAGCATCCAGCTCTTCTTGGCAGAATGTCCTCAGTCCAGAAGTGTACTGATTTTGGGGTGTCATAGGTCCAATACTTATACCCCTTTCTGCCTTTGAAGTAGGCAAACTACAAAGGAAAGTATTTGTAGTGCACAAAAACCTGCCTTTCCCTGTCATGGCTCCAGACACACTACATGGGGATGGAGACAGTTGTGTGTGAGTACAGACAGAGTCCTATTTAGGTGTCAGTGACAACTACTCCCGCCACTGTAGCTCAGGAAGGCCCATCAGCATGGTGATGGACCATCACGGTATGCAAGGCATACCTCAGCTCCCTTTGTGTGACTGTCTAGAGTGAATGCACAAGAGCCCAACTGTCAACCAACCAAGATGTGGATTCCACAGACAGGCAGAGGCACAGAATGGTTGAGCCAGAAAATGCTCACTTTCTAAAACTGGAATTTTCAAACACTTAATTTAAAAACCATCGCCACAGAAAGATGTATTTTTAAATTGTGAGTTCAGGGACCCCAAACTCCATATACCTCTATTTGCTCCCGATGGGAAATGACACTTAAAAGATTTTTTAAGGCAATCCCCATGTTACCCTATGGGAGAGATAGACCTTGCAATGGTGAAATATGAATTGTGCAGTATTTCACTATTAGAACATGCAAACCACACCAGTACATGTTGTATCTTTCAAAATGCACTGCACCCTGCCCATGGGGCTGCCTTGGGCCTACCTTAGGGGTGACTATTATGTAACAAAACAGTGGGTGCACTTGCTAGGTCAAAATGGCAGTTTAAAACTGCACATACAGATACTGCAGTGGCAGGCCTGAGACATGTTTACAGGGCTAATCAAGTGGGTGGCACAATCAGTGCTGCAGGCCCACTAGTAGAAATGAATTTACAGGCCCTTGGCATGATTAGTGCACTTTACTAATGACTTATGAGTAAATTAAATATGCCAATCATGGAAAAATCAATTACCATTACATTTTACACAGGGAACACTTGCACTTTAGCACTGGACAGCAGTAGTAAAGTGCCCAGAGTCATCAAACCAGCAAAAACGATGTCCATCATACAAGCAAGAAACAGGAGGCAGAAGCTGAAAGACAGGGAAAATCACGCCAAAAGGTGCCAGGTCTAACAATGTTTCTACCTCAAGCAAGTTAAAAGTTACAGAAAACTCTGTCATGTGTGTTGCTGCACAGTTGGAGATCCTTTACTATGCAGGGAGAGGTCACTATTACAATACAATAGGATTTATAAAGTGCGCGGCTGCCTTCAAAGAGGCGTTCTTGCACTCGCGGTTTTATGGTGAACTGAGGATTGATCCAAACTCATTGCAGGGTGCATAATTATCATTCAGGTAAGTTTTAAGGAGTTTGCTGAAGACTGATTCAGAGGGCGTGAAATGGAGGGCTGAAGACATAGAGTTCCATAGTTTAGCGGTTAGGAAGGAAAAAGAGTGGCCGCCTCTTCTTGCCTTACTAATCTTTGGGATATATAAATGTTTTGTCCATTGGAGTGAAGTGCCCTCTCGTGCTGATACGAAAGTAGTCTTTTTCTCAAATAGCCATGGCCTTTTGCTCACATGCTCTGTAGACTAACTATGGGCAGCCAATGAAGACCACGCAAAGAAGCTGCAACTGAAGCGCGAGCAGGTAACTTTCGAGGCTGTCGCATTCTGAATAATCTGCCGGCGGTGAAGCAGATAGGATGGTAAGCCTAGATATGGGCTATTCGCATAGTCTAGTATAGATGTTACCAGAGTATGCATTACAGATTTACGGCTCCCCTTTGGGATGAAGTGGATCATCTTCCTAACCGATTTCAGTGTGAAAAAAAACCTGCTGTACAAAACAGATCTAACCTGAGGTTAGATCTGTTTTGCACAGCAGTTTTTCATTAGCATATAAATACTATCCACTGGTTTAGATTTACAATTTCAAAATTTCAACTCTTTCAGGCGAGTTTAGTCCATAAGTTCAATGTTTTATTGGTCATTCAAAAGCATTAAACAACATGCAAATTCATCCAATGTAATCATCAAGTATTGTATCCATAGAGTGTACTACCCCATTATATTATCCAAAACCCAATGTATTTCGGGCCAGAACGCGACCCTTCATCAGGGGTCCTTCATTGCTATGCTGTGAGAAAGTGGCTGTGTATATACTGTTCCTTTAATAGGTACAGGGTGTACAGAGTCCACAGAACTCAAGGGTTTAACAGAGGTTAAAGTTAGATATAACCTTACTCTCCAAAGTGGTAGCCTGGTCGAGCAGTAAGGCAGTATCAGAGGACGTGTAAAGCATTTGTTGTACACACTCAGTCAGCAAATAGTTCCACACACTCAATAACTGAACTCTAGGCCAATAGTTTGTATATAAAAAATATATGCTTGTTTTATTTTAGAACCAACACTTGGAATTAAAATATACGTTCTCGATAGGAGATGTTTCATAAAAATACTTTTGTATATGCAGTAGGCTTTTTAGTAAACAGTTACAAGTAGTTGCAGTAGGCAACTCTATTTCTAAACACAATACATTGAGCTCAATGATAAATTCAAATTATATGCAACAGATTACTTTTTAGATTACTTTTGTAATTCCAGGCTTGGATCCTAGATCCAGTCCTGGGTCAGTTCTCAGAATCAGCTGTTAAAAGTCGACTTTGGTACTGTAATGATTTTTAAATAATATTTAACTATTTCAAAAGTGAGCACTTAGAAAATATTTCAGAGCCAAACAATCAATGATTCCCTATGGAAGGAAATGTAAGTTACAGGTACAGTAGGTTATCGTTACTTTTGTAATCCAGTACTGGGTGTCTAGACTCAGTACTGGGACATTTATCCAAAACAGGTAAGTAATTACGTTTTCAGATGTTATACGATTTTTGATGAATATTTAGAAATTGCAGAAATCAACACTTAGAAGAAATTTCACAGAAAAACAGACAATGGTTTCCTACGGAAGAAAAATGAGTTAAAGGTAAGTATAGTTGTGGGTACTTTTCAGAGTCAGTGCTGGGCACCAAGATCCAGCACTGGGAGTTCACCTAAGAGCAGGTGATTAAATTCGTTTTTGGTACTCGGCTGATTTTTGGTGAATATTTTGAGTTTTGAAAAGTCCACACTTAGAAGAATTTCCAAGAAAAAGCCAGTCAATGTTACCCTATGAGGAAAATGAAGTTAGCGGTTTAAGGGTAAGTACTCGACTGGCTGAGTTGAAGTTCTGGGCACAGACTCAGGGGTCCCCCAGTGTCAGGTAGGTACAGTCAGTTCACCCTCAGCGGTTTCAAGACGGCCGGGTGCAGAGAGAGTTAGGCCCAATGTTATCCTATGAGGGATAGGGGGGCCTGGGTTGGTGGCTGCTGTCGGGCAAGCCACGCGGCTGTGGGAGCTGGGCTCCTGGTCACTTACTCAGGGCAAGTGGGGAAGTAGGTTAGAGTAGAGTTTTCACTGCCAGGGCCACTCGGGCGGCTGGGTGCAGGGTGCTTTTGAGCCGTCGGGTGCTCAATTGGTTTCTATGGGAAATCTCCGGTTTGGAAAAAGACTGCAGGCTCGGGGACGAGGACTCTTCAGGTGCCACCACCACTTCGAGGGATAAGTTGGGTAGTTGAAGGATAGGTAGGTACCCCGGGATTGGGCACAGAGGGCCGTGGGGCGCCGGGTGCAGGGGTGCCTTTTGACGTCGGAAATCTTACCCTCTTGTTGATCGCGGTTGGGGTGGCACTCTGTTCCGAGGCTGCAAGCTTCTTCAGGATAGTCGAGGGGGGTCCTTGGGTGCCGGACTCAGGGTCACAGTCGCCGTGGGGTCGTCCTCGTGGGTTTAGTTCACTCCGGCACCGGCCAGGCTTGGCGGGTGCAGAGTGGGCTCGGATCGCGGTTCCGGGCTGCTGCCAGGGGTGAAAGGTAGGTTCTGAGTAGAGCCTCTACTCATGGGAGTCCCAGGGGATCAGAGTTCAAAGGTAGCCAGGTACTCCGGGGTTTCTGAGGTTGCTGGCCACAAGAGATGCCGGGTTTGGAGCAGGAGCAAGTCCGAGGTCGACAGGCCGGTAGGGCTGGGGCCAAAGCAGTTGGTGTCTCCCTCTCCTTTGCAGCTGCAGGGCAGGTCTTCTTTTCTTCTCGCTCTTCTCGTAGTTTTGGAATCTGGAATCTCCGGAAGGAAGGTCCAGGGTGCCCCTAAATACTAGATTTAGGGGCGTTACAGGTAGGTGAAGGCCAGGGACCAATGGGTCCTTGTCCTGGGGTGGGTACACCCCCTATCCTGCCCCTCTCCTGTGGGAGGGGGGCAGTAGCCTAATCCTGATAGGGTATGGCCTCCCATCTTCAAGATGGCGAGAGCCCGGAGATGTGCTTCACCTCGCCTCCCCCACCTGAGGGGTGGGGTGGGCAGGCTGGCACATCCCCTGTCCTTGTATGGGGTTTCCGGCCAAGCTTCCCGCCAGAGTGGGGGTTTGCAGTGGCCTGGGGAAACTCCTAGAGGCGGCAGGCCTTTGAAGCTTCCCTTTACTCATCCTGGGGGAGAAGATCTATCACCTCACCCAGGATGTGCATTGTTGCAGGCCCGGGAGAGCAGGGGCTCTCCCACCCAGGGATCCAGCAACGTGTCTGCTGTGCGGCAGCCTGGGCAGCCTCAGAGCAGACGTGGATTGTAGGTTAGTTGTAAGAGGGCATCTCTAAGATGCCCTCTGGGGTGCTTGGTACATTAAATCTCACACTGGCATCAGTGTGGGTTTAATGTGCTGAGAAGTTTGACACCAAACTTCCCAGTCTTTAGTGTTGCCATTATGGTGCTCTGGAGCTCGTGTTTGACGAGCTCTCAGCACCATGTACTCTTAAATGGCAGCACTGCACTTACAGTGCCCGGGAATGGACCTGGGTACTGTAGGGGCACAGGGCTCCTGCTCCTGTGCCCACACCATGGGCATAATGCACCCAGCCAGAGGGATGACTGACATATGCCTTGGCAGTGTGGGTGTTGGGCATGGCACACAGAGATGTGTGCCATGTCGACTCTTCATTTTGTCCTGCACCCAGACACTCAGCCTGCAAAGGCAGTGTGTGTGTGTAAGGGTACAGGGCCCCTAAGGGTGGCACAATGGGTGCTGCAGCCCTTAGGGGTCTTCCCTGGTCACAAGGCCCTGGGTACCTAGGGTACCATTTACTAGGGGCTGACATGTGGCCAGGGTTTGCCAATTTGGAGTTTGTATGTTTTAAGGAAGGAACATAGGCCCTGGGCACCTGATTGGCAGGAGTCCAGGGTACACTCAGTCAAAGTACATTCAGCAATTTAGCAAAAAGTGGGGGCATACCATGCAAGAAAGAGGGCACTTTCTCACACAACTTCCCCCCCAAACGAAAGGTGATGAGACTAACCTTGTTCTATGGAGTCTTCATTGTCTAAGTGGAAGAACCTGGAAAGTCCATCTGCATTGGCATGGGCAGTCCCTGGTCTATGTTCCCCTTCAAAGTCCATTCCCTGTAGGGAGATGGACCACCTTAATAGCTTTGGATTTTCTCCTTTCATCTGCATTAGCCATCTGAGAGGTCTGTGGTCAGTTTGAACCAGGAAGTGAGTACCAAACAGGTATGGCCTCAACTTCTTCAGGGACCAAACCACAGCAAAGGCCTCCCTCTCAATGGCACTCCAACGCTGCTCTCTGGGGAGTAGCCTCCTGCTTATAAAAGCAACAGGTTGGTCTTGGCCTTCATCATTGGTCTGGGATAGGACCGCTCCTATCCCTAGCTCAGAGGCATCAGTCTGCACTATGAACTGCTTGGCATAATCTGGAGCTTTTAGAATTGGTGCTGAGCACATTGCTTCTTTCAGGGTGTCAAAAGCCTTTTGGCAAAACTAACTGTCCAGTTCACTTTTTTGGGCATTTTCTTGAGGTGAGTTCTGTGAGGGGGTTCACAATGGACCCATACCCCTTCACAAACCTCCTGTAGTATCCAGTCAAGCCAAGGAATGCCCTGACTTGGGTCTGTGTGGTTGGAGCTATCCAGTCCATGATGGCCTGGATCTTAGGTTGTAAGGGCTGTACCTGGCCTCCACCTACAAGGTGGCCCAAGTACACCACAGTGCCCTGCCCTATCTGGCATTTGGATGCCTTGATAGTGAGGCCTGCATTGTGCAGGGCCTCTAAAACTTTTCCAAGGTGGATCAGGTGATCCTGCCAGGTGGAGCTAAAGACAGCAATATCATCAAGATAAGCTGCACTAAAGGACTCCAGCCCAGCCAGGACATGGTTCACCAGCCTCTGGAAAAGTGGCAGGGGCATTCTTTAACCCAAAGGGCATCACAGTAAACTGATAATGTCCATCAGGGGTGGAGAATGCTGTTTTCTCTTTTGCTCCTGGGGCCATGCCAATCTGCAAGTACCCTGCAGTTAAGTCAAAGGTACTGAGGAATTGGGCAGCCCCTAATTTATCTATCAGTTCATCTGCTCTTGGGGTAGGGTGAGCATCTGTCTTGGTGACAGAGTTGAGCCCTCTATAGTTCATACAGAACCTTATCTCTCTCAATTTTTACCTTGTTGATGAGGTTTGGGGACTAGAACCACTGGGCTGGCCCAGGGGCTCTCAGAGGGTTCAATGACCCCTAACTCCAGCATCTCGCTGACCTCAGCTTTGATGCTCTCCTTGACCTGGTCTGACTGTCGATAGATTTTGTTTTTGACAGGTGCATTGTCACCAGTGTCCACATCATGGGTACACCAGTTGGTCAGACCAGGGGTCAGGGAGAAGAGGCTAGCATACTGCTGCAAGACTTGCTTGCAGTCAGTTTGCTGTTGGGCAGAGAGGGTGTCTGATAAGATCACACCATCCACTGACCCATCCTTTGGGCTGTAAGAGAGGAGGTCAGGGAGAGGTTCACTCTCTGCTTCCTGCTCCTCATCAGTCACCATCAGCATGGTGATGTCAGCCCTGTCATTGTAGAGCTTGAGGCGGTTCACATGGATGACCCTCTTGGGTGTCCTGCTAGTGTCCAGGTCAACTAGATAGGTGACCTCACTCTTTCTTTCTAGGATAGGGTAAGGGCCACTCCATTTATCTTGGAGAGCCCTTGGTGCCACTGGCTCCAAAACCCACACCTGTTGCCCAGGTTGAAATTCAACCAGTGCAGCTTTTTGGTCATACCAGTGCTTCTGGAGCTCCTGGCTGGCCTCAATGTTCTTGGATGCTTTTTCCATGTACTCAGCCATTCTGGACCTTAGGCCAAGCACATAGTCCACTATGTCTTGTTTGGGTTCTTGCAGAGGCCTCTCCCAGCCCTCTTTTACAAGACAAAGTGGTCCCCTTACAGGATGACCAAACAGAAGTTCAAAGGGTGAGAAACCTACTCCCTTCTGTGGCACTTCTCTGTAAGCGAAAAGCAGGCATGGTAACAGGACATCCCATCTCCTTTTGAGTTTTTCAGGGAGCCCCATGATCATACCTTTCAATGTCTTGTTGAATCTCTCAACAAGGCCATTGGTTTGTGGGTGGTAGGGGGTAGTAAAGTTATACTGCACCCCACACTCCTTCCACATGTGTGTTAGGTAAGCAGACATGAAGTTGGAACCTCTGTCTGAAACCACCTCCTTAGGAAAACCCTCCCTGGTGAAGACACCCAGGAGGGCCTTGGCTACTGCAGGAGCTGTAGTAGTCCTAAGGGGAATTGCTTCAGGGTACCTAGTGGCATGATCCACTACCACTAGAATAAATGTGTTCCCTGAGGCTGTGGGTGGCTCAAGTGGACCCACAATGTCCACTCCTACCCTTTCAAAGGGGACCCCCGCCACTGGTAGTGGAATGAGGGGGTCCTTTGGGTGGCCACCTGTCTTGCCACTGGCCTGACAGGTGACACAGGAGCTGACAAACTCCTTCACCTTTTGATGCATCTGGGGCCAGTAGAAGTGACTCACTAGCCTTTCCCAAGTTTTGGATTGCCCCAGATGTCCAGCTAGGGGGATGTCATGAGCCAAAGTTAGGAGGAACTCCCTGTACTTCTGTGGCACTACCACCCTCCTGGTGGCTCCAGGAGTGGGGTTTCTTGCCTCAGCATACAGTAATCCCTCTTCCCAATAAGCTCTGTGGGTACCACTGACA
The DNA here is from genome assembly GCF_964204655.1 of Triturus cristatus. Classification (NCBI taxonomy): domain Eukaryota; kingdom Metazoa; phylum Chordata; class Amphibia; order Caudata; family Salamandridae; genus Triturus; species Triturus cristatus. Next base: position 475,874,232 of record NC_140594.1, on the reverse strand, counting down.
TCTCCCCTGGCTTCTGAAACAGCTTGCTGCCTCAGGCTTTCAAGAGTGGGACAGTCTCGCTGACCCTGGCACAGCTCTTCCCTAGAGGGTCCCCCTGGGCCCAAGAGTTCAACTTGGTAAGGGTCAAGTTCCATGGACTCAGTTCCCTCAGGGGTATCCAAATCCTCTCCCTGGGGAGAGGGGTCCTGAATGGTTTGCTGTGTAGAAGCTGGTTCCCCAGTCTTCTTTCCTTTTCTCTGGGTTGGCTGGGCCATTATTCCAGGCTCCAGACCTACTTTTTCACCCTTCCTCTTGCTCTGTGCTCTGGTTTGAACACAAACCAATTCAGGGATGCCCAGCATGGCTGCATGGGCCTGAGGTTTCCAGATCATTTCCAAGCAGACAGGCAGCTGGCAACTTTGGAGAGACCACTACCTGTTTCAGGCCAGTAACCCCCCCCCCCCCCGCCAGCCTAATGTTACCATGGCCATGGGATGACTAGTGGTGACACTGACAGCGTTGGTGACTGGGTAAGACTTCCCAATCAAGTATTGCTCAGGGGAAACCAGTGTGTCTTTCACCATAGTGACACTGGCACCTGTATCCCTCAGAGCGTCTACCCTAGTTCCATTCACCCAGGGGTACTGTAAGTATTTCTTTAAGTTGGGTGGCCACACAGCTACAGTGGCAAACTCGACTTCTCCCAAGGAGACTAGACTGGCTTCAGTGTGTTCCCAGATTTGCTCAGGGTACACTTCTGATCCCATTTGTATGCTTGCTGCCCCAGGAGTAGCTGTACTGGGTGCCTTAGGGGCCTTGTTTTGGGGGCAAGCTACAGTTAAGTGTCCTTGCTTCTTGCAGGTATTACACCAGGCCTTTAAGGGATCAAAGTTCTTCCCCCTATATGGTTGGGGCACATAGGGAGTAGTTTGGGTCCCACCCACCTGAACAGGTTTTTGGGGCCCTTTGGAAGACTCAAACTTTTTATCTTGGGGATTCTCACCACCTTTCCCCTGGGGAGGTTTTGGGACCACTTTCTTTTGGTCACCCCCAGTGGTTGTCTTAGTCACCCTAGTCTTGACCCAGTGGTCTGCCTTCTTTCCCAGTTCTTGGGGAGAAATTAGACCTAGGTCTACCAAATGCTGATGCAACTTTTCATTTGTGCAGTTATTTATAATATGTTCCTTCATGAATAAATTGTACAATCCATTAAAATCCTGCACACCATGTCCAGCTAACCAATCATCCAGTGTCTTCACTGAGAAATCTACAAAATCAATCCAGGACTGGGTCTGGGTTTTGTGAGCCCCCCTGAATCTAATTCTATACTCCTCAGTGGTGAATCCAAATCCCTCAATCAGAGCTTTCTTCATGAGGTCATAGGATCCTGCCTCTGGCCCAGAAAGGGTCAGAAGCCTGTCTCTGCAGTTACCAGAGAACAGTTCCCACAGGAGTGCCCCCCAGAGAGGTTTCTTCACTTTTCTGATATCACAAGCCCTCTCAAAGGCTGTGAACCATTTGGTGATATCATCACCTTCCTCAAATTTAGGGACAATCCCTTTGGGGATTTTAAGGTCAGAAGTTTCCTCCCTATCCTTATTTTTATTATTGCTGCCACCATTGATGGGTGCTAAACCCATCTCTCTCCTTTCTTTTTCTAGAGCCAGGAGCCTGGACTCTAGCTCTAATCTTTTGGCCAGCCTCACAAGGCTGTCCTCTTCACTGGGGGGTCCCCCAGTGTTCTCTCTGGGACCAGAGCCACCTGTGTAGTCTCTAGGTTCCCAGATGCTAATCCTTGGATTGGAGGGTATGGGTGCCCTCTCCTCCCTAGGGAATAGCATGGCGGGGTTGATGTCAACCTCCTCTGCTTCCCTTTCCTCATCTGACTGGCCATCACCATGTTCAGATGGGTGGTCCTTAGCATACTCAGCCAAGAGCTCCTGGAGCCCTAGTTTGGATGGATGCAGGCCCATTTGTAAATTTTTAAGTTTGCATAAGGACCTCAATTCCTTGAAAGACAAGTGTAAGTAAGGTGTGAGGTCGAGCTCCTCCACCAGGTGCACGTTATTATTATCACTAATAGCTGGGTTTGTTTGAGACATTCTAACCTGACAGTTCTAACCCTCTACCCTGACTATAGTGACTTTTATTTTTCTAAAATTCTAATGGGACTTAAGCAAGGCCCTAGCAAGACTTTTAGTAATTTTGGAAAGACCAATCAGAATTCTAAAGGCAATTTTTCGGAGTTCTGTCGTGTGGTCAGATGGTAACCAAGTAGTCCAACAAATGCAAGTTTGTATCCCACCGCTGATCCACCAATGTGAGAAAGTGGCTCTGTATATACTGTTCCTTTAATAGGTACAGGGTGTACAGAGTCCACAGACCCCAAGGGTTTAACAGAGGTTAAAGTTAGATATAACCTTACTCTCCAAAGTGGTAGCCTGGTCGAGCAGTAAGGCAGTATCAGAGGACGTGTAAAGCATTTGTTGTACACACTCAGTCAGCAAATAGTTCCACACACTCAATAACTGAACTCTAGGCCAATGGTTTGTATATAAAAAATATATGCTTGTTTTATTTTAGAACCAACACTTGGAATTAAAATATACTTTCTCGATAGGAGATGTTTCGTAAAAATACTTTTGTATATGCAGTAGGCTTTTTAGTAAACAGTTACAAGTAGTTGCAGTAGGCAACTCTATTTCTAAACACAATACATTGAGCTCAATGATAAATTCAAATTATATGCAACAGATTACTTTTTAGATTACTTTTGTAATTCCAGGCTTGGATCCTAGATCCAGTCTTGGGACAGTTCTCAGAATCAGCTGTTAAAAGTCGACTTTGGTACTGTAATGATTTTTAACTAATATTTAACTATTTCAAAAGTGAGCACTTAGAAAATATTTCAGAGCAAACAATCAATGATTCCCTATAGAAGGAAATGTAGGTTACAGGTACAGTAGGTTATCGTTACTTTTGTAATCCAGTACTGGGTGTCTAGACTCAGTACTGGGACATTTATCCAAAACAGGTAAGTAATTACGTTTTCAGATGTTATACGATTTTTGATGAATATTTAGAAATTGCAGAAATCAACACTTAGAAGAAATTTCACAGAAAAACAGACAATGGTTTCCTACGGAAGAAAAATGAGTTAAAGGTAAGTATAGTTGTGGGTACTTTTCAGAGTCAGTGCTGGGCACCAAGATCCAGCACTGGGAGTTCACCTAAGAGCAGGTGATTAAATTCGTTTTTGGTACTCGGCTGATTTTTGGTGAATATTTTGAGTTTTGAAAAGTCCACACTTAGAAGAATTTCCAAGAAAAAGCCAGTCAATGTTACCCTATGAGGAAAATGAAGTTAGCGGTTTAAGGGTAAGTACTCGACTGGCTGAGTTGAAGTTCTGGGCACAGACTCAGGGGTCCCCCAGTGTCAGGTAGGTACAGTCAGTTCACCCTCAGCGGTTTCAAGACGGCCGGGTGCAGAGAGAGTTAGGCCCAATGTTATCCTATGAGGGATAGGGGGGCCTGGGTTGGTGGCTGCTGTCGGGCAAGCCACGCGGCTGTGGGAGCTGGGCTCCTGGTCACTTACTCAGGGCAAGTGGGGAAGTAGGTTAGAGTAGAGTTTTCACTGCCAGGGCCACTCGGGCGGCTGGGTGCAGGGTGCTTTTGAGCCGTCGGGCGCTCAATTGGTTCCTATGGGAAATCTCCGGTTTGGAAAAAGACTGCAGGCTCGGGGACGAGGACTCTTCAGGTGCCACCACCACTTCGAGGGGTACGTTGTGTAGTTGAAGGATAGGTAGGTACCCCGGAATTGGGCACAGAGGGCCGTGGGGCGCCGGGTGCAGGGGTGCCTTTTGACATCGGAAATCTTACCCTCTTGTTGATTGCGGTTGGGGTGGCACTCTGTTCCGAGGCTGCAAGCTTCTTCAGGATAGTCGAGGGGGGTCCTTGGGTGCCGGACTCAGGGTCACAGTCGCCGTGGGGTCGTCCTCGTGGGTTTAGTTCACTCCGGCACCGGCCAGGCTTGGCGGGTGCAGAGTGGGCTGGGATCGCGGTTCCGGGCTGCTGCCAGGGGTGAAAGGTAGGTTCTGAGTAGAGCCTCTACTCATGGGAGTCCCAGGGGATCAGAGTTCAAAGGTAGCCAGGTACTCTGGGGTTTCTGAGGTTGCTGGCCACAAGAGATGCCGGGTTTGGAGCAGGAGCAAGTCCGAGGTCGACAGGCCGGTAGGGCTGGGGCCAAAGCAGTTGGTGTCTCCCTCTCCTTTGCAGCTGCAGGGCAGGTCTTCTTTTCTTCTCGCTCTTCTTGTAGTTTCGGAATCTGGAATCTCCGGAAGGAAGGTCCAGGGTGCCCCTAAATACTAGATTTAGGGGCGTTACAGGTAGGTGAAGGCCAGGGACCAATGGGTCCTTGTCCTGGGGTGGGTACACCCCCTATCCTGCCCCTCTCCTGTGGGAGGGGGGCAGTAGCCTAATCCTGATAGGGTAGGGCCTCCCATCTTCAAGATGGCGAGAGCCCGGAGATGTGCTTCACCTCGCCTCCCCCACCTGAGGGGTGGGGTGGGCAGGCTGGCACATCCCCTATCCTTGTATGGGGTTTCCGGCCAAGCTTCCCGCCAGAGTGGGGGGTTGCAGTGGCCTGGGGAAACTCCTAGAGGCGGCACGCCTTTGAAGCTTCCCTTTACTCATACTGGGGGAGAAGATCTATCACCTCACCCAGGATGTGCATTGTTGCAGGCCCGGGAGAGCAGGGGCTCTCCCACCCAGGGGTCCAGCAACGTGTCTGCTGTGTGGCAGCCTGGGCAGCCTCAGAGCAGACGTGGTTTGTAGGTTAGTTGTAAGAGGGCATCTCTAAGATGCCCTCTGGGGTGCTTGGTACATTAAATCTCACACTGGCATCAGTGTGGGTTTAATGTGCTGAGAAGTTTGACACCAAACTTCCCAGTCTTTAGTGTTGCCATTATGGTGCTGTGGAGCTCGTGTTTGACGAGCTCTCAGCACCATGTACTCTTAAATGGCAGCACTGCACTTACAGTGCCCGGGAATGGACCTGGGTACTGTAGGGGCACAGGGCTCCTGCTCCTGTGCCCACACCATGGGCATAATGCACCCAGCCAGAGGGGTGACTGACATATGCCTTGGCAGTGTGGGTGTTGGGCATGGCACACAGAGATGTGTGCCATGTCGACTCTTCATTTTGTCCTGCACCCAGACACTCAGCCTGCAAAGGCAGTGTGTGTGTGTAAGGGTACAGGGCCCCTAAGGGTGGCACAATGAGTGCTGCAGCCCTTAGGGGTCTTCCCTGGTCACAAGGCCCTGGGTACCTAGGGTACCATTTACTAGGGGCTGAAATGTGGCCAGGGTTTGCCAATTTGGAGTTTGTATGTTTTAAGGAAGGAACATAGGCCCTGGGCACCTGATTGGCAGGAGTCCAGGGTACACTCAGTCAAAGTACATTCAGCAATTTAGCAAAAAGTGGGGGCATACCATGCAAGAAAGAGGGCACTTTCTCACACAACTTCCCCCCCAAACGAAAGGTGATGAGACTAACCTTGTTCTATGGAGTCTTCATTGTCTAAGTGGAAGAACCTGGAAAGTCCATCTGCATTGGCATGGGCAGTCCCTGGTCTATGTTCCACTTCAAAGTCCATTCCCTGTAGGGAGATGGACCACCTTAATAGCTTTGGATTTTCCCCTTTCATCTGCATTAGCCATCTGAGAGGTCTGTGGTCAGTTTGAACCAGGAAGTGAGTACCAAACAGGTATGGCCTCAACTTCTTCAGGGACCAAACCACAGCAAAGGCCTCCCTCTCAATGGCACTCCAACGCTGCTCTCTGGGGAGTAGCCTCCTGCTTATAAAAGCAACAGGTTGGTCTTGGCCTTCATCATATGTCTGGGATAGGACCGCTCCTATCCCTAGCTCAGAGGCATCAGTCTGCACTATGAACTGCTTGGCATAATCTGGAGCTTTTAGAATTGGTGCTGAGCACATTGCTTCTTTCAGGGTGTCAAAAGCCTTTTGGCAAAACTAACTGTCCAGTTCACTTTCTTGGGCATTTTCTTGGAGGTGAGTTCTGTGAGGGGGTTCACAATGGACCCATGCCCCTTCACAAACCTCCTGTAGTATCCAGTCAAGCCAAGGAATGCCCTGACTTGGGTCCGGGTGGTTGGAGCTATCCAGTCCATGATGGCCTGGATCTTAGGTTGTAAGGGCTGTACCTGGCCTCCACCTACAAGGTGGCCCAAGTACACCACAGTGCCCTGCCCTATCTGGCATTTGGATGCCTTGATAGTGAGGCCTGCATTGTGCAGGGCCTCTAAAACTTTTCCAAGGTGGATCAGGTGATCCTGCCAGGTGGAGCTAAAGACAGCAATATCATCAAGATAAGCTGCACTAAAGGACTCCAGCCCAGCCAGGACATGGTTCACCAGCCTCTGGAAAGTGGCAGGGGCATTCTTTAACCCAAAGGGCATCACAGTAAACTGATAATGTCCATCAGGGGTGGAGAATGCTGTTTTCTCTTTTGCTCCTGGGGCCATGCCAATCTGCCAGTACCCTGCAGTTAAGTCAAAGGTACTGAGGAATTGGGCAGCCCCTAATTTATCTATCAGTTCATCTGCTCTTGAGATAGGGTGAGCATCTGTCTTGGTGACAGAGTTGAGCCCTCTATAGTTCACACAGAACCTCATCTCTCTCTTTTCACCCTGTTGATGAGGTTTGGGGACTAGAACCACTGGGCTGGCCCAGGGGCTCTCAGAGGGTTCATTGACCCCTAACTCCAGCATCTTGCTGACCTCAGCTTTGATGCTCTCCTTGACCTGGTCTGACTGTCGATAGATTTTGTTTTTGACAGGTGCATTGTCACCAGTGTCCACATCATGGGTACACCAGTTGGTCAGACCAGGGGTCAGGGAGAAGAGGCTAGCATACTGCTGCAAGACTTGCTTGCAGTCAGTTTGCTGTTGAGCAGAGAGGGTGTCTGATAAGATCACACCATCCACTGACCCATCCTTTGGGCTGTAAGAGAGGAGGTCAGGGAGAGGTTTACTCTCTGCTTCCTGCTCCTCATCAGTCACCATCAGCATGGTGATGTCAGCCCTGTCATTGTAGAGCTTGAGGCGGTTCACATGGATGACCCTCTTGGGTGTCCTGCTAGTGCCCAGGTCAACTAGATAGGTGACCTCACTCTTTCTTTCTAGTATAGGGTAAGGGCCACTCCATTTATCTTGGAGAGCCCTTGGTGCCACTGGCTCCAAAACCCACACCTGTTGCCCAGGTTGAAATTCAACCAGTGCAGCTTTTTGGTCATACCAGTGCTTCTGGAGCTCCTGGCTGTCCTCAAGGTTCTTGGATGCTTTTTCCATGTACTCAGCCATTCTGGACCTTAGGCCAAGCACATAGTCCACTATGTCTTGTTTGGGTTCTTGCAGAGGCCTCTCCCAGCCCTCTTTTACAAGACAAAGTGGTCCCCTTACAGGATGACCAAACAGAAGTTCAAAGGGTGAGAAACCTACTCCCTTCTGTGGCACTTCTCTGTAAGCGAAAAGCAGGCATGGTAACAGGACATCCCATCTCCTTTTGAGTTTTTCAGGGAGCCCCATGATCATACCTTTCAATGTCTTGTTGAATCTCTCAACAAGGCCATTGGTTTGTGGGTGGTAGGGGGTAGTAAACTTATACTGCACCCCACACTCCTTCCACATGTGTGTTAGGTAAGCAGACATTAAGTTGGAACCTCTGTCTGAAACCACCTCCTTAGGAAAACTCTCCCTGGTGAAGACACCCAGGAGGGCCTTGGCTACTGCAGGAGCTGTAGTAGTCCTAAGGGGAATTGCTTCAGGGTACCTAGTGGCATGATCCACTACCACTAGAATAAATTTGTTCCCTGAGGCTGTGGGTGGCTCAAGTGGACCCACAATGTCCACTCCTACCCTTTCAAAGGGGACCCCCACCACTGGTAGTGGAATGAGGGGGGCCTTTGGGTGGCCACCTGTCTTGCCACTGGCCTGACAGGTGACACAGGAGCTGACAAACTCCTTCACCTTTTGATGCATCTGGGGCCAGTAGAAGTGACTCACTAGCCTTTCCCAAGTTTTGGATTGCCCCAGATGTCCAGCTAGGGGGATGTCATGAGCCAAAGTTAGGAGGAACTCCCTGTACTTCTGTGGCACTACCACCCTGCTGGTGGCTCCAGGAGTGGGGTTTCTTGCCTCAGCATACAGTAATCCCTCTTCCCAATAAGCTCTGTGGGTACCACTGACATCTCCCCTGGCTTCTGAAACAGCTTGCTGCCTCAGGCTTTCAAGAGTGGGACAGTCTCGCTGACCCTGGCACAGCTCTTCCCTAGAGGGTCCCCCTGGGCCCAAGAGTTCAACCTGGTAAGGGTCAAGTTCCATGGACTCAGTTCCCTCAGGGGTATCCAAATCCTCTCCCTGGGGAGAGGGGTCCTGAATGGTTTGCTGTGTAGAAGCTGGTTCCCCAGTCTTCTTTCCTTTTCTCTGGGTTGGCTGGGCCATTATTCCAGGCTCCAGACCTACTTTTTCACCCTTCCTCTTGCTCTGTGCTCTGGTTTGCACACACACCAATTTAGGGATGCCCAGCATGGCTGCATGGGCCTTCAGTTCAACCTCAGCCCAGGCTGAGGTTTCCAGATCATTTCCAAGCAGACAGGCAGCTGGCAACTTTGGAGAGACCACTACCTGTTTCAGGCCAGTAACCCCCCCCCAGCCTAATGTTACCATGGCCATGGGATGACTAGTGGTGACACTGTCAGCGTTGGTGACTGGGTAAGACTTCCCAATCAAGTATTGCTCAGGGGAAACCAGTGTGTCTTTCACCATAGTGACAATGGCACCTGTATCCCTCAGAGCGTCTACCCTAGTTCCATTCACCCATGGGTACTGTAAGTATTTCTTTAAGTTGGGTGGCCACACAGCTACAGTGGCAAACTCCACTTCTCCCAAAGGAGACTAGACTGGCTTCAGTGTGTTCCCAGATTTGCTCAGGGTACACCTCTGATCCCATTTGTATGCTTGCTGCCCCAGGAGTAGCTGTACTGGGTGCCTTAGGGGCCTTGTTTTGGGGGCGAGCTACAGTTAAGTGCCCTTGCTTCTTGCAGGTATTACACCAGGCCTTTAAGGGATCAAAGTTCTTCCCCCTATATGGTTGGGGCACATAGGGAGTAGTTTGGGTCCCACCCACCTGAACAGGTTTTTGGGGCCCTTTGGAAGACTCAAACTTTTTATCTTGGGGATTCTCACCACCTTTCCCCTGGGGAGGTTTTGGGACCACTTTCTTTTGGTCACCGCCAGTGGTTGTCTTAGTCACCCTAGTCTTGACCCAGTGGTCTGCCTTCTTTCCCAATTCTTGGGGAGAAATTAGACCTAGTTCTACCAAATGCTGATGCAACTTTTCATTTGTGCAGTTATTTAAAATATGTTCCTTCATGAATAAATTGTACAATCCATTAAAATCCTGCACACCATGTCCAGCTAACCAACCATCCAGTGTCTTCACTGAGAAATCTACAAAATCAATCCAGGACTGGGTCTGGGTTTTGTGAGCCCCCCTGAATCTAATTCTATACTCCTCAGTGGTGAATCCAAATCCCTCAATCAGAGCTTTCTTCATGAGGTCATAGGATCCTGCCTCTGGGAGGCTCATATCACCCTACCTGCTGCTGACTTTGCCACGGACATCGACGGTGCTGGGTCCCGGACGCTGGTAGTTCTCCCCCGCCGCCGTAGCTTCCTGCCTCGCACGGCCGCCGCAGGGGAGACTACAGCTCCCAGCTTGCTCTGCGGCCTTTGCCACGCCCACTTGCCGCCTGTTCGCGCCCGGAGGCGCATAAACGCCAGGAGCTCCCTCCGCGTCGCGGGACGCGCGCGGGCGTCGCCGGGCTGAGCCCGGGCAGAGGGCGGGCCGTCTGTGGCCGTCCGGGGCAGGAGGAGGCAGGGCTGGGCCCTCCCTCTGAAATTTGGCATCAGGGCTTCCGCCCCATTCCAGGTACTGCTGTTGATTTATGTGTATTGCTCCATGCGTATCGCTGTGGATGTGGTCTGTGTTGGCGTACATTGGTCGCAATCTGGATACTGTTTGCGGTTGCCGCAATACACCTTTTCGTCTGTTTGCGGCTGGGAACCTTTTTTTGATAATTGATCATTTCCTGACAAGAGTAGTGACACCTACTGCACTGAGACTCTGGGAGAGATAAACCGTGCCTTATTACCCGGAGCAGTGTGGATTAAAAGTTGCGAGACTTTGCAGGCTCATACCTGGGTAACTTGGCCTTTTGAGTCTGCTGGCAGTTAGACATTTGTCAAAGCTGATAATCAACCACATTCCACTTTCTACTATGTCAGGCTCTAAGAAAGACAAGGTAGTCACGGGGGCAGGCTCCATGAACAATTTCCTTGTCAAAATGGTGAATAAAATTAATGATGATAGAAGGGCTTCTTTGGGCAAAGTAGCTTCTCTGGACTATGACCCCCTTCCAACAAGAGCAGCTACACCGGAGGCTGCGCAAGAGGGCGAAAATAGCGCTGACTGTATGTTAGGAGATCAAAACGCAAGCAATCCAGCCAGCGTAATAGTAGCTTCGATCCACCGGGACCCCGATACCATAACGACTGATCCTACAATGCTTGATAAGGTATGTTCTGACTCTGATGAAGAGGTGGAAGTAATGGAAGGAAGCAAAGGAAAGAGACCTGTCAGATCATGCAGAAGGCAGCAAAGCAAGAGGGGGGTTAAGATCATCCACAGGAGAAGAGGGGATAACCACTTGCCTGATAGTCAAATCTCCCCTAAAACCAAAGCAAACGTAGAGAATACAAAGGAACCCAATATCATACTGAGCCCTGAGCAGTTTGGTTTGCTAATTAACCGCATAGAGGCCGCTTTTGACCTTAAACTAAAGGCTTCCATTGACTGCCTTGCAGTCAAATTGGACACCGTGAATGCGGAGCTTAAAAGACTAGGAGGTCTATTGGATCAACAGTTGGCCAAACTATCTAAGGCGAACCCCCCACTCCCTTCAACGAGTTCATTGAGACCCGATGTCATAGGAAAAAGTGCCACAACAGCCCCAAACCCACCTCCTTTGATTCCTCAGGTCAACTGTATGGTAAACAACCCTATTGTTCCCCCAGCCATCCGTCCCCCACCAGTAGACCTGGATGTTGATCAGGCTGGGTGCCATCAGAGACCTGGTCCCTTATTTAACACTAATGCCGTACAAGGCAGGCGCAATAATTCTATTAACCTGCCCCCGGATTGCGCACCCTATGTCGTCGTGCTAGCCAATGTTCCGATGTATAGCCCAGGCACTTCCGAGCCACAAGAGGAAGCGCATGACTCCCTTAAAAATAAAGTGGTGGCTTGGCTAGGTGCTAAATGCGGTTTTCCTACTAAACGTGCTGGAGACATTATCACGACGAGGAGAGTGAACTGGATTGGCCCCTCGAGGAAAACATGTAGAGGGGATTGTGCGGTCGTGAACTTCAAATACCCACAACATGTGGCCACAGTCCTCCTACGGGCAGCATCTCTGTTGGAGGACAGTAATGGTATTCGAGTGCGCCCGCTTGGGTATTTCTACAACCATGTCAATTTACCCTCTTTGCCTAGACAAAGACTAAATCCATTTACCCCGGTGGGGCCCAGATTGGCTCATCAAAGTTCGTTGCAGGGCCGAGATAACCTCTTTACCTTTGGTCCCCCCATTACAACTTATAACAGATTCAATGCGCTCTCAGGCCTCGACTTCTGTGATTGACGGGGAGAGGGAGAGGGTACAGTGGACGATGCCATAGTGGACCCAACACCAACGGTCCTTGTACCTTCTTCTGAGGCGGACAACAACAGTTTAACAGAGATCATTACTGATAAAGGGGACACGGTTAGACTGTTATCTTGGAATATTGCTGGGTTGCGGTCTAAGAAGGGAGACCCTAATTGGGAAAAATTTGTAAAGCGCCACGATATTATCGCTATGCAAGAGACTTGGGATTTGGAGTGTGATTACTGGTTAGACCGTTTCACATCTTATTTTGTACCTGCTTTGCCTTCCCCCGCAGGCCGGAACAAAGGAGGTCTAATGACGTTAGTTTCGGTGAACATAAAAGGTAAAATTACCCCGATAGATTGTGCCTCCCATAGTTTCATCATTCTGGAGTTAACATTAGAGGATGGTTGCAAATTGCTTTTGGTTAACTGTTATAATGCTCCAAACAGCCATCCAGAATCTATGCATTTTACATGGTTATCAGACTTTTTAAATCTCTACAGAGACAAGCAATCCACTTTGTGTCGATTTATTTTAATGGGTGATTTTAACGTTCATTTGTGCTCACATTGTGTCCTATTGGAAGAAGACGGGCCAGATAGCGTGTCCCTCCCTCACCTAGAACATACACAGAAGGGTCGGGTGCTTGAAAATGTATTGCGGGAAAATGAGCTATATGAATCAGAATTTTATGATAAAAGTACACGGGTTGCCACTTATACGGGAAGGGCTAGCGATTCGATAATTGATTTTATTTTTGTTTCTAGATGTTTTCTTAATTATGTGATTTCTTATAATGCAATTGCTATGCCTATGAGTGACCACAACCCTGTGGGATTGGAGCTAGCGAATAGCTCCTTCTTGTCAAAATCAGTTGTCTTCCATCTGACTATATTGCCTGTAAAGGAAAAGGATCAGGGGAGAAGAATTAAATGGGAGATGGTCGTACCGGACAACTTTTTCCTAACTCTATCCTCCTCAGTCTCGGAAGAGCTAAATGTGTGTGCAAATCCATCAGCTGGGAGCAAGGAGGTTATATCTTCCTTCGAAGATATTTGCCGGTTTGTGTCTATTAGTCTCACTGCCAAAGGGCAGGGGGGCAAACATAAACCGGCTAAAGGCTGGTTTGAAAAAAATTGTAGCAAAGCTCATAACCGCCTTAAAAAAGCCCTCAATATTCGCCCAAGGGACAAGGCGTTAGTGGCGCGACTAAGAAAGGATTTTAACACGGCCACTACTTTGCGTAAAAACGAAATAAAAAGCAAAGCCTGGGAGGATTTAAGGGATAAAGCCACCCTAAAAAACAGTGCTGAGTTTTGGTCAATAATCAATTCCCCATTACTTTCAGGTGTTCAAAACTCAGTGCTGGAATTAAACATTCCAGAGGAGGACTGGCTTCGACATTTTGGAAAAATTTATGACAGTAATAGGGAGCCGGAACCTTTCACAATCCCTACGAATGAGATCCCCCTGGAGCCCGTGAGATTCGATACTAGTGAGGTACTTAGAGCTATAGAGGAGACAGCAGGACGCAAGGCCCCGGGCCCCGATGGAGTGCCAGCGGATATGTTCAGGGCAAATCCGCTGTTTTGGGCCAATATTCTAACAAGAGTTTTTAACGCTGCTGCTGTAGTGGGATTCCCTCAGTCCTGGTCTTTAGCTACAATTGTCCCAATTTTCAAAAAAGGGCAGAGAGGAGATCCAAAATGCTATAGACCAATATCGCTGTTGGACTCCTCGGTAAAAATCCTAGGGAAGGCTGTCCTGGCGAGAATTTCCGCGTGGGCAAAGGGGAACAACATCCTATCCGAGGCACAATTTGGCTTTAGGTCAGGGAGGAGTACTGAGGACCAATGCCTCAACCTCCACCTCATACTCTCTAAATACACCAGAGCAAAAAGGGGTAGTTTATTCCTTGGCTTCATGGGCTTGTCCACAGCCTTTGATCTTGTCAATAGATCTAAGCTGTGGGCAATGCTCCTGAAGATGGGCCTCGATAGTTCCTTGGTACACTTTCTGGTGGAGCTCCACAAAGATCTGAGGGCCCGCATTAGAATGACCACCGACGGAAAGTGTACCGAGAGTTTTAGATCAACGAGAGGGGTCCGTCAGGGATGCATCCTGGCGCCAATGCTGTTCACGCTCTACGTGAACTCTTTGGAGGGTGACCTAACGACTGCCACAAAGGATAGCCCGAGCATGGGGGGTGCACCAATTCCGGTGCTCCTCTATGCCGATGATGCGGTGCTAATAGCCAGGACCCCAGTTGCCCTACAAAAGTTACTCGACTCCTTTGGTAATTTTATGTCTAGTCTCGACCTAGTGATCAACAAAAACAAATCACACACCATGTCAGTAGGATGTGGTAAGCGTAAAGAAAAAACCTTCTTTTGCGATGGAGAGGTGATCACAAGTGTGAAAGTCTTTACATATTTGGGTGTGATTTTTGACCAAAGGGGAACTTGGACACCGCAGTTAACATCTAAAATGAATGCGGTAAGAATTTCATATGCTGCAATCCTGGGGTTTTCTAAGAGATTGGGGGGGAAACCTATGGAGGCTATTCTGGCCGTCTACAAAGCCAAGACAGTCGCAATCGCTAGATATGGAGCAGCTGTCTGGGGATATGTTAATTCTAAAAGCATCCAGATAGAGGAAAATAAATTTCTTCGTTCTTTGTTGGGCCTTCCCCAGTCAACTGCCACCCACTCAGTACATCTTGAGTTGGGTATGGGCTACATTCTAGACACAATCAATCTAGCTCCACTCTTGATGTGGATTAAGCTCTGGCTTAACCCGAACCTTAGCCTTAACCATCGGATCATCAAAGATTGTCTTGCACTAGATCACAGGAGGGATATTCAGTGGCTGTCTTATATTGAATCTACGGCAGCACTTCTGGGACGCCCTGAAATTTTTAGCAGCCCAGAAACCCTGTGTAAAGCTGATTTGCTGTGGGTGAAGACCAATTTCTTTAGAATACGTATGGCCGAGCGTGAAGCGTATGATTTATGCAAACCCTCTGTGAGGGCACATGTATTGATAACCCCATCTTGTGAGCTGGCTCCTTATTTAACAGTGGTAACCAATTCTTTTCATAGATGGCTTTTATCCAAATTTCGGTTTAATCAAATTTATATGGTACTGCGGGACGAGAAAGAATGGTGCAAGCTCGAGGAATCGTCTCCATGCAAATGCGACGGTTTCTCTATCCAGGATAATGCTCATTTTCTGTTCTTTTGTTCCTTTTATCATGAACCTCGTACCAGATATTTAAAATCAATTCTGAAGGAGCTGGGTTTTATCCAGTACAAGCCTGCGTTGTTGTATTTACAGATGTCGCTTTCTCCTATAATCATGTACTGCACTGCTAGCTTTTTGGCCGCATCTGTCAGATGTAAGAGATCAAGGTTAAGATTGGAAGCACAGATGAGGATAGATACTTGAATCCACGTTTAATGCAATGCTGAGTGCAATTTGTAATGAATTTTGTGTAAATGCCTTTTTAACCTGCTTTTTAAATTTACTAATTGTTTAATCCTGTTTTATATGAACTGTAAGATATTTATTGTAGAATACTTTTATGATTTTAATTAATCGAATAAAGTGGACTTTGACTTGACTTGAAAATATGTTCCTTCATGAATAAATTGTACAATCCATTAAAATCCTGCACACCATGTCCAGCTAACCAACCATCCAGTGTCTTCACTGAGAAATCTACAAAATCAATCCAGGACTGGGTCTGGGTTTTGTGAGCCCCCCTGAATCTAATTCTATACTCCTCAGTGGTGAATCCAAATCCCTCAATCAGAGCTTTCTTCATGAGGTCATAGGATCCTGCCTCTGGCCCAGAAAGGGTCAGAAGCCTGTCTCTGCAGTTACCAGAGAACAGTTCCCACAGGAGTGCCCCCCAGAGAGGTTTCTTCACTTTTCTGATATCACAAGCCCTCTCAAAGGCTGTGAACCATTTGGTGATATCATCACCTTCCTCAAATTTAGGGACAATCCGTTTGGGGATTTTAAGGTCAGAAGTTTCCTCCCTATCCTTATTTTTATTATTGCTGCCACCATTGATGGGTGCTAAACCCATCTCTCTCCTTTCTTTTTCTAGAGCCAGGAGCCTGGACTCTAGCTCTAATCTTTTGGCCAGCATCACAAGGCTGTCCTCTTCACTGGGGGGTCCCCCAGTGTTCTCTCTGGGACCAGAGCCACCTGTGTAGTCTCTAGGTTCCCAGATGCTAATCCTTGGATTGGAGGGTATGGGTGCCCTCTCCTCCCTAGGGAATAGCATGGGGGGGGTTGTTGTCAACCTCCTCTGCTTCCCTTTCCTCATCTGACTGGCCATCACCATGTTCAGATGGGTGGTCCTTAGCATACTCAGCCAAGAGCTCCTGGAGCCCTAGTTTGGATGGATGCAGGCCCATTTGTAAATTTTTAAGTTTGCATAAGGACCTCAATTCCTTGAAAGACAAGTGTAAGTAAGGTGTGAGGTCGAGCTCCTCCACCAGGTCCATGTTATTATTATCACTAATAGTTGGGTTTGTTTGAGACATTCTAACCTGACAGTTCTAACCCTCTACCCTGACTATAGTGACTTTTATTTTTCTAAAATTCTAATGGGACTTAAGCAAGGCCCTAGCAAGACTTTTAGTAATTTTGGAAAGACCAATCAGAATACTAAAGGCAATTTTTCGGAGTTCTGTCGTGTGGTCAGATGGTAACCAATTAGTCCAACAAATGCAAGTTTGTATCCCACCGCTGATCCACCAATGTGAGAAAGTGGCTCTGTATATACTGTTCCTTTAATAGGTACAGGGTGTACAGAGTCCACAGACCCCAAGGGTTTAACAGAGGTTAAAGTTAGATATAACCTTACTCTCCAAAGTGGTAGCCTGGTCGAGCAGTAAGGCAGTATCAGAGGACGTGTAAAGCATTTGTTGTACACACTCAGTCAGCAAATAGTTCCACACACTCAATAACTGAACTCTAGGCCAATGGTTTGTATATAAAAAATATATGCTTGTTTTATTTTAGAACCAACACTTGGAAATAAAATATACTTTCTCGATAGGAGATGTTTCGTAAAAATACTTTTGTATATGCAGTAGGCTTTTTAGTAAACAGTTACAAGTAGTTGCAGTAGGCAACTCTATTTCTAAACACAATACATTGAGCTCAATGATAAATTCAAATTATATGCAACAGATTACTTTTTAGATTACTTTTGTAATTCCAGGCTTGGATCCTAGATCCAGTCCTGGGTCAGTTCTCAGAATCAGCTGTTAAAAGTCGACTTTGGTACTGTAATGATTTTTAACTAATATTTAACTATTTCAAAAGTGAGCACTTACAAAATATTTCAGAGCAAACAATCAATGATTCCCTATGGAAGGAAATGTAGGTTACAGGTACAGTAGGTTATCGTTACTTTTGTAATCCAGTACTGGGTGTCTAGACTCAGTACTGGGACATTTATCCAAAACAGGTAAGTAATTACGTTTTCAGATGTTATACGATTTTTGATGAATATTTAGAAATTGCAGAAATCAACACTTAGAAAAAATTTCACAGAAAAACAGACAATGGTTTCCTACGGAAGAAAAATGAGTTAAAGGTAAGTATAGTTGTGGGTACTTTTCAGAGTCAGTGCTGGGCACCAAGAACCAGCACTGGGAGTTCACCTAAGAGCAGGTGAGTAAATTCGTTTTTGGTACTCGGCTGATTTTTGGTGAATATTTTGAGTTTTGAAAAGTCCACACTTAGAAGAATTTCCAAGAAAAAGCCAGTCAATGTTACCCTATGAGGAAAATGAAGTTAGCGGTTTAAGGGTAAGTACTCGACTGGCTGAGTTGAAGTTCTGGGCACAGACTCAGGGGTCCCCCAGTGTCAGGTAGGTACAGTCAGTTCACCCTCAGCAGTTTCAAGACGGCCAGGTGCAGAGATAGTTAGGCCCAATGTTATCCTATGAGGGATAGGGCGGCCTGGGTTGGTGGTTGCTGTCGGGCAAGCCACGCGGCTGTGGAAGCTGGGCTCCTGGTCACTTACTCAGGGCAAGTGGGGAAGTAGGTTAGAGTAGAGTTTTCACTGCCAGGGCCACTCGGGCGGCTGGGTGCAGGGTGCTTTTGAGCTGTCGGGCGCTCATTTGGTTTCTATGGGAAATCTCCGATTTGGAAAAAGACTGCAGGCTCGGGGTCGAGGACTCTTCAGGTGCCACCACCACTTCGAGGGGTAAGTTGGGTAGTTGAAGGATAGGTAGGTACCCCGGGATTGGGCACAGAGGGCCGTGGGGCGCCGGGTGCAGGGGTGCCTTTTGACATCGGAAATCTTACCCTCTTGTTGATCGCGGTTGGGGTGGCACTCTGTTCCGAGGCTGCAAGCTTCTTCAGGATAGTCGAGGGGGGTCCTTGGGTGCCGGACTCGGGGTCACAGTCGCCGTGTGGTCGTCCTCTAGGTTTAGTTCACTCCGGCACCAGCCAGGCTTGGCGGGTGCAGAGTGGGCTGGGATCGCGGTTCCGGGCTGCTGCCAGGGGTGAAAGGTAGGTTCTGAGTAGAGCTTCTACTCATGGGAGTCCCAGGGGATCAGAGTTCAAAGGTAGCCAGGTCCTCCGGGGTTTCTGAGGTTGCTGGCCACAAGAGATGCCGGGTTTGGAGCAGGAGCAAGTCTGAGGTCGACAGGCCGGTAGGGCTGGGGCCAAAGCTGTTGGTGTCTCCCTCTCCTTTGCAGCTGCAGGGCAGGTCTTCTTTTCTTCTTGCTCTTCTTGTAGTTTCGGAATCTGGAATCTCCGGAAGGAAGGTTCAGGGTGCCCCTAAATACTAGATTTAGGGGCGTTACAGGTAGGTGAAGGCCAGGGACCAATGGGTCCTTGTCCTGGGGTGGGTACACCCCCTATCCTGCCCCTCTCTTGTGGGAGGGGGGCAGTAGCCTAATCCTGATAGGGTAGGGCCTCCCATCTTCAAGATGGCGAGAGCCCGGAGATGTGCTTCACCTCGCCTCCCCCACCTGAGGGGTGGGGTGGGCAGGCTGGCACATCCCCTGTCCTTGTATGGGGTTTCCGGCCAAGCTTCCCGCCAGAGTGGGGGGTTGCAGTGGCCTGGGGAAACTCCTAGAGGCGGCAGGCCTTTGAAGCTTCCCTTTGCTCATCCTGGGGGAGGAGATCTATCACCTCACCCAGGATGTGCATTGTTGCAGGCCTGGGAGAGCAGGGGCTCTCCCACCCAGGGGTCCAGCAACGTGTCTGCTGTGTGGCAGCCTGGGCAGCCTCAGAGCAGACGTGGATTGTAGGTTAGTTGTAAGAGGGCATCTCTAAGATGCCCTCTGGGGTGCTTGGTACATTAAATCTCACACTGGCATCAGTGTTGGTTTAATGTGCTGAGACGTTTGATACCAAACATCCCAGTTTTAGTGTTGCCATTATGGTGCTGTGGAGCTCGTGTTTGACGAGCTCTCAGCACCATGTACTCTTAAATGGCAGCACTGCACTTACAGTGCCCAGGAATGGACCTGGGTACTGTAGGGGCACAGGGCTCCTGCTCCTGTGCCCACACCATGGGCATAAGGCACCCAGCCAGAGGGGTGACTGACAAATGCCTTGGCAGTGTGGGTGTTGGGCATGGCACACAGAGATGTGTGCCATGTCGACTCTTCATTTTGTCCTGCGCCCAGACACTCAGCCTGCAAAGGCAGTGTGTGTGTGTAAGGGTACAGGGCCCCTAAGGGTGGCACAATGAGTGCTGCAGCCCTTAGGGGTCTTCCCTGGTCACAAGGCCCTGGGTACCTAGGGTACCATTTACTAGGGGCTGACATGTGGCCAGGGTTTGCCAATTTGGAGTTTGTATGTTTTAAGGAAGGAACATAGGCCCTGGGCACCTGATTGGCAGGAGTCCAGGGTACACTCAGTCAAAGTACATTCAGCAATTTAGCAAAAAGTGGGGGCATACCATGCAAGAAAGAGGGCACTTTCTCACATATGCTATAAAAGAAAACAGAAGGCAGTTCACCTTACAGTCCATTACACTGAAATAGCAATCTAACACAGATGTTCAATCTAAAGTAAAACCGTGTGTTTAATACGGAACCAAGTGAAGGGTTAAAGTAACACTCTTATAGGTTAAAGAAGACTGAGACCATTCTTGCCAATGAAATATAATGAATAAGCCCGAAACATTTAAACATTAGTGTGCACATTGGCAGCATATTGGTATTTCTACATATTAGGTCCGCAGCTTCTAAAGGTGCACCTGGAAACATGTTGTTTGAAGAAATAGCTTCACTCACGTCCAATAACGCGGACACCTTACCATTTTCTACTGAGGCAGCCTCAGAAATTTACGGTCTGGTACAGGAGGCCAGACTCTTCAGTCCGGAAGTGACGCCATACAAATGCGCTGGGGGCAGAGCTCCACATCCGGACCGCACGGAGATGTGCGGATGAGACGGCTTCATAAGCCGCGTCCCCAGCAGAGGGAACTTTAAATGCTGGAAGACGCGGGACCCAAGTAGGTGTATGTAGGAAGGTGGATATCTGACTATGGTTACCCCCAAATTTTTGCCTAGTGTCTAGCTGGTTTTTCGACTTAGTTGGCCTGAGATCCTGCCATTCAGCATCTCAGCCTGGCTGTTCTCTCTGTAAAATGGACTCCATGTACCCTAGGTACATACCCAATTGGTTGGATCACCCTGTGAGCCCCTGTACCAGTGTACACTAGGTACCCAGGGCATTGGTGTATCTAAGGCCTGCCAGGGGCTGAAGCATGTATTATGCCACCCCAGGCTTGGCCTAACAAATTTGACACAACTGGCTGATCACTCAGCTGGGGTAAGTTGGTGTAACCACCTCTTACTAGGTGTAGTATACCTATACCTAACCTTGAATGGGACGCATGTTAACCTATAAGTCACTCCTATGGCAGGCCTTAACAATCCTGAAGGCAGAGTGCTTGGTTTCATGTGAGATGGTGCTCTGGCATGAGCTGAGCCTGTCTGCAGTGATCGGAACCACTTCCTTTTACTGTTTCCAGATATCGCCATGCCATATACTCTTAAGTGCATTATGAACCTCGCGGTTAAATGCTATCTTTGGTTTGGCTTTATCAAAACATGTCGAGTAAGGTGTCATACGAATTGGAATACTAACCCCTCGCCAATTATGGTGACGGGGTTAGCATTCCACCCTTCTAGAGGGACACGACATGTACAGTACCTGAAACCCGGGTAAAATCAGACATAGCCTCAGCTCCACAAAATGGATGCTGCCACCACAGACACAAGTCTGCCCTCCTGCTGCTGGGAGTCCTTCCAGCTTGGGAGACGTGGACAAAGGGTTTCCTGCCAGGGGAGGTGCGAGCACCACCCCAGACAGGATTTTGTGTATTGGTCAGGTAGGGCTTGAAAGAAACCAGACATGCCTGAGGCTCACAAGGAGCCTCGGTGCATATGCCAGTTCAAACCGGTCCTGGGGCACACCAGTCCCGGGCCTGGGGTGAGCTGGACAAAGGATTGGGGGTGTAACCACCCCCCTTCCTGGTCCCACCCTTAGGGAGGGACCTAGCAGGTAGTCCGGCCCCTAGAATCCGAATAAAGGTAGGAGCTGTGTCCTAAGACTTTAGACATCCTGGAATCAACTTAACTACAAGAAGAAGACGGGAACTTCAACGCTCTGCCGCACAGAGGACTGAAGGAAATCTCCCCTGTGGTCAGGGAGTGACCACCTTGCTAACGCAAGCACCATCCAGCGAATCAACGTCTGCTTTGCCGCCGCCTCCCGCCGGAGCCCGAGCCCAGAGACTGACAAGACCTGGACCTCCAGACCTCTCACCGCCCGATCCACAGTCCCTGAAAAGAAGGAACCCGTGGAGGCACCGAGACACGTGGAGCCAGCCATCTTGAAAAGACCACGACAAGCTGCAAGCGCGACAACCGAGGCTCCCTCCAAGTTGTGCTTTGGGTCCTGAGAAGCCCAACACACGAGCAGCATCTGCACCATAGGTGAGCCCTCCAGCATCTCCACGATCTGCGTGGGGCCCCTCTGCATTTTGCCACTCGACGCGCCTAACCGGTTGCTGGCCGTTGCCTAGTGGCCATCTTGGCGACGAACTTCAAGAACTACACCACTGGTCTAGTTGCTCCAGACTGGCCCTTGCTCCCCTCCAAAGGAGCAGTCCCTCTGACCTTGCTGGTCAGAACCATCAGCTTATTTTGTTTTCCACAACAATTGCTTTTGCCAAGGCTTGTTTGCTTCGACCAAGTCGCCGACACCGCCGACAGCGAGAGCCTGCGTGGGACAGCTCGTGAACCGACTCCTGGACGTCGTCGACCTTCAGGGACCACGTGGCTGCAGAGACAAGCTACACCTTTCCTCCTCTTTGCATCCGACATTGCTTGGTACCCACCTGGTGCCACGCTGGTCACTGGCTAGTGACTGTGAACACTGTCCCCTCTGCTTACAGGTCTTCTACAACTCCGATCCACCCTTGGATCCACCGCATCCCTTCCGGACCGACCGCCTGCAGCATCTTTGTCTACAGGCTCCATTGAACATATAGAAGAAACCCGACGCACTTCGAGACCTATGCACCCGCTTCCTGTGGGTGAGGTAAAGCTGGCACTCCGGTGCCCAAGTGTAGAGTATCATCTCTAGTGTCTATGTTTCCAATCTTGAGTTCATAGTCCACCCGGAAGATCCTTTTTGCAGTAACTTTGTAACTTTTACGCACCCATTGAAAACCTATGGGAGCCGGCGTGTGACTATTTGCTCTGCACACGCAACCCGTGGACCTCCTGGTCACTAACTAAAGTTAGCTCCTTGTAGGCCCAGCGATTCTAGAGGCCCTAGGCCTTTTCCCTTTTCTGTTCGTGGTACTTATACCACTATTTTAGTATATGGTTCGAGTGGCCACCAGGGCCTATCCATATAAAGTGCAACTTCTGTGTATTCTAACGTATTCTTGTTTAACGATTTGTGCTCCTGTGCTCAGAAAGAGTCTAGGGGATACTTTGAGGAATAAATACATATATATTTTGAATATATATCTGTGTGGTGTCCTTTCATTGGTATAAAGGGGGTTACATTTGGTAAAACAGCCTGCTTAACACGCTTTAACGAGTTTAGCCTCAAAGACTGCTTAGCCTACGCTACCACTAGGGCAGCTAGTCCGAAAAGGTTGACTTACAACCACACCATAAGGGTTGCTTGGCATGGTACAAGGTGGTCACTTTAACTAGTGAACATCATATACCAGGCCAACTTCTCACATTGGTGAGCAGCGGTTGGATTTGAGCTTGCTGTGTTTTACCATTGTAATCTCTTGGTTACCAATTGAAAGATCACATAGGTACCTTTAGGTACATATAATACAAGATAGATATACTTAAGTTCTACTGAACTTAGTTGTTGTAGAGCAAAGGGAGTAGCACACCCTGACTACAACTACTAGATAGGTTTAGTAGGTAAACCCAAGTGTAGGTAGATTGCAACACATCCACCCACACTTAAGAGCAATGGAGAGGGCAGAGGGGTCCAAGGTACCCATCTCTGTCGAGAGTGACCCCCAGAGGGCACCAACTCTCTTTGCTACCCTAAATCAAAATGAGCTCAGGCAGTTGGCAAATATCAGGGGCCTTAAACAGCCCAAGAACCCTACTTCTGCTGAACTCAGAGAGCTTTTACAGGCTGATGAAGATCAGAGAGCTCTCAAGAAAGCCTCCCAGTTAGGCCCCTTAGGGACTGGAACAGGAGGCCCCCCTTCTGAAGATGCTACTGAGGTACCCCTTTCCAATAGTCACCCCTTAGATGAGATTCATACTACAGAGGATGAAAGTGAGAAGGGTACTGATACAGAAGATAGTGAGGACGAAGGGAGAACTAGCCCAGTGCCAAGTGTTATACGTGGCCAAGCTAACCTAAGGCTATTGGGGACTGACAATGGGATCACCCCATTGGATCTCCCCAGTGGACTTAACCAGGGGCTTGGGAGGCAAAGGAATCACTCAGGTGAATCTAATGCTTCTCATGCCTCTAAAGGCTCTCAATGTCACTCCAGGAGAAGGATGACCACCCCTCAGAGGAGGGAACATGAGGCTAGAATGCAGGAAGCTCAGCTGAGAATCAGGAAACAGGAGCTAGAAGTAGCTCTGATGGAAGAGAAACTGAACAAGGCTAGGCAACCTAGAGAGAGTGGGTCTATACCCACTGGTGGCAGCAATGTCCCTAGGGACAAAGATAGGGTCTTTGACAATAGGAACCTGTCCAAGGTTGTGCCCCCCTACAAAAGTGGGGATGACATCCACAAATGGATGACTGCTCTTGAGAGAGCCTGCAAAGTGGAGCAGGTTCCTGAAGACCAGTGGGCAGCAATCTTATGGCTCTCCTTTGAAGGTAGAGGCAGAGATAGACTCCTCACTGTTAGAGAGGAGGATGTCAGAAACTACAGAGCCCCGAAGAGTGTCCTGGTTGATGGGTTAGGCTTAACCACTGAACAGTACAGGTTAATGTTCAGAGATACCCAGAAGACACAGACTCAGGACTGGTCTGAATATGTGGAATGTGCCACTAAGGCTTTGGAGGGTTGCTTGCTGGGAAGTAAGGTGTCTGATTATACAGGATTGTACAATTTGATGATGAGAGAGCAGATTTTAAGTAATTGTCAAAACCAGCTTCTCCATCAACACCTGGTAGACTCAGATTTGACCTCTTCCCAAGAATTGGGAAAGAGGGCAGATAAATGGGTCAGGACCATGATCAGGCCTAAAAACCAGGGTGGTGACCAAAAGAAAGATACCACCAAGCCTCAAGAGAAGGGTGGGGATAAAGCAAAAGAGAAATCTTCCTCAGGGCCCCAAAACTCCACACAGGGTGGTGGGTCCCAAGCTCCCTCCTCTACCACAGCTAAAAAGCCTTACTGCCATGAATGTAAAATTCCTGGGCATTGGAAAACTGACAGCAGTTGCCCAAAGGCTAAAAACAAAACTGTTCCTCCAATTACTCCTGTCACACCACCTATTACTGTCAGCAGTAATCCCCCAGGTGGTGGGAGTGCCCCCAGAAATGTGGGTGGTTTTACTTGGGGAACACAGGGGGGCCCTGGCTTAGCCAATTCCCCTACAGCAACTACTCTTGTCTGTGATGGTGGCATGGGGTTTGCCAACTTCACTGTCTGTCCCAACACTTTGGGTAGGTACAGACAGGAGCCCTACATCAATGGTACAAAAGCTGAGGCCTACAGAGACACTGGAGCTAGCATCACGATGGTGGCCCATTGGCTAGTTCCCTCTGAGCAGCTTTTGCCTGGTTTCTCCTACCAGGTAACTAACATTGATGGCAAACAGAACAGTCATCCCATGGCAGAGGTATGTCTCAGCTGGGGAGGGGTCACTGGCCCTAAAAGGGTGGCAGTGTCCCCAACCTTGCCTGTAGACTGCTTACTGGGGAATGACTTAGAACTCTCAGCTTGGGCTGGAGTTGAACAAGACACCCATTCTAAAATGGTAGGCCTTTCACAAAAGGGTAGTGGGGTTGTGCCAGTCACAACCCCTGTCCAAGTAGATTTCCTCCCTGAAAAGGTTGGAAGGGCAGTGGTAGCCACAGCCCAGGCACAGACAGACTTCCCTGTAGAGACTGGCAGAGCTGTGACAGTCACAGCTCAAACCCAAACTGAGTGCCTCCCTGAAAAGGTTGGCAAGGTTGTAATGGTCTCAGCCTATACTCAGACTGACATAGGTGTAGTGAAGCCTGAAACCATGGTTCACTCCACACAAACAGAGAGTAGTGGGGAGGAAGGAAAGTCTCCCTCTCCCCAGACATTAGGAAAAGGTCAGCCTCCTCAGGGATCTGACCTCACCCCTTGTGAAGGAACTGCCCCAGAGGTAGCCAGGCATGGCCTGGCAGAGCCTCTGATGTCAGTGGCCCCTTCCAAGGTGGGACCCAGTCTGGTGCAGGTAGCCTGCCTCTCTCTACCCTGCCTCAGTCAGCCCAGGGCTGCAGAGGTCAGGGAGGCCAGTGGACCCCCAGAGGGCCCCTGTCCACCAGAACACCCCCATCAAAAGAATGAGGATTGCCTGGCTAGTAGCCCTAGTCAGGTGATGGGTAAAAACATTCCTGAGGGATCTCCTTTACAGGTAGTTAGGGACCTCCCCCAGGGGGATTCTGTTGGGCACAGGCAAACATGGGACCTTAGGACCCCAAACCTGACCTGTCCCTCCAGTAAGCCCACAAAAGGGACCCAGCCTCCAGCTTTAGGTAGCCAGAGGCTGACCCTGAGAGCACAGTGCAACTCAGTTAAGGAAAGAAAGACATCCATGGTGGAGGATGATTGGAGGAAGCTGAGGCCTCACTTTGAGGACACTCACTTCAGTACTCCATCTCAACACCAACCTTTTACTTTGCCAAGACACACCAAAGGTAGAGATTCCCTATGGTGGAGACCCTCTGATACCCTTAGGGTGAGGGATTGCTTAGTGGACCATGAGACAGGGGGTAACCATGCCAGTGCTGGTTCCTCCTTATATGGCCACTTGGGCAATATAGGCTTACCTGGTCAAGGTCAGCCTTATCTCCCTTCGTTTGGGGGGGGGGTTGTGTAGGAAGGTGGATATCTGACTATGGTTACCCCCAAATTTTTGCCTAGTGTCTAGCTGGTTTTTCGACTTAGTTGGCCTGAGATCCTGCCATTCAGGATCTCAGCCTGGCTGTTCTCTCTGTAAAATGGACTCCATGTACCCTAGGTACATACCCAATTGGTTGGATCACCCTGTGAGCCCCTGTACCAGTGTACACTAGGTACCCAGGGCATTGGTGTATCTAAGGCCTGCCAGGGGCTGAAGCATGTATTATGCCACCCCAGGCTTGGCCTAACAAATTTGACACAACTGGCTGATCACTCAGCTGGGGTAAGTTGGTGTAACCACCTCTTACTTAGGTGTAGTATACCTATACCTAACCTTAAATGGGACACATGTTAACCTATAAGTCACTCCTATGGCAGGCCTTAACAATCCTGAAGGCAGAGTGCTTGGTTTCATGTGAGATGGTGCTCTGGCATGAGCTGAGCCTGTCTGCAGTGATCGGAACCACTTCCTTTTACTGTTTCCAGATATCGCCATACCATATACTCTTAAGTGCATTATGAACCTCGCGGTTAAATGCTATCTTTGGTTTGGCTTTATCAAAACATGTCGAGTAAGGTGTCATATGAATTGGAATACTAACCCCTCGCCAATTCTGGTGACGGGGTTAGCATTCCACCCTTCTAGAGGGACACGACATGTACAGTACCTGAAACCCGGGTAAAATCAGACATAGCCTCAGCTCCACAAAATGGATGCTGCCACCACAGACACAAGTCTGCCCTCCTGCTGCTGGGAGTCTTTCCAGCTTGGGAGACGTGGACAAAGGGTTTCCTGCCAGGGGAGGTGCGAGCACCACCCCAGACAGGACTTTGTGTATTGGTCAGGTAGGGCTTGAAAGAAACCAGACATGCCTGAGGCTCACAAGGAGCCTCGGTGCATATGCCAGTTCAAACCGGTCCTGGGGCACACCAGTCCCGGGCCTGGGGCGAGCTGGACAAAGGATTGGGGGTGTAACCACCCCCCTTCCTGGTCCCACCCTTAGGGAGGGACCTAGCAGGTAGTCCGGCCCCTAGAATCCGAATAAAGGTAGGAGCTGTGTCCTAAGACTTTAGACATCCTGGAATCAACTTAACTACAAGAAGAATACGGGAACTTCGACGCTCTGCCGCACAGAGGACTGAAGGAAATCTCCCCTGTGGTCAGGGAGTGACCACCTTGCTAACGCAAGCACCATCCAGCGAATCAACGTCTGCTTTGCCGCCGCCTCCCGCCGGAGCCCGAGCCCAGAGACTGACAAGACCTGGACCTCCAGACCTCTCACCGCCCGATCCACAGTCCCTGAAAAGAAGGAACCCGTGGAGGCACCGAGACACGTGGAGCCAGCCATCTTGAAAAGACCACGACAAGCTGCAAGCGCGACAACCGAGGCTCCCTCCAAGTTGTGCTTTGGGTCCTGAGAAGCCCAACACCCGAGCAGCATCTGCACCAAAGGTGAGCCCTCCAGCATCTCCACGATCTGCGTGGGGCCCCTCTGCATTTTGCCACTCGACGCGCCTAACCGGTTGCTGGCCGTTGGCTAGTGGCCATCTTGGCGACGAACTTCAAGAACTACACCACTGGTCTGGTTGCTCCAGACTGGCCCTTGCTCCCCTCCAAAGGAGCAGTCCCTCTGACCTTGCTGGTCAGAACCATCAGCTTATTTCGTTTTCCACAACAATTGCTTTTGCCAAGGCTTGTTTGCTTTGACCAAGTCGCCGACACCGCCGACAGCGAGAGCCTGCGTGGGACAGCTCGTGAACCGACTCCTGGACGTCGTCGACCTTCAGGGACTACGTGGCTGCAGAGACAAGCTACCCCTTTCCTCCTGTTTGCATCCGACATCGCCTGGTACCCACCTGGTGCCACGCTGGTCACTGGCTAGTGACTGTGAACACTGTCCCCTCTGCTTACAGGTCTTCTACAACTCCGATCCACCCTTGGATCCACCGCATCCCTTCCGGACCGACCGCCTGCAGCATCTTTGTCTACAGGCTCCATTGAACATATAGAAGAAACCCGACGCACTTCGAGACCTATGCACCCGCTTCCTGTGGGTGAGGTAAAGCTGGCACTCCAGTGCCCAAGTGTAGAGTATCATCTCTAGTGTCTATGTTTCCAATCTTGAGTTCATAGTCCACCCGGAAGATCCTTTTTGCAGTAACTTTGTAACTTTTACGCACCCATTGAAAACCTATGGGAGCCCGCGTGTGACTATTTGCTCTGCACACGCAACCCGTGGACCTCCTGGTCACTAACTAAAGTTAGCTCCTTGTAGGCCCAGCGATTCTAGAGGCCCTAGGCCTTTTCCCTTTTCTGTTCGTGGTACTTATACCACTATTTTAGTATATGGTTCGAGTGGCCACCAGGGCCTATCCATATAAAGTGCAACTTCTGTGTATTCTAACGTATTCTTGTTTAACGATTTGTGCTCCTGTGCTCATAAAGAGTCTAGGGGATACTTTGAGAAATAAATACATATATATTTTGAATATATATCTGTGTGGTGTCCTTTCATTGGTATAAAGGGGGGTTACATTTGGTAAAACAGCCTGCTTAACACGCTTTAACGAGTTTAGCCTCAAAGACTGCTTAGCCTACGCTACCACTAGGGCAGCTAGTCCGAAAAGGTTGACTTACAACCACACCATAAGGGTTGCTTGGCATGGTACAAGGTGGTCACTTTAACTAGTGAACATCATATACCAGGCCAACTTCTCACAGTGTAACAGAGGGGCAGGACCTTTGATGAAGTAAGTGGGGATACAGGGTTTCCTCTGAATGCGAAGAACCTCGTTAGAGAAAAGACTTGAGGCAGGGGACACATGATCCTAAAGGTTCGAGTCTTTTCTTCTCTCTTTTCTCTCCCGTACCACTTTGAACTGGCGATTTCGCAGAGTTTGACTACAAGGCTACCCACACTACCGCAGTCCCATGAGAGACATAAAATCCTCCTGAATAGGGTAAGATGCTTGACATGTAAGGACATTCAAGAGTGAAAAGAGGAGCAAGATTATATCCTTTAGTGTGATTGTGAGATGGATGTTTGCGGAATGTCTTTGCGAGATAACAGTGAAAATATTATCATGGAGTTTTTTAACAGTTTAGTGCTCACGGACTTGCACATAGAGATACGATTATATGTCACATGCCGATAAATGCGACTATATAGGACAAAACGGTCCCAATAAAGCTCATTTGACCACAGATCACAACAAGTAAATGGAGTGAGAGCACATGACAGCACCCAGTATGCTGGAATTACAGGGGTGAATTGTGTGTAGGGTAAAACATAAAAATACGGTTTTTATCCCTTTTTCTCTTACAGGCGAATACAAAACACTACAGAACTGATTGATTGATTGATTGATGCGGAACTTGTATAGCGCATCTATCGCCCTACGGGCATCTTGGCGCTTTTGACTCAGAACTACATCGAAAGGTGACAGAAGGAGGTCGAAAGAAAGACCCATCTTAATTAGACTTTGGGATATAGCCAGGTCTTGAGTCCCTTGCGAAATTCGAGTAGGGAGGTACACTGTCGCAGGTTCGCAGGGAGCTTGTTCCACAGGCCAGATGCTACAGTGCTGAAGGCTCTTCCGCCTACCCTGGTGCGCTTGAATCTCGGAATAGTCAAAAGATCGGCTGTAGATGAGCGAAGATGCCTGCTTGGTACGTAGCGGGCAAACTTGTCCTGTAGAGGGGCTGGGCCCAGTCCATGTATTGCTCTAAAGGTAAGGCATAAGGACTTAAAAACGATCCTTTCCCCCACGGGAAGCCAATGTAGGTCCCTTAATGCTCTGGTTAAGAACAGCGTCGCCTGCCTAGCACTAGCTTGGCAGCAGCTGACTGAATCCTCAACAGTCCTTGGAGGATATACTGTGGAGCTCCCAGGAAAAGGGAGTTACAGTAATCAAGTCTGCTTAATACCGTGCTGCGCACCACCGTAGCTCGCGACTCCCTAGGGAGCAAGGGGAGTATGCTCCGAAGTAGCCGCAGCAGGGCAAAGCAGACGTTGGCAGTTTTGCTTGCCTGAGACACCATTTGGAGGTCGTCATCGATGATCACCCCAAGGTTACGAACCTTCTTAACAGGTGTAAGGGGACCTTCCTCCGGTGTAAGGCGAAAATCGGGAGGGAGATATTTCGGGATCTTGAAAGGCGAGCAGAAGACCACCTCCGTTTTGCCACTATTAAACTGAAGAGAATTCCTTCTGAGCCAGTTTGTGGTCTGATTCATGCACTGATGGAAGCGGTCCATGGAAAGCGCGTCATCGCCCTCTAGAGAGAAGGCCAGTTGCGTGTCGTCGGCGTAGTTCACCAAGCTAACTCCGAAAGATTTAATCAGCGGGAACAGGGGCCGCAGGTAGATGTTAAAAAGGATGGGACTGATAGCGGACCCCTGCGGCACCCCGTATGCAACTGGCGCTCTGCCAGAGGAGAACGGTGACATGGTGACGACCTGCTGTCTGTCTTCTAGGTAAGAACAGAACCATTGCAGCGCTCTGTCCTTCACGCCCAGCTGCCTCAGCCTCTCTAACAGGATTGGGTGGCTCACCGTGTCGAATGCTGCCGACATGTCAAGAAGCACCAGAATCATAGCATTTCCGTTGTCGGCACGCATTCGAAGGTGGTCTAGCATGGTGGTTAGCGCTGTTTCGGTACCGTGACCAGGACGGAAACCGAACTGGTCCCTGTCGAGCAGAGAGTTCTCCTCCAGAAACTGAGACAGAGTCTTACTTACAGACTTTTCCAGTAACTTTACCGGAAAGGGCAAGAGAGAGATGGGCCTGAAATTAGCTGGCTCCAGAGGGTCCAGGTTCGGTTTTTTTATCAGTGGGGTTACCACTGCTAATTTCCAGCATCCAGGAACAGATCCGGCCGTCAGGGATTGATTACAGATTGACCTTAACCAGGGAAAGGAGTTGCGTCCATAGAGCTTCCACATCTTATGGGGAAGAGGATCTAAGGGCGAGCCAGACGACACACTTTCGATCAGAGTGTCAAAGGCTTCGTGAGAGAGAGGATGAAAACTGCCCAGGCTAGCAGTTGGTTTATGATCTCCGTCAGCTGGGCTGATTATTTCCTCGGGACTGACCTGGAGATTGTCCTGCAATTTGTTCACGATATTGGAGATCTTCTCCTGAAAAAAGGAGGCGATTTCGTTGCACAGAGTTTGCGAGGGGGCGACTCGGTTATTCATGCAGTCTGGATTGGAAAGGTCGCGGACGATCTTGAAAAGGGCTTTGGACCCGTTAGAAGCCTGGGTGATGGAGTTAGCGTAAAAATCTGCCTTGGATTTTAGGATGAGAGACTTATATTGCAATTGAACTAATCTTAGCTCCTTTTTGTCTCCTTCGAAGTAGTTTCTTCTCCACTTCCTCTCTGCTTGTCTGCGAGAGAGTCTGAGAAGATGTAATTTCTCATTATACCAGGGCGCTGATCTTTTCCTTGCCCTCTTTAAGGGTTTTATGGGGATATGCTGGTCTAGCAGTTCGGTAATGTGTTCCGTAAACGACCTATAATTATCCTCCACAGACCTGTTAGGGGAGAAAAGATTGACATCAAAAGATGTAGTTAAAGAGTCCACCTTGGCCAGTTTGGCCCATTCTCTATCCATCCTGTGAAGGTGTCGCTGGCTAGGTAGGTTCTTTTGGCAGGGCATTGCCATATTTAGAAGGACAAGAAAGTGATCAGTCCAATTCAATGGCACTATATTGGAGACTTCAATTGTAGCTGGATTGGCGAAGACCAGATCTAGAATACGTCCCTTCTGATGGGTGGGGCTGGACACCAATTGATGGAGATTCAAGGTGGAACACGTGTATAGGAGGTTTCTCAGTTGGCCACAGAGGCCTCCATCCTCGCTAAGGTTGAAATCACCGAGAATGACCATATTAGTGTGAGTAAGCTTTAGGTTGGTGATAATTTCAGCGAGGAGGTGGAATTGTGTGATCGCGCCCGGTGGCCTGTAACAGAGCATCCCCGAGAGTAGGTTTCCACTAGGGGCCTGAAGTGAAAAGCCCAGGATTTCTATACCCCCGACCTCGTCGATCTGGCAAGGTCTGAAGTCCAGAGCATCCTTGAAGATTAAACCCACTCCTCCTCCTCTGCCCGTGCTGCGGGGCTTGTGGAGAATTTTATAGCCGCTAGGACATGCCCCGCTCAGGCCAACG
Source organism: Triturus cristatus (assembly GCF_964204655.1). Classification (NCBI taxonomy): domain Eukaryota; kingdom Metazoa; phylum Chordata; class Amphibia; order Caudata; family Salamandridae; genus Triturus; species Triturus cristatus. The sequence goes on along the minus strand of NC_140594.1, from coordinate 475,841,687 downwards.
GCAGATTCCGTGGTGGCCCAGGTTTCTGTTACAAAGAGTGCATCCAGTTTCAGGTCTTCCAGTAGACTAAACACATCGGTAGAGTGCTTGACCAGCGACCGACTGTTGATTAGGCCACAGACAAGATCGGCCCCAACTGTCTCAGGACCCTTAAAAGGATTTATCTGTAATAGTTGTGTGCGGCTGTATGTCACTCTTTCTAACAGTCGGATAGCATTACTGGTGCTGGGAGCGTCCGGGACGCGGACGGGCGCAGACGGGCTTGCCTCTGGCGCGCCTCCGGCGCGCCATCGGCGCGCCCGCTGCGCGCGCGCGCTGCGCGCTTGCATCAGGTGGTCTTAAATAGGTACACAACAGGCCTCCCAACCGCTAGAGCGCCTCGCAAAGATGGCGGCAGGTAGTGGCACACTAGCAGGATACCACACCCAAGATGGCGGCGCTGAGTGAAAGCAAAAATCGTCACGCTAAAAGCAGCGTGTGTAAGAAGGTTTTATAGTGCGGGTAGGAGAACTGCTTTCAAACACACAGATTGTAAAATACGTTTTTCGAGTTTTACAAGTTAAAACAATAAAAAGCGCGCCACACGGCGCTCTGACTAAACAGGTTAAAAGCACACAAACACTCGTTCTGCCACTTGCTGATGGCCTCAGTGGGATGGGAGATAAGTATATCTTCCATCCTTTCATGAAAGTGCAGCTTTCTGCACCCTCATTTTGGAAAAAGATAGGAAAATATCCTCACTGAAAACCCAGGGAGGGAACCCCATTTCGCCCTGAAGAAAGCCCAGGACCCAAGTGGGCCACCTAATAGGGCTGAAACATGTTGGCATGACATTAGGGTCATAGGAAAATTAACTCCTGACACCCCCATTTTATTTCTTTTTAATCTCCCCTGCATCTCCACTAATACAGAGATACCTGGAGATGGAGGAGGATTTTTAATCTTCAGACTCCCTGGCCTATCCCTCTTAAGTGCGCCCTGAAATATGGTTGAGCACACCCTGACGTTTAGGAGTCAGGGTGAACCCGATGATGAAGCATGACACTACTAGACTGTGTGAGGGTTATTTAACAAAAAGGAATTGCTGCCTTCCCCGCGCTTGAGCGATTGACGTCACAAGAGTTTAGTGCTGAGCTTTCATTACACAGTTTGGGATACCTTAAGTGAATATTATTAGATTCGGGAGGACGTATCCACACCCGGGAATACCTCTCTACCCTTCCAGCTTAAGTGAAGGGTTCTTCTACCTTAGCCTAGTACAGTGCAGCAGGTGCAGTAGCACCAGGACCACAAGCTCTAGGCATCCCACTAAAGACCTAATATTGCTATATTTTACTACTAAAGAGGCAGTCACAAGTACAGTTACCTTGCAGACAATAGGGCCATGATTTGAATGCTGCAGCAGGTGCAGTGGCACACGGCCTAAAAGTTGTCAAAACTCCTCTAAACACCTAATATTGCTATATTTTACTACTATACAGGACGACATAATTGAAGTTATCTTGTAGTACAAAGGGGTTTGATTTGAATGGTGCAGCAAGTGCAGCAGCACTGGGGTCAAAAACTCTAGGGACACAGAATATTGCTAAATTTGACTACTAAACAGGCAGTCACAAGTGTAGTTATCTAGCAGGCACTAGGATCCTGATTTGCAGTGGTACCAGGGTCAAAAGATGTCAAAACTCCTATAAACACTGAATCTTGCTATATTTAACTACCAAATAAGCAGTGACAAGTGCAGTTACCTTACAGACACTGGGGTCATGATTGCAATGGTGCAGCAGGGGCAGTGTCACCGGGGCCCAAAGCTCCAGGAACCCCTCTAACCACCAAATATGGCTATATTTTACTATTAAACAGGCAGTCACACATGCAGTTACATTACAGGCAATAGGGTCATGATTTGAATGGTGCAGCAGATACAGTGGCACCGGGGCCAAAAGTTGTCATAACTCCTCTAAATCCTGGCAAGTTTACAAGAGGGGACAACCCTTCTTGCTGGTGGGAGCACAATTTCATTAGCATATAAATGCTATCCACTGGTTTAGATTTACAATTTCAAACTTTCAACTCTTTCAGGCGAGTTTAGTCCATAAGTTCAATGATTTATTGGTCATTCAAAAGCATTAAACAACATGCAAATTCATCCAATGTAATCATCAAGTATTGTATCCATAGAGTGTACTACCCCATTATATTATCCAAAACCCAATGTATTTCGGGTCAGAACGCGACCCTTCGTCAGGGGTCCTTCATTGCTATGCTATAAAAGAAAACAGAAGGCAGTTCACCTTACAGTCCATTACACTGAAATAGCAATCTAACACAGATGTTCAATCTAAAGTAAAACCGTGTGTTTAATACGGAACCAAGTGAAGGGTTAAAGTAACACTCTTATAGGTTAAAGAAGACTAAGATCATTCTTGCCAATGAATTATAATGAATAAGCCCGAAACATTTAAACATTAGTGTGCACATTGGTAGTATATTGATATTTCTACATATTAGGTCCGCAGCTTCCAAAGGTGCACCTGGAAACATGTTGTTTGAAGAAATAGCTTCACTCACGTCCAATAAAGCGGACACCTTACCATTTTCTACTGAGGCAGCCTCAGAAATTTACTGTCTGGTACAGGAGGCCAGACTCTTCAGTCCACAAGTATCAAGTATCTACTACAACGCAATTAATGAAACAACTTGAATATCTCAGTCGTAAAGAGATCAACCAGAGACTTCATGTTACTACCCTCATTTATTATCACAAGGCTAAAAGAATCCCAGAGGCCTACGGATTGCACTAAAACCCATGCTTTGAAAAACCAATAAACATTTCATGGTAAGATGGTAACAGATTCTCAATAAATGTTCATTGGACCTCATTCTTTTAATAGTTGAGGAACTATCTAACATATTAAAATCTTTAGAAGAGGAGATACTCACCATCAAAGAAGAATTATCAAAAAAGACAACCGACAATTGGGACGAACTTTTACAAGATCTCAATGAAAAGCTCGATAGATACGCTAAAGAAATACATGAATGAAAAATCAAAAAATGTTGTCGCAACACCATTGATTATAAACTGGATGAGGTTTTTACCTGGGCTGAGGTTTATAATCAACGCAAATGTCAAAGACCACAAAATCCAGGATCATCACAAGAAAGCGTAGTTACTGATTCGGAGTTAGCTCAAAATCGCCAACCAGTCAGTAGGAACGGAGGAACGGTCGAAAAAAGTGCCAGCACCTCAGGAGGAGTTCAGGCTTCAAAATCAACTTTTTTATCCATCAGCACAGCTGCAAATCATTGACCAAACAAATCCACACAAAAACAAGGAGGGGAAAAAAAAAAAGAACAAGAAACCGAGTCGGACGTGAGATCACTTCACAGCATAACGAGAGTAACCTAGTAATCAATATTTCTAAGGTTCAACTATCCAAGGCTCAAACTGCTGTTTTAAACAAAAAACTTCATATGTACCAACTTATCATAATAACATTGCAGAGAATGAAATCCCTTTCTTTAAGTTTATCAGAATTCTTACACTGAAATATTTCTTTAGCACGTTGGAATCTCCAATGCCCTTTCAAGAAGAAGCTGTATTGAAAGAGTTTAAACCAAAAAGTTAATTTGTTCACCGATATCACATAAATCTATCGACACGTTCGAGCGACTGGTCAAAGCTGAGATTTTCGAAAACACAAACGAGTGAATTTCACAGTAAAAGAATGGAGCACCTTGAAACAACTGGCAAATAACCAACACTTGACCTTCCAAAAAGCCAATAAAGGAGGTGCACTTGTGGTGTTAGACACAGAATTTTACGAACAAAGCGCGATGCATCACATTCTAGACTGCGACACGTACACTAAACTTGATCAAGACCCCACTATAAGGTACCAAAACCTTTTGAACCAGATTCTAACTTGAGCCGTGGAGATGGGTTGGATCAGCAACAACACCAAAAAATTCTTGTATACCGCATACCCGAGACTGCTCCCTAAAATACACAAAGACTTGGAGAAACCACCTTTTCGCCCAATAGTTTCAGGATGTGGATCTTTATCAGAACCGTTAGGAAGGTACCTCGACTACTTTTTACAGCCCATCGTACAAGAACAAGAGTCATACATTAAGGATACAACAACTCTTTTAAATTTATTACAAGAACGTGACTTGCATGGAATTGAAAATTGGTATCTATGCACTGTGGATGTCACTGCCCTCTACACCTCAATTCCACATGCTGACGGACTGGATGCCATAGAATGGGCCCTTCTAAAACACAACGACATCAGAGCAGAAAAAGTGTTGTTATTGTAACTTCTACAGTTTGCATTATATCATAGCTACTTTGAATGGCAGGGTAACTTCTACGCCCAGAACAATGGAACTTCAGTGGGCTTTGCCAGAGCCCCTTCGTACGCCAACTACTTTATGGCTAAATTGAAATCTGAACACATTCTCAGTAATCAGGAATGGACTCAACGTCTGGTTCTTTTCAAACGCTACATTGATGACATTCTAATAATATGGAAATGAGATTTGAACCAATTAGAAAACAACATCAGTGCTCTAAACAACATCCATGATCGGATTAAATTCACTCACCACATTGAAAAAACTAGCATAAACTTTTTGGATGTACTCATTCAAATTGATCTTGGCACCATAAGAACAAGTGTATTTACAAAACCTACCGATAGGAACAACTCTCTTCACTTTGATAGTTTTCAGCAAATTGCACTCAAAGAACATTTGCCATATTCGCGATCCAGAAGAAACCAAGACTATTACACACAAATTCATGGATACATTTAAAAAAGAGGACATCTTTTACACATCCTAGAAAAGGCCAATCAAAGGATTGCAACTGTTGATTGAGCGAGTTTATTACGTCACACCATTCCAAAACAATCCAACCCCTTGGTCTGCATCTTGAAACATTCCACACAAGCTAATGTGATTAAATCCATAATCATGAAGCATTGGAATATCATCCACACAGAACCAGATTTAAAAACTTTATTCCCTCAACGACCAACTTTCGCAATGCAGCGATCCAACAACTTAAAAGAACTACTAACAAGAGAGACTAGAGTCATGATTAAAACATTTAAAGGCATGCAAAAATGCATGAATTGTGTGCATTGCAATAATGTTATGGTTGGAGATTCTTTTATTCATCCCACTAAAGGCAACAAAATCAAATTAAGACACCATGGGGCATATTATCAAGGACGGCTTTAACATTATCGCCGGTTTAGCAGCAGAAAACTGACGCTAAACCGGCGATAATGGGCTTGATAATATGCTCTGGAGAATTCCCATAGAAGCCCATGTTCACACCAGAACATGGGCTTCTATGGGAATTCCATAGAGCATATTATCAAGCCCATTATCGCCGGTTTTGCGGCAGTTTTCTGCCGCTAAACTGGCGATAATTTTTAACGCCGTCCTTGATAATATGCCCCTCAAGTACTTGTGACACTGCCAATGTCATCTACGCATTAAAATGCCCCTGTGGGAAAATGTATGTGGAAAGAACAGAAAGAAAAGGGAAATTGCGTATAGGAGAACACAAAAGTAACATACGCAATAAAAATGAGAGATCGACTGTTGCAACCCACTGGATTGAAGCTAGGCATAAAATAGCGCAACTACGCTTCACTATACTAGAGGCGCAAAAACCAAAACAGGATATGGACCCTCAAAAAGCGCTAGCGAGATCTGAATTTTACTGGACTGAAAAACTGCAATTATTTCAGCCTTTATGGATGAATGACAGAATTGAATTTAATTGCTTCTTGTAATTCGTCTTCAGGTATTTTGAATGATCAGTTATGGGAGTTTTCTGCAACAATATGGATTTGTTTTGTTGTTTCAATGTATTTCTGTGTTTATGATAATAGGAGCTTTTATGCACATTGAGCAGTCTGAACTAAAATAGTGTTTAACTAGCAAGATAAATTGAGATATTGTATTTTGTGCACTTTCTCAATTGTAACTTTATTGCACACAGAGTCTTAGCACATTAATACACTGTCTCTTTAATGCGTCAGTAGGACATTTAAATGGTTGCGCTATACCGCGTCACCTACGTTCGTGCGGAGTAAGGAAACACGAGAAAGCTATCCGGTACGATCGTGAGCGCCTTGTATTATTTGCAAGTTTAAGCCACAAGCGCAAAGCATAACCTAACGTTTGAGCGGAGTGAGGCAACACCCGGTAACTTTGTGTGCACCTTGCATGTTTAAGTCACAAGCATGTAGTGCCTCCATAACTTGGCTGGATTCTTTCCCGGGTCTGGTGGAAAGTTTTGTGTACTCTATAGCCATGGCATGCCATTTTCGGAAGCCGTGAATTCACATAGCTGCCTTAATCACATGAACATCAAGGCTTTTCCTTCTTTTCAACATCCACTAATGAGACAGCATGGTGTTAATATTGACTATTGAAACTGCATGTTCTCATTATTTAGTTGCCGTACTTTTCACAACTCATTTGATTTGAGATTCGGGCTTATTCATAATATTTCATTGGCAAGAATGATCTCAGGCTTCTTTAACCTATAAGAGTATCACTTTAACCCCTGTAAGTTGAACTGCCTTCTGTTTTCTTTTATAGCATTACAATGAAGGACCCCTGATGAAGGGTAGCGTTCTGACCCAAAATGCATTGGGTTTTGAATAATATAATGGAGTAGTACACTCTATGGATACAATACTTGTTGATTAAATTGGATGAATTTGCATGTTGTTTAATGCTTTTGAATGACCAATAATTCATTGAACTTAAGGACTAAACTTGCCTGAAAGAGTTGAAATTTTGAAATTGTAAATCTAAACCAGTGGATAGCATTTATATGCTAATTAAATTGTGCTCCCACCAGCAAGAAGGGTTGTCCCCTCTTGCACACTTGCCAGGATTTACCTTTTAGGCGCCTATGGACAAGGCGCCAGGTTGGTTGTAGCATACCATTGAATATCTTTGTATACTGAGTTTGAACATTTAAACATTACTGAGCACATTGGCAACATATTGGTATAACTCCTCTAAATACCAAATATTGCTATATTTTAATAATAAACAGGCAGTGAGAAATGCAGTTATCGTGCAGGCACTAGGGACATGATTTGAATGGTGCAGCAGGTGCAGTGGAACCCGACCCAAAAGTTGTCAGAACTTCTCTAAACACAAAATATTGCTATTAAAACAACAAATTCTAATAATTTGCCTCTTTCATTACATTTTTCATAATTTTGCTATGATTTACCCACACTATATCACAATATGTTGCTTTTTTGGACATAAACAAGTCATAACACTTTAACAGACTTTCTGTAACTAATATTGTACAACTACTCACAAGCTACAATTTACAACAAAAAACAGATTACTATTAATCACATAGGCGAAACCGAATGCATTTACCAATGCTTGTTTATTATGGACCTTTTGCGTTGGGGTACTACCAATGCTCCCCCTCCCCTTTTTTTAACCAATTTTATTGATTTTTTCAACAAAGTAGCACATTAATAACTCATAAGGAAGTGGATCCACGCTCTCAGGAAACCCAGCAATTTGTTTCCCCTATGGTTATGGGTCACATCAAATGATGACATTGTACGTAGTCCATCAGGAATACTTGGTCCTTGGTTACAAACATAAATCATCAATGATAACAATTAGGTCACAACATTCACTTATACAAACATGAGTAGGTAAGAAACAGAGTATTCACTCGCTAGTCCTTATCGGAAACTTCTCCCTCTATGTGTCTAGAGGAGCTTGTTGGGGGGTACCATGTGTGTTTTAATCTGGAGCTGCTGAGGCGGGTCGCAACAGTAAGCGAGGGCTCATCCTGGGAGGGGAAGGAGGTCTAATGTAGTCACTTGGTTTTAATTGTAAGCTTTAAACTAGTTTGCGCCCCCTGATAGGGTCCTTTCAGTCAGGTAAGTCCTCTTTAAATTCATGTAACTCGTGTAGTAGTGTATCCCAATCCACCACTATGGGGACCAGCGCAGATCCCTGACCTCCTCACGCTGGAGGGCCACAGATTCAGCCCTACCCCACGTAAGTGTCGCTGCACACTTTAAACTAGGTAAAGGCTTGGACTTCCAGTGCATAGCTATGGATCTTCGAACTATCAGCACCCCAAATTAAGAAATCGGTTAGTAGCGCCTCCTGTCTTTCTACGCCTGAACAGACCAGGACTTAATAATAATAATAATAATAATAATAATACTGATATTTGTAAAGCGCGAACAGCTACCTCACGAGGAGGTGTCCCGGCGCTATAGACCGCTGGGGAACCCGTCCTGGCTATCCCTGTGAGATGGTCTCCAAGGTGAAACCAGGCATCCCCAGCGTCTGTGGGGGGCCGTTGTAGAGATGAGGCAAGCTTAATGCCCAGAGTTGCCGAGTGTGTTCCTGGTCAGAGTAGGTACCGAGGCGAGAATTATCGAGTCCGTTTTTGACCCTGGTCCACAACCCTGCCGCGTCGGGAATTGAACCCTGGTCCCTGGCCAATTTTCTGCTTACGGGTCTGCTGCCTCTAACCAGTGAGCCACATCTCTCTACTTCATTTTCCACAGTCCATAGATCTGTACGTCCCGTGATTGTAGTCAGTACTTCTGTCACTTCCCGCCACAGCGAAGCCGCAACCGACAGCTCCAGAACATGTGGCCCATGTTTGCGTCAGGTGCACGCCGTCTGGGACAAGTTGAGGTTGAGCCGTAGACTCTGTGCAGGCATGCTGAAGTGAGGTATGCTCTTTGGAGAATGTTGTGTTGGATATATTGGAATTTGGCATTGTGAGATTCAATTCAATATTTTTATTAAAGATTTGGAACTCCTAGGAGGTCCACATAAAAGTACATACATATTATTACAATTCATAAAACATAACAGAGCTCATTCCACGAACCATCATAAAATTATCAGGAACCTGCGTTAGCAAGGCTAGAATTCCTTAAAGTAAGAGCAGTCAATATTGTCAGTTATCCCAGTACACAAAATACTTAAGATTTTCAACATTAAAACCATTTAGCTCACATCAAAAACAGAGGCCCTCTACTGTAGAAGTTAACGTTTTTTAGTGTTTTTTTTAGCACCGTATTAGACAATAACAGATACATTTAAGTAGAAATAATATGCAAAGCCTCAGTGCCTCAGTGCTAAGAGAAGATTTTTCAATAATTTAGAATTAGCAGCATAAGGAATGAAGTAACAAAACATATCCTAGAATGTGCAAAGGACGTTAAGTATCTGCCAGTTCGTATACAAAATAAAATCCAAAGTTCAGTTTCAGCTAGAAGACCAATTTAGAATTAGCAGCAAAAAGAAGGGAATAACAGAGCATCTCCTAAAATGTACAACGGGCAGTAAGTATCAGCCAGTTCATATGCAAAACAGAGTCCAAAATTCAATTTCGGCAAAGATGTTCAGTTTGGAATTAGCAGCAAGAAAAAGGGATAACTAAGCATATCCAAACCTGTGCAAAAAGCAACTCAGTAGCAGCCAGTTCATGTGCAAAATACATCCAAAATCCCACGTAAATTAGGTTTTGAAGATAACAACAAGAACATTGTGCAAAATAGCAGTAAATAGCAGCCAATCAGTGTGCAAAGTACAAATTGAGAAAGGACGAAATACTAATATTTCGTAAGAAGAGGACAAACAAGGGGGTTAGCCACCCAATTAAAAGAATATGTAGAAGATTTAAAATATATACATAAACTCCTTAAATTAATTGCAAAGTTTTACACACACTGCTTCGTTTTTTTGGACAAAAGAGATAGTCTCGGGCTGCTGCTACATTTTTAACACAATTTTGTAAAAACATCGGCCGAAGTCACATTGTGAGAAAGTTTGCGAGGATATGCCATAGTCCTGTTGCATTCTTTTTGGGACTGTTCTCGGCCTATGTCCTGTTCCCACGTCTATCTTGTTGGCAATAGGGGGTCCTGCGGTGTGTGTGCTAATGTTCGAATGAGTGTATGTATCAAGGGGTGCCTCTGTGGTTCTGTGCCAACTATCTGCCAGAGGCGTTGTATTTCGGCTATCGACTGGGTATATGCCAAGAAATGGCCAACTGGAAATTCACAAACAGCTTGAAGCTGTGCAAATGGGATGAGCGCACCGATCTGGAATAGGGAGCCTAGTGTGTCTACGCCGAAGGCTTCCCATGTTGCTAACCCCTTCCTCCCAACCAGGTCCCGGAATGGTTGTATGAAGCTAATATGGAGCTTTGGTGAGTATAGTGTTAGGCCTACCAACAAAATTTTAGAAAATGTATTCCGCTTTGATAAAATTATCTGCAAATGCTACAAGAATGCATATTTGGATATCTTTTGGTCAAAACATTTAAGAGCACTTCATTGTATTAGGAACCCTATAAAATGTTTCAATTACTTACTGGTAATACTATTAACGCCAAGTGAATTTGTCCAGAATTTTGGGAATCTACATGGGTGAAGTTACAAGAATAGGGCAGGCATGCATCGCAAGTGGAATACATAATGGCGTGCCAAAAATCAACAAATATTCCGCCCTTCCACTTCATTTAGAGGAGGGAGAAAAAACTACCAGCTCATCAATGATGTTGACTGAACATTTCGCCCCCCCCCAAAAAAATCCTTGCATTGCATGTTGCCTTTGAATTTTTAAAAAAAATATGAGCCTGCGCTGACAGGCAGGACAGCACTGAGGCAATTTGGCCAAAGTGCTCCCACAGTGTCGACAGAAGCACTTTCGGTGCTAAATCTCCACCGTTCTGGTGGGAAATTCAGACATGGCAGGCGGGCAGGTTTCGCTGGGCCTGCAAGGCGGTACCTTGGGTGCCCCAGCCGCTCGAGGGCCAGCCCGCCTTGCTCTAAATGAGCCCCGAAGACCCTTTTCATTCGACAGCCTGCTGAATATTGATTAAGAAAGCAGCGCGTGTTCAACTCCATATGGACAAGCTCCCGAGCACCGCATCCTTTCAGTGTTCTTTCAAATGAAACTCGGTAGACACGTAATGTCAGAGAACAGAGCACAAGTCCCTCGGGGGTCTGCCCAATAACCCTCCCGTTCCGCCGTACAAAGTAAAATATTAACCCCGGCCCTTTTATTGCTGTTAGGATGTCTGTCGACTTTATGGCTTGTGTTTATGAAGAATGGCGTCTCCTCGTGCCTGCCGAGTAGAAGAGGCAGCGCGAGGGGCTCTCAATAAATTGCCGGCCGATAAATCTTTGTTTTTCTTTTCCCTTCCGCTGCCGATGGTTTACTAATGGCTCCCGATGACAAGGAAATAATCAGCCGCGTTAATAATGTTTTCTTTTTTTTTTATCGTTCTGAAGTCCCGGATCCGCTCGTTCCCAGGTCTGAGCAGTTCTTAATGAAACAGTTGCTGTTTTGTTGACAGAACATTAATTACTTGATCTTTGGGTTCGGTAATTGAGCGGGCCCCCTTCTGTATGCGCCACTAATTACATTAGCAATTATATGGCATTCGGAAGACAAAGGAAGGACTGACGGGATGGTGATGGCGCGAGCGCTCAAACCCCGCGTTACTTCTTCCCATTTCTCGTGGTTAAACTGGTGCGATAGAGGAACGGGAGACCAACTAGTCAGGCTTAAGGTTCATCGAAGTCCACAAACCAACGAGCATCTCTCTCGCCATGGAGCAAAACGATAACACAATGAGCTACAATGGAACCGCCCAACAAACACTGAAATAATATTTGATTTCTAAGGCTTCTGCCCAACGTTAAATACAGAGAGGATGTAGTCCGTTGGCTGCGCTGCCGCCTCCAGGGGTTCGAGCCTCGAGGTCGCGTCCACATCCTGTGATTCTGGGCAAATCACCTAAACTCCCCGTGCCTGAATGTGTAATGTAAAATACGGTGCTATGTAAAGCGCTCCAATACCTTCGGGTCGAGTTCGCGCTATATAAATATGCAAAAAAAATAAAAGAATTATCTACGAATTTATTGTTAAGATATTCTTTGATTTGGAGAAGTAAATGGGATATTTTCTTTTGGATTAAAATATTCTGTCAAACTCCCCCAATGTTTTGAAGTGCATTTTCTCTATTGTTTTCAACTTGTTTTGCAAAATTACGGAATCTTCTATTTTCACCGATGGAGGGGGAAGTTAGAGAATGCTAAAAAAACGTGGCATTAAGAGCATGAATGAGGTTAACGTTGCATTCAAATTCTCTTGCTGTGTTAACTGAGATTGACGATATTAAATTTAGGAAGTTAATAAAACATCAAGGGGCATATTAGCAAGACAGGCGATAAAATTATCACCGCTTTAACGGCAGAAAACTGCCGCTAAAACGGCGATAATGGGCTTGATAATATGTTCTATGAAATTCCAATTGAAGCCCATGTTAGATGTGAAGGACATCTAACCAGAGTTAATTTTATCACCTGTCTTGATAATATGCACCAAACTTTGCTACGATTAAATGCTGTCATGCATTAAATGGAAAAACTAAAACCTGAAAAAAGTCTGCATATTGTGTATTGGGCAGAACAATTGGTAAACTGTGTGCATTAAAACAAGTGTTGTCTTTTGATGTGTAAGGACTGAGGCCTACACCAACAAAATCTGTGTGACACTCCCTAAGCCTGATCAGGCCACACAGATGCTAAACAAACTACAAAAGGAGTACTACACAAATAGCAGGATTCTGGGTGCTTTTTGATGTTATTCACATTAGCACTCATTTTTGATTTCATTACGGTTTCAGGATCCCACAACCGATCTCCATCACATTTTTTCAGGAGCAAAAGCAGCCAAGAAATGCAGCAGCGGTTGGTATCTAGGCAAAGTGGCGGTCGGGGGAAATGGGGAGCCGGTGACGGACAACAAAAGACGGTGAAAGAGTCCTGACAACAATGCTTAGACCAAGAAACATACTCCGGTCTACGGAAGCCATGCTCAAGGATACTAAGCTGGAATCTGCCTTTTGCAAATACCTAAAGGTTACAGATTCAAAGCCAGGTGGGATGACTCAGCCTTTCACCCTTGTGAGGTTGATAAAATGAGTACCTTTGAACCAGCCTAGAGAGGATGTTAAGGTCATACTAAAAAAGCAAATACTTATTATTTTCATTGATTTCTGCTTTTCGCCATTTTTCCAGAATCGCCTTTGTAACAAACCTTCATGTCACGTTTCTAAGCACCTCAAAACACAGTGACAACATCTAAAAATACCTTTACAAAACAATGCAGCTTCGAATTTAGGCCTACTGTTACTGGTGCCCCATATTTTGTTTCTAGGACATAACTCCTAGCAAGCCTACTAGATGACCAAGTCATTGGATGGAAATGAAGTACCATAGCCTGCACGAGGAAAGGAAAACAACCTTAACCTGCTATTCCATGCGGAGAAAAGAATCCCTTTGCTGCATCGGGAAAATAATTCCTCCTCTGGTCCCTTGAGTGTACTCTGCCAGCAAAGTCAGCCCCTTGCTGAATCCCAAACACAAGTCCGAGCAGTACCCTCACGGCCTTCCTCGCGCCACTGCAACCTGCCCACCCTGTCCCTCAGACCCTCATAGTGTTCATAGGTACGCATTGAGCCGGCCACCAAAACACCCTCCAAAAATGAATTTGTACTTGCAATTCAACTTGTTCACCTTTCGGTAATTTAGCAGTCAATTACGAGCTGTGTTGGAAAAAATCTCTTGGCAGACATGTTTCAAAGTTGTTTTTATTCTTAAGAGAATTCCTTCCACCTGGGGATGCTTACATGCTGCTTATATTTTGTTGCAGTAAGATGTAAAATGAAGCATAAGGATGGGGATGAAGGTAGTGAACAAACATATGCAGTCGCTGCCGGCATGACGGGCGGGTGGTGCGGGTGGTGCGGGTGGTGCGGGTGGAAATGAGGTCGTCGAGGTGGGGGGTTTGGGGGGAGGGAGGGAGGAGTGGTTTAATTAAATAAAATAAAACTCACTGTCCCGCGCCACCTCAGCTCAGCTCCTGGCTCCAACTCCCGCAGTCCCGCGTTTTCCGCTCTCAACAGGAATGCCACCCACAGGTAGTCTCCCTCCCCTCCACCAATTAAAACGCTGCAATGGCAGAGTTGTGATGGGTGAGGCGCAGCGGAGAGTGCCCCAGCCGGGCCATTTTCTCTACGTAGGCTGCATGCAGCAGCTTACATAGAGAAAAAGGGGGAGTGCGCATGACTGGGTTGGTCGGCCGTGGAGCTGACCAAACAGTCAGTACCCACAACAGTGGACAAGCCATTCTCCCCCTGCGCTCGAGCAGGGCCGCCCACCCACAACCAGGCACTCGAGGCACTTCTGCTTTCTCGTAGTGTGAGAAACTGAAACATAAAATGGCAGTTTTACCATTTTATGTTTCTGACTTCTCACACTGCGAAAATGCAGTGGGGCGAAGCCCCCACGCCCCCACGGATGAGCCGCCACTGAAGAAATGTTCAGCAGCTGAAATAAATACATTTACACATAGGCGTTAAAGTGACACATCAAAATAGGTGTAGGGAAGTGGAAGAAAAAGGCAAGAGGACAGAGCTGAGATTAAGTTAGAACGAAAGAGTAATAGAGTGAAATAAAATGCATGGAGCATGCAGCAGTAGATGACATCTGCAAGGGCAGTCCAGCTTAACTATTGCCACGCACGCCTGGCAATACTGTGGTCTCGGAGGAAGTCCTTACAAACCCTGTGTTGGTAACCAAAATATGAATATAATTAATTTATAAAAAAACAAAATAAGCAGCTGAGCATTTCCATAGGGACGTACTGTTAAATAGAAACAAGGGTTGATGACGCCTTTGAATATATTTATTGGTGGGCACCAGTACTGGGTATCATTCTTGAGGTCTTCCTCAGATGACTGAGCAGAGCCTCTGTGTATTTTCTGTGCAATCTTCGATCCTGCACGCTCATTGGCTCGCTATGTAAGGCAAGCAAGAACAGTTTCTTCTGCCCCTCACCATCACAATCAGCCTATTCTTGAGATTTTTGGATTAAACCTTCATAAAATGAAAGCATTTATATTTTAAGCAGAAAATAAACAATTTATTTGACATTTATAGGCACTTTTTGGCAGCACACATTTCATAAATCAGGGATTTGCTGCCATTTCTCCTTGCTCTGCCAAAGGTCTTCCCCTTATTTGTTCTGATGCGCAAATAGAGATTTTGCATATGTCCCAGTTGGTACCTCCAGGTGCCCATAACAAAAGTCTTTAGCGATTAACTGTAATTAGCACATGTTTGCATATTTTTGAATCGCTGACGCACAAGTAATATTTGCACAGCCTCATTTATTTAGCAAATTGACCCCTTCTTTTTCACTTCAAATGAATCAGCTTATTAAGTAGAAAATTTAAAAGCATAATGGATATTTTTATTATTATATGCACACTGATATAGCCACCTTCCCCTAATATGATGTATCATTGTATGCCGTTGAGGCCCTTCAACCATTTTTCACAGGTTTTGTCAGGGTCTAGCCCTCGCGCCTGCCGAACGAACTACATTTCCCATGATTCCGGTGGCTGGAACTACTACTCCCATCAGCCGTTGCTATAGGACCGGATATAGGAGACGCTGACAGGAACGTAAGCGTTCGTGATTTTGTGGAACCAAGGGAGCAGCAGCTTCCATTCGTAGTTCCGGTAGTTTTTCCCTTGGTTGGAGTGGGCGCGGTTTAATGCCGACCGAGGACTTGGCGGAGTGCTGGCGTGCGGTCGACTGAAGTCCCGAAGACGCACGTGACCAGCCATTTGCATCCCTGACTATTAACGGTGAGAGTAACCGGAGCCACACGGCCGTGTGGTGAATCGGTGAAACAGCCAAGAGACGCTGCCTTAGCGCTAGTGTCCAGCATTTATACAAGTGGCGGAGTGCGAGGGGCAGGTATACCCTGCATTGCCGTCACGAAGATAGCCATAGTGGATTACAGGTGCCAACGCGGGCGGCGGTAGTTGATCCCTACGCCCCTCCGTGGTTGGAGGAATCCCAGTGTGGGGACAAAGTTTTGGGTGAAGAAACTTCGGGGTATATGCTATTAATATACCCCGCAACACTTATTCTTTGTTTTGTTTACTTTGCTGCTATTTTCGGGGGATTCATAGAGGAGCAAAACCCTTCGTACTCAGGAGTAAGCTCCATGGATCCTCTTAGAGGTTGAGCAGCCCTCTCATGAGGGTAGGTAGTATATGTGTGCATTGTCCAGAGAACATGACAGGTGGCTTGTCTTCTTGCTAACGGATCTGGGATTCTTGTGTGTCCATAGGAAGAAGGGATAGCGGAAGGCGTTCCAGGGATAGAGTCAGTGTGCTGAGACCTCACAGGTGAATCATTGAATGATGGTAGCGAGAATTTAATGAGAGTAGCATGTATGCCTTATGTTAACCCTTTTGTTTATGTTTTCCAGCTTCCTTTCCCTGCTGACCCTCCCTTTCCCTTCCTTTTGGGTTTTTTCCCCTTTTGGGGATTTTTTCCCTCACCGTATCGTTCGAACACCCTGTGTTTCATACTTCAGGGTGTTGGGAAGGTCCGGAGGTGGAGCTTATTGCTGCGTCTGGATTCCGCAGAGTGAGAACCTGACAGAATCACGAACCCACGAATTGCATTCTGCCCGATTCAGTCGCAGCAATAATGGCGTCCATGGAGGAGGTGTTACATGCCTTAGTATTGGTACAACAGGAGTTGGCAGCTTCTAGAGCCGAAACTTCGGCGTTGAAAGATAAGGTGGAACAATTATCTAGGAACCCTTTTAGTGCCTCCTCTTCAGCATCCTCCATTCAGGTCACGGTGCCCCCTCCCATTCCGTTGGCTACTCCAGAGAGGTTCTCTGGCGACCCTCGGAAAACACAAGTGTTTTTGACTCAGGTGTTACTGCACTTCTCTTGCAAACCAGCCTCTTTTCCCAGCAATCATTCACGTGTGGCGTTCGCCATATCATATTTGGCGGGGGACGCCGCCAATTGGGCTGTACCTTTGGTAAGACGGAACGACCCTATATTATCAGATTGGTCAGCCTTTAAAGAGGAATTTGAAAAAATGTTTGATAGAAGGGCCACTACTTTCAGCGCCGACAAAGAACTCCTGGAGTTACGACAGGGAAAAAATGAATTAATCACCTATTTAACTACTTTCAATCGGTTGGTGGCTGAGGCAGATTGGCCGGAGGAAAAGAGAATGTCCCTCTTTTACCAGGGGTTGAAGGAGGAGTTGAAAGATGTAGTGGCCCAAGTGGACCCTCAACCAACCACGTGTGTGGATATGATTAATTTGGTTCTACGTCTGGATAGTCGTATGTCAGAGCGAGGGGGTAGCAGGAGACGATGGGACAGAGGGCCTGGTCCTTCGGAGCGTCCAGGTCGGAAGGCAGGGGGAGGTCCTGAAGAAAGTGTTGAACCAATGGAAATCGGGGCTCTTAGAGCTCAGTTGTCGAAGGAAGAAAAGGAAGCCCGGAGAACGCAGGGTCTATGTATGTACTGTGGTAAGAAGGGGCATTATGTTAGAGAGTGCCCCTTCAAACCCAAATCCTCTGGGGGCAATCGATTCAAGAGATTAGCCGTCTCTTCAGTGGTAACAGAGGAGGTACCGGTTGAGACCCCTAGACAGAGGGAGGAGGGAGGTCAACCTTGGAAACTCACCTCTTTATCCACCATTGGGGTGGGTGAAACTGAATCACATCTTGTTCTGTGCATGGAGCTGGCATGCGACCTCCAAATCCATCAAGTCTCTGTGATGGTGGACTCCGGCGCAACAGGCAATTTTATAGATGACGGATTGGTATCCCGTCTAGCACTGCCCAGGGTTCCCCGAGACAATGCAGAGGACGTCTTAGCAGTAGACGGACAGCCGTTGAAATCAGGTCAGATAACCGAAAGAACCAGTGAGGTGGGGCTCACCTTTAGGGCAAAGGGAATGGTACACTCAGAAATGGTGGCACTTAATATCATAGCCGCCCCTCAATATGAGGTAATCTTAGGTATGCCATGGTTACGCCTGCACAACCCTGGGGTGGATTGGAGGTCGAAGTCGATTCATTTTTTGCCTGAATACTGTCAGGAACACATGTCACATTCTCCGTCAACTCATATAGCAGTGTTAGCTTCCCCGTACTTGGCCGCTACTGCAGTGGAAACTGATGTACGTCTTCCTGTGGAGTACAGTAGATACAGTGATGTGTTCAGTGAGGTCAGAGCGGAATCGTTACCCCCACACAGGGAGTACGATTGCCGTATAGATTTGGTGGAGGGGGCGAACATCCCAACCTGCAGAGTATATGCCTTGTCGGTTCCCGAGTCCATCCACCTCAAGGAGTACATTGATCATTATCTTCGGTTGGGTTTCATCAGGCCTTCGCGCTCTCCGGCTGCCTCTCCCATTTTCTTTATTGCAAAGGCCAATGGGGATCTAAGGGCATGTGTGGACTATCGCGTCTTGAATAAAAACACCGTGCGCAATCGTTATCCTCTCCCCCTCATCCCAGTGTTGCTTGACCAGGTGAGGGAAGCCCAGATCTATACCCGCTTGGACTTGCGGGGGGCTTATCACCTGGTTCGAGTACGCGAGGGGGATGAGTGGAAGACGGCGTTCAAGACGCGATACGGTCTCTATGAGTACACAGTAATGCCGTTTGGGCTCTGCAATGCCCCGGCGGCTTTTCAATTCTTCATCAATGATGTGCTGAAAGAATATGTGGACCGTTTTGTGGTCATGTACATAGATGACATCTTGATTTACTCCACGAATGTATCTTGCCATACCGAGCATGTGTGTCGAGTGTTAGACAAACTGAGAGAAAACAGTTTATACGTCAAATTGAGCAAATGCGAGTTTGGTGTACGTGAGGTGGAGTTCCTGGGGGTGAACCTCAGTCCCCAGGGGTTGCAGATGTCGGAGCGAAAAGTCAGGGCGGTAGTGGATTGGCCCACCCCAAGAAACGTTCGTGAGGTGCAAAGTTTTTTGGGGTTCGCCAACTACTATCGCCGATTCATTGGGCAGTTTTCTCACACGGCTCTTCCTATCACGAGATTGTTGAGAAAAGGGGTTCCCTTTGCTTGGTCCCAAGAGGCCGATGAGGCCTTTCAGTCCCTCAAAAGAGCATTTACTACAGCCCCAGTTTTGGCCCATCCTGTCACAGACCATCCGTTTGTGGTGGAAGCCGACGCTTCCGAGGAGGCTATTGGAGCTGTGCTATCCCAGCGTAATGCACTCACTGGTTTCCTCCACCCGGTAGCCTTCCTGTCGATAAAATTGAGCCCTGCTGAAGTCAACTATACTATAGCGGAAAAAGAGCTCCTGGCCATCAAGAGGGCTTTCCAGGAGTGGCGGCACTATCTGTGGGGGGCCAGTCAGGCGGTAACCGTCTATACAGACCATAAGAACCTGCAATACATGACCTCAGCGCGACATTTAACGCAGCGTCAGATGCGTTGGATGTTGTTCTTCGCAGGATATAATTTCGTGGTCACTTATAGACCGGGTTGTGAAAATCGGAAGGCGGACGCACTGTCCCGTCAGGAGGTGCCGGGAGAGCAATCGGAGACTACCCCTCAGGCTATCATTCCGGCTACTAAGGTACTTGGGGTGATTCGGGTTGAAAAGTTTTTGGACACCATCAGGGAGTCTAGATCCCTAGGAGCATGGGAAAAATGGGCGGCGAGTAAACCAGGCAGGGCAGTGAAACAAGGGCTGCCTTTTCAAGGAGAGGGACTGTATGTTCCCACGAGGGAAATGCGGAAAAAGGCCTTTGTCTGGTGCCATGTATCACCCATGGCTGGTCATCCAGGAATAACCAAGACTGTACATCTACTTCGGAGATACTTTTGGTGGGATTCGATGGTAACGGATGCTCAGAGGTGGGTACGGGAGTGTGCAGTTTGTGCCAGAGCCAAGGGGGAGAACACCCGCAAGAAAGGTCGACTAATGCCCCTACCCACGCCAGCTCGCCCATGGCAGAACATAAGTTTGGATTTTATTACAGGGTTGCCCAGGGATAAAGGACATTCAGCTATCTTGGTGGTTGTGGATAACCTGACCAAGATGGGTCACTTTGTGCCCTGTTCTAATCTTCCCACCGCTAGTCAGACTGCCCAACTGCTAGATTCTCAGGTTATCCGATTGCACGGCTTGCCCCGAGTGATCGTGTCTGACAGAGGACCTCAGTTTGTTGCCCGTTTTTGGAAAACCTGGTGTCAGGCATTAGGGGTGGAAGCGGCGCTGTCAACGAGTTTTCATCCACAGACTGATGGGCAGACCGAAAGGTTAAATCAGACACTGAAGAAATACCTCCGGTGTTATTCCGATGCAGCTCATGATTCATGGGTGGATTTGTTATGGGTGGCCGAATTGGCGTATAACAATGCCTGGCATTGTTCTACGGGCACGTCACCGTTCAAGGCCAATTTCGGGTATGACGCCAACATGATACCCATTGTCATACCTTCGGCCGTTCGGAATCAGCCCGCGGTACTGGCACACGTGCGCAGGTTGAGGAACGTTCACAAGGTGGTACACGCCCATGTGCTGAAGGCTAAAGCTGCATACAAGCATTGGGAGGATAAGCACAGGATCCCGGGTCCTCAATTCAGAGTGGGGGACAAGGTGTGGTTGTCAACCAGATACATCCGCTTCAAATTACGAAGTATCTTTCACCCACGCTTCATTGGTCCGTATCCTATAGTGAAACAGGTCAACCCCGTGGCCTATAAATTGCGACTGCCCTGTTCGTTACGGATACATCCCGTGTTCCATGTGCATTTGCTAAAGAAAGCCTTCACGGCTCAAAGAAGGACACCCCCTCCGGTGTGTAGGGATGACGGGCTTGAATATGAAGTGCGGTCGATCCGCGATTCAAAGCTGCGTAGGGGACGGTTGTGGTACCTGGTCTCCTGGAAGGGGTTTCCGGTGGAGGATGACTCCTGGGAACCCTGGAGCAACGTGCATGCCCCAAAAGCGGTGGCGTCCTTTCATCGGAGGTTTCCATCTAAGCCTGGTCCTAGGAGGCGCTGGGGAGGGGGACGTACTGTCAGGGTCTAGCCCTCGCGCCTGCCGAACGAACTACATTTCCCATGATTCCGGTGGCTGGAACTACTACTCCCATCAGCCGTTGCTATAGGACCGGATATAGGAGACGCTGACAGGAACGTAAGCGTTCGTGATTTTGTGGAACCAAGGGAGCAGCAGCTTCCATTCGTAGTTCCGGTAGTTTTTCCCTTGGTTGGAGTGGGCGCGGTTTAATGCCGACCGAGGACTTGGCGGAGTGCTGGCGTGCGGTCGACTGAAGTCCCGAAGACGCACGTGACCAGCCATTTGCATCCCTGACTATTAACGGTGAGAGTAACCGGAGCCACACGGCCGTGTGGTGAATCGGTGAAACAGCCAAGAGACGCTGCCTTAGCGCTAGTGTCCAGCATTTATACAAGTGGCGGAGTGCGAGGGGCAGGTATACCCTGCATTGCCGTCACGAAGATAGCCATAGTGGATTACAGGTGCCAACGCGGGCGGCGGTAGTTGATCCCTACGCCCCTCCGTGGTTGGAGGAATCCCAGTGTGGGGACAAAGTTTTGGGTGAAGAAACTTCGGGGTATATGCTATTAATATACCCCGCAACACTTATTCTTTGTTTTGTTTACTTTGCTGCTATTTTCGGGGGATTCATAGAGGAGCAAAACCCTTCGTACTCAGGAGTAAGCTCCATGGATCCTCTTAGAGGTTGAGCAGCCCTCTCATGAGGGTAGGTAGTATATGTGTGCATTGTCCAGAGAACATGACAGGTGGCTTGTCTTCTTGCTAACGGATCTGGGATTCTTGTGTGTCCATAGGAAGAAGGGATAGCGGAAGGCGTTCCAGGGATAGAGTCAGTGTGCTGAGACCTCACAGGTGAATCATTGAATGATGGTAGCGAGAATTTAATGAGAGTAGCATGTATGCCTTATGTTAACCCTTTTGTTTATGTTTTCCAGCTTCCTTTCCCTGCTGACCCTCCCTTTCCCTTCCTTTTGGGTTTTTTCCCCTTTTGGGGATTTTTTCCCTCACCGTATCGTTCGAACACCCTGTGTTTCATACTTCAGGGTGTTGGGAAGGTCCGGAGGTGGAGCTTATTGCTGCGTCTGGATTCCGCAGAGTGAGAACCTGACAGGTTTATGCAATATTTTTCAGGTATAATTTGAGCAAAATCACACCATGGTAGCTTTCATGAAAAATCGTTATGGTCAAATTATTAGATCATCAGCATTTTCCGCTTAGGAAAGATAACTTGTGAGCTGGAAACGTAGTCTGTATTCAGCTTGTACCTATTATAATTTCCATCCAACATTGAACTTTGAACTTTTTAAGTCATTCTTTCTGATGACCATGTAGACTTCCATATACTTATAGGTGGTTGACTCTCCCTAAGCCATACCAGCCTCTCAGTTGCAATCCAGACGTCTGACTGACTGTTTCAGCTTCTGCACCATTTCCAGCAACTTTTCCCAGGGAAGCCTGGAATGTGAATATGTGTGACCCATTTCTACCAGCCTTTCAAAGACAATCCTGAAATATGATTGACTCCACATACATATGTAGAGGTGCTTATATAGCGCAAACCTAGCAGCAGAGCAATGGAGTCCTGAACAGAAGGCGAGAGGCCAGGGATATGATTCAGGTTTGCAAGATTGTCTAGAATAAAGCAATCCATTACATCGAGGAAATGCTTTTAGAATAGCTAACTCTTCAGGTTCTCTCAGAATATAAGAAAGGTAAGAACAGGTCTGATGTTGACAGAGGTTTTCTGCCAGACCTGTCTTCTATTATTTTCCTTCTTGCATTACTTCATTTCCAGTCTGGTGATGTCTTGACTCCTGGAGAAGCAATGTCCATTTCAGAAACTAGCCTTAGAGGTGCCTAACCTTTCCTACAGCCATACATACCTTTAGAGGACCCAGAAGAGAGGCTAACTCAGTCTCAGCCTTCAGCGGTTATCCTGGCACGTTACTTTCGTGACACCAGCCCTCCTGGTTCTTCAGAGATACCATCCTCTCTAGAAGCCTCCACAGTCCTAATAGGCGAGTTGCCCACTGGGCCTGTGGGATGTTGGCTACCAACTTGTTTGAATGTTAATGGAGACCAGTTATTTGGAAGTGCGAGTCTTACTGAAAGGATGACGCAGTAGGTTTATGTTATGTTATGTTATGTTGTTTTGTGTTGTGTTATGTGTATCTGTAAAACCAAGGGTAGTCTGGCACTGAGCAGGCATGTGTTTTAGCCCTGTCTAAGGTAGGCTAGTTAATTGAAGTCATGTCTTCAGCTTCTTGCGGAATTCAAAAAGAGAGGAGGAGACTCTGAGGGGGAATGAGAGGCCATTCTGCACTTTTAGAGTGATGTAGGAGAGCACACCTCCTCCTGATCTGGCTCTGTATAGGCGTAGGATGTGTGAGAGTAGGAGTCCTGTGGAGTGTTGCTTGGGAGCCATTTGAAGATCTTCCTCAGCATCTTCAAGGTGTGGAAGCAGGATGCAATGGCAGCGTTTACTTGTGCGGTCATGTCCAGTTTCCTGTCGATGATTAATGAGATGTTCCTGGCGTGGGTTCTGGGTGTAGGTCAGAGTTGGCTGGCCACCAGTTGGAGTCCCATGGTGAGGAGTTCTTTCAGAAGATCACTACTTCTATCTTGTTGGTGTTGATCTTGAGACAGTGACTTTCATCAAGTTAGTGACTTCAGTCATGCAGGCGGTGAACTTGTTTTTTTGTATCTTGTGGGTCTTGTCTGAAAGCGAGGGTATGAGTGGCATGTCATCCATGTAGGAGAGGATGCTAATATCATGTGCACCAATGAAGTTGGCCAAGGGATCATGAATGCACTGAACTGGGTGAGGCTAAGTGATGAACCTTGAGGAACTCTGCAGATGCGTTTTTGGGCTTCTGAGGAATAAAGTGCCTAGCTGACTGTGTTCTGTCCTTAAGAAGGAGCAGCACCAGCAGAGAGTAGGTCCTTGGATGCCAATCTTGTGCATGCTCCTGTTGAGGGTGGAATGCGAGATGGTGTCAAAGGCTGCGAGAAGTCCAGGAGACTGAGGGCTGCCATGTCTCCTCTGTCAAGGTTCGTGCAGTTTGGTCTGTGGCACCAATGAGTGTTGTTTCTGTACTGTTGTTGGGCCTGAATCCACACTGTGTGGCTTCAAGGAGCTGCTGGTTGTTGTGTTGGTCGGTGAGGCACCGGTTGATAGTTTCTCTAAGACCTTGGCCGGTAATGGTGGGGGGGATGGGTCTTAGTTGGAAAGCATGACTGGGTCAGCGGATGGTTTCTTGAGCAGGGGCATGACGGTGGCATTTTGCCATGTGTCCTCATTGGTAATAGTTAATTGATTGCCTTTATAGTACCGGAAGGACAAGGAAGTGTCAAGAACCTATAGTCTTCATTGTTGGATTGTGAGGCAAAAAACGCCATAGGCAGAATAGGCACTTCTGAAGCAGAATTAATTAAATATTCCAAACTTAATTGTTTCTCACAGCACACAGGATAATTACTTCTCCTTGGCAGCAAATCATGTGTGTGAGCACTAAAATGTTATGCATCTAACATAAACAATGGTTGTGCAGCGTACTAACATTTGAGCTCACGGCTAAAGCAGTGGCAGATAGATTATACAAACCCACCACCAGAACTAATGCCAATCAAGAATTGTAGGCTAGTGGAAATTACAAAAGTTGAAAGAAATGTGCCATGTTACATCTTGTTTATCATGCATGTGTGCCTGTTAATAGTGTATCTAAGTTAATGTGCTAGAAAATAAACTACATTTGAAATGATATTATATGCCTGGGTTTTGACACCATGTGCCAGGACATTTCTAACAGTTCTTCTCAGTTCCATTTATTCTAAGAAACACACAAAAGTAAAACTTTTGTTTGCGTAAAACTATCATCAATAAAACATAAATGAGGTTACAATTTAATTTCCATATGGTTAAAAAATAAATACAGTTGGAAAAATACATTAGAAAAATAGGGCCTCATTTATGAAAAGATCGCTGCGTGAAAAAACAGCAATGCAACACTTTTCAGTGCACCCTCCTTGCGACACCATGGATGCGCCATATTTACTCTACAGTGCTCTATGTCGCAAGGATTTACAGATAGGTCAGTATTCCTTATGTATCTGTTGGCGCAAAAGTAGCGCATTGCTGGGGTATGTCTGAAAACAGACGCCCATCCAGCAATGTGTTCTTTCATATGGAGCAAGCCCCATATGAAAGGCTCTTCGCCACTCCTTATGCATGCTTCAAGCAGGCGTAATGATTTGACCCAGTGTCGTCCTAGAAGTGGGATAGTGAAATCTCATAGATTTTACTGTGCCACTACTTCAAGCCTTTATTGCAGGGGAACGCCCACACGGCATCCATTATATCTGACGCAGGTATAATGTAGTGCAGGGGTTCCAAAGTGATGCAACTGCCTAGATGCTTCAATTTGTAAATATGGCGCAGTGTGGCGCATATTTTACACCACCGCAGCTTCACACAAAGTGACGCAACCATGGCGTAAAGGGCTCACAAATAAGGCTTGTAATGTCGCAAGTTTATGTTTGCCATCCTCTGGAGATAGTTGTAGTCCTACCTCTATTTGCTTGACTTTATCACTCTTGCAACATGGCCGCCTCCATTTCATAATTCTAGATATTGGACATTATCTCCCGGTCCCTCCAGTCCTCGCCCCATTCCTTCCTTAGATGACTATCTCCATGACAGAAAAAAATAACACGAGAATGCTGGGACATCTAAACCCACCCCTCCCACTGAGAGTACATAAGCAGTACCAACCCAGCATTCAGCCTGTTCTTTTTTTTCTCTCTTCCGACAGAAATGGGACGAGGATTTTGCTGGGTGCACTTACCTTTGGCACTTTGGATGTCTCGTCGGGCTGCTAGGCTGTCCTCGACGTCCTGTTTCACTGTCTCCTAGCCTGCCGGGCTTGCTGGGAGCCGCGTTGGTTGGCGGCCGGCCCTTTGTGGCTGGGGCGCCGGTCCTCCCAGTTTGTTCCGGGTTGCAGGGTGCGTCTTCCTGTGGCTGGGCACGTCAGGAAAACGCGCTGCTGCTGCTGAGTTGGAATGCCTCGGGCCGGTCTTGGAGGTGCCCCTGGCATTCCTGGATGCCGGTTGAAGCTGCATTTCGGCCTTTTTCTCCCTGGAAGCTGTGTGACGGCCTGGGAGTGCTGGTTGCTCCTAGTTTTTTCTTGGAGGTCAGTCAGTGTGTAATGGTGTCTGACTGCCCACGTGGTGAGTATCGCATAGCAGTTTTTTTTCCGTTCTGTTCCTGCATTCATGTACTCCGCCACTTTTGCTCTCTACTTGGGTATGGTGGTTGCCTTTCCTGGGGGGGCGGCTCTTCCTTCGCCCATGCCTCCTGTTTCCCCTTCCTCTTGTCTGTTCTCAGGCAATGGGGCAGGGGTTCGGGCCTGGTTGGTTCCTGGGGGGGTGTCCGCCTGGTGGCGTGCTGTTTTCCTGGGTGCTCGCTTCGGCGGCTAATGTTTTACTGGCACACGGCCGTTCCACCCTGATGGCTCCTGTTTATGGCTGATCTCGGTAATTCAGCGGGGTAGGGCCTGCTTGGTACCTGCATGCGAGACCGCCAGGGTATACCGGCTGCTGTAGGCTCCTTGGTTCGTTCCTTGGTTTGGTCCCTGCTCATGGGTGGTCACTGTGGCTGTTGGAATGGGTCTGGTGGCTCAGCGGACTAATGCGTTCACTGTAGACACCTGTGTTTGACCACATAATCACAGGTTCAGATCCTGGCAGGTCCACTCAGACTTTCGTCCTTCTGAGGTCGATAAAATGAGAGCCATTGAGTGGGTAATAATAAACTTACTTTTTGTGTCCCCGCCACCCCTGTTGCTCGGTCGCCGTGTGGGTCTTTGTTATCTGTCTCTCTTTTTTGGGGGTGTTTCCAGATGGCCTTCTGCCTGGCACTGGGGCTGGCTGATGGGGCAGGCGAGATGTTGGCTGTCCGCCTGCCCCGTGGTATGTGCCCTGTTGCTGTTGCCTTCCTGTTCTGGGGCCCTGTCCTTTGGGGTCCCCAGCCTCCCGGTTGCTGGGGTGTGTGTTTCTGCCTGTTGCGTGGGTTGGCGGTACTGTGGGGCTTCTGCCCCCGTCAATTGCTTGCTCCTCTGTGGGTGGGTCACTTCTTGTATCCTGCGTCGGGCCCTCGGGGTTCCCAGCCTCCCTGCTTCTTGGGTTCCGTGGTTACCTGGGGGGGTTGGTGCTGTGCCCTCCCTCTGGCCCGGCGTGGACCTTGGTGTGGCGGTTCGGTGGTGCTCCTTTCCTTGGTATCCCGCGGCTCTGAGGCTCTGCTGGTGGTGCCCCTGGTATGCCTTGTTGCTGGCGTTGGTGTTTTCCTATTGCCTGGAGCTGGGTTGTGGTTGCACTTGGCTGGATGGTGGGGTTTGGACTTCCTGTTGTGGTTTCCTTCTCCCCTCTTCTGTTCCTTTTTGAGAGCTTGGACCGATTTTGGGGGTCCTCTGTCTCTCAGCTGCTGGTCCCTTTGCCGCCTGTGTTGGCTGGGTGTTGTGGGTCTTCCTTGGCTTCTGCCTCGGTGGCTCCTTGGTTTCTCCCTTGTTGGTTCCATCTGCAGTGGGATTTTTGCCCTATCGGTAAATGTTCTCCGCTCCTCTCTGTGGTTGAGCAGGGTCTTGCGTTGTTGATACCTGTCTGGGTGTCGTCCTCGCCATACCTGGTCCTGTTGGTGGCTGGTGGGTGGGTTGGTGGGGCGGCCAGTGTGGGTCTGGTGTCTTCATCCCCTGGTGTGTGGGTCACGTTGCGGCTTTCCGTTTCGCTCCTGCTTGTTGGCCCCGTTGTTTCTGACGCTGTCTTTTCTCTCCCCAGCTTCGCCTCGGCTCTAGGGATGTGGCTTCCCAGGAGTGCTTTGTTCGGGTTCTCCCTGGTGTGCCTGGTTGCAGTCAGCCCGGTTTGGGGGGTGTCTGCAGGGTTGGCGCGCTGCTGTTGCTTTCCCCTTGGGGCCTGTCATTTCGGCTTGGTCCTTGGTCACTCTGGTGCGGGGGCTGGTTTTGGACCTGTGTTGTCTTTGGTCTTTACTCTTTTGTTGACTTTGCGGTTGCTGGGTCTGCCAGTGTTTGGTTTCTCCTTTTTCTTTCTGGTCCTTCTGCCCTTGTGGGTTGTGCGCCTTTGGGTTCTCCGAACGCAGCCCTCCTTTGGTTTTGGTGGGGCCTCGGCTTTGCCTCTGTCGGGTTTGGCCTTGCTGTCCCTGTGTTTGGCCCCTCGTTTGCCTCTGTGGGGTGGGTTACTGGTGCCTTCAATGCTTGGCTGTGTCCGGCTTTGGCTGTGGGGGCCTTGGTCGCTTGGGGTCACCTTTGGGTGTCTGCCTGTGTCCTTTGCCGGCTGCCCTGTGACTGGTGCTTTGGCACCTTGTTTTCATGGGGGTCCTTCGGGTTCCTGGTGGTCGGTGGTCCTGTGCCTGGAGTGGCTGGGGACGGGGCTGGCCTTCTGACCTTTTCCCATTGGCCCCTCCTTTGCGCCTGGCTGTTTTGCTGGGCTGGCGTGTGTGGGCTGCCTGACTCCCTCCCTGTATTCCTGCTACTTGTCATCCCTGTGTGGCCTGGCTGTGGCTGGCTCCTGTAAATTTGCCTATACCCTTATTGGTTGGGATTTTTTTGGGGTTGGGTTGTTTGGCCCTCTGCCTCTCCTTCCAGCCCCTGGGGGCACCATGTTGGACCTCCTGTCTGGCTGGCTTGTTGGTTCGGCCTGCTGACTTCTTGGGTGTTTGTTGGTGCATCTGCAGGGTTGGGCTGTGGGCCTCCCTGTCTTTCTCGCCTGTTTTTGCCCTTCTGCGGCTGATTTTGGGTCTCGCCTTGGGTGTTCCTTGATGTCCTCCATTGTCGTCCTGGCCGGCGGGTCGGTTCTTGGTTCGAGTGGGGGTTTCCCTCCTTCCAAGT
The DNA here is from genome assembly GCF_964204655.1 of Triturus cristatus. Taxonomy (NCBI): domain Eukaryota; kingdom Metazoa; phylum Chordata; class Amphibia; order Caudata; family Salamandridae; genus Triturus; species Triturus cristatus. The sequence continues at coordinate 475,812,775 of NC_140594.1, read as the reverse complement.
TCCAGGGTTTGGTCTTTCCCAGTACCATGTTCGTGCCTCTGTTGTTGTCTCCTGGAGTGGGTGTTGTTTTGGGCTCCTTCCCTTTTGGCCCTGTTTGGGCTTTGGGTTCCCCTGGTCTCGGTGGCCTTGGGGGTTTTGCTTCTCCCTGCTCTTGGTGTTGTGCCCTGGTCTTATGCGGGGTCTGCTGGGATCCATCCCTTGCCTTTCTGTGGGCTGGGTTCTGTTGTTCTTTGCATTTGTCTGGGGAGGTTGCGCTTCCTGCCTCTCCCTGGCCTTCGTTGGGCAGGGTGCTGGGTTTGTGTCCCAGTGTCTCCTGCCTTTGGGGTGTTTGCCTCGGTCCTGGCCGATTGGCCGGTCGTTCCCTTGGGGCTTGGCTCCTGGTGCTTGACCTCCTTTCTGGCCTTGTCTGGTTGTGTTGTGTCCTTCTTGTTGTGGACCTGGCTTCTTGCGGAGTCGGGTAGCCCTGGGTCTTCTTCTTTGGATGGCTTTGTCTCTCTCCTTCTGGGGGGGCTGTCTCTGGTCCTTTCTGGTTGGGTTCTCCTCCTCTGTGGTTGGTTCGGAGTTCCTGGTGTGGGGTGTCTGCCCTTGTGGGTGGTGGCTCCTTGGTTTGGCTCCTTGTTTTGCTCTACTGGGTCATCCCCTGCTTACTTTGAGGGTTTTGGCTCTGTTGTTTGGTTTGGGGTGTTGCGGGTTGTGTGCTCCTGCCTGTGCTTTTTCAGGTGGTTCCCCCGTTTGCTTTCTTTGGGGTACTGCTTTTGGTGTGGTATCCCTGGTGTTTGTGGGAGTTCAGAAGGCCAGGTTTTTCTGCTTTGGTAGTCTCCACTTTGTAAGGAATGGGACGAGGACTGGAGGTACCGGGAGGTAATGCCCCATTACTTACTGGTAATCTTCATTACTCTTGGTCCCGTTGTCCTTGTCCCGTTCCTTACGCCCCTCCCTCCCTCCTGGACGGCCGGCCTTCGGGTTGGTGGCTTGGTCTTTCAGGCTGAATGTTGGGTTGGTACTGCTTATGTACTCCCAGTGGGAGGGGGTGGGGTTAGGTTTCCCAGCATTCTCCTGTTCTTTTTTTCTTACATTGAGATGGTCATCTCCACTTTGTAAGGAATGGGTCGAGGACAACGGGACCAGGAGAAATGAAGATTACCGGTAAGTAATAGGGCATTGCTCCTGCTTTGGCCAACAGACTTTATTGCTCCTGCTCCTTTAGCCTGTTTTAGTTCACCCTGGACCCTACCTACCTTACGATTCCACACACAGGCATTCACAAAAAGTCACTCACAAAAAGTCCCACATGACCGGTCCCTGACTTCTGTCTCCCATTTTGGAACTTATGTGCATATAATTCCTCATTTTTTTCATAGAACCTTGGCCCCTGCAATTCCCTTATTGCTTTTAATACAATTTGCAGGCTATTCTGCTGAATTCTTTCTCCATGGATGTCTGCTGGGGAGTTATTACGCTTCTCAGATGAGTTCACCTACTCCCCCTATTCTGAACGTGGACAGAAAATGTAATTCCTTTCTTTTACTCATTCTGCTTTCTTCTTCAATTTCAATTTACAGTGCCTGCTTATATGGGTTCTGGCTCATGATAGATGTTACAGTGCTGATGATGATCCTGTATTTGTTGAGTATCAAAACGCCATTGACTAATTATACTGCAGATCCACTTTTGAATATATGATTTATTATAATGGGCTGTTTTGTTCTTGTTATTTTGACACACAAGGTAATAGCATTTATCACATGCATATGTCACTTTTTATGTTTATCACATGCGCGTGTCACTTTTGAAGAAGCACTGATCACGTTGTTCTGCACTGGCACTCACTGCTCCATTTCTCTGACTTTAATTGTTTTAATTGATTAAAATTGTCATTTGACTGCACATAATTTCTACATATTACTTCAACCACAGATCTGTGTTCCTTGTTGTTTTGCCTTTTTAAGGTAAAGCCTCTGCAACGGAGCTAGGAGAAGGGGCACTGGACTGGCTACACGGAAAAACATGATCACACGTGTGTGCGCATGGGAGCAGTCTGCTTGTGAGAGACTACAGTTGTGCACAGCCTGTTAGCAGCACACAGGTAACCTGTCTGTTAAACTGCAAACGTGACCTGGCAAAATACCCCCTTTGACAGGTCTAAGATTTCCTTTAAAATATTAATAAATCGCCCATGTGGAGGCCGCATTACCCATGAAGTTAGGGTGAAGATATTTACAAGTAGGGCATGTAGAAATTAATGTTGAATATGTCCCCACAGTGCAATATCCCCCAAAACGATTTTCACTGCATCTGTGGGCTACTTTGCTATATTTATTATATAATAAATATGAATAAGTTTCAGCTGAAAAATACTTCCTACACTCTTTTGAAATATAATTTACAGTCCTCTTTAACAGAAAGGTTGGATTTTGAATTCTTGTTTTAGAAATGCCACTTTTAGTTCTCATTTTTCTGCCTAAAATGTATTGGAGTTTCCAGCTGCCTGGGCTGGTGATGGCTCTCCCACTGGCAAATGTGTATTGAAACCAGACAGTTCAAAATAGAGCATGGGTGGAGAGGAGAGTGGGTCTTCCTTGCAGGGTAGCTCGGCAGGAGTTGGACCTTGCCCTGATTCTTCAAAGGGTCTGTCCCCAGCATACACAAAGTGACCTGACACTAGCATTTTATGTCACAAGCCAAGCTGGAGCCAAACCCAGGGAAGAGGGGAGAACTGACCAGAATCAGTTTTAGGGTCAGATAAAAGGGTGTCCCCTACTTACAGGCTGAACTGGACATAAATGTGATATCCTCAGAGCGCAAAGGAGAGCAGGACTTTTAACCTGGACTGTGACAGCGGAAACACTATGGGCAGCTGGAAGGACAGCCCCCCTGATGCCCCTTACATCCTCCTGAGGACCAGTTGGAGGAAGGACTGGCCTCTGTGCCACAACAGGAGGACGGGCGCATAAGGAACCTGGCCCAGGACAAAGCTGGCACAGGGAGCCAAGGAAACCAGCTACCTGCAAAGTGCACCCATTTGAGGCCAGGAGGCCTGGCTGTAAATGCTCCTGGTTGCTGGAGCTTGCCACCAGGAGTAAAACGAGCACAGGAATAAATGGGGCCAAGTTAGGAACCTGCACAATATGCCTATTTTTACTTTCCTGAAATCGAGTGAGGGAACATGAGGGGCTTAGCCACATTTCCTATGATTTAACCTGGTGAGGAAAAGCCTCAGTGGATGATGCAACTCTCTTAAAAAATGTATATGCTAGGGGAGTGGCTATGTGTTGGGCCCCCTCCCTGAACTTGGATTGCCCCAGAGGGCCTCATGTCCCTGGGGGCCGACCCATGGAAAACCGGAGGCCTGGGTCTCCCTCCCTGAGCCCCGAAGCAAGAAGAGGCCGGGGGAGTACCGTCGTGCCTAGCCCAGTTTCTTTGTCTGGGTGGACAGGGTGGCCACTGAAGATCCAACATTCTGCAGGGGGGGGGCACACAATTTATGTTACACCACTGTTAGCTGCCCCTCGAATTGTCTGCACACAATTGACTACATTCTGGACAAAGAACATCAATGAAAACGTAAAACAGAGAGGCGATGTGTGTCAATAATGGGGCATTGGCATGTGGTTACAATGCCCATGCAACAGTGGTTGGCGGAGTAAAAGTAGTTAGCATTCAACAAAACAATTCAATTCATATTATACATTTAGCCACACAATAAGGCCCAGGAATCAGTAACTAAAGTCAAAGGCTTTATTACAAATTAATAATCAATTCAAATCAATGCAAATTAAGCATTGATCAGATACAGAATTGAAAAAGAGGTGTTTAGTCAACAAAGTAGATCTAGTTCACTAGCATCAAAATGTGACAAGCTCAGCCACATAAGTACCGATGGCAAAACAGTTTAAAGTCATCTAATCAGGGCTCTAAATTTAAATTGAGCATGTTTTAGAGTGTGAAATCTCAAGGAATCTGAGAAATAGGCCGGTGAAATTGGAAGGTGTCAGTATAGTGAGGATTTCAGTAGAAAGCCTCTAAGAGAGGTCAAGCGTCCAACATATAGCTTTTACACTCTCACAAATAGGGCAAGCAGAGAGGTCAGTAAGTTTAAAGGAATCTGCCTTAAACTCTAACAGTGCATACATACGGGAGCACACGCCCTCCGGCCCCAGAGCAGGACACTGAGGGGTCTGTGCACGGTAATTAGGCTTTCGAAGGGGGAAAGAAATATTTGAGGACTTACCTATACTTACCATGAGTGGTAAAGGCATCTGTGTGGTAAAGGCATGCATGGAAAAGACTGGGTGGTAAAGGATTTTCCACCCTCCAGTGACAGGAAGCGGCAGAGGGAACCTGTCAAGAAATACGTGAAGCTCCTGCAGGCGGCGAATACCGAAAGAATCCCGGAGACAGTGAGGAGAACCGGGGGCCCAGGATCGGACATCTCGCTAGCGCCGTGAGGGCAACGGCAGTTTGCACTTATCCCCAGAAAGGCTCTAAGCAGGGAGCATTGACCTGCCAACAGTGTACCAGTTCGGCCGTGAGGGCAACGGCACCAGCACCAGCAAGGAACTACAGCTCCCAGGTCCCCCTGTTCGGCGCCCGCAGGTGACGTCATTGGCAGGCGTCACCTGCCTACATCTACGCTGCACGCCTCCCGCAGCGCGGGACGCGATTGCAGGGGGCCCAGGATCGGACATCTCGCTAGCGCCGTGAGGGCAACGGCAGTTTGCACTTATCCCCAGAAAGGCTCTAAGCAGGAAGCATTGACCTGCCAACAGTGTACCAGTTCGGCCGTGAGGGCAACGGCACCAGCACCAGCAAGGAACTACAGCTCCCAGGTCCCCCTGTTCGGGGCCCGCAGGTGACGTCATTGGCAGGCGTCACCTGCCTACATCTACGCTGCACGCCTCCCGCAGCGCGGGACGCGATTGCAGGGGGCCCAGGATCGGACATCTCGCTAGCGCCGTGAGGGCAACGGCAGTTTGCACTTATCCCCAGAAAGGCTCTAAGCAGGAAGCATTGACCTGCCAACAGTGTACCAGTTCGGCCGTGAGGGCAACGGCACCAGCACCAGCAAGGAACTACAGCTCAAAGGTCCCCCTGTTCGGCGCCCGCAGGTGACGTCACTGGCAGGCGTCACCTGCCTACATCTACGCTGCACGCCTCCCGCAGCGCGAGACGCGATTGCAGGGGGCCCAGGATCGGACATCTCACTAGCGCCGTGAGGGCAACGGCAGTTTGCACTTATCCCCAGAAAGGCTCTAAGCAGGGAGCATTGACCTGCCAACAGTGTACCAGTTCGGCCATGAGGGCAACGGCACCAGCACCAACAAGGAACTACAGCTCCCAGGTCCCCCTGTTCGGCGCCCGCAGGTGACGTCACTGGCAGGCGTCACCTGCCTACATCTACACTGCACGCCTCCCGCAGCGCGGGACGCGATTGCAGGGGGCCCAGGATCGGACATCTCGCTAGCGCCGTGAGGGCAACGGCAGTTTGCACTTATCCCCAGAAAGGCTAAGCAGGGAGCATTGACCTGCCAACAGTGTACCAGTTCGGCCGTGAGGGCAACGGCACCAGCACCAGCAAGGAACTACAGCTCCCAGGTCCCCCTGTTCAGCGCCCGCAGGTGACGTCACTGGCAGGCGTCACCTGCCTACATCTACGCTGCACGCCTCCCGCAGCACGGGACGCCATTGCAGGGGGCCCAGGATCGGACATCTCGTTAGCGCCGTGAGGGCAATGGCAGTTTGCACTTATCCCCAGAAAGGCTCTAAGCAGGGAGCATTGACCTGCCAACAGTGTACCAGTTTGGCCGTGAGGGCAACGGCACCAGCACCAGCAAGGAACTACAGCTCCCAGGTCCCCCTGTTCGGCGCCCGCAGGTGACGTCACTGGCAGGCGTCACCTGCCTACATCTACGCTGCACGCCTCCCTCAGCGCGGGACGCGCGCAGGCAGCGCCTGGGCAAAGCCCGGGCCAAGGGTGGGCCCGTCCTTGCCCGTCAGTGACAGGAAGAGGCAGGGCTGGGCCGCCCCTCTAACAGCGATACTGTGACTGGGAACAAAGGATTGGGAATCCCGTCTATCGAACTGTGAGTAAACATTCACCTGAAAGCACTTGTCAAGTAGAACAGAACCAGTAGCAAGTATCCAGGACTGACTCCTTTTTATACATTAAGTTACTGGGATCCCAATCAACACAGACTTGCGAGTGTGGCTAGAGCAACCTGGAAGGCATAAAAAGATATTGAATAAAGGAGCTGGTGATTATTCGGGGTGTTGAAGAGTCATACGGGTGTCACGGGAAATCCTGTAGGGGTTGTCGAGTGATTGGTGGGAGCACAAGTTGTCACATTCTACCAGGTGATTTAAAGGGTAATACAGAGGTAGCATGGCAGGCACAATCAGAACACGCTCAACCAAATCAAAACTAAGGTTACCTACTCAGATAAAGCCGTCCACTATGGAAGACGGCATATTGCCCCTACAGGTCCAACCCACGTCAATTGACCGTATGCTGCAAAAAGTCATAGGAGCGGTCTCTAGCCAAATAGAACGTACTGAGAGACGCCTATCCCTGACCCCAATATTAGAGATATCGTCCCCAACATAGGTGATAGTCTGCGAGAGCGTGGAATCTCCCCCCCACCAAACCCCAGAGTCGAGTGCTACGGATCTCCCATGTGCCCAACAGACATCGGAAAGGGAAACGGGGGACCAAACTTTGGGTATACCAACAGGGGCATGCAGGAAACGTAAAGCCGGCCCAACGAAAGTTAGATCAAAGAGATCCAAAATTGGCAATGCCCCACTTATAACAAAAACTAAAATTGGGATAGGGAGGGAGGTTGAGCCTAAACAATACGCAATCCCACCACTCTGGTTGTCGCAAATTATGGCTGACCTGCAATTACAATTGGAAACCTTCATAGCCAGCCAGATTAAACCACTTGTGAGTAGACTGGACAAGATAATCAACGAAGTAAAAAGTAGGGACAGGGCATGTAAGCCAGTATCGGATGCCACTTTTACTCCTAGTGTCAGTGGTCCCAATTGCGCCTCAGCGGAAGAGGGACAACCTAGCAACTTAGAGGAGAGACAAGCCCAAGCCATACAGACCTCAGCACGAGAGGCTCACATAATGCAGCAGATGAAGTCCACAAGCCAAAAGGGGAAGTCTCAGCAAAAGGGAGTGCAAGGGCAGGACCCAAATGTCACACCAAGGGACTATTCAAGTCCCCCAAACACACTTCAAACGAATCAAGCGCCCTGTCAATCAACGAGTGCGCTTAGGTTAGCACATTTAGTTTCCCTCCCAACGATAAATCTACCGCCAGAGGCATGCCCATTAGTAGTGATTCTCACAGGGGTCCCAGAACTTAAGGGCGATCAGAAGGAGTCCCATCAGGAATTGAAAAACAAGGTCATACACTGGCTGAGTTGTAATAAACCCTTGCCACAGTGGAAAGATGGAGAGATCCTTCTAGTCAGAAGGGTGAACTGGCTTGGTAACAGGCATAAAGATATCAGCGGAAACTGCATCATTATCAACTTTAGGGATAGTAGTGTGGTTAAATATATCCTGAGAGAGGACATAGCAACACATAGCAGGATTATAAAAGCCCTACCCCTGGACTATTTTTATCCTCGTCAATTTGCCCCAAATATGGAAAGACATCATGAGGGTAGACAAAGGGACATAAGTCATATAAATCCTCATGTAATTCAAGGATGTCAGGGAGTAAGGATGGGGTTGCAGGAAGTATGCTTGGCTATGTGGGATAATAGATTCACCCCCCTCATGTCCCTAGAGGATAATGACTGACTAACCCATTCTTCTGTCGTAATGTTACATCAAAGTAATGAAGGGGAATTTAACATTCTGAGGGTTGAGACAGATGAACCGCTGAATACAGTACAGGCTGCCTCCCCCTTAGTTACATGGCAACCGAACAACATAGACCAATTAGTACCATCACCGGAAACAAGAGAGGTTGAGTCCGCTGATCAGCTAAATATCACCAGTGGAGATACATCACGCCCCGATAGAGCGGAAAGTGAGATAGAGGATGGTGGAACACCCCAGGGGCACGAGGGAACAAGAGGGGAGGGAGGCTTAGGTGGGGTACAAGACACTGTTCAAAGAGCGGGTCAGGCAAGAAAGATAGAGGGTGGTATAAATATTATCTCCTGGAATACGGCTGGATTGGCAAGCAAGTTTCATAATCAGGAGTGGAGGGAATATATTACAAAATTTGAGGTAATAGCCCTGCAGGAAACCTGGGTTACCGAAAATAGCACTTTTCATATGGAGGGTTTTAAATGCTTTTTTATTCCAGCCTTAAAACCCAGCTCTGGCAGAGCTATGGGGGGTTTATCTATATATGTGGATTTGAGGGTGCAAGGTAAATGGTCAAATATATTAAGTCCATCCCGCAATGTCCAAGCCGTAAGGTTCGAGGGGAAAGGACTTGGCCTGATACTATACAATATATATAATCAGGGTGAGGGTAATGAGGAAAATGGCATTTTGGGAGCATTAGACTCGATATTGAGTAAGGACTATCCATATGCAAATGGAGCAATGCATCCACTTCACATAATTATGGGCGATCTAAATACTCATTAATGCCCTTTCTTGTTTCCATAAGCTCCGACTGGTCACGCTGCCCCTCTAAAAAAGGTCCCCATTTTGCCCATACACCGGAAGGTAGAGTCCTGAGTAAGCTTTTGATTAGTCACAACATGGAACACACAATGGACATGATGGCCATGGGAAGTGACGGCACCCTCCCCCCGACTTTCAAAGGGAGAGGGTGTTCGTCAATCATTGATTATTTTTTAGTCTCCAGGTCCCTCAAGCGCTGGATCTTAGAGGTTGGAATTGAGTGGAACTCATTTAGTGATCACAATCCTTTAATAATGAAATTGCAGTACCAGGTTTCACCCAGGACATGCACAGTGGGTGGAGGTTTAGTGAAGGCGACAGACCAAGGAAGGCGGCTCAAGTGGGCCAAGATTGAGTGCTCAGCATTCTACAGAGCCCTAATTGAGAAAGGGAAACAGCCCATTGAAGAATGTCTTGACATGGCAACTGAGGGACCACAATTATTAAGTGCATTTGGGAGGATTACCAGTCTGGTTGATGGGCTTTTAACAACGCGAACTGCAAAAAGAATCCCAAACCAACCAAGATGGTTCGATAGTGACTGTTCACGGGCCCTTAGAGAACTAAAAAGCAGCCTAAAACAGAAGCCCAGGAATATAGACAGGGTTACTCAGTGCAGAGTAAAATATAAGGCCGAGGTTAAAAGAAGGAAATTAGTTCTTCAGGGGGAAGTGTGGGCCGATCTAAGGGAGGCAGCAGAAAGTAGGGATCTTTCAAAATTTTGGAGCATAATCAATAAACCCTACTTTCATGATAGCCGCACCCCGGAGGTCGGTGTAAATATCCTCCCGGAGGAGTGGGTTTCACACTTTAAGAGCTTATATAACCATGAGAAGATGATTGTCGCCCCCGAAGAAGTTGTTATCCCGCAGGAACAGTGGGTTGAGTTTACCCTAGCTGAAGTATCCATGGGAATTGAGGGCCTATCAAAAAATAAGGCACCAGGTCCCGATGGGGTGCCACCCGACCTGTTCATTAGTAACGTGGAGTTATGGGCCCCATTAATGACTAGGGTAATAAATGCAGCAATTAGGTTCGGTCTGCCGCGAACCTGGTCGACCGCCACTATTGTTACCATCTTTAAGAAGGGTAACAGGGATAACCCTCAGTGTTACCGGCCCATCTCACTGATTGACGTCTCTGCTAAGATCCTGGGAAGGGTAATCCTTAATAGACTAATTGAATGGACCGAGGATAACAACATCATCTCGGACATTCAATATGGATTTAGATCGGGAAGGTCAACCAGTGATCAATGTCTGAACCTGTACATGTTAGTCGCCAAGTATACCATGACAAGTAATGAATCCATCCATCTAGGGTTCATGGACTTGGCGGCTGCCTTTGATCATGTAAATAGGGACAAACTGTGGTTAATGATGAGCCAACTTGGGATTGAGCAGGGACTGATTACAATTCTTAGGGAGTTACATAGAGACAGCTAGGGTACGCTATAACACTGAAGGGGGCTTCACTGAAGCTTTTGTGTGCTCTTTATATTAACAACTTAGAGCAGACCCTGATTGCCTTAAACACTGACTGCCCGAGAATTGGCACGCGTCAAATTCCAGTCCTGCTTTATGCAGTTTTGCTAGCTCGTACCCCGAAAAGTTTGCAGATTCTAATAGACGGGTTCGTAAGGTTTATGGGTACTTTAGACCTTTCTGTAAACCTTGGTAAATCATTTGTTATGATGGCAGGCAAGAAATCCCAGTACAAGTTTACACACAGAATTGGGACTCACTCATTGGAAAGTGTGCAGATCTTCTCCTATCTAGGGATATTGTTCGATGAAAGGTTAAAATTCACATCCCTGATAGAAGAGAGATGCGGAAAACTAATATCTTCAAATGGTGCAGTGGCTAGTTACGGGCGAAGGCTAGGAAGATGGTCCCCAGAACAAGTAATGTATCTGTATAGCTCCATCTGTTGTTCTAAAGTTCTGTATGGAGCAGAAGTCTGGGGCTTCGCAGATACTAAACAACTACAGCGGGAGGAAAATAAAATCTTTCGGTCTATACTAAAAATCCCTCAGAGTACCCCAGCTATCGTTGCCCACAGAGAGCTAGGGAGGCCATATATTGAAGACATGGTCAAGTATAGACCCATTTCAGCGTGGATCAATATTTGGTCAAACCCAGAAGCTAAGATAAGTAGGCTAATATTGAGTGACTGTCTAGGAAGAGAAAAATGGATGAATATACCTTGGTTTAAGTATGTTAAGGTCACCTTGGAGAGTTTGGGTCATTCAGAACTCTTCACTAACCCACTAGTAATTAGAGCGCAGGATAAACCCTTGTTAAAAAGCTTGTTCCTGGCCCAAAGAAAAGCTAGTAGAGCGTTGGAAGAAGGGACTAAGGGGTCAGTGAACGCACATAGCCTTATCAAGACTACTGTGGGAATGGAACCCTATCTTTGCCTAATGTATAATGCTCAGGACAGATTTTTAATATCTCGTTTTAGGCTCAATTTTTTATCATATTTATTAGCTGATCCACAAGGCTATACTGTTTCGATTGAGCAGAAGGGTGCCTGCGGCTGCGACAATTTGTCTCCGCAGGACACCCTTCATTTTGTATTTTTCTGTTCTTATTACTCCATTCCAAGGCAAAGTTTTTTAATTAATATTTTGAAAAAGGCCAACCTGACTCAAGCCAAATCAGCGCTAATGTCTTTACAAAGGGCAGCTGATCCATTGACTTTGTGCTGTATATTGAACTTTATTAAAGTAGCATTGAGATTAAGATTAACTAAAGGACAGGTTTAAACTGTGATTGCCAAGAAGCTATGTATCTATTATGTGACATGTTTTTTTTCCCCCTCATCAAACGTTCTTATGATGTTGATTTAATTGTTTTAAAAAAAAAAATTATATTGTGTATATATGCTCTTTTATGGTGTTTGTAACATCCGAATAAAGAACTATTGATTGATTGATTGACTTAAAACATACAGACACATTCCCATAATATGATCCTCATATCACCCTTCCAGGAACCAATAGAATTTCACTTCATGGGCCCATTGGCACCACCGTCAAATGTTTCCCTTTCAGGAAACCTGGACACTCACACACCGTTGGATAAAACACCATTGCGGCTATGAGATGAATAGACACATTTTCTCCTGTTCATTACCTCCTCAAGATTTTCTTCTCAGTCTCACTATCCCTAATATATTGTACTACTTTCTCTTACTAATGAAGCCTTGGAACAGCATCTGCAAAGGAGAGAACATGCAAGGCGACCCAAAAAAACATTTAAAAATTCAGGCCTCGTTGAATTAGCATGGTTAAAGACTAAAATGTGCACTTCAATTTCATAGTTATATGTGTAGGTATAACTTCAAAATAAATGCAGCAGTATAAATGTAAATAAGTTCATGCTTAAATTGTGTAAAGCACTTTCAAATAAATGCAACATAACATAAAACATAAGCATGAATATGCATGAGAACTGTATTTTGTCATCATGGTCAGGCTAAAGATTAATGTGCAAACGTTTATGAATCCCTAGCTTCTACGGTGCATGCAATTCAGTAATACATAGACATTCTTCACTTGTCATTAATAAAGTTAGGCACGCAGAACATATGGTTGTAAGTGCACGTAACTCTCGCACTTCGGTGACATGTAAAGGTGGAGCTAAAATTACGCTGCCCCACCAGCCTGATCCCCCTTCACTTAAACCTCTTTCAAAGCCTCCTCATCCTTGCCACATCTAATACGTATGTTTGCTGTCAAATATTCCAGAGTAGTTTTAATAATATAAGACTAAATATGCCAACTTTCAAATTTGTAACACTCAGATACCACAGGATGCTGCTCAGGTATGCCAGAGGTCTTCTCTATATGGCTCTGTGTGGATTTCACATTGTTATGCCAGTTCCCATTGTCTGTGTGAAGCGCTTTTAGCCATGCCATTTTCCATAGAACCCCTAGAAATACCTACACTAGTTTCCACATTGTTTCAGTTAAGCACACCTTGCCTGCCATATTAGTTAATGCACGGCCACCAACATTGCTTGTAAGGAATTGCATCTGGTAGGGGTCATACCCTTAAACATTTTGCTTGTCTATGCCTAATATTGTTTGATGTGAATATGCTTCACCAGTATGTGTCCTAAAAATTATATCCGTGACACCTTTGATAGTAATTGCTGCTGTCAATTTCACCCGGCCGTAGCTCAGGTCAATATGGCTGCCAGTGGAGAGTGCAGGTTTATTTCACAAAAAAATTATTAAATCTACCCGCATAAGGAATCAGAAGTGTAAATTCATGGAATTTTTAATGAAATCAAGGAGTGCATCTGGGAAGCCGTGACAGTTGTAGCTTTCCAGAAGAATGCGAAAACAACAGAATTTACAAATGCATAATTGTGAGTGTACAATTATGCATATGTAAATACTTACCAAAAGGGCAACTGTTCATGCTAGTCTTTTATTTTTTCTCAACTGGGAAATATTGTTTCCAATGGTTAAACCCCTTCACTTACACTTTCATCTATTTTAGTGCTCTTCACCTACCCATTCTCTCTCTGGATAGGGACTTATTCCAGCCCTTCACAGGAGTATTTTCCGAGCATCAAAATTAATCTGTAGGTTGTCCTTAATCACATAATCCTTGACATTGCTCCTAAAATCGGATTTCTTTACCTTACACAGAAGGCATGAGCATTTTCAGTACTCCAGGTTAGCCTGTTGAGTTCACCCAATGCACTAAAATAGGAACTTTTTGGATCTTTAATTGCAATTTGGTGCCACCAGAGGTGTAACACAGGCCCCCGCATCCCCCGCAGTGCGGGGGGGCCGAGCTGCACGGGGGTCCCTCAGCACTGTACTCACACCGAGAGCTCCAAATGAAATCCGGGGCGGGGGCCTCTCTGTGTACCTTGCAGGGGGGCCCCTTCAACTTTCATTACGCCACTGAGTGCCACCTTTCGGTGGGCCACTGGGTGCTACCTTTCGGTGGAGCCCAAAAGTTAATGCCTCACCTCTTTATGTGGACGCGCCTGCCCTTTTGTGTTAGGCCAGATATAGGCTCCATAGTCAGGGTGCTCTCAAAGGCCTAATCCATTGCTGTTGTCTGTGGCTGTGTAGAAGGTCCCCCTACAGTGCCAGCAGCTTCCTTCCTCCTACTGGCCAGCTTTTCCTTCGTGCGTGAGCAAAGGCCCTACAACTACTTCTGAATTTCAGGGATACTGCGAGTTGTTACGTCCACAGTATTTATCCTTTCTTGGATATGGCTACATTACCTCTTTTTGGTGGTGTCAGGGACAGTTAGGGAGGCTTTTCGAAAAATCTGGTCATTTTGCTACACACTCCTCCACCAATATACCAATCTCATCTTTGGAGAACTTTTGCTTCCCTTTCCTGAAGAGTCCTCTGCCTGCTGTTCCTTAGTTATTCATTTTGGCGCAAAGATATAACTGGGAGGCCAAACAGGACCTCACAGAAATCTCAAAATTGAAGTGCAACAAGGTATTTCCTGATTGTGATGTCATCAGTATGTGCCTGGGTGTCGTTCGCAATTTGCAGATGCATAAAATTCACTTTGACTGATTCTGTATTTTTAAGAAGTGAATCCTAAAAAATCACCATTAGGAACATGTAAGCCATAGTATATTTCAATCACCAAATCACAAAATGTGAATCCTTAAGAATCCTAAATAATTATTCAATAAAGCATACAATAGTACATCTGCCTCAAAGTCCCTTTGAGCCACAATCATCAGCAATCTCTGATTTGAAGCACACAAATCCAATAAAGACACAGACAGCTTGGTGTGAACTATCCCTCCACTACAAAATAAGGTGGAACATTCTGAAAGGAGATGTCAGGTCACTTGTTCAAACCCTGGTCCTATTATGCCTGGATGATGACAATACCTCGCTTTCTAGTATTGTTAATCCCAAGTGAGTAACCATTGAAAAGCATGAAACACGCAGAAGACAGTACAGCAAAAATTTTAAGAAATACGACACCAGACACCAGAACATGGGCTTCTATTGGAATTCTCAAGGGCATATTATCAAACCCATTATCGCCGCTTTAGTGCCGTTTCTTGATAATATGCCCCCAAATCAGTTCCCCAGCTATCCTGCATCATGTGCAAATCATGTGACTACATCTACAATGTTGTAATATCTAACAGTTCATCCAACCTGGCCCCTAAAATAACTATCTTCTGAGTCCAATACAATACACAATGCTGTGCCATTGCCATGGTATATGAAATCCTAGAGTGCAAACCTGAGCAATCCTTCTCAAACTGCACTGTGGAATAATATTTACGTGCAGATTAGACCAACAGTATGAGTATAAAAGCCCCTAACCTCACTGTGTGCAACATTGGAAAATGTCCACTAACTATATATACGTTCCTGATGTTGTAACCAACACACACATAAGTACACACCAGCTGACATAGAGTTACCTCCGATGGGCTCTGTGTCTGCCACCCATTAGGTTGAGGATTACATGTGCATACTTCAGCGAGCCGCCTATTCAACTGTAAAGAAATGAGATTCTAATAGCATTAATCATTTCCATATGCAAATGAGAGAATGCATGGATTAGAACCTGCAGATCCTACATTACATGAGGGTCCAATCCCATCCACACATCACCTTCTTTAATGCCAGTGTGCAAACCGCAGGCAAATCTCAAGTGGCAAATAATAAATGTTTGCAGGTGTTGCATGCTGTGTAAACTGGAACCAACAGACTAGTCAACCAGTCTGCTAAATTCATTAGTAGCAGTGCTTTTATCAGCTCCTGTAGGTAGGCAGCCTTACCCATTTTTTCTCAGTATGCTGACATGGCATACCCTGGTAGAGATTTGCTGTTCTTCCCTTTCACAGTTCCGCACTGAGAGCCTAATTACGATGCAGTTCGGAAGGCACTACTGCATCGTAATATAACGGTCATATTCCTTTTCCGACTACCTCATTTTGATTTGAGGCGGTCGGAAAGGAATCTGAACAGTCATTCCAGCTGGCTTCCGATGGGCTCAGAGAGGCCATCCGCCAGTTGGAATGCATCAAGTAATTTCAAGGGCGGGCCTATCCACCCTTCAGATTACGATGGCGGTTTCCAACATGGCATCCATGCCAGTCTGTCCGACATGGAAACCATGTCCGAAAGCGTCTTTGGGGGCCACCAGCAGGGCCCCCTCGGGTGCACGGCATCCGGTTGGAGGCCAAGGGGGCACCAGTTGATCCCTGCACCTTGTGGCCGGCAGTTTGAGGTGCCTGCTACGGGATACAGGGATGAACCACACCTCCCATTTTACTATGGTAGCATGCATTCCGGCCGCGAACCAGCCGCCATGCATGCTCCCATAATAAAAGGTAGTAATGCGAACGAAAAGTGTTCGGGCACATCCTAATGAGGTGGTCGGGACCGCTGGCCGGGTGTCAGTCAGTCACATGACCAATGCATTGTCGGGCTGATGTGATTCAGCTCTACATCGTAATGAGGCCCATATGTGGTGACATGGCCACATTTGGTCGAGGTTCCTTTTACTAATTTGATATCATTCTTTTGGTCATAGAATGTGATATTCTCATTTCTTTTATTGCAAATGTTCAAAAACGAGAACAAGGACAGGTGGCTCAAGACAGGTGTAAGTCAGCACCAGCCTGAAAATGCTTAAGTCCTCCAAACTACAAACATCCATCCAACCAGGAACAAAAATACTAGAGAAAGACAAGAAAACAGCAGCACTCTGCAAGACAACCCTGTGAAAAAAAGACGAGCAAGGTCTACAAGCATAGGGCCTCATTTACAATGATTTAGTGTAGGGCAGCAACGCAAGTGTTTTTGCAATGCTGCCCTATGACAAATCAAAACGGCAGGAATGCACCGAATTTACAAGATACGGTGCATTCCTGTGCTTTCAGCCAGCACCGGTGCACAATATGGTACCTAGTGCCACTGCAGGTACCCTTGCCCCACGGGTGTCTGCGTTGTTGGCAGGATTGTTTTTGTGCAGGAAGGGACACCTTCCTGCACAAAAACAATCCATGGAGCTATGTTCCTTTTTCTATGTGTGCGGCAGAATGCAGGACACATAGAAAGAGGAAAAAACGTGGAGAATTAAAAAAAATTCTCCACGTTATGCCTGCCTTGGGGAGGCGTACAGTTTTGACGCATTCCCAGGTTTACAGATCCTCGTGTGTTACAAATCACAGTCTATGGGTGTTGTGAACACCCACCGCAATACCCATGGATCGCCTCCCTGACGCAGTCTAAGGCTTGCGCTGTGTTGTCTTACACCATATCTATGAGGCCATGAAAAGCCATGCAAAGTGGCTTTGCGTGACCTCGTAGATGTGGGTCAGCACTTTGCGCCGCTGGAGCTTTATAAAAAGTGACGCACCGGTGGTGCAAGGGGCTTGTAAGTAAACCCCATAATCTGGAATCGAACAGGAAGGGGCTTGTGCGCCGCCTCAGCAGCACAGTGAACACCACTTGAAAATCCTCTCTTGAAGATGCCATCAATGACAGGTGAACCCAGCAACTCTTGTCAAGAGCGATCGATTCAGAATGAGTGTCTTTACAAATGCACTTAATTAATTCGTAGATTCGCTTGTTTTCACAATTAAACTTGCAGGTTTAAGGTTCCTTCCCAGGAGTCCACTGTCAACCTCCCACCTCTCAACGTTTACTCAGACCTACTGTTCTTTTAATCAGACGTACAGCCATTTTTAGCACACGAAAGCGCTCCATTTATGAGCACATAAAAATATATGGGAGGAAGGACAGCTCAGCATTCACAGTAGGGTTTTGTTCAACCCAGGAGACTTGAACAGGTCAGAGACGACCCAATGTGGAAAATACCTGGCTGATGATTACTGCATCTCAAATAATATGTTGTGCATGGCCATCACCCCCAAGTGTGATCCTCTGCACCCCATCCTCTTGAGCTGCCCCAGTGATTTAGTAGCAGAGGTAATGAGAAACACATGCACAACTGATGCCTCTAATAACAAAGCACGGGTTTGGAGTTGTGTGTGCACCAAACTCCAGAAAGGAGTATTTCAGAAACATACTGCGGAAAATAGTACAAACATGCAAACATTTAATTCAAAATGTCTAAATGACTTTCAAAAAAAGCCTTTTCGCTGCGCACACCTATACAGTGTTTCTTTAGGGTGAATGAGTATAAATGTGGGATCCACTTCCCACAGACTTTCGTTAAGTTGTAATGCGGTACATTCATTTGTATAGCGTATTTGTATTGTTTCACGGTGCTTTTGGAGCCAGGATGTCAGCGTGCGCAATGTAATTCGTTTATTTATTTATTTATGTACTTAACTCTGGTTGGCCGTACGCCAGAGTTTACTACCCCCCATCCTACCCCTCCTCCGCCCCGCCCCACCGACCCGCAACACTCCCTCCAGGAGCCGCGACTGATGGATCTGGAATACTCAGTTACCAGAGTGAAGGTGGTCTATTTGGTATTTCTGAATTGTGGTTCAGGTTGTTTTTTTGTGAGTCATACAGCACAATGGCCATCAACTTTATTATAGACCAACTTACTGATTTATATGATTCACACTTGCTTTCAGGTATAAAATAACCTCATGTCTTATCTCCCTTCCTAAATACCTCATATATTCCATCCCATGCTGTTAGCAATAGAGCGGGGGCCATCAGAAATATACAAAATGCAGGCACGAGGAGCAGCACTTTATGGGGCGGAATTATGGGGCCACTGTAAGCTGTGTGCTTTGAGTATTAAAAGGAACAATTTCTTTAGAGCTATCACTGGGCTGGGAAAAGGAACGTCCTTGTTGCCCCTAACACTAGATCTTGGGACTCATTCTGTTGCAGAGCTGGTGGCCTTAAACCTGTTTTTGTACTGGACCCACATCTGGACCACTAGCGAACTCAAAAGGTTATGGATTGGGCCTTATTGACTCATGATGCTACAGTCATCTGCTTCGAAGATTAAGGGCCCGATTACAATGGCAGACAGACCTCAGTCCGCCTGCCATCGTTTCGTTTTTGGGAGCACCCGCCTACAAGGTGGCAGTCCCACAGGGTAAATTAGGATGCGCCCTCACCGTGGCAGTCGCATTGCCCCTGTTTTGTATTGCGGCAGTTGCTGGGATCTGCAGCACCTACCACAGTACAAAATAAACAACTCACACATATCCCTGCACTATGTGGCAGTCACCATGCGGTGCCTGCCACATGGTGCAGGGATATGTTGGGGGGCACTGTAGTTACCCCCAACACCCAAAGTAAAAGGCCAGGGAGGAAGGGGGGTCTGCTTCGGGCCCCCAAAGTCCATTTCTGCCAGCCTTTTCATGGTGGGTTAACCGCCATGAAAAGGCCGGTGGAAAGGGACATTGTAATCCCTACGGCGGTGCCAGGCAGGTACCCCCAACATGGTAGAAACTACAAGCCTCTCCACCTCACCGGTGTGCTTAAGAAGCCCGTCAGAGGTGTGGCGGTCAGACTTTCTGACCAGCATCACCCCGACCCCCATTATAATATGGTGGGTGGGAAACATGTCTCCGATGGCGTGGAGACTGCAACCGACATCCTGTCGGAGGCGGTCTCCCCACCATCATAATCAAGCCCTCTGCTGTTAGATTGCATGAAAAGAGCATGGTCTAGGCTGCGTCTACAGGAGTTTTGGGAGGATTCCGCGTCCATTCGGCTAATGCAGCCCTAATGGTCAAACACAGGTAAGGCTCAAGAAGCTGCAATTTTTGTACTTGCATTGATGAAACTGATGAACATTTTTTTTTTTTTTTTTAGTTTTATATAGCGTGAACTTGACCTGAAGGCATCAGGTATCAGAGTGCTTTAAAAGAGCACCAGTTGCATTACAGACTGACACATTAATTTTTTTGTTAGGCATAGGGAGATTAAGTGATTTTCACAGAATCACAGGATGTTGAGCGTCGATGCCGACACTCGAACCCGGTTTCCCAGATTCGAGGTCGAACGCCCTAGCCGTTAGGCCACATCTTCTCAACATTTGTTTTTCTTTTGCCCGAAATATGTAATCACTAGGCATTGGTGGCTTATTCCCCCATGTAGGAATGTATTAATCACGGACCAAGTAAATGCCCTAAGGGTGTAAGGATCTGTAAGTGTGATTCCTCTTCTGTGGTTGTGGTGGCCATTTTCAAATTCCTATATGCTGCATGGACGATCAGGCAAAAACTGTTACCACAACTGCAGAAAACTGATACATAGAGGTCCATTCTGTGGTGTATAGCACTGTTTTTATATCACTTAAGTATTACATTTTATTGATTTTACAGTTTTTAAAAAAAATTATCAAGCTTATTATCGATTGCCATTTTATGTGACATTATGTGGCTTTTATCCTACTGTATTTCTCGATGATTAATTTATGTGATACTCTTTTTGACTTTTTTATTCTTAGATGATGAAAATGTATTTTTGATCTGTCAATAAACTTTAAAACTTTGATCACCTCGAGTAAAAAGAACAAAACTGCCGCCCCCACTCCCCCAAAGAATTCTGCTCCCCACTCTAGCTTGAAGAGAGTCGACATCAATCATAATATTCTACAGTTGGCCATCCCAAAATTAAATGGCTGCCTGAGTTCACTGACAAAATATCGCCTCTGAAAATATTGCCATACCAAAATATCGTGACATAAATATTGTTGTCAAAAATATCATCATCCTATATTTATAATGTATATGAACAAATATTGAATTAAAAATATTGTTGTCATTAATATTGTTGTACAAAATATCCTTTTTTGAAATATATATTAATATTACACATTAAATATATCAAAAAGTAAGTAATATAATACAAATTAAATATATTTAATTAATTGTAAAATAAACATAACTATTATACTTATTCAAAAAATTAAAAGACATATGTATTAATATATACATTTAGTTACACATATATAATTACAAATATTAAACTCATGTTTTCAATGTATATTTTAATTTAAATATTATTTTAAATGTAATAATTTAATAAATAAACATATTTACATATATAATAACATAATGACATTAATTTATTTTTTATTTACAATTAAAAAAGTAAACAACATAAAAACACTATCAATTTACTAAAAATATATAAAATATACAAAATATAATATTAATTATAAATATTATGGGCCTCATTACGATGCTGGTCGGACGAGTGTTCGACCAGCATTGTTTCTGAAACTGGACTGCCCGACAAGTAGTCCAAAGATCCCGCTTCCCTAATTATTATGCAACCGCCATGACGGCAGTCGGAAAGTGTATTTTTCCTATTGCGGCCTATGCTGCGAGCCACAGCACAATCCACAATAGAAAAATAGACTTTTGAGACATACATGCACCATGTGGCAGGCACCATGCAGTGCCTGCCATATGATGCATGGGTGTGACGGAGGGCATCGTAGGTGCCCACTAGGGCCCATAGCAGAGGCCCAGGGGCACTACTAGGTGCCCCCAAAATCCCTTTATGTCTGCCTTTCTATGGCAGTCGACCTGCCATAGAAAGGCAGAGGGAAAGGGATGCTGTAATCCTTATGGCAGTACCTGAGCAGGTACCACCCTTATGGTAGGGATTACGGTCGGTCCGACAGTCCAACGGGCTCCTTCCACCTGCTGCCTCCTACCACACGCATTGTAATGCGGTAGCCAGACCACAGCAGCAGATGTTGGGCGGACCTCCACTGATGAGCTGTCAGATGGCCTTCTGCCCGACATCGTAATAGGCCCCTCTATTTTTACATACACAAAAACATAATAATTGAATTTTAAATAAAGTAAACTAAACTATAAAATTCTGCAAATAATACATTTACTATTCCCACTCTAATTTATACAACAGTAGGAAAAATGTTGGACTCAGGGGTAACATTTACTACTCCCATTCCAGGCCCTGCAACAGTATGGAAAATGTTTAATTGCGGAAGGGTAAAATATTTTATTCCCTATACAATCTGGCCAACATTAGGGAAAGTGTTGGATAGCAGTGGGGTAAAATGTAATATTCCCACTCTAGTCAGTGCAACAGTAGGGAAAGTGTTGGATTGCGGAAAAGTAAAATTTTCTATTCCCACTCCACGCAGTGCAACAGTAGGGAAAGTGTTGGATTGCAGAGGGGTAACTTTTATTATTCCCACTCCAGCATATCCAACAGTAGGGAAGTGTTGGATTGCAGAGGGATAAAATGTACTATTCCCACTCCAGTCAGTGCAACTGAAGGGGAAGTGCTGGATTGCAGAGGGGTAAAATTTACTATTCCCACTCCAGTCAGTGAAACAGTAGAAAATGTGTTGGGTTATGGAGGGGTAAAATTCACTATTCCCACTCCATTCAGTATAAGAATAAGGAAAATATTGGAAGGGAAAGGGATAACATTTTGTAATCAAACTACACTCTGTGCAACATTAGAAACAAAGTTATTCACTTCAACAAATGAAATAAATTAAAAACTATAATTATTAACCCAAAAATATAAATATGTAAATATTGAATATATATATATATTTATATATATATATATATATTTTTTAAATAAAGAAAATAATGTTTTTTACAATGTTTAATACATATCATAAAGTAATACAATTGTTATTTAACTAAAAATGCCAAACTATGGGGCTCATTATGATGCCGGAAGGACCGCCACTGCCGGGCCAGTGGTCCTTCCGCCATCACTGAGCATTTTACCCACCGCCCAATTAGGATAGCGGTGGGTACTGAAGCGGATGCAAAGTCCGTTTGCCGCTTCACCGCCAAAGGCAATCGTCCCGATTGCCTGGTGGAGGGTGCCTAAAATGGTGGCGGTGCCAACAGGCACCGTCCATCAAATTAGGATGTGGGTTTTGGAAGGCCTTTCGATAGCGGCGATGCCGCCATGGAAAGGCTGGCGGGGATTGGCTTTGGGGGCCCGTTGAGGGCCCCCCTTGGGTGGTGGGGTCGCTGCACTGGGGGGTACCCATGGTACCCCCGGCATTCCCATGCACCAAGTGGCAGGCACCGCATGGTGCCTGCCACGTAGTGCAGGGAAATGCTCAGCATGGCATTTTAGCATTGCGGGCGGTGCTGTAGGCAGCAGCACCGTCTACAATGTTAAAAGGCCAGGATGCGCCCACCAGTATGGTGGGCGAATCCTAATTGCAGTGGTGGGACCGCCGCACGTCTGGCAGGCGGTTCCAGCACCGCTACGATGGCGGGCGAACTAATGTCCGCCCCCCATCGTAAAGAGCCCCTGTATTCTCGCTGTAATAACAACAAATGAAGCCAATCTTTTTTACATTCAAACTGCACAACATAATTATCACACACAAACATAATTTACACATTTAAATTTGTTTTGTTTTTTACTAATTTATAATTTGTTATTACTTAAATACCTTTCTAACCTATACCTCTGCAAACTACACAACACAGATTGAAAAATGTGATGGAAATTAATACTATTTACACATTTCAAGTTAATTGAACATCTATGTAATTAATTTCCTACTCACCCTTTAGCAATACAAAAACAACACACTCATTAAAGAAACAAAAAAATATATCACACAATTTACATATTTCATTACCAATAAACTTATTTTTAATAAATAATTAATTATTAATTAATGATAATTAATATACTTCCCAACCGATAACTCTACAAAACACACAACCCGCACCTAAAATTTCACGTTTAAAAAAATGAAGCATACAATTAGCATAATTAATTACATTATCAATTACATAGTTAATATTAATGTAAAAAAAGAACACAAACCGCACCTGAAACCTAACTGTAAAAAAAAAATAATTACACAATGAACATAAATATTAATCAATTAAGTAATTAGTATTAATTAAAAATGAATTATAATTAATTTACTTTCCAACCTATAGCCCTACAAAACCCAAATCGTGCACCTAAACTTTTACTTTAAATTTTTTTATTACACAATGAACATAATTATCTATTGAATAATTAGTATTAATTCAAAATTAATTGATTATAATTAATTTACTTCCCACCCTGTTCCCGTATAAACCCCACAACCCGCTACTAAAAATCACAAACAATTGTTAAACTAAATTTAATAACTACTGAAAATGTAACAAATTTATTAAACAACATAAACAATAATTATAAAAATATTTATAACATATACATTTAAAACATATACTAAAATTCATAATTATAATTTGAAAGCGATAAACACCTATGTTTTTGTAAACGATATTAATGATTTCTATATTTTTAAAATCGATTTTACTTACCTTAAATTTGATATTCCTACCAAAGATATTTCTATATCATGATATTTTAGACACAATATTTTAGTATGACAATATATTTTCTGTGGTATTTAATGGAAATACTGGCTCTCTGTGCACCCCAAGTCCTTCTGAAACAGGATGGTAACCCTAGACATTTGTGAGCACTCCATGAAGAGACAATTGTTTTGAGAAATACCTTGCTCCCCACGTCTCCTATTCTAACTTTACTTGAAATTACATTTCTTAATGCCTTATTACGCGTCTTGTGGTCCACGGACTGCCATACTCGTGGGGGCCCAGCAGTGGAGGTCTTCCAACTGCCCAATTAGGATAGTGTGCTTGTGCTACCCTGGGACCACCACAACCGCCAGGGATCAGAGATCCCTGTTGTTGGCGCGTTGGTCTTGAGGCCGCAATATGCTTGGTGGGGTCGCTTTTGCCCCGCCACTCATATTATGAGTTCCCTCATCGCCACACTTTTCATAGTGGTGCGACAACCATGAAAAGTGTGGAGGTAAGGAAACAAAGGGGGTCCTGTATGTTCCTCATGCCATGTGGATGCACACAGGGGTGCACAACATGTGCCCCCCTGTGTGCATGCACACCGGTACCTGCATGGCACTTTGAGGAGCGCATAGGAAAGCCAGAAAATAGTTCTAAGGAGATCTTCTCTCTAGTCAAAAGTTTTATGTCCCCAGCAGCCTACACGTATGCTAAGATATCCTCGATAGACTGGTGTGAAAGCTTAGGAAGCTTCTTCATTAGCAAAATTGAAAGCATTCAAGCCACCCTAGCTAGGGGAAGGCTTTCTGAGGTCGATGCTGAGATCTTACATCTGGTAAAGAAGATTCCAATGGCAAGGACCAACTTTGATGGCTTTGAGTCCATTCGGTTGGAGTGCACAATGAGGGCACTCAAGACCATTAAATATGGCTCTCCAGATGATCCATGTCCCCCGAAATTGTTGGCCTCACTGGCAGAGATAATTAATCCAGCAGTAAATGAGATTGTTAATACCTTACTAAGCTCAGCTTCCATTCCTTTAAGCTGGAAACGGGCAAAGGTCCTTCCACTTATTATAAAAACAACAGCGGATCCGGCCATCCTGGCCAACAATAGACCGATTTCCTTGCTTCCAGTCCTCTGCAAAATATTGGAGAAGCAAGTTAATATGCAATTGTCTAACTTCTTGGATGTCAATAAAGTGCAACTTCCCAGTCAATCAAGCTTTAGAGCCTGCTACAGCACAGAAACGGCACTGGTCAAAGTATCTGAATACATCAAAGGAACCATGGAATGGTGGTATTGATTATGTTGGATTTGTCAACTGCTTTCGATACCATACCCCACTCATAGCTGCTAGAGCATCTCCAGTATGTTGGAGTGACAGAGCATGTTCTGGACTGGCTAGCTTCATTTTTAGTCAATACAAGCCAGCACGTTTGGATTCCGCCTTGTGCAGCCAGCCCCAGGAAAGTGGACACTTGTGTCCCTCAAGGCTCGGCTGAGTCCAACACTTTTTAACATATACCTTACACCCTTAGCTTTTCTTGCAGAAGAACTGGGAGCGAAGGTGTTGTCTTATGCAGACGACACTCAACTGCTTTTCTCTTGGCGCAAGGGATCTGAACCCAATGGCACCCAAATTAAGGGCTGCCTCACACAGTCTTTTATTGGCTATCCAAAGCTCAACTTAAATGCAATGAAGATAAGATAGAAATTGTCTTTTTGGGGACTTTTCCACCTGACTTTGTGTTATCCATTTGGCCAGATGATGTTTTTCTGCCAGGTCCTCAAAATGAATCAGTTAAAAATTTGAGGATAACTTTTGATAATAAACTTTCCTTTTGTCCGCAGGTCAAAAAGCTTGTGAGTTTATGTTTTGGAATCTTGAGGTCACTAAAGAAATGACTTCCCCTACTCTCTTTCTCAGCTAGGAAAACTGTTATAAAGGCACTGGTTAAATCCCGATTGGACAACATCAATGCTCTTTATTTGGGTATATCGCAATATCTAATGGACAAAATGCAGATGATCCAGAATGCGGCAGCTCGCCTTCTGCTGAATATTCCAAAAAGACAACACATTAGTTGTCATTTGCGGGGGCTTCTCTGTTTGCCCATTAGGGAGAGGATTACATTTAAGGCTCTGATACTGGCACATGGCACTTTGCATCAAACGGGCCCTGATTACCTTAGAGCTAGATTTAGCTTCTACAACCCATCCAGACTTTCATGCTCCACCATTAAATTGCTTTTCATGCTTTCAATGTGACAGCGACAAAGGTCTGGGGGCAGAGCATTAGCTTTTCTGGGCGCCACTCAATGGAACCAGCGCCCGATGGAGCTAAACTTGGTTGATAACTCATTGCTGTTCAGGAAGAAACTTAAAACTTGGCTCTTTGTGCAAATCTAACCTCCCCCCACCTGACTTTCCTTTGTTTGCACCGGGACACTCGTGGGAGCAGCTGTGCACATTATAAATTACCTATCATATCATGCTAAGGTGCAAAAATGATAATATTTCCCACTATACCATAGCATCAATTGTACAAAAATGTTATGAGGCATTCTGTCAGCCTGAGTGGCCTTGTTCACGCCCATATAAAACCATGAAAATAATTAAAATACATAGGTATCATGTCAATGAACCCTCTTCTAGTTCTCTAGTGACCCGGAAAATGTGGAACTGCAGTACCATCCTCTCTTCTGTTTCTATCTGCTTTGATGTAAGGAGTGCTGGGCATAGAAGGGTGCTGCCAGCACACCGTGCATTCCAGTAGAAGGCAGGAACTGATATGAGTGTCACCATGTTATGCAATTACTTGGTTATCCAAAGAAATCAGTACCGGCACGGTATGGTCTGCTGCAGTCCATGTAGTGCAAGTACTGGGGTATCTGCTCAACATATGTACCCTTGCATGCACCCCATTGCCCAGAGGCAAAAGGGGGCCCTCTAGGGCCCCGTTTGTTTCCTCACCGCCACACTTTTCATGGCGATTGCACTGCCATGAAAAGTGTGGCGTTGAGGAAATTCGGAATATGGCTATTGCAGCCTCAAGACCAGCGCACCACTGCCAGGGATCTCTGATCCCTTTTGGTTGCAGTGGCTGGTCATAATAGGGCAGTCAGAAGACCATCACTGCCACGGCCCACGAGTCTGGAGGCCCCTGGACCACCAGACTCGTAGTAAGGCCCTTAAATAGTAAACAAATAAGCATCCATGGCATAAATATCACGGAAAAAATATCTAACATACAACATCGTAAACAAAAAAAAAGAAGTAACTAATATTGTATGCACATAAAAGCTAAGGATGCACAACAACAATCACAAATACCAAACTATTGAACACTGGATTATCAACATACTTCTAAATAAGAGATGCACAAAAATGAAGGGAAGAGAGATTGAGCCTTCCCTCGTTCTCCCAACAACTATGCTACTCAATACACGAGAAGGACTTGTAAAGGGGGTAATACATCAAAACATTTTTTATATTTATTATTTATTTGTATTACCCTATAAGGCGTGAGCCAGCCAGTCCCATCCTAGTTCAAAAAAAGAGGGGGAAAAAGGAAATTATTTTTCCTTAAAAGGAAAAGGAAACACCAAAATCCCCTACGTTTATGACAGAGGCAAGAAGTGAAAATCATAACCCACTTTGGGAATCCTGATGGGGTGTAAATACTTCCCTCACCCACTCAATAAGTGGCATGCTTCATCACAGGGCCGCAGCAACTACCTGGTGCAAACCAACATCCAGAAAGGAGCGCTGAGAAAAAAAGAATATAGAAAAGAAAGGAATCTTAGAATAGGGATCCCTGAAGCAGAGAAAATTTTAAAACTGTCTAAGTGGGTTATCTGCTAACTTTATTATGGAGTGGGTGAGGGCAGTATTTACACCCTGTCGGGATTCCCAAAGTAGGTTATGATTTTTCACTTCTTGCCTCTCTCATAAACTTAGGCGTTTCCGGTTTTTCCTTCTCCTTTTAAAGAAAAATAATTTCCTTTTCCCCTCTTTTTTGAACTAGGATGGGACTGGCTGGCCCACACCTTATAGGGTGATACAAATAAATAATACATTACAAAAAATGATTTATTACCCCCTTTACAAGTCCTTCTTGTGTACTGAGTAGCATACTTCTAAATAAAAATCACAATATATGAAATTCAATATATATTTATACATATAAAATAAGTCAAAATAAAATTAACATATATTAAATAAAGAAAACACACTTTTAAAAGAAATCTATATATTAAGTTTATCCGACAATACAAAGCAACTTACAGCACACGCACCCCAACCGAGATATATTCAGTATTAGCAGAAAGACAATAAACATGATGTTTCCACATCCATTCTATTGACTGTTCCTCCACATATCCCTATCTTATGTCATTTTTTCATACAGCCACACGATCAATAAACATATTCCTCTGCCTCATCACAGTAATCCATCCCTTGGAACCAGTCTTTCCGCTGGGGCGCTCCGAACGTCAATACCTGACAATATACCTTTTGCATTATCCATCTCAGCCACCAGAAAACCCAAAGCAACAGACATTCTGGTGGTCCTGGGCATCCCCACTCATCCATCAGCCCAAATAAAACATTTCCGTGGCCACTCTCGAGACACAGTGACATGTGTACGTGACCAATATCTCAGAACAACCGAACACTACTAAATTGTGTGATGAAAGGTGTCCATGACTGCAACCGCACCTTAAACATCTTGGGTCCATTCCAAGTTTCATTTGATAATGGACTGTACTAGGCCATGTGGAAATACTTCAGTTGAATGAGCCCCAATCGCATGGACACCACTAGAACCCTAGAAGCCATCTTGGCTCCATCCATCCTATATCCACCACCTCACCCACATTCTGTGCCCATCCTTCTCTCAATTGTAGAAGGGGCTCAGGAGTGTTATTCACTGATGTGCGATATATCGAAAATCTGTATTTATTAACCAAGCGCTCCAACATGGCCATGGGATCCAGTGGGTCTAGGGCATGTCATAATTGTATATCTCAGTAAAATTGTGTCTTCTGCGGGCCATAAGTCTGCCTGAAATACTCAAATGAGTAAATGTGGTCCTTGCCCCAAACGTCACCAAAATGTGAGATACCAATCAGGTCCCAC
The DNA here is from genome assembly GCF_964204655.1 of Triturus cristatus. Taxonomy (NCBI): domain Eukaryota; kingdom Metazoa; phylum Chordata; class Amphibia; order Caudata; family Salamandridae; genus Triturus; species Triturus cristatus. The sequence continues at coordinate 475,783,716 of NC_140594.1, read as the reverse complement.
ACCTTGAAACCACTCAACTGTACCATATGTATTAGCCAGGTGCCATGACACAATGGGGTCTTAGCCATCAGCACCCCCTCCCATCCAATCCATTGAGGGGCAGCCTGCCAGCACTTCAGCATCATCACCGTAACTGGTAGGAGATTCCACTCTGTAGTTGGCCCATATAATAAATGGAGTAGGCCCGGGTCATCAATGTATTCTAACTTTGACCCACAACAATGATCATTCTAATTGGCATGCAACCAATCATTAATCAGCAACACCTGGGAGGCCCAAGAGTGTAATCTCACATCGTTGATCCCAAAGCCACTGTAGTAAGGGGACATCACACTCTACCTGAATGTGAATCTGGCTTGCTTCTCAGCCCAGAGAAACATTAAGATCGAAGACTGCAGAGACTACAGAGAGTCATCCGGAATACCATATGGATAGTTCTGCAGCACTTACAAGAAATGGCATTTTAAGAGAGATATTCACTGCTTTTCCCAGCCCAGCTCTATCTCTCCTGAACGAGTCATTGTCCCAGGGCCTTGTCCTTGGAACCTTTAAGGAGGCAATTGTTGCCCCCCTCCTGAAGAAACCAGGGGCAGACCCTCACATTTTGACGAATTATCGTCCAATTTCTCTTCTCCCATACATGGGCAAAGTCATGGAAGCATACGACACTAGATGCCTCACCAGATTCTTAGAAGAGTCTGGATATCTTGATCCTCATCAAGCAGGGTTTCGCCCTGTACACTCTACTGAGGCCATAATACTAACAGTATTAGACACTCTTCGCAGGGACGCCGATAAGGGCTCCCCGCAGCCCTTGTTCTTCTTGATCTTGCCGCTGCCTTTGACACGGTTGACCACGGTATACTGGTTGACCGCGTAGGAGACGCGGGGATCAAGGGGCCTGCCCTGGGCTGGATCCGCTCCTTTTTGGGAAACCTCTCCCAGTCGGTTCGCATTGCCCAATATACAGCGCCCAAAATGAGGACCACATGTGAGGTTCCACAGGGCTCCTCACTTTCCCCCCTTCTGTTTAACTTATACCTCCTCCCACTGATCCGGGCTCTGAGAGAGAAGGAAGTCTGCACCTTCAATTATGCTGATGACTTCCAGCTATTATTCTCCATCAGCAATTCCTCCGACTCGGTCAGCCATTTTCAGTCAACTATGCTATTTATTAGCAGGTGGATGAATAGTAATCACCTAAAACTTAACCCGGATAAAACCGAGTTAGTTCTAACCGGGGGCATTCACAACCCATGGGGCTCACACTTTTGGCCAAAGGAGCTGGGCCAACTTCCCACCCCATCTGCGTCAGCCAAAAGCCTCGGGGTAACAATAAATCAAGATCTCACTATGAAGTCCCATATCGGGTCAGTGATATCCACATGTTTCTTCCAGCTGAGGAAAATAAAAAAGATTAGAAGATATCTAACCCAGGATGCCTTGATCCAGGTGGTGCTGGCCATGGTTATGATCTAATGTTGTCTACGCCAACTCGCTATATTTCGGCATCCCACTCTATCTAATCAAACGCTTGCAACTGGTTCAGAACCAAGCAGCAAGACAGATTTTCAACAGCCTAGACATCATCATGTCACCCCCCCTGATGAGGAAACTGCACTGGCTCCCCATCTCAGAGCGTTATGCCTTCAAGGTATGCTGTCTCATCTTCAAATCCCTAAATAGAAGGAGCCTGAAATTCCTAGACAGCCTTATTTGTAGGCACATACCCACGTGCAACTTGCGCTCGGCCCATAAGCACCTTTTGTCAACCCCTGACTTCAAACTAAAGCACCTGGGTGGTGCCAGGTTTGCAGTTCTAGCTCCCAGACTGTGGAACTCTCTCCCCCCTGAAATCCGATCATGCAACAACCTCCTTAGCTTCAGGAGGCTCCTCAAGACATGCCTATTTAGACAAGCTTATGAGTAACTTCCTAGGGTCAGGCATCTCTCAGAGAAGCACCATGAAACCAGCCCGGTGTAGGCGCGCTTTACAAAATCTTTTAACATAACATAACAACGTGGCAGGCACACCTTTTTAAATTATGTCGCTCTGCCCAGTACAGATAAAGGCAATAACTCCCATGTCTTCATCTCTCTCTTGACCCACTCAAACAACGAAATTATGTTCAGTTCCCAGGTTTGTTGCTCACTTCATGAGACTTGCATGGCCAATTGCAGTCTGGCAAATGCAGCCACCGGCCGACTGTCCCCAGCCACAGGTATATAGAGTGATTTGTTCCAACTAACTTAATGTGCGGATGCCTCCCCATAGACTTGTAACATCTGAATCAGCCAAGGGAACAATGTTGCAGGATCATGAGCATACAGAAGTATAACGTCGCCATATAACGAAATCCAGTGTTCTTCAGAAGTTCCCAACTAAGCCAGCTGAGCTGAGCGTCCCTATGGACTGACTCCACCAATGGCTACATTGTCAGGGCAAATAAGAGAGGCAAGCCTGTAGGAAGGTGGATATCTGACTACGGTTACCCCCAACTTTTTGCCTAGTGTCTAGCTGGTTTTTCAACTTAGTTGGCCTGAGATCCTGCCATTCAGGGTCTCAGGCTGTCTGCTCTCTCCTTAAAATGGACTCCATGTACCCTAGGTACATACACAATTGGTAAGGATCACCTTATTGGACCCTGTACAGTGTACCCTAGGTACCCAGGGCATAGGTGTACCCTAGGCCTCCCAGGGGCTGCAGCATGTATTATGCCACCCCTGGTCTGGCCTTCCAATCAGACACAACTGGCTGATCACTCAGCTGGGGCAAGGTCGTGTAATCACCCCTTGCTTAGATATAGTATACCTATATCTACCCTTAAAATAGACACATGTGTACCTATCAGCCACTCCTATGGCAGGCCTTAACAATCCTGGAGGCAGAGTGCTTGGTAACATGTGAGATGGTGCTCTAGCATGAGCTGAGCCTGTCTGCAGCTTTCGGAACCATGTCCTTATAGCTGTTCTATGATATAGCCTACCATATACTCTTAAAGTGCCTTATATTCTTAAACGGTTATGGTAACTATGGTTTGGCTTTATCAAAACATGTTGTGTAAGGTGTCTAACACTTTGGAATAATACCCCCATACAATTTCTGGTGATGAGGATATTATTCCTCCCTTCTAGAGGGAGAGACATGTTAAAATCCTACTTTGCTGTTTAACACTAACCAAAGCCTCAGCATCACAAAATGGATGCTGCTGCCACAGACACAAGTCTGACCTCCTGCTGCTGGGAGTGATCCCGGCAAGGGAGGCTTGGACAATAGGTTTCCTGCTTGGGGAGGTGCTAGCACCTCCCCAGACAGACTTTAGTGTATTGGGGCAGGGAGGGCTGAAAGGAATGAGACATGCCTGGGGCACACAAGGTGTCCCATGCATAGTCCAGTTCAAACCGGTGCTGGGGCACTCCAGCCCCAGTCCTGGCGCGAAACTGGACAAAGGGAAGGGGGTGTAACCACCCCCCTCCCAGGTCCCACCCATAAGGCGTGACCTAGCAGGTAACCCAGCCCCCCAGATAAGTATAAGTGCGGTAGCTGGGCCCCAGGAGATTAGATTATCCTGAACCTGCAACTTGAACAGAAACTCTGGACCTTCGACATTCGACGAAAGAAGAAGACTGAAGAATCTCCCTTGTGGCCAAGGAGTGGCTACCCTGTGCAAACAGGCACCATCAAGAGACTACCCTTTGCTTTGCTGAAGTTCTACGAGGGACCGACTGCAGAGCCCGACCAGAGCCTTAACTTCCAGACTTCTCTGACCCTGATCCACATCCACAGCCGAGCTGAGATCCGTGGAGGCGACGAGAGACGTGGGACCGGCTACCTGGGAAAAGTGGCAAGTATCTTCCAGCGCAGCTTCTGAGGTACCCTCGAAGTTGTGCACCGGGGATTGAGAAGCCCCAACCCCAAGCACCATCTGCACCGAAGATCAGCCCCCCACACTCCACGAGTCCTGCGTGGGGCCCTTCTGCATTTTCCTGCTTGCCGCGCCTGTCCGGTTGCTTGCCCGTTGGCTAGTGGCCTTTGTGACGACGCATCCAGAAATCTTCACTGCTGGTTTGGCTCCTCCAGACTGGCTCCCGCTTCCTTGCAAAAGAGAAGCACCCCAGACCTTCCTGGTCTGCACCAGAAGCAAGTCCTCCGTTCTTCGTGGGTTCCGCTTGCCAAAGCTTGGTGAGTCCTAGTCCAACTTCGACGCCGCCGACAGCAAGAGCCTTCGTGGGACAGCTCGCCTCCTGGTCCTGGTCATCCTCGACGTTCCCTGGTCCTCGTGGCTGCAGCGACAAGCTTCCCCTTCACCTGCAATCTTCACGACATCGCCTGGTTCCTTCCTGGTTCCACGTGGTCACTGGCTAGTGACCTTGACTCTGTCCCTTCTGCTTGCAGGTCTCCTCTCTTCTTGATCCCAGCCTTGGGATCCACCGGACACTCTTCACTGACTGCCTGTCAGCATCTTTCCTTCAGGCATCCATAGAAGTCCACGACGAAACCCGACGCAAGTTCACACCTATGCACCCGCAGCCCGTGGGCTAGGTAACTTGGGTACTTCGGTGCTCACTTCGGTAGTGACTATCCTAGGGTCTAGTTTCCGAGTCTCGACTCTCTAGCTGCTTCAGAAGTGTCCTTAAACTGTTAATTGCTAACATCTACTATTTCTATCGACTTTTACGCATTACGCGTGAGTGTTTCCACTCTGCACCTGAATTCCGTGGGCCTCCCACTTCCTAACTATTGCTAGTACAGTGTAGCCCCAGCGATTCCCTAGGCCTATCCTATTTCCGTGACAGTGGTCCTTATAACACTTACTTAGTATATGGTTTGCGTGGCCCCTAGGGCCTAACTGTATTACTTACCTGTGTGACTTAATGTATGCATAAATAAGACTGTGTTGTACTTACCTCTAATCTCATAAAGAGTGCTGAGGGTTTGACTAGAATAAATACACTTTATTTTATATATATATCTGTTGTGGTGTCCTTTCATTTGGTATTCAAGGGATTATATATGGTATCACAGCTGGCTTCACATGCCATTCAGAGTTTAGCCTAAGACTGCTCTTGTCCATGCTACCACTAGGATAGCTGGTCTATAAGGTTGACTTTACAACCAATCACCATAAGGGTTGTTTGGACTGATATAAGGTGTACACTAGAACTAGTGACATCATACATCAGGCCAACTTCTCACATTGGTGAGCAGCGGTTGGGATCTGAGCTTGCTGTTGTAATACCATTGTAATCTTGAGATACTAAATTGAAAGATCACACAGATATTGTTTAGGTACATATAACATAGATTATAATACTTAAGTCCTACTGGACTTAGTGGTTGTAGGTTGAAGGGAGTAACACACCTTGACTACAACTACCAGAGAGGTTTAGTAGAAACAACTAGTGTAGGTAGGTGCACACACCACACCCTCACTAGAATCATGCCCCTGAATGGAGATCACACTGATACTCCCTCAGGAGAGGAGAATCCTGGACAGATTCCCTCTAGATATGATGCATTCACTTTCCAGGAGATGAGACAACTGTGTACCTCCAGGAGATTAAAACAGGGTTCCAACCCTACCCTTAGACAGCAAGTGGAGCTTCTGGAGGCCTATGATGCTGAAAGAGCTACCAAGTATGGTGCCATAGCTGTAGATAAGGGTCTACCCACCACAGATGAGTCAGATGGGACTTCAGATGAAGAGGTAGACAGCCAGGGCCAAGTAGGAAGACTTAGCCAGGCTAACCTAAGCTTACATGGGAGTTTGCATGGGGTCCCCCATACAGACCCCCAAGTGGGCTTACCCAGAGAAGCAGGAGAGACAGATCCCCTTCAAGGGAATCCATCCACTCCCATGTCTCTAGCATCTCTAATGCCTCTTCTCACAGGGGAATGACTTCACCTGAGAGAAAGGAGCATGAGGCCAGAATGAGGGAAGCTAATCTGAGAATTCAGAGGGAAGAACTTGCCCTTGCCAAAGAGAAGCTTGCTCTGGCCAGAGAGCAAAAATTGTGTGGGTCAGAACCCACTGGTGGCAGCAACATTCCTAGAGATAGGGATAGGTCTTATGACCATAGAAACCTAAGCAAGATAGTCCCCCCATATCAGAATGGGGATGACATCCACAAGTGGATGACTGCTTTGGAGAGGGCCTGCAAAGTACAGCAGGTACCCCAGAGTCAGTGGGCAGCTATCTTGTGGCTCTCCTTTTCTGACAAAGGTAGAGACAAGCTCCTCACAGTCAGTGATGAGGATGATAACAATTACAAAGTCCTGAAGAGTGCTCTGATGGATGGGTTTGGCTTAACCACTGAGCAATATAGGTTGTTGTTCAGAGACACCCAGAAGACACAGACACAGGACTGGTCTGATTTTGTGGATTGTGCCACTAAGGCTTTGGAAGGTTGGTCAACTGGCAGCAAGGTGCAGGACTATACAGGATTGTACAACTTGATTATGAGGGAGCAGATCCTTAGTAATTGTCAGAACCAGCTTCTCCATCAACACCTGGTAGACTCAGATTTGACCTCTCCCCAAGAATTGGGAAAGAGGGCAGATAAATGGGTCAGGACCAGGATTAGGCCTAAAAATCAGGGTGGTGACCAAAAGAAAGATACCACCAAGCCTCAAGAGAAGGGTGGGGATAAAACAAAAGAGAAATCTTCCCCACCACATGAATAACAGCAACGAATAAATATACATGGATTAAACTTTTGTTTCTACCGAGCCTACATTTTGAGAAGTCCTAGTAAATAGGAAGCGAGTTGTGTCCAGGGGGACACACCCTACGTAGGAGGTGCCATCATTATACAGTATAGAGGGTCCCATAAAAGGAAGCAAGCTGCTGAACAATTTGGTCTGGGTCACTGACTACCTTCCCATCTCAGGCATGTATTTTTGTGCACCAGCCTTGACTCTACATCTCTTTTGACCAACCAATAAAGGAGCTTGCCCGCCTTGTCACCAAAGTCAAACAAATTATATTGCAGGGTGATATGCGCCAGTGCAGCTGACTATAGAAGTTTCTGTCGTAACTTTAGATGGGCAAGCGGCAGATTTCTCTACGTATCACCATCCTTCTGCCCTTGTTTAACCTCTCCAGCTCATCTATAGAGGCCTCCAATTTCTCCACCTCTTTATTTTTCTCTCTCTTTGGCCTAGATTGATGGGAGATTACCTCACTTCTTATTATTGTTTTCATAGCCTCCCAAAGAGTCATTTGAATTACGTCCTGCATATGATCTGCGAACTGGATGTCGCATAGCCACCTTCCACTCAATTTCTATATCTCTCTCCCCCTAGACCCTCTCTATTGGATGTTAATTTGAACAGGGGTGTGGTCCATTAAAGCACAGGAGATGATGCACACGTTGTTCACATAGTCTAAATTAGCCGCGGGCATCAAGACATAGTCAAGCCTAGCAAATGAGTCATGTGCTGCTGAACTATGAGTAAATTCTGCGCAACTCGGGTACTTCACATGCTCGGCATCAGCAATTCCAAGTGACTGTGCCGAGTCAACGGTACATGTGATCTGCACTGTTGATTGAACCCCTAGTATCCTAATCCCAAAGAGTTGAAGTCCCCACCCCAGCAGCAGCCCATGCAAGTAAGAGCCGTGGGGCCGGGTGGGGATTTAGACAGACAACAATGAGGGGAAATTAATTAATTTTCTAATTTTCCCTCGTGGTCGTCTGACGAATCCCCCAACCCGGCCTCACCACTCTTACCAGCACAAGCCGCTCCTGCCCCACCCACTATCATTATTCCCAACAGCAACTGAAGGAGCAGTGTAGTAAGTTCATGTACTGAGGCAGCAGCGCGCACATGGACACGAATATCCACCTAGACTAAGTGGATATTCACGTCCAGTTACACCCTGCCCGCCTCAGTAGACAAGGCACCCTCAACCACAGTACATTCCCCCAGTGTGAGTCCTAGTTATCTGTAGTGGAATTATAAATGTGGCCAACCCATCAGTTAAACACAGTGGCAATTCGCTAGTAACAAATTCAACCCAAACAATGACCCACACCCCGTTCCAATCGACCTCTGGGAAGAGGAGCCCAAAGAGTTCACAGGAAGATTGTCCAATCGTCATAAATTTCACCTCAACAATATTTAATAGATCAAGCATTGATCAAAGCTTCCCATCTCCTCCACAGTCGAAATCAGCAAAAGCTCATACTGAATATAAAAAAGATATCAGGGGCAGTTCAGATTATCATTATCACTCAACACTAGTGGCCCCTCCACATCTTTTGGAGACGAAGATTGCTTTTTCCACTGTCCTGTCAGGCCAGTGTCCTTCTTGTACATTGTCAATTTGCCTGTTAGATCTCAGACCGCATCTGCAGCCCTCCCTTTATCTGCTTGAACGGGGAAGAAGAGATCCAGCTCCAGGTCCCTCCCAGCCTGCCAGGCCACGGCTGTCCAGACACATGTTGTGAAGATTCCATACCTCAAACCAGTCCCAAATGTCCTCTTGCCTTTCAAAGAAGTGAGCTTTTTCTTCATTGATGATCTCCAGCTTTGCAGGATATAAAAGCATATGTGTACGTTGCAGAGCTCTCAGCTTATGCTTGATGGCAGAAAAGGACCTCCGTTGCTGTTGTACCTGTATTGTGTAGTCAGGAAAGATGTGGATTCTCTCAGGGCTGACTTTTAAATCTGGCGATAGGCAAGACTGTCTAAGTATCGCGTCCCTGTCAGCATAACTCAGGAAGCAAGCAATAATTGGTCTCAGCAGGGCTCCCAATAGAGGTTTTGCCGCCAGTGATCGATGGGCCTGTTTAATGATGAAGCACGAGGCAGGACATCATCAGGCATGTAGGTATGCAACCATGAGTCCAGAAAATGCCTTGGAGTCGTCCCCACTGCTCCCAATGCTACCCAACAAAGCGGAGGTTACTTGACTCGGACCTGCTGTCTGTGTTCTCAACACAGCATTTCATATGACCCACAATTTCTTTAAGCTATGTAACATCTGACTTCAGCATGCGCATTGTACCCTCCGCCTTGAATATCTGAGTTTTAGTCTCTGTAACTCTATCCCCAATCCTCCTGGGATCCTGGCAGGGGAGTCCCACTTCTAAGTCTACACCTCTGATTTGAGTCCCCAGCATGGTACGGGAAGTGCAAATGGCCTGGAATATCTTCTCCAGGGTAATTTAGCCTTTGGTCCACTCTGGTGTGTGGGGAACATCATTAGGGCTGGGCACCATGCCAGCGGGCCTGGCATATTTTTCAATCTTGGTTTGTTGGTGGGGCTGCCTCCCAGGCTGGGTCTTCCTCTTTACAATATCCATGCAGGGGTTCAAGCTGCTATTCCAGAGTGCAGAAAAACCAGGGAAAACAGCAAAAAGAAAAGTCAAATCTAGGTTTCAGTAGGCTCCCCGGGTCCCCCCATGGACTATGTCTACAACCTTCTAATGCATGGCATCAATTCTACCCACACCGCCACTAGCCCACCAAGGCACAAGCACCAACTCCAGTTCTCTATGGCCCAGACTCAAACAACCACCCCCAGGTACCAGCAGTGATTTGCCTACAGTTCCTCATTACATGGCCCATGCCAGGAAAATCTAGGTGATGCAGTAGCCTTCAGCTGAGCAGCGACTCTCCTGACCACAGCAATCCACAATGCGTTCACACCTTCTCCCCTGACACCCTCCTCTGCCTTGATGGGACCCAGTAAGGAGCTCCTCCAGTCTCCATAAAAACAGCTCCAGCTGCGAGCTCTTCGGTCACTACAGGGGCCCCACAGTCAGCGGATGTTTAGCAGCCATCACTCCTGCTCACAGGCCAGCCCTAGGGCCGTGTTCTGGTCTATGTAGCCTAGCTCACAAGGCATCTATGAGCCGAAAGGAGCACCACAAAGGCCTCACAGCTTCAGAAATGCAGCAGCCCAGCTCTCCTTCGCACCATCTGGCGTATGTGCTCTGGCATATGTGCTCTGGCTGTTAAGGTCTCAAGGATTACCACAAGAGCCCACGTTTCCTGGAGGCTAGCAGGACAGTGTCATTCTACAAACACAGTAAGTTTGACAATAAATAAAGCTAGCAAAAGTATTAAGTCTCTAAAAGTATGTTAAGAGAACAAATAATTCAAACTATGTATATGTTTACTCCTCCAAATTACAGGTGCATCTTCTGCAAGAAGAAAAAAATGCTGAAAATTAAGAAACAGACTCTGAACCACTGTAAATACAAAAAAGAACACCTCGAAAGCATGTAATGTGAACAAAGGCCGAGCCTAAAACTTTACTGAAAATAAAACTTAAACATATTTAAAAACTAACATAAACAAACCCCTAACTCATGATTAAATTACAAAATAACCAACACAACTAACAAATATTTTCTCATAAAATACTGCAACAGAAACTATGCCAAAAAACATCACCAAACAGACCTGCATAGCCAACATTTGCAACTAAAAAGACATAAAGACAACATCCAGAGCGTGATTTAAAATATGCTCCTGCAATGTAAAATGGTAAAATAAATATCACATCATATAATTTATTTAAATGAATCTATATTTTCTATACTCTGAAACACACAGATGAAATGTCAGAAACATCAAAATACATCAAATCTTAAAAAGGGAAATTGTTTTAAAATTATAGTGTATATACTTTTTAGTAAGGAGAGCGCCACAAATGAAAAACACTCTGGAAATGGACCAAATATTATGTAAATGCATCCAGTGGTAGATTAAAAATGAAATAGTTGATAGAGTCAGGGAACATAATCACCACCCCTAATATTACTGAAGGAAAAGTCAAAAATATTTTACAAGACCTAAAAGAGGCCAGTATGTGTTCACAAGAGCCATTCAGAAATATTTTACAGGACCAAAATGAGGTGAGTAGGAGCTCACAAGAGCCAACAGGAATGATACTTAAAAAAATCATGCCAAACATACCTGACCAAGCAACTGACATACCAAACCTAAAATGACTAATTGCCAGAACACATAAAACTTCTGGGGAAACACCAGTAGCACCTAAAAAATATGAATATATAGACATACCCTAGCACTTATAATCATACATAAAAAGACACTGTGTTACTATATGGCAACCTTAATAATGTTAAAAGAATAATCATTTATCCTACCCATAAGAATGTTTTAACCACAACACAATGTAAGTTGTGACCTCCACCATTCTGCAAATATTCACAATGCATGATCAGAATCAAAATACAAACATCTGATTTGTGCATGCACTGGTACCTAATGAAGAACAATTTACAATGAAGTGCTAACACATATAAAACTACAAACTAAAAACTATAAACTACAAAACTTCATCATAGGTTTTGAACAAGCAACAATTTCAACCATACTAAACTTCTACCCACATACTACGACTTAGGGCTGCTAATATCACGTTAGCCAGAGCACATGGAGGCACCTTTAAAAATCAACTCTGAGCATAGAATATACAAATTACCTAGAATATACTCATGAAATAAAAAAGTTAATATCTTTAGAATATGTACCTGTAACAGAAGTCACTAAACATTCTAATATGCTACTTGAATCGCCCCATTGCCAACAACATGAAACAAAACTAGCTCCACTAATAGATTATTTTGAGAATACTTGTTTTCTGCCTGCAACTACCAGGCCACAGACATCAACCCAAGTACCATATTCCATGGTGGAGAGTCTGTGACACCACATACCAAGCTTTTACACCCCTGGGAAAATGATTGCAAGTACCCATGCACTAAAACAACATCCAATTTCAAGGACTAGCCTAACTAGGTCTAGGCACCTCCTCCCTACCTCTGAAGCCTTTGAAAGTAAATGTAAAATGGTCTTACATCAAATCAATAGGCACCAGCAATGACAAACAATAACTGCAAACTCCACAAACAGTCCAAAATGATGAAACAAGATTACAAAATCAAAGAAACTGGAAAAAATGTAAAGAACAATGAAAATAAAAGAAAGACTTCCAACCCACAGAAATCAATGTCAAAAATATATTTTATCTATTAATGTGTATAAAATATTAATAAACGCAAAGTTAAAAATGTTAAAAATATCTGTTTAAAAGAATGTTGAAAAATGTTTCTATAATAAAGGACCCAGGCGAAGTTTCAGGTTAAAATTGTAGTTTATTAGAAGTAATGAAGCCCACAGAGTACTGCGACCAGCCGGCAGAGATCCCAACAGCACGCAAGTAAACTGCTTGGAACCTTGGGCCAACCGCTCGCAGAATACAAATGGTGCTCAAAAGTATACAACTCTATACATAAACAAGATCGAGGGACTCGAGAATAACAATCACGTGCCTGCGGCTACAAGTGAAGTAAGCCAAGTGACAATCACCCCACACATTCATACATTACATCACCTTCCCCCTCAAAACAACAATAATTTGCATGTGAAAACCTAAAAATACAAAACAGGAAGAAAGTAACATTAATACATTACAGAATCTGTGAGTCCGGAAGGCACTTTTACTTAGTGTGCTGGCCGAGACATTTCTAACAGCGATGAGTGTACGGACTTCTCACTGCCACTTGTTGAACTTGCATTGGCTAAAGTAGGTTGTACACATGATGCCCATTCAGATTGAGACACGGGCCTGCGTCTACTCAAAATAATACTAGTTTGTTGAGCAGATAATTTTACTAATTGACCTCTGTTCCACCAACCCCTGCCCTCCAGTAATACGGCACCGTTGCTGACTTGTATTATATTGACTGGAGCAAAGTACACTGACTCCACCTTCTTCACTCTGACTGGACTCCTAATTAAAACCCAGTAATTTATGTTTATTTCTGATGAGGACATCTGTTGTCTATCATCAAATGTTTGTTTTATTTTGTCCTGTTTGTCTAATATATTGGACAGACGTTTATCCTTATCTGTCACCTCATTGTATTCTGCCGTGTCTATTTGCTATTTCAACCATGTAGAAAATAGTGTGGTGTTTGCTTTTCTACCTCTTATAAAGAAAATGGTGTCACGCCTAATGTGCAATGTGGTGCAGTATTGTAACACCATACTTTCTGTTTCAGAAAAGTTTTAACATCTAAATTAGCACCGAAAGCTGTTTGCACACCTTCTTTAATAATTGTGTTACCTCTTTCCACTAGACCGTTAGACGATGGAGAGTAAAACGGCACTTTCAAATGAGTGATATAGTTTTTGAGAAAATCAGTCATCCGTTCTGAGGTGTAGTGAGTGCCATTATCAGTAACTATACATGTGGGAGCACCTTCCAGGCTAAATACCTGTTCCAAAAATGTCATTACAGTTTCTGTATCAGGTGATATGACAAATAAGTAATACATTCATTTAGAGTAGTAATCTACAACAAGAATTAGGTATTTCAAATTACCTGTTAACAAAACATAGTTGGATAACAAGCACTCAGGACACTTGTCAACTAGAGATCTAACTTGTCCCTCCATGCCAGGCCACCAGTAATGTTGTTTAATGTGCATAATGGTTTTAGTACAGCCAAGATGACCCTGAAACACACATGTGATAATGGTTTCACGTATCTTGCTTGGAGGTACAAGCAAATCTCCTCTTAATAAAAGATCATTTGCTACTGACAAATCATCTGCCACTTGTGCAAACAATTTCAAATCACCAACTAAATATATGTTCTCGGGCCATCCCTGAATAATAAGGGTGGGTGTAATGTGCTTAAGGGACCTACGCGGAGAGGCACGGAGATGGAACCAATCTCCGCACTCTCCGCATAGATCCGTTACGCACCTCCCGCCTCCCGCCTGCGTCCCGCCCGCCTGCAGTATTAAATACATTAAAAAAGCAAAAGCAATTTTCAAATAACCTTACCTTATCAGCGGCGTCCCCGGGCTTCCAGCCGTCTCAATCGCATCTTCTTCTGGGAACTGCGCATGCGCGGGCTCCCACGCATGCGCAGTTCCCAGAAGAAGACGCGATGGAGACGGATGGAAGCCCGGGGACGCCGCCGATAAGGTAAGGTTATTTGAAAATTGCTTTTTTAATGTATTTAATACTGTGGGCGGGAGGCGGGCGGCGGGCGAGTGGCCAACTTCCGTTATGCCCGAGTGTGCGGAGATTTGCCTTGTTTCTCCACCTCAAAACAGCTCCTAAACCCTTTTGACTAGCATCCACCGTGATGGATGAGTTATCTTCCTGAAAGGCACTTAAAGCAGGAGCAATTTGCACATCTTCTGACCAAGTAAACGTTTGCCCTTTGTGCAAAAGCTCCCTCAGAGGCTCAACTGCTTGTGCATACCCCGAAACAAACCTGGAGTAGAACTCTGCAAGACCAAGAAAAGAACGCAATGCATCCCTATCTGAAGGTGCCTGCGCATTCTTGATGGCCTTGATCAGAAAACATTTAGGTTTAATGCCCGAAGCTGAAATTGTGTGACCCAAATAATCTAATTCATGTATAGCAAACTTGCACTTGTCTTCTCTTATTGTCATGTTCCTTTGTGACAAAATAGTAAACACTTTTCTTAAAATGTTGTGTTCCTCAAAGCTGTTAGCATATATCAAAACATCATCTTGATAAGCTTGTACACCCTTTAAGTCACTGAACAAATTGTGCATACGTTTTTGAAAAAATGCTGGCGGCTGATGCCAGGCCAAATGGCAACCTCAAATATTTATATGCGCCATAGGGAATAACAAACGTGGTTAATTCTTGTGATTCTTTGGCTAATGCCACTTGATGATACATGGCCCATAGGTCAATCAATGAAAACCACTTTGCCTTTCAAAGATTGGCCAACAGCTCCTGTATTCTGGAAAGGGAATGAAAATCCACTAGGATATTAGCATTTAAACTTCTCAAGTCGAAGCATAACCTAATCTCACCAGACCTCCTGAGTGCGACCACAATGGTTGAGACCCAAAGTGATGAATCACAGGGTTCAATTATACCTTGCTCACAAATGTTTTGTATAGTGTGTTTCTGCTCTTCTCTTACACTTAGTGGTACAGACCTTACTTTGTGTATAACAGGTTGAGCTAGTGGTTTTAGTCTGATGCCGTGCTCAAAACCTTTAACGCTGCCTTCTTGATCTCGAAAAATGACTTTGAATTAATTTAGTAATTCTTTAACAGGATCATTAACACAACTGATGTAATCGCCAGGTAAATCTCCCAGAACGACTGGGATCTCAGCACCAGGTTTAAGCAACAAACCCATTTTCGCCTGATCTTGCCACCCCAATATGTTTTTCCCTTTAACAGCTACATAAACTTTAGTGAAAGTATGTCTGCCTAAACAACTGACTTTGGTGGAGAAAACCCCCAACATCTCAATATCCTTCTCACCAATAGCCTTGGGATTTATATCAGTGGGCGTTAACAGTTTGTCCCAATGCTCTTTAAATGTGATGTCACTGAGAATGGTTATAGGAGATCCAGAGTCTGTCATAACCTCCAGTGCTACACCATCAATAATAGCTTCACTCATAGGACCTTTGACCAAAGTCTGAATGGTGTTGCATTCAATAGTAAGTACAACATTATTGAGTGATTCTGTACAGGTGTCAATTCGTATTACTATTACAAACAGATTGAAAGTGACCCATGTTTTGGCAAAAGAGGCAACGTTTTTCCATAGCTGGGCAACCTTGAAAATTGCTAAAGTGATTCTTAGATCTACGTCTAAAACATACGTTAATACCTTTCTTTTGTGTACTCTTATAGTTTTTAACTTCGTGTTAACTAGACAAACGGGTTCAGTCTGTTGATTACTTTCAACGGTCACTGCACTAACAGATGCATCAGCATGAAGGGCTTTAGAAGAAATAAGAGACCTTTCAATACTTTTTAGATAAGTCAATGACTTCACTAAGTGAAGGGTTGCGACAAGTCAACAATCTTTCTTGGATTTTGCAAGATGAACACCTGAAAACAAATTGGTCTCTAATGCTTGTGTCAAGATTTACGCCAAAGTCGCATGTAGAAAGCTAGGATCCTTAGAGCAGCAATATATTCCTCTACTTCTTCATCACCGGCTTACTTGCATTTAAAAAAGGTATGGCATTCTATCAAGATGCTGGGTTCCTCAGAAAATTGTTTCCACAAGTGTGGTATAGCTTCAATGTACACATTCCACTGAGAATCCCCAGAGCGACATGCAGGAGCTTGAATAGTTGGTAAGTTATCAAAAAACTGTTGCGCAGCTAAGCCCAAACTGCTATACAGTAATCAAATTTCCTCTGTGGGCTATAACCTCCAGCATCGTTGGCCACAATATGATTCTCAAATAATCTCAACCAATGTGACAATTTAATGGAGGGTTTTCCTGGACGAGCCAGAAAAGGTGGTGGTTGAGATATTTGCTGTGAATATGCCCTTACCCTTTTTAAAAAAAAAATTAAAATGGACGAATAAAAGTACGGTAAAAGTGTAATAGCAGTAACCAAAATTGTTACCAGAGCGTGAGTACCAACTGAAGTGCTGAAATACTTAGGGAGATAACTGTAGTTCTGACGCGTGGTGATGAACAAAATCCAGAAGAAATTCCTGACGATGACCAGCAGTAAATTAGTGTTTGTCAAAAATAGACGATAACTGATGTGCCAAGAGAGAAGTTGAATGAGGAAATTCACTACAAGTAGGAGGCATGTACGATGTGTGAGGAGACGTCACCAATTGTGGACGGAGGTGTAGACTTTATAGCGTGCACATAAACGAGCGCGAGTGAGCTGAGCAGCGTCGTTGGTAATCCCAAAACCAAGTGCCTTAAATTCCCACCAGAAATTCAAACGATGTGCGGGGAGTAGGCATCCAAGGGAAGAATCTCCGATGTCCGATCTCGGCTCTCTGATGAAGAATGTGAAGATTGACGGAAAAGTGAGATTAAAAAACATTAAAATAACTACACTGGAGGGCTTTGTGGCGGTAAGTCCGATCGTCGCCAAAATGTAGTAAACAACCCAAGCGAAGTTCTAGGTTAAAACTGTAGTTTATTGGAAGTAATGAAGCCAACAGCGTACTGCGACCAGCTGGCAGAGATCCCAACAGCACACAGGTAAACTACTTGGAATCTCGGGGCCGACCGCTCGCAGAATACTAATGGTGCTAAAAAGTATACAACTCTATACATAAACAAGGCTCGAGGGAGTCTAGAATAACAATCACATGCCTTCCACTACAAGTGAAGTAAACCAAGTGGCAGGCACGCTACTCATTTATACATTACATTTTCGCATTTTTATTATGTTATAATGTTTAACAAATAGAGGCTATGTTAAAAGGCATGCTTGTTAAATAAAGTACTGTACATATTTTAAAAAGTGTAACTGCAAATAAAATATATGTACACTATAAATATATCATATGTGTAACTGTAAATATTTCAAAGTAAATATATATATGATAATAAATATAAAAATAAAATATAAAAATGATAATTTATCAAAGGAAATTATATCAATAAACAAGCACTTTATACTATAAATGACTATAACCTTTTAATTTACAACATAAAACATACAAAAAAATGCTAACAGTTTATGGATACAACATTGCCTAGCCCCAATAGAAACCTAGCACATTTGTGGTGTTCAGATTTACTATTCAAACGCCAAATTTACTAGATTGGTGAAAGTGTTGGACTTTGGTAGTAGTGGGGTGGTCACATTTACTATTCATGGTCCAAAATCAACCACGTTAGGGAAAGTGTTGAACCGGAGAGGCTGAGGGTGTGGGGGTGCTCAGATTTACTATACCAACTCAAAACTCCACCACATTGGGGAAAGTGTTAAACTTTGGAGGGGGGCAGATTTATTATTTTAACTCCAAACCTAACCACATTGGAAAAAGTGTTGGACGTTGAGGGGGTCAGATTTATTATCACAACTCCAATTTAACCACATTCTGGAAAATGTTAGATTTTTGCAGGTTCAGATTTAGTATTCCAACGCCAAACTTAACTACATTGGGGAAAGTGTTGAACTTTGGTGGGGAGAGGTTAGATTTACTATTCCACATTGGAGAAAGAGTTGGACTTTCGCGGTTCAGATTTACTGTTCCAACACCAAACATAACCACACTGGGAAAGTGTTAGACTTAGTATGGTCGGTTTACTACTCCATTTGTAAATTTTACCACATTGGGTAAAGTGTTGGACTTTGAATGGTTCATATTTACTATTCCAGCTAAAAACCTAACCACCTTGGGGTGGTCAAATTTACTATTCGCACTCCAAACTTAATGACATGGAGGAAAGTGCAGTACTTTTAGAATTTAAAATTAACTACCCCACCAAATAATAATAGAGATTACATGAAAAACTTTGTTATTCCACTGTCAAATCAGCCGCCTTAAAGAAGAATCATATCTATACCACCCACAGTATCTACATGACACCATGTAGAATGAGCACGTGTGCAAAAGGTCGAGCTCCAAATTGTAGGAGATGCGGAGAGATGAAAGCTGATGATATCCACATGTTTATGTTGTGCCTGGCATTTGCTAACTTCTGGAAAGAAGTAAGTGGTATCTTGTCAAAAATCTTGATCCCAGCAATTAAGGTAGGCCTGTTCCTTGTTTCTATTGGTACAGATCTTAAACCAGTGTCATCTCTCCCCAAGATTAAGGCTAAATTTCTATTTCTTATGATACTCCTCGCAATGAGGGAGATATGTCTGAGGTGACTACAGCCCCAGTCACCGCTACATCATGGGTATCTCAAGCCTGCGGTAGGGATAAGTAAATGGGAGATAGCCCTGAGCCCTAAACCAGAGGCCCAAGGACTGGGGCTAAAATTGCAATCATGGCAAATCCAGCACAGGACTGATTTACCATCATTTATGTCCAACAATTAAATCATGTTTGACTAGAGACTTTTTGACCCTAAGTAACTGGGGCTAGTCATCCTGGCAAGTCTCTAAGATGGCTGTTGGTTTACCTTCTTTTTGTGTTTGAAAAGCTTTATTTCAGGAAAATATTAGTACAAAGATATCAGCAACAGTACAAATACAGTCCAATGGCATGAAAAGGCCAATATCATAAACAATGAGCAAAAGCATTTTATAGAGAGTTTTTAAGGGAAAAACAGGGGAAAGGGGAAAAAGGGAAGGGGGAAAGAAATAAAGATGAGAGAAGGAAAAAAGGAAATAATGCAATACAATATGAAAATACAATAACATGGTTTAAAAGTAAGTGCTGTAGGTGAAAACAATAATCAAAATAGCAAATACAAGAGCAAATATAACAAGAAATAAATCCTGTAGTGAAATTGCAAGCAAAGAAGATGTAAATTCCTCAAGGCGGGTCAAAATTTTCTGCATTGGTGCATGATAGTTTCTTACGAACCATCCGGTACAGATAAGAGGTAAGGGGTAACCAAAAGAGATCCCTATTGTGGGAGGGATTACAGGAGGAAGCAAAAGCGGTATCAAGTCTGTGGAAGTGACATAAAGAGTTCCACCAGCAGCGTATGGAGACTTTAGTGAGGGACTTCCAGTTGGAAGAAATATGTTGAAAGGCTAATGCAAGTATGAGGTCAAAAAGACCGCGAGAGTGAGGAGGGAGAACTAGCAGGTCTGATGAACTGCCAAGAAAAAGGATAGGTATAGAGTATTGAGAGGAAATATCAAAAATGCGAGAAATGTATAGCCAAACAGAGTCCCAAAAGTGAGAAACAGAGGGACATAAGAAGAAGAGATGAAAAAGGTTGGCATTGGGGGAAGAACATGTCCAGCAGAGAGAATCAGCAGAGGAGGAAAAACGGGCAAGAGAGAGTGGAGAAAGGTATAGTCTATGATACATATAAAAGAGAGATTGAGTAAGAGAAGCAGAACGAGAAATTTTTAGAGATCTGGACCAGAGTTTATCCCACACGGCAACGGACCAAACACAACCCAAATCCGCCTCCCAGGAAAGCTCCAATTTAGATTTAGGCCGATCCGGGTTAGGAGCGGAAAAGAATTTATAGATGAGGGAAGCCTTTAGGAGGATAGAGAGCACCTTAAGAAGAGGAGCGCCGGGAGCAAAAGAAGGGGAAGAAGGGAGAGAGTAGAAAACATCAAGAATAAGTGTCATTAGAGTGACAGACTTGTGCAAAAAAGAGCGAGGACAGTGAAAAGACCTCTGAAATTGAGGAAAGGAACAGGGAGAAAGACCGTCAAAGAATTGATTCACCCAGATGATGCCCTTAGACCTCCAAACCTTCCAAAAAATGGGTCTATTCCTTATAAGAATAAGTGAATTATACCAAACGGTGGAGTCCAGAAAAGACTCCCGAGTAGTAAGTAACGGATGAAAGAGAGGCTTTAAAAGAGAAGAGGTATGTTTGAATAAAGGGAGTGACGAGTGCGGAGCCTTGGCAGAGAAACGAATAGTCTCCATGAAAGAAAAAGGCAATAACAATGCCTGTTCGATATGCAGCCACAGAGGAGCAAGAGGAGAGGGAGTAGAAGCCAGCCACCTGGAAGCCTGCCGGAGAGAGAAAGACTTATGGTAAAGACGAAAATCTGGGAAATTAGTCCCACCATTGGACTTGGACTTACGAAGACACGCTAATGAGATTCTAGCCCTCTTCTTACCCCAAAGAAATCTCGACAAACAGGAGTCGATGCGTTTAAAATAAATTGCGGGAATATGAACAGGCAACATAGACAAAATATAAATTAAAATGGGAGCTATCATCATCTTGATTGAATCCATGCGTCCCCACCAAGAAAGAAAGAAGGGATTCCAGGTGGAAAACAAATGATCAATACGAGATAAAACCGCAGACATATTTAAAGAAATAGAGGAGGAAATAGAGTTGGAAAACCATACTCCTAGGTACTTAATTTTGGAACTATTCCAAGCAAATCCAGTAGAAGAGAATACAGAAGGAGTACAAAATTTGGTAAGAGGGAGAATCTCAGTTTTATCCGAATTATTTTTATACCCCGAGACCTGGGAAAAGGAATCAAACTCAGACAGTAAAGGGGGGATAGAGGTTTCCGGAGCAGAAATGAAAAGAAGGATATCATCCGCATAAGCAGAGAGCGTCAATTGACTGGTCCCATATGGAAAACCAAGAATAGAGTCGTTATTACGAATGGAGGACAAAAAGGGTTCAAGGGCCAGGACGAAAAGTAGAGGGGATAAGGGGCAACCTTGATGAACACCCCGTTGTAGAGGGAAGTACGAAGAGACTTGACCATTAACCAGGACGGCAGCTTTGGGAGAGGAGTACAAGAGAGAAATGAGAGAGATGAAACGAGGGCCAAAACCACACCAACGCAAGGAAGCAAAAAGGAAAGACCAGTCAACTCTATCAAAGGCTTTCTCTGCATCAACAGAAATAGCCGCCAAGGGGATAGAGAGAGATGGGACTTTATTTAAAACATTAAGAAAGAGACGAGAATTATCGGAGGTAAGTCTGCCTTTGACAAAACCGCATTGTTCCTTCCCAATAAGCTGGGGCATAAGGGGGTCAAGCCGCAACGCAAGAGTTTTAGCAAACAACTTGTAATCCACATTTACCAAAGAGATCGGACGATAGTTCTTGCAGAATTTGGGATCGCGACCATCCTTAGGAATGAGACAAATGGTGGCTTCCTGGAATGTACCCTCAGCCTTGCCCAACAAACAAAACGATTGAAAAAGAGAAAGAAGTTTTGGGAGTAAGAGATCAGAGAAGTGTAGATAGAATTCAACCGAAAAACCGTCAGGACCTGGGGTTTTGCCTTTGGTAAGAATATTCAAAGCCGCAGATAGCTCTTGTAAAGAGAGATCCGCATCCAAGTCTGGGAGGTTGAGATGAGAGTGTGACGGTTTAGGAAGTTTATCAAAATAAGCCTGGACCAAAGAGGGAGGGGGGAAGTTTCCGGAGTATAAAGCGCAGAGGAAAAGGATTGAAATTGGTCAAGAATATCCTGAGGTTTGTGTAATAAGGTGTTCTCAGATGAGTAGATGGATTCAATAAAGGAACGCTCCTTGCGGGATTTAAGATAGTTGGCAAGAAGTTTACCTGCCTTATTGCGTCCACCATAATAACGCGTACTACTGCGAAGAAGCATCGATGAAGCGTTGTCAGTAGTAAACTTATTGTACTCGAGCTTGGCACGAATAAGATCGGGGGGGACGGGATTATTGGGAGAAGTGTAAAACCTATGTTCCAAAGATTTAATATGAGCCAATGTAGTTTTCTGCTTCTGAAGAAAACGCTTTTTTCTT